>NC_045765.1:47348849-48710569 GCF_008692025.1 Phocoena sinus | reverse complement strand
TCCAACTGAACACTAGCAGCTGCCTGAGTCCTCAGTGAGCTGAAATGAGTCATAGGGGAAGATAATTATTTTCAACTTCTTAGCATCAGTAAGGCAGTGCCTTCTTTTCTGTTTTTTTTTTTTTTTTTTTGCGGTACACGGGCCTCTCACTGCCGCGGCCTCTCCCGTTGTGGAGCACAGGCTCAGCGGCCACGGCTCACGGGCCCACCTGCTCCGCGGCATGTGGGATCCTCCCGGACCCTGGCATGAACCCGCGTCCCCTGCATCGGCAGGCGGACTCCCAACCACTGCGCCACCAGGGAAGCCCAGCAGTGCCTTCTTAAAGCTCCTCCTCCTAATACAAAATCAAAACCTCCCATTTTCCACCGCTTTGCTCTGCTACTACTCTGGTTGTTAGAAAATCTGCTGCCTGAATGTGTTTGGCTTCCCAGTAGTGGACTAATCAAAAGATAAGGGGACTTGTTTAAGCAGCAAGAAGGATAAATGGTGGGACAAAGGGCGCCTTGACAGATGGCAAGAAGAGCAGAATCTAGGAGTAAGTGGGGACAGAACGGAGAGAGTGAGAGGGAAGAGTCCTGGCAAGATGGCAAGAATTAGATGGAACAGGAGTGGAAAGGTTAGGGAAGGAAGCCATCAGGATCAGAAGGCAGCAGTGGTGCCGGTTAAAGCCCTGTTGGGGCTCACGAAGCAGTGAAAGAAGCAGGGCTCCAGAACTTGCTAAGTGTGGACTCTCTGAACCTCAGTCTCTTCCTCTACAAAACGGACCTCCCATTATCACGAGGATGAATGGACTATTGTACACAGAGCACTTAACCACAGTCTAGTAGTAAGTACACACTCAATAGATGCTTTCAAATAGAGTATAGGCAACAGAATAGGGGTAAAACAACCCCCTTGTGAAATAAATACCGAAGGAAAGGGAGAGAGCTAAAAAGAACTCCACATTTCTCAGTCCCTTTTTCCATTTTTTGACAATGTTAGTTTTTTGATTTACCAATTTTTAAAAATCCTGCTTGCTTCCTTTGTAGCTCTCCTCCACATGGAATCCAAGGATGATTCATCCTTAAGGTAGAAAGGGGATACAGAAGCCAACTGTACTACTTCTCCCCCAGGACCAGAATCTTCTCCACAGCAGTCCCAACCCATGTGCCAGCCGCCTCTGCCTGCACCAATCTGCTGGGGAGCAGGGGATGGGCGGTGCCTCCAAGAAGGTGCCTTTCCTCCCTTGAGAACTTGGTTATAAAAGCTCCTCTTTTTGGCAAGTCAAAACACACCTCACTGTTAGTAGCAATGACTGATCCTGATTAGGCCTTCTGGAGCTGAGTTCCCAAATTCTTTTTCCAATCCACATTCATTTGACACCACCCCTCCCCTGCATGCTGTCACTGCAGGGTTCTTGAGGGCACAGAAGCTGTCAAGTTCATTGTTATGTCTTGCATCTCACACACTAATCAGCACACAGTAGGTGCTCAATAAGCATCTGAATGAATTAATGAATGAATAATATTCACAGCCTCAAAGGATTTAAAGAGCATCTACTAGGCGTAGTAAATTTAAATGTTTTCGGGAGCCCAGGCAGCTAAAATAGATGAGGACGGACTGGCTTGTGGCTAATTGAGGAGTGAATGTTCTGACCAAAGGCACTTGAATTCAAATTGTTTTAGAAGCGTCCATTAGCTCAAACCCATTTAGTGCTGGGTTGTAGCTTGTACCACCATTTGTGGTGGAGTCTGTGACTCCATTTTACATACCCTCCTCCCCCACTTAGAAATTTGAGTCTCCTCAATTACTTCCTTTATAAATGCTAACTCACCCTCCAGCAGCCCCAAGGATGGGGCAGGTGAGACCTTCAAAACTTAATTATTTGAAAATTCATTACCTTCCCCTGAAAGCTGTCTCCTTGCAATTTTTACCCAATTGTCCCTTTGAGGCTGGCGAAACAAATTGAATTCTTTTTCTGTTTGATTTCCCTGCAAATATTTGAAGATATTTACCACCCCCCTCCAAGCCCACTAAATCTTCTCCAGATTAAAGTTCTTTCAGCTGTTCCTATGTCAAGATTATGAAAGTCCCACCATCCTGTTCACTGCCATGTGTCAACATCCCTCTCCAAAGTGTGGTATCACACATGCATGTACAGTGTTATTAATAATAGTGAAAAAGTTTGGAAAAGATCCAAATTACAACAAAAGGAAATGGGTAAAATTTGGTTCACCTCCTATAATGGACAGTTTATGTAACTATTAAAAATCATTCTAAAGAGCCTGGGAAAATGCTCATATTAGAATATTAAGTGAAGAAGTCACATGACAAAACATTGCTTTCCATTTTGGTCCTAATTTTATTTCAACTATTTTATTTAAAACCGATTTGAATAAGATTGTAAGCTGGAATAAAAATGACTCTTGTCCAGAAATCACTTTCATAATCAGCAATAAAAACCCAGGTTACTTCTTTTTTAAACGTGTTTTTCAGAAATTAATCAAAGATTTCAGATTGAAGAGTCCAAGGGGGTCCCCTGCCTTGATCCAGGTCAATGTTTAAAAATCAGAGGCCTAGGGCTTCCCTGGTGGCACAGTGGTTGAGAGTCCGCCTGCCGATGCAGGGGACTCGGGTTCGTGCCCCGGTCCGGGAAGATCCCACATGCCGCGGAGCGGCTGGGCCCGTGAGCCATGGCCGCTGGGCCTGCGCGTCCGGAGCCTGTGCTCCGCAGTGGGAGAGGCCACAACAGTGAGAGGCCCGCGTACCGCAAAAACAAAACAAAACAAAACAAAACAAAAACAGAGGCCTATATGGGGGCAGCGTTTCTGACAATTATGTGCTTAGTCCCTCCCTCTCCTCCCCCAGAATACAGACTGGAATACAGTCAGTTGAAGGGTGGGGACTTGGAAAAAGCAGATTTGGAAAAAGACTCTCAGGTGATTTTGATGCATACCACTGGTTAAGAAGTAAACTAGACGCTAGATTTCTGTTCATGCTGCCAAAGCGCATATCCCTTTTCTTGGCAGCCACAGCATTCTTTTGACTCACTCTGAGTTAACTAAGACCCTGGAGGCTTGTTCTGATGAGCTGCTCTTAAAGGCTACTCCCCTCCCTGCATGCATGCAGGTGGCTTTGTAAGATTTCAGGGAAGATATTGGCATTGATCCCCATACAATTCACTTTATTATTAGATTTGGCCCATCAATCTAGACTGTCAAGATCTCGCTGTTCTGGCTCCTCCTCCCAGCTGTGAGTCATCCTAAAATCTCAATCAGAATGACATTTAAGGTATTTATCCTGCCAGAAAGTCTTCTTTCCCAAGGTAAACATTCCCAATGTCATTGACCAGGAAGCCTAAGACATTTTTTTTCTTCACCATCTGACCTGGACATCCCCTGACACAAGGGCCCATGGCGTAGCCTGGTCACCACTGAAGACAGAGGCTATCGTTCCCCTTTTATCTGGATAATGAAATATGATTTGAAGAGGTCCTTTTTTGTTGCTTGAAAGTCTCTAACTAGGGTTTCTAATTACTCAAGTAATTTTTGCTTATTGTAAAGTGTGTTTTAAATACTATCTGGAAACATGTAAATAAAACTCTCCCTCCATCCCCAAGCTCACTTCTATGAGGCGATCATTATTAACAACCTGGTGTATACAGAAACGTGCATCTCTCTACGGGGTTTGGTTTTATCTCTTTGACCAAGAGACGCAATGTTTCTGCCAGCAATTTGCTGATAATAACTTATTTTGGTATCAGTTTCAAAGGATTAATTCAGTTCATGGTATCTGCTTCCAAAAGCATCTAAAGCATCCCCATTCATATAAACATGAGAGGCAGAGCCAGCTATGTCTTTGCTGGTCCTTCTGCAACTGGACTGGTGGGTTTCTGTGAGGCCTGCACGTGGAGTGGAAGAGAGTGGTTCCCAAACGCTGGGCTTCATTAGGATTATCTAGAGAGCTGTTTCAGATATGCTCCCCAGTGATCACACAGCAGGGTTGGGGTGCAAGTCAGGACAAATTGTCTAGGCTGTACTGATGCCCGCCAGGGTCTGGGCCCAGTGTATTCAGATATTAGGCCGACATGCCTGACGCCATGGGCTTGGTGCTCTGGTGCCATCTGTCCTCCCTCGAGACGCCCCCTCCAGCTGATTCCTCACCTTTCAGTCACACCACCTCCCAGCTGAAAAATGTCCATAGCTTCCCACTGTTGAAATTCAGCAGCTCTCTTTAGAGCCTTTGCAGCTCCTCTCACTTAGCCCTCACCTAACTTCCAAGAACTTTCCTTCACATAGGTTAAAACTCAACCAGACTTTTTATTCCATTCATCTTCTGCTCCCTCTGGGTCTTCACTCACTGTTCTCTTTCTCTGTAAAGGCTGCCTCCTTCTTCCTTGCACTCCCTATATCTGCCTATTTATTCCTGCATCCTTCAAGGTTCACGTCAAACGCTGCCTCATCTATAAACCTCTCCTGAGCCCTGCCTACCTCCTGTCTCCTCCTAACAAACTAGAAGTGGTCCTCTCTTCCTCTGAAACCTCTACTCCATTTTTAAAATACTTTATGGTACTTGCCTCTTTCAATCTTGTAATTTGTTGAATATATCTTATCTCTTCAACTAGATTATAAGTCAATACATGAATGTATGTTGAGTGAATAAGTGAATCCACAAATAAGCATACAGAAGACAAAAGGGGGAAGCAGTGTGGAAGAAGAAGAATCAGCATGATCCTACCTGTACCCCATTGCCTCCGAGAAAATATTAAAAACAGACAAATCCACCAGCAACCACCGTATCGCATGCACAGGCACAGCTTGGTTTGGTAGATTCCTATAAGCATATTTGAAGGACTTGAGTCCTTTCCTTTGCTAGTAACTCAGATTTATTATTACTTAAGTCTTTCCCCATAACTCTGGAGTTAGAAGCCAATTACCTGAAGCACAAGTGAGATACTAGAACATGAAGGGGCCCCCAGACTGAGCGACAGGCACTGTAATATATGCCCCTTTGGGTGGCTCTGCCATCATCAAATCTGACCAGTGTACACACTGCCTACAACTCCACAAAACTTTTCCTTGATCTTCGGTTGGTCCTGCCTGGTTTGGCCCCCACTTCTTTCCTGGTCCCATCTGATGCCATCTTTGCACTTGTTCATGCTTCTCAGTTCCACTCCCTTTCTCCAAAATGATGTGTACCTTTCCACCTCATAGCCTTGCTTTATGCTGTTCCCTCTACTTGGCATGGCTGCCCCACTCCCCCGAGCCTTAGCATAAAGGTCACTTTCATGGGGGAGGCCCGCCCCGATCCCCTAAGACTAGGTTAGGTTATCCCAGCATAGTTTATGATGACTCTGTTAGAAAGAAGCCTTCAGACTTGGAGCTTAGATACTCCTTCTGTGATTATTTGATGAAGGTTTTTCTTGCCCGCTAGATTTTAAACTCCACAAGGGCAGGGAATAAAGCTGTCTTGTTATCTACTCCATCCTAGCACCCACGACCATATCTGGTAATATGATGTCCAAGAAATTTTCTGAATGAATGAATTGAATTCCAAGGACATCCATCTCTGCTAAAAAAAATTAGGTGCAGAAAAATCATGGAGATATTTGCACCACCTCTAATTCAGTCTCTGCTCCCTCCACTTGGTTGATGGACTATTTTCTACTCACCTTCATTCCACATAGAGAGACACCTGCAACTTATAAACCATTACGTTTTTACTGACAATATCTTAGAGAAGCATCACCAGAAGCAGCCCCATTGTTTCAAGGGAACTCACACATTTTGAGCACCTACTATGTACGGATATGATCCTCATGCCTCTTAGGTTATCTAATTTTCTCAGTGACCGAATGAAGTTGTTTCATTATTTCTACTTCACAAATGAGAGAAATCTGAGACTCAGAGAGACTAATCGACTTGGCCAAGATCACAGCATAAGAAATGGCAGGAGTTTTATATTGTTTAATAGGTAGTCAATGGAAAGGATGCTGGCCTGGAAATCAGGAGATAGGAGTTTTGGTCCATTTCATATCACGAATTCCTTGGGTGACCTTGAGCTAACATGTAATCTCTGAGTTCTGACTTCCTTGTAAATAGGGGATAATATCTGAAGATGGATTGAGCCCAGGCTTTCACGAGTTTCTGAACAGGGATAAAGCACAACATGCTACAAAGAGTGATTATCCCGCCTCATCCCCCCCTACCCTCAAGAACCAACAGATGGCCTTCTCTTCATTTGAAAATCAAACACTCCTACCGAGGTCAGTTATGCCTACAAATCAATGTAGGCTTTCTTCTCCTGCACAAAATCTCCAGCTGGAAAAATCAGCTCTAATTCTTTCACTTGCTCAGGCCTTGCTCTGAATAATATATTTTAAAAATGAACTATTTTGGGGCCGAGAAATCTGTAAATCTGAGCTGATTCATCACTTTCACCATCAGGCTCTTACTCTCCTGCTGCTTCTGCTTTGTCAGATAAAGACATTTTATTTCTACCAACAATTTCGCAGTGGGCTATGCGGAGAGTTCTCCTTTTCTCACAATAAAATTCTTTGCAAAAGATTAAAAACTTAAGGATGGGCAGAGTCTCAAAAAATAAATCTAAAGTAAATAAAACACTGGAGGTGGGATGGATGGATGCAGATAGAGACACAATCGCAGAAACGAAATGGCTTGCAACACGGCACCTAACTTTGAACGTGGAGATTCCAAAAGTGTCAAGGGGCAACTGTCTCAACTAATAGAATAGGAAGACAAAAAAAGATAATTCCAGAAAATGTACTAAATACCAGCTCTAGTTAACTTTGGAATGCTTGTAACTCTCTCCCATAAGATTTACCTTTCAATGCTTTTCTCGGATAAATTATATTAAAATGAGTTTAGTCTGAGGAAATAAGGGACATATCCTTAAAACATGCTAGGCAGAATGGAACAGCCAGCCTAAGAATAAAAAAAAAAAAAAAACTGCCATGAACGCTCATGTGTGGATGACTGAGGCCTGAATGTTTTTCTGAGGGGCACAAAAACTCCTTCAGAGAAGCTCTGATGTTCAGTAGTAGCTTTTTTTTTTTTTTTTTTTTTTTTTTTTTGCGGCACACGGGCCTCTCACTGTTGTGGCCTCTCCCGTTGCGGAGCACAGGTTCCGGACGTGCAGGCTCAGCGGCCGTGGCTCACGGGCCCAGCCGCTCTGCGGCATGTGGGATCTTCCCGGACCGGGGCACGAACCCGCGTCCCCTGCATCGGCAGGCGGACTCTCAACCACTGCGCCACCAGGCAAGCCCTCAGTAGGAGTTTTAAATGCTCTACACGAAAGTGATGTAGTCACAGAAGTATAGCACTGCAATATTAGATGAGAAAGGCCATGCTGTGTGGGGACCTTTCCTCCCCATCACTCTTCCTCTAGGCTATACCTCTTCTGAGCTCCGGGCCATATTCCCAAACCTGCCCCTACACTGGTGTCACCGTGTGGATGTCAGGCTGTTCAAAATCATGGAGTCCCAAATTTTCTCCCACCTCATCTTCTCTCCAAATCTGCTTCTGCCCCTTCTTCCCTCATTTAATTTCCTAGGGCTCCATCTACACCACTGCCACCCTAGACCTGGATCTCTTTCTCAGCAACAACAGCCTGACATAAATAGAAGCCCTACCGATTCTATCTCTAAAATACTGCCCTAATAAGTCTCTTCCTCTACACTGTCTTAATTCTGGCCCACACCATCTCTCACCTGCATTCGTATACTAGCCTCCTAATAGGCCTCCTTATTTCTGTCATTCCACTGCCTCGACAGTGGCATATTCTAGCCACATCCTGCCCGCCCACCATGTCACACACCACACCATCTCTCCACACACCAAAACAAAACAAAACAAAATAATCCACAGACAAAAACACACACACCCTGACTCTGCAACACCCAAAAAAAAAAAAAAAAAAAAAAAAAATCCACAGACAACACATACACACACGTATGATAGAACACATCATCAAGTCACACCAACCTGCCTGCCATTCCCCATTCCATACCCCTCTCTCCCATTTCCAGATCTCTGTCTGGGCTATCTTTCCTCCTAAGATGTTCTTCCTTCACCATCATACCACTCCTTAATGTCCCTTGAAGTTCTTGCTTATCCTTCCAGATCAAGTTCAGAGCCACCCTCCTCTAGGAAATCAGCTGAACTTGTTCCCTCCCCCTTCTAGGCTGTCAGATCCCAATATACCAACAAGTTTTCTTAGCCTTGTCTCCCTACCAGGCATTGGAGTCCTTTAAAATGTAGCAGAATTTAACAGCACAGCATGAGATAAAGCAGACCTGGGGTAAAATCCCAGCCATCTCTTGTTAGGTTAGGAAAGTAAGTTCTCTGAACCCCAGTTTTCTCACTCCAAAAATAGAGATATTCCTATCACTTAACATAGGGTTGGAATCAGAAGTAAAGGAAAAAGTGCTTATTACCTAGCACCTAGGTGAGACAATGAAATGACAACCATTATTATTAAAACTATTTAGACTCCCTGTACCCTGTGTTCAACAAACGTTTAATTGCATGAATAGGTTTAACTTTCAGCTCCTTCAATTTTATAATAAGCATATTCAAGCATACTTTCACACCAGAGCTCCCCAAGAGTTATGCAAGGTAAGCAAGTGAGGTATTAATCTTCCCATTTTACCAGTGGGGAAATGCAGACTGAGAACATAAGTAACTCGCTCAGTAAATTAGTGGCTCAGGTTAGACTAGAACTCAGCCTTCAAATGTTATATTACATGTAAAACATTGACTCACATTTTAGAAAACGAATCCATCTAAAAATAGCATGGCTGTCCAATCATTTGCACTATGCTGGGTACTTTTTAAAATATGCTTATTTTACAAGAAAAGAAATTTGTAAAATAACAAATCAGTAAGATGCCAGAAAAAGGACTGGCTTTCCAATTTAGAGCAGAGCCTTGCAAATGAGAATGCAGATTTGAAAGAGCTCTTTTGGAAAGCTAAATCCAATTACATCATTGCCTGGCTTTTAAACCCTCCACTAACTTCACACTGCCCTCAGAATAAAAATCACCCTCCATGTCATGGCCTTGAATCTTCTACATGGTCTGGATCAGCCTACCACTCCTGTCACTCTCTTTCCTTTATTTATTATGTTCAAGTCCCATTTGTCTCTGTTCTTCATACTCTCCAACCT
This sequence comes from Phocoena sinus, assembly GCF_008692025.1. Lineage (NCBI taxonomy): Eukaryota > Metazoa > Chordata > Mammalia > Artiodactyla > Phocoenidae > Phocoena > Phocoena sinus. The sequence goes on along the minus strand of NC_045765.1, from coordinate 48,701,404 downwards.
CATTACTGCCTCAGGGCTTTTGCATTTGCTGTTTTCTCTCTGAGAGTCCTCATTCCCTAGATTTTCCCCATCTTGGCACCTTTTTGTTATTTAGGTCTTAGTGTCAAGAACTTCCCTCTCTATTCTATTTAATTGTGGCTCCCTACTGCCCATACTCTCTATTATATCATTAACTTGCTCTAATTTCTTCATATCATTTATCATCCTATAAATTCTTATTTGCTTTTTGCATCTTTTCTCCCATGAGAATATAATGTCCACGAGAACAGAGAAAGACCTTGTCGATCTTGCTGAGTACTCTACCTCTAGCACCTAGAACAGTGCCTGGTATATAGTAGGTATTCAGTAAATATGTGCTAAATGGATGAATGAATAAGCTTCTTTTATCACCAATAAAACACCAAAATAAAACTTTCTATGCATTAGCAATCTAGACTGATAGAACATCCTTGAACCTAAAAGCAGTACAGTCCCCAAAATTAGAACTCGTGGGAAGAAGTGAGCTAACACCAAACACCATTCTTACGTCTTTGAGAACAAAGGACTCTTGTTTTTATTTATATCCAAGGAAAGCTGAGTTTTTTGGCATAGAGGACTGTTTAGAGACACTCCCTCCATTTGAACCAAAAGGTCACACATGTTTCTTCTCTGGCTTGGAGCTCAGCCCCCTGGAGCTCTGGTTTCAATCTGGAGATTTTATCTGACAGCCTGCATGTCACTGCTTTTGGTGAACTTGTTCTGTTGCCAGAGAGTTAACTTAGAGGGAATACCACATAAAGAGCAAAACGTGCATCAAGAGGGGAAGAAGGGATCTTTAAAGTAGTTTAATTTCCAGGATTAACTTTAAAATGATCTGGTAATTTCATTTGCAATGTCATAATGCCCAATCTACTTTTAAGGTAAAAATCCTGGAAACTGATTCAATTAGCCATGACAAGTACACACTCTTCTCAAGCAGAAGGATGAGATGGTTCTTTCTCCCTCTCCTCCTGAATTTTTCTCCCAATAACATGAAACAGTAACAGGACCTGTAATCTAGCAGAGTGACTCTGTAAAACCCAACAAAACAGAAGTCCCTATTGTTTCGTTTCAGGTTAATTTTAGAAAGCAAAGTTGGAAAAGACTCAAATCACACTTATGCTGTACTGGCCCTTGCTAACAAGTAAGCAAGTACCATCTGAAAGGTTAGGGCTGGGAATCCATTTCTTTCCTAGGTCTTCAGTGATTGATGTACATGTATAGTGAATCCAGGCACAAAGTCCAACCTCTCTCCCAACGAATTTGATTTTCCTCTTCCTCATTTTTAAACAGCTGAGCCACAAATTCTTCTTTATCAGATGCCACAGGAAGTTACAGAAAGCAGGATTTTAATTGAACGTATGTAATTATGTCAAATCTGATAACAGCATAATGTACTGAAGATCAAAAAGCTTACTGAATGTGAGGTTATTTCTAGCACAAAAGCTTAGAACATAGAGTCAGTCTCATCCTCCCCCGACGCCCTGCCTTAAAAATCAGATGGAGGTTCATCACGTGGAAAACTTACAGGGAAGGTATCCAAATTGGTGCCCCAAACTCAAATTGCCTCAGTTTATGTTCCTCGCAACTACCTCTTTGGTTTTATGGCCAGTGAGGGCACTTATTGCTTGCATAGCAGCCCTGTTCTACTCTTCCTAATTTATGGGTCAGCTCTTCGACTCCCCAGGGCCCATTCTTCAATAGCTACAGGATTAGCATCTATAGATTTCCATTTGGTCTTTATCATCACAGAGGAGGTTTAGCCATACACTGAATAGTTGAGTTTGGGAGAAAGCATTGGGTAAGAGGAGGAGGAAGAGTATACGCTAAAAAAGTAGATTTATGAAACTCAACTGTGATAGACTGGTAATTATTGAAATGGGGTTTAACAGACATAGAAAGAAAGCTGTGTAAAGGCACTTCACAGTAATTAATTGAGCCTCTCCTAGTTCTAAATTGAGAAAAATACAAAAATCAATAATTTCAAATGTGTCATACTTATTGACACTAATGAAACCTCCTGAATAAGCATTTAATGCAACTCCACTGCTACTTTAAATTTACATTACTCACTGAGTGCACATTACAAGGTCAGGGCAGCTCCCCTGGGCTTCACAGAGCTGATGCTATCAAATAGACAGGACTTTGTTCGTGCTGTATGTGGAACAACCCTTTAGAGAGTTGCTGAGCTGTCCGTGGTGCTGAAAAAGCAGCTCTTTCCCCTTTGGTTCAGCAGGAGACACACATTCAGAAATGACATGGGAGCTCATAGGGCAGCGACTCACACCTCCACATTTACTTGAAAATACACACACACGCGCGCACACACACACACACACACACACACACAGAGTACTTGGATTTCCTAGAAAGCTCTGATTACGCTATCTCACTAAAATCTCTCATTTTTACTCTTTGTACTTTTAGATATTAACCACAATGAGACATATTAAGTTGAATTTGCTGGCATTATTCTCTGTTAAATAAGTGTTCTGTATCTCCAAATGGACTGTAAGCTCAAGGGTCATGGAAATACTCGTGGACTTGTTAAAATATCTGGATTCAAATTTAGGCTCCACCACTTACTAGCTAGGTAACTTGATTGAGTCAAGTTATTCTCAGTGCCTCAGCTTCCTTATGTGTAAAAAGAGGCAATCACTAACATTTTGGGAGGGTCCAGTACAATGCTACATTTTACAGTGCTTTGAAAACTGTAATGAGCATTAAAATTGTAAGCATTTACCATGCCGGCTTTTTTTTGGTATCACATACAGCAAATATTCTTGACACAGCATTCACAGTTAAAGTTTTTGTTGTCTTTCTAATTCCAAACAGGCCTATGGAATTCAGAATAATTAAGATAATTATTTTTAAATCTCATGCCTGAGGAATATTAGGAGTTTATAAATTTAGGGAGAGACTGACCTAGAAGGCAGACAAAGTTGGAAACTGAAATTCAGACTCCAGTAAAACATTCAAAAATTAAGATCCAAATGCTCAGTCATCTCCAGGCTTATCATCATCGCCATCTTTCCAGTACTTGTCATTCACTGAAACAATGCCCCAGTCAGCATGCTATGTACACATAGATTATCTAATTTAATCTGAACACTCTCATTTTGTAAATAAAGTAACTAATGTAGGAGAGATTAAATAACCTGCCCAAAGCAACAAAGAGTAGTATAGCCGAAGTTTGAAACCAGATTATTCTGAATCCAAAGCTTATTCTCTTAACCATCATGCCTACAGCCCTCTATAACTGAATGGGTTCTTTGGACTGGGGTTAACTTAGAAGTTGGCCAGAATTCCTTAGGTCCCTTACACTGGAGGAGAACTTTTGAGATCACATTATCTAGCACATTAGAGGTGATAATGAAAACAAGTCTTTACTGCAATCTTTGCCTTATGAGTTCTAACCCAAGGTAAATTCCCCAGATCACATGAGGCAACAATTCAAGAGAATAGGCTCCTGGAATCACTGACTTACAAATGACCAATTCAGTACCTTCACTCAGAAGTTATTTCCTTGCATCATAAAGGGATTCAGATAAGATGTATTTGGTGTGGGTTTTGTTTTTCTATTAGAACTCAAAAGTCAGCAACTTTAACAATTACATTATTTTAAAATTGCATTTACTGTGGAATTCCATCTCCATCTAAACCCTTTCCATTCTTAAAGACCTAGTCGATATTCTCCTTCCTCTATGAATATGCACAGGTGGCTTCAATTCTAGTAATTTAATCTTTCTCTGAATTCCTATCACCTCTAACTATACCACGCATTTCTCAACAAACCCTCTACTGTCCTGGGATGTATCTCCATTTTCTCACATAGCTATTTAACATATAATAATAAGGTATAGTTATTAACTCATTTATACCTTATTTCTTTAACCTTACTGGAGACTGATTCATCATAGGGGCTCAATAACTATTTGAACTCAAGTTGGCAGTTTCTATACTTCCCTGAAATTGGTTGTTGAATTCCTGCTTTCTCCCCATCCTCTTATGGATCCTCATTAGATCCACGAAATGAGGGCTATTTTTTGTCATACTCACTATTGTATCCTTTGTGTCAAGCACATAATAGGGGATTATGTAATAGTTGGAACAAATGAAGAAATGAATAAATGAGCCAGCTGAACTGACAGGGATTCTCACCCTACACTGAACGCCCATACCCTCACCGTTACCCCAACAGCTACTGGTAGAAAATTTCAAATCTAGTTCAAGTGGATTAACTGTGTTCCTAAATGAATTTATACTATTTGACATGAGAATCACTTTCAAAGTACCATAGGAGATTCATGTTTGGGGATTCTGTTTTTAGGTATTAAAAAAAGGCAGCATGGGTCATAAAAACTTACATAGAAATAAAAGGGAAAAGGGCACTTAGAATACATTATTTTCTAAAGGTTTCCTATCAAGAAAATATTGAGGAATTGTATGTCAGCACAGAACTGAGAAGGAATTTATATGAACCCTTTTCAAGAGCTCACAAGCTGCTTTAACTTGATACATTTATTTCTTCAATAATACTTACTGCAGCAGATGCCGGAGATAGAGAAGTGAACAAAACCAATATGGTCCCACCCTCATAAAACCTACATTCTAACCTAATGAGAAAATAAAGGAAATTTCTCCGTTTCATTTATACAATAAGTATTGATAAAGAATCAATTCCAGGCACAGCACTGGGTTTTCATTTTCCTAGCCTCGCTGCATCTCTGATATTACTGTGTATAGAACAGATGACACTGTAGTTAATCTGATTTAATAAATCCTTTAATTCTTTTGGTAAATACTAGAGAAGCAAGGGGATCACAGGGAAAGAGGGTCCAGAAATAGATTTTAATTCCTTTTTCCATCTTCTTCCTATACTCTTAACCAGAAATACTAAGACAGTTCCTTTAGAGGGAGCAAGCTCTGCCTTGCCTAGGGGGAAAATAGCTGGGAGTTTCCATGGATATATTTGGGGAGGGGGAGGGGGAGAGGGAGAGAGAGAGAGAGAGAGAGAAAAAAACAGTCAAAGATGCTTTCTTTCATGGTGGGTGTCTTGGTCCCTGCAATAGTCACAGGGGGTTAAGAAGCAACCTCTCCTGCATGGACATGCACACCTCCATGGATTCTATGGTCCATGATGAATAATACATTCTTTAGTTCAAAGGTTTTTTTCCCCCCTTTTATTTGTTGTGATGGAATTTTCTATTATACCCTCAAGTTAAATATTACTTTTTTTTCTAAAACAAGATATTCTCTTGCAAGTTTACATACAGTGTTTCAGTTATTACTACAGATCCACACACCATCATAAAGGAAAAGCTTATGTATCAAGGACCAAATCAATGACCAAATCCACAAACCAGAATCAGGGGCTGGTATATTCCTTTAAAAGTGCTCATTATTTATAGTTTAATTGCATTAAGTGCCTAAGAATGTACCTCTTTCTTTGTAATGAGTTTTTATGGTCTTAGTCTTCAGAAGCTCAGATTCCATCTGTGACAGCAGACTATTGTAGAATTTGGCTATTAATAGCTGCTGATACACACTTACTCAGAGCTAAGAGGCCCAGGGCTGTAGAGACAGCCAGATGGAGATAATACCACAGAGTGACTGTATAGACAAAAAGATGATCTATTTTTTTTCCAACACAAAACAGACAACACTAAAAACATGACAATCCTGCTTTGTTGCAGGCCAAACTGTCCGAGGAAAAAAAATGTTTCCTTTGGAATTCTCAGTTCTGGTTCAAACTACATGTGATTTATCACCGTTTCTATTGTTCAAGGAACTCCTCATGCAGGTTACAAAGACAAAAACATTCAGATGACTTAACAACCCTGACTTAGTAAAATGAAATACTGATACAGAAAATCAGAAATAAAACAATTTGGTAATTAATTAAGGAAAATAATTAACTTTGATACTGGACAGTCTTCTGAATCAGAAATATTTTCTCTAACACAGAGAAAAAGGGACAACAAATAGACTGAATAACACATTAGACATTTCTTTATAGAAAGAAAAGACTAAAAGAAAATAAGACTGTTTAATGTGATTTAACATGACTATGGTCTCAGCTTATCTTTATTCTAATGAGAGTAAGAAAAATACACTGCAAAAAGAAGAGCGACACAGCTACTATGCTTAAAGTCATGTCATGATTCTTTGGGACCAAAGTTTTGTAAACGCCAATCTTTTACTTTTAAAAAAGTTTTAATAATCTGTCAGGTGATAAAAGGGGGAAACTATTTTTTAATATGTGATTCATAACAAAACTGAATGGCTAAATTATTCTGGTGGGGGTACCTTTGTAAGTTGCATAAAATATGAGTTCTGTGTTTTTTAAGTATAGAAATATGAATGGGAATGCCTGTACGCAATGGGAAACATCATCATTAAAAAATGGGCAGGGGATTAGCATATCTTCTTATTTGATCTGCAACATGAGTAGAATCACATTGTTCTTATGAAGCCAAGCACAGCTAAAGGCAAGCAGTACAGACTCAGCTAAGACTTTGGGGCTTAGCGATGGGAACTCTCTCTGCTCGCATACTTTAAGGAAATTCCAGGCAAACTGGGGAATGGTGTGTTAAGTACCTGAAACCTATTTCATAGAGACATCATGTAAAGAGTTCTGAAAACAAAGCAAATAAAACTGACCTATACAAAAGAAGCAAAGGTGACAGGTTCAAACAGATGGGTAAGGAATCCAGGATGTCTCAAACTATCCAGAGAATCCAGGTTCTATCCCATGAGCCCCTATTTATTCATGTAACTGTGTTTACATTAGAGAAGCACTCTCTTTTCTTTTTAAAATAAAAAAATACTCCTAATTTATGACTATCTATTTTTATTATGGGCAAATTGGTTAACAGTTTAGGCTTTAGAGTCATACTGCAGTGAGCTCACAATCTTTGTCTACGTCTTACTAGTTGTATAAAAGTGGGCAAGTTCTTAAGCCTCTATTTTCTCAGCAATAAAATAGGTATGGTAGGATCGTGAGTGTTATATAAGATATTCTATGCAAAACATATAGTTCAGTGCCTGGTACACAGTGAACACTCAACAGATGTCTTCTTTTTCTTTATTATTTCTTTATATTTCATTTTTATTACTACTACATGCACAGTGCTTCTAAAAGTTAGAAAGATCTGGGTTTGAATCCTGGCTGGGAGAATTTGATCAATATTCCTCAGTTTATTCATCTGTAAAATGGAGCTAACTGTAATTAATCTCCCACACCTTATAGGAATGTGATAACTAAATTGGATAATTTATGTCATATGCTTAACACACTATCTGACACAGGCTAACTCCTGCGTGGAAATTAGCTATTATGGGTCCCTCATCATAATCATATCCATAATCAATAAAGTTGATGCGACATTTAAATGCAATAATGTATATAAAGCACAAGTGCAGTGCCTGAATCTTAACAAACATTAGTTCACTCTTCTTTCAGTTTGGTTAGCCAGGCTGCATGTATCACGTATCATAATTAACCAATGGCCTCTTCTGTATACCAGCTTTATTATTTATTGTTTCCAAGGTCATTAGGTGACTTGTTACCATACTATCATTTCATAAAACAATTGAGGTGTACACATCACATACTCTCTCCCAACTAGAGAAGGGAGATACATTCATCCTCGTTGTCATACTTTTGTTAATACCAGAGAGCCAACTACTTAAAACATTTCCAGTTACTTCCAGCAGATACTTCACAGGCTGCTTTTGCTTTTGTTACTTCGTTTCTAGCATTATTTCTGAAATGGCCACATAAGCTCATCACTTTCAAATGCTTTCAACACCAACAGATCGAGCTCATCATCCAAAAGAACACTTTACACATGTGTGCGGCAGGCAGAGCTTCGACTGAGCACATTCCACAAAGGGATTTTTTTTTAACCTACATTCCTAAGTAGCAGGGAGATCTTTCTGTGCTACTTTCCCTCTCATGTAATGTTTACTAACTAGCTAATAATTTCATTGTCATCTTTAGCCTTTCACACTAGTCACAGCAAGAGCACATGCAAGGATCTGAGTAAGCCAAGTTCTTAGGCTGCCTTGAAACAAAACCTGTCTGTATCATCACACCAAATTCCCCCTGCCTGTTGGGACACTGGCAATATGGAAATACGCCATTTTCTTCCCAGGCTTTGCCTTCAATGTGACAAGGCAGTGTCTAACTTCAGGGCATCCAGTGGTTATAAAACCTTGACACCTTACTTACTGTGGGGAAGACCTGTTGAAACAGCTTCTCCATTCGCTGAGGCATTTTTACATTAAGCTCTGGTGAATGGGAAGTAATGAGATGGATCACAAAGTGCTCTGTCAGGCAGCCGTGTGTCTGTCTCTGTCTCTCTTGTCTGTCTCTCCCTCTCCTTCCCTCTCTCTCTCTTCCCATCCTCCCAACAGCACCACAGCTGACAACTTCAAACATTTATTATTATTGATCCCCTTGTCTCCTAACAATCAATAGTCGACATCCAAAGAACCAAATAATATTCAGTGTGTGAAACTGTACTTATTTTCACATAATACTGTAGGGAAATTAGGGGAAATTAGAGATGACTCATTATATGAATCAGTTTACCTCTTTAAAATTAAGAAATGTTTACCCTTTCTATCCACATCCTAGGGTTTTAGCTTATGTGGTTCCAAAATAGACCAGGTGAAATGCTCATATAACTTCTCCGGTGACATTTATCTATTGCCTAATGATCTCCATGGTAAAACATAATGTTATGATATCTAGAGTTTTAAAAAAGGATACTTGTTATACATGGTAAATTACTTGCCTTCTAGTAAGTGGAGCAGCTAACACTTACTGAGGCTGTGCAATGCATAGGGTAAGGTCTTAGATGTTTTACATCCATAATCCATTTCATTCATGTAATAACTCTATGGAGGTAAGTCCCATTATTATTATTCATGTTTTACACAGATGACGACACTGGCATTTTGACAGAATGGTGACTTGATTATTTAGTCGCAGAGCTAAATCTAGAATTATTCTAACTGAATCAAGAGCTGAAAGTCTTCACCCCTGCTTTACATGCCTTTCTTGATGAACTGAGTGATTTCAAAGCGCTTTTGTTTTGGTTTAGCTATAAATATCGCACTCGTGTCAACTCACCTAACATCCTTGTTATCAGGTTTCTTTCTCAAGGCTCAGAGCTGTAAGTAATACTGACTGCATTCGCCACATGAAAAGTCATAAATCTTTATGATTTTTCAGAAAGGTCAAACTGCTTTGTGTTCCAAAACTGGATTTCAGAAATCAGAATAAAAGATGATCTCAAAACATTTTAAGGACCTATTGACCCATTTGTAGTTACACTCTAGCAGAAGAAATGTTCATGATGAACAATATGATTTACTATTATATGATTTTTTCATATATTATATTTGGAAAGTGTATTCCAGTCCTCGCAGTCTACAGAGGAAGAAACAGGCCCAGAAATGTGGCCAGCTGGCAGAGCCTGGCCCAGACTCCAGTTTCACCTTCCGCTATGCCACGTTCCCTCTCTCTCTTAGGTTGCATAGCACAGATAACCAGTAAAAATTCATCATTTGTGGTGAAGGGTGACAGAATGTCCCCTCCTGTTAATGTCATTAACCAGAAACTGCTTTATTGTAAGGAAAACAGATGCTGCTAATTCTGCAAAGATACCCTGTATATTATCGTTATTACAGCCTAATGATCGGGGTTAAGAGTCTCAGCTCCAACAGTTGTAAGCTGTGTCACTTTTGGTTAAGTTATAAAAACTTCCTGGGCTTCCCTGGTGGCGCAGTGGTTGAGAGTCCGCCTGCCGATGCAGGGGACGCGGGTTTGTGCCCCGGTCCGGGAAGATCCCACATGCCGCAGAGCGGCTGGGCCCGTGAGCCATGGCCGCTGAGCCTGCGCGTCCGGAGCCTGTGCTCCGCAAGGGGAGAGGCCACAACAGTGAGAGGCCCGCGTATGGCAAAAAACTAAAAAAAAAAAAAAAAAACTTCCTAAGCCTGGGTGAGAAGGTGATACTCATACCACCAACCTCACTGGGTTGTCTGTGATATATAAATGCAAGAATTCATATTTAATACTCAACAATATGTCTAACACGTAATAAACACTCAATAACTATTATTTTCATTATCATTGTTATTTTCCAAATTTTGACAGAAACTTCACTATTTGGTCTACAAGTAATTCTGTTCATTACTCCCTGCCCATTCAACGGCCAACAAGCCCACGGTAGTTGATATACCAGTTGCTAAATTCTCAAATGGATGAAAAAATTCTCTCTCCCTACACTTACCACACACATATCCCCCACCCACTTGGAGTATGAACTCCTGTGAAACCTCTTACAATGCGTACTGTGGCCCACCATAAACTTCTTAAGGCTCTTCACTGGGGGATGTCTCTGGCTAATGGGATAAGAAAATCCCATCAAACAGTATGGAGGTTCCTCAGAAAACTAACAGTTGCCATATGATCCAGCAATCCTACTCCTGGGCATATAGCCAGAGAACACTCTAATTCAAAAAGATACCTGCACCCCTGTGTTCATAGCAGCACTATTCACAACAGCCAACACGTGAAAACAACCTAAATGCCCATCGACAGGTGAACGGATAAAGAAGATGTGAGATATATATATATATATATATATACATATACACACACACATATGTATATGTATGTGTATACACACACAATGGAATATTACTTAGCCATAAAAAAGAATGAAATAATGTCATTTGCAGCAACATGAATTGACCTAGAAATTATCATACTAAGTGAAGTAAATCAGAAAGGGAAAGACAAATACAATATGACACCACTTATATGTGGAAGCTAAAATATGACACAAAACAGAAACAGACTCACAGACATAAAGACAGACTCACAGACATAGAGAACAGACTTGTGGTTGCCAAGTGTGGGGGGCTGGAGGGGTAGGTAATGGAGGGACTGGAAGTCTGGGATTAACAGATGCAAACTATTACTACACAGAATGGATAGCAACAAGGTCCTACTGTATAGCACAGGGAACTGTGTTCAATATTCTATGATAAACAATAATGGAAAAGAATATGAAAAAGAATGTGTGTATATATATATATATATACTGAATCACTTTGCTATACAGCAGAAATTAACACATTGTAAATCAACTATACTTCAATAAAATAAATTTTTTAAAAACATAAAAAAAAGAAAGTCTCGGGACTTCCCTGGTGGCACAGTGGATGTGACTCCATGCTCCCAATGCAGGGGGCCTGGGTTCGATCCCTGGTCAGGGAACTAGATCCCACATGCATGCTGCAACTAAGAGCTTGCATGTCAAAACTAAGGAGCCTGCGTGCTGCAACTAAGAAGCCTGCCTGCCGCAACTAAGGAGCCCACCTGCCACAACTAAGGAACCCGCCTTCCACAACTAAGACCCAGTGCAACCAAATAAATAAATAAATATTTAAAAAAAGAAAGTCCCATCTATAACCATATGGTAGCAATGCACTGGCAAGTCTCCTACACAAGGGTGTTTTGTCAAGATTATAGTATTGGAAACCATGGCAAGAACTGTGTTTATTTTCTGATTTCCTTTGTTTAAGGAGCTGAGTCAGAATGAGGTGAGCCTGTTTCAAACTGCAGCTCAATGGACTCCATGTATATTTTTGTATAGTTGAGTTGATCCTGTTTAGCTCCTGGATGAGAGCTGTTTGCCTGCTCTCCTGAGATGAATCCTTAGCAACTGCTGCTCTCCCTACTTCTGGACTCTTACTCTTCAGGGGGAAGGTGTCTTGGAGGTTCTGTGGCTTTGCTTAATGAGGGGCAGCCAGATATTTGTCATTTGCAAAACACAAACATTTGTGCAATTCTGAAAACTGTTCCTTGTAGAAACAAGTCGTTGCCAAAGGTCACAGAGCTAGCTGCAGACACAGACGTAGTCTTAGGACATATTGATTAGCCTTGTGGTCAGATCTTTATTGTATAATTGGTACAGTACTACCTGACTTTTTGACCACCTGCAGCCACTAAACTTGCCTTCTGCATAAAACACAGTAAGAAACTATGTTCCTCTAAAGCTCACAGGCCTCAGGATATAGAGTTCCCGTCCATGTATCCATCCATCCATCCAATATGTATTGAAGACTTGATGTTAGGTGCTATGATAACAAATGGCAGTATTAATAATAGCTGTAGTGTCCTGGAGGACTTTATAATTTAGAAGCAAAAATAATCCACATGACAAATTCGTTAGGGAGTCATACGGGGGATGGGAGAAGAAAATCATGGGACCATGAAGTGGCACAGTGACGCACTAGGACAGCATGACCAAGAGAAAATGTGAGCCACATATGTGGTTTCAGATTTTCTAGTAAGTACATTAAAAAGCAAAAAAAAAAGAGAAAATATTACCTTTCATTAACTTTACAATTTAATTATTTTATAGTTTATTTAACCCAATATATCCAAAATATCATTCTTTACATGTAACCAATATTAAAATGTTATTAACGAGCTATTTATTTCTTTTTTGTACTAAGTCTTTGAAGTCTGGTGTGTACCTGACACAGCACATCTCAAATGAAATAAGCACATTTCAAGTACACAGTAGCCACAAGTGTGGCGACCTTATTGGATAGCACACCTCTAGGAAGTGCAAAAGAGGGAAGAATTGCCTCCAGGATAGAGGAATCACAGAAGTTGATTCATGAGGAATCTGGGTATCTGAGCTGAATTCTCGCATAAGCTTCCTCCCTAGCCCTGTGTCCCACCCTGCAGTAAAAGAATGTCTTTCTCATTATTTTATGAGCCCCTTGTGAGAAGGTCCTCTGTTTGTTTCCCTAAAAGTGAGCCTAGAATATAGCCATCCTGGTGTTAAAGTCTTTACCTGCTGAGTAAATATATGAAAGAAAAATAAAAACAGCTGCCTCCCACTTGCCAGACTCCGTGTTGGTATTCTGCATACATTCTCTCTAACATTTACAATGAATTTGCAAAGGAGACACACATATCTCCATTTTATAGGAGAGGAAGCTAAAGCACAGAGTAGGTAAATGATTTCCCAAGATCACAGAGCTAGGAAGAAGGGAGGGGGAGAGGAATGTGCAGACAGAACAGGAGGGAGAAGACACAGACAGAGGAATGAGGGTAGACTACAGCTTAGAGTTAAGGTAGGAGTGGGAACAGGACCCAGGATATGTGAAGTGTCTGCCCTCTGCCCCATCTGTGTGTGTGTGTGTGTGTGTTATGTGAACGTATTTATGACGAACATATACTAGCTTATTTAACAAATCTTAAACAATTCCTTATATACTATCCTTTGGACCTCCATTCTATCTCTCCTGATAAGGTTTCCCTGAAATAAAAAACAAATAGCTAGTGTCCAAAGGCAAAGGGCATCTTGGGAAGTGAAAATTAAAGAAATTTTACTAGGAAGGGGCATCAGAGGCTTAGCACAATCTTCCCCACTCTACCCTCTTAACATTTCTGAAAAGTGGATAGCCATCCTCCCTGTGAAAGGACCATCTCCGAAGCCCATCTCTTCCACTCATTGATAGGCTTAACACCAGAAGATTGTTCCACACATTGACCTCCAGTCTCCCTCCATAAATCTTCTAATTAGTTAGGAGCTGCTGGCTCTAATTGTGCCCCACACAACACTCTTCTTCAGAAAGATATCACTTGCTTCATCTGTTTGATGCTGATGTGGGCGGCAGAAAAGCAAACATTATTTATGCAGCACTTGAATTTAAAAAAGCATAGATTCAAATTGAGTCTTAAAAAGTAGATGCAATTTCTAAAAAACTAAAAATCATGTATTTGTGTCAGTTGGGAGGTATGTATAAGAACTAGAGCTTGCCCCTATAAAACTTAATATCAGTGCAAATCAAAACTACAATGAGGTATCACCTCATACCAGTCAGAATGGCCATCACCAAAAAATCTACAAACAATAAATGCTGGAGAGGGTGTGGAGAAAAGGGAACCCTCCTACACTGTTGGTGGGAATGTAAATTGGTACAACCGTTATGGAAGACAGCATGGAGGTGCCTGAGAAAACTAAATATAGAACTACCATATGACCCAGCAATCCCACTGCTGGGCACACATCCGGAGAAATCCATGGTTTGAAAGGACACATGCACCCCAGTGTTCATTGCAGCACTGTTTACAATAGCCAAGACATGGAAGCAACCTAAATGTCCATCGACAGAGGAGTGGATAAAGAAGATGTGGTACGTATATACGATGGAATATTACTCAGCCATAAAAAAGAATGAAATAATGCCATTTGCAGCAACATGGATGGACCTAGAGATTGTCATACTGAGTGAAGTAAGTCAGACACAGAAAGACAAATATCATATAATATCACTTATATGTGGAATCTAAAAAAATGGTACAAATGAACTTATTTACAAAACAGAAATAGAGTCACAGATACAGAAAACAAACTTATGGTTACCATGGGGGAAAGGGCAGGAAGGATAAATTGGGAGATTGGGATTGACGTATACACAATACTGCATATAAAATAGGTAACCAATAAGGACCTACTGATAGCACAGGGAACTCAACACTCTGTAAAGACCTATATGGGAAAAGAATCTATGAAAGAGTGGATATACATATATGTATAACTGATTCAATTTACTGTTCACCTGAAACTAACACAACACTGCAAGTCAACTGTACTCCAATAAAAATTGTTAAAAAGCTTAATATCTCCTCTTTTTTTACTGTAGCTTAGGAAAAGACTTTTAAATTTGCTGACCACGTGAAACAGTCATCAGCAACTTGGAGAGCTAGGATTCTGTTAAAAACAAGGCCACAAACCGGAATGATAAAACATGATAAAGTTCTAACTTGCTGACTTCTTGGCTGTGTCTGGATGGCCACTAGCCCCCCAGCCTGGGGTTGGAGAGCAGGAGACAGAGACTTAAAATGCAAAGAGTGTTACCATTTCGGCAACTTTATTCTTTCCAAATGTTTATTTTTGCTTCCTTAGGGTATCAGGAAGAGTGTGTTCTAACAATTCTCAGTTCCTGGCTGAGTTGTTGCCAGGAAGTCAAGTTTATCTTTAGCATCATCTCTGGGCAAATAGCACACACAGAGGAAAATGATATTTGGGGCCAAATGTTGAAAACTCAAGTCTCACGTAGCCTGAGTTGAAAGAGCAAAGAGCAAGAGTAAAACCCAGCTAATAATGTTGGTTCTGTTTTTTCTCTACAAGAATTTCTACTTAGAGGAGAGGCAGTAGTAGAAAGAGGATGGGCTTCAAGGACCAACAGCTTTGGATTCAACTCAGCCTTGATCCACTGAGGCCCGAACGAAGACCCTTTGATAAATTTAATTCAACAAACATCTAGTTGAATGACTCTGTGCCAGACACTTGGATCTCACAGAACTTAAAGTCCAAGTAAATTAACTGCCTCTCTGAATCTCTTTTTACATCTAAAAGAAGAAAATACATTACTGTTTGCAGGGTTCTTTTGACAATTACACGAGATAACACATGTAAAATTACACAGCCCAGTGCTTAGGTGAAGTTGAAGTTGTTTCTTGACAAATCTTCGTTTCTTTTCGTTGTCTTTAGAATAACCAAATCAATCTCTCCAATGAGTCAACTTGTGGTTTCAAAGTACAGTTCTAGGACATAAGTAAAAATAAAACCAACAGAGAGTTTCATAAAACCTAGCCACTTCCCGAATACCCCACGTTTTTTGGGAGGTCCATCAACCATGACAGCCAAACTTCAAAGATCAGTCTCAGATTCAACCACTTCAAACAGTCCTACTTTGACTCCAATTTGGTTTTATGCAAAGCAAAAATAAACTGCCTTTCTTTTCAACTACCAGTATGTACGTTATAAGTAGCATAAAAATCAGAGCTATAAATGATGCTGAAATATTAGAACTGCTTATTCAAAATTATCTATTTATTGCCTATAATACATGAGACATGGTGATGAAATCAGAGTCATAAAAGAACTAGATGTGTCCCTGACCTGATGAAGCTTACCCTCTAGTGGGAGAGATATAATGCCTACTCTCAAGGAGGCTACAACCAGGAAAAGAAACACGGCACACATCCATTAAATAATAGTGGCCAATATGCTATTTTTTTTTATGCTTTACGCGGGCCTCTCACCGCTGTGGCCTCTCCCGTTGCGGAGGACAGGCTCCGGACGCACAGGCCCAGCGGCCATGGCCCACGGGCCCAGCCGCTCCGCGGCACGCGGGATCCTCCCAGACCGGGGCACGAACCCGCGCCCCCTGCATCGGCAGGCGGACTCTCAACCACTGCGCCACCAGGGAAGCCCCAATATGCTATTTTAAGCATTAAATTATGAATTAGAATCTGTAATATTGGGGTTCAGAAGAGCTGACATAGTCAAGGAGGCTCTTGGGGAAAAAAGTGGGATTTGAGCTGATATTTTTGAAGATTAGGGAGACTATTCAAGGTCTTCTATTCTCCCTGTACATAAGAATCAAATGCACCAAAACTCAAAGCAGAAGCTAGATGCAGTAACACCCCTGTCTGAATGCAGGTAGTCCTCTCTTCACTCCTGAATTATTCACTAGTACAAGTTCTACCCGAGTTCCATCTCATCCAAAAGGCAGCATTAACTACTCCTGAGTAAAAGATAACTGGTTTAGGTATCACTGCAGCATTTTTAAAAGAGCTATTCTGTCCAACTGGCTCTGTCTCCCCCTCTCACCACCCACTCCCCAAAAAAGGAAAAGAGAAGCCCAGGTTAAACGCACTGTTTGTATTTTCCAACTGTGAGAACCACTCTCCCACCATTCCTGCTCCCAAGGTTTCCTGTGGGCAAGAGGTAATCACAACCCAGACAGCTGGTGCTCCCCCTGCTACTGGCCAGAAATGGAATCAGATCAGGCTAGTAAAGAAGGGGTTTGAGGTTAGAAAGCTTTGAAAATTCTAAATCCTATTTGGATTGGACAAACTTCAAGGTGAGCCCTCTGAGACAACAGGGCTTCATCCACATTCCCTAGCCATGTCATTCCGAAGCCTGAACAACCATACTCCATTTCTGGCATGGAATACAATATCCTCCCCTTGAAGCACTGCACATTCGTGCCTCAGTTCTGCATACTTGTTCACAGCAATTTTCTTCAATCTTCCTGATTAGAAATGCTTGATCAGCCATTGAGGGATGAACTTCATGGGAACCTATGATCTCTCTCAAATTATACGGCCCATTGTATGTTTATGGCCTTCTTAGCACTTTTTCCCCCTGTGGAGAGGAACCTTAGCTTTCATCAAATTCTCAAAGGGCTTCATGTGGCCTCCTGACCCCACTCCACCCAGAAAGTTTAAGAACCTCTATTTTAAATATACTAGGGTCAAATTTCTATTTATATCATTTCCAAAAGACTACACTCCAACCATAAGTCAAAGCAAAGAAAAAAATGACACACCTGAAAAAAGGGTCCGTGTTTCTTATCTGCTAACAACAGCCAAGTACTAACTATGAGAAACTTTGGCTCCTAGACTCTCAATTAGTAAATTAGGTTAAAATAATTTTTAAATGCAGATTCTTTCTGTCCTAATGCTTGAAAATTATCCAGGTGTCAGACTGTAAATGACGACCAAGTAGGGTCTTGATTCCATCATTTTTATTAGCTATTTAATGACACTTGGTATTGTACCGAACAGTGTACCTGGAGAAGTACATAAACCCAGTTACTTTGGGGCTTGCAATCAAGCTGCTTTATCATAAGACAGGTTATGAAACTGTCTCCCTGCCCTCAGCAGCACTGGAATACAGGAGATTAGGTTTTAAATAGTCCCAAGGGAAATGTAGTCCCAATGAACTCAGATTTTATTTTATACGTTCCTAAAAGGGGCGCTTCGTAATGGACTGTAAGATCAGATAAGTCACTGGTGTTCTGTCACAAGAGAGAAAAAAGTGCAAGTTAGAGGATATACTCTCATTGTCCATTTTGCCCACAAGTAACCATGTGACTCAATTTCTCAAAGCCTCGGCATTCTTCTATGATTTGGAGGTGTCTGCTCGCTTCATCTAGTTTACAGAATTATTATGACCATGAGACAATGATTTCAAAAGATGTATTAAAATATTCCAAAATGCCACACAAATAAAAGGCCATCTTCTTCCCTGGCCTCCTTGGATCCTTGCTCCTTCATACACACTAACAAGCTGTTGGCAGGACCCCCAAGATGTCACTATGCACCTACGAGCATTTGTTTCAGAAACAGCCAACCACATATCTGGAAATCCAGAAGCCACAGTCAGGGTGGAAGACCTGCCTGCCTAGCTCCACTCTGTGAAACTTAATTTTTGGAGAAGAAAATTGAGATGCCATTCACAAAGCACCCTGGACACTGAAAAATGCAATTCCATTACAAAGAAGAGCTCAAAAGCAATTCCACTATGAAAAGAGCCCAGCAAAAACAGCTGGGTTTAGCACCTACACTTCTTTCTTTTCATCACTTTGCATCTATGAGTCATTATACTCATCACAGAACTTTCACAAACCTTATTCCATCTTTCTCTCTTTAATAACATTGTGAGGTGTGCAGAACAAACTTTCTTCTACCTTTCACTTGACTGAATTTTTACCTTTCATCTACATAGTGATCTGAGGTTAGGGAAATCTTTATAATGAAAAAATCTCTTCCCCTAAAATCCTTTAGATTTCAGAGCACTTAGAACAATATTACAGCTCCTTACTATGACTTACAAAGTCCCAGGAGACCTGGCCTCTGCCCACCTTTACAGATTCATCTCACGCCACTCTCTCCTCCCCTCACCAACCTTCAGCCATCATCATTTTCTTTTCATTCCATCAAGAGCCTCAGGGCTCTTGCACATGCTATTTCCTCTAATTAATCTACTCTTTCTCCAAATTTTTGTAGGGCTGACTCACTTTCATCCTTTATTTTCCATCTTATGTCACCTCAACTGAGATTATCTAAAGCTGTCCCACCGTGGTTATCCAGTATCTCAGTCCCCCATTGTTGTTTTTCTTTTCTCTTTTCTTTTTTCTTTCTTTCTTTATCTTTCTTTCTTCTGAAGTAAAGTTGATTTACAGAATTAGTTCCACGTATACAACAGAGATTCAATATTTTTATAGATTATACTCCATTTAAAACTATTACAAAATAATGTCTATATTTCTCTGTGGTGTACAACATATCCTTGTTGCTTATTTATTTTATACATAGTAGTTTGTACCTCTTAATCCCAGACCACTATCTTGCTCCTCCCCCCTTTCTTCTCCCCACTGGTAACCATTAGTCTGTTCTCGATATCTATAAGTCTGTTTCTGTTTTGTTATATACATTTGATTTTTTTAGATTCCACATGTAAGTGATAACAGAGCATTTGTCTCTCTCCGTCTGACTTATTTCACTAAGCATAATACTCTCTGGTCTATCCACATCGTTGCAAATGACAGAATTTCATTCTTTTTTATGGTTGAGTAATATTCCATTGTGTGTATACATATATATACACACACACACACACACACACACACACGTCTATATACCCCCCACCCCCACCCCCACCCACCCCACATCTTCTTTATCCATTCATCTCTTGATGGACATTCATCTATTGCTTACTGTGGTACATGATTCTTTTTGAATCATTATTTTCGTTCTCTTCAGAAACTCCAGGAGTGGGATTTGCTGGGTCGTACAGTAGTTCTATTTTTAGTTTTTTGAGAAACCTTTATATTGTTTTCCACAGTGGCTGTATCAATTTACATTCCCACCGACGGGGTACAAGAGTTCCCTTTATTCTACATCCTCAACAACATTTGTTATTTGTAGTCTTTTTGACGATAGCCATTCTGACAGGTGTGAGGTGACATCTCATCATGGTTTTGATTTGTATTTCTCTGATGATTAGCAATGTTGTGCATATTTTCATGTGCCTTTTGGACACTTGTATGTCTTCTTTGGAAAAATGTCTATATGGGTCTTCTGTCCATTTTTTTAAATGGGTTGTTTGTTTTTCTGATATTGAATTGTATAAGCTGTTTATATATTTTGGAATATTAATCTTGGTCATATCATTGGTAAATATTTTCTCCTATGGGGCTTCCCTGGTGGCGCAGTGGTTGAGAGTCCGCCTGCCGATGCAGGGGACGCGGGTTCGTGCCCCAGTCTGGGAGGATCCCACGTGCCGCGGAGCGGCTGGGCCCGTGAGCCATGGCCGGTGAGCCTGCGTGTCCGGACCCTGTGCTCCGCAACAGGAGAGGCCACAACAGTGAGAGGCCCGCGTACCGCAAAAAAAAAAAAAAAAAAAAAAAAATATTTTCTCCTATTCAGTAGGCTTTCTTTTCATTTTGTTGATGGCTTCCTTTATTACACAAAAGCTTTTAAGTTAAAATGTCCACACTACCTGAAGCAATCTACAGATTTAATGCAATCCCTATCAAAATACTCAAAACATTTTTCACAGAGTCAGAGCAAATAATCCTAAAATTCACACAGACCCACAAAAGACCCTGAATTCCCAAAGCAATATTGAGGGGAAAAAAAAAAGCAAATCTGGAGGTATCATGGTTCCTGTCTTCAGACTGTACTACAAAGCTACAGTAACCAAAAAAGCATGGTACTGGCACAAAAACAGATACATAGTTCAATGCAATAGAATATAGAGCCCAGAAATAAACACAGGTACCTACGGTCAATTAATCTATGACAAAGGAAGCAAGAATATACAATGGAGAAAAGACAGTCTCTTTAATAAGTGGTGCTGGGAAAACTGGACAACCACATGTAAACCAATGAGATTAGAACATTTTCTCACACTATATACAAAAATAAACTCAAAATGGATTAAAGACCTAAATGTAAGACCTGAAACCATAAAAATCCTAGGAGAGAACATAGGCAGAACACTCTTTGACATAAATCATAGCAATATTTCTTTGGATCTGTCTCTTAAGGCAAAAGAAATAAAAGCAAAAGTCTCTCATTTGTTTTCATCACAGCATAATTTATGATTACCTCATTTACTAGATTTTGTTTTGTATTTGCCTTTCTCCTCTATGACCTTCTAACCTCCAGGAAGGATAGGTAACTTGTAGGGTCAGCTCACAATTAGAACTCCAGTGTGTAAACCAGGACCAACGCTCATATAGTAGGTGTTCCACTACCATATAGTGGGCATTCACTAACTATTAATTGAGTGAAAGAAAGAGGCAATTTGAGTATGTGCACTAAAGTCCGTTTCCCATGTGCAGGTATTAAGGCAGAAATGTTGACTAACGTGTTTGAAAAAGATTTCACCAGCAAGTGTAAAGCTAAAAAGATTTTCTGACTAGGAGTTTGAAAGCTCTAGACCTGAGATGTCCCATACAGTCAGTCACTAGCCACACGTGGCTACCGCACATGTGAAATGAGGCTAGTGTGAATGGCGTGTGCCGTAAGTATAAAATACACACCAGGCTTTGAAGACAAGAAAAAGAACATAAAATATCTAATTCATAATGTTTATCCTGATTACATGTTGAAATGACAATTTTTCAATATATTGGTGAAATGTATTATTAAAATTAATTTCACCTGTTTTCTTTATTGTTTAAATGTGGCTATAGAAAATTAACATTACACACATGGTTTGTATTACATTTCTATTGGATGATGCTGGTCTAGAGCATTTCAGAGCTTTGTTTATGGCTTTTAAAAAATTATCTATGATGGTACATATTAGGAGTGGAAAGTATGTAGATGTTTCAAAGTCACTACCTAAAATTCTTAACATTATCCTACACTTTTTAAATCTTATGCAGATACTAGGAAATTGTCCAGGCATCACATACTATAATATGTCTGACTCCTAGGCAGAAAAAGGTTTTCACAAAATTGTACAGTCAGTATTTGCCCTATTGTTAGACTTCAAATTCTTTAACTCGACTTCCAGATTCCCTACCATGATCTCTCCACCTGTACAACTGAAATAGCTTCCTAAATGATCTTCCACTTCCAAACAATTTTTTTTCAAACAATAGCCAGTACTTTATGGTGACCCTAGGCTAAAGTCCAAATCCTGAATCCAGTCTTCAGTTCCTGACATAATGCTGGCCCTACCTACTTCTCTTTCTCCCTCCTTAGACTCCACACTCCAGCCACTCTCAACTCTATAAAGTTCTGTAAAGGTGCCACACTTCCTTTGGCTTTTGGACATTTGTTCCTTCTGCTAGAGCCCACACCCATCACCCTCCTTTTATCTCATCAACTCCTATCCTGTCCTTAGTGTAGGGTTAGAGAAGACCACTGTGTCTGGTGTGTAGGATTCAAGGCAAGGGCATTCTCCTGGCCTCCAGCACCTCTTTCTTGCCGCTGCCACTACCATCACACCACCACCACAGGGCTTATGACATGGCAGGCACGTGCTAGGTACTCTCCATGATCACCCCATTGAGTCTTCACCATAAATCTGTGAGCTGACAGCAGCAGTAGAAGCTTACATTTATCTAGTGCAGTGTGCCGAGACTTGTTCTAAGCATTTCACAGGTATTACCCCAGACCTCAGGACAACTCTCTGAGGTAGGTACTATTATTATTCTACTTACTGATGAGGAACTAAAGTCCAGATAGATTTAGTAAACCACCTAGCTCTGTAGCTGGGGGTTTGAGCTCCTGTAGTTTGACCTCACAGTCTATATTGATTCATGGCAGGTTTTATCACCATTTTAGAGATGAGGAAACAGAAGATCAGACGGTCAAGTAAACTGTCCAAAGTGGTCATGTCAGGATTTGAAGGACCAGTTAGATGCCCTACGGTTTCTCCCAATCACTCTATAGATCCTCCTTCATTATACTGTATTACGACTGCCTACTAGCTTACTGGATTCCCTCGCTAGACTATAAGCTCCTTATTCTTTAAATTTTAAAAAGTTTTAGACTTACAGAAAAATTAAACACATAGCACAGAGAATTCCCATATACCTCTTGCAGAGTTTTCCCTATTATGAATGTCTTCTGTTAGTGTAGGACATTTGTTATAATTAATGAGCCAGTATTAATATATTGCTATTAACTAAAGTCCATAGTTTAATTTGTATTTCCTCAGTTTTTACCTAATGTCCTTTTGCTGCTCTAGGATCCCTTCTAGGATACTATGTTACACTTGTCACGTTTCCTTAGGCTCCTCTCCTTGTGGCAGTTTCTCAGACTTTCCTTGCCATTTGTCTGATGTTTTTCTCCTGATCAAAGATCACAGAGAAAGTGACAAAGTGTCATAGTCATCACATCCTATCAAGGATGCCTACTGTCAACATGAATTATGACTGTTCATGTGGACCTTGATCACTAGCTGAAGTAATGTCTGTCAGGTTTCTCCTCTGTAAAGTTATGCTTCCTGTCCCTGCCCCCCTGTCTTCCTCACCTTTACTCTGTAGAAAGAAGTCTTTATGTGCAGCCCACACTGGAATGGAGAATTATGGGGAATGGGGAATTATTAGGAATGGGGAATTATGCCTACTTGCTATGTTCCGTGAGGTTGGGTCTTCTATATAATTTATTTGGCATTCCACAAGGGAGATTTTTCTTTTCTCTCCCATTTATTAATTTATTCAATTCTTCATATCAGTATGGATTCATGGATATTTATTTTATACTTTGGGATATAATTCAATACGACTATGTTTTTTTATTCCAATTACTCCATTTGAGCCACTGGGAACTCCTTCAGTCAGCCCGTGTGTCACTCGGACACACTCTCATCAATGTCGGGTTTTTTTTTTCTTTCTTTTTTGCGCACTTCCTTACATTTTGGGACTATAAGAGACTCTGACGTCACCTCATATATTTTCTTCTCCAGTCCCCAAACCAGATATTTCTCCCGGGATTCCAGGGTCATTTTATTGGAGAATGGTTTTAGAAATCAAGAGCTGGGTGCTAGTTGGGCCTGTTGCTACTGGGGTGTCATTTCTTTAAGGTGCTCTCAGCTGACACAGAAATAAATATATGTAGGTATACAACTCCGTGTATCTACACACAGATACTTCCCTATGCAATCATGTGTATCTATATAAACTTAAACAGGAGTTCCTTCTGATGTCTCCAACTCTAATCCATTACCACGTGGGTCACGCTAACCTTCTGCCCTTGCTTATCTGTAAATTCCCACGCCAACACTGGGCAATGACTGTAAGCTTCTTAAAGGTAGCATTCCTCCTTATTCACCACTGTACCCCAAGTACAGTGCTTGCCACATATAATACACATGTTGGGTTTACCAAACAATTTCAACTCTGGAAGGGACTACAGATGAATTTACAAATGTCACCAAATGTGGATTTCAAAGACTAAACTCACAACAATTTATTAGGGCGACAGTAAAAGAGGGTGCATTAACCAAGGTCTGATTTAAGTGTGTTTATTCAACTTCGTGAGGGGAAAATGACAGTAATACATCTAAGCTACGCAAAAAGGTTCAGGCTTCCCTGAAAAGGATTCAAGTGGCATAAAATGGTTTGTTTCTCCACAGCAATTTACATGTATTAAAACAGATAATGGGCATAATCATTGTCAAAATACAGCTTCCACCCTGTGTAATGTCTTAATATATGCTCGAAGTTCCTGACAAACAGGAACAAAGCCACGGCGGATTAGACCCTAAGTGGTGGATGACTCTAACAGCACAGCAGAAAAACCAATCTCACACTTCTGGGAAGGAAAATAAGACCTGAGAACAGCCTTTGAAGGAGAAGGGGAAAGTACAAAGGGAAAGATGCTCAAGCCATACATCAGCTGGATGGGGAACTGGGCGCTAATGTGACACTCTGCTGCATTAATGATGCTAATTTATGTCTGGGTGTGTGTGAATGACACAGAGGAGACTTGAAGAGGTCTATATTATACCATGGAGAAGCTCATCTTGAATGTCTTGGAAGGGTACGTGCTTTATATGGGGACTGCCTCACACGGGCATATATTATGTAGATTGTGTATCAGTTTCATATGACCAAATCACTCGTCTCTGTCAACCTATCCTGGATCGTTCCCATTCTGCCCTTTACACTGCAGCCAGATTGATCTTTTCAGAAAACAAATTTGGTCACTGCTCCCCATCTTCCCTATGTTTAAATATTTTAACATTTCCTTTGACTCCTAGGATAAAAAGCAATAAAGTCCTCACATGCCCTCAAGGTTCTGAAAGATCTGGCTTCTGTCTAATGCTTACCTTGTGGGAACTCAAGCCACACGGGTCACCTTTCACTTCTCTGGACACACACTCTCCTTACTGCTACTACTATACATATATTTTTGCATCTCCTCTTCAACACAGCTAACTCCTACTACCGCTTCAGGATCTAGCCCAATCCCCTCTTCACCAGGGGCGCGTCCCCTGTCCAGGTCACTCTCATAGCACCACAAATCCTTCCTCTGCAGAGCCTGTCACAGTCACAACTGTATATTTATCTTTGTTATTCTTTGGTTAATGTATCTCCCCAGATGGCCTTGTTACTCCATATTCCTGGCATCTAACCCCACGCCTGGCACACAATAAGTGTCCCCTAAATATCTATTAAATAGATGCATGAAAAGTGACCACACCATCCACCTACACTATTGCCAAGGCGTCCCTGAACGTCAACGCCCCTCACTGACTTCTGAAGAATACGACAGTTCACACTAGAAATTTGATCGGTTACCCTTGTGATGAGTATAAGAAATAGCACTGGTAGGTTCCAGTAGTTTCCAAAGGTATAGGAAGTCCCTTTGATCGTACGGGTCATTAATGCATTGAAATGGATATTATGTGGAAGTGAACATACAGGGGACGTAAAAAACAATCCTAGGCAGATGAGGTCAGCTATAGCACCAGTTGTTTACCAGTCCTAATTCTTAAGATCATTGTCATCAAGTAATTTTGCTTTTTCTCACAAAATCCCAAATGATACCATTAGCTTTCAAGCTCTCATCATTGCGCCTGAATTTTATTCAACAAATACTTACTGAGCATATTTATTATATGTCAGGCACTGTTTTAGACCCTGGGATAAATGCTGAGCAAGAGACACAAGGTTCTCACCTTCCAGGGGAGGAGATAATCAACACAGACTGATAGTCCTTTCAGATTAGTGAATTTCAGGTGAGTGTGGGATTAGTTCTGATGAGGAAAGAAGTCACGTGCTATGGGAGTGCGATCATTCCCATTGTCTCAACATGATCTCAAGTAATCTAATGTCTCACTGGGATAACCTGTAATATTATCGCTCTGCGGTATCAAGTGGATCGCAGTGTTTCCACTTGATGAAGGATGAAAGGATTTTATGTTTTAATGTCATGGTCTCGCATAAGGATTTATTATTATTTTTTCAATTTATTTATTTTTGGCTGTGCTGGGCTTTGCTGCTACACACGGACTTTCTCTAGTTGTGGTGAGCGGGGGGTACTCTTCGTTGTGGTGCACGGGCTTCTCATTGCAGTGGCTTCTCTTGTTGCGGAGCATGGGCTGTAGGTGCACGGGCTTCACTAGTTGTGGCACGCAGGCTCAGCAGTTGTGGCTCGCGGGCTCTAGAGCGCAGGCTCAGTAGTTTTGGCGCACGGGCTTAGTTGCTCCGCGGCATGTGGGATCTTCCCAGACCAGGGCTCGAACCCATGTCCCTTGCGTTGGCAGGTGGATTCTTAATCACTGTGCCACCAGGGAAGTCCCTCCCATAAGGATTTAAATGTATTTGCTTCCTCGGGTTAAATAAAAGATTAGGGAAGACATCAGGTATATCTTTTCTAAGGAGTCATTATAATTCCTCAAAATCTCTAGTGCCAGTTTTGGTGTACCCTGAAGGATCAAAGTGCCTTGTTCTCAAAGATGCATATCTCAACAGAGCATCTGTTTCATGCCAAAGGAGTCTTCGTTGGGTTTTAGTGATAAGCACTGAAAGGAGTACTGTCGCAGAAAATTTTAAAGACGTCTATGGAAAGACTGTAAACCTTGCAAAGATTGAGTCAAGACTCTTGAAAACCATTATACAACTTAAGGCCTAAGATGGTGTTTGGAGCATAACTGGCCCTCAATAATTACGTGTTACATGTTTGCTGAATGAATGGTCATACTTTGAGAAAATCAACTGGTTGAAGTTTGGGACCAGAGAGGAGCAAAAAGAGAAAAAATAGTACTGAAGGGGCTTGATTTGCAAGAGGAAAGGCCACAGAGAAAGGGCACCAGAACAGTTATCCTCTTCGTCCCCTTTTGATGAAGGTGGTAGACTTAAGAGGTGTCGGTCAGGAAGCTGGGAGAATCTCAGGAACAGACAGTGGCAGCCCCGAGGTCCCACAGCTCAAGTCTAATGCTCCAGCCGACCGTCTCCAATGGAAAAGAACAATCAGCAGATGGATAAATTCTTCCATTTACACCCCTGAACAAATAAACTAATTGCGTCTTTGTTTTCAACCTAACAAATCATAGCTTGATTACAAGTCATTAGTGACCATTAATACATGAAACTGTTTGCATTGCACTAGTATATCTGAATTACACAGTCTTGCCTTTCACATTAGCTCAATCAAGCTTCCAAAGGGAAAACCCCCTTATCAGGGCCTCAAGTGGGACTTAAACAAACTAACAATTAGCCTCTGGAATTGAACTATGATGCAGAAGAATTCATTAATTTAGTTCACTGCGGATCTCCCTACACTAGATTACAACCAGCCACTCCCTTTGGAGTGGAGATGTGCTCTCTGTGCCCAAAGAGTTTGCAACTGCCTCTCTCTGAACATTCTCAATTACTCCCAATGGAGGCTAATGCATTGGCCAGCAACACGGACCTGCTTGTGTGACCCTAACAGACAGCCCAAAGTTCACAACACAATAGCTGATTAGAGGGCAGACAAATGCAAGGAGCATGTTGGGGAAACTGTCAAAAACATCGAGGTGACAGGAAGAGAGTCTATTTGGCAAAAAAGTGGAGGCAAGGCAGAGAAAAAAAAATATATATACACACACACACATATACACATGTATATATATTTATATCAACCAGGTACTCCAGAATTTTTTAGAGTCCATTTGGGGCTTTGAATTATCCATATTAGAAGCCATGATCTTGAAAAGAATTGCATAGTTGCCAAGCTTCCATTTCATTTCGTGCCGAACAATTAGAGTGGGCATGGAGGGATTAACAGAGATTAATGATCTCAAATGCTTGAGGATTTTTTTTTTTTTTTAGCAGAGGGAGGAACACTCCCAAACACATTCTCTCTCTATTTTTAAAATTTATTTATTTATTTGTTTACTTACTTATTTATTTATTTATTTTTGGCTGCGTTGGGTCTTCGTTGCTGCGCGCGGGCTTTCTCTAGTTGCAGAAAGCGGGGGCTACTCTTCATTGCGGTGCGTGGGCTCCTCATTGCGGTGGCTTCTCTCGTTGCGGAGCACAGGCTCTAGGCACACGGGCTTCAGTAGTTGCGGTACGCGGGCTTCAGTAAGTAGTTGTGGCTCTCGGGCTCTAGAGCTCAGCCTCAGTAGTTGTGGCGCACGGGCTTAGTTGCTCCGCAGCGTGTGGGATCTTCCCGGACCAGGGCTCGAGCCCATGTCCCCTGCATTAGCAGGCGGATTCGTAACCACTGCACCACCAGGGAAGTCCTGTTTGAGGACTTTCTAATATAACAATTGTCTTTTGGGAGCAAATCCATGGTCCATCTCATCTAATGCTCTGTTGCTTCAAAACATGTCCCCCAGGGAAAGCCACTTTTGACTGCTTATGTGCTGAGGCCATGGAATTAGAGGGGTTGCTAACAAGGCAAGAAACAGCAGCCCATATATGGCTGAAAGCAGTTTTCCTTTTTTTTCTAGGTTAGCTGCCGAGAACAGGACTCATGCCTCAGCTCAACACATACAGTGACAGCCCAGAGTTCCACACGGTTTAAAAAGCTCTTTCAAATGAATTGCCCCACTCATCTCTCCATCAGCCCTGTGAAAAAGTTAGATTATGAGCAGCACAGTAATGGTAGAAAATGTGGGCTCTAGAGTCAACTTCTGTTTTTAGATCCTGGCTTTTCCACTTACTAGCAGGGTGACCTTGAGCAAGTCATGTAGCCTTTCTGAACTTCACTTTTCTCATCTGTAAAACAGAGATAAGGGTGCCTACCTCATACAGAGATTGTAAAACTCTGATAGGTAATTAATGCCTGGAAAATGTTTAATATACTTAAACATGGCGTCTAATAAGTGCTCAGGAAATGTGAACTGCCACTGTTTACCTTTTTCTCCGCCCCCACCCCAATCCCCACCACCTGTCAGGACCACCATCTTTGCAACTACCGATATCACCATCTATCTTCCCCCGCAGGAAGATAAGGAAACTAAATCTCCAAGATGGGCTTTTTTTCTGAAGTCAAGCAACTACTAACTAAGTCAGGTAGGACTAACCCATTATCTTCTGACCATACCATCTGCCCTACCTGGAGCACTTCATCCCTCTTCCCTTCACCTTACTCCTCCTCAACCATCAGGTCTCAGCTTAGCCATCTCCTTCTTCATGAGCCCTCCTCTGAGCCCTCCCCCATCATCTTACAGTCCCTTGTCCTTCCCCCATCACAGAACTTCTCAGACTACGTAATAACTGCCTGTTGTCCTGTCTGTGTCCCCCACTAGGGCATGAGTTCCTTAACAGAAGAGTCCAGGTATGTATACTATACTCTCACATCCCCAGTACAAAGCACAGCACATAGTAAGTGCTCAATAAATACTTAGTAAATAAAAGAATGAATGGCAGACTCCTTTCATACCAATCTGCTGCTACATATTAAAGTATTATTTCTCCTTGGAGCACAATTTGGGCAATCAGAGATCGCAACACATGACTTCATGCCTTATACTGCTATTACATCATCTTCACCTCTCGTTGAAAAACTCAAGGCAATCTTAACCAAATTCTAATGGAGTCCATTTCTGAAGAAAGTACCTTAACTTCTGAAAATAATGCCTCGAATGGCACTGATGTTAATACACACACACACACTCATTCATTTCATACCTCATGCTTATTCACAAACTATGCATGTGCTTCCAGTCACCAACCCCTGAGCATTTTGAAAAGGGCACCATCTTTTTTTTTTTTTTTTTTTTTTTTGGCCATGCCCCACGGCATGTGGGATCTTAGTTCCCTGACCAGGAATCAAACCCGGGCTCCCTGCACTGGAAGCGCAGAGTCTTAACCACTGGACCACCAGGGAAGTCCAAGGGCACCGTCTTTTAACTTTGAAGGTATTTTTCAGAAACATTTGGACTTGGTGAGACACGATGAAAAGCCAATATTCATCCTTGCTATTCTTCCTCCAAGCAAGCACTGAAAATTCTCACTCTGAACTGTCTCTTTCTCACTTGCAGCTTTAGTACTTATGGAAATTTTGAGTCCGACATGATGCAGACCCGCAAAACATGACCAAATACTTTAGTCCTTCCCTCTCCCTCCCTCGTGGAGGAGGTGTAGAGGGCATAAATTTGGAAGCTTCAGGGAAATCCTTCGAAGTCCAGCTAGTCTTATCTCATTAAAGTACTGTCACTGAGGACAAACCAAATAAAACTCAGCCCTCCAATCAATACCATATTAGAATGCATTGAAAATGTGACTTGGATGACAGGAATGAAAGAAAAGTACATTGAAATTATAACAGACATAAACCCATTATTAAAATAAGTCAGACAGAAATATGTAAATTTTTCTATAGCAAAGAAAGAGCTGAACTCCACATCACAAGCACCGCAAGGTATTATTTAAAAACAAACCCTGCTCTCCTATTATCTTATTTTAAAAAGCACATTAAGAAACATAACCTGTGTGGAGTCTACAGAAATGTATAAAGCTAAAGTTGCATAATTCCTTTGGGACACCAATGCCTGACACAGCCTTATCCGTAGACTGATGGAGAACATGCATAAACGTACATACGTACATATAAATATACACATCTGCTCTTTCTTTTCTTCTCCCACTAAGTCATTAACCACCTTTTTCATTTCATTTCCCTAAATATTTATTTGGAAACTCTTCTTTCCCCATTCCTTCTCTCAAAAGGAGCTCTTCTCTTCTGAATCTCTTACTCTTTGCTCCGTCCCAGAGTTCTTACCTGCCTCTGTTACAAATTCCATCTCAAGGGAAAATCTCTGATGATTCTTTTTTCTTAAATAAAAATATATTGTTCTTTTGCACTAAATTTTATTTTCCAGGGCCCCCAAAACACAGCCAAATGTGGAGGCTCTGAAGCTAAAGAGTCTCCCTGTACTGTTTCAAGAAATAAATAAAAACAAGCCAGCAGATGTCTTCACGCTACCTCCTCCAAATCAGGTGGGACTGTTTAGGGATTACACTGAAAGGGATTCCAGTATAGAAGCCCATATTGTCTGTCTTCGCCTGCTGACCCCAACCCTTTTATCTGTTAGAACAGTTAATATATCTGTCTGGTTCACTAGCCTATTCTACATACCTCTTAAGCATCTATAAAGTAGGGTCTATTCTTATCTAGCCTAATCCCTCTCTCCTGGTAGTTTCTTGGCTAATTATTATTTGTCTTTGCTGTGAACCAACGCACGTCATCAAAACATGTTCTTAGTTCTTAGAAGAGTAAGTTCAGCGATGCTTACGATTTACATTTTTTTTTTTCAAATGCGAATGAGTGGATTTGGGACCCACAGAACAACTTTTAAGCGATGGGGACTAGTCAACCCTTCCATGTTGCTATTTTATTAACAAGAGTAGGTATAAATAATCATACTAATACCTTTGTTTCCATAGGTGCTTTCCTCTGGATAATTCATGCTTCATTACCGTGCCACTATTCTCTGTCTTGTGCTCTCCCTTGGGTTCTGCGACAAACACAGGGCTCAGATCCAGACTCCAGAAGGTAGTGAAGCTTCCACGTTTGTTAACGTACACAGGTGCGTTACACACTCCCCAGATTCCTCACTAGCATCTTTGTGTGAGGTTGCCCCTGACCTGTCAAAGTCCAGGCTAATGAGGTGACACCACCCACACTACAAAACCTCTCTGTGCTTCAGCCTTCTCGACGGCAACTGGGCTGCCTTCGGGTTTTGAAGAGCAGTGGTTATCAAAGCGTTGCTCTAGACCGGCAGTAGCAGCATCACCTGGGAAACCATTAGAAAGCAAAGGTTCAGGCCCCATCCCAGCCCTAGTAAATTAGAAACTCTGAGAGGAGCCCAGCAATTTGTGTTTAACAAACACTTCAGGTGATTCTAATAGCATTAGAGTGGAAAACAACAGCCATCGGGCATCTAGGGAGTTTGGGGGAGGCCTGCGGTTAGGAGAGCTATCTTTATTGGAAGAGGGATCACGTGCACAGGACCGAGCTTTGAGGTAAGCCTTCCTAGTGCAGTGCTAGGAGCAATGGGTAAAAAAAGAGAGACTGCTCTGACACACAGAACCACTTTTAAGCAATTGGAACTACTCAGAAACAGGAGCAAGTCATTTGACTTCTCCTCATTGATTAGAAGAGGCTCCTTTTCTCTCAAAGTGCTCACAGGTACAAGATTATACTGTGGCAGAATCTACGAATAAGGCAATATAAAAAGTACTAAAAATAAAGCAAGGTTCTTTCAAAAACAACGAAATTAAGCCATAATAGGAAGCTTCAACATACCACTAATATAGAAAGAGAGGTTTATAATTAATCTATTATCATTAATGTTTTAATATCTCAAAGCTATTACCTTTAAAAAATTATCCTACTGATGCCTAGAGTAGATAATGGATTTTTGTTTCCTAATGCCTTATTTCTTATTCAGAAAAGGCCAGCAGTTGGCTTAGATTCTCATAAGATTCCAGTTATTATTATATGAGATTATATTTATTATTTAAAAGGGACCAATCACCACCAGCCAGAATTGATACTACATCAAAGATTAAGGTTGAGGTATTAACTTACTTCTCCTGTTTTGTAACCAAAACAACCATCTTTTGACAGTCATGATTTTGCTTCAGGACAGTTAAGATAACTGAATGAATATTAATGAAAAGACAACCTAATATTATTTAGCCATTATTACATACCATGTACCTGGCACTGTCCTGAGCACATCATATCCACTGTAGTATTTAATATTCACAGCAACCTTAGGAAGTTAAGCATTGTTATCCTCATTCTAAAAAGGAGGCACCTGGGCTGACAGAGGTTCAATTACTTCCAAAACTGCAAGATTTCATCCAGTTGAGAGTTCGATGAAAGTTGATTTATTTAGTATTCTAATATCATGGGAAGAGCTCTGTTTTCAGAATCAGAATCTCTGGACCTCAGTCATGTCTCCACCACAAACCAGCTATGTGATCATGGGCAAGCCGCTTAACTCCACTGGATCTGTTTTCTCACTGAGAAAATGAGACAAAATAAAACTTGTTCTCCAAATTTTTTGTGCATAGTAGATAAGAGCTGTGAAAATACTTTGCAGAAATATAAAACCCTGTCAGAAGTATGAGATGGGATTATTATTTTATGTAACTCCTTCCTCGCCTAAAATTTGGCGGCCAATGTATGAACCTGGTTAGCTAAGAAGTTGGTTTACTGACAGACTAATTTGAAAGGTAAGAGGAAGAGGACTGTTTAAAACTGATAATTAGCAGCTATAGCAAGAACACCCATGCAACTACTTGCTCAGTTGTGTTGACGGTTAAGAGGGATTCATTTCCAATAACCTTACTTCTCTATAACCTTCGCAAATCCCTAGGTCAGTGAATGTTCCTATGAAATAAGCTGAGAAACCTTTCCATGCAAGCAAAAAGGATGATCGGCAAACCATTATGTCACTAAACATGACAGAGCCACTCTCCATGGCTCAACAAATGGGGGCTCATTATATTTTGCCAAAGACACCTTTAGATTCCTATTCAGGTTTCAAGGTGCCAAGTTATTCACCCTCACATGTCTACATCAGAGCAGAAATTAGCCTATATGTAGATTGCTTGGGACAGCAGTGACAGGAGACAGGAAAAAGGGCATTTTTATGCTGGGAGAAAAAAAGAAACTCCATCTGGAGTTAAATCTGGAGAGATGAATAAAAGATAGTATTTTAGTACTATTGATTGTTTTTACATCTCACTGAGAGGATTCAACCAAAAGTTTCAAGAGCAAAGAGATAAACATCAAGTAAACATTGGGATTGACATATATACACTAATATGTATAAAATAGATAACTAATAAGAACCTGCTGTATAAAAAAATCAAGTGAACAATTTCTTCGGTGCCCTTTCATTTATCTTGGACTATGGTTCCCCCTTAAGTTATCTGATAGATTAACGTGGCCTTGTGATGTGACACCATCATCCTGCTTTTCCTATTACACCTCTTTTCTTAAAATATTTTGTGGTCAACACGAACAGGTAAAAGTCTAAATTCTCCCTGTGCCTGTATTTGGAAAGGTAAATTCATTTTTTTTTCAAGTCACTGGTCGTAAAGCTATAAAGCTGATTGCTTGATTAGTCACTCAAACTCTGGCTTTGGATCATCTTACCAAAACAGAGGTTACAGAGGATGCTTAGATCATGGTCAATGACTGGGAAGGAAACCAAGGTTTCTCAGACATAAGACATGCCAAACTTTGCAAAGCCAAGGTCATCTCATTTTCCTGCTTCTGCTTCTCTGATAAAACATACCTATGCTCTGTTACTAACAGCCACTCTGCAATACACTACACGTGAACCTGCTGTCCCCCCAAGTGCAGGCCTCTCCAGTGGGTCTGGTCGTCACTAAACCACTGATTAAACACTTTAAGACTGGCTTTGGCAAAACATACCAGAAATTCCTTCAGGGTAATTAAAACAACCTTCTGTGTCAATAAATACAGACTGTGAGATCCTTCATGTGCAGAGGGGCTGGTGCTGACCCACGGGCTCTAGGACGTTTATTCTTAAGATGGCTTTTCCATCACTGCAATTGATTTTAACTGACTCATCCAGACCCTTCCCCCGCCCCATTATGGAATGACTGGTTGAACTCAGAGGTGTCATCTTACCCTTATTGTTTAAGCCAAGAGACAGGACCAAAGGGGCTCTGAACCTAAGGGCCAAGCTCATTGCCAAAGC
This sequence comes from Phocoena sinus, assembly GCF_008692025.1. Lineage (NCBI taxonomy): Eukaryota > Metazoa > Chordata > Mammalia > Artiodactyla > Phocoenidae > Phocoena > Phocoena sinus. The sequence goes on along the minus strand of NC_045765.1, from coordinate 48,666,338 downwards.
CCTTTCACCCAGACCTACAGGTACGAGAACTTGAATGGAATTCTTGTTACAGAATGGGACAATTACTAGTGTCCACTTTTCACTGCTTTTCCAGGGTTCCAACTGATTTTCATTTGAAGAATTATTAATGTGACTTCAAAGTAAAGAGAAGAACTCAGGTGAATATTTACTACATTGATATCCAGTGGCCTGTTCTTCACACATAATAGACACTCCATGAATTATTTTTCACCCCGATAACAGCTTTATAATTTTTAGTATGTAAACAATGCATAATACTTATTGGAAACTGTCATACATTAGAAAATATAAAGAGAAATAGTAAAAATTACTAGAAGTTCCATCAGCCTGAGATAACCATCATTAATATTTTGATAACCATTCTGTTTGTTGAATTCTCACAATTCACACATACAGGAGGAATCATACTGTATGGATCATGGATGTGGTGAACTTTAATATTTTGAATTGTCTTTTTTTTGCTTACTTCTCCTCTCACCCCCCCTTAACCCATGGTAATAACCCTTTATATACTTTTTTCATTTGGATGCTATCATATACCAACTCATATGGCATGACTAAGCTTTCAATTGCTTCATCAATACTGGCTGAATGGTTAAAGAGTAAAAAACAAACATGTAAACAAATGAACGGACGAAAGAATAAATAATGGGTCACGCTCTTAATTAGCTGGTATGATTTCCAAGTGATTGCAAAAAGCACATCTTTTGACAGCACCCTTGTAGCTTTAAACCCTAGTGGGCATAGGAGAACCTGGCTTCAATATGTGAAGAGGGAGCCCCAAGTTCAAACTCCCACGTAAAGAATATGTAACTGGCTGCTGTCCTAACTACAGAGACATAATCAATTTACTCTCCAACTCAAATCCAGTTTAAAAACCATTTACTAAGCGCCTGTACGCCAAGCACTGCACTGTCCCCTGTAGGATAAACTAAAGGGGTAAAGGTGTGATGACTGCGTTCTGGGAATTTCTTTCCAGTCGGGGAGACAACATTCGGTCTGCCTCTTTCTGGCAGGCTGTCTGACCTTGGACCTCAGGTTTCTCATTCATGAAATGGGAATGAGACCTATACATCACAGGATTGTCGTTATGATTAAATAATTCAAGGAATTCAAGAAAAATGTCATGGGAAAATCTGGATTGGAGGCAGGTCACATAGGTACCAGGGAAGGGGAAAGGGTACTTATAGGAGCAGGGAAGCAGGAATGGCCTGGGGTAGTGAGGACCCTGCACAAGCCAGCCTGCCTGGTTTGAAGATCTGTTGGGAGAGACTCGGGTAAACAAAGGGACAGGCAGTAAACAGAAAGGCTTATAAGCACAGGAAAAAATCGTGAACAGACTAATCTTCTTAAAGGGTCAAACAAAAGGCGGAAAATGTGTTTTGCCTCTTCAGCATGTGCCAACGTCTAGATGCCATCCATATGAGTGACTCAAAGGCAACCTGCTTGCCAAGTAACTGGAAAAAGAAAAGACCTGGCCTGCACAATGGGCTCAAATCCAAGTTTCTTAGACTTATAGGAAAAATTCTGATCGGAAAATTTCCATCTCAAATTGTGCTGAGAAAGCTTAGGGACTGAGTAAGCATGTTGGCAGCAGAAGTACAATATGGTAATCAGACTCCTTTTGCATTTTTCACCCCAGTGCACAGTTCTTCAGGTCCTGGGGAGACCTTAGCAGGTTTTTGATCTCTGACGCTGTGAGGGGTCAGAGAACCCATAAGGAAATACACCTTGTTCACAAATGGAACTGCACCCAAATCTTTCCTCCTACATCCTATGAAGTAACCAGAGAGTTCTGACTTCCAAAGCATAGTATGTTAATTTCACCCAGGCTAATCCTACAGACCTGGAGTGGGATATTAGATATTAATCATGTGAGAGACATCAATTGGAGGCACTGAGCTGTCCCAGTCTCTCCTGTTAAGCTCAGGGTCCCAGGGCAGCTCTTCTCCCCTCTGTCATATCTTTTCCTTTTAAACTAGAACCACTGATGAATTCCTGGAAGCCTATCCCCATGCATCTGTGCTGCCCTAATCAATACTCTTTCACTCCATCCCACCTGCCCTGGCCTCCCAGACAGCAGAGAAAGGAGATGAGAGGTAGATTTTAACATTACCATCTCAAATCATCGTTGAAACTTAATGTTTATAGAAGCTGTTTTAATACTTTTAGAACTCTGAGGAAGCAACTGGATCACCTACTAACCACACAAATCTTTATCCATTGAACTGTCCATCCATCCATCCATCCATCCGTCCATCTACACAGCCAGCCAGCCATGCATCCTTTAAATTTTATCTACCGAACACTTAGGTCACAAACTGTGTATCATTTTTTAATACTTCATAAAAGTTTAAACAAAAAAAGTCAAAGAATGTGGTCTTCTTACTACAATACCTCCAGATAGTTCAGAGGGAGAAAAGTGCCCCAAGTATTCAAGCCAAATGAACTGAGACTTCAGATGGACTCCCAACTATAATCCCCAAAGACTGATGAACTACAGACAGCCAACATACAGCTGACTCTGGAACAACACGGGTTTGAACTACACGGGTCCGCTTAAACACGGATATTTTTTTAAATAGTAAATACTTGAGTACCACACAGTCCATGGTTTGTTGAAGCCATGGATGCAGAAGAACTGGGAGTGTAGAGGGCTGACTATAAATTATACCTAATTAACCTCTGCGTTGTTCGACGGTTGTTGGACTAAAAATCGCTCATTAAAAACGTAATCCCAGTGGTAGTTTATAAGATTTTTACTTTTCATTTCCATCAAATCATGCTCTCAAGTTTTGGAGGGAAATTAGAGATGTCTGGAAATCTTGAGCCAACGATAGAGTCTAGTTTTCTCAGATTTATCTAGGTTCAAACTGCATTCAACCACATATAGTAATAATAAGAAAAGGTTAACATAGCTTTCAGAAACGTCAGATTTGAGCCCCACAAGAGGTTAGCTCATTAAACAACCATACTGGTTGTCATATTGGGTCAATCATTCTTTGAAATTACCTACTCACCAGTTTGAAGAAAATTAACATTTCTGGGTCACCAGGTTCCATGTTACTTATCTACAACTGATGCCCGGGAACCAGGAAAGTCATTTTATTTAAAGTAGGTGGGCAACTAAATCCCAGAGAGCAAGCTACTTACCCACGTATTTAATAGCGGAGGCTGAGCACTGAGCTTGTTTTCCCACTAGGAAGGGTAAGAGGACGCGGGGCTTTGGGGAGGGACAAGGGCAACGGGATCAAATGAAAGCTCATTAATTATACCTTCATGACATTTTTTTTCTGATTTTCACCCCACATACATTCTCTAGGATGAACTTAAACACTCTGAAAACGAGTGACAACGTGAAGTAGAGGAAAAACACGGACCAAACAAAAGTAGGAAAGAGCCATAGCAATTACAAAGGCACTCACTGGCACCACTTTTTAGAACGCAATTTATTGATCTTCTCTAGAAACTTAATCGTTCGTACCATTTAACCCGGTAATCTTGACTTTAGACACTTGTTCTAAGAAAATAACCTGAGAGATGATTTAGATGCATGCAATCATTTATCACACAAATATTACATCAAAATCCTGGAAATAATCCAAACTTCCAGCATTGAGTGATTGGTAAAATTATGGTTTAACTATAGGATGTTACAGAAGAATGCTCATAGTATCGTGTTTGGGACCGAAACAAACATAAGTATGATAATATTTTTCATATAATTCCTTTATTCATCCATCTCTCTCTCTCTCTCTCTCTCTCTCTCTCTCTCTCTCTCTCTCTCTCTCTCTCTCACACACACACACACACACACACACACACACACACACACACACACAGCAGCCTGGAAGAAAATACATCAAGAAATGTTTGTAATGATTATGTTCAGAGCTAAATTCGACTTTCTGTTTTACACTTTTCTTTACAGTCCCAATTTTCATCAGTGAGCATATATTTTGTTCTCTCACAGCCTCTATTCTTTTCCTATGTAGCATTTACCAAGATTTATATTCATGTTCTTATGTTTGTGTTTAATGTGTATCTTTCCAGTAGAATGCAAGCTCTATGACAGTAGAATATGTGTCTGGTTTTCGTTTTTTTTTTTAATTGCATATCTGGGTTTTTTTTTAGCGTGATGCCTAGTATATAACAAACATTTTTAAAGTAACCACTGAGTGAGCAGCTGTGGGGACACTACCTGGAAGATGTGTGGTGGTATATGAGGGTTCTAATGGGCATCAAACAGTCGGCTATGTCTCTAGTCTCCAGCTCATTTGCTCAATAATACACCATTTTCCTTGCTTACTTTTGCCTCCTAAGATCACACAAGACTCCACTCTCCATTAGGAATGCCTATGCTGCTCCGCTCCACCTGTCAGAATCCCATGAAGACCCCACCTTCCCCACTGAGCCATTCCTGTTCAGGTAAGCATCCCTCTAGCGCTTACCAAAATCACTCACTTGGAAGATCAACATTTTTTGAACATTATTGGGTACCAAACACTTTTTTTGAATAGGGGTCAGCAAACGATGGTCCACGGGCCACCACCTGATCTTGCAAATAGAGTTTTGCTAGAATACAGCCATGCCCACATGCTACAACGGCAGAGTTGAGTAGGTGGGACATAGACTGTATGGTCAGGAAAGATGAAAACATTTACTATCTGGCCCTTTACAGGACAATTTACAGACCCTGTTCTAGAGCACCTACGTACTTGTGAAAAGCGGACATGACACCAGATTTTCATCCCATCGGGTTATTCTTAGGGCAATATGGGATCCAAAGTATATCTCCAAGAGCTTTGTAAAAAAGAAATTATTGTAATATACCTAAATCCGGGTTTTTTTGAATTTTATTTTATTTATTTTTTATATAGCAGGTTCTTATTAGTCATCCATTTTATACATATTAGTGTATATATGTCAATCCCAATCTTCCAGTTCATCCCACCCTCACCCCCACACCCCGCCACTTTCCCCCCTTGGTGTCCATACATTTGTTCTCTACATCTGTGTCTCTCTTTCTGCCCTGCAAAGCGGTTCATCTGTACCATTTTTCTAGGTTCCACATATATGCGTTAATATATGATATTTGTTTTTCTCTTTCTGACTTACTTCACCCTGTATGACAGTCTCTAGATCCATCCACGTCCTAAATCCATTCTTAAGAACATACATTTCTGTGTCAGATATACATGCATTCAAGTCCCGAGTCTGCTGACTGATGCTGGGCAGATTACACAACTTCTCTAAGCCTCAGTTTTGTCATACATTCCCTCATTTCCTTAATAAGCGCTATTTACCAGATATTGGACTAGGAGATGGATAATAGACAACGGTGACTAAGACCTAAAAAGTCTCACCTAATTCAGCCTTAATTGTAAATACAGCTGAGGATTGCTGTGAGGATTTTATGATGTACACACACACGTGGATGCACGTACCTATTATCATATATATACACACCAATGTAGTACACAATACACATACACGTAATATATAGTACATCATATATAGCAGGGGTCCCCAACCCCCAGACCGGTACCGGTCCTCAGCCCGTTAGGAGCCGGGAGGCACAGCAGGAGGCAGGCGAGGGGGAGAGCGAGCGCAGCTACATCTGCCGCTCCCCATTGCTCACGTTACCACCTGACCCATCCCCCCACCCCCGTGGAAAAACTGTCTTCCACAGAACCGGTCACTGGTGCCAGAAAGGTTGGCGACCGCTGATATATAGTGTATATAGAGTCCTTAACTCAATTCCTGGTACACTCAGTACTCAGTATATGATGGCTCTTCCTCCGTATCATAATTACAACAGAATCTCTTTTAACAGACCTCTAGGAAGTTGACTCATTGGATGAAAATATGCCTTCAATTCCCTCTGTAAAATGGGTCTCTAGCCTGCTCTACATTCACAGCTAATTTATTAAGGTCATCTCTGGTCCACCGGCTCACTTCTATTTCTTTTGGTTGAGCTGCACATGTACTGAGAGTCAGTTGTGTCCGCTCCCAAATCTCTTGATGCCCGTATACTTGTCATTTAATTAAATATCATGGAAGGTGATGAAAAGAATGGTGTGAGAAGGCAGAGAATTATTGTTTGATATGAAAACTAAGTTTAATGCTTTCAAAAAATGATCAAGAATTGTCAATTAAGTGGGGGACGATCATAAAAATCTAGAAGGATCAGTAGTTAAGATTGGTTCTACTTAACCAATCTACACTCTCACCTCAAGGAAACCAATCTCAGACATGGTCTTTGTCATTTTGGGTGTGGTTTGTGCAAGAAAAACGTAAGTCCCGATCAGCAGTTCCATTCTCAGAGACTAAGCCTTGATTCTTCAACAGGCTCTTCATCAAAATTAGGCAATGCTGTTGCAAATAGGTGTATCAGGAACTATACTCAACATTTAGTAATAACCTATAAGGGAAAAGAAGCTGAAAAACAATATATACATATCTCTGAATCACTTTTCTGTACACCTGAAACTAACACAACATTGTAAATCAACTATACTTCAATTAAAAAAAATAAAATAGGTGTATCATTGTTACGATTCTCTGCCTTAACTATTCCAATTTATCATCCACTATTGGTCCCAACTGCATGGAGTGAGAGGGATTCTTCTGTATTTATTAAATGCTCACGTATAAACAATAACATGTTAGCCAGGGGCATGTGGCCTCGGCCGCTGCCATATTTTATAGGTAAAAGAATAATCAGAGAGATGGCGTGACTGGTCCAAGGCCTCGGAACTGGTACTGCCGGAGGGGGGCGTCTTGAGCCAGGCAGGCTCTGATTCTACCATCTCAGCCCCCCAGGGATAACAAGAGAGGCAAACGCAGCACAGACTCACACAGTCTGGCTTATACGATTAGGTACATTTTGAGAAGGTCACAGCATCATCTGCCCAAATGGATGGAAAGATGCTCGAAGAGCAAGAACTTCTATTTCACCACACTCCCCAGCACCACCACCACAGCAAGCTGGCAAGAAATCCAAAAATCAATTTTGTTGGAGTTGGTGAATTTTATTTCCTAATTTATAATAGTAGAAGGAACTGGGGCTTCCTGATTTCTAAAAGGAAAAGGTTCGTGTGGGATTTACAGCCCCCTCCATGGAGCACACAACAGCAGGGGAGACAGTCTATTGTGCCTGTCAGATCATGTCACTGAAGGCTCAGCCTCACCAATTAGCACTTGCTCTTTCCTGTCGGTGCGGCAAGTTGAGCAGTGCCCTGCTCACCAGATGGTTATTTGTTCCACCAGCCACCTTTGCTGCATCCCTGATTCACTCCAGCCCAGGACAGTCTCCAGAATTCGTGCTGCAAGGCAGCTCTTGCCAGCAACTTTGCCAAATGGCTCCTCTCAAAGTCATGGGCCGCCCAGACAGACTGGCTCCTCCGTCTGCAGCAGCTTCAGGTAGAGACGCTTCCCTTTCTGGCTCCACCTCTTGGCTGCACCAGAGCCTTCTTGCCAGAAAGATGATCTGACCCATCAGTACATACAGCCAGACCTGGAGTTCTGGGGCCATTTAAAGGCTACATCTGTGTCCCACAAGTTCACCCCTGACTACAACGTCAGAACACACAAAACAAACCTAGATGATCACAAATACAGACACAGTGCATCACAGAAACTTAGAGCCAGGAAAATCTATAGAGAGCTTGCCTCCCCTCCCCCATCTTCAACCTCATTTTAGTAGATTAGGAAATCAACGCCCAGAGAGTAAAAGTGACTAATTATGGTGGCAGGACTGGGAATAACACCCAGGTCTTCTCATGTGCATTCCAAACCACTGATTACAATAAAGGCTGCATTGCCTTCCAATTTTCCCTCTGTTCATCTTCAAATTCTTGATAAAAATTAGACCCTGTGTATTGGTATTGACTCAAAGGAGAATTTCTTTAGAATGAAGAATCTTTTCTCTGCATCAACATCATGACTTTTTTTTTTTTTTTTTTTTTTCTTAAGCGGGCGTGTCTATATACTACATGGACAGACCTGGAAGTGACTTCTGTTCTGCCACCCACAGCTGGGTGACCTTGAACAAGTAATCTCATTCTGCTTCAACTTTTCACTTAAAGGGGTATAAGGACAGTATCAACGAGAAAGATACTTTAAAGCCCGAAGTTGGTTCATGGTTCATGGTAGCAAGCCCTCCACAACTGCTAGTAATCAACCTTATTCTGTATTAACACTCAAATCCACAGTGGTTTTAGAATACACAGTACCGTGCACATATACATAGGCATGCCAGGTATTTCTTACATTAGGAAGTTCAAGTTCATGAAGTTAAATGACTTATCCAAGGTTACTTAGAGAATAAATGAGGGACCAGAGATTCCGTCTTGCCATTTTGCTAAGAAATGAGAACCAGTATCTCGGCTTTAAAGGAGAATGTTTGAACAAAAACATATGTATATGCATAATCACTGCAGCATCTTATGTAATATAAAAAGCTGGAAACAATTTCCCATCCAGCCACAAGGGAACTGCTAAATAAACTGCAGTACAGTCATACCGCGGGGCACTATGCAGCCATTAAAAAGAACAAGGCAGACGTAGGTGTCCTGACACAAAAAGGTCTTTCAGATATGTCATTGAATGGGCGAGAAAACAAAGCGCAAGTAAATCAAGCAGTATGCATTCAGTTATACAAACGAACAATCCCTCGCCTAATGTGTATCTGTACATGTATATTTAAATGTATGGAAATGTATAGAAAGGTGTCTATAAGGAAGCCCACCAACTATTGACAATGGTAACTCTGGGCAAAGAAGTGGGATTAGTGTGGGGATGGAGAGTGATTCATGCTTTGCTTTATCTACTTCCATAACGCTTGAAGCTTTTCAAGTAAGAAGGCATTTATGCATTATTTGCCTTATAAATAGACATAAAGGCAGAGAGAAACATGAATGACAACAGTACAGCAGCTGTGAATCAACAGACCTCCTAATCTGGGTGTCCCTGGCCCCAACTTACCTCTGCAAAGTTACATGAGCAATGCTACTCTCAAGTTTCTTGTTCAGCTCTCCTCTTCGGTAAAATGCTTCCTGGTGATATTTTGTACTTAGGGATCCAGGTTTTGCCTTTCAGACCACCTGGGAGTGCTCAGCATCTCACTGCAATATCTCCCATTAGGGCCATTTACAGCTTTTCCACACTCAGCACCCTTGTGCATCTGTTGAGGGTCACAGAGCTGAGCCCCCTGCATTAAGTGGAGGAGATGCCCTGCCATTCTGCGACTACTTCGGGTTCATTACTTAATGGATTCAAGCAGTGAAATCAGGCATGCATGATGGAGGAGGCTGTCAGTCGCCCAGCGTCAAGCCCAGTACGCCTAGAATACATCGTCTCATAGGTAAGGTACTCTTTGGCACACTCCTTCTGGTAGACCTCATCTTTCTCACGTTAAAATCCTGCCTGTAGAGGCCCCTCCAGACCCTTAGACTCCATGCATCTTCTTGCCCCTTCATTTCTTTTCATTTGCTGGAATCAATCAGGTCTCTTTCCTCGAAAGAACAGAACTGACAGTCTGACTCACCCCTCTACATGGCCATCCTTTTCCATTACCCACAATGATCCTTTCTCCCAAAAAACCTTTAATACTAATTAGTTGTCCATGGATTTCACAAATACATATCCTATTATGACCACTTCCCACTATTCCCATAGTGAACTTGGAGCATAAGATACCAAGGATTCCTGGATTTACGACAAAACTCCTAATGGTCTTGTAAAAAGAATCTGTGCTTCCAATGGGATAATTATGTCAGAACTGGTTTGTCAGGTCAGAGCTGATTTTCAGCCTCACTCTAGCGTTCTATTGGAAAGGCAACAGAAGGAAATTTGGTGGTAAGAATGAAGTTTGGAGATGAAAGCAAATATCATTTTAATGGGAGATGGGTAGAGCACTACTGGAGAGTTGCTCTGGCCAAAATGATTTCTCAGACACCACCCCTGAGGCGAAAGGACATCAGCCGTCATCCAGCTGCCTCTGGCCCATTCCTTTTGCTCTGCTCCAGACAACTATATGAGTTGCCATCAACTCTGGAGAATGGATGCCTGGATGGCCCAGTGGGAACTTCATTGTGAGTGTCCCAGGCTGGGGGTGAGGGACATGGAGAAGGCTATAAAAACCCAGCTAATTTTTATATCTTGACTGTTCAATTCCGTAAATATTTTCCTTCTTTTCTTATTATAGATAGAGTAGAATAAATCTACAGGATTAAGTCAGCTGAGGATTCCGGCCCCAACTGGGGGAATTCAGCTCCCTCCCTGTGGGAAAAAGAGGAAAGCCTAGACTTGTGCACTATCTTACTGGGATGAGATGAACCGGGTGAACTGAGTAGCACTGAACGGGCACCATGGGGATGTATGCGGAGCATTGAACACAACCTGAATTTTTTTCCCTCTAAAATCCAGACAAGAAGCAGCAGGGGTGGGCAAAGAACACTTGCCTAGAATCCAGGCAGTCATTGGTTCCAGTCTGGGTCTGCCACTTACAAGTATGTGACCTTATACAAGTTTCTCTGCTTCTCCAAACCTTGCAATTTCTTATTCTGAAAAATGCATCTAACGCAACCGTTCCCTCAGAGCTGTTGAAGGAGATTAAATGAGTCAACACATGAGAAACACCTAGGAAAATGCCTGGGATACAGACAGTACTCAAGAAACCTTAGTTCTCCTCCCTCATCTAAGCGTCTAAATTGGGCCCTTAGTTTCTTCGTAAATGCAAATGCTAGAATCTAGGAATGTCAGTCTGCAGCTGTGCTCTTTTCATTGAGCATACCAATATTTTGACAGGACTGGCCTAATGTTATTCACCCCAGGTTCATTGGTACGTTTCTGACCAGCCCTCATAAAGGGCTTGGGATGGCCCCTGGGGACCTGGATGCTAATAATGAATACTTGCTAGTGATTTTCAATGCACTCTGGTTATTATGCTTAGTAGTGGAACATTTCCTATCCCTGGAAAGGTCATTTATAATAGTATAAGGCTGCTTCTTCCCACCTTCCATTTCAGATTTTTCTGAGACTAGCAGAAAACTCAAACAGTCATCCATATGCATTGGAAATACTATTCTGATCTGGCATTTTCATAAAAATACCAAAGCAACTTAAGGAACTACAGGGCAGCTCTCCATCATGACACTACCTCCTTTTATTTTTCTGATGCCTTTCCAGCACCTTCATATCAAAAGTCATTTTATTGTACCTTCCTACTTTTACTCATCGTAGCTTCCCTCTTTCTCAAGCATGTGTGGGATGGATGGGGGGAGGGGAGGAAGCAGGGAATTTCACTTTCTTTTATTCTCATGCCCCTAAGAAGCTGTAACGTTTCACAGATCACACAGATCTCAAGTTTGGAGACCCTATGAACTCAACACACCCAAGACTGGCCTCTTCTTATTCTATCACATTGCTCAAAAATGGCCATATAGCATTATGGTCTAATTTAAGTGTGCGGTTCATTATGCTTACACCAAGGTATCCTGTCCTGGTACAATTTCTCTATACGGAGCCAAGATCAGTTTCCTTGTAATTTTTCACTCACTGGCTCAAATTCTGCCCTGCAGTGCTCTTCTCCTAGGCATCTCATCTATTCACATGCTTTTAAGTACCTTTAATATACCCGTGACAACCCAAACTATAATCTAGTCCAGATCTTTCTTCCGAGCTTCAGTCCCAGATATCAACTGCTTACTTGAGAGTCTCACCGTGAGGCTAGATGACTCCAGTTTCAGTGGAAAGCCCCACTATGCATCCATTCTCATGGCAAAATCCTGGGAGGTCATCCTTGACACCATCCCCATCTAATTCTCCATCTCCACCCAGTTTATCACACCAACTCAGCCCTATCCATTCTTCTCCTACAACGTATCTCGAATCCATCAAATTCTCTCCACCTCTATTGCTGCCACCCTCCTAGGGGACAGCTGTGGCCTAACTATCCCCCTACTTTCACCCCTACTCACTTCCTACCCAGCCCTCTGACCCCACCCTACATAGCAACCAGCCTGAGTTTTGAAAAAACAAACCTGATCATATTTCTCCCCGATCAAAATCCTTTAATGGCTTTCGATCCATCTTTGGATAAGGTCCAAACTCCTTAAGGCCAGCAACGTTCAACATGATCCGCTCCCTAAATACCTCTCCAGTTTCTTTTTTGTAATATTTTTATTACAAACATTTTCAAAACAAATACTCAAGTTGAAAAAAAATTACAGTGAATAGACATTGACCTACCATTAACATTTTATACTTGCTTTATCATCTATCTATCCATTTATCCATCCTTCTCTCCTAGGATTAATTTTTCTTGGTTTTGGTCCATTCCAAAGTAAACTGTAGGCTCCAGTCTCATTTTTGTCACTCTTCTTGTCGTTCCCTACACTCAACCCTAGGCATCTTCTCATTCTTTGAACCTGTCAGACTATTTTATATCTCTGTGCTTTGGACCTATTGCCCCTTCTACCTGAAATGTCTTCAGTTCTTGTTAATTCCTGACTCATCCTTTGGTTTTCAGTTTCAACTCTGTCTGAGAGGCAGTCACTGAACCCCCAGTCTAAATTAGATTCGCCTTTCTGCCTTACACATAATCTCAAGGCGTCTTGTGCTTTTCCTGAATATCGCTTGTCACAGTTGGTAGCTATGTATTTTTTTTGCAAAATCATTTGTTTAATGTCTACTTTCTCCACCAGCCCAAAAGCTCCATGAGAACAGACACAATGTCTGTACCGGAGCATGCAGGATCACCCCCACAGAAAGTTAGTTAATAGTTGTTGAAGGAATTAAAGGCAGAAGGAATCAATAGTTACATAATAATAATATCATATTAATATAATAACAATACATGGACTAAGTGAATTTGTTCTTCTTTTAATATGTACAAGCAGTATGGGTTTTTTAAGGCCTCTAAGAGAAGATGGAACTTACTCACTGCCAGAATATAACCAGCAAGTACATTAAGGCAGGTTGCCAAGTGGCAAGATCCGTGGCTAGTGGCTGAGTCAAGAAAGAGACTGTGGCGGGTCTCAGGGACTCCTCTCCCATTTCCACTAGCCCTTCCCTCAAGATCATCCCAAATCAACAACAATCCAAGGAAAACCAGGGTGCTTGCAATGCAAATGCTGTTTAAGTAATACTAACAACGGCTACAATGTATTGAGGGCATTTATCGAGGATTGGCTTTGTATTAGGCACTGTGTTGAATGCTTTTCCTGCATTAGATATTCTTTTTTCCTGTGGCATAGGTTCTAATGTTATTCCCATTTTAAAGCTAAGGAAACTGAGAACAGAATAGTTATTTTTAAACAATAAGTTCTCCGACTTCCTCTTCTAACCAGATTGCCATTCCTGTAAAAGTCCACCTACGTAGAATATTTATTCTGACTGTGCCCCATATGAGGGTAGAAAGATTAATCTAGAAAACTCTCAGACTGCTCTAATGGAGAGGGGGTTTTAGTTGGTTCTAACAAGTCTAAAAATATAGAAAGCCAACCCTACCGATGCTTTTCCTCAGGTATTAAACCCAAACACACACTTTGACCCCTGCAAAGAATTTTTCCTCAGATGGGAACACCGTTTACACACAAAGATAAACCATTGTGATCTTCCCCATAACAGGAACTAATAGTTAAAGAAAAATGAAGCAGTGCAGAATTTCCTAGTAGAAGAGCATGTCAGCCAGTCTTGAGTTTGAAGACAAGCTTTTCCCCTGACTGTGTGACCTTGACAAATTAGTATCATCCCTGGGCCTCAGTTGCTCAGTTTCCTTATTTGCAAATGGAAATAACAAGATCCACTTAGCAGGGGATGGACATATTAAAATGCTGCTTACAGAAACCTCAGTACAGGGCTTGGAAAAGAGAGGATACTCAAAGAGAGTAACTTTAAGAAAGGGAGGAAAAGATAGGAAAACGTAGGGGAGGGTGGTAACTTAATACTCAGAATAAAAGAAAAGTTATAAGAAATGTTTTTAATAAATGCACGTCATGCATTCTTTTCCCATCAGAGAGAGAGAGGGAGGAGCTTGCGAAAAAGTGTCCTTTAGCATCTGCATTGCTCTTACCCGGATGAACTTGCCCGCAGATACCACTTACAATGCAAATTGAGCTTAGAGTCCTTCACACTAACTACACAGCAAAAACCTTTCAGCTTTAAATAGAATACTGCAGTGTGGAATGATCCGAGCAAAGGGAAGAAAAATTCAGAGATACATGCGAAGGAGATTTGGCAAAAAAAATCTGCCATATCTGGGCAAGGGAGGAAAATGCAGAAATATCAAAGGAGGCAAAAAGAAAAGCAAAGTCTATAGAAGGACCTAGAAATTAATTCTCCAGGAGGTGGGTTTAAGTTAATAAAGGGAAGAGAACTTTGTGGCAAGCCCCCAATGAAGAGGATTTTAACAAAGAATATTGTGATCTAGTGGGGTTCCTTCAAGGTGTACTAGCACTTTGAAGGTAATTCATCATCAGAGGAAGGACACTTCCCCCTCTGGCCAGGTCAACGTTTCCTAAAATGCAATTAGGGATTGCATGTAAAAACGCAATCTACATTGTCTAAGTTCCATTTTTTTTTTTTTTCTTCCCAGACCTTCACTAAGATCAGGTAAAGAAACCTGGAAGCATACTGTGAAATAAAGGTTTGTTTAAATTTTCAATGTGGTGGCAGTTGGGGGGTGGGGGGAGGAATCCAAGAGGCTGATTTGGAAAAATTTTAGAAAGTTCTTTGCTATAAACTCATGCCTCATTTCAGACTATATGAACCCAGATATTTTATTCAGAACCAGAGGTTACAAAAATGTCATCAAATAGGAACAAAGATTAGGTAGTATCTAGGGCCCTGAAAGCGTATAAGGAATGCCGTGTTTAACTCATTTCTTCATTCTACAGATGACGGTGCTACGCACATGGCCTCAATTTCCCCATCTTCCCAGCTCAGTAAGTTTCCTTTGCCTGCACTTGGAGGCATAATGCAATACAGAAGAAAACATGAAGGCAGCCCTCTATCTTTGTTGTCTCAAACAGAAAAAAAAAAAAAAAAAAAAAAAAAAAGTGCGCCCCCAAGGACAATAGACCTGAAAGCCAACTTCTCTTTTGGATGATATGCTCTGACCCAGAGCTGATCATGTTCTACCTGATGAGTCAGTGACAAAGCACTAAGAATGGGGAAGAACATCTTACCACCACGTTGTCACCAGGCAAGTAAAAAGAATCAGCAAGTATCGTGCTTGGTATGGGGCAGGGGCAGGGGCAGGCTGCTGAACATCTTAAAAGCCACTTCTAAGCTCCTGAAGGCCAGAGCTCATAAAGCTCGGCTTGATCTGTCTAGCGCCATGGACGCATTAGGTGTGATGCTCTCTAATAATGATGATGAACGAAGCATGTATTTTCAATAGCGCTGGGCATTCTTTCTATCTAAAACTTCCAGGGATGTTTAGAGAAGATGCCACCTTTACCCCCAAATTGTGTGTCTTTTTATCTTTCAGAACTTGAACTCTTACTACCACCACGCCCATCACATGCCTCTAATGGTCTTGATTTGATTAAATATTACAGAAAATTTAGCACCCAAGGATAAGAAGAAGAATCTTAAATTAACACCCCTTGCTACATTTTCCTAAAGCACTTCCACACATATTTTCTCATGTGGCTATCACAATGTGACAATGCAACACTTTATAGGAGTGGTTAAGGATAAAGGCTGACAGGTACAAAATGAAAGCAAAAATGCAAAAGTTTTGGTATTTAGAAACAAACAAAAAAAAGCCTCCTCTCTCTATTCCCACACAAAAGGCAAATGAGATTCCACCTGCTGACTTTCCTTTCCTGCCTGCACCTCACTCAGGCTAATGTCAGAACAATCTGGGGGGCGGTGGGGGGAGAGAGAGAGAGAGAGAAACACGACAATTTCACCTCTTGGCAAAGCTCAGCTTACTGAACCCTCTTGCTTTCTGCTGGCTGTTGATTCAGCAGAAACTACTGCTGCAGAATTCATAATGGTGATTTTTAAAGGCCCCACTGATCGCATTGCTCGCCCCACGTGTCACACTCATTCGCTCGCCGCCCCAGCACTGTTTCCCCAGCCACCTTTTTATATCTTGCTAATGCACTTCCAAGGGGAGAGGCGCTCGCCCTTTTTCAACGGGCCTTTTGGGCTTTTGATTGTCTAAGCAGGTAACCCGGCCGGAGAGATGAACGGGCAGGAAATGAAACCATGCCCACCCTTGCAGCCACTGAGAGACACATCATTCCGCTCAGAGAGGGGTGGACCCACGGTCCTCTCGGGCCCCCTTCCTTCTTATCTCTCCCCTCACCCCGACCCCTGCATACATATTGGGGGAAGGGGTCATCTGTCTTTGGGGGGTCATTTTTCCAGCCGGGAGCCCCACCCTGAAAAACCTCATCCCCGAGGGCCATTTTAACTCCCGTGGGCGCCGGGTCCACCTGCTGCTGAACGCCCGTCTCGCCTCGCGGAGCCCGGATGGATGTGGGGCGCACCGGCAGCTGCCCCTGCGAGCCGAGCCCCCGCCCCAGCCCCAGGGCCCGCAGGAGTCTCCGCCGCTACTCGCCCGGCTGCCCGCGGAGCTCAGCGATCCGCAACTTGCGCCCTTCCCCAGCGGCGGAATGCGGCGGGGCTGGCGTTACCTTCGGTCGCATAGCTGTGGTCGCGCAGGAAACTGTTGTTGATTTTGCGGGTATCAATGTCCTCCTCCATTGACAGCAGGCTTACTTGCGTGGGAACCAGAAGCCGGCAGACAAGTATCCATGATCCCTCCCCGCAGCCAGTCTCACAGGAGAGGGGGGCAGGGGAGCCAGTGGGACTGCACCATGGTCCGAGCCTGAGGAGGAGACGGGGAGGCGGAGAGAGAAAAAAAATAAAAACCCGGCAATGGAGCTGTCACCTCCTCCGCCCGGGATCTCCGAGGCTGCGGCGGCTCCTCCCGCGGTGCGCTCACTCCAGCTCCAATTCCCGGCGAGGATGCTGCGCCTGCCTCCGCTGCCTCCGGGTGCCAAGATGCGCCGTGCCCCGAGGGGTCTGGTCCCGCCCGCCGCCCCGGAGGCGCTCACAAGCGGGGCTGGGGAGATGCCCAACAGGTTCCCTTCGTTGGCAGCCGCTCCGAAATGCAAAAAAGATCCCTCCTCCCCCTGGGAGAGCGGGCAGCCGCGACAAAATGGTGCCTTTCTGGACCCGAGCTGCAGTGGCGAGATGGCAGGGTCAGGATTCAGGCGGGCCCGGCCCGGATGAGGGTGCTGGTCCCACGGGAGGGCGGCTCGAGCTGGCGGGGGCTCGGCAGCCGGCGGGGAGCCGGGCAGGGCGCTGCAGCCGGCGCCAGCGCACTCACCCTCACACCCACACGCGCGCGCTCGCAGCTGCCGCTGCTGCTGCAGGAGGAGGCTGGAGGCGGCTGGTGCGTTAAAGGCGAGGCTCCTCCCAACCGCGTCAGCAGCCCCAGGACTCTTCCCCAGCAGCGGTGGTGGCCGAGGCCGAGGCCGAGGCCGAGGCCGAGGCTGCGGCTGCTCCCTGCTGCAGTGGGGCGCACGCAGCCGCGAACCCGCACCTGGGCAGCGAGCAGCTAGCTTGCAGGTTGACGTGAAAAGCGTAGACGCGCTCTTCCAACCTCCCTCCCCCTAGCGCCACGCAGCTCAGGGCGGCGTTTACTCAAGCACCCAGAGTCCCTAGCTCGCTGCCTTTCTCCGGACACCTGTGCTCCAGGACCGCAAAGAGAAGTAGGTTCCCTTGGGTAGGCAGGAAGTCTACATCCCGGTCCCTTTCGCTCACGCTTCCATAATGCATGTGGTCTCTGGATGAAGTTCAAGGGCGAGGCCTGGGGATCGAAGCCTCACACAGAGAGGAGAGAATGCTCATAGCCTAGCTTAAGCCCTCTCTGCGCTAGGAGTAGATCGGGGAGCTGGGGCCAGAACTTTTCTGCGGATCACACCTGACTTCTCCCTTTCGAACAGAGGCAAAAACCTCTTCTACCTGTAGGCGTCTGCGTCTACACTGGCAGAGGGAGGAAGAGGGCTGAGTTATGAATCTTGCCAACATAGTCAGTCTGAAAAAGTCCACGTTCCCTAGCCCTTTGCACTTAGTTTTGGACAAACAGCTCCAGGCCCCCCTGCGGGTTTTGCTTGTGAAGACACAGCACTGCAGGAACCGCTGACATTTGCTCTCCACATGAAAGGTACAGTGGAGCCCTGCGCCTTGGAGCCCTGTGCCAGCAGAGCGCCACTGCTTCCCTGAGGGAATTTCAAAGATCCAGTGAACACCAGAAAGAGGCCTATCTTCCTACTTCAACTAGGAGGAAAAAACAGAATCCCACCGCAACCCCAATTTTTCCCGAATCGCAGATCCCAAGTTCCATATTTGAAAGAAAATGAGATCGTTATTGTTATGAAACAACTACAATCATCTCTGAAGCAACCCAAATCACTAGAAAGCCAGTTTGGAAAAGAAACGTCCCCGATTTCCCCTTGCAGAAGGCATTCATTTCAGTGGGTGTCACTGCAGGGAGAGACATCCGGAGAGACATCAGCGAATGTTTTGCTCAGTTAAGCTTCACCAGTTTAGCTGGATGAGCCCAGAGGGACCTTTGAGTTAATTATATACATACAATGCTTCGGCTAACACAATTTAGAAAGTATTTGAAGTCAAAAAAAAATGGGAAAACAAGTCCTTAACTGAGGTTGGGAATTGCCGTTAGATTTCCATGAAGAACAGATGCCTCTGCCAGGTGGAAAATGGCATTGTCCTCATCTCCAGAAAGCAACCGCATATCTCTGGGAGAAGAGAGGCGAAATATTCTTTGATATAATTTGGGGCGGGGAAGTTCATCTTACAGTAGATTCCATTTTATTCTCATCTGTTGGTTAAGTCTCTCCTACTTGTTTGACTATCTGTGCCAAATTCACATATGAAATTCCGGGAACAGATGAAGACTGGTGCAAATTGATTTAATCCACTTCAGCTCCAGTTGCCATGGCTGGTTCTTCATATGATGAGCTGTATCCATCACCAAGGCTCCAGAGGTCAGCTCCGTCTGTAGTTACATAGTCCAGCTTCTCTTGCAGGTAGGCATAAGGCGGGGGGGGGGGGGAAGGGAAAGGGGAGGAAAGCTAAGTTCATCTTAAAGCGGTGAGAAGACATCTTGCTTCGAGTTGAAATGACCTTACGTTGCCACTGGAGACCTTGGAGTACTATTTGGGATATTCTCACCCATATCTTTCTAGAACGTGGGCTAGACTGGAACAGAGTTGCAAGATGAATCAGGAAGGCCCAGTCTCGTTAGCCAGGCTGTGCTTGAGGAATTTTCCACCGTAAGCAATGGGAGAAATGTCCCCTCCAGAGATCAAGCCTCTGGGTTTACTAAATTTTCCCTTTCCTGTTTCCTACAAAATTCTTCCTGCATGTGTTTTATTCAACAGTATAGGCAATCTTTTCCTAAGACACAAGTTGTGAGAAGGCAAATTAGATGGCTCTCCATTAAGTAGATTAAGTAGATTCCAAGGTTTCTATTTTGTGAACCACTCTTTTCTGCTATGGGCAGGAGGGAACCATCCCCTCCAACCAAAACCAAGAAAAATACAGCTGTTGGCTTTGTTCCTTAACACAACGATGTGCAGTAAAGGAGGTCAGGGAGTGAAGGAAGCCCTGTGCAATCCTGTAGTTGTAAGAGGACTACACAGACCATTTCTAAGAAGACTCTCTGACCTTCTTTCTGTTCCTCCAATGTGTCAAGTTCTTTCCAAAAGCTTTTGGCATTTGCACATGCCATTCATTCCCCGTGCCCCTTCCTCGTGTTCCTGGCATTCTTCAGCATCACAGCTGAACTGTCCCTACTTCACTGAGGCATTCCCTGGCCTCCCCATAGTCCCTGCTCCTGGTATTTTGTCTTAACATCTTTTTTTTTCCTTCTTCATGGAACATTTGTCTTCTGTAATATTTGTTTACTTATAATTGTCAACCATTCCACTATATCTCTGCTATTAAGAGTCTGGCACTTAGTAGATGCTCAGTTATATTTACTGAATGGAGATAAATATTTCGTAGATGAATGAGTAAATTACTGAATTTGTTCAGTGATATTTAGGTTTTAAAGCTCTACCTTTATTTAAATTCTTGCCCCCCAAAACCCAACAACAAAGTGTGTTGTAAGCCAGTAAATTTACAGCTTGTAACTCCTATTCCTATTGAAATAACTGTCCTACCCATTCCTGCATACATATGCACCAAAAGTACTTACTGAGCACTTAATACATGACAAGAGTTATTGTAGGTGCTGGGATACAGTTAAAACAAAACAGAATCCCTTTCTTCACAGAACTGAAATTCTATCATCTGATTTTAGTAATATGAGCTTTCTTAGGGATACAACGAATACATTATAAATCAACAGACCAGAGCATAATGTTAAGCGTCAAGACTCTGATATCAAGCAAAGCTGATTTTCTGCCACTTGTTATTATGTCCTTAAGCAAGTTATGAGATGTCTTAAGCCATGTTTTTTTTTTTAATCTATAAATTAGGGAGAAAAAAAAGTTAATGGAGTTATTATGAGGATTAAATGAGATAATACTTGGAAAGAATATACTGCAATCACTTGTTGAGGATTTGCTATCATCACCACCAGTACTATGGAACAAA
The DNA here is from genome assembly GCF_008692025.1 of Phocoena sinus. NCBI lineage: Eukaryota > Metazoa > Chordata > Mammalia > Artiodactyla > Phocoenidae > Phocoena > Phocoena sinus. Next base: position 48,645,662 of record NC_045765.1, on the reverse strand, counting down.
TATTTAAGTACCTACCATGTCAGCCACTGGAATAGGACTAAAGATTCAGCAACATCAGTGCTGAAGATGTACAGTCGTCTCTGCCATCATGGAACTTAGTATCTAATTTACAATTTATAGAAAGGGGGCCACAGGCTACAAAAGGGGCAGCAGGGGATGCTCTGAAAGGCTGGCCTAATTCAGGCTTGTGCTTTACACAGAAAAGGGCAATTACAAATACACAGCCTTCTTAAGTTACACAATCTAGCATGACAGCACGGGAACACATTCGTTTTTTCATCACCTTTATTATGTTTCCCCAATGCTCTCACATACCCCTAGCCCAGTTAAGTTAGCCCTGCCTACACTGGAAACTACTTGCAGGTCATGCTGTCCAATTAGCACATTGAATATCTACAATTTTATTAAAACCTTTGACCTAAGCCAGTCTAGAGATTCTTAATATAGGCTTTAGGTGTCAGACAGTACTGATTTTTTGTCCCAGCTCAGGCATTTATGAATTGCATGACCTTTGGCAAGTAATTTAACATCTCTAGCCTCTGTATTTGCAACATTGGAAGAAAATAATAGGAACTACTTCATAGGGCTGTTGAGTGGCTTCAGAGACATTGTAAAGAAAGTGCTTAATACAGGCTTGGCCCATAGCCAGACCTGACAAAAATGTCGCTTTGGCCTCCTGGTAGTGGCTCATGAGGTCTCCACTGGCAGAGAATTGGAGAGATGCACTACAAGTCAGTCATGTGAACACAAGTGGCCTAGAAACCTGAGTTTACCACCCAGCGATCTGTCTTAACGAGCACTAGACACTGGATATAAGAGATTTTACCATCCTGCAGAAAGCCCTTTATAAGCCACGAAGTCCTGTGCAAGTGGAAGGAATTAGGATTATCCCTTCTTGATTTTTCACATTATGTAAGCGCAGACCTAATCACGTCTGTCTATCATGGAATTCTATGGAATCCCTCTCTAGGATCATTCAGCCCCAAATGCACAACTGTCTCTCTGAGGTGGTTTGCGTTGACTGCCCAGAGGATGACCTCTTGAGTTTCTAGCAGGGTTTGCAATTCTTTATTGTGCGTGTTACAACGTGTAATAAATACCACATGAGTGAGCCTTTAACATGGCATTTAACCTAGGAGAAGAAAACAAAACATCTTGCCTTCAAAATGTTGTATTAATTCTAGATTCTGGATACGTAGTGGATTTCACTGAGTACAACATTCCCTCAATTATCCAGGTCCAGCAATTTATGAAAAGAAACAGTGGTATGCTGGAGCTGGTATGTGCTGGCTGTTGAGAGCTGATTCTGTCGATTACACACATCATTTTTCCAGCTCTGCTTTGAGCGACATCATGTTGGTAGCTTAAAATCTGAAATCTGCCGTGGTGGGTTATTTATAATCATAGAAGTAAAAAAACCTATATAAATCAGGGCTTTGGCTTTTTTGCGGGGGTGGGGGTTAGGCTGGGGGGTGGGAGAGCTGATTGTTAAACATTTACCACTACAACAGTAGAAATACATTAATTGCTGATATAACTTTCTACTTTTATGTGTTACCTGTGCAAAGTTCCTTTCAATTCCTCGATACTAAGTCTCCCAAGCTGTGTCAAATTCCAGAACATTCCAGCATCTGATCAAACTTTGGCCATAATTTAAATAACTCTAAAAAATCCTACCTTTACCATAAACATTCCCACAGCCTTCAGAGGAAACCTGATACCTTTGTCTGACCCCCTTCAGGCTGGTTATGAGGTTGCCACAGTGGATCTGTGAGTGATGGCCCCTGCAAGGCTCCTAGATCTGATGACGTAAGGAAAGTTAGGTGCATTCTAACTCTCAACGAATAGTTCTTTTCTACCGCTTAAGCTCGACTGTCACCTTACTTTTGCCCTTGATTTGCCTAAGTGCAAAACGAAAACATCCATTGTGCTTAGCTTCACCAGTAGCTCTTCTCTTCCTCTTCTCAGGCTAGGATACCGAAGCAATGACAGAAAAAATACAAAAGTCGAAGAGTCCAGATCTGAGAGCTTTTTCTCATTCAGTGGTTTAAATTTAAATTAAATTCAGAGAGTTAAATTTAGACAGTCTTACTCAAGACAGTTTGTATTTGCATTATATTTGTTAGGTACAAAGTGAGGATTTATGAAACCAGTTTAGCAAAGCTCAAGGGCTATTGTCTAGTACCCCATGACATGTCTTAAAGTAAAATTTCAGTATAATTTAAACAAAAAATATATATTGGGGAATGTCTTCAAATTTCTTTAAAAGGCACCAAGCAATAACACTTTACAGAATTTATCCTAAGAAAATAATCATGGATATGGGCAAAAATTTAGCCATAAGGATATTTTCGCAGAGCACTGTCTATAATTATTAAAAATTGGTGACAAGCCAAGTGTCCAACAATAGAATTGTCTAGGCAAATTATGGTGTGTACATATAGTGGGAAATTATTGAGCCACTGATATAATATTAATAGCTACTGCTTATCGAGCATCTATTATGTACTAGGCACTATGCAAAAGGTTTCACTAGCATTATCTCATTTAATTCTAACAACAGCCCCTATGAGGTAAATCATCTCTATTTTACTAGGGCTAGTAGAGAGAAATAATATATCCAAAGTCAAACAACTAGGAGCCTGGCTCTGTGTGTGTGTGTGTGTGTGTGTGTGTGTATGTGTGTCTGTTGGGTGGGTCAAGGTCACAGCAGAAACTTAGAGGTCTTTTTCCAAACCACCCACCACTAGAGTCTGAGCTGTACTTCTTAGAAATGAATAGCCTCTCAGTTGAAAATCACTCCTATTGTGTTGGTGAGGAGGTGGCAAAATTGGAACCCTCACACTGCTTGTGGGATTGTATAATGGTGCAACCACAAATAGTTTGGCAGTTCCTCAAAATGTTAAACAGAATTGCCATATGACCCAACAGTTCCACTTCTAGGTATATACCCAAGAGAACTGAAAACGCATATTCACACAAAAACTTGTAGATGAATATTCTAAGCAGCATTATTCATAATATCCCCAAAGTGGAAACAACCCAAATATTTATCAACTGAAAAATGGATGAATGAAATGTGATATATCTGTATAAAGGCGGTGGTGCATCTAATTCGATAAGTCTTCAGAAATGACATCACTGATCGTGTGACCACACATTTCTACTCTCTGATCCAATCTAAAAGACTGTAATAGTTTTCAGCTATAAGTTTTCAGCTATAGTTTTCAGCTATAAGCTATTCACCGCTTATATCTCTATAAGCAGCTATAATTAGTAATGAAGTACTGATACATGTTACAACATGGATGGACCTTGAAAACATTATACTAAGCAAAAGAAGCCAGCCACAGAAGACCACGTATTGTATGACTCCGTTTATGTGAAATGTTCAGAATGGGCAAATCCATAGAGACAAAGTAGATTAGTTGCCAGGGGCTGAGCTGGGGGAATAAGAGTGACTACTTATGGGTTTGGGATTTCCTTTTGGAATAATGAAAATATTCTAAAATTACTTAAGGGCAATAGCTGCACAACTCTGAATATACTAAAACCCACTGAACTGAATACTTTAGAAACATGTTTCAAAAGGTACAAACTTCCAGTTATAAGATAAACAAGTACTAGAGATGTAAAGTACAATACGATAAACATAATTAACACTGTTGTATGTTATATATGAAAGTTGTTAAAAAGAGTTAATCATAAGAGTTCTCATTGCAAGGAAAAAGTTTTTCCTGTTTTTTGTTTTAAATTTTGTATCTATATGAGAGGATGGATGTTCACTAAACTTATTGTGATAATCATTTCATGATGTACAACAAATCATGCTGGACACCTGAAACTTATACAATGCTGTATGTCAATAAAACTGGAAGAGAAAAAAAAGTGTTTCAATAAAGCTGTTATTAAAGATTAAAAAATCTCTGCTGTCATAAACCATTATTACCTCTAGGAGTATGATATAGCCCTCAGGTTAATATTAGTGCAAAAACCTTAAATGCATGTAATTACAAGTACAGATATTCATGTCATGTTCTTTAAAAAAGTCGAAAAACAATGTATACTGACTGGTCCCCTTTTATGGTCAGAAAAATGTGTGTATCTCAAAAGGAATATATGAAAATACTTAACAGTGGTTATGTGTGGTTTTCCTAGTGGTTCATATTCTTGTCAAAGAAAATTTAGATCTTTTCTTTTTTTTTTGGCTGCACGGCCCAGCATGTGGGATCTTAGCTCCCCAGCCAGGGATTGAACCCATGCCCCCTGCAGTGGAAGTGTGGAGTCTTAAACACTGGACCACCAGGGAAGTCCCCATGTATCATTTTTGTAGTAAGAAAATTTTTTAAAGGTTTTTTTGAATGTTACGAAATACCTTTTAGATGAAACTTTGTATTGAAAAGGTCAAGATCATTTTGTGCACACCTGAAAATTGAGACACACTGAGGTAAATGTGTATGCCGTCAAATACACAGAACAGCTCTACCCAAAAGTAATACAATGCAAGACACAATTTTGTTTGTAAGTTTTTCAAGTTGCCACATTAACAAGTGAAAAGAGACAGATAACATTAATTTTAATGACGTTTAAATTTTTTGAAACTAAAATGAAAATATTTTATTTAATCCAATATGTCAAAAATTGATTTCAACATATAGAGAATATAGAATAATTAACTATATATGTACACTTTTGTTTTTAATGCCAAGTTTTTGAAATCTGGTGTGCATTTTACACTTGACAGCGCCTCTCAGAAAAGGCACATTTTTAGGGCTCAATAACCGCACATGCCTAGTGGCTAAAGCACAAGTATAGAGGAACTATTCCAAAAGTGTTATTCCACTCACAAAATGAGTTTTATCGTATTCTTCCAAAGGAAAATTTTCATCTATCAAGGACTTGAATTAGACTGTAATACTAAAACCAAACCAAGCAACTTTAATCTGATGACCCTCACAACTATTTAAAGTAATACAAACTAAATATGAAAAAATATATAGACATACCCACACGTGTACATATATGTTATATGTAATAGTAAATTTGAACCCAATCTGCATTTCCCCCTAAAACTAGTAAGCTGAATTAATAAAATGATACAAGATCAAGATTCTAAAAGTGCTAAGATGATACTACATAACAATACATACCAGATAGCAAGAAAGATGTAATTCAGTCACTGTATAGTTACCGCCCTAATAAGCCAACTGTTTAGTTCAACACCTATGGCTTCAATGCCAGCCAGTAGAAGAAGCCAAATAACCAGACGTCACTACTAAAAAAGGAATTTTCACAGCTGGGTATCTGGACTCTATTTACAGCCACTAAAGGTGGAGAAATTTAAAGGTACACTTATAGGAAACAGTCTTTTAGATTGGATCAGAGAGTAGAAACGTGTGGTCACACGATCAGTGACGTGATTTCTGAAAACTTATTGAATTAGATGCACCACCGCCTTTAACACGTGCATGCAAAACAGTTTTGTGTGTATAGTTGAGCGCTCCCTCCTTCCTAAACACACTTTCTTCACTGATTCCCAGGTACCACCCTCTCTTGATTCTCCTGTTACCTCAATGTACACTCCTTCTCAAGCTCATCTACTGCTTCTCCTCACTGCTTGCCTTGACCTCTACAAGCACCCTAGAGTTCAAAGTTCTCAGATTTCTCTATCCGCAGTCCCATCCGAGGTGACCTCATCCAATCTCATGGCTTGCCACTCACTTGATGATAAAACCATATGACCTAGCAATCCCACTACTGGGCATATACCCCGAGAAAACCATAATTCAAAAAGAGTCACGTACCACAATGTTCAGCTCTATTTACAATAGCCAGGACATGGAAGCAACCTAAGTGTCCATCGACAGATGAATGGATAAAGAAGATGTGGCACATATATACAATGGAATATTACTCAGCCATAAAAAGTAACGAAATTGAGTCATTTGTAGTGAGGTGGATGGACCTAGAGTCTGTCAGACAGAGTGAAGTAAGTCAGAAAGAGAAAAACAAATACCATATGCTAACACATATATATAGAATCTAAAAAAAAAAAAAGGTTATGAAGAACCCAGGGGCAAGACAGGAATAAAGACGCAGATGTAGAGAATGGACTTGAGGACACGGGGAGGGGGAAGGGTAAGCCGGGACGAAGTGAGAGAGTGGCACGGGCATATATACACTACCAAATGTAAAATAGATAGCTAGTGGGAAGCAGCTGCTTTGCGACCACCTAGAGGGGTGGGATAAGGGAGGGTGGGAGGGAGACGCAAGAGGTAGGAGATATGGGGATATATGTATACGTATAGCTGATTTACTTTGTTATGAAGCAGAAACTAACACACAGTGTAAAACAATTATACTCCAATAAAGATGTTAAAAAAGAAGAAAAAAAACCCACCTAAATGAATATTGAGCACAAACCTCTCCACTGACCCCCAGGCTAATAACACCAACAGCTGTTCCAATATTTCCCTGATATCCACCAGGCAGCTCAATCCCTAATGGCGCCCCCCCCCCCCACTCCTCCTGTTCCTTGACTCCTCTCTCATTCCCTACATCCTTCCAGTCCATCAGCAAATCCTGCCAGCTCTAACTTCAAAATGCATCCAGAATCCAACCACTCCTCACCACTTCCACGGCTACTACCACGCTCCAGCTACCAACGCATCTCATCATGATAGTTTCAATAGACTCCAAGGAGTGTGTGATCCCTCCTTTGCCCCCCTACAGAATAGTTTCTGTGCAGCAGGCAGAATGGGCTTTTTAAATGCAAATCACGTCATGCCACTTTTTTGCTCCAAGCCCTTCATTGGCTTCCTACACATTTAGAGTAAAACTCTTTTAAAATGCTGGCAAGGTTTGGCCCTTGCTATAGCTCTATTTTTTTTTTTTTTTTTTTCACTTCTCACCTGCAGCATCACCAACTCTTTCTTGTCTCAAGCTCCTTCCCTCCACCCCACACACAGACACAGTGGCATCCTTTCTGTCTGCCAAACACACCAGGAAGAAAATTCCCACCCCGGAACCTCTGCATCTGCTGTTCCCACTGGCCTGAGGCCTTCCTTCAGTCAGAAGCATAGCTCAGAGCTTCACCTCATTCAGCTGTCGCTCCATAATCAACATTTCTGAGATGTCTTTCTTGACCACTCTATATAAGGTAAAACAGCCCCCCTCCCTACCAGCAACCCCAGCCCCTGTGTTGTGACCTGACAGTATATTTTTTGGCTTTAATTATTACACGAGGACATAATATTCAGGGAGACAGGGGTGTTTCTGTTCTCTGTACTATATCTGGCCCTAGTAGAGTGCCTGGCACATACTGGTTACTACTTTTTTGTAAGAGGGTAAATAGAAAGTTATTAGACAATTAAGGTGACTTAACTCCCCAGTACTTTAAGGGCAATATCAAGGGGAGAAATTACTACTCTCTTTTAAAAGTCACAGGGATATGGGGAAAAGGGAACCCTCATGTATTGTTGGTGGGTATGTAAATTGCTGTAACCACTATGGAAAACAGTGTGGAGATTCATCAAAAAAACTAAAAATAGGACTACCATATGATCCAGCAATTTCACTCCTGGATATTTACCCAAGGAAAACTAAAACACTAATTAGAAAAGATATATGCACCTCTGTGTTCATTGAAGCATTATTTACAATAGCCAAGATATGGAAACCACCCCAAGCGCCCATCAACAGATGAATAAAGATATGGTGTGTATATATGTGTGTGTGTGTGTGTGTGTGTGTGTGTGTGTGTGTGTGTGTGTGTGTGTATAAAATGGAAATTAGCCATAAAAACAATGAAATCTTGCCATCTGCAACAACATGGATAGACCCAGAGGATATTATGTTTAGTGAAATAAGTCAGACAAAGAAAGACAAATACTGTATGATTTCACTCCTACGTGGAATCTAAAAAACAAAACAAATAAACAAACAAAACAGAAACAGAGTTATGGATACAGAGAACAAACAGGTAGTTATCAGAGGAGAGGGGGCTGGGGGGAGAAAAGGAATAGGTGAGGGAGATTAAAGAGGTACAAACTTCAGCTGCAAAATACAGGAGTCGTGGGTATGAAATGTACAGTGTGGAGAATATAGTCAATAACTAAGTAATATCTTTGTATAGTGACAGATCATAACTAGACTTATGGTGGTGATCATTTTGAAATATATAGGAAAAAATCACTATGCTGTGTAGCAGGAAGTAACATCGTGCTGTAGGTCAATTATACTTCAAAAACAAGAAACCAAGCGTACTGGGCTTCCTTGGTGGCACAGTTCTTAAGAATCCACCTGCCAGTGCAGGGGACACGGGTCGAGCCCTGGTCCGGGAAGATCCCACATGCCGTGGAGCAACTAGACCTGTGTGCCACAACTACTGAGCCTGCTCTCTAGAGCCCGCGAGCCACAACTACTGAGCCCGTGTGCCACAATTACTGAAGCCCACGTGCCTAGAGCCTGTGCTCCATAACAAGAGAAGCCACCGCAGTGAGAAGCCCGCGCACCGCAATGAAGAGTAGCCCCTGCTCGCCGCGACTAGAGAAAGCCCGCGCGCAGCAACGAAGACCCAATGCAGCCAAAATAAAATAAAAATAAAAAATAAGTTAAAAAAAAGAGAAACCAAACATACAGACAAACTTATTGAAAAATATCAGATTTGTGGTTACCAGAGGCAAGAGGTAGGGGGAGAGGGAATCGGATGAAGGTAGTCAAAAAGTATAAATTCCCATTTATAACATAAATAAGTACTAGAGATGTAACGTACAACCTGATTAATATAATTAACCCTGCTGTACATTATATATAAAAGTTGTTAAGAGTAAATCCTTAGAGTTCTCATCACAAGCAAAACATTTTTTGTCTATTTCTTTAATTTTGTATCTGTATGAGATGGCGTACATGCATTAAACTTATTGGGAAAATCATTCCATGATGTATGTAAGTCACATCATTGTGCTGTACACCTTAAACTTATACAGTGCTGTATGTCAATTATATCTCAATAAAACTGGAAGGAAAAAAAAGTCCCAGGGGCCAACCCTGGGTAAAACTGAAATAAGCAAGCTCCTTGATCCTCATCTTCCTCATCTCCATTTTTCTGCTCTGCAGTGGGCCAGGGCAGAGCTGCAGAAGGGCCTGCGTCATTCCCTGCTGACCCAAGGCTGCAGAGGTCTGGGAAGACAGCCTTTATGCTCACTGAGAATCAGCGTTAATCATCGTCTTCCTACACCACCACATTCTGCCTCTTTCTCCTTCTTTGGACGGAAATTTCTAAGTATTGGCACCTTTGGAAGCTACAGGACATACCACGTAGTAAACTTAGCTCAGCACGTGGGAAAACATTTTCATAAATACAAAGTGCTGAGCAAACAAGGATAACACCCTGGCCATCACTATACTAGAGGAAGAAATTCTAGAAGCTGAATTCAAGAGCTCGATGGACCTTGAACTTATAAGCAAGTCTGAGTATATTTTAAAACTCCATAAATATTTATGGAATAAATACAGAGTGAAAATAATTACATTAAACATCCCTCAAATAGAGACCTCTGTAATTTCCATCTGGCATCTGCGGCAGTACAAGGATGAACAAAGTATGATAACAAAAGTTTATGCATTTACATCTGAAAAGTAGCATAAGGCCTTGGAGCAGTGACTTTGACGTGTTGGGGGGTCACAGATCCTTTTGAGAATTTAATAAAGGTTTTGAATTCTCTCCCCAGAAGAAAACATAGTTTAGAGCACTTCTTGCTCCCAAATGCTGACTCATCACATCTATTTCATGGACAGAAAAAGAAGGGGAAAAAAAAAAAAAGAGACCTAGGACCAAAGAGAGGCCCCAAGTTGAATTCAAGTTGAAAATTACACTGTCACTACCTCCCACCTGTATTTTTATAGGGAGACTAATAATAGCTAACACATACATAGCTCTTAATGGTACTGAGGTAAGGCCAGATGTGAGACTTCTATATAAGATGGGTCCCTAAAGTGTAAGAGGAGAATGGTTGAAGGCAGGACTTTTGAGAACCAGACAGCTTGAGTTCAAATCTTGGCTCCGATGTTTCCTAGCAGTATGCTGTTGAACAACTTACTTAATCCCCCTGTGCTTCAATTTCATTTGCAAAATACCAATAATAGTAACTTCTTCAAAGGGTTGTTGTAAACATTAAATGAGATGATATATATATAAAATATTATAAAACAGTCCACGGCACATAATACACACCTAAACAATGTTAGCTGTTGTTATGAGGCACTGCAGACTGTCATTATTATGTGCTCTGATGTCCACATGGACACCAGGTTTATTCACTTTTCCAATTCTCATTCTTGAATTGTTTTGGCAGATGTGCTTCTTGTCCCCGTACCTCCTGTTTTGTTTTTTTTTTAAAGCTAACCCAAAGACATGGTTCCATTACAAGTAAGTGTGAAACTGTTCATGTCAGTGGGCTCATGGTGGAGGCACAGATTCATTCAACATCAATCATGCGTTACCTGCCTGCTATGTGCTTAGCACTAGCCTTTTTAGGTACTGCGAAGCAACTCACACCTCAATTGCAAAGATAAATGCTAAAACTTATGTGTCCATAAGAGACTAATCAAGTGTAGATTAACCACAACGTAAGAATTTAGAGGTATTCAGCTGAGCGAGAACAGGTTCAAAATGTAAAATGGACAAATGACACACTTGATCGAGGGGTAGCTACATAATTTGTGGGGCTCAATCCAAAATGAAAACATGGGGCCCTTTGTTCTTAGTATTGGGAATTTTAAGACTGAGAGCAGAGCTTTAATGCAAGCACAGGTGTAGGAGTAGCATATACTGGACATGTCACTGCACCACGGAGCTGGCCCTGCCTTGAAGGCTGGGAGGACTCATGGACGCTTCCTAGACTATTGGCCATGTCATGCATGTATCTATCTCTGTGTCCTTTCTTCTACTTTTTCCTCCTAGCCAAAAAGATTTTGCTTATTTGTTCAACCTAGGAAAATCCTAAGTATCCTTCAAATTCCAGCTCAAGTCTTAGCTTAGAGGGAAAATGATAGAATGAAAATACCCTGGACTTGAAGTTAGAAGAGCTAAGGCCAAGTCTGCCTTTCCCCGACTCTGGAGCTCTGGGCAAGTCTCTTAACTTTTCTGGTACTTGGTTGGGGAAACTGATTTTAAAAGTCTCTAATAGGATGATAAGAGGATCAAAAGGCATCACAAATAGATAAAACCCTTGAAATAACGATTTATCACATCGATAAAGAATTTCATAGTTTTTGATAAAGCCTTTCCTTAGTGTCTACAAGCTACAAGCAGCATTTGCATTGAGTGTCTAATATATTATCAAAACACACACACACACACACACACACGAGTGCACTCACGCTACTGCACATATGTATCCTGTCCACCACTGCCCCCTCTTTGACATATATGAATTTGAGGTTTTATCCTTTCATTTCAACTCTTAAGGCCATCAAGCTTTCAGTTCCCTCCCAGTCCATCCTCCTCACTAAGTGAGCACGACCTTTATAACTCATAGATCTGGTCCTTTCTTTCTTGCTTGAAATCCTTGCACGGTTCCTCATTACCTGGAAAAGAGTTTTCTAAACCCAATGACACAGAACCATTAGTGTTTTATGAGGTGCTAATCAGTGTTCCAGGAAAAGAGGTATGGAATTTGAGGGAAAAAAAAAAGATAGACCCCCCCTGTTGGAGATTTGTAATGCCAATTAAAAAGCTCTGAGAAGTCCTGCAATAAAGTTAATTTTGTTTAAACCAGAATTTTCCATATTAATCTGACCATATTAACATTCTATAGAAAATTTATATTCTGCAGAAAAATTTTAGCAAATGCTGGCCTAGGAGTGACAGACTCTTCAGTTTGGTTTACAGAGCTCCCAGAATCCCTAGATTTCTAGCTCAATGTCTGCCATCTCCTCCACAAATCCTATGCTCCAGGAACAGTGGGCCATCTCCAGTTTCTTGAAGACCTTTGAGCTCTGTGCCTGTCTTGCTCTGCCAAGAATGTTTCCTGTCACCCCTACTTCTGTTTATGCCCTAGTGATTTGTTACTCGTCATTTCAGGCCCAGTTCAATAGCCCTGCAGTACCTCCTCTGATATGCTTGGTCTCCCACTACCGATGGCTAACTGCTTCTACGTAACTTTGTACATAGAAGTAATTGCTGCTCTTTGCTGGACATCTCTGTGACAGGGATTTAGTTCTTAGTGTACTATAGGCAACCCTACAAGATGACTGAAATAATGCCTACTTTATAGATCAAGAAACACACTGATTAAGAAACTCACTCCTTTTTCTGTGTTTTTTTATCTTTTGAGAGGTGCCCACTGTCCATCTAGCTGCCCAAACCAGAAAACCATTTTTAACCAAAGACATTTTTAATACCTTTTCCTCTACCCTACATTTAGTCAGATGCCAAGTTCTATAAAATCCAGCTTCCTGACAGCCATAAAATCTGTCCCCATCTATCCATTTACACTGCCACTAGTTTAATTTGGGCCATATCATCTCTCAGCAATGTTCCTGCAGTAGCTTCTTAACCAATCTTCCATGTGCCATGCTGACATGAATATGACCATCCTAGAGTACAGATATGATCATGCCAGTGTCCTGCTTAAAGTCCTTGAGTGGGTCCCCGTGACCCTCAGGGGAAAAATAATCCAAGACCCTCAGCACAGCTTAAAGGACCCTTTAAGGACTGGCTACTGCCTACTTCTCCACCTTCATTTCATCCAATCAGGACCTCACAGTCTACACCGGAAGCCTCAATGAGCTTCTCAAGGTTTCCCACCTTGCCAAGCGTTCCTTTGCCTCTGGACCTTTGTACATACTTTTTCTTCTGCTTAAAATTCTCTTCCTTCTCATCCTCATCTTGATAATCCATGGCCAAGGTGAATGCTCTTCCTCTGTGATCCCTGGGCATCCTTTTCTCTTTTCCTGTGAGATCTTTGGGACCAGGGTCTGTGGACCTACTCACTGTTGTATCTATACCTAACACAGTGCCTACCACAGAATAATGACACGGAATAATCATTTGTTTAATGCCTGAATGAATCAAAGAATGAATAAAGGGATGAATGAAAGCAAAACTAAAAGGGCAGCTTGGAGTATCACAAGAGAAGGAATTTAGGGCTTTATCACACACATCCGCTTGCCTTTGTCCTCTAGGTCAAATACATTGTCTTTTAAATTCCCCGAAAGCACCACACTCACTCCAACTGCACGGCCTTTGCATTTGCCTGGAATGCTCTTTCCTCTTCCACCCAGAGTCAATGCCTCCTTATCCTTCACATTTCAGATTAGTCATCCTTTCAGCAGGGAAGGATTCTTGCCAATGCAAAGTCAGCCCCTCTACTATGTTACCCTCCTAGCACCGGGCATCTTTCCTGCATCATTCGCACCAAGATGGAGCTCTATATTTATGTCTATGACTGTTCATTTAGTAACAGTTTCCTCCAGTAGACAGTAAACTACAAAGGACAGAATTCTATCTGGTTTTTTTTTTCACCACTGGATTCTCAGTGCCTAAAGTACACTGCCTGACACACAAAATAAAAGTTTGTTAAATAGATACGTGAATTAAAAACTGTCTCATCAGCAGTTTGTTGGTTCATTTCAGCACTGTGTATACAGCAGGGCTCAATAAGAGTTGTTTGTTAAGTGAAAGATTAGAACTATTTCTCTTTCCCAAGTTTGTAAACAGTTGTTAACTAGTATGCTTGAAATAATTTCATTCCTACAAATTTAGCAACATTTGCATATTTCCACACCACCTTGTAATATATTAATGCTTCCCTTGAAATGAATGTGAATGTTGTCAAAAGACCCCCATCTCCCTGGCTCTTGGACTTGACTGTATTAGGCAACAAAGGAGCTGTGAAGTCTATCCCCACCACAGGAAAGGACTAGAGTTCTAATTCACAGATTGCATAATGTGCCCATAATTGGGAGACATCAAAACCTGTCATGTCATAGATGAGCCAGTGATTCTTCAATAAGTAATTATTAAAATGGCAAAACAAACAGTCTGCAGGAGTCATTACTGTTTGTCCATTCATTGGAGCTAAATGATATTGACTAGATGGTGGCATGCCTCCGTTTTGTAATACTCTGAAGGCTGAGTAAATAGGATAAGCTTGGACCAAAGCAGAGGGACTGAGAGAAACATCAGAAGGTTAACCCGAAGGCTAGCAGAGTTACACAATCTTCATGGAGTCTATAAAGAAGGGCCTTTCCCCCCCATATTTTAAAGAAGTTGGTAAGCAATGAAATTATAAAAGCTGTTTACCTCAAAATCAAGTCTGGTGCAACTTGATGGGCCAGGCATTGTCCTCATTTCTTTATGTGCACATTCTCTCTCTTGCTCATGACTACCCCATGAAGGAGATATTATTATTTTTTTAATTAATTAATTAATTTCTTTTTGGTTAGGTTGGGTCTTTGTGGCTGCACACAGGCTTTCTCTAGTTGTGACGAGCGGGGGCTACTCTTTGTTGTGGTGCGCGGGCTCCTCATTGTGGTGGCTTCTCTTGTTGCAGAGCACGGGCTCTAGGCACGCGGGCTTCAGTAGTTGTGGCACAGGCTCAGTAGTTGTGGCTCGCAGGCTCTAGAGCGCAGGCTCAGTAGTTGTGGTGCACGGGCTTAGTTGCTCTGTGGCATGTGGGATCTTCCCAGACCAGGGCTCGAACCTGTGTCCCCTGCATTGGCAGGCGGATTCTTAATCACTGTGCCACCAGGGAAGTCCCAAAGGGGATATTACTAATAGCACTTATCAGTGAGGCAACCAAGGCTCAGCAATGTTAATTATTCTAGAGCAAGTAGAATGGGGCATACCTGAGGTTCAAACCCAGCTTGACTTGACTCTTAATCAACATCCCCATCATAGTTCTGCTTAACATTTTCCTTTGGAAATTTCTGCTCGAGTAAGTACATACTAAATGTCAAAAAAACGAAGAGCTATAACCCCCCTAATTCTTTGAAAAGAACACCTAAACAGTCATCAGAATCATTTCCTCTCGAAACATCTGTTCAGTTTGAAGTGTCTTGTGAGAACTTTATGAAACTATAAAGAAATCTTTGGACATTTTGTTGTTTAAAAATTTGTTGGTCCATTTCTGTGTTTTTTGATGATTTGCTTCTCTATTACTCAGAATATTATACACCTACACATCAAATAAGACTGAATATTTGAAGATTTGAAGGCATAACAGGGAGCTAACAGTACCTGAAAGCAGGGAAACCCAGAATGATTGGGGAAAAGTGGAGGCTCAAACTGTCAAAGAAGATGTTTTTCCTACTTTAAAACAAAGTTCTAGGATATAGAAGTAGACCAGCTAAGAGAGGGTGGCTTCGTCTCTGAAGAAGGTGATGGTCTTCTTTGATTTAGGACAGGCAGAAAAGGAAAAATTATGGGGAATAGTGAACTTAACATTTATCATCTCTTTTCCCCAAGATCTCCTTCAAATGATAATAAAGGAGCAAAGCGGATACAACCTCACAATAATGAAGAGAATATAAAGAGGGTCATTAAGTAGACTATGGATTTCATGTGTTTCTGGGAGAAGAAAAGCAGATGGAAAGATAACGACAGATGAAGGAGAGAGGTGGCACAACCAAAAAGGGTACCCATCTGCATTGCAGAAACCTGGAGAGGCTTAGGACTTAGAAACACCCAAATGCTGTGGGATAAAGGCTAAAAACTGAGGGGTTGGCGATGCTAAAATAATACCCATAGAGAGAAAAATAGATTCACCTGCTCTTTAGCCCCACTGCTTAACTCCTCTCCCTATTCCGCCCTAGGAGCATGCAATAGAAGGTTCTTCCTTTTGGAAAAATAATTTAATTAGTCTGGAGTGGATACAAAGGCAAGTGTTGGGTCTTCCAAGTAAAGTGCTCTGCATTCTGGTATACAGAGAGTCCAAAATACAAGATCATCTCCCTGCCTGTTCAGTCTACTATGGAAGCAGCCAGCTGATCAATCCTATTCATGTTCATTCAACTGTTCTGTTGACTCATTCTTACATATGAATGGGTGATAGAAGATCATCTAGACAATTCAGTAAAATGTACAATGCAAAAAAAAATCAAGATAAGTATTAAAAACTAAATTATAGATTTAATTAAAGATTAAAACATATTTGGAGAAACATATACTTTTAGGAATAGAAATAAATAAATCCTAATTAGCACACGCAGAAATTTTTTTTTTAAGAAGAGAATAAATCCACAAATGAAGAACAGGAAGCCATAGAAAAGGAAAAAAATAGAGAATAAGAAAAACCTCACAGAATTAAAAAATTTGGTAATTTGTTTTTAAATCATTAGGTTAAAAGATATAGTCAAGGAACTGAACCAATGGAACAGAATGGAGAGCCTAGAAATATGTGTGATCAATTAATGTTTGAAAAAGGTGCCAAGAATACACAATGAGGAAAGGATAGCCTCTTCAATACATGGTATTGGGACAACTAGATATCCACATGCAAAAGAATGAAACTGGACCCTTATCTTACACCATACACAAAAATCAACTAAATGTAAGACCAGAATTAATAAAACTCCTGGAAGAAAGCATCCGGGGGCTTCCCTGGTGGCACAGTGGTTGAGAGTCCGCCTGCCGATGCAGGGGACACCGGTTCGTGCCCGGGTCCTGGAAGATCCCACATGCCGCGGAGCGGCTGGGCCCCTGAGCCATGGTCGCTGGGCCTGCGTGTCCGGAGCCTGTGCCCCGCAACGGGAGAGGCCACAACAGTGAGAGGCCCGCGTACCGCAAAAAAAAAAAAAAAAAAAAAAATCATCCAGGAAAGCTCCTTAATATTGATCTTGACAATGATGTTTTTCTAAGTAGGGCACAAAAGCACAGGCAACAAAAGCAAAAATAAACAAGCAGGACTACATCAAACTAAAAGTTTCTGCACAGCAAAGGAAGCAATCAAAATGAAAAGGCAACCTATGGAATGGGAGACAGAATTTGCAAATGTTATATCTGACAAGGGGTTAGTATCCAAAATATATAAGAAATTCATACAACTCAGTAGCAAAATAACAATCTGATTAAAACAAGATCAAAGGACCTGGAAAAAGAACAGAGACATGTATATGTATAACTGAAAACAAAACAAAAGAAAAACAAACAAACAAAAAAGTACACCATACATTGCCCTTTGGAAACATCACGTGCTGGGATTCTATTTACTGAATCTGAGCACTCTGAGTATGACGATGGAGATTCAACTTTGCCAAATGATGAATAGTTATCTCCAGTCTGAAACTGCATATATTTCCTGCTCAACAAATGCCCAGCCTGATGGTAGCAGAACTCAAACTAACCATATTGCTAATTCATCTGATTTCACACAGACATAGACTTGTCGTAGAAACATGACAAATAAAGACCTTTCAAAATCTGAAAAAAAATCAAAGGACCTGAATAAACATTTTTCCAAAGAAGACATACAAATGGCCAGTAGGTACATGAAAAGATACTCAACATCACTAATGGTCAGGGTAATGCAAATCAAAACCACAGGATGTCACCTCACCTGTTAGAACGGCTATTAGCAAAAAGTCAAAAGATAACAACAGTTGTTGAGGATGTCATAAAAGGGAACCCTTGTACGTGGAAATGTAAAATTATTATAGCCATTATGGAAAGTTTCTCCAAAAATTAAAAATGGGTTTTATCTATTTAAAAAAATTTTTTTAAGTTTTAATTAAAAATTAAAAATGGGTTTTATCTATTTTAAGGACCTCATCATGTGCACGTTTCACAGGCATCTCAAAATCACAAGGCTCAGAAATTGCCTTCCTTGCTCCCAAAGCCTCTACTTCTTTCCATTCCTCCCCACTCCCTCGCATCTTTTTTTTTTTTTTTTTTTTTTTTTTTTTTTTTTTTTTTTTTTTTTTTTTTTTTTTTTTTTTTGCGATATGCGGGCCTCTCACTGTTGTGGCCTCTCCCGTTGCGGAGCACAGGCTCCGGACGCGCAGGCTCAGCAGCCATGGCTCATGGGCCCAGCCACTCCGCGGCATGTGGGATCCTCCCAGACCGGGGCACGAACCCGCGTCCCCTGCATCAGCAGGCGGACTCTCAACCACTGCGCCACCAGGGAAGCCCTCCCTCGCATCTTTTCAAGTATTTATTGAGAATCAACTCTGTGTCAAAATAGATACTTTCTGGGTCCCTATAAGAGTCAAATGGCAAAATATCACTACCTTCACATTTTTAATTTTCTCACCCCCAAATCCAATCAGCAGCTATATTTTTGAAATTTATTGCAAAATGTCTCTCCAATTCTGCCTAGTTCAGGCTTTATTACTGCTCATTTAATATTAGTAATAATAGCAATAGCACAACAGAAGCAACAACTACTACTACAAGTACCCAAGTACTTATAACACAGATGGTGCTTACTGTGGAGTAGGCTTTGTTCTATGCATTTTATATAAATTAACACATTTACTTTTCACAGAATCCTAAGATATACTATGCTATACTGCCTCTTTACAGTGTTCTTACTGATTGCCTTTTCTCTATCCTCTTTCCAATCCATTGTACCCATTTTACTGACAGACTGACTTTCCCCGCATGAAGCTCTGATCAAGCTAAAAGCCATCTATGGTTTTCTCAGTGCTTTCAGTAACAGTCACATTCCTTAACAATACCCACATGGTCTGGTTTTACTCTACACTTCCCACTTCTTTTCTGCACATAATATTCCCTACAGTGGAATCAGTACATTGGTAATGATCCTAATGTATTTAGCAATTCTCAAGTTGTGTTCTGGGCACCTCTAGGGATCTCTGAAACCCGTTTGGGGGATACATAGATCAAAACTACTTTCATAATACTAAGATGTTATTTGCCTTTTGACTCTCATTCTCTGACAAGTGTACAGTGGAGTTTTCCATCCAGTTTTTCAGGATGTGTGAATTCACAACAGACAATGCAAAAGCATATATGAGAATTTAGCTGTCTTCTATTGAGCCAGACATTAAAGAGAGTTACAAAAAATATACAGCAATGCTACCCTTCTTACTAATTTTTTTGAAAATATAGTCATTTTCCACAAGAGTATATTATTGATGTTAACATGTAATGAATTTATTTTTAAAAGGAAATTGATGACTATTTCTAAAGTCTCTGTTTTAACATGTAATAAAGTAAACATAAATAGATATTACATACTAAATTAAAGTTCTTTGGGATCCTTGATAATTTTTAAGGTTATAAAGCAGTCCTCAAATAGTCTGAGAACCACTGTTCTAACGGTTAAGAATATATGCTTTAAAATCAGATTGACCTGGAGTTTAAATCCTGAGAATACTAACAACTTTCTGACCTCGGGAAAGGTAAAGTTGCATCAGAATTCTCAGTTTCCTCAAAAGGAAAATGGGGAAAATAATTATCAACTTTATAGGATAATAGAAAGAAAGTGCTTGAGCCGGAGTTGGCACATTGTACACCCACAATAAACCGTAGATTCTGCCATTATCACGATCAATATAACAATTATTTTTATTGTCATTTTCCAAATATGATCTGGCTTTCCCATCTCTGAGTTATTAGTGATATTCTTGTCTATTCTTGAACCGTTCTCTTAGAGACTGGGTTTACCCCCCACCCCCAAAAGCCAACTGCAGTAGGATAACATTTTGTAGAATCAAGAGGTAACTCTCACTCTTCCTCAGACTTACCATTCAGGCAGAAGAGGTAGCCATATCTGTACATACAACTTAGGAAGAAGGCAAAACCAGAAAGAACAAAGTGGTATATTCTTTATCATTTTCTAATTAGATTTTTATAACTTATAGCAGGGATATTAATCTTAGAGTCTGGTGCCTGAGAGGGGAATAAAAAGGATTTTTGAAGATCAAAAGCTTGGCTTTGAATACTGAGCACTAATGCCTAGAAGACTGAAAACTTGACATTTATTCTATAAGGAAGAAAAAAGGGAAGAATGCAGATTGATTGCATAAAAGCATTATTTTGAAAGGAGACCAAAGTCCAACCAAGTGGCAGGAAGCAGGAAGATGAGAAGGACAAGTCCACCAATTGGATGTCCCCCAAGTCTTGGATAAGGTTCATCAAGCCCAGTCCTGGGAAAGGCAGGTATAGAAATTACAGATGGGTTGTGAGAAATCTGACAGGCAGCAGTGGGAACTTGTGCCTCAGTTCTAAAGTATAGACCAGAGAGGCTGTAAGCTGCTTGGGGATGGAGAAACTTCACATCTAACCAATGTGGTGCCTGAGTGACAGATGTAACAACTGTTCATGTCGACTGGCTGAGTACCTCTGCTCAGAATCTTGCGACCTCAGCATAGGGTGAAAGGGACTGCTAGTTCCTACAGCTCCCTGAGAGAAAAGCAGAAACATTAAGAACACACTGGTGGACCCAAGGTGCTGGGAGTGAGAAAATGAATGCATGGACTTTGAACTGGAGGTCACTGCAAGACCACATTCAGCAGCAGCAAATATTAACATTAACATCAGGAACCAGATTTTTAAAAAGTCACACCCGAGCCAAGACTGTGAGAAAATAGAAATTAAACATATTTGATAAAGAACATGTATCTACCCTATCTAAAACAACACTTACAACTCAATACTATAAAGGCAACCTGATAAAAATGGGGACATAACAGTTGAAGATGTTTCACCAAAGAAAATATACAAAAGGCAAGTAAGCACATGAAAATACAATCAACATTACTAGTCATTGGGGAAATGCAAATTAAAACCACAATAAAAGTATTGCCTACCTAGTAGAATTGCTAAGACTAACTATACCAGGTGTTGGGGAGGATGTGGAGCAACTGGAACTCTCATACACAGCCGGTGGGAATGCAAAATGGTACTTTGGAAAATACTTGGTAGTTTCCTATAAAGTTAAATACACACCATTCAATCTACTCCTAGATGTTTATTTGGGAGAAATAAAATCATATGTCCACACAATATTTGTATTTTAACGTCCATAAAAACAAACAGCTTAAAACTGTTACGAACATTAAAATACATAGCCCCAAACCGGAACAACACAAATACCCACCAAATGGGTGAATACTGTAGTCATCTACACTGAGTAACACAATTCAGCAGTTAAAAGGACCCAACTACTGATAAATCCAACATAGATACGTCTCAAAATCCACGTGGTAAGTGAAGGAATCCAGAAACAAAATGCTATATGCTGTATGATTCCATTTGTGTGACATTCTAGAAAAGGCACAACCATAGTGACAAGAAGTGTTATACCTGATGGGGATAAGTAAGTTACATCTGGAGCCAGACAAGATGAGCTATACCTGGAAGTGGATGCTACAGGGATAGAGGCCAGTACAGAAGACCAAAAATGGTGAGATACTCTTCAGCTGATTCCTGTGAGGACAGAGGATGGAAGAGGGATGCTATTCTGATAGGGAAGGGGGAGGGGAAAGAAGCACTGTGCCTGTGTGAAATTGAATGTTTACATCCTAAATTATCAGTATAAATCTGAAAGTCATTGGATTACTATGAATTGGCAAAACTACATCATCTTCTGCCATTCGCTAAAGCGGAAGTTGAAATCGAGAAATAAAGCTGCATTTTTTGTACCAGTGAGTTGGTGGACTATTGTGACTATATACAGTAAGCCATCTACATGCCCTTTCCTGAAGGTCCAGCTCAAGCAGGACTTTTTCTCCTGGATCCTGGTCAAAATAAGTATTTCCTTTATTGGTGTTGTCAAAGGTTGGCTTACATTCCTATCACAGAAATTTTCAAGTAGCAGATAGTCAAAGAATGTTTGTGGAGTTAACGTCATTACAGAGGGGCCAAATTGACAACAGCACCTATGTGTCGTCTGGTCCTCATGAAGTTGGAGAAGGTGCTGAGGGCAAGGTGGGTGTGAACATTCTCTCACTGGCTGTATAGTGGGAAGCACTAGCCCTGATCTAAATGTTGGTTTGTCAAAGTCCATCTCTCAGTTCCTTCCTTCTCCCAGGTGACTTTCATCATCTTATTACTTAGCAACTGTGAGTTGTTTCCCACTGTTTCATACATGTTTATCCTGACTCTCCAACCTAATTGTGAGGTTCTTGGGGGAATATTTCACTCCCATAGTAGGTAGCACTTGGCTGATTAGAGGTTGACAGCATTGGATTCCCTAGGAGGAAAAACCACATTTTTTCTTCCTTATAAATAACGACCATAAAGGAAATCTGTAGAGCAAAACAGCAGCAGGTACTACTTTATGAACACGTTCAAAGTCAAGTTCTTGATACACCGCTCCTACATTTTGTCCTCTAAAATCAATCAACGTGGTTCCTAAAACCATTGTACCCAGAGTGACACAAGGTACCTCAGGGCATCACAGCAAAGTCATGGGGTGCCACGGCAGATTTTAGAGGGAAACACATCTGCCAGATCCCAGGAAAACTATTAGCTTGAGGTAGATCACAGTGTCAACATTAACTTGTGCTACATGTCACATATTTGCAAAGCTTGGTCTTCAGCGGTTGCTGTGATTAAAACCAAGTATGGTGAGGAAATCAACGTGGAAGAGCAAATGCTGATTTCAAGGCTCAAGAGGCTGTGCGGCGACCAACGGATGCACACATCCAGTTAGCAAGAACTTGTGGTTATTGAAAAGTTTAAACAAAAATGTTTTTCTCTCTCTATATCTATTCTTTCAAAATTCTATTAGATTATTTGGATGTAAATACATATTAAGTTGTTCCGACCTAATTACTTAATAAAGGAATTGTTAGATATTTCTTTTGGCATAGGGGCTCTGGGAAACAATTACTGAGACAATCAGAGCTCTGTGAACTGAGAGAGTTTAGAGGCCTCTGCCCTGTAAGGTGCATATTATCATTCCCGTGTACTAGAGAAGAGGCTGATAACATAGAAGATGGAGGAATTTGTCCAGGGACACACGCTAGTAAGCGCCAGACCTAGGATTCAATCCCAGGTTCCCCTCAATGTAAAACTCAAGCTCCTAACCTCCTAAGTTTACCTTAGGAGCCTTGAGATCAGCTCCTGGAGACAGTCACCAAAGAAAAAGCAGATGGCCCATGAAGAAGTAACAGTGGGAGAGCAGTTCCCTTGGGGGTAAGAGAGCGCGGTGGGAGGTCACGGAAAGAAGCAGGGTCAGTGACCCCAGCTGTTTCTAACCACCAACTATTCCCACAATAGAAATTTACACTGAGAGATTAAGTGACTTACTCGAGGTCCCATGAGGACCTCAGCCATCCTCCTAGACTATGATACCCTTCCCGCATTAAAACCAGAGGAAAGAGGGAGTAACTTAGTATTAGCTTGTTACAGTCCTTGAATTCAGTTCATTAGCTTCTGAAACGTTCCTGGATTTCTATTCTAACCTCAATATACTTCAAGGAATGACAATGTGACCTTTTTCTTATCCTGATGATCTGGGAGCATTTTGCTCACAATTATGCATGTATTACTATCCTCTTAAGAGGTCAGCAAAAGCTTTCATTTTAAAATTTGATTTATTTGCATCCATAATCTTCCTGTTAGTTAGACAATCTGCATAATACCCTGGCATGAAATATTTTAACCAGGCTTTCCAAAATATAGAAGGAAGCCTCCTTAATAATGGAAGGCATTAACTCTCTTAAACAGGGACCCATTTGCAGATTAAATTTGCCAAAAGGTCGGCTTGCAGCTGCCACTGTGTGCAAACCCCACGTGTCCTCTGTGTCACATACTGTGACATATCTTGAGAAGAGTCAGGGTCTTTTCCAGTCTGCTGATTCTCTGTTTCAATTAGAATAGATTTAAGAGTCCCCAAGCTCTGGTTTCTAGGTGGCCTTGCACAGTATTATTAATAATTCAATCATACCTGTGCTGATAACAGATTACATTTCTACCATCCCACCGAAAAAAGCCCAAACAGATTAAGGACTACCTCATGGCTAATTTCTTTAGCAGTTTCCTATCTGATTGACATCCATTTATCTAATTGCAGCTAGAAGATTTAATTTTCATTCTGTTGGCTTAAAATTAATGGGAAAAAAACCTGTTTACTTTTTAAATATTTGACTCATTCTTTCTCATCTCCCGAATAATGTTGAGCTAGTCCGTTCCGTGGGCTGAATCCTCTATTTTATCAGTTTTCATTCTCTGAATTCATTGCAGCTGAGTCTAGCTATTTACAGTTTGAAGACTAATATAAAATTTAATCTTTCATCTCAAATAATCTTTCATTTTTATGGGAGCCCAACAATGAGGAGGGCATCCAAGTGTTCATTTGGAAATGCTTTTTTTAATTAAATTTTTTTCTTCTTTTCTTCTTTCTTTTAATTGTTTCTATATGAGAAGATGGATGTCAGCTGAACCTATTGTGGTACTCATATCCCAATACATGTAAATCAAACCATCATGCTGTATGTCTTAAACTTATGTGGTGATGTATATCAATTATATCTCAATAAAACTGGAAACAAATCCACAAAATTTTAGAGATAGAAAAAAAATTTTGGAAGCCCTCTAGACCTGGGTTCGAAACCTAGTTTGATCATTTACAAACCATGAAGTAACCCAGGACAGGTATACTCAACCTAGATTTGAGACCGAGTGGGACAAGTGAGGTGCCTGGTGTACAAAATTGAAGGAGGTGTTTACTGGCAGGCTGTGGCATGAACCCTGAACTTTTGTGTTGTGGGCTTGTAGCTTGCTTCACTCTAGTGCTGGTCCTGATCTCTGAACATCAGTTGCCTTATCTGTAAAAGTGTGCCGATAATAGCAACCTTCCCCACGGTGACGTAGGGAGAACAAAATAATTCACATAAAGCCCTCAGCACACTGTCTGGCACACAGTAAGCACTGAATGTTGTGTATGCCCCCCCACCCCGCCCCAGTTCATACATTGAAACCCTAACTCCCAATGTGACGATCATTGGAGATGGGGACTTTGGAGGTAAAAGGGGTTAGGTGAGGTCATGAGAGGTGGGCTCCTATGGTGAGATTAGTGCCATTATAAGAAGAGAAAGAGACTGGAGCACCCTCTACCTCCACCATTGGAGAACACAATGAGAAGGTGGCTGTCTGCAAGCCAGGAAGAGGGCTCTCTCCAGCACCCAGCATCATGCCAGCACCTTGATCTTAAGACTTTCAGCCTCCAGAACTGTGAGAAATAAATTTGTTTAAGCCACCCAGTCTCTGGTATTTTATTATGGCAACACAAGCTAATTAAAACAGTTACGTTGTATCATGCCATTTGACTGTGTTACCTCCAGCCTTTCCGTGGTTTCTAATGCTCTTTTTAGAGTAAAGTATAAAATCACTGACTTGTCTCCAAAGCCAAGCACGGTCTGGTCCCTGCACACCTTTCCTGCAATATCTTCTAATACTCTTTCTGCAAATCTCTGCTGTCTAAACGCACTGGTCTTCCTTTGGGTTCTTGAATGTACCATGCTTAATATCCCTCTGCCTGCCACAGGACCTTTGCATAGGCCGTTCCCTGTCAAAAATGCTTTACCACCCCTCTCACATAGTTAACTCTGCTTCATCCTTCATATTAAGAGGTACATGGTAGCCTAAGGAGAGGGATCTTCTCATTCGAGCAATCAATGGCCACTTCCTGAAGAAGATGACTTTTTTTCACTAACACCTGAAGAATAAGTAGGAGCTATATACATGAAGCAGAGTAGAGGGAAGAAAACCAATATTCTTAGGGACTGACAGTGAGGACAGACGAAGGGTGCTGAGGCATTCTGCACATTCAAAACAGGTGACACAGTCTACAATCTCTTTTGTTTTTTCAACTATTCACTTGTTCATTCATTCATTCATTCACAACAAACATCCAAGTACTACTTTGGTATGGAAACATAATAGAAAAAAGACAAATCCCATGCTCTTTGGGGGATTATACACTGGTATGTTTAAATCCTATCTGTTCCAAGAAACGCTCATGTAATAGGTAGGGAATGTTGTTAAAAATGTCCTGCTCCCAGCCTTGTAGTAGATACCCGCCTAATGCTTCAGTTCAGGCCATTCTTGAAATGCAGTAGGCCTGAGGAGACTGCTCAGGGGGTAAGATGCTTTAGGGGTAAGATGTTTTAGAAACAAGATTGAGTCTATATTTGACTGGAAGTGTCTATTTAGTATGAGTTCAGAAGCACAGAGAGAGCCAAGTGCTTAAAACAAAAACGGTGCTAGGGCTTCCCTGGTGGCTCAGTGGTTGAGGGTCTGCCTGCCGATGCAGGGTACACGGGTTCGTGCCCCAGTCCGGGAAGATCCCACGTGCCGCGGAGCGGCTGGGCCCGTGAGCCATGGCCGCTGGGCCTGCGCATCCGGAGCCTGGGCTCCGCCACGGGAAAGGCCACAACAGTGAGAGGCCCGCATACCGCAAAACAAAACAAAACAAAAAACGGTGGTAAATAAATGCTTGTTCTTGTTATCATTACTCAGGAGGATGGAGAAGGCAGAGGGAAAGAAGGATTGGTGCTTTGGAAAAGGTATTCTTCACATGCTACTGGTCTGGAGGAGGGGGCCTTCTGCTCAAGAAAGAGAGGGGAAAATCCTTGGGGCTTACTGTCTCCCATTTGAGTGAGCGGTCATTTTAGCACAAACTTTCAAACTAGCCATACGCCTAAGGCAGAAACACTCAAGGAAGTTCTCTGCTTGGTTAGACTGGAAAGAAGTGGAAGCCAGTATGTGTTTCCAGGAAGACTGAAATTCTCTTTGCATCCTAGGCCTATTTTCTGATTTCTGGTTTTCAAGGATGTTTCCAAATTTGTCACATTAAAACAATTCCTTCATCCTCCCAATCTCTTATTTACCTTTACCCAAAGATCCCAGAGGGCATGGTCCTTGAATGATATGATTATCTCTATTTTGAAAAGATGAAACTGAATTGAGACATGGAGAATTCAAGGGACTTGGCCATACTCTCCAATAAATACAATAAATGTATTTCAGTTACCTCTCAGGAATTCAAGTTCAAGGATTAAAAGCTAAACTCTTAAATCCTTTAATGAATTCAACTGCAACAAGAGATACTTCAGAGTAATGAGACTATGCCCCATTTACCTCCCGTGTTCTACTGAAATGGAACTAGCTCGGAGCTTTCCACTCTCTATGTACGCGTTCTCTGGTAGGATTTTCAGTTGGGGTTCACCCAACTCCAAATCTATGGGTTGTGAAGAACCAGCAGAGAAAATGACATATGGTGGAGAGTAGGTGGCTTTGAGAGGCAATATTAACTATGTATGTGTGAAATCACAACAAGTATAAATATTTAATTTCCAATGTTTGAAAGAGAAAAGAGGGTTTCTTTGAAAGTGGACTTTGATGCATACATACATTAATTATAACTCATGACATTCCTCACACAAATCATTATTTCAGAAAATGATGCAATCCTTTCAAACCAATATTGACATTTGGAATGTTACAATACTTTTAAAGATCGATTGCAGTATATTTTCTCTTTCCCCTGAAGGGGACCTTCTGTCATGAGCAAGATGAAATCCAAGAGGAGCCACGTGGTTTGTATTCGTCAAGCTTGTGTAACTTGGGCACAGGAGACCATGCACAGGGTCCTTTGGGAAGCAGTGGTCAGGGTGGTGGCGGTTTATACAAGTGTCCCAGTGGACTGCATCCTGGTACCTCATTATAACCTGTATAAAGGTCACCTCCAAAGGTTAATGATTTGTATGTTTTCCTGGTGATCTCCATCTTTAGGAGGTGTTCACCATTATCTCTAAATTTGAGCTCAGGGTGCAGCCCGCTAAATAAAGATCTTCAAATCTGGGAACCAATTAGACGTCCAAATGGGGTAAGATGCCGTTGTCGCAAAAAAGAAAAGAAAGTGTTGTTGGCCAGGTTGACCCTAGTTAAGGATGAAACATCAGTGGATAAGGACACTGGCAAAGAATAAAGGTCATATGCCGGTGAGTAAATATTATAGGATTGGGGGCTTCCCTGGTGGCACAGGGGTTGAGAGTCCACCTGCCGATGCAGGGGACACAGGTTCATGCCCCGGTCCGGGAAGATCCCACATGCCGCGGAGCGGCTGGGCCCGTGAGCCATGGCCGCTGAGCCTGCGCGTCCGGAGCCTGTGCTCCGCAACGGGAGAGGCCACAACAGTGAGAGGCCCACGTACCGCAAAATAAATAAATAAATAAAAATTATAGGATTGGGTTTTATGAACAAAGGCATCTTCTTTGGCTACATGATGATGCCAAAAGCAGATCTGGTAGCTCAAGTGAGAGCTCCAAAGAGACATAGTAGGAGATGGCACACCTTGTGTGCTATGATTTGGGACCTAGGTGCTCAAAGTCCCTCATTAGCTCAAAAGCATCTTTCTACATAGTCCACTACTCAAGGCATTAGAATCAACAGTGGCTTCCACAAAGGCCATTTTCACCTGGATGTCCCAGTTAAAATGGACACATTCCAGAGCTAAACTCCAAGGTGTCATTTTCTCTTCCCTCTTTTCCTTTCCTCTGTATCTACTTTATCAGCAAATCCTGTGGCTCTACTTTCTACATAGCTCTCAAGTATGTCCTTATGTATCTTCACTGCCACCACTTTGGTCGAAGCGAAGAGAAAGCAACAGCCTTTTCACTGGTCTTCCTGCTCCCACTTTTGCCCCTGGTCTATGCTGCCAAGAAGCTAGAGAAACACATTTAAAAAATATGAATCAGACCATACCATTCTACTTAAAGTCCTCCAATATCTTCCCCTTGTGCTCAGAATAAAATCCAGATTGCTTACCCTGGCATTCAACTGAAAACATTCTTCCCACAGCCCTTTACATGCCTAGCTATCTCTCATTCATTTTCCTCCTCGCTCTCCCCCATCATCAGTACAAAGAAGTTATCCTACACACACACACACATGCACACACACGCACACACACACGCACGCGTGCACACACACACACACACACACACACTATAGCTACCCCTTCCTCTATCACTATTTCTTCATAATAATTTCCACTATGTGAAATTTCAGTACCCTAGACATTAAGGCAACATCATGAAAATGCTGTTCCTTTACCCAGAGTTCAGTCGTCACACCCAGGTGCAGACTTAGAGAAGGAATCTGCTTTGATCGTTATACTTCCCTAGTGACCTACTCATTGGTTAACTGCTGTTTGTTTCCTGACAGTGTACCATTTTGTTTGGTCCGTACATTATGCTATATTCCGAGCCACTACAGAAAAAAATCAGCTGCTGTTCGTTCCCTCCCCTCTGCCTCAATTCTTGTGCTTGTCTCCTCCTCGTGAATATTTAAAAACTGTTAACAAAAACAAAAACAAAAGAAACCTCCATCTCCACACTGTTACTGCCTCTTTCTCTTCTCACCCCTTTTTGCAGTGAAACTCTTTTAAGGGACACCTCCCCACTCTGAATGCCTCTCGCCCTTCCAGGGATGGTAGAGGAGACCTGCTTTTAAAACTGGACTTGCCAGACACACGACTTTCACTTTGGGGCCAGCTATGTTTCCCACTGAGAGCTCCTTGAGGGCAGTGCACTGGAATAACATCTCTAAAGGAAATCAACAATTTTATTCACTTTGAAGTGGTTCATACAACATCTGGCCCATAGCTGGTACTCAAATATCTGCTACAAACACCACAATATCCACAACCAAAAGATGCAAATGGTTAATATTTTTAAAAGGTATTTGAGTTATTTAAATTCTTTTCAACCCAGAAGAATGAAAAAGGAAATTCTAAACAGATGTTCCCTATTTTTTTGACCACTCAGAGAACGTTCTGTCTCTCTGAGGGTATAGTATAGTCTCATCATATATGTAGCTAATCACATGATTACACTTGGCAGAGAATGACAGAAATAAAACAAGTCATTTCCCTTTGTTCTTTCTCTGTCCTGGTTGCTGTTGTACCCCCAGAGCCAAACCCAGTATGTGGCACGTGAATGGCACCTAAGACATATGCATAAATGAATGAATGCACACAGCTAGTATGTGACAGAGCCAGTATTCTAAGACAGATTTTTCTGATGGCAAGCCCATGTGCCACAGCTAAATTGACTTCCTTCATTCGCCTGAGTAACCGTGATGTTGTTTTCTGTTGCCATTCTTTGGTCCTTGCTGTATGCTCTCCTGGATGGTCATGATCTGTGTTTGTGTTTCTTCTCATCTAGTGCCTGCAGGTGCCTCAGGGCAGGGTCATGCCTGTGCAACATTCTTCAGAGCCAAAAAAAGAAAAAAAGAAAAACAAATTGTCCTGCAGACTGGTGTCTATCAGTTATTCTGTGTGCACTTAAAAAATGCATTTTACGGATAATGATCCTTATTTATAGAGAGGCTCAAAATTATTCCCAAGGACACACAATTCATGGCAGAGTTGGTTTCAGAACCTAGCCCACTTGGTCCCTTCACATTCTTTTATGAGCAAGGAGGATTAGAAATAAATAACTAATCAGTCTCCTGGTTCCCAGTCCATATTCTAATATCACAGTGACTGCCAACTTCAACCATTTCAATCCTTTAGCCCAATCTTACTTCATATCCTCGATGTGGCAAGGTCAGAGGACAAGGAAAATAAACAGTCTAATGAAAGTAGAACGGTTAAGTTCTTCTTTCCTCACCTTTCACCAAGCCCTGTCATTATATTTGCTATCCGAGGATGCAAAGTATTTATTTCATAGTAAAGTGTCAAGCGATGTGACATCTCCCTTCATCAGAATAAAGCTTATTCATCTCAAACACATACGGATCCATGTTATTTTGCAGCCGACCTGTGCTTTCCATAGGTGCTATCTCATACTCTGTGCGCGAGAATGCACCTCTTGCCACCCAGCGCCTTGCCTTTTCTTGAAAACATATAATCTGGTCCACCTGCATTTTTTTATTTGGGCTCCAGCAAAGAAACCATATGAAAATGACAGAACTGCCAGAAAGAATGATGACTTCATTGTTTAGGAAGCATGTGAATTCATGGAGGTAGCAAGGCAGAGGTACAGAGAAACAGGAGGAAGAATTTCAGGAGGAGAATATCGCCCTTGGGCTTCCCACCTCTTCTGCGTGTTGCTGAGAACGGCTTTACCTGCCTTTCAGGATTAATATGTTTGCTCCATAACAAACTACTTGAAGTCTCCTTCTGCAGTACATGGCAGGATTTTTTCCCTTTTAACAGGAGTTGGTAATAGTAGAAGGAAGGAAGAAGGTGATGATGATGATAGCACCCACCTTTTATTGAGAGGTGGCTACATAGTAGCGCTAGGCTAGGCCTTTGGGTATATTATTTTTTTTAATTTATTTTACTGAAGGATAGTTGATTTACAATGTTGTGTTAATTTCTGCTGTACAGCAAAGTGATTCAGTTATACACATATACATATATATGTAAATTCTTTTTCATATTCCTTTCCTTTATGGTTTATTACAGGATATTGAACATATTTCCCTGTGCAATATTGGGTTTGTTATTTTATTCAGTCCTCGAAACTCCACCACACATCACTCCCATTTAAACCCCTTAAGGACTTCTCATCACCTTTAGATAAAGTCCACATGCCTTAACATAGTGTGCGAGACCCTAAGACTCCATCAACTTTTGCCCCTCTCTCAACCCCATCTTGTACCACTCTGCACCTCACTTGAATGGTCTGGTCTCATCTGTACCCAAACACTTCTGGGTCTTCCTATGTTTAGTGCTCTCTCTTGCCTATGGGCCTTTAAATATGTTCCCTTGCAACGATACTTCTTTCTACTTTTCACCTGGCTACCTCAAATTTTCTCTCACATCTTAAATATCCTTTTTCTTGGGGGATCCTCTCTCTTGTTCTAACTAAACTAGGTTGGGTTCTTTGTTGCTTGTTCCATGATTCATTCTACTTCCTCTTTTATAACTCCGTATGGGTAGTGACCTGTTATGTAGGTAACTTTCCTGCCAGATTTAACCTTTGTGAAGGCTGGCAGCCACAATGCCTTCCTTTTTTTTTTTAAATTTTTAAAATATTTATTTATTTTTGGCTGCATTGGGTCTTCATTGCTGCGCACGGGCTTTCTCTAGTTGCAGCGAGTGGGAGCTACCCTTCGTTGTGGTGTGCGGGCTTCTCATTGTGGTGGCTTCTCTTGTTGCAGAGCACGGGCTCTAGGTGCACGGGCTTCAGTAGTTGTGGCACGTGGGCTCAGTAGTTGTGGCTTGTGGGCTCTAGAGCGCAGGCTCAGTAGTTGCGGCGCACGGGCTTAGTTGCTCTGCAGCATGTGGGATCTTCCCGGACCAGAGCTCGAACCCGTGTCCACCACATTGGCAGGCGGATTCTTAACCACTGTGCCACTAGGGAAGCCCACCATACCGTCTTATTCATAGTTGTTCCCCGATCATCTAGCTGAATGCCTGTCACGTGAGTAGACCCTGAATACATGAATGGAAATCGATTCATACATGCAAAATCTATATATGAGCATTTCCATTTCATAGATGAGGAAACAGGTTAAGCGGGGTTAAATAACTTGCCAAAAGATACACAGCTACCAAAAGGTGAAGCCAAGGCTTGAGCCCAAGACTGATTCTCAAACCCATGTTCACCATCATTCCGTAGCATTGCCTTCTCAAAATTTCCTCCTGCTGTAACAGCAAAAATAATGACAATTGCTATAAAATATTTATCTTAGAGAAAAAATTGAGTAGGAAAAACTGCTGGGATTTAGGGAGATGATCTTTCTCTCATCTGATTTAAGAGCTACATGAGAGAATCTGGGTGATTTTGAATCTTTTTGCACCCCAGGCATGATGGTGTGCTTTCTCCAAACATTGCTTCTGTCAATCAACTAGGTGGTGGTGGATAACAGGCAACCTATGACTATAACTTCTAGCCCTCCCTACAGATCTACTTGAAAAAAAGGAAGTACGTTTCTCACATTCTGGGAGAGGTTGCCCAGGCAACAGAGACAGAGCCAGAGCAACAGACCGCCCAGCTGAGACATGCGGCAGCATCTACACCTTCTCCCACCACAATGCCCACTTCTGTGGGGCAGCAGCCAACTGTGTACACACTTTTAAGGGGGTGTTACTGAAAGATTCACTTGTCTCAACTGGACACAGTTTGTAAAGACATCCCCGTGGACAGCCAACCAATACCTCCAGATTCTTGCTATGTGGTAGGGTGAAAAGCCCAAAGTTTAATCCGTAGATTCTCCCAGAAGAGCAACTCAGAAGACGAAAAAAGCTGAGAAGGTCCAGTTTGTGGCTGGTAATAAGAAAAAAAGTGGCCATTGAACTGAACATTGGTTTTCAAAATTGGTAGATCAGTTTGTGCATGATGGCAGTCCCTGGCACAGCTCGGCCACTTAATGCCTATGTAACCTTCGATAAGTTCCTTAATATCGTAATCATGAATTTGCTCATCTATAAATTGGAGTTATAAATATAGTTACTAAAGGTTTTTTGTGAGGAGCAAGAAAATGCATGCAAAATGCTTAGCCTAATGTGTGGCACTTAATCAGCACTTAATACAGGAAAGTTATAGTAATTATTAGCGTTGATTTGACTTCCTGAAAAAGTTGCTGGATGGACAGGTGAGCAGTCTCCTCCTCTGAGCCTATGTACTAGCTTAAGTTTAGTGCAAAAGCGAGCGGGCTTCACGTCTGCTTCTGTAATAACCAGCGGCATGGGCTGTAAACCCCTCGTAGCACAGGCAGCCTTCCCCGTGCATAGAAAGCCTCTGCCAGGCCCACTGCAGTGTGTGAGGCACGTGGAGGGTGCTCAAGAAGAGTTTGTTGGAGCTGTCAACAATAGCACGTGCAGGTGGTTCAAAGCACCATAGGTATCTGGATCTTGAAAGGAAACTGTACCCTCCTAGGAGTCATTAAAAGAGTTCTGCAGGGAGGGCAGGAACAACCCGCCACCAGACTGCTTTGTTCAGAAGTACTTTCCAACTGAGTTACCCCAGAAGAGATGCTGTTCTTTGCTAGATCACTGCATGCCTGCCAGTCCCTCCTAGCAAATAGCTTTGCACGATCGCTTGCTGGTGTGTGTGTGTGTGTGTGTGTGTGTGTGTGTGTGTGTGTGTGTGTGTGTATGAAGAGAAGAGGCTGGCCACAGGGGAGAGAGCAGGACGAAACTCCTACCAATCTACTCCCAGCCTTCAGCACACCATTGTGTCTGATTATGCTGTGCATGTGAGCATATGTGGGAGAGTGTGTGTGTGTCTGTACTGGGGGAGTGAATACAGCAGCGGTACTCATCTACTTCTGTAAAACAAGTCCAAATCTCATGTAGTTCTATTAGAAAATTATTCTTCAGGCATAACTGAGAGTCTCTGAAAGCATTTTATCCTTTGAACACCAAAACCTCTTTGGAGAGAATTAAAAGGGAAAATCTGTAAATGAGCACTTCTCTAAATTAAACAGTTTCTGGCTGAGCAGACCAAATTAGCCTTTTCTAGAGTGTGGAGTACAATGCAATGGCTCTGGTCTTTGTTCTTGAGTAAAAAAATTCAAGAGAGGAAAACCATTCTAGAATGAATAACCTCCAGATGCTAATCCTACAAGACGAATATTGTGACTCATTAATATTTGTAAGTCATCTAGTTTTTGCTATTTTGAAAAACAAACCACATGAAGTACTAATTAATAAAAGATATCATGTCTTATTAACGTTCATACAGTAATTACCAAAATCACAAATCCATCTGCTAAGTAGTCAGCAAACAAGACAAACGACCATGCTCAGTTAAACAGATTATCAAATGCCTCTGGGAGTAAAATCTAATAGCCCCAGCTAAGCCATGAATCAAGCAGCTACTCCTTTTGCCATGAGGACAGGCCACAGCAATCCTGTCTCCCCTGTGAGGCAACACAGAGCAGTGGAGGCATCTGGCAATTCAGCCTCTCTGGAGAGAATGAACTCTTATGCAAGTGTCAGCGTTACTCATGTAGCTTTCTCTTACAGCCTTTGTACTGACACTTCAGATTCGGTTTCTCTAAAAGACATAAGAGGAAAGACCCAAAAGATGTCACCTAAAGTTAAATGCAACCCCGTTAGCTTCTGCATGTACAATGCCTATCAGAGAGGCTTCACCGCTCCCGATACAGAGGAGAAATTTCATCTTCCTGCAAACTTCTATGTCTTTTCATCTCTATTTTTTTTTCCCGACATTCATTACCTGTACGCATTTCACATCCCCTCTCCTAGACAGGCGTCTAAAGAACAGAAACCACGTTTTACTAGTTTTTCAAGTACAACAACTACCACTAATAATAGTTGTGATTAATATGTCACTTGGGTGAGTGCTTTATTTATCTTTTACTTACTTAATTTTTGTCGTCTAATAGTCACAATAGCTGCCTGAGGTAGGTACGTCTTCACTTTACACACATGAGGCAACTGAGGCCCAGAGAGGCTGAGTGACAGAGCTGGGAT
This sequence comes from Phocoena sinus, assembly GCF_008692025.1. Taxonomy (NCBI): domain Eukaryota; kingdom Metazoa; phylum Chordata; class Mammalia; order Artiodactyla; family Phocoenidae; genus Phocoena; species Phocoena sinus. Next base: position 48,610,287 of record NC_045765.1, on the reverse strand, counting down.
TCATTTCTAGGTCTGAAGGATTCCAAAGCCTGTGCTCTGAAACACTATGCTAAACTGTACCTATCCTATCCTATACAGTGCCTAGGTCAGGGTCAAGTACACAGTAGACACTGATCTACGTCAGTGGTATAAATGAATACCTTAATATCAACTCATTCTTGCATCCCCTTGGTAGTTAAGGTTAAATCTTTGCAGTTTTCACTTTCTTGTGTATTTTTCCCAGGGGTACATGATGTTAAGGGTTATTATTAATATTGGATATCCAAAAAAGTTGATAAAAGCTCCCCTTACCTGTTTTACATCACAAAATAAACACCTCTCCAGGACTCTACCTCCCAGTTCAGTGTCTGTCAGGATGATATTCAAAATGGAGCACATCTGATGGCTTTTCATTTGTATTGGTGTTACTCCATGTTGGACTGCAGGTAGCCCAGTGTTCTCGGCAGCCCCACCCAGCTCTCTGCATCATCCTGGGCTCTACAGTCATCATGTCACCAGCTCAGGACCTGGTGGCCACTGACTTCACAAAAGTCATTGTTTCCCATTGGTGGGGGTAGGGGGCTTTTTTTTTCTTATTTTTGGACCTGGGTTAGGGATTCTCAGATTTTATCTTGATGACAAAAATCACACAGAGCACAACAAGAATCACAGCTGAAAAACTGGGAGTGGGATATGGGCTGGGAAACATGGGGGATGGGTGTCCAGAGTCCCTGGGATGCTTCCTGGAATCCTGGGTTTCCTTCAGGGCTCCCCAGGTGCCTTGGATACCTCCTAGACCTCAAACCAGTATCAGTATTTCTACCATGCAGCCCATGTTCTTGGAGGAAGCACACCCCACTCGTCCTTAAAGTAGAACTCAGATCGGTTTAAGCCAATCAGCACATCCCACTGGTTTCGCCACAGTGATTAGGTCAAGACAGAAGATGGTTCAAGCCAGTGAGAAACACAGAGATGTTTGCTGGAGCTACTGGAAAAATGCTTCCGGGCTCAGAGGGTTCCCAGGAAAGAAATTCTCTCTCTCTTTGCTTGACATTTATGTAAAACAAGAAAGATCCAGCAGGTAGGGGAAGTCACTCTGAAACTAGGAATTCAACCTTAGGACTAAGCAAGATACCACAGAAGACCAAGAAGAAAAGCGGAAAGAAATCATTTCTGATGACATAGCTGAGCTTACTTAATCAAGCCTTGCTCCAAAGCCTGGACTATTTCCACATTTTTCAGCTACATGAGAGTCTGAATTCTCTCTCTCTCTTTTTTTTTTTTTTTTTTTTTTTGCGGTACGCGTGCCTCTCACTGTTGTGGCCTCTCCCGTTGCGGAGCACAGGCTCCCGACGCGCAGGCTCAGCGGCCATGGCTCATGGGTCCAGCCGCTCTGCGGCACGTGGGATCTTCCCAGACCGGGGCGCGAACCCGTGTCCCCTGAATCGGCAGGCGGACTCTCAACCACAGCGCCACCAGGAAAGCCCTCTCTCTCTCTTTTTGATTAAGCCTGTTTTGAGCCAGTTTGTTTCTGACTTGAAACAAAAAGATCTGTATTACATGTGGGTAACAACTTTGACTGTTTCATGCTCACCACAATCACTTTTTTTTTTTTCCAGAACAGCAAGTAAGAGAGTGCTCTGAAGGACCATGGAGGACCACAGCTTATCAAAAACTGGAAGCAGGCAGATTTTACCTGTCAAAGCCTGAGTAGAATTGGCTTGCATGATTTAGGGCTATGATCCCATAGAGTGCCCTCAGGTGTGTTTGACACTAGTGAACTGCCTTCCAGTCAAGACTTTCCATGGTAGTCATAAAGCCTAATTATGAAGACACGATGAGATCACTGCACAACTGGACCAAGAAGTAATGGCAATGGCTACCCTAGCAAGTAGATCAGCTCATCCCAGCACAATACCGCAAAGACCCTTCTTGGGTTTCGTATATACTAAAAGTTTTCAAATGAATTAGTAAATATTAATTACTTAGAGAATGATGTTCTCTGAGACTTCCGTGCTGCCTTTGCTTACAATTGCCCTTGAAAATATAACGTCAGTACAAGCAAGGGAAGTACGGGTTTTAATGCAAAACAATCTATAGCAAAGTGGATTCCATCTCTTAGATTTCTCGCTGAGAAGGATGGGTCCCTGTCAAATGTGGGAGAATTTGGATACAAGGGTACAAAAGGAAAAGACAACAGAGGAGACTAGAACAGCAAGAATTGAATCTCCAAAGGAGGTTTATCAAGAGTGAGAAAATAGGGTATGGTAACCTCTTGCTATTGGGGTCTGCTTCATGGGTGAGCAACCTGTACACTCATGCAGGGCCCTTTACTCAGGACGATCCCTTGATTATCATAATAATCTCCTGTCGCCATCTTGAAATTCTTAATACTTTTTGAACAAGGGACGCTGAATTTTTATTTTGACCTTAGTTCACAAATTGGGTGGACCGTCCTGTTGGTTATAGGTCTTCAGTTCCCTCTACTAAAATCACACAAGGGCAAAAAGAAGAGAAATTTTGCCAAAGACCTGCCTGTGATTTTCTATATGTCTCCCATCTTTTTTTGGTTATCTGTTCCTCTGTCTTTGTGTTGGACAAATAATTTAGTGTGGCATTCTAATTCTTATGTGGATTTACTGTATTTTGGGGGTTATTTTCTTAGTGGGATTGCAATATGCATTTTAATTTATCACAGCCTTCATTATGTTAATACTAATTTCATTCTGGAAAATACAGTAACTTTTCTCCAATATAATTCCATTCCCTCTTACGTTCTTCGTGCTATATCATACTTATTAAATCTATATGTGTTATAAACTCAACAATAGTGTTAATATTGTTGTTTCATTCAATCTTATGTCTTTTAAGGAAGTTGGGGAAAGATGAGAAAAAGTACGTTATGGAATCTTTTATGCTAACCCACATATTTATTGTTTGCAGTGTTCTTTATTTTCCCTGTGGATTTGAGTTACTTTCTAGTGTCTTTTCCTGAAGGACTTCCTTTCCTCAATATATCTTATAAGACATCTGCTAGCAACAAATTTACCCAGTCAATTGCGTATCTGGGAATGTCTTTATTTTGCCTTCATTTTTGAAGAAGAGTTTTATCAACTGTAGCATACTTGTTTGACAGCATTGTTCTCGGTGCACTCTGAATATGTCATTCTACTGCCTGCTGGCCTCCATGGCTTTAGGTGAGAAGCCAGCCGTTAATTGTATCAATGCTTGCCTGTATATGCCGAGCCGTTCTCCTCTTGCCGCTTTCAGCCGATTTTCTCTTTGGTTTAGGCATACAACAACTTGACTATGATATGGCAAGGTGTGGATCTATTTGTATTTATCATTCTGGGGTTTCTTTGAACTTCACAGATGTGTAGAGTAAGGCTTTTTAAAGATCAAATTGGGGAAGTTTTTAGCCATTATCTTTTCAAATAATTTTTCTGTTCCCTTCTCTTTTCTCCCTATGGGACTCCCAGTCCATGGATGTTGCTACACTTCATCTTTCAAGGTACAGGTTTCTGAGGCTCTGTACATTTTACTTCAATCTTGTTTTCTCTAGTCTTCAGGCTGGGTAATTTCTATTGAATTACAGTTCACTGATTCTTCTGTTCTCTCAAGCCTGCTGTTGAGTCCCTTCTGTGAATTTTTTTTTACAATTATTGTACACTTCAGGTATAGAATTTCCACTTGACACTTCAAACATAATTTCTATATCCGTATGAAGAATACCTATTTGTTCATCTATTGTTGCCACACTTTAATTCTCTAAATATGGTTTCCTTTGGTTCTTTAAACATATTTGCAGTAGTTGCTTTGAAGCCTTTGTCTGCTAATATCTGGTTAACACTGTGAGACAATTTCTATTAACTGATTTTTTTTCCCGAGTACAGGCCACACTTTGTTTGTTGGCATGTCTCTTATTTTATTTTCTTAAAAGCAGAACATTCTGGATAATATGTGACAGATATCCTGAATCTGGTTTTTTTTTTTTTTTTTCCCTCAGAGGTTATTGTTGATGGTCTTGTTTGTTTAGTACCTTGCCTGGGCTAAATCTGTGAAATATGTTTCCTCTGTGGTCACTGATGCCTCTGCTAGGTTGCTGCGGTTATTGTTGGCTTAAATGTACATCCTTCACTTTATTTTTAAACCCGGCTTGCCAGAAGTTGCTCCTTTGTCTCTATAACCTAGTGGTCAGCTAATGATTGCACATCAGCTGTGCTCGAGCACCTCAAACCAGTAAGGCTTTCAGCCTTTGCTGTTGTATCTGTTTGTGGGTAGGGGAGCACACTTAAAGTTCAGGTTGTTTTCAAGCCTCCCTAGGTTCTCATTTCTGCTGGGCTCTGTCTGTGCTCGTGCATTCAGACCTACGATTAACCAGAAGTGTGTGAAGGGCTTCTGCTATCCGCAGTCTCCAGTGCACACATCCACAGCCTCAGCCAGGGATATGCTCTTCCTGCGTACAAGCGCAACCTCAGGCGGCTGGAGCCCGTGGTCCTCCCCACTGACCCCCCCCCCAAGATAATCACGTCTAATGACAGCTTTTCTGAGTGTGTACACTGCCCACCTTTCCAAATTGGGTGAGTCTCCTCCACATTGGCAGAGAAGCTACTGGTCATCATGGATTTCCCTACCTTGGCAGAACCTACGGGCTGGGGTGAGGCTGATGAGAGGAGCCCGAGGCCAGAACTTCATGGATTTCCACTCCTCCCATATGAAGTTCCGTGGTTTTTTAAAGCATGAACACTTCTCAGATTGTTGTATGTCTTTGGTGGATTTCCAAAGCGCTAAATGGTTGTTTTTGTTCAATTCTGCAGCATTATGGTTGCATTTTAGGGAGAGGATTTGCCCAATTTCCTCATAGAACCACAGCTAAAAGTACAACTCTCCCTTGGGTTTTGACTTTGTCAGTTCGTGTCCCGAGTCCACAAATTATGTAGATCATCCTGCTTATTACAGATCTTATTTTTCTCTATTCTCCTTTTATGGATCCCCTTTCACACACTTAAGCCAATGGTTCAAGAGCAATAAAATCTTTCTTACACATGTAAGATAATTTCAGCAACAAGTTACATACTGCTATTGCTGTCAGCCCCACAAACTGACTTGCAACAAGTTGAAACATTCAGTGAACTCTCCAAACACCACTTGATCTATTCTTAGTCCCGTGGCCTTTCCTTTAGGCAAAGAATGCCTAATATCTGATACTGCCTTATTTACTGTCAGTCAGTGCTCCACAACTGCAGCAGACACCACTAATCGATTGAGATTTTCTTTCCCACTAAGCCCCAGAATCTCCTCAAGCAGAACTCCAGGCAGAATTCCTCAAGCACTCACAGAGTTCAGGAGACGAGGTTGCTTAGCTGTACCTTTAAGTCCCCAAAGCTGAAGTTTGTAATTCTTCTACTACCTGTTCTGCTTCGACCCCCAAGTCAAGGCTTTGGGTTTAGTGTTCTTTTGAATTTGGGCCTTAGGCTTAGCTTGTTTCGTGCATTTTTTCCTCTAAACTTCTGTACTTACTTCCTTGGTGATTTCTTATATTTTCATGATTTTAAGTCCCATCCACTTATTGGCCCTTCTCAAATTTATATTTTTAGACTAGATCTCTTTCCCAAACGCCAACTACCTACAAATCGTCTCCAAGTGACCATGCCCAAAACTGAACTCCTGATTTCCCACCTGGAATCTCCTCCATCCCACGAGGCTTTCTCCATCTTGATCGATATTCAATTTATTCTCGTCATCCGTGGTTCTTCCCATTCTCTCTCACACCATCAGGAAATCCTGTCGGCTCTACCTTCAAAATAAATCAGAACCCTCCGCCTCCGCCTCCGCCTCCTTACCACTGGCGCTGCTACCACCCTGGGCTGAGACACACATCTCTCATAGGATTATGGCAACTGACTTTCCTACTTATAACTTTGCTTTTTTTTATATCCTATACTCGACATCGTATCCAGAGTGATCCCTGGTATTCTATATACAACACAGTAGCCAGAAGTATCCTCTTCAAAAGTAAGGCTGATTGTGTCACTCTTCTGCTCAAAACATTCCAATGGCTTCCTATTTCACTTAGGATAAAGGGCTTTTCAATGACTTACAAAACCTTACACAGGATGTCCTGTCACCCCCTTTAATTCACTGATCTCATCTTTTGCTATACAGCCTCTTACTTCTTTCCAGGCATGCTGGCCTCCTTGATGCTTCTTGCAAACACTATACTGGCTTTTTGAATACTTTGCATTGGCAGTTTCCTCTTCCCAAAATGCTTGTACCTTAGATGTCCGTGTGACTAATTCTCTCACCTCCAAGTTTTTGCTCAAATGCCACCTCCTCAATGAAGCTCACCCTGATCACTCTATTTCACACTGCAAATCTTTCCTTCCCGTCTGCCTCTCCCTCACTCTTCCTTCCTGTCCTTCTTCCACATCCCTCTCACCTTTTTCTATATTCTTTTCTTTCCACAGAATAGCACCTTCTACTGTATGATAGAATTTACTTATTATCTTTATGGTTTATTATCTGTCTCTCCCCCTATCTAAAATGTAACTCAAAAAGGGCAGGAATTTTTGTTTTGTTCACTGATATATTATCTCATAGTTTCTAGATAAGTGGCTGGTACATAATAGGTATTCAAAAAACATGTGTTGAATGAATGAATCAGTGGTGGATCTATGGTTCTGATATAGGTAGGTGTTTTTGAAGACAAGGACAGAATGTGAGAACAGTTCCCCAAAAAACTTCAGAGGTAAAACAGTTCAAAGAAATGTCAAGGGAAACTTCATGAAAAAGAGGAGTCATTAGTTAAAAAAAAATTAAGTGGGATATTATATCCTCATCTTGGCAAGTCCTGGGATACATTAGCATTTTAAAGGTTCTGAGAAATCCTGCAGGCAAAAAATGGGCTTAACTTTATTTCTCTCTGGCTTCTTTCAGGATGACTTTCTTTATCTTTGATTTTCTATACTGTGAAAATGATATGCCTAGGTGTAGGGTTTTTGTCATTTATCCTCCTCGTTATTCTTTTGGCTTCCTGGATCTGTGGTTTGGTGTCTGACATTAATTGGGCGAAATTCTTAGTCATTATTGTTTCAAATATTTCTTCTGTTGTTTTGTCTCTTTCTTCTTCTTTTGGTGTTGCCATTATGCATATGTTACACTTTTTGTAGTTGTCCCACGGTCCTTGAATATTCTGTTCTGTTTTCTTCAGTCTTTGTTTTCTTCACTTTTCAGTTTTCAAAGATTCTGTTAATATGTCCTTTAGCATAGAGATCTTTCCTCAGCTGTATCCAGTCTTCTAAGAAGCCCATTAAAAACATTCTTTATATCTGTTAATAGTGTTTTTTATGTTTAATAGTGCATTTCTCTTTGGTTCCTTCTTAAGATTTCCATCTCACTGCTTACAATGCCCATCTGTTCTTTTTTTTTTTCACATCTTTATTGGAGTATAATTGCTTTACAATGGTGTGTTAGTTTCTGCTTTAGAACAAAATGAATCAGCTATACATATACATACATCCCCATATCCCCTCCCTCTTGCGTCTCCCTCCCACCCTCCCTATCCCTGCCCATCTGTTCTTGTATGCTGTCTACTTTATCCATTATCACTCTTAGCATATTAATCATAGTTGTCCTAAATTCCCAGTCTGATCATTTCAACATCTCTGCCATATCTGGTTCTGATGCTTGCTCTGTCTCTTCAAATTGTGCTTTTTGCCTTTTATTACATCTTGCAATTTTATCTTGGTGGCTGGGCATAATGTACTGGGTAAAGGAACTGCTAGAAATAGGCCTTCAGTAGTGTAATGGAAAGAGACCTATGATTAGGTATCTGTCTTTTAATCAGCCTACACCTCTGGACTGTGAACTTCATATGTGTTTCCCAGTTGTTTTCTTTCCCCTTCAGTAGGACAGGATGGCTACAGCTGACTGGAATTGGGTATTTCCCTTCCTCTAGGTCAGTTAGGTTCTGGTAAAACCCCAGTACGTTAGGCTGTGGTTAACTAGTTCCTTGTGAAGGCAGGCCTTGTTAAGAAGAATAGAGTGCTCTGGCATATTTCAAAACGGTTCCTTTTCCTATTCTCCTGCTGGAAGTACAGGGGATTTCTTTCTGAAATTTACTGCGAGAACTTACTTGACCTCCTTGAGGTAAATTTCACAAAACTGTGGGTCCCCTTGTGACAGGATTCCCTTGGAGTTTTTAACTCTCAGAGTTATCCACACTGAGCCTCCAGTAATTCATCAATTAAAGTTCAGATGTTCCTACCCTGCCACTGGCTCTCAAAGCAGTTTCCGGGAAGCCAGGATTCCTTGTATTCATCTGTCTCTCCAATCTTAGGGGCAAGCAGTTTGCCCTGTGCCCTCCCCTCTCTTATAGATCTAAGAAGAGTTGCGATTTTTCAGTCTGTTCAGTTCTGCACTATTGTTATGGTGGAAGTGGCAACTTCCAAGCTCCTTACTGTGAAACTGGAAACTGGAAGTCTTAACTTTTTTTGGACACAATCTCAAACTTCAAGAAAAGGTTTCTATATTACCATGTATAAGTAAAATGAGTAGCAGTTGTGAGTGTGGGCTCTAGAGATAGATACCTGGGTTTGTAGTTTGGCTTTGCCATTTATAAGAATTATTTGTGTCTCTAAGCCTTAGTTCTTTTTATCTGTTAAAGTGGAGATGGTAGCTACATCACAGTTTTGGGTGAGGATGAAATAAGATCATATAGTAGCATCTAGAATAATAAGCACTCTGACAATTTTTTAAACTAAACAACCATTTGAATGCCTGTGGTCTGCCAGGTATTATCCTAGATGCTGGAGATACAGAAGCAGAATTAGGTCCCTGGCCTCATGGAGCTGATGTTCTAGAGGTGAGAGACAGACTAGAGACGTGTAAACTAATAAATGAACATTTTCTAATAGTGATAGAGTATGGAGAAAGTAAATCAGGGTAATGTGATAAAGAGGAATGCAGGGCTGCTTTAGACTGGATACTCCAGAAGCCTTTTCAGAAGAGGGGACACTTGCACTGAGAGCTGAACAGTGAGGACCCAGCCAAGCCACCATCTTTCATCAACACAGCATCACAGTAGAGGGAATAACAAGGACAGAGGTATAAAAGCAGAAGTGAGTTTGGCTTGGTCAGAATTAGAGGAAAAGTCCACGTGGCTGGTCATGGGAAATATAGGAGAGATATAGTGCCTCTGCTGCTTTAAATTGACCAACACCTCTGGGCCTTTATTTGGGGAGGACCTCTCAATTTATAATCCCTTTTGGGGGGGATTAGGGGGGGAGGAGGGAAGAAAAGTGATTCTAGCAGGATTCTAACAATGACCCAGTGGTCTGGAGAGGACATGCAATTATCACTCCTGGGATTCAGGGGGAATTGACCAGCCAATTTTGAATAGGTCTCCAGGTAGGAGTGGTGATCATTGCTCTCCACTACCCATAAAACAGGGCAGTGGGATTAAGTTGGCTATGAGTAATCAACGCAGAGGATAAAGGAAAAGAAATTAAAACTCAGAAGAAAAGGTACATCCTGGGTCTTTATGGTACTGTGTTTTCCCCTGACCCTAATGCTCTCATTCTTGTTAAAGCTCTCATCTCGTCAAACTCACTTCTCTCATTTGACACATGAGTCTAAGAATTCTCTTCTGTGTATTCTTTCCCACCTCCTTCTTTTTGGAGGATGGAGACACATCTCCTGGGTCTGACAAAACATCCAGGAAAATGCTCAGCAAACACCACGTGCTAATACTTTTAACTTGTAAAAGCCTCAATTACTCACCACACCACAATGAAGTCCTTTTCCAGACATAAGACCCTCTGTACATGCCCAGTGAGTATAAACAGTCACTGGTGTTCATCTGACCTTGTCAAGCTAGCCCGAGAATTTTGTCCCTTCTATTTGCCAAGGATAATTATTTTTAGTGCTTTTCTCCATAATAATAGTTGAAAGCAGGAGGAAGTGATCTCTCTGTAACTCAAACCAGATCCTTGTGCAATAGTAACACGGGCAAGTGACATGTGATGACATTGTTTTATGTGGGCATGCTTTTGTCCCACATCTTCATGTTTCTGAATGCAGAACCAACCTGTTTATTTTTCTTCTGCTCCGCAACGGGAAAGTGAAGAGGATGGCTGATCTTACAGCTTCAGGCAAAATCTCTTAACAAGAATGCCTGCTTATAACAGGCCTCTTTGGAAATGTTCAGAAATACTTTCAATCATCTCTCCTTTCTAAGTAAGCAGCATTTTCTTGACTGATCTCAGCCCAGTCAAGGGTACCTTATGGTACCAATTCAAAGTTCAGGGCGTTGTTGGCCTTAGAGGGATTTACCCAGATGTCATTTTCCTTCTTTCTCAAGTTCTTGGCTTTTGAGGCATTTCATTATTCTTAGCAGGCTCTAGCAGGGGGGTAGGCTTAGGGGAGAAAGTTCAGGCCACTTCTAGCTCCTCATTAGCAGGTTTGGGAAAAGCCTGGGTGGCTGGTAGAAAGGATTGACATTGTCCAAAGTGGGGTTTGAGAATTCTCTATAGGTTTTCGTTCTTCCCATCTTAGCTTGTTTTATCATGAATAACTGAAAGTTGAACTACAAATGAGAAAACAGGTCTTAATTATCTTAATGACTAATAAAGAAGTTTCTTCCTCAAATCATCAGTGTAGACTATCATCTAGAAGAGAACTTGTGCGTATGTGTGCACCCCTGTGTGTATGCGTTTTGTACATGGGTGTGCACACATGTGTGTGAGTTTTGTTTGTTTTCCATGTGGGGTGAATGGATTAATGTAACTCTTTTCTTCAACCTCCAAGCAGGTCATTAGCAACAATCCAGTCTATTTCCTGCCATTTCCCCAAGGCATCAGGAGAGTTCCAAACTCTTTGGATGTGCTTTGTATGTCTGTCTTTGGACTTTCCTTCGTATGTCGTACTCCGTTGTTTAGACTGCCTCAACCCACTCATTCAGGAACTAGTCACGCTATGTTACTCCATTTCTGTTTTTCTTATATTATTTCACAGTCATCTCCAGGAAATCAGGATTCTCGAATTCAAATCCTTTTGTGTTTTAGAACTTATCAAGTGATCAGCGTGCCCCTCCATGTTCTACCCTGGTGTTAAGGGATCAGGTGAATTACCTAAGACATCAAATCTTTGGACAATAGATGCTAGGAAGAGACTGAAAAGTCTAGAGGTCCAGGTGGCTACATCCTTTACTCTGAGCTGAGATCTTTTTCACGAGCATCACATTCATGTTCATGATAAAGGTCACAGAGCAGCGAGAAAAGGAAAACTAACCACCCAGTACACGCCAAGATATACCTCCTGCTGAAGTGCATCAAGAGAACCGCTTGAGGAGGGGGGCCAGGTAGAGAAGGCTAAATTAATCAGAGATATTACAGCTGTGGAGGTATGACAAAGGCCTTGAGTATCCGGAAGGACAGCCTAGGATGGTGTTTCCTTTACCTGTAACAGCATTAAGCATGTTAAAATGGTCCATGTGGGAATTATATCGTATGCTGTTTTAATTAAAGCTAATTGTATCCTACCTTGGAATTGTAACTAATTCGTTTGTTCTTGAAAAATTCTGATTTAAGAAGAATATCCTTCAGCATCTTAGATTTCAAGTAAAAAGGGATTGGAAATAATCTCATGTGTTTCCAGTTGGATGAACTGTTTGCTCTCAAGTTATTTCCTAAGATTTTTTTTTTTGTCAATTAACATATTAGCTCCTTCAGGAGTACTCTGGATAAATGCCCAAGTTGCTCTTTGGTTAAGTAGAATAGCACAAAGACTCTGTTCTGGGAACCCAATCCTCTGATTAGTGAGCAGGTCAAACCTTACCTTAATTATTTCTGTTTAAAAAATCAAAAGGCTTTCTATGATTATTTAAGGGTTTTTTTTTTTTCATTCTCTATCAGATTAAGCATTTTGGTTATGGTGCCTGATTCTTGGGAAAAATGAAAGAAAAAAACCCTGTTATCAACAATACTCGTGATGGTATTAGTGACTGCTTTGTTTTGTTCTGAAATGTCTACTTCAGGCAGATTTCCAGGCGTCCAAATACAAATGAAACACATGTAAACCAGGAGCGTGTGGCTTACTGTGACAAACAGAACCTATGAGGAATTAGAAGAGGTACTCTTTCACAAGTGAGAGAAACAAAAGGGGGTGTGTGTGTGGGGGTGGACCAGGGGGTGATTTAGGGCCTCAGGGAACGTTTGTACCTACTTTTCTAGGTTTCGCTGTAGCTCAAATTTTTCAAAACCAATATTTGAAACTTGGATCTTATGTTCATCAAAGCTGAAAGAGAAACTGGAGAGAGAACAAACATTTGTTTTGAGAGTCAGAGTTGTTGTCAAGGTGAACAGATTGCTAATTGGTAACGTCCGTAAACAGGCAGGGCCTGGTCTGAATACAGAATGCTTGGAAAAGGCAGGACTTGCCTTTGGTGTAGATGGGAAGTCATCACTTCCCTACTGCAACGCATTTCTACTCCACCAGTTACCATTGATTCATTTATGCTTTTATTCTTTTTTTTTGCGGTACGCGGGCCTCTCACTGCTGTGGCCTCTCCCGTTGCGGAGCACAGGCTCTGGTCGCGCAGGCTCAGAGGCCATGGCTCACGGGCCCAGCCGCTCCGCGGCATGTGGGATCTTCCCCGACCGGGGCACGAAACCGTGTCCCCTGCATCGGCAGGTGGACTCTCAACCACTGCGCCACCAGGGAAGCCCTATGCTTTTATTCTTTTATTCCACTGTTATGTACTGAACTTCTACCAGATGCCAGGCACTGAAGATATATCAGTAAACCAGACAGACTTACACCCAGTTCTTGTGCTACTTACAGTCTAATGAAGGACGCGGACAATTACACCAGACATAACTATGCCTTATGATCCACACTAACATGGCAAGGGCCCCCAAGCTTTGGGAGCACTTAGTGGTCAACCAAACAATATTTGGGGATGGGGTTGAACTGTCAGGAAATAATTTCTCTGAGGAAGTGGCATTTCAGCTGAGGCTTGAAAGTGTGAGCCAGGTAAAGAAGGATTGAAAGCGAACGGGGAGGGAGAAGAGGGGAAAAAAGTGTTCTAATGTTATGTTGGAGGAACTAAAAGAAGTTTGGTATGTATTAGGTGCGAAGTTTGGGAGAAGGTGGTAGAAAACCTGGCTGGAGGTGTGAGCAAATCTTAGAGCCATGAGGATTTGAGCCCTGACTTCTGAGGTCTGCACAGGCTTAGAATCAGATAGACTTGGGCTGGATTCACGTTCTGATCTTTCCCAGCAACTTGGACAAGTTACTTCCCTTCTAAGCCTCATTTTCCTTATCCATATAATAGGGATATACATACTTCATAAGATTGTTTGGGAAATTAAGTGATGGAACATGTCTCTACCTGACAGATCGGAGTAGTCAATAAATGGGAGCTATAGCTGTTCGTCTTATGATGCTCAGATACAGTGGCCTTCCTACAAGGAATACTATCTCAGAGAAAGTAAGTGCTATTGTCATCAATTTAGGCATCAGCAAGGCTGAATGCATGGACATTTTGGAGTGGGGTGACTTCCTGATATGGCTCAGTTACTAATTCTTTAGAAGAGGTTGGTCTTGAGTTCCAAGAGAGCAACGATTTCCCAATATAAGGAGTGAAGCCACTTGATAGAATATTGTTGTAGGCATTGTGTCCATCTACTATCACACTCATTGCCCTGGTCATTCATGCTGCTTAGTAAGATCCTCAAATTACCACCACATCCCCTGCTGAGTGGACACAGGAAGTAAATGTAATAAACTAATGACCACATGCAAGCGTTCCTAGTACATGAAGTAGTTACCTTTCGTTATCACCTTAAGACTCCTGGTAAGTAGGGAAAAAATAAGACAACCCACACAGTTATTATTATGAATGATTTCTAAAAGAAAGATGGGTCTATTGAGATTCTTATAGCCCTTTCCATTGCTTTTCACATCACTAGTCTCAAACAAACAAAACCTCTCTCAATAGACTGATAGATAGTAGGAAGGCACTCACAGAGCAAAAAAGCTCTGCTGAGCCCAAAGGGAAAGGCTATTGTCTCATTTCTTTTAGGCATTGTGGGCTTGGTGTTTCTGTAGGAGCACTGTAAACCACTGGTACTGAGAATTTACTCCACGCCAGGTAACTGGGACCATGGAGATAAAGGACATACTTCTTGCTCTTCTAAAGGTCATTGGTTGGCCAAGGGAGACAGATGGCCAGTAAGTTAATGCTTTTTTCAATGTTTTCCAATGGCAAGTGCCTGTACCAAGGGCTTCATATGTTTTATTAGAGTTGATCCTCTAAACAACCCTTTGAACCAGGCAATATTGACTTCAATTTGCAGGGAAGAAAATCGAGATTTAAGAGTGCTTCCTAGTAACTTGCCCAAGGATAGCTAGGTAATACATGGCAGAGCTGGAATTGAGCTGAGGCCATCTTACCTCAGGAGTCCTGCTTTTTGGGGACTTCCCTGGTGGCACAGGGGCTAAGACTCCGTGCTCCCAAAGCAGGGGGCACCAGTTTGATCCCTGGTCAGGGAACTAGATCCACATGCATGCCACAACTAAGGAGCCCACATGCTGCAACTAAGGAGCCCTTGAGCCACAACTAAGGAGCCTGCCCAGCACAACCAAATAAACAAATATTAAAAAAAAAAAAAAGAGTCCTGCTTTTAAATGCTAGGCTACACCCCTCCCCCATTCCTTAAGGCATCTAAGTAGGTTGCTATGACGTGTGGTGTTGAATGTATTAAGTACTGTGGAAGCAATACTGACAGAAGGCAGGGAGAGAGGAAGACAGAGATGGAGCCAGAGTAACTTCCCAAGGGAGGTGGCCTCTGCTCAGAGTTTTGAGGGCTGAGCAGGAGTTGGCCAGGTGAACGGCGTGAAGAAAGGAGATACCCTCTGAGTGAGACTGCGCAGCATCTCTATCTTCAGGAAGAGGGTGATTTCAAGGAAATGCTTAGAAGAGCTCTTGATTATCTGCATCCATAAAGGCAACACGTGGGAGAGATGCTCTAAAATTCATGTCTCTTTGGCTTCTGTATAGATAATGTTTTTATTTATTTATATCCTGCCTCATTCCACAAAGGTTTTGAGGTAAAATTTATTACATGGTTTTTATGCAGTGACCTTCCTAATTAAGTTTTTCTTGGCACTGTCACGTTCGTCTTTGTATTCCCTGAGCCATACGCACAGCGACTTGAATAAAAGGTGAATTGAATTTACATACTTTGAGTACACTATAAGTAGTTAGCAAGGGCAACTGGCCCCAGGAGCTTGGTGGGTGGCCAGGAAAGCTGGGTCAAAACTTAAAATTGCTTAGATTGAACACTGTATTTCACTGAATCTAAGATGCCACTGATGAGAAGGCATGCTGTTACTTGATGTGTTACTAAGAAAGAAAAAGAAACACTGCAAATTAAACTGTCACACAGTGTTGAGTCACTATCTATTGCAAGATGCAATCTGATTTCAGATACGGTTAAGTATGAAAAAAAAAATGCGTGTCTTTAAAGAGATGATCTATGGTGATGATACTCCCCCTATCCACCTCAAATAGTTAGAAATTCTAAAAATTAATGAAACTTTTATGTCTTTCTGGGTGGCAATTTCTCTAACAATCCAAAGTGTTCTGGAAACACTTTGACTCAGCAATTGTACCTCTAGGAATTGAACCTAAGGAAATAAACATAACAGTATATAAGGATGTCATCAAAGAATTACTTATAGTCACAAAAATAAAGAAGAAATAACCTAAAGTCTTCATTATATATATATATGTATATATACATATATATGTGATATTAGAGGTATATAATAGATTAAAAATAGAGAAATATTTACTTAAATGGTAAACCTAAAATCTTCACTATTTAAATACACACAAATATATGATGTTAGAATTATATAATAGATTAAAATGATAGAGAAATATTTATTTAAATGGTAAAACATTTTATAATACATTAAGTTTTAAAAATCAGGTAATAAGATATTTGTTATAAAACGAAATTACTATGCTATGAAAAAAATACATTTACACTTCATATTTACATAGAAATAAAGTCTTGAATGACACATCAAAATGTTTACAGGGGTTGTCTGGATGAAGAGAGTTTAGCTGATCTTTTCCTTTTCTCTATGTTCTAATATCTCAAAAACTGGAAAACCAAACACTAGTCAGCCATAGACTTTTAAGTAGCTACATGGATGTGGACAATGGAACATTAACCACCTTGACTTAGAAACTTCATTTTCTATCGAGTAGGCTCCTGAGTCTTTCTCATTTCCTAAACAAGCCTGGCTGGGCTGATTCCAACTGAAGCCCTGGTTAAGAGGTGTGGGAAAGGCGGTTTGGTTTCCCAATCAGCAATACAACTTCCTCACCTGGGATTTTCCCTCAAAAGCTGATACCTAAAGTGAGAAAATAGCTACTGCAGACCACAACTATGCAAAGAGTCTGGGAACTCCACTCTGCGATGTCATTTTAGTCTGAGGGAAAGTGTGAGACCCTGAGCTCAAGCAAGGCAAGTATCCGGTCCTACAAATGGGAGGGAGGGTGGTAATCAGAAGTCAAGGTTAGCCCTCGGTTTGGCCAAAACGCAAAATCCTCTGGATCGGTCTCTAAGCACCATACCTGCTACAAACTCACAGTTTTTTTGCAAGTCACTTATAATTCTTCATAGATGAGGTCATTTCTTGATGGATAAAGCCTTGATGAGCTAGACCCCACTTTCAGGATTAGACTGTATATCTGTAGTGACCTGGTCTTCCCAGAGTTCACAGGAGACACTTTTTTTAAATGGCCAATCATAAAATTTCTGCTTGAAAAGGCAACGTCTGTAACTATGCATTCTACTTGTACATTTTCTCCCCACCCTCATGAGTTGCCTTTTGATATATTGTTTCAATATAGCTTTATATTTATTTATAGCTTGCTTTAAAGATAAGCTGTTCTTTACACTTTCAAACATTATATATATCTAACTCTTCCTTAGTTCATATAAAAGTTTCATTATGCAATCAATTTTTATTTACTTGTTTATAGACTTGGGTTTGTCATTTCACTTGGCAGCTCTGCAAGTTTTACTCCATTTGTAATCTATCTATTAATCATCTATCTTTCTTCTCTATACTGTTGGACAAAATAATAAAACAAGATTTCAAGTAACATGGAAGCGTAGGTCAAGGGGAGAGAGGATAGTGTTGGAGTAATGCTTGGGTATTCTAGTAGGCGTTTACTATTTGTCTTTCTTCCACAGTTTTATTCTTCTTCTGGATAACAGCACCCTCACTTCTTTGGAGAAACTTAAACTTTCCACCCCACATTGTCTTAATAGTCTTGCCAATCTCAGTACCTTGTCCTCCTGGCTGCAGATCTAGGCCTGGCTAATCAGAGCACCCCATCTACCTGGCCAGGATAATGGACTCAGGTATGGATGGGAACCTTATCCAAGCCCAACAATCAGAGAACTTCTCTGGAATTATGTATCGGTACTGAGAAAGGAGAATTTTTCTCTTTATTTTCACTTGGGTTTTAAGCCATGGGAACGCAAGTCTGGAGCTAAATCCTACTTGTTCTGGCCATGTGGGAGAAGCCCATTAGGAGGAGGAGGGAAAACAAGGCCACTTCCCAAGGAGAACCAGAGCAAAAAGGAAGCATAGCGATGGACAGGCACATTTAATGATGAGTCCTTAGAGACAGGATGCCACCTCTACCCCATTAATTTCCCAATACAATCCCTTTCCTGTTTTTTAGGATAAGCTTATTGGGAGTTGCGTTTCTATGCTTTGAAACTTGCCCAAGTTCTTGACTAATACTTGGTCTTTCCACTACTTTCCAAATCACACGAGGTACATAATATATGTCTTTATGCACATAGAATTGGCTGTGATCAGCTGAGTTCTCTATCATAAGAGCATACCAATAGGTATAGTTTTATTAAAATATCATTAGAGCACAGATACTCTAATGATTTCAGTGTCATATTTCCATAAGCTGTAACCTTGCCATAGAATTATATCTTGTATATTGGTTCCTTTGCTTTTTTTTTTTTTTTTTTGGCAGTACGCGGGCCTCTCACTGTTGTGGCCCCTTCCCGTTGCGGAGCACAGGCTCCGGCCGCGCAGGCCCAGCGGCCATTGGCTCACGGGCCCAGCCGCTCCGCGGCATGTGGGATCTTCCCGGACCGGGGCACGAACCCATGTCCCCTGCATCGGCAGGCGGACTCTCAAGCACTGTGCCACCAGGGAAGCCCGGTTCCTTTGCTTTTGTGTTTAGACTTGAGTCCTGAACTGGTGCATTTATCCACTCCTGATACAATTAAACCCTCAATTGTATTTTGCCAGAGACCCAGCACAGTCAAAAGGTATGGGTTTCCTAGAGTTGTGTCTTCTTGGTTTTTAAGTTTATCAAAGAACACTTAGAAAGAAAAATGATTAGGAGGCTACATAGATGCAGTAAGAATTTTCAGAAATCCAGGCTGACTTTAGAAGGCAGCTGGAAAACAGGACACTCATCCTCCCACCCTCCTCTCCCAAACAAATGCCATATGTCTGTTCACAGTGCATTCTGGCTCACTGCAATGTGGTTGACCTTTGATACTGAAAATATGCCAGAACACTTGGGACCTAGTTTTCCCTTCAGCTCATTGTTACAGTCATATTTAATGTGGTTGAGGAGAAAATGAAAATTGTGATAAGCAAGGCTGTTAATTCTTTAAAGTAGTCCATCAGGGGAAAGAGATCTCTAGATATTTCATGATGTTTATCCTGGTCCGTAGAAGAAGGAGACTTTGGGGGGCTTTGGAAAATAATGCTTCTGTTACCTGGGATGTGTTCAGAACCACTTCAGCATTTTGTATCATTTGTTTAACGTCTAAGAAGTGGCCATTTTCACTTCCTCTTTCTAAGTACCACGAATTCAATTCCAAATCAGTATATAGGATGTAGAACTATTAATAGTGGGGTTTGCTATTCCATGTGTGACGTGACAAAATGATGTATCTTCTTACTACATCTATAGAGTAAATGGAATTTTCCCTAAACCAGAAGGAAAGGAATACAAGCATACTACTATAGAAATCATCAAACCACAAGGGAAGAAACGAAAAGAACAGAGAAAAACCATAAAAACAACCAGAAAACGAGTAACCTTGGTAGGAGGCGGGGTTGGAGATGGAGGGGCTAGGGCTGGATCCCCAGGCTAGGCCAGGTATGAGACAGGGCTTCCCCCTCTGCTCAGTGGCCATCAATGTCCTCTTGGGGGGCGGTGGGTAGTAGATCCCAAGCAGATGGAGCAGAAGCTTCAAGGGCTGGGTCTGAGCTGGCTCTGTTCCCTTTAAGTGTGTGCTCTCTCCTCTGCCAACACCAGCACCCTTGCCCCAGAGGGGTGCAGTGCTGGAGCAAGACGGACCTCTGCAGGCTCTCAGCTCATGACAGGGATGGGCTGCAGTGGGCCAGCTATGGACAGAGGTCCGGGCTGCCTCTGATGCTAGGACCATCTATGGCAGCTCTCACTGCATCTGAGTCTCCTTTGTCCCTCATGGCCAATTACTTCCCACAGCCTCTGCTGCCCCTGCCCTGTTGTGAAGCCACGCAACAGGGAAGGTAGGGCATACGTGGTCTCTCAGCATGTACTGGGTTGTGGGCTGTGGTGGTCCAGCTGCTGTTAGAGAGTGGGACCCCCTCTGATGTGCTGCCTGTTTAATAGCCAATAATGGCCACCCTGCTGCACTCAGATGCACCCCCAGGTCTGAGTCATTTCTGCAGCCCATGGCTGAGCTCTCTCCTGCGTTGTGACTGCCCTAGCTCTGGTGCAGAGCTGCAAAGTGACATAAACGGGGCTGGAGAATTTGCTCAGCTCAGGCTGGGGCACATACTGGGGTAGTCCCAGGAAACTGGGCGGCCACTGGAGCAGTCCTCAATTCGCCCTCTCTGCCCTGCCTCTGGAGTAAGCCAGCACTTGCACAGTCCTCACAAGTGGAGCCCAGGCTTCCCACAGCTCTCCTGTTAGTCCCAGTGGTCCTCCAACTAGCCAAGGGAGCTCACTTTCCCTCTTTGGACCCCAGGACTGGGGCGCCCAGTATGTGGCTCAAACTGCTCACTCCCCAGAGTGGGTGTCCACTCATGTAATCTCTCTTTTCCTCTGAGTCGCCTCCCAGGGGCACAGGTCCTGACCTGATTGCTTCTCTTCCCTTCCTACCTGATTCTGTGTCGATCTTTCTTACAGCCTTGGGTACCCAGGAGTCCTTCTGCCAGTTTCCAGTTAGCTTTCAATGAGAATTATTCCACATGTGGATGTATTTTTGATGTGTTTGTGGGGGGACGTGAGGTCCACATCCTCCCACTCTGCTATCTTGATCAATCCTTCCCAGATGGTTTATTTCTTTACCATCAGAAATAAGTCTATCTTGAGCCAATCCCCCGCCTAAGTGGTTTCTTTCTTTACCATCAGAAATAATTCAAGTTGAAGGACAGCGGCAGTTAAAGATGGCTGCAGTTTCACTCAAATTATAATAAACGATGCTATGATATACCTTCTTTCTCTCTCTCTCTCTCGTTCCACTGGTACAATTACCTCTTTGGGATAAATGCCTATAAATAAAATGGCTGCATAGAATGAAAAAATATATTTTATTCATATTACCAAATTATCCTCCAGAAAGGATATACCACCTTTTACTTTCACCAATAATGCATGAGAGTTCTAATTTCTCCCACCTGCTTTGCCCTGTTGATCACAAGCACTGAGATAAAAAAGTTTAAACTTTATAATTACGAATATTTATAAATATGTTCTCTTTTATGGAATTCTAAACCACAGTTCTTCTTTATTCTCAGGTAACAAATATGAATCCATACTTTTCTCTAGGGATTTTGTAATTTGATATTTTAATATTTAAACCTTTGACCATTCAGATTTTGTGTGTGTGTGTGTGTGTGTGTGTGTGTCTGTGTGTGTGGTGTGAAGTTGCGATGCAGAAATTCCAATAGAGTTGAGTTTCATTTCTTTGTTTGGATTTTTAATTCACTCTAAAAATTTGTATTTTGGGGAATGTGAATGGGGAAATACAGTGTGCTTCCTGTTCCCCTTCCCAAGGAATCAGGCTTATTTAATAAAAGACCTATACTAATTCACAGAAAAAAATGCATTGTCAAAGATCAATCAGGGACATAATATTGAGCACACAGTAATAAACAGTATTTTTAGCTTCAATATTCATAGATAATTGAACTTCTTAGTATTCCTGCTATAACTAAACCCCTTTCTCTCCCACTCAAAATAGTCCAGGAAATTGTGACGTATATAAATGTATAGGGTTATAAAGAATCCTAAACATTCTACCAGAAAACTACTAGAGCTAATCAATTAATCTGGTAAAGTAGCAGGATACAAAATTAATGCACAGAAATCTCTTACATTCCTATACACTAATAATGAAAAATCTGAAAGAGAAATAAAGGAAACACTCCCATTTAACATTGCAACAAAATGAATAAAATACCTAGGAATAAACCTACTTAAGGAGACAAAAGACCTGTATGCAGAAAACTATAAGACACTGATGAAAGAAATGAATGATAATACAAACAGATGGAGAGATATACCATGTTCTTGGACTGGAAGAATCAACATTGTGAAAATGACTCTACTACCCAAAGCAATCTACAGAGCCAGTGCAATCCCTATGAAACTACCACTGGCATTTTTCACAGAACTAGAACAAAAAATTTCACAATTTGTATGGAAACACAAAAGACCCTGAACAGGCAAAGAAATCTTAAGAAAGAAAAACAGAGCTGGAGGAATCAGGCTCCCTGACATCAGACTACACTACAAAGCTACAGTAATCAAGACAGTATGGTACTGGCACAAAAACAGACATATAGATCAATGGAACAGGCTGGAAAGCCCAGAGATAAACCCATGCACATATGGTCACCTTATCTTTGATAAAGGAGGCAAAAATATACAGTGGAGAAAAGACAGCCTCTTCAATAAGTGGTGCTGAGAAAACAGGACAGCTACATGTAAAAGAATGAAATTAGAACACTCCCTAAAACCATACACAAAAATAAACTCAAAATGGATTAAAGACCTAATGTAAGGCCAGGTCCTATAAAATTCTCAGAGGAAAACATAGGCAGAACACACTATGACATATATCACAGCAAGATCCTTTTTGACACAATGCCTACAGAAATGGAAATAAAGGGTTTCCCTGGTGGCGCAGTGGTTGAGAGACCGCCTGCCGATGCGGGGGACACGGGTTCGTGCCCCGGTCCCGGAGGATCCCACATGCTGTGGAATGGCTGGGCCCGTGAGCCATGGCCACTGAGCCTGTGCGTCCGGACCCTGTGCTTCGCAACGGGAGAGGCCACAACAGTGAGAGGCCCCCATACCGAAAAAAAAAAAAAAAAAAAAAAAAAAGAAATGGAAATAAAAGCAAAAATAAACAAATTGGACCTAATGAAACTTAAAAGCTTTTGCACAGCAAAGGAAACCATAAACGAGATTAAAAGACAACCGTCAGGATGGGAGAAAATATTTGCAAATGAAGGAACTGACAAAGGATTAATCTCCAGAATTTACAAGCAGCTCATGCAGCTCAATATCAAAAAACCAAACAATCCAATCCAAAAATGGGCAGAAGACCTAAATACACATCTCTCCAAAGTAGATATACAGATTGCCAACAAACACATGAAAGAATGCTCAACATCACTAATCATAGAGAAATGTAAATCAAAACTACAATGAGGTATCACCTCACACCGGTCAGAATGGCCATCATCAAAAAATCTACAAACAATAAATGCTGGAGAGGGTGTGGAGAAAAGGGAACCCTCTTGCACTGTTGGTGGGAATGTAAATTGATACAGCCACTATGGAGAACAGTATGGAGGGTCCTTAAAAAACTAAAAATAGAACTACCATACAACTCAGCAATCCCACTACTGGGCATATACCCTGAGAAAACCATAATTCAAAACGAGTCATGTACCACAATGTTCATTGCAGCACTATTTACAATCGCCAGGACATGGAAGCAACCTAAGTGTCCATCGACAGATGAATGGATAAAGAAGATGTGGCACATACATACAATGGAATATTACTCAGCCATAAAAAGAAATGAAATTGAGTTATTTGTAGTGAGGTGGATGGACCTAGAGTCTGTCATACAGAGTGAAGTAAGTCAGAAAGAGAAAAACAAATACCGTATGTTAACACATATATATGGAATCTAAAAAAAAAAGAGGTTCTGAAGAATCTAGGGGCAGGACAGGAATAAAGACGCAGATGTAGAGAATGGACTTGAGGACATGGGGAGGGGGAAGGGTAAGCTGGGTTGAAGTGAGAGAGTGGCATGGACATATATACACTACCAAATGTAAAACAGATAGCTAGTGGGAAGCGGCTGCATAGTATAGGGAGATCACCTTGGTGCTTTGTGACCACCTAGAGGGGTGGGAGAGGGAGACGCAAGAGGGAGGAGATATGGGGATATATGTATATGTATCGTTGATTCACTTTGTTATAAAGCAGAAACTAACACACCATTGTAAAGAAATTATACTCCAATAAAGTTGTTAAAAAATAAAATTATAGGGTTAATCTTTAATTCATTCTAATTTGCTCTCTTTAAATTGCAATATTGGCCAACTTGGGTCTCTTTAATTATCACTAGTTCAAATTACTTCCAAATCATGTCCCAAACTCTTTATAATAGGCTTGGGGTTCAGACCCCTGGTTCAGAGAGGCATTGTAAATTTTTGATGGCAAAAAAGCTAAAGCCAGGGGGATGTATATTTTTCCCCAGAGAACATCCTTAGGCACCCACATGAGAGGTCCCAAATCGAGCTTATCAAAACAGTATTTTCGGATAAAATGAAGACAACATCTCTGGGCCTCTCTTTCTATGGACCCTCACATGGATTCACTATTGAAGAAGACTTGCTCTCAAAATACATAATTCTTCACACTAGCCTTTTACTGTTAACTTTGCATTGGGTTGGTGGGTGATTCCGTCTATTCTCTTGGCTTCGTCAGCATGTGTTCAAGGAGAGGCAGCCCCAATGCCTCAACTCAGGTGGATGGCATTTCATGTCAGTGACTTGCTATTTAGCTGCCGAGTTCAGCCTCCTCTCCCTTATGTCTTTAAATGAGTAAATGAATACAAATTGAAGTTTTAATCTCAGACTCTAACATCAATGGTACTCTCACTACAAGTAGTTTCCTAATGGTCTTATTACTGTTCCTAAGTGCAACACATTGAGACATTTAAATTGTTGAATCGCTACTACATATAATCTTTAAGAAGAGGTATCCAGGTAACCATGGCAATGGTGTCTCCAGGCAGGATGGAAGTGGGAGTGGGGTGGGAAACTATTTCATTAATTGAAGGGAAGGGATTGAAAAGAGGTTTCAAGCTGTAGATCAGAGCAAAGAAAAAGAGAGAAAGAGAGAGAGAGGAAGAAAGGGAGAGAGAGAGAAAAGGTAGATGTCACAATCTTATTTTCTTTTCATCATTAAATTAAGCAACCCAGAGAAACTCTGAACTATTTGAAAGGTTTAAAGAAATCGTAAGATTAAATAAAGCAGCATTCTTAGCCTTTCCACACTATTACAGCAATTGACCTGTACTAGATTTTACTTGGGTTTTTATACAGTTTGATTGAAACTCAATGCACCTCCTGAGAAAGCAGAATTGTGTCCTGTGATTTAAGGCAAAAAAAAAAAAAAAAAAGGAAGAACATACACATAAGCAAGAAGGCTGTGTAGACAGTAAAAGAGCTCGATTTACTCCAAGTTGATAGCCTGAAAAAGCTGACTTTATCAGTAAATTTATTTTCAACCTTACTTCCCTCCCCTTCTCCCACCCTTGGTAGTCAACATTAAAAAATTATTTAAAGGGTAAAGCAATATTGTGAAGAACAGGGGACATCTGGATGAGAAGGAGCAAAAAACCTAAATGTCTGATATAGTTTCTCAGAGAAGCCTAATATTTTGCTTTCATTTAAAAGGTGCGGCAAATTGGTGGTTAGATGAGCTTCTGTCATTTAACCACATGTGCCCTTGTGCAACTTGCTGCTTCAACTCTCTGACAGAAATGTTATAACGGGCAACTCAGGATTTGTAAAAACCCAATTACCCAGATAGACAGCCTGACTTCTAATATACGTCGGCCGTGGTTTGTAAAATTTCTTTTCAAAGTAGGCCAACGTACGGCACCTTAGTGACCCATGTTGAATCTCTCCAACTCCTGATGAATACCCACTTGCATGTTCCCTGGATGCTGTATCATCTGATTAATTCAGCAGGAGAAATAGCCGGAAAACATTAGATGCAACTATTACCAACAGGGAAATGGGAACGTGGCTGTATTCTTAGGATCCATTTCTCAGATGGTCAATCTAGTTTTCATCAGTCACTGGGAAGGGCCATGCAGGGAATTTTATTTACAGAATTGTGGAAAGCGGCCTAAGACTGGGTGGCTAATTATTAACCAAACGGATTTCATTTCAAAATAAACATTTCTTTTCTGCCAAACAGATTTCTATCTTGGGAAGCAGCTAATTCCCCAGAAGCAGCCCAGAATTCATGGCCTGAATTATAACAGCTGTTGAGGTACATCTAAGTCCAATGTATTGATTACCTTGCTCCCCACTGCAACCCAGAGGCTTTCAGTTCTAAGGAGCTGAAGGTGTGCTGCTGGAGCAGCTGCTGCTGCTGTTTTTTAAGGGCTGTGTTTCCGGGATGTGCCCACTAGGAGAGCCAATGGGAAATAAAGGTAGCAATTTATTTTCCTGAAAGTTTACAGGACAGTAGGGCAGGTATTTTCAGCCTTGTCATCACAGATAACATGGTATTATATGATGCAAGCGTGAGTCTAATTTTTGAAGGCAGAAAATCATCATGCAAGGTAACCTAATTTGAAAAAGAATAGTGCTGACAGTATGGAGGAAGAACCACTGTCTCCAACAACGAGCTGAGGGCTAGGCGCGGCGGTAACACATACCAGTGTCAGGTCTTTTGAATAACAAGGCATTACTATGGGCCCCTGCCACATGCCCAGTGGGCCATCAGCTGTTGGCAACGCATAGCATCCAAGACAAATGTTGGGATTGTGCAGTGAATTCTGGGGTTGACCAGAAGGCTGAGTCGGATTTCTTACATTTAGGTTGTTGATTCTAATCCATTGTTTCTTTTTGGAACCAATTCAGTCCTTAGTTGTGTGAATTCTATAAAGTCATTCATCGAACCCTCTTTATCCTCCTGTTCCATTTCCTAAACTGCAGCCACTTGAGCAACAGCCTTACACAAAAGGGTATACGATTAGCTAGTAGCTAGTATACCACAACTCCCCCAGTGCAAACTTAAGCATTCAACTTGTAGGTGGTACCAGATGCAGAGACAAGTCTCTTCTTTATTCGTTTATACACAGTGGCTCTACTGTATATAAAATAGATAATCAATAAGGACCTGCTGTATACCACAGGGAACTCTACTCAATATTCTGTAATAACCTATATGGGAAAAGAATCTGAAAAATAATAGATATATGTATATGTATAACAATCACTTTGCTGTACACCTCAAACTAACACAACATTCTGAATCAACTATACTCCAATTTAGAATAATTTTTTTTTTTTTTTTACAGTGGCTCTGAATTATTTTGCTTGGAGTCTGTTAGAATACAAGCAAGAACTCACATGCTAAGTGACACTTGAATTCATGGCAATCAGTTCCTCCCTTCCGAGTTCTGGGGTATAAATTAGTGTATCCCATTGAAAGCTGTCCCTTCAAAAGACAGTGTAATAAATGGTGTTATTTTTCTGACCCCCAAGTCTGTTGCTTAGTTCCAGCATCTCAGATGACGGTGAGTCTACTGGCGTGAGCTAGAACTGTACGTGGTATTTTTTTTTTTTTTTTTTTTGCGGTACGCGGGCCTCTCACTGTTGTGGCCTCTCCCGTTGCGGAGCACAGGCTCCAGACGCGCCGGCTCAGCGGCCATGGCTCACGGGCCTAGCCGCTCCGCGGCACGTGGGATCTTCCCGGACCGGGGCACGAACCCGTGTCCCCTGCATCGGCAGGCGGACTCTCAACCACTGCGCCACCAGGGAAGCCCGTGGTGAGTATTTTTATTACCTGAAATCACACTAGAACTGCTAGGCCAAGAAATTGCAATTTGTCACTGAATGTGGATGTATGGAGAATTGTATGTAGAATTTGTAAAACCTTTTCTGTGTCTGATTTGCACTGCAAAAAGAGAAGTTAACCAGAGGTCATAAGGAAATGACATAAGTAAAACATGGCTTCACTACCGTGAATGCTCATTTCATGCCAGAGGAGGCCAGACCATTGCAGAAGGATTGTTTCCATCTAAACAATTCCCGTCTCTGGCACTTCCCCTCGGAAGCATCTGCCAATAGGCTGGGGATTGGGTGAGTGGGTGGGGGAGGTCTATTTAAGCACCTGTGGCAAACCCTCAGCAGAGGGAGCCTGAGAGGCTTTCTCTAGAAATCCAAAGCATGGTTTATGATCCTGCATCTTGTTCTGTGTTGAATATCCTCACAACTGAAGGAGAGACAGAAACCTGCATTTCAACTCAGTTTGAGCCCCAAAGAACAACTCAGAGCTCTCTGCATGGTCAGTGACCAAACAAAGCTCATTGCTTGAGGATGAGAAAAATACTCCATGATATGATACAAAAAAGCCTTGGTAAGTTTAGAAACAATATTTAAGGCCTCTCAGAATCCGAACTTCCACTCTAGTGGACATCTGTTTTATTTCCACCCAGCATTTACTCCGTTTTCTTGTGACCATGACACCCAGTTCTGCTCTGGGGTATAGCTCTTCTCTATTCACTGCCCATGTGCTCTGTGACTTCTTTGTGACTTCCACAGGCAAAGCATGTGCCTAAGGCTAAACCAGTCTGTGCATTCTACCCTCTGGTGACTGGGTCAAGGATGGCAGGGGCCAGCATGTGACTCAAATCTGATCAATCAGGGTGAATGACATTGATTTCTGTGGGTTTTCTGGAACTGCTGGAAAAGTGGACTCTCTCAGTTGCTGAGCTTAGAGCTTTGAGCGTGAGATGACTGAGCCTTGGAGCTGCAGCCAGAGAATGAAGCCGATAGACAGAAGCCCAGGAGAAAGACACTAGATGCCTAGCACACGGTATGAAGTCTTTGTTCCTTACGCCCAAGACCAGCCCTCCTGACTGTTCAATGACGTAATACAGTCTCTTGGTGCTTAAGTCAGCTTGGATCAGACTTTCTGTAAGAGGTCAATGGCTATGCACACCTTTCCTGTCTTATCTCCCACCACGGCACTTTCTCATATCACCATCTACCATATCCTTCTTTGGAGCCACCATAAGTGCACTCAGCCTGTCCACATATACTATGCATTCTCATGAGTCCACACCTTTGGCCAGATTCCACTAATCACCTTTCACGGTTCCACCCAAATTCACCTTCTTGATGAGGTCTTTATTTATACTTTTCTCCCACTACCTTCAAAGGAAACATTTGAAACTTCCTGAACTGTATTCTCATAACCATTTTCTCTTACTCTGTAAAACTTTAACATGTTATTAGAATATTTTTTGAGACTGTTCATCTCTCCCATGAAGCTGTGAGTTCCTTAAGATCAGGGACCGACCCTTATTGATCATTCAGAGGCAGGAAGCATCTTTAGGCTCAGAGGCTGTCTTCAGAACCAGACTGCTTACATTCATCACTGGCTCTATTACTTCCTAGGGTGTATGACTTAAGTACATTACCTACCCTCTCTGTGCCTCAGTTTCTCCATCTGTAAAATTAGAGGTG
Source organism: Phocoena sinus (assembly GCF_008692025.1). NCBI lineage: Eukaryota > Metazoa > Chordata > Mammalia > Artiodactyla > Phocoenidae > Phocoena > Phocoena sinus. The sequence goes on along the minus strand of NC_045765.1, from coordinate 48,581,451 downwards.
CTATTAATACCTATATCATAGGTTGCAGTGAGGATTAACTGAGTTAATTGATGTGAAGTGCCTAGTAAAACTATCTGGAACATGATAAATTTTCAATAAACATTAGCTATTATTATTAAATTTTGGTGTCTAATAGTACCTGGCCTAATATAGGTACTCAAAAATATAAATGTAACTACGAGAAGAAGTAGAAAAGAAAGGGCAAGAAGAAGTAACTTAATCCTTATAACTTTATCTTCTTAAATTCATATATCCCTGTGAGAAATCACGAGACATTAAAGAAAATTTGGCAGTTTTGAAATTTGCTCATATTCATTCATTTAGTGCAAAAACATCTATTGAGAGCAAATTATGCTAGGTTCTGGCAATCAAAATTGACTAAGATAACATCCTTGCCTTCAAGGAGCTCCTGGCTTAGTAGATGAACTCTGAAAGGTAAATGAATAATTATAATTGAGTGAATGTGTGATAAGAGACGTGTATATACAGACTATGGGCATAGGAGTGATGCTTCTTGACATGGCTGCACATAAGAATCATCCAAAGAGTTTGCTAAAAACACAACATCTCAGGCCTTATCCCTGAAACTCTGGAAACACCAGGTCTGGGGTCACGTATCTGCATTTGTGGCAGATCTCCATGGGTGATTCCTGGAAAAGAAGAAAGGATGGTAATATTTGCCTGGATAGGTCAGGGAAGGCTGCACGGTAGAGGTGATGCACGTGCTGGGCTTTTACAGACGATTAGGAGTTTGCTAGCCTTTGACACAAGCAGGACAACTGTGCTTCAAGAATAGCTCTCCTGGTGTCACTCTCAAAGACAGACCACAGACCCTGACCATTGTTCCACTGATCCCAAAGTATGTTACAATTATTTTTTTTTAACTTTGGGCCTAGTGGTTTACAGTTGCCTACATAGTGAATCACCTGGAAATCTCTTGAAAAATAGAGATATTTGTGGCCCATCCCCAGAAGTTCAGATTCAACTGGTCTGTAATAAGGCCAAACATCAGTACTTTTCAAAAGCTCCCAGGTGATGATAAATGAGCAGCTAAAGAATCGCCATTTAGGCAGTCCGCAGTATCCTTAGGAGGACTCCAAGTACTGGGTCCAGCATCAGGGATGTGTATATTCCTGTGGGAGGACAGGCCTGTGCCTCACAGATGCCGAGAGAGGCCAGGCTTCTTGCTTAAAGGTATGTCAAAAGAGGGTGACCAATTTATGATACATTTCAAAGATTTACATTGAACAAATGAGTGCTTTTAGTGCAAAACCTAGATGTGCCATGTGTCGGGTTAACAGATATATAGCAGATATTGAATTCCCAGTGCTCAAATATCTAGGCAGCATGGATACAACATTAAGGGATGTGACCGCTGTCATCTTTCAGTCCCGGCCCTGCTGTTCTGTAAGAGTAATACCACCTCATGTAGAGATAAGGTCGATCACCTAAAATTGAGATTTCTCATGACTGTGAGGCCCAGGTGAATGGCCCTTCTATCTGAGGTCTCCACTCACCAGAATGGCAATCCTTCAAATTTACTTATTTACTGTACTTCTGGAGATAAACCCCTGATTAAATACCACACTATTTTTGAGAGTGGGACTTAAGTGTCTATTGTTTGAAAACCCCTGGTGACTTAATACAGCTGGTTCACCCCAGTGTTGGAGAATCACTGAAATTTACTATCTTTAGCACTTTTTTTTAATTCAAAAGTTCTATAGATAAAACTGCCTAGCTGAATACACTGAAAATGTCATTATCTTTCCATGGAAGTAAGAGAATAACTCTCCCTTTACTACCCTTTTGATTTTATTTTTTATTCTTCTTTTGCATGGCTACACTTTCTATAATGATCATTTGTTATAAACAAACAACAAACAACACCATAAAGTGTTTCTGGTGACTTTTTTCCTCCAGCCGTTTACTCGTTCATTTGACTGGTAACATCCTGATGGGGCATTTCTTCTCCACCACTGTCTATGATTTTAGTGAGGCTGTCAGTCAAGGTGCTTTGCTTGTGATCCAAGCTAAGATAATTAGATTTTCTCTCCTAAGATTTTGGACCTTGAGCTGAGCAATGCAAGGGCAGGAAACAATAAGGTTGGGGCTGATTCATTCTGAATAGCTTCCAGACGAGACAGTCAGATACCTAGACAGCCTGAGCTGCCCTGATTCCTGCCCTTTCTCAGCTAGTCTTTCGATTTGCTGAACTACCCAATAGGCAATTGTCAACAATGTCCTATTTCGCTAAAGCTAGCCAGAGTTGGTTTCCGTTGCTTGCAGCTAAAAAGCTCTATAAGGTACAATGTTACAAGCAGTCTGTGTTGTCTAGACTGGTGGTAGATTATGACCAGGGTAGGGGAGAGGGTGAGAGAGTGAGAGTAGGTGACAAACCTTAGCTGTTAGGTGTGTGAGTCACAGTCTTTAGAAATGGCCAACCTGGCTGGTTATCCACTTCAGACACGATGTTAGCAAATGAATAGGAACCAGCAGATGAAAAGTGAGAGGGTAGAGGCCTATGATCACAGTCAGTTTAGGGGTACAGCCACAAGGACTAAAAAACTCATATTTGGGCCTCCCTGGTGGCGCAGTGGTTGAGAGTCTGCCTGCCGATGCAGGGGACAAGGGTTCGCGCCCCGGTCCGGGAGGATCCCACACGCCACGGAGTGGCTGGGCCCGTGAGCCATGGCCGCTGAGCCTGCGCGTCCAGAGCCTGTGCTCTGCAACGGGAGAGGCCACAGCAGTGAGAAGCCAGCGTACGGAAAAAACAAACAAACAAAAAAACCCAAAAAACCCCACCTCATATTTAACAGATGAAATCTATAAAAAATAAACACTATTTGGAAGCCCTGGCTTCACAAAAGCCAAATGACTGATGCCAAGTTACATACCTTCCTGCTAATCAAAACAGATCGCTGAGTTATAATTTACAAAATATAAGAAATGCTCATAGAGCCACATCTGAATAAAACTACTGATAACAAATAAATCTGCCATGTGGCTTCTGATAGTGTTTACATCCTTCACCTTCTCGATCTATAGCTGTTGCATTAAAAATGCATACACTTACAGACGTATTTATATTTGCAATTTATAAATAGGTCTGAAATATGATACTCCAAGTCATTTGCAAAACTGTTACTAAGGCATTCTGGGTATGGTTCTTTCCAGGGAACAGTGGAAGCAGGGAGCTGCAAGCATGGAGCTCAGCTGAGTTCCCACCTATTACCATGGAACAAGCATTTTCCTTTGAACTGAGGGGGAACTTCACATCATTTAGATGCGGAAAGGAAAAAATGAAGTCAGACTGTTAATTGAGTTGGTCAAATACTTGCCATTTAAACCACCAGGTGTTATAAACGGATGCAAAAATGAATTTGATGAATTGCCGGAAGGAAATGAACTCCACCTAGTGGAAGAGTAGATCTGGTACAGTGGTCACCCTTTACGGAGTGCTGAGTCTGGGTTAAACACTGCACTGAGCCCTTCAGTAAAGGCTGTCTTTATTAATTTTAAAACAATCCTATGAGGTAGTTATTATTCCCATTTAATGCTTAAAAATAGGCTTAAATGACAACAGTTACTGAGGGTGTGTCCAATGACAAACTCCTAGGTCAGAATGCATACATCTAAAAACAAATGTGGATCTTTTAACCAGACTTTCAAAGCTAGAGAAAAGATAGAGATGTGTTACAAAAGAACTGCAGAATCTCTGCTAAACAGCCTCTAGTTTGGTCAGCTGCTAAGGAAGAATTGAGTTCTCCACTATTTCTAATTTGGGGTATGAGAGCTCCACTAATTGGTATCTCTGAGGCTGACGGGTGGTGTGTGTGCTTGCAATTTTCCCTATAAATACATGTTACATCAGCATGTCCTGAAGACGAAAAGATAACATAGTTTGGTTTTACCTAGAGAAATGTGTTTTCAACTTGAGGGGCTAAATGGGGACAATTTCTCTCCCTTCTCTGAATACCTCACTCCTTCTGGAAGGTATTTTCTTGGTATCAATTCTCCAGGACCCCCAAGTGTTTAAGGACACTTTAGTAAAAATTCTGCCCTGCTAATGTGGAATAATCAAGACTGATAAGATGCATGGACCAGTTTTTAAGATGGCAGATCCACTGGACCTCTGGAAAACTTATGAAAGTCCAGATCTGCAGAGAAGCACACTTGCCAAGTGCCTACGTGTGTATACGTGTTAAGGGTGTGGTGGTGACGGAATTACCGAGTATTTCCTTCACTCAGCTCTGACCCAACGAGACCTATCATCTGATCAGTAAAATAAACCAAGTACATTGCCACAGTGTAGTGGTTCCCAAACTTCACTGACCCTCAGAATAAAAACAGCCAGAATTTCTTCAATTGCTTGCTGTATACCAGGAACCATGACAAATATCTTATCCTCCCAACAGTCCTGCCAAATAGGTATCATTTCTCTGTTTTGTTGATGAGGTAACAGAGCCAGCCAGGTTGGATCCTTCGACTGCTAACACATCTAGTGAGAGGAAAAAGCATAATCTAAACCTAAGCAGTCTTCACCAAGAGCTCACACTCTTACCCATCATGTTAAAATATAATAACACTAGGGTTGGAGCCTAGGGATAGGAAGAATTAAAAGCCCCCAGGTGATTCTTATGCATCTAGCTCAATCCTGGCTCAAGAATCCACTGGCAAAGTGTCTTTAATGTGCATATAAACTGTCTAGGAATCTTGTTACACAGCAGAGGGTGATTCAGTAGGTCTGGGTTTGGGCCTGAGTGTCTGCATTCCAAACAAGTGCCAGGTGATGCCCATGCTGCGGGTCCTTAGACCACATTTTTTTTTTTTTTTGCGGTACGCGGGCCTCTCACTTTTGTGGCCTCTCCCGTTGCGGAGCACAGGCTCCGGACGCGCAGGCTCAGCGGCCATGGCTCACGGGCCCAGCCGCTCCGCGGCATGTGGGATCTTCCCGGACCGGGGCACGAACCCACGTCCCCTGCATCGGCAGGCGGACTCTCAACCACTGCGCCACCAGGGAAGCCCCTTGGACCACATTTTGAGTAGCAAGTCAGCAGAGCACAGCACTCAGTGATAGAATGCTTTAAATTGTTCTCTAATAATGTCATGAGTTCTGTCCTCAGATAAATTGCAAGCACCTTAAGTATCTCATAAAATATCTCCATCCCCTTGCAGTGCTGGACTTGTAGAAATAAAGTTATTCAATGAATGCTTAAGCAATTCTCGACAGAAATATGCTTTTTTAAAACTCAATGCAAGATGAATTGGAGCAAAGGAGCTTCCTTTCAGAGCACATGTGCCCTGATTTACTTCTACATAGAAGAGGTTATGGAATCTGTCCCTGAATCTGGTTTCTTGACAGGTTATAATCGACAGTAGTCATCTTTCTAGGGAATTCTGGAAAAATGGGTTCAAAATAGATATGAAGAAAGTCATTAGAACTCAGAACAAAGGCAAATGACATGCGTTCTTTGGGATTTATAAAAAAGATTTAATTAACTCAAATAAAACCAATTATATGGCATTGAGGTTCCACATATGTGTTGTTCAATTTTTTTACATTAGTTATTACAACGTCCTTGCCAAATTTCAACTCCTATGCGCGCTAATCACATGAGTGGAAAGCCGCTGCCTGAATTCTTGACGTGCACCCTTCATTTTCCTATCTGATCCACAGCTATGTGGAACTGTCATCACAGAAAACGAATTGCCCTGGTCACTCCCCAAAGGGCTTGCTCATGATTTTATCAACGTTTATTTGACCAAAGATTAGTCTTTTGATCTTGGAAAGAAAATATGTCCAACTAGGTCAGCCAGCTTTTAAAATAACCCAGGATATGGTCACCATGCTTATTTTTTTAAATAACTACTTCAAACTCAGAGAGCTCTCCATTCCTCTCATTAACTCCCCCCCATGCCAAACGCCAAACACACACACACACACACACACACACACACACACACACACACACACCAGTTCACAGACACGAGAGTTAACCTACTTCCAGAAGACAATATAGACATGTGTGTATATATCCTAGAGTTTCTAATACATTTTGGGACTCAAAAACACTTCTTACTGGGAAGATGTGAATAGTCGAGGCTTTCTTCAAGTGGAACACAATACCTAACATCTCATTGTCTAAATATGTGCCTTGCTGTTTAGAGAAATGACCTTCAAAATTGATAGGACTTAAGCTGCCCCAGATAAGTCTTATTTAGAAAGGCAGCTTTGTAGATTCTGTGCCCAGCAATTCTGATTCACGAGATGAGGAGTCAGGCTCAGGAATCTGCATTTCCGTAAGCATCCCAGGGGTACTTTCTCTGGAAGCTCAGAGTTTAGAATGGGAGCCAGTCATGTAAACAAATCATTGCAATGCAGCACGATAAATGCAATGACAGGAGCGTGCCGTGCACTGCGCCAGCAGCGAGGAGAGGCAGAGTAAGGACTGTACTTAGTGCAGAGTAGGGAAGGATGTTAGGGATGGCTTCCTCAAAGAGTTTAAGTCGAGTCTAGAGACAGAAGTAAAAGTTCAGCAGATGCTGGTTGATGGTATACAAGCCAACAAACACATCTTCTGAAGTATGATTGTTGAAGATAAAGTTGGGGGCAATGAGAGAAGGTAGAGGCAGCTGGCACATGACATGATGTAGGTTATATGCTGCTCAACCTTGGGGGCATCAACCTCATTACAGTCATCACAATTTTGTGTACTTATTGCAATGATTTTCTGACATGTGGCAATAAAGTATCCTGAAGAAACAGTGCCTCTTTCTAACTTGTGCAAAGACTAGTGGGCTAGTGGTGGGGCTAGAGGAGGGGAAATCCGAGGACCGTATTCCTTGTTCACTAGTTTTCAGTCTCACAGATGTACCCAGCTCTCGATAAGGAACCCAAGGAATCCTGGGTGAAGACTGCAGTTACACCCCACTGTGTTGACTGCTGGGGCAAAGGGTCAAATGATTGGAGAAGTTGAAGTTGAGCTGAGGATGATCACCAGACATCTTATATATTGTTTTTCTTTCTCCAAATGTTGGTGCCAAGACATTAATCAAACAACCAGTATTAAGAGTGCCTCAGATATGACACCGAGCAGCAGCCAGCAGCCACAGATCTCCAGAGGGTCTCACCCTTTCAAACTCCAGACATCATCTATGGAGAGCACACTCTTCATTTCCCATGAGAACCCTCCATTTTCACCGTCTCTCACCCTTACTGGGTCTTTGCCAGCCCTTCACTCTGTTGAATTGAGTCTTCATGTTCATTCCAAAGACTTTAATCCCAGAGAGATGTTTTTATTTCAGTCTTGGAGGGAACGTCACCTAGTTGATCTGCCTACATGGGTACTTCCCGTGTGTGACACATTTCCCACCGAAGGGGAGATAAGGAATCTACAGGTGCAGCGTTGGCCAGCTTAGTTCTGTGACCATCCTTATGACTTCATTATCATGACTATTTAAAATAACATTTATGCGTCGTTTGCCATGTGCCCATCAATTGTCCTAAATCTTGATATACGTGATTTTCTTTTAATCTTCCCAAGAATTCTTTGATGTAGCTATTATTAAACTCCATTTAGAAGAGAACACTATGGTTCAGAGAGGTTAAGTAACTTATCCTGAATCACACAGCTAACCAAAAGCAGAGCCAGGTTACCAACTCAGCATTGCCTGACTCCAAAGGCCACAGTGTTAATCAGCATGCCCCCTTGTTTTAAAGAAGCTGTATCATCACTATCATGTTGGTAGCTAACCTTTTGTGAGCCAGTTCTTTCAATGTACTAGCTTATTGAAACCTTAAAACAACCTTCTGCAGTGGGTTCTATTTTCCCCATTTCAGAGATCAGAAAACCAGAGCACAGGGAAATTAAACCATATGACCAAGATCATCCAGTTCATAAGTGGTTGGAAGTGGGATCAAATCATTCAAAACAGCTGATGACATATTGTTTAAAACTGCCCCAAGTTTTGTATTTTATTCTTACACAGAAGTCTTAATCCAATTATATCCAACATTTTAAAGGTGCTCTATCAAACATCTAGAAAAACATACTGAGTTATCTAGGTTTGTGTTTCAGTTCAGAGGGAAAGTGCCATAGGAATCTAGAAATTCTAAGGGTCAGATCTTTGCTTTCAAATATAATCATTGGAAACCAAATAACTTTTGCAGTACATGGTCAAAACCTGCCTACCTAACGTATCTTATTGGCATTAATTTCTTCACTCAGTTGTTCAGTGATTGACGTGTGGTTACTGAGTGCCTGTAGCTTCCGGGACTGGGGAATCAAAGTGGACCGTGACACGATCCCTGACTTCGAGAAGCTTACGGTTTGGTGGAGGAGACTCAAAAGGAAACCAGTGATTACACTGCTGATTTATACTGGTACTACAGGGTGTCAGGTGCTATGATAGATGGGGAACTCCATGAGGACAGGATCTCTGTTTCATCCTGCTTTATCTCCACCTAGCCCCTAGCCCAGTGCCTGGTGGAGAGTGATTGCATGGATATTTATGAATGCATGTGAGTGAATGGATGTAGTATGGTGGGGCTGAGGGCAGGGGGTGTGGCGCAGCAGCTAAGTCAGCCAAGGAGGGGGCAGAGGGACAAGGGAAAGGTCCTTGAAGGTGGGTATTAAAACCTGAAAAATTTGCAGACGTGAGCCAGGCAAAGGAGGGGGTTGGGGAGAGTGGAAATGGAGGAACAGAAACACGGATGAGAGCACTGTGAGCTGTGATGCTGATGATGGGCCCATGAGAGGCTTTTTAGGTTTGGTTGGGGACACACAGAAATGCAAACCAGCTGACATAGGGGAAGAACAAGGAAACCTAGAAGCAGAGGGGGAGGCAACAGTGAGAGACAGAGTTCAGGAGCCAGATCACGGTTCTCAAGCTAAGGACTGTCAACCTGACTCCAAAAGCCATGGGGAGTCACTGGTAAGTTTTAAGCAGGGCAATGTCATGATCAGTTTTAGGTGATTGTAAAAGTTGTGACCCTCTTCCCTAACCCTCCACAGGATGGCTTTGTTAGATAATGCTGCAGACCGTGGTATCAAGATTTATGAGTAGTGGGCATCCTACCTCCAGCTCAATTCTAGCGTGACTGTGTATAAATCCCATCCTAGGTTCTTCCTTAGTTTCCCTCCGCCCTATTGAGAGTAGCTAGGATAATCCCAGGCCTTTTTACTGCTCCAAAGGGCATTCCATCCGTCAGATCTATTAGCCCATCCACACCTATAGAAACTACTGAAGGAAAAGACAAGCACATGCTATAGTGAATGAAAATCACCCAGAATCTCAACAGAGCAGAAGAGAGAGGAGAAGTAATTAGAATGAAAAGCCACCAGACCTCAATGGAAATGGACCAGGTAGTAGAGACAAATCTAAACAAATCAGACTCAGAGCTCAGTTCAACATCTTTCCAGCAGGGCATCAGCCCTAAATCCCAGGTGACAGTTTTTCACACATTTGAGGAAGGTAAGCTGTAACTTTCTTAAGCTAGTAATGGACGGTTTTCTTTCTAGCATGTTGAAGCTGCAAGCCCTTTCTCATTCTGTGTGGTGCCCCTATACCTTCCCCCAGCCTCCATGCTTTTTTCTGCCTTATTTGCTATTTTCTGATTGTAAAAGCAATTTAGGCTCATTGTAAAAATTCCCACAATACATAAAAAATAACTTTAAGTAAAAATTATTCTTCATTCCACCAACCAGGCATAACATTTTTGATTAATTCTTGTCCTCAAATGTACATAAAGTTATTGTTATTGTTGTCTTTTAAAGGAATATTAGTTGGATAATTTGCTTTTTTCTACTTAGTATTCTGTGAATATGTTTTTACCTCGTGATTTCTAAAGCCTGCAGAGTATCCCATTATGTGGCTATATCATAATTTTATCAATCTCCTTTTCATAGACTTTAGGATTATTCATAATAACAAAAAAGTTTATGGAGAAGGAAGGCTGTGATGAACACCCGTGCAGCTAAATTTTCTTACGTTTCTGTGATTATGTACTTAAAATAAAATTCAAAAAGTGTAATTGTGGAACCAAATGTAAAACTTGCTACATATGCTACACGTTGCCGAATTGCCCCCTAGAAGGGTAGCATCAACATGCAGTCTCACCAAAAGTGTCAATTTTACACCATCTTTACCAGCTTTAGGTATTATCATTGGTTCTAAACTTTGCCTACCTGACAGGTGAAAATCAGCATGACCTCATGTAATTCTTTGATTAGTGGTAAGCTTGAACACCTTTTCACATGATTATTAGGTATTTATTCTTTTTTATGAATTGTATTTTCACGTCCTTTGCGCATATTTCTGTTTGATGATGCTTTTTCTATATTAAGAATACTAACCCGCTGAAAACTCATTCTATAGACAGAAAATTATATTTGGGTACAGCCGCCTACAGAGATCTTCCACCCTACCCTCTGACTAATATCCACAGTAGACGTTGAAACCTTAGCAATCCATAGCCAAGAAGACATGAGTCCCCCAGGGAGGAGCTCTTTGCAAAAGAAAGGAATCACAAACCAAAAGGGATTTCCTATGGTGGCCCAGTTAGAAAACTGATCTGGTCTGTGACCCACTTTAGCTTTGACAATTTCTCGTCATCACTTGTGTGTGTTCCTAGAGAACTGAATGAATTGTGGAGTCACTCTCTAAGGTGTTTTAGAAAGAGAAGTCTGGCGAAGTTTATTCAGCTAGTCTGGGATTCGTGTGTTTACACAGCCAGCTGTGAGCTGCAAGGAGAAAGGAAAGGCTCAGTCACCTTAACCTCCACCCTTACTCCCATTCCAGGTCTTTTTTTGGTTTTAATTTTATTTTTTTTATCATTTAAATTTTATTTATTTTTTTATACAGCAGGTTCTTATTAGTTATCTGTTTTATACGTATTAGTGTATACATGTCAATCCCACCACCACCCCCAGGTCTTTTTTTAACCTGGTCTATGAATCTGCATATGCCGGGGGACCCTTCTTTACACACGTGTGTTCTGAATTTTAGAAACACTAGAGGTGTGAATAACACTATGCTTGCTTTATACTTTGGGTCAGTCCAGGGTCCTGCTATGCCAACCCTTGTCCAAAATCCTCACTCTGCTTCCAATTCTTCCCTTTGCTTTTTAGGCTAGGAAAGAAGGATCTAGCAGAGAGAGAGAGAGAAAGAGAAATGGGTGGGGGGCAGGGAGGGAGAGAGAAAGAGAGAGAGAGAGAGAGAGAGAGCGACAGAGAGAGAGAGAGAGAAAGGGAAGGGGGGTGGAGAGGGAGAGTGTGTGTATTGAAAATAGATAAGGAGTTTGAAGTACAAAAAACCTTAAAGCTAAAAATCTTAGAAACCAGTACCAACTGGAGGCCCAACCAGAAGTACCATTTCAGAATTATAAGCATAACCTGACTTGATTCTGATCACACTCATTGCACAGATAGTAAGGAACTTGCAGAGCTGGGATTGGAACTTAGGCCTCTATGACTCCAAACCCTTTTTTTTTGAGGCTACAATGCCTCATAAATCACCTGCTCACTCTGGTTTTACAGGTGAGTGAACCAAGGCCTAGGGGACTAAGCCACTGGCCTGAGGTACTCAGACTTCCTTGGCAGAGCTGAGTGGAGAACGCAGGCCTCTGACCAGCAGGCCACAGCTGGTCCCCTTCACGGTGCTGACTCATCTTTGAGAAGATGATGTAATTTAATGAGAAAACATTAAATGTGTACAAATTGGATCGGGGCAGTTATTCCAGAACATGATGTATAAAGTGAGCTAAACCCCACGCTTTTTGCAGAGTTCCCTAGTAAGTGGTGTTGCCTATGAGTCTTTCTAAAACCCTCTGTGATAGTTATAACCCACTGTTGGTTACCTTCAAATAAAAGTCAGTGCAAGCAATTGTTGTGTGAGAGTTGCTGTCTTCACTGAGGTTTTGTGGGGTAAACCCTTGGGCTGATATCACGGAGACTTTCATGTGAAAATGCCTCCCAGACACTCTTCTCAGAGCTCCTCCTCTTAGGCCACAGGAAGTGGGTACCCTTGCGGTGGGGAATGAGGTGTTCCTTCTCTCCTCTGCCAGGTTAGTGCTCTGCCCACACTTGGATTTTCTTATCCTTTAACTATGCAGAGCAGTCAACTGAGCAAATTTTGTTAATTGAAGCCCCATCTGTTCTCCCCAAGTTGTCTAAAAGCCATTGTTTTGCACAAATTTGGCAGTCTCCGTTTTTCTCCATCTTTTCCCATAGATAACATTAGTATCCTAATTTTTCCATAATGTAATTATCTCCACTATAAGGAGTCTGAAGGTCAGTGAGGGGATTTGCCCAAAGCCACACCACTAAAACATCACACAGCCTGAGTTCAAACCCATTTATGTGAGTCCCCAAATCCCAGCTCTGATGACCCTAGCTCCTTAACTCCTCGTACCGAAAGCTTACCATCTTTGCTGACTTCCGAAATATTGTATAAAGGTTTGTCCTCCAAAAAAAGAAGAGCAAAAAAACAGCTTGACCTTTCAGATCTCATTCAGAAGGTTTCATAAAGATGGAGATTTCACCATGAAGGATAATTTCCTTTTCTTGAGGCTGCATCTCCTCTGATGAGACCTGATCTCCTATAGGCAGGAGAGCCCTCCAAATGCAGCCTCTAAACTAGGTGGACATGGGACTCAGAGACGGTTTTGTTTTGACCATACCTCAGTGAAGCAGTTCCTAAGTGTACTTCCAAAACATGCATTCTAGGAGACATTCCTAAACATGGGGTTCCATGATTTGGGGGAACTGAGATAAAAATTAAGTCATTGTTTCCCATTTGTGTTCCATTGTGTGAGCTGTTAATAGATGTGGTAGTGAAAAAAAAAGTTTGAGATCAAATAATTTTGGCAAACTGAATATTTTGATTCCCTTTTGGAGATTCCTGGTAAATGTTAGTACATGAAAGGTTCTGAAAAGTCCTGTTAAAATTTGTTTAATTTTGTTTGACTTGATGCTTCTCTGATTGATTGGATCTTAGGGCCTTTTTTTCATCTTGCAGCTAACAGCCCACAAAGGCCCACTCTGGACAGGCCTCCGGTTTGAATTTTGGTTTGAAATTGTACTTTGAAGGGAGTTAATGGAGGGGCCCCTTTTGGGAATCTAGGCCTGATCCTGCTGTCAACTAGTTGGCGAGTAAGCGAGTCACTCCTTTCTGGGCCTCAGATTCACCATCTGTAAACTAAAAGTTTTGTACCAGATTGTCTGTAACTTCCCTTCCAGTTCTAGCATATCATCACCTAAACTTATGGAACTGGTGGGGCCACAAACCAAAATATGATAAACTGTGTATTTATATCTCCTTAACCTCATTCAAACACCTAGAGACAAAATGATAATAATCCTTTTCAAGCTATAGAAATCTTAAACATATAAATATTAATTTGCCTCCATCTGCTAGTAGATCCCAGAAAGTAACGTATTCTCTGGAATTACACAATCATTTACTTTTCTAGAGCTTTGAGGTTTTCTTTGATCAGCCAGTCTCCAGGACGATGAGAAAGTCCCTAGAATCTCTAGAGTGGTTCTAGAGAAGCTCTGTGCGACCTCCGTGACTTATATTCTCCACCTCTAGAAGGAAAATAATGATAGTTTGCCCTGCATTCCTTTAAGATATTTTGTGAGGACTGTCAGTCATAGTAAAACAAAACCAAACCAAAAACCCGTGTCCTCTGGGTAGATGCCTGCCACCAACCCAAGTCTTCAGAGGTGTTCCTGATCTCACTCCCTGCCCTTCAGTTCCCAGCCATTCCTAGGTGAGGGTTACATAAATACTCCCTTTGATAGTATTAATGCTAGTATGGTACACATGAAAATACGATACCTTAACAAAGGAGGCAATTTGCTCTTTTTCAAGGATACTTATCTTAGTAATAATCTTTCTTCTTAAAATACAGAGCAAGACAGTGTGATGAGTAAGAGCTAGACATTGACATCAGACCAACCTGGGTTTGAACCCACCACTGTCATATACCAGCTGTGCATCCCTAGGCAAGCTGCTGGTCTCTGATCCTCAGATTCTCCGTCTATAAAGTAGGAATAATTTGACTCACTGCAAAGCTGGGGCAACAATGCAACATAGTAATTTCTGTAAAGCTCTCTGTACAGTACCTGGGCTTGTGTATGTTCAGTTACATCATTTTAAAGCATTATCTATTTATTTCAACCATAAAAGAAAAGGAGATCCAGACGAAAACTGTCACCATACCAAGACCAGGAATCCTGCACAGCCATCAGAAAGGTAACTGTAATTAGCGCTGGTACCAAATGTTCATCAGGCCTCCTGCAGTGTTAATGCTGGCCAGAGGCCCTCTTTAATTAATGCTGTCATTGTTCATTATTGAACACTGCCACCTGGTGGATGGGCAGGCCACACGCAGGCAAGGAAATCGCGGAGATTATGTCAGGTCACCTGATCATGAAAGGAAGATGCTATTCCATCCACCTCGTCCACACTGGTTTCAGCTTCTTGATTTAGAGCCCTGGCCATGGAGCAATCTGGGAATTCCTGCTTATGTAGACTCCCCTCCATCTTCACGCAGTTGTCAAACTGACACAAAGACATGAGAACTGTGCTCTTTCGTGGAGGCTGGTGTTGGTCACGTGACCTGAGCCACAGCGCAGCCTCTTCTGACAACCTGAACTAAAGTAACCGCCCCCCCATCATTCTAACCCATCACACTCTTTTGTTTTCTACGTAACCTATATCGCTTTCCAAAGATATTTATTTCTTTTTCCCGCTTCTCTCTCTCCTTCACAACTTTGGAATGGAAGGGAGCCCCTTGGGTACAAGGCTGTGTGGGCTGTATTCCTCCATGCATCCCTCACACCAAGCACAGGACCTGGCACATAGCAGGTGCTCAAAAATTTTGTTGCCTATAGAATAAAAAACAGCAATAATAAAGCTAAGAGTTGCAACATTACTGTTCCGGGATACATCTTTATTTGCCAGGCAGTGATTTTGCCAGGAGTGATTTTCCCAGTTCAATAATCACAGCATCTCTTTGCCCAGCATTAGAATGTCATATCTTATTTAATCCTCTCTCTTTTGTAAACGGTACTATCATTTAACCCATTTTATAGATTTGAAAGCTGAGTCTTATAGAAATGAAGTCATTTTTCCAAAGTTACTCAGCTCACATTTAAAACCCAGATCATGTCTAATTCTGAAGGTCCTTTTCTTTTCACTACAACACACTGCCTTCTATTAGATATATGGGTGAACCGCGCTTTTAATGTTGTCCTGGAAAGCCAGACCTGAGTTTTGATTAAGCATTGGAAATAAGCCTTGCTCCCAAGCTAAATCTCAAGCTGGCTTTTCCCATAGCCAGGTCTTTATTGGTCCGCAGATATCCCCTGCATCTTCACTTCAAAGATAATGATTATCTAAGATTTACTGAGATTTTATGTGTCAGGCAGGGTTCGAATGATCTAATTCTTACAACAACTCTGTAAAATAGGGTTATATTGATATTATTCCCATTTTACAAATGAGGAAACTGAGGCACAGAGAGGTTAAGTAACTTCCCTATTATTACCCAGGTTGTGAGCCAGAGCCCTGCCTTGAACCCGGGATACATTCCTCAGCACCAGCAACCTCTCTAGGGGGCCCATCCTGGTGCATTCACTCTGTTGCAGAGAACCTCAGGGCACCTCCCACAGCATAGTACTTCCTGGAATGTTTCAGCTTAGAAACTGTGCTAAGGTCCTAATAGATAGGGGAGTGGGGTGCCAGGGGAATGGGGGGGGTGGGGAAATTCACCAGGGCACCCTGCGACTCCCCTCCCCTTCCTGTTTGCAGACCTGGCCTACAGTTACTCTCCAGTTAGTTTCCATCTGTAGGAGCAGCAATTCCCTAGGGGTACACAGACCAAAAAGAGAGACCGACTCAGCCAAAATCCAAAAATATCTTCACTGTGGCAAGCAAACAAGTGAAGGAGAGAAGGAAAATTTCCCCTGCAAGCCCTGGATATTTCTCAAAGACGGCCCACTCAGCTTATGTAAGCGGCCTTCACCACTAAGGAATGCAACCAAGGCCTGAATCTAGGACAACCCCGTCAATTATGTGCTAATGAAAAGGTATTTAGGGGCCACCCAGATGCACTTTGGGAAATTTGACCCTGTGCTTACTGAATTGTCTATGCTGGATCACCAGACGGGTTGGAACCAGAAGGTTGATGATGTTGAATCCCAAGTACCTCGCCACCAACCATCAGAAGAGTGCCCACGAGATGATCACACACCCCACAACACCCCTCCCTCATCCTATTTTTAAAAACCTTTCCCTGAAAGCCTTTGGGGAGTTCGGGCCTTTTAAGCATTAGCTGTCTGGACTCCTTGCTTGGTGCCCTGCAGTAAACGCTGCACTTTCCTTCACCACACCTGGTGTCGGTAGATTGGCTTTACTGAGCATATGCAAGCAGAACCAAGTTTTGTTTGGTAACACCTGGTGCTGGGAACATCAAAGGGAGTTAGATACAGTGGTGAGTCTAGACCATCAACAAAACTACTAGCTCAAGCCCTGGTTTGTAGCACTTGCCACTTTCATGTGTAAACATGCCCAAATTAGAACACTCCCTAACACCATACACAAAAATAAACTCAAAACGGATTAAAGACCTAAATGTAAGACTGGATATTATAAAACTCTTAAAGTATAGGCAGAACACTCTGACATAAATCATGACAATATCTTTTTGGATCCACCTCCTAGAGTAATGAAAATAAAAACAACAATAAACAAATGGGAACTAATGAAACTTAAAAGCTTTTGCACAGCAAAGGAAACCATAAACAGAATGAAAAGACAACCCACACAATGGAAGAAAATATTTGCAAACAATGCAACCAACAAGGGATTAATCTCCAAAATAAACAAACCTCTCACACAGCTCAGTATCAAAAAAAACAACAACCCAATCGAAAAATGGGCAGAAGATCTAAATAGACATTTCTCCAGAGAAGATATACAGATGGCCAACACAGCACATGAAAAAATGCTCAACATCACTAATTATCAGAGTAATGCAAATCAAAACCACAATGAGGTATCACCTCATACCAGTCAGAATGGCCATCATCAAAATGTCTACGAACAATGTTAGAGAGGGTGTGGAGAAAAGGGAACCCTCTTGCACTGTTGGTGGGAATGTAAATTGGTGCAGCCACTATGGAGAACAGTATGGAGGTTCCTTAAAAAACTAAAAACAGAGCTACCCTATGATCCTGTGATCCCACTCCTGGGCATATATCTGGAGAAAACCATAATTTAAAAAGACACATGCACCCCAATGTTCATTGCAGACTATTTACAATAGCCAGAATATGGACACAACCTAAATGTCCATCGACAGAGGAATGGATAAAGAAGATGTGGTACATGTATACAATGGAATATTACTCAGCCATAAAAAAGAATGAAATAATGCCATTTACAGCAACATGGATGGACCTTAGTATTGTCATACTAAGTGAAGTGAGTCAGAGAAAGACAAATATCATATGATATCACTTATATGTGGAATATAAAAAATGATACAAATGAACTTATTTACAAAACAGAAATAGACTCAGAGACATAGAAAAACTTATGGTTACCAATGAGGAAAGGTGGGGGGATAAATTAGGAGTTTGGGATTGACATGTACACACTACTATATATAAAACAGATAACCAACAAGGACCTACTGTATAGTACAGGGAACTCTACTCAATATTCTGTAATAACCTATCTGGGAAAGAAAATCTGAAAAAGAATAGATAGATGTATATGCATGACTGAATCACTTTGCTGTACACCTGAAACTAACACAATATTGTAAATCAACTATATTCCAATATAAAATAAAAAATTTTTTAAATATTGCTTTAACAGACTCACAGATACAGAGAACAAAGCAGTGATTACCAGGGGGGAGGGTGTAATTTAGGGGTGGGGGAATGGGAGATACAAACTATTGGATGTAAGATAGGCTCAAGATAGGCTGACCGAGGCTTGCGTCTGTCTACTCACTGCAGTGTTGCTAGTGAGCACTTACTGAGCAGGAACTGGGCTGCACCCTCCTCGCTCCCTGTTGTTGTCACTCTTCCTGCTTCCGCGGTGGCTTGTTTGATGCCCTGCTAGCTTTACAACACACTGATAACTGATGGCGTTTCATGTTGAAGAGTCTTAGAGGTTGTAAGGGAAACCGTGACCCTGCTCAGCTCGACCACCTGTCCCAGTGGATGGGCCTGTGGAACCTGAGCGGGTTGGCCATCCTTTCCAAAGTGCAGATGACTGCCAAAGAATGAGGCAGGGGACATTTAAAGCCATGGGTTCTGAAGAGGCTCAATTACTGAAAAGTCCAGAGGTTCTGAATCAAAGTGAGTTATCTTTAATCAACACTCGCAAACTACGAACTGTGCTGATCGAGGCCAAAGGTCAATGTTACTACACTGCTCTTGGAGGGAGGGGTGCGCCGGCCAGGTCTTCCCGGTATTAAGAAGCCCCTCACATGCGTAAAGTTCTTAGATTCACAAAGACAGGCTTTGGTACTGAAACTGAAGACCTCGTGTACTCAAGAACCTTTACAGCTTCTATTGGACTTATTTTCTTTTTAGGAATGAAGGAAAATTCTCCCATTTTTGAGTCATTCTTTTATGTCAGTTCTACAAAATTGCATGTAACTTTATAAATATTTTTAAAAGATACAGTTTTATGAATATTTAATATTCTGCTAATGTGATTTCGAATGGTCAATGTCAAGTATTCTGTTTTGGAGGTTTTTATGTTTTATTATACTTTGTTAAAAAGGAAAAATTGTACCTTTTTAGAATGTTTTTATGAGTCAATTTTATGTACTGAAGATAACAATTAAAAAACAAAAAGGCTCAAGGATGTATCATACAACATGGGGGAATATAGCCAATATTTTGTAGTAACTGTAAATGGAAAGTAACCTTTTAAAAATTGTATTAAAAAATAAAAGAAGTGTACAGGTGGTTTGGGGAAAAACTAGCAAAGATTGCAAAATCCTTTATAAGAAGTACAAGGTGCTGTGGGAGCATTTGCAAGACAGAACCAGCCAAGAATTGGGGTTGGGGGATGCTTTCTGAGGCAAAGTCATCTAATCTGAGACCTGAAGGAAAGTAAGTATTAGCTATGTGAAGGGTGCAGAGTGGGTTCCAGACGGAGGATGCAACTTGTGCAAAGGTCTTGAGTGAAACCAGACCGCAGAACCCTTTAGAAATATAGAGTATTTCATTATGGCTGGAATCAAGCACTTGTTCACGGTAAGAAAATGACATGAAATAGGTTGGGGGAAAGAAAGAATACAGAGCCAGCCCATACAACCCATATGAAAAGAGCTTGTTCTAAGGTTAGCGGGAACTCATTGACAGCTTATATAGACGAGGACACCTTGATTAGATTTCTCGTTAGAAAGATCATTATTCCTGCAGTATGAGAAAGATAGGATGGGGGCAAGACCAGAAGATTCTGTCTCAACCTAAGAGAGAGATGAAGGTTGCCTGCATGCTGGTCATGGCAACAGGGATGAAGAAGAACAGATGGAATCAAGAGTTTTAGAGGTTGTACCTGCTGGATAAAGTCTGTGTGTGTGTGTGTGTGTGTGTGTGTGTGTGTGTGTGTGTGCGCACGCATGTGCTTCGTGGTGGTGGTGTTAAGGAAAATGAAGTCAAGACTGACACTGAGGTTTCTGACCAAAGCAACCCAGGAGATGGCTGGAAGTAGGAGACAATGAAGAACAGGTCATTGGATTGAGGGGTGATTAGTTCAGTTTTAGGTAGGTTACATGTGTGGGACATCCAAGTGGCAATATCCAGAAAGCCTGAGGCCTGAAGCCCAGGACGCAGATCTGGGCTGAAAAATAAATTTGGATGAGATCATCCAGCGACAAGTCAGAATACCTAGAACTGACAGGCCATTTACTCTGCCAGCACCCCCTTTACATATACCCACTCTTAATCATCACAAGCACTCTCTTATGTATTATCACCATTTTGTGGATGCAAAAACCGAGGCCTGGAGAGGCTGTCCAATAAGAGGCAGAGCCCATATTTGAAACGGGTCCATCTGGCACCAGAGCCTACACCTGGAACTGTAATATTGGGCTGCTTCTCTGTCAAAACATACAAACTACGAAGAGAAGAGGAAAGGACAGATTCTGGGGAAATGAACATTTAAGTCACAGGAGGAGGAATTTACAAAGGTGACTGTTAGGCAGGGTGTGGAGTTGGGGAACTTGAGGCCTATCACTATCAAGGTCAACTTCTTAAAAACTTTCTCACCACAAACAAGGTGACTGACGTTGCCCCCTTAAAACTTATGGTCACACTGCATTTACTAACATTCTCTTCTGACCATAAAAGTAATGCTTTATCCTTGTAGAAGGTTTAGAAAATACAGAAAATATAAAGAAAAGTAATAGCCTCTATCCGACTACCTAGAAATAATGGCCGTAACTGTTGGGCACGTACAGACATTTTCTATACATATAAAAACAAATGGCTATTTTTTTTTTTTTTTTTTTTTTTTGTGGTACACGGGCCTCTCACTGTTGTGGCCTCTCCCGCTGCGGAGCACAGGCTCCGGACGTGCAGGCTCAGCGGCCACGGCTCACGGGCCCAGCCGCTCCGCGGCATGTGGGATCTTCCCGGACCGCGGCACGAACCCGCGTCCCCTGCATCGGCAGGCGGACCCTCAACCACTGCGCCACCAGGGAAGCCCACAAATGGCTATTTCTCGAAAACATTTTTTAACATTTTATTTTGAAGGCATATTTTATTGCTTCTAAAGATGCACATCTTAAAATCAGAATTTATTTTATAATCAGTGGAGTTTTATAGGTAAATGGAAGCTTTTTGTTCTAGTTGTAAGTGAAAGAATGCTGCATCTTGTAATCCACGGCATCTTAGATTGGGAGTATAGTAGATAATACATCCACATCTTTCAAAATTCAAAATATACCGTAAGGTGCCCAGAGAAAGATCTCTCTCACTTCTGCCTACTCCACTCCTCTTTCTTGGAGGCAGATGATATTTTCTAGTTGCTTGTCTACCCTCCCAGATGTATTTTATGCACATCCAAGAAAACATTACATATGTGCCCCTCTCTTGAAGTACCTGGTAACATATTATCTACACCAGGGCATCCTGAATTGTTTTTAACTTAACAATATATGTTGGAAGTTTTTCTTTTCCCAATTGCAAATTTTCAATTGAAAGGACTCCCATAATTCATTAAGAAGTCCCCTACTAATGTGCAAAGTTATTTCTAATCTTTTGCTAAAATAAACAATGCCATGATGAATAATCTTGTGTATTTTGCACACATAAAATTAAACCTATCTTGCACACATAAAAGTAAACCTATCAGATAGATGCCTAGAAATAAAACTGCTGAGTCAAAAGGTAAGCTCAGTTATTTTAACAGATATTGCCAAATTGACCTCCGTAAATGTTGCAAGAGATGCAGTAATGGTCAAGACAGACATAATATTTGCTCTTGTGTGGGTTTTATTACTTAGTGGGAAAGACCAACAAGTGAATAGATAATAATAATGCAAAGTGATAAGGGCTGTGCTGATGGAAGTGATGATGCTTGGGAACGTATAAGAGGGACTTCCGTTTCAAGACTGGGAGGACCAGGGGAGACTTCCTAGAGGCAATAATACCTCAGTGATTTAAGTCACCACACTCTCTTATGTCTGACGTTTCCACAATCCTGTTCCCTTTGCACAGAATACACTATCCTCCGTCTTCTGCTGGCTGTCTCCTGCACACTTTTCGCATCCCCACTTATATGTCACTTCTTCAGAAAGGCTTTTCTGAATCTTCATACTGGGTTCTACTTCTCATCAATATGCTTCCACAGTAATCAGTATTTATATTAACACTAAATAAGAGGAGGGCATGCCTTTTTCATTATTGTATCCCTGGTACTTGGCCCAGTTTCTAACACATAGTAATGTCAATCATTACCTGCTCAATGAAGGGCTGGAAGATCGATCTGTAGAAAACCCCACACTCCCTACTGAGGCGGGGACCCCAGGGAAGCAGGCATTGCAACTGTGCGTATAACCAGTGATGGGCTCTGCATTCTGAGAAAGAATTCTCTAAGGCTGAATGTGTACGTTTGAATTCAGACATGACTTGGGCACTTCCCAGTTCATGGAGGCAAACAGTGATACTCTACCAAGAAGTGGAAAGGAAATAAAGGTTGTCTTTGGTATCCACCAATCTGCCTTCCTACAAGTTCAACTCCACATTTCCTGAGTAGCTACTACATGTGAGGGATCATCTACTGGGGACTCAGAGGAAAATGCTAATGCAATCTCCATTCTAGTGAGTAAGATTGTGAGCTCCAAGAGACAGGAGAGAGAAAGCACACCCAAGATGACAGATCTAAGGCCAGACTAGGGGAGACGTCCAGATCACAAGCATAACACGGGATGGGCAGGGGACCAGGAGGGCAAGATTTCCTCCTCTGGACTTCTGAGAAGCAGCAAGAATACTTTGTTACTGTCGGATGGATAGAACTGTCCTACACCCATAAAGTCAGCAATATCAATTGTGAAATATATGTCGTGTTTCAATTTGTTCTGACATATACACAATATTGATACTATGTATAAAATAGATGACTAATGTGAACCTACTGTATAACACAGGGAACTCTACTCAGTGCTCTGTGGTGACCTAAATGGGAAGGAAATCCAAAAAAGAGGGGATATATGTATATGTATAGCTGATTCACTTTGCTGTACCGTAGAAACGAAAACAACACTGTAAAGCAACTCTACTCCAATAAAATGTTTTAAAATCTCAACACTTGCATCACAATAAAAAATGAAAACTTTCTATGATGATTTTGGTAAGTGTTTGGCAGGAGTCATCGAAATCCTGGGAGTCGATAAACAACCCCTCCTAACTTTAGCTCTTTTTCAGGACCAAGGATAGGAGGATGCGTGTGCCGGTGTGCTCCTAAGAAGTCCTCACAATGAACAGAGTTAAGCTAGGTCCATGACAGATTCACAAACAGAAATGCTACCATAGGAGCTTCCCTGGTGGCGCAGTGGTTGAGAGTCTGCCTGCCGATGCAGAGGACGCGGGTTTGTGCCCTGGTCCGGGAAGATCCCACATGCCGTGGAGCGGCTGGGCCCGTAAGCCATGGCCGCTGAGCCTGCGCGTCCGGAGCCTGTGCTCTGCAACAGGAGAGGCCACGGCGGTGAGAGGCCCGCGTACCGCAAATAAAAAAAAAATAAAATAAAAATGCTACCAGATCATCGAAGAGGGAGAAATCAACTCTAACTGGTAGACTGGGGAAGCCTTTGCAAAGGAGAGTCTGAGCATGACCTTAAATGATGGGGAGAATTTGGGCTGTGGGAAGACATAGTTGCAGGGATTAGTTTAAGCACAGAGTATGGGAGTATAGGGTATGTTCAGGGAGCTCTAAGTCATGTGGTATGGCTAGGACAGAGTTCGCATGGAAGAGTACATAGGGATTCCAAAGTGAAAATGCAGATTCAGGAAATGGACAACTTGAGTGCTATACTGAGAAGATGGGATTGATGCCTATTGGCTCTAGGCAGCTACTGAAGACCTCCCAAGTGGGAGCACTGTTTGCTCACAGAGAGCTCTGGTGGCTCTCTAAAAGGTTGATTTCATTGAGAGTGTAAAGATGAATTAGGAGGCTCTAGCAGCACAGAGGGTCTGGACTCCAGCAGTAGGGGAGGTTATGAAAAGGAAGAGACTGCTGGTAAGACATGGGGACATTGAAAGACAAGTCTAAGTTGACCCTGACATTTCCAGTTTGAGGCCAAGTTGACGGTGTCATTAATAGAGAGGAAATTCAGGAGAGATCCACTCTCCATCCCGCCTGTCTCCTCCCCCTTACTCTACTTCCCCACAAGCCCTCATTCTCTTAGACCCTTCTGGACCCCCCCAACGCCCCGCAACCTGCTCCCCATCCAGGTCTGCCCTTTTCTGGCAGAAACAACTTTTCCCCCCATTCTTTCGGCAGCCTGGCTTTATGACTTTAGGAAAAATAACCTCTTTGAACTTCCACGTTGCCTTTTAAAGTTGGAAGTCTGAAACCCAGCATTGCATCCACCTCTAAAGTTATTTTTTCCAATTTATGTCTTCCACCAGGACCAAACATTCTTGGTGGTTAAGATTTCAGGGCATCCTCATCTTCCCATTAGGTATTGGTATTTCAACAAGGCACAGGGCCTCAATAAGAAACTTAGGAGTAAGAGCCAGATTTCAAGCAGCAGCCGGAGGCAGGTGTGGAAAGGAAGGGGTAACTTGTTTTTAGGGGAGCTCTCTTCTGATTCACGGATCCTGTCATGTAGCTACTCCCTATTCTGGTTCCTGGTGAAGACACTTGTGTCCACCGGCGGTAGCCACAGATGACTCCGCATAAACGAGGGTATCAAACACGACTTAAGGCAGCCGGTCCTCCAGATGAGCCCTGGGGCATAAGACTGAGCAAGCAGGGGCACTGGCACGCAGGTGGCCTTGCACCTTGGCCTTACATTTTCGGACAGCTCCATTTCCAGTACCCTTTTGAATTAAAATGAGGCTCTCGATGTGTAGACCCTGGACCAGCAGCATCATCTAGAAACTCATTAGAAATGCAAATTCTCAGACTCTTCCCAACCAACTAAATCAGAAACTCTGGGGTGGACCCAGCTATCCTTGATTTGACAAGCCTGCAGGAGATACTGGTGCCTGCTAACATTGGAGAACCGATGAACTGAAAGACGGAGAGAAAAAAGAAAAAGGCATTACTATACCTCATTTCATTATTTTGAGCTGAAGGCAGACCCGGTAATATAACGTGGTAAAAATTTTAGAATGGATGGAATTTAATTTTTGTGAATTAAGTAGACGCTTTTGTGAAACCTAGCAACATCTCTATGGATAAAGAAAGAAATTACCCAGGAGCCTTAAGTTTAAAAAAATCAGGTAATTAAGGTAAGTGCTGAGTTTTTATTTGCATCGTCTAAATGTGTGGGTTCCAAGACCTACTCTTTTTCTTTCTTAAAGCTCTATAACCTTTGATTTAAATGCAATCTAAACGTAAACCCCAAATGCAAATCAGATAATTGGGTTGCACTCTAGGGAAATGGGGAGGGAGGCAGATTTTCTCCCTTCCTCCCCCCTCTCTCCCTTCTCTTCCCCCCTCCTCCTTCCCTGGCCCACAGGGCTCCACGCAAGGCCCATTACTGCAGAAAATAGCTTTAATTCCCCTTTCACATTGCATACTCGATTCAAAGGCCTCCGGGAAATTCTATCATATTCCTGGGGCAGACATTTTAATTAACACAAAACGAAAATTTGTTTTTGTTGTATTGTGTTTTTCCCTAAAGACAGGGAGAAGGGAGGGGATCTTTACCTGGGAGAGGCCCTTTCAGGATCTGGATAGAGGTGGGTGCAATGAAAATGCAAGTGTTCCAATCATCTTTGCACTTTGCATCTTTGACTCCGAGCCACCTGTCTAGGAATGTGCTCTCGGTAAACACCCTTCATTGAGCCCAACAATCTGGGCAGCCTGTTAAATTGTCAGCCCAGGAAGCGGGAGTGACTCAATCTTTATGCCTGTCACCGTGTTTTGCTTACGCAGATGCGTCAGACTATGCCGGCTGGCTTCATTTCCCCAAGTTTTTTTTTTCCTGAAAAGAAAAGCCCACCTGGATTTGCATGCCTATATGCAGCCTTCTAGAGAAAAACAGAAACCTGACTGTGGCAGTCATTCGGTCTCCTCGGAACTTTGTGTGAGTCAAGACTTCTTGTCACAGAAATGTCAGCCAGATGGGCTTGTAGGCACCTTTTAGCACAGTGGTTTTTGAACTATTTTTTCTTTTAGACTTGAAACTCTTTCTTCAAAATAAATGTTACCCAGAAATAGATAGAAAGAGAGTTCATTCCACTCACTCCTTCGGTCTTCCCCATTTCTTCCCCCATCACCCACTGACGCTGAGAGATACAGCAAAGCCTAGTTCGAAGGTTCCTGACACTGTGCTGAAAAAGAATGAAGCCAAGAAGTCAAAGGCCTTTTCACTGGTAATGGGGCTTGAAAGAATCAGAGCCTAGATTAAAAATTAATCTCTGGTTCTGAGCCCTTTCCTATGCAATCCATCGGGCCCATGAAATGACTCATTTGGCGTTGCCGTAGTTTCTAGGCATTCACCCATTCCTTCTTTGACCAAATGTTTATTGAATACCTGCTGTGTTCCCAGCAAGAGCTAGTGCTGTGGACTCAATGGTACACCGAAGAAGACATGGTCCGTGTCCTCACCAAGTCTACTGTAGGATAAATATGTGAATTAAATGGCCACACGAATAAATGTAAAATTACAGCTGTTATTTATGTTATGAAGGAGACGCAGAAGGAGCTACAAGAACTGATGACAGGGCTTGTCCCAGGTGAATTTCAATCCCCCTCTCCTTGTTCTTTAGGGAAACCCACAGTTAAAAAAATTATGACCGGAGGATTTTTCCTCCTCAGAGAGGTCAGGAAGGTTTCCCTGCGATGTAAAACCACAACTGAGATGTAAATGTTTAGTGGTTAGCAAGGGAAAGAAGAGAGGAAAGAACATTCCTGGCAGAGGGAACAGCATGTAGCTAGAATGTGACCAATTTATAGACAAGAGGGGCTGAAGCACAGAGTCTGGGGTGAGGTGGGCTGCCTAAGACCACTAGGACCGTGGCAGGTATATTAAGAAGGCTGTCTTATCCTGAGAACAATGGAAGGCCATGAAAAAGTTTAAAGTTGGGGAGGGAGCAACCTATGCTGTCAGGCCGTTGTTTTAAAATGATTTCTCTGCTTCTAGGATGGGGCACAGGCTGGAGAAGTGCCCGAGAGCAAATGGAAAGTACAGTTCTCATGGCAGAGACAATGGCGGGTTGACCAGGAATGATGGCGATCAGGATGGAGAAGCGGATGAACTGAGGAGCAAGGTGTGTGTTAATGTGGACAGGATTCCGGAGTGGAGGGATGTAGAGGATGAGAACAAGGGAGATGGTTAGGATGATGTCCAGTTTATGATCAGTGAACAGTGACAGTAAACATCGCCTGAGACCAGGCTTGGCTCCTCCCACGTTTTCCAACACAGTAGTTCTCAACCCTGGATGTACATTACAATCACCTAAAAGTTAAAAAAAATACTAGTATTCAAGCCCTATCACCAGAGATTCTGGTTTACTTGGTTGGGGTGAGGTCTGGACATCGGTATTTTTCCCCAAGCTCCTAGGCTGATTCTAATATGCCACCATGGTTGACAACCACTGCTCTAAGCAATCTCCCAGGGGACCTATGTGGCTCCTTCTCTATCTGATCATATGTCATCATCAACAGAGAATGCCATGATCTTCAGTTGCAAACTGATTTGCCTCCTAGAAACATATAGAAATCCTGGCAAATAAGAGAGAACAGATTAGGAAGTGGTCAAGGGAAGAGGAAGCAATACAGTAGACTAGAAAGGACCCTAAACTCACAGACAAGTCACAAGTTCTGCCACTAACAAGCAACTTTCTCATATCTGTCAAATGAAGGCATTGGACTAGACCAGTGGTTCTCAAACTTGAACTCACATCAGCAGCATCTGGGGGCCTGGTTCAAACACAGATTACTGGGCCCCGCACTCAGAGCATGAGACTGAATAGGCCTGGGGTGGCACCTGGAAATCTGAATTACTAAAATCCTCCCAGGTGATACGGATGCTGCTCGAGGTGCCAGGCTGAGGTGCCATTAACAGAGAGAGAGAATCCCAGAGGGATCCATTATTTGTTTCGGACAGAGATCCTGTTTTTATTTAAACTTCAATATTTTATTCATCATAAGTTTTTGCAATGATTTTGATTTAAAAAAATATTACGTTAAAATATTATTTATTTGATTACTGGGTTTTTTGATGTCCCTTGACATTTCATACCTAAGGTGAATTCACTTGATTCTAATCTCACCTGGCCAAGGGCCAAAGGCAGAGAACCACTGAGCTCTATGACTTCAAGAGCCCTTCAAGCTCCAACATTTCACTAAACAGAGAGGCGGGAGAGGTGGTGGCAAAGAGAAGGTGTCCTGGAGCCAAGCTGCAGGTGTTCATGCCTGTGTTCCTGTGCTCTGCCATTTCTAAGCTGTGTAACCTTGGGGAAATTGCTAAACCTCTCTGGGCCTCTGTTTTCCTTAGCTGCAAAGTCAAAGATAATAATACTGATCACATAGATTTATAGTAACTGATTGAGATAACACACATAAAGCACAGAGTATGGGCTGAATACTGTAAGCAGTCAGTATCATCAGCAAATGCCTCTTGGTTTAATCATCTCTGAAGGTTCCCTTCTGATTAGGTTTACCCTGACTTCTTTGAGACCTGAGAAGAAAATTCCGCCCCCCCCCCAAGGCTTCATATAATTTATCAAGTCATATAACTTGTTCATGATTTTCTAATTTGTCCCTTGTGGATTTGCATTTCCTTTATTTCAAAGACATGGTCTGTAAGGTTAGCAAAATGAAATGCAGCATCTTAAATGAAAGTCTTTAGAAAAAGCGAGACAAACCTTTTGGATTGATATTCATTATTTAGTGAACATCAATGAAAAAATAAATGGTACTTCTGAGAGTCCAAGAATCCTCCCATTCATGCTGTGGGACACAAATATTTGTCTAAAGGGGAGACTGACAGTCACTGCCTCCCAATAAGGAAGTCACAGCTTCTGTAAATGCAGTAAATACTTGTGAAATTTTGTAATAAATTAGGGCTCCCAATTTACAGATTTGGGGGCAGAGATCTAGTTTCTTTAGAGAGCCCAGGGAAGTGAAGGGAGAGGTTTTCCAAGGAGGAAATGCAGGCTCCCCCTGTGACTATTCAGATACCTTCATGCTGGGGTCTCTTTCCAGCCTCACACCTGCCATGGCTGACCATATGTCCTCACCAAATAGGACTTTCTGCTGTTTGTCGACATACTGTGTAAACCCACTGCCTTCCCGCACTCATGAGGCTATTTATTCACCTGGAATGGGCTTCCCTGCTTCTCCATATCAAAATCATATCCATCCTTAAAGAAGTCGTGGTATATATATACACTGGAATACTATGCAGCTATAAAAAAGAACTAAATTTTGCCATTGGCAGCAGTATGGGTGGATTTTGAGGGCATTATGCTAAGTGAAAACAGTCAGACAGAGAAAGACAAATACTGTATGATTTCACTTATATGTGGAATCTAAAAAATACAACAAACTAGTGAATACAACAAAAAAGAAGCAGACTCACAGATATAGAGAGCAAACTCGTGATTACCACTGGGGAGGGGAAAGGGGAGAGGGGCAATACAGGGATAAGGGATTAAAAGGTACAAACTATTGGGTATAAGATAGGCTCAAGGATGTACTGTACAACATGGGGAATACAACCAATATTTTGTAATAACAGTAAATGGAAAGTAACCTTTAAAAACTGTGTAAAAATAAAAAAATTTCAAGAAATCATATCCATCCTTTGAGATCTAGTTCAAGTGTCACCTAAGGCCCCATGTCATGTCCCTGTGATTGTTACTGTCAGCCTGTTCGAGCACCTTTGAAGTATCAGGGTTTTCCATTCTGTCATACCATCCTTGGTAAGTTGTTTATCCTCCATGGCGTGGTGGTGCAAGGTGGGGGTGGGGGTCAGGGAATCAACTCCAGTCTCTGTTCAGCTGGTTATCAAAGAAGCTTTGGTTGACTGTCAAACTTTAACCAACAACCAAAATAACAGAGCGCTAGGTTCTACTCAAAGAATTGAGCTTGATTTTTTTTGCCACTCGATTCTCATTGAAAGCAAGGTAAGTGATATTCATGAGTCAGAACATAAGGGGAGAGAGACCTTTAAGATGGCATAAGAGTAAGACGTGGAGATCACCTTCGTCCTCACAAATACACCAGAAATACATCTACATATGGAACAGCTCCTACAGAACACCTACTGAACACTGGCAGAAGACCTCAGACCTCCCAAAAGGCAAGAAACTCCCCACGTACCTAGGTAGGGCAAAAGAAATAAGAAAAAACAGAGACAAAGGAATATGGATGGGACCTGCACCTCTGGGAGGTGAAGGAGGAAAAGTTTCCACACACGAGGAAGGCCCTTCACTGGCAGAGACAGGGGTGGGCAGCGGGGAAGCTTTGGAGCCATGGAGGAGAGCGCAGCAACAGGGGTGCAGAGGGCAAAGCAGAGAGATTCCCACACAGAGGATCGGTGCCAACCAGCACTCACCAGCCCGAGAGGCTTGTCTGCTCACCTGCCAAGACAGGTGGGGACCAGGAGCTGAGGCTCACACTTCAGAGCTCAGATCCCAGGGAGAGGACCGGGGTTGGCTGCGTGAAAGGGGGCTGGTGCACCACAGCTAACCGAGAGGGAGTCCAGGAAAAAGTCTGGACCTGCCTAAGAGGCAAGAGACCATTGTTTCGGGGTGCGCCAGGAGAGGGGATTCAGAGCACCGCCTAAACGAGCTCCAGAGATGGGTGTGAACCACGGCTACCATCGCGGGCACCAGAGACGGACATGAGACGCTAAGGCTGCTGCTGCAGCCACGAAGAAGCCTGTGTACAAGCACAGGTCACTATCCACACCTCCCCTCCTAGGAGCCTGGGCAGCCCGCCACTGCCATGGTCCTGTGATCCAGGGATAACTTCCCTGGGAGAACAAATGGTGCGCCTCAGGCTGTTGCAATGTTACTCTGGCCTCTGCTGCTGCAGGCTCGCCCCACACTCTGTACCCCTCCTTCCCCCCAGCCTGAGTGAGCCAGAGCCCCCTAATCAGCTGCTACTTTAACCTCGTCCTGTCTGAGCAAAAAACAGATGCCCTCACACGACCTACATGCAGAGGCAGAGCCAAATCCAAAGATGAACCCCAGGAGCTGTGCAAACAAAGAAGAGAAAGGGAAATCTCTCCCAGCAGCCTCAGGAGGAGCGGATTAAATCTCCACAATCAACTTGATGTACCCTGCATCTGTGGAATACCTGAATAGACAACGAATCATCCCAAAACTGAGGCAGTGGACTTTGGGAGCAATGATACATATATTTTGTTCTTTATTCTCTTTTTGTGAGTGTGCATGCTTCTTTGTGTGATTTTGTACGTATAGCTTGGCTTTTACCATTTGTCCTAGGGTTCTGCCTGTTCGTTTTTTGTTTGTTTGTTTTTTAGTGTAGTTTTTAGTGCTTGTTATCATCAGTGGATTTGTTTAGCTGCTCTCTTCTTTCTTTTTTTAAAAATTACTTTCCACTTTTTATTTTTAATAATTATTTTTTATTTTAATAACTTTATTTTATTTATTTCTCCTTCCATCTTTTTTTTCTCCCTTTTCTTCTGAGCCATGTGGCTGACAGGGTCTTGGTGCTCTGGCTGGGTGTCAGGCCTGAGACTATGAGGTGGGAGAGCCGAGTTCAGGATATTAGTCCACCAGAGACCTCCCGGCTCCACATAATATCAAAGAGTGAAAGTTTTCCCAGAGATCTCCATCTCAATGCTAAGACCCAGATGCACTCAACGACCAGCAAGATACACTGCTGGACACCCTATGCCAAACAAGTAGCAAGACAGGAACACAACACAACCCTTTAGCAGAGAGGCTGCCTAAAATCGTAATAAGGTCACAGACACCCTAAAACACACCAACAGATGCAGTCCTGCCCACCAGAAAGACAAGATTCAGCCTCATCCACCAGAACACAGGCACCAGTCTCCTCCACCAGGAAGTCTACACAACCCACGGAACCAAACTTAGCCACTGGGGGCAGACACCAAAAACAACGGGAACTACGAACCTGCAGCCTGCAAAAAGGAGACCCCAAACACAGTAAGTTAAGCAAAATGAGAAGACAGAGAAACACACAGCAGATAAAGGAGCAAGGTAAAAACCCACCAGACCAAATGAATGACTAGGAAATAGGCAGTCTATCCGAAAAAGAATTCAGAGTAATGACAGTAAAGATGATCCGAAATCTTGGAAATAGAATGGACAAAATACAAGAAATGCTTAACAAGGACCTAGAAGAGCTAAAGAGCAAACAAACAATGATGAACAACACAATAAATGAAATTTAAAATTATCTAGAAGGAATCAATAGCAGAATAACTGAGACAGAAGAACGGATAAGTGACCTGGAAGATAAAAGAGTGGAAATAACTAGTGCAGAGCAGAATAAAGAAAAAAGAATGAAAAGGATTGAGGACAGTCTCAGAGACTTCTGGGACAACATTAAACGCACCAACATTAGAATTATAGGGGTCCCCGAAGAAGTGAAAAAGAAAGGCACTGAGAAAATATTGGAAGAGATTATAGTTGAAAACTTCCCTAATATGGGAAAGGAAATACTCAATCAAGGCCAGGAAGCACAGAGTCCCATACGGGATAAATCCAAGGAAAAATGCACAAAGACATATATTAATCAAACTACCAAAAATTAAACACAAAGAGAAAATGTTAAAAGCAGCAAGGGAAAAACAACAAATAACGTACAAGGGAATCCCCATAAGGTTAACAGCTTATCTTTCAGCAGAAACTCTGCAAGCCAGAAAGGAGTGGCAGGACATATTTAAAGTGATGAAAGGGGAAAACCTACAAACGAGATTACTCTATCCAGCAAGTATCTCATTCAGAATGGAGAAATTAAAACCTTTACAGACAAGCAAAAGTTAAGAGAATTCAGCACCACCAAAACAGCTTTACAACAAATGCTAAAGGAACTTCTCTACACAGGAAACACAAGAGAAGGAAAAGACCTACAATAACAAACCCAAAATAATTAAGAAAATGGCAATAGGAACATACACAGCAATAATTACATTAAATGTAAATGGATTAAATGCTTCCACCAAAAGACATAGACTGGCTGAATGGATCCAAAAACAAGATCCATATATATGCTGCCTACAAGAGTCCCCTTCAGACCTAGGGACAAATACAGACCGAAAGTGAGGGGGTGGAAAAAGATATTCCTTGTAAATGGAAAGCAAAAGAAAGCTGCAGTAGCAATTCTCATATCAGACAAAATAGACTTTAAAATAAAGACTATTACAAGAGACAAAGAAGGACACTACATAATGATCAAGGGATCGATCCAAGAAGAAGATATAACAATTATAAATATTTATGCACCCAACATAGGAGCACCTCAATACATAAGGCAAATAGTAACAGCCATAAAAGGGGAAATCGACAGTAACATATTCATAGTAGGGGACTTTAACACCCCACTTTCACCAATGGACAGATCATCCAAAATGAAACTAAATAAGGAAACACAAGCTTTAAATGATACATTAAACAAGATGGACTTAATTGATATTTATAGGACATTCCATCCAAAACCAACAGAATACACATTTTTCTCAAGTGCTCATGGAACATTCTCCAGGATAGATCATATCTTGGGTCACAAATCAAGCCTTGGTAAATTTAAGAAAATTGTATCAAGTATCTTTTCTGACCACAATGCTACGAGACAAGATATCGATTACAGGAAAAGATCTGTAAAAAATACAAACACATGGAGGCTAAACAATACACTACTTAATAACGAAGTGATCACCGAAGATATCAAAGAGGAAATCAAAAAATACCTAGAAAGAAAAGACAATGAAAACACGATGACCCAAAACCTATGGGATGCAGCAAAAGCAGCTCTAAGAGGGAAGTTTAGAGCAATAAAATCCTACCTCAGGGAAACAAGAAACATCTCAAATAAACAATCTAACCTTACACCTAAAGCAATTAGAGAAAGAACAGAAAACCCCCAAAGTTAACGGAAGGAAAGAAATCATAAAGAAGTAAATGAAAAACAAATGAAGGATACAACAGCAAAGATCAATAAAACTAAAAGCTTGTTCTTTGAGATGATAAACAAAACTGATAAACCATTAGCCAGACTCATCAAGAAAAAAAGGGAGAAGACTCAAATCAATAGAATTAGAAATGAAAAAGGAGAAGTAACAACTGACACTCCAGAAATATAAAGAGTCATGAGAGATTACTACAAGCATATATGCCAATGAAATAGACAACCTGGAAGAAATGAAGAAATTCTTAGAAAAGCACAACCTTCCAAGATAGAACCAGGAAGAAATAGAAAATATAAACAGACCAAACACAATCACTGAAATTGAAACTGTGATTACAAATATTCCAATAAACAAAAGCCCAGGACCAGATATGGCTTCAATGGCAAATTTTACCAAACATTTAGATAAGAGCTAACACCTATCCTTCTCAAACTCTTCCAAAATATAGCAGAGGGAGGAACACTCCCAAACTCAATCTAGGAGGCCACCATCACCCTGACATCAAAACCAGAAAAAGATGTCACAAAGAAAGAAAACTACAGGCCAATATCACTAACGAACATAGATGCAAAAATCCTCAACAAAATACTAGCAAACAGAATCCAATGACACATTAAAAGGATCATACACCGTGATCAAGTGGGGTTTATCCCAGGAATGCAAGGATTCTTCAATACACGCTAATCAACCAATTTGATAAACCATATTAAAAAACTGAAGGTGAAAAACCATGTGATCATCTCAATACATGCAGAAAAAGCTTTCAACAAAATTCAACACCCATTTATGATAAAACCCCCCAGAAAGTAGGCATAGAGGGAACATACCACAACATAATAAAGGCTGTATATGACAAGCGCACAGCAAACATTGTTCTCAACGATGAAAAACTGAAACCATTTCCACTAAGATCAGGAACAAGACAAGGTTGCCCACTTTCACCACTATTATTCAACATAGTTTTGGAAGTTTTAGCCACAGCAATCAGAGAAGAAAAAGAAATAAAAGGAATCCAAATCAGAACAGAAGAAGTAAAGCTGTCACTGTTTGCAGATGACAGGATAGTATACATAGAGAATCCGAAAGACCCTACCAGAAAACTTCCAGAGCTAATCAATGAATTTGGTAAAGTAGCAGGATACAAAATTAATGCAGAGGAATCTCTTGCATTCCTATACACTAAAGATGAAAAATCTGAAAGAGAAATTAAGGAAACACTCCCATTTACCACTGCAACAAAATGAATAAAATACCTAGAAATAAACTTACCTAAGGAGACAAAAGACCTGTAAGCAGAAAACTGTAAGACACAACATTGTGAAAATGACTATATTACCCAAAGCAATCTACAGATTCAATGCAATCCTTATGAAACTACCACTGGCATTTTTCACAGAACTAAAACAAAACATTTCACAATTTGTATGGAAACGCAAAAGACCCCGAATAGCCAAAGCAATCTTGAGAAAGAAAAACAGAGTTGGAAGAATCAGGTTCCCTGACTTCAGACTATACTACAAAGCTACAGTAATCGAGACAGTATGGTACTGGCACAAAAACAGAAATATAGATCAATGGAACAGGATAGAAAGCCCAGAGATAAACCCATGCACATATGGTCACCCTATCTTTGGTAAAGGAGGCAAGAATATACAATGGAGAACAGACAGCCTCTTCAATAAGTGGTTCTGGGAAAACTGCACAGCTACATGTAAAAGAATGAAATTAGAACACTCCCTAACACCATATACAAAAATAAACTCAAAATGGATTAAAGACCTAAATGTAAGGCCAGACACTATAAAACTCTTAGAGGAAAACATAGGCAGAACACTCTGACATAAATCACAGCAAGATCCTTTTAGACCCACCTCCTAGAGAAATGGAAATAAAAACAAAAATAAACAAATGGGACCTAATGAAACTTAAAAGCTTTTGCACAGCAAAGGAAACCATAAACAAGATGGAAAGACAACCCTCAGAATGGGAGAAAATATTTGCAAATGAAGCAACTGACAGGATTAACCTCCAAAATATACAAGCAGCTCATGCAGCTCAGTATCAAAAAAACAAACAACGCAGTCCAAAAATGGGCCAAAGTCTTAGATAGACATTTCTCCAAAGAAGATATACAGATTGCCAACAAACACATGAAAAGATGCTCACCATCACTAATCATTAGAGAAATGTAAATCAAAACAATGAGGGGCTCTCCTGGTGGCGCAGTGGTTGAGAGTCTGCCTGCCGATGCAGGGGACACGGCTCCTGCCCCGGTCCGGGAAGATCCCACATGCCGTGGAGCGGCTGGGCCCGTGAGCCATGGCCGCTGGGCCTGCGCGTCCGGAGCCTGTGCTCCGCAACGCGAGAGGCCACTACACTGAGAGGCCTGCATACCGCAAAAAAAAATAAAACCACAAAAAACCAAAAAAAACCCACAATGAGGTATCACCTCACACCAGTTAGAATGGCCATCATGAAAAAATCTACAAACAATAAATGCTGGAGAGGGTGTGGAGAAAAGGGAACCCTCTTGCACTGTTAGTGGGGATGTAAATTGACACAGCCACTATGGAGAACAGTATGGAGGTTCCTCAAAAAACTAAAAATAGAATTACCATACGACCCAGCAATCCCACTACTGGGCATATACCCTGAGAAAACCATAATTCAAAAAGAGTCATGTACCACAATGTCCACTGCAGCTCTATTTACAATAGCCAGGACATGGAAGCAAACTAAGTGTCCATCAACAGATGAATGGATAAAGAAGATGTGGTACAAATAGACAATGTAATATTACTCAGCCATAAAACGAAATGAAATTGAGTTATTTGTAGTGAGGTGGATGGACCTAGAGTCTGTCAAACAGAGTGAAGTAAGTCAGAAAGAGAAAAACAAATACTGTATGCTAACACATATATATGGAATCTAGGGGGGAAAAAAGGTTCTGAAGAACTAGGGGCAAGACGGGAATAAAGACACAGGTGTAGAAAATGGTCTTGAGGACACAGGGAGGGAAAAGTGTAAGCTGGGACGAAGTGAGAGAGTGGCATGGACATATATACACTACCAAATGTAAAATAGATAGCTAGTGGGAAGCAGCCACATAGCACAGGGAGATCAGCTCAGCACTTTGCGACCACGTAGAGGGGTGGGATACGGAGGGTGGGAGGGAGACGCAGGAGGGAGGAGATATGGGGATATACGTATATGTGTAGCTGATTCACTTTGTTATAAAGTAGAAAGTAAAACACCATTGTAAAGCAATTATACTCCAATAAAGATGTTAAAAATATAAAATAAAGGGGCAATACCAAGAAAAAAAAAGAAGAACATAAGGGGATGCATCCTTAGATCATGTTGTTTTTGCCTCATTATTGTTCTATGCTTCTATATACAATCTCCCTGAACTAAGAAATATTATAAGAATGATCCTATAAAACCCAATGCTATATTACTGTCAGAAAGCTTTTATAGAAAACTTGCAGTGTGCTTTTATTACCCACTGGAGAAATTGTCCCCATGCCCGAAGACCAGGAAAAAATGTACTTCTAAGCAACTGGTGAGTTTTAATCTTGTTGAATGAAGATTAAACAAGAATGAATGAATCCTGACCTGTTTTCTGTTTTGCCCTGGTTAGGAGAAAACTCCAAGTAAACACTTTACAGAATGTTTTGATGGGCATTTTTTATATTGATACTATTCCTAGCTTCACATTATTTTTCTAACTTTAGTTTTGAGTTTTACCTGTTTATTTCATTTTAAACTCTTTTGCTTCTCTATTCCTTTAAGACACTTCAAATCCTTTTATAAAAGAGGTAAGAGATACTTAGAAAATTAATATTTCCTTGAGATAGATAATATATCTTATATGTTTTGAATTTCCAATACTTAACTTAGAACTTGACATGTTTATATATGTTTTTAAAGGGAAAGAGGAAGGATGACAAGGGAGAAGGAAAAATTAAAGTTAGTGGTAGAAGTTTCTATATCCTACTCAGACATCTAGATGAATAGTGGAAAAAAAACTAAAGAAATATTTTAGGACATGTAAGGTGCACCAAATATTTTAGAATGCCTGAAAACCTGAAGGTACCACTCTACATGGTTCCAACAGATTTTAATATTGTACAGATAATTTTTTTAGGTTATATTCAGATATTTGGCATATGTAGACACAACCACTGATTTAACCATTATCCCAAGTATGAAATTATTTTTAAAGCAATTATTCCCTAAATTTCTGAAGCTTGTTTATGTACTTTTTTGGTTCAAGTTATTGTACCTGAAGATAATTTAATGCATTTTAAAATATGCATTATGACCATCCTAATACAGAAATGTTGTGAGTAGAAAATGAGTTGAGAAAGCATTTTATAAAGTAAAAAGTCTTAATCAAAAGTAATGTGATATGTATTTCTTCATAAGCACATACTTTGCAGGGGTATCCTTTATCTGTCAGAAGGAAATTTCAGTTTCGTGGCCTGAAATGAAAAGGCTATAAATTCAGTGTACGTACAAAAGCGTACATATACCAACACAAACCCAGTGAGACATTAACACAAACAGCAGTCATTACTGAGAACAGGGACTATTTGGAGTCATCCTAGGTGTCTCTCTTTCTCTCCAACTCACGCCGCAACCAGTTGGTCAGAACATCTGATGACCACCAACCAACTCCACAGCTCGTACCATCCTCCATATTGCAATAGCCTCCCAGCCAAACTCCTGCCTATCTCCCTCGTCCCATTAAGATATTCTCCACACAGGACCAGAGTTCCCCTTTACAAACACAAGTCAGACCATGCCATGCCTCTGCTCAGTACCCTTCAGTGGCTCCCATCTCACTCGGAGAAAAAGCCAAAGTCCTTGCAATGCTCCTTCTCTGTGCGACCTCTCAGGATGCTTTTCCTACTACTGCCCCTTCCCCAGTCCATTCCAGCCACTTGGCATCTTTATTATGCTTTAAATAGGATAGCCATGCTCACAGCCTTTGGTTATCTTCGTCCTTGTGCCTCAAATGCTCTTACCTGAATTTCTGCATGGCTCATTTTCTCTCCTGCTTTATGTTTTTGTCCATATGTCAGTAAGGTCTTTAACCACCACCCTATGTGAAATTGTAAATGCCCTCCTGTTCCTACCCAGGAACTTTCTGTCTTCTTCTCTTGCTCAGCTTTTGTCCATAACATTTATCACCTTCTAACAGACACATGTTATATATATATATATATATATATATGTATATATATATATGTACGTGTGTGTGTTAAATATATATATATATACTCTATATAGTATATAAAATAAAATTTATTATCTTGTAACAGACACATGCACACAGTATGTATATATATAATATATAATACTATAGAGTTAACAAATTGTTCATGTATGTATATGAGTTCATATGAATATATATATGTGCATGTATATATATATGTTGTTTATTTGTTAATTATCTGTCTCCTGCAATGAGAAGACTTCCATGAGAGCAGGGATTTTTGTTTGGCTCACTGATGTTGCCCCTGCACAGGCCAGTCTCCTTCCTCCCATCAATTTTATAGGCTTTGATGGTATTAATCCTCTTATATCATTGCCCTGTTCTAAAATTGTCATTGGCTTTCTGTGACTCTAGAAGGAAACTCACATTGCTCAGTAAGATGGCATGACCTCCTATGAACATTTCAATTTGCATTCTTACTACTCTTTTTTTTTTGTTTTGCTTCATCCAAACTGATCTCACTTGCTTTACATTATATATGCTACACATCTTCTCACCTCTATGTTTATAGTTAAGCTGTATTCCCTGCCTGGAATGTCCTTTCCTTACTTCTCTGAAGGTCTAAATTTTACTTACATTTCAACATGAGTGGCCTAGATCAAATGCCACCTCCTCCACGGAGTCTTCTCTGATTCCTTCAGCAGGATCCGGCTCGCTTTTTTCTAAGTCTTACTGTTGGCTGACTCTCCTACATAACACATCACAGTATCACAGAGAATACAGCATAGGGTTAAGGGTTTTGAATCTAAGAGTGTGGCCTTGAGCATGTTCCGTAATTCTCTAAGTCTTGGTTCTTTGATCAAAAAAGGAGGTTACTTACAATATGACTATGAGGTTAAACAAGATAATAGAAATAAGTCTGATCTCAATAATTGAGACTATTACCACTATCATCACCAACATCATCATTTCTCCCTTGAAATGTTATTTTCCTGTTAAACTGTAAGCTTTTTTAAATTAGAATAAATGTCTAATTCACCTCTACACGCCTAGGTACTCAGTACATATTTATTGAGTAAATTTGAGAGTCAAGACCATGAGTTCGTCCTGTAAGTTAAAGATACTTGCTAAAAAGATGAGAGCATTTTGGGGGGCAATCACCTTCTAGCAAGGAAATCCATTCCTATCTGACTTTGTTTTAGTTCTCAGATATTGTTAGCATAGAATTTGCAAAGAGCTAGCTTTAGGTTTTCTTACTATATTTCCCAGTGTACAAGAAGAATTCATTAGTTAAGAAAATATCAACCTAACTCATTCTAAGTCCAAGGAAATGTAAGGTCAAGGAAGAAAGTTAAAGAACAAATATAAAGTTCAATAAGATGTGGTCCCTGTCACAGATAACCTCATATACAGATATCCTGGAGAGTCAATATACATAATAAGTGACAGAATAGAAGCAAGCCCAGTGTGTTAACGGGAACGTCAGAGCATATTCAGTCCTTACATGTTGTTTGGGGGAATATTCCCCAGAGGAGATGATATATGAGCTAAATTATTAGAGATGAGTGAAAATTAGTCAAAAGAAGAAAAGTAGAATAAGCATTCTAACTAGGCAAAAAATATGGCATAAACAAGGGTAAGAAAACCTGAAATAGCATGATATATGCTGGATTTTACAAGAATTTTGGTGTGATTACAGCTTCTATTCCAGAGCAAAGAATAGGAAAATACAAAGTTGGAGAGAGTGAGTTGTAGGCTAAGTCATGGAATACCCTAAGCGTCATGCTCCCGGTCTTTATTTTGCAGGCAAAGAGGAGACCTGAAGGATTTTAAATGGGGGAGGGATATGATCAGATTTATGTTTTAGATAGATTTCTCTGGCTACAAGTAGAGGCTAAACCTGAGGAACACCAGAACTGAAGCAAAATACAAACAAATAACAACAATATAAAAATAAGTCTGGAGGCTACTGGAAAGCTCCAAGCTATAAAAAATGGAAAGCTAATCAGGGAAGTAGGGCAATAGATGGAGGGATGAAATCAAGAACTGTAGGCAAGAAAATCAATAAGAATTGGTAATTGGCGCATGAACTGGATGGGAAGAAGGAGGAACTTAGGTTTCTATTTGGATGACTGTGCAGAAGGTGATGCCAATCACCGAGAAAGGATATTGATGAGAAGGAGCAGAGGAGGGGCTGGGCCCATGGGGACAAGATGATGAGCTGGGTTTTAGTCACCCTGGAAAAGAGTCATCAACAGGGAAGGAATATGAGCTGGAGATAACGTTTCAGGATCATCAGGATACAGGGTGGTTAAACCATGGGGGTGCAGAAGCTCACTCAAGGATAGAGTTTATGTAGAGACCAGAATCCTGGTGAACACAGCATATAAAGCAAAGGAGGAGGAGCCCACAGGGGAAGCATATTAGGAACACACAGAGAAAGAGAAGAGGAGAATCAAATGAAAATAATTTGTTGAAGCTAAAGGAATAGAGAATTTCAGGAAGGAGGGATTGATCAAGTGTCCAACACAGCTGCAACACAAAATAAGATATGGACTGAAGGGTTTCTTAGATTTGGCAAAGACATTTTAAATTAGATTTGGAGCATGGAGAAAAACAAGAAAAGGTTAAGCCTGATGCTTGGAAAAGATGATGCAATGTTAACAGGTGACAGTGAGCAAGGAGAAGCATCTAGCATTTCCATTGCTTATCTATCCTATCAAGGGGAACAATCTTCAAACTGGAAAGGTAGCACCAATGTCTTTAAGAGGGAATTAAAGCCCAAGGTAGTTAGAATATAGTCAAGACAGGATAGTGTTGCTTTTCATCTGAGGAAGTCTTCCAGGTCTGAAAGAATTATAATCTAGGACACACACACACACACACACACACACACACACACACACACACACACAAACATGCCGTGCAGTTGTTATTTCAGAACTTCTGTTGGAAAACTTTCAGCATCATAAATAAGAAGGTCAAAGATGCTGAGAACTGCAGGCTAACAAAAAGAAAAAGGAGCTCAGAAAAATTGTGTTCAAATATATAAAGTACTATCATATAGAATAAGAAAGAGTACATTGATTTTGTGTGACTCCAAAAAGCAGAACTCCAAGTGTAGAAGTTGTAGACGTGAAGATTTCAGCTAATTAAATAGGACTTTCCATCATTCAGTCATGACATGAGCCACTTTGAAAAGCAGTGTTTTCCTGCCTTAGAAGTGTTTGAGCCGAGGTTGATGGCCATCTGTCAGGACGGATAGTTGGACTCAATTTGGAAGTCCCAATACCTGCTGTTCATGCCCTCTACCACATTTAAGAGACATCATTTATTGAAAACAGCACTTTCCTATTGAGCTTAGAAAAGAAAATAAATTATTTTTTTATCCCTGAATTATATTATCCCAAAGGTCCTTTCCAAATAGAAAATCCCACGTATCTAGAGTCTAGAAACTACAGTAAACGTGGTTCCTATGGTAAATGTTGAAATGATGATTAAAAAAGAAATAGTTTAGTTAACTAAATTATTTGGGGCCAGCGGTATGGGAACTGTTGCTGTTTAGGCTACATTTCTCATGTGATCCCTTGCAAGGGAACCAAAGTCCTAGGTTGAATTAGGCAGCATTCAATGCTGACTTTAGACTCTCAGATTAATAAACAAATATTTAGTGATGTCCTTCCGGTGCCAGACACAAAGCTAGGTACAGCTACTGTGGAGAAAATGTGTCTACTAGGCACACTTAGAACAGAAGGTGATGATGTTATAAAAAGACTTCTTGCCATCTCCCTCTTGGCCAGTTAAAATGAATTAGAATGATCAAAGGCATTAGCACTGAGTTCTTGCTTTGTATAGTTCAACCTACAAATCTCTATTTATTACTGCAAGACCATAATTCACAAAGAAAGGTTCAGAGAGGTCGGTATTTATGACTACCTGAAGTGTTTCATTTGCAAGAATTATAAATGGAAAATCTGGCACAGAGTTAGAAATGTAGATCTTCTGATACAAAAATTTGCCCCACTGATTTTTACATATTTCTTAAACTGTGCACTGCTGCTTTAATATTGTTTTGGAACAGATTGACCAT
Source organism: Phocoena sinus (assembly GCF_008692025.1). Taxonomy (NCBI): domain Eukaryota; kingdom Metazoa; phylum Chordata; class Mammalia; order Artiodactyla; family Phocoenidae; genus Phocoena; species Phocoena sinus. The sequence continues at coordinate 48,538,299 of NC_045765.1, read as the reverse complement.
AAATATTTAAAGAACTGCTGTTCAACAATCAAAGCTATTCACAACAGTAGCTGTTTGAAAATACAAATGAGATCTGCTAAGGTCAAGAAAACAAAGTTAAATAGAAAAGATTCAATGTAAACTATCTCTTGGTACTGTTTGGTAGCCCAAATAAGAGAAAGTTCACGAGGTAATGCTTGTAATAGATTAGGTGCTCAATAAATATTTTTGGAATGAGATGTATGCACAAAAGTATCTACCACTAACAAGGGGATGGGAGAGATGGAAGATTTTTAGCTTTCACAATGACTGAAATGATACAACTATAAAAACATGGAGAAGTGAGAACAAATGCTGGCTAAATGTTTTTACTTTGCTTTTTAATCTGTCCATTAGTTTGAAAGGATACATGCTAAAATCACAGAGTGCTTTGAATCCAGGGTCTACCACCAAAATACAGCAAAGTGGCCCTTGCTTTAACAACTAGTCAAAGAAGTATTCTCATTATGTGACCTGAATACCTAGTCTTTCCACTGTCACATGTAAAAGATGCTAATCACTTAATCATTGTTTTAAATATGTCCTAGAGAATCCTTCCTCAATCTCCTAAGCTAAGTTCAGTTATCCTGTATGACAGCTATGGGAGTGCTCTGCTCAGATCTTCCTTCAGGGAATATGTGCTGTGAGGAGTGTAGTTAGCTGAATCTTCCAGCTGCCACCCTTTCAGTATTCACCACAGCATCAACACCAAGGTTATGTTCTCCCTGGGATGCACCAAACCAATGACTGAGCAATGCATGGGTACTAGATCTGTCCATTCCTGACAATCTTTGCTCTGGGGCTCCCATTAATCTGCCCAAGGCTTTCTCAGAGCTGCATAACTATAAAAGAATTCTTTTCTCATTTTATATATATATTTTTAAATCGACTTACTAGACCAAATATTTGACCTATTAAAAAAAAAGTAACAATGAATTGTGTTTTATCATATGTACATATATATATGTACACATATATCCTATGTAGAAATAGTAGCATAAAGATCAGAAAGGGAAAGGAATACTGCTGTATGCATTATACATAAGTGGTATAATACTCAAACTATGATAAATTAGATTCATATTAAAAATTCTAAAGCAACCACAAAAAGTAAAACAAAAAGGTATAGCTAATAAATCAATAGAGGAGATAATATACTAAAAATAATCAATTAATACAAATGAAGACAGAAAAAGAGGAAACCCACAGGCTATGAGTAAATGTTTGCAAATCTTGTATCTGATAAGTGACTTGTAACTAGAATAAAGAACTCAAAACTCAGTTGTGAGAAAGCAAACAACCCAATGAAAAATAGGCAAAAAATTTTAACAGACACTTCACCAAAGAAGAAATACAGATGAAAACTAAGAACATGAAAAGATGCCCAGCTTCATTAGTCATTAGGGAAATGCAAATTAAATGAACAATAGATACCACTACAAACCTATTAGAATGGCTAAAATTTAAAAGACTGACTTTGCCAAATGTTGGAGAGAATGTGGAGGAAATGGAACTCTCATGAATTGCTGGTGGGAACGTAAAATGTACAACCACTTCGGAGAACAATTTGGCAGTTCCTTAAAATATCTTCCTGTTATTTTATCCAGCCATCCCATTCCTAGGTATTTACCCCAGAGAAAAGAAGAAATATCTCCATATAAAGAATTGCCCATAAATATTCACAGTTGCTTTATTTGTCATAGTCCCAAACTTGAAATAATCCAACTTCCATCAGCAGGTGGATAAATAAAATATGGTATATTCATCCAATGGAACACTTCTCAGCAGTAAAAAATGGAACTGTCGGGCTTTCCTGGTGGCGCAGTGGTTAAGAGTCTGCCTGCCAATGCAGGGGACATGGGTTCGTGCCCTGGTCCGGGAAGATCCCACATGCCGTGGAGCGGCTAGGCCCATGAGCCATGGCCACTGAGCCTGCACGTCTGGAGCCTGTGCTCCGCAACAGGAGAGGCCACAACAGTGAGAGGCCCACGTACTGCAAAAAACCCCCCCCCAAAAAAACCAAAACAAAACCAAAAAAGATGGAACTGTTGATACACACAGCAATACTGATGATTCTTAAAATGATGATGCTGAGTGAAAGTAGCCAGGAAAAAAATACATACTGTATGATTCTATATACATAAAATTCTAAAAAGTGAAAACTAATCTATGGTGGCAGAAAGCAAGTCAGGGAAAGGGAAAGATTATAAAGGGGCACAAAAAACTTTGGGGGTGATAGATATTTTCATTCTTCTAATTGATGATAGATTCATGGGTATGTATATAGGTCAAAACTTATCTGATTGTACATTTTAACATTTACAATTTACTGTATGTCAATTATACCTCAATAAAGCTGTTGACATAGGCAAATATTTGAATAAATATTTCTGAAAAAATGAACAAATGGCCAATAAGCACACTTTCACTATTTCACCAGTAAGTATGACATTTGGTATAAGATTTTTGTGATACCCTTCATCAGGTTAAAATGTTCCCCTCTACATGTAGTCGCTAAGAGATTTTATTATATTTACAATACAGATTTTTAAAATTCAGTCTGAGAACCTTTGCTTTTCAGAAATTTTAGTCCATTTACAATTACTGTAACTAATTGACCACATGATTATTTGTATTTTACTTATCCCACTTGTTCTATATTTTTCATTCTCTCCTTTATTTGCCTTCTTTTGGATTAATTGTAAATTTTTTAACTTTAAAACTTTCTCCTCTCTCAGCTGGTTACTTATACATTATTCTATCCTTTCAAAATAGTGGTTACACTACAGATTATGGTATACACCTATTAAGTATTAGAATATAACTTATGTTAATAGTTTTACTACTTTCCCCTCAAAGCTAAGGCCTTAAACATTTTGATTACCTTGCTCTATTCATCTCTCCCTTCTGCCTTTTATGTTATTTTTACCTGTATTTTGTTTAATTTTTATTTTATTCTATTGGAGTAAAATCGCTTTACAATGTTGTGCTAGTTTCTGCCGTACAGTGAAGATGAATCAGCTATATCTAGACCTATATCCCCTCCCTCTTGGACCTCCCTCCCACCGCCCCCCACATCCCACCCATCTAGGTCATCACAGAGTACCGAGCTGAGCTCCCTGTGCTATACAGCAGGTTCCCACTAGCTATCTATTTTACACATGGTAGTGTATTTATATCAAATCTAATCTCCCATTTCGTCCCCCCCTCGCCTCCCCTTCATGTCCACATGTCTGTTCTATACATCTATGTCTCTATTCCTGTCCTATAAATAGGTTCTTCTCTACCATTTTTCTAGATTCCACATATATATGATAATATATGATATTTGCTTTTCTCTTTCTGGCTTACTTCATTCTGTATGACAGACTCTACATAATATTATAATATTATTTAAAAGTTTTTCATCAATAGTCAATACTTCTTATGGTTCTTCATTCGTTTCTGAATTTTAAAATGTATGTCTGCTTGGTTACAAGCAGACATTGGTTTAAAATGTATGTCTGCTTGGTTACATCCTGCACCGCCCATCATGTCCCTGAGGAGCAACCTCTCACGTCTCTCCCAGACACAAGTACACTCCACCCTGAAGAAGACTGTCCACTCCATGGCTGTTCTTGGAGCCCCATGCTCATGGGGACAGAAAAGAAAAGGAGTGGAATATGAGCCCACTGCCATAAGAGAAGGTGGCCTGATGAAAAGGCTCTCCAGTTTGGGCTGCCACCTTAAAGCCTTTGGAGATTTGAGTTTTATTTCAGTTCTCAAGATGGTCTCTATAACAACCTGATAGTGACTCCTGGTTGGGCCTTGCCAGCCAGGAAATATCAGAGGCGGCTAGTAGAGCAGTGTCAGGTGGCTATAGCTGTGTCACAGTGAGAGGAGACCATAGCCTGGCAATTGGTACCATTAGTGGTCTTGCCCAGCACCGCACAGACTTTTGTGTGACCTGGGTTGATACCCATGTATTTTTTATTTTAAAAAAATGCATGTCTGCTTGTAATAAATCATCCCAGATATTATTGACTTGAAAGTATCTTTATTTTGCCTTTATATTTGGAGGATATTTTTAGAGGATATAGAATTCTAGAGTGACAGTATTTCTGAAACTGTCATGCCACTGTCTTCTGGATTCCATAATTTCTATAGAAAACTCAGCTGTACAATTGCTTTTCCCTTAATGGTCATATGATTTTTGTCTCTGTTTTCAAGATTTTCTTTGTTTATAATTTTTTGCAGTAATATTATGATAGATCTAGCTATGATTTTATTTATCTTGAGTGGCGTTAATACCACTCCTTTAACTGTAGCCCAATGACTTTCATCAATTTTAGAAAAAGTTCAACCAGAGTCTTCTCAAATATTGATTTTGCCCATTATCTGTCTTCCATCTCCTTCTTGAACTTTTGTTACAAATGTTAGACTTATTATGTCCTGTGTAACTTTTAGGCTTTTTCTTATTTCTCGTACTTTTTTACTTTATTGTTTCAGTCTGGATATATTTTATTGACCTGCTTTCTTGGTCAGTAATCTTCTCTACTGCTCCAGTATAGCAGCTCTTACATCCATTGATTGAGTTCTTAATATCAGTTATTGATTTCTTAACTTTCTTAGCTCAGAATTTTCATCTATTGCTATGACATGGTCCCAGAATTTACCTTCCTTCTCCCTGCTACCCCTCAATCCCCACCAAACTATCTTCCTGGTTATCCTTGTAACATCTGCTTGCTCTTTCAAGAAGTGTGACATTGGCTAGATTATATACAGCTGTACTGTCCCTAGAAGCTTTCTCTTGTTGTTTGTCTTCCCCTAGAAAAAAAGCCCATTATGTTGCCTGGTTGGAGTGATTAACTATTGTTTGTATATCATATACCTCCCTGCCAGCCTTGGAGAGCATAACTGTTCAGATGCCTGCTGGCTTAAAAGAAGGAAGATCAGATTGATGTCAGAGTTTCCACAATGCAAGGCCTTGTCTTTCCAAAGGAATTACTCATCTACACTTGGGCCAGATGAATTCTGATTGAGAGGGTACCACCATACATTAATGAGAAGTAGGGTCTCAGTGGTGGGTCCTACCCAAATCCCATTATATATGTTAAAGAAGTCATCATTATCTGAAATTCCCAGAGGATGACAGTCTAGTGGAGGAAGATGGGGTAGAGGGTTCAGCATACATGCTTCTAATGCCACAGTCCTCTGATTTGACCTTTAAGTCTGGATGCTCCAATCTCCTTTGCTGGTTCATGTGTACAACCTATAAATATTGGAGAATTCCCAGAGCTTGGTCTTGGGCCTCCTTCTATTCTCAGTGTTTACTTTTTCTCTTAATGATAACCCAGGCCCATGGCTTTAAACACCACCTCTACTTCTAACTCTGTTCTCTCCCTAATATTCCAGACACAGACATCTAATGACCTATTTGATGTCCCCTGATAGATGTTTAATACATAACTCAAAATTAACTTGCTTCAAAGGGAACTGCTTACACAGGCCCTCTTTAACAACTATTCTAATATAGCAACCCAGCAATTACTAACACATCATTCTGCTCTTATTTTTATCGACAGTGACTGTAGGTGTCTGATATTTCGTTCTATTTACTTATAATTTATACTCTATTTCCTCCCATTACAATATAAATTCCATTAGAACAGAGGTGTGTATGTTTTGCTTGCTACTGTTTGACCAGTAACCATAACTTGTTCCAGACCATAGTAAAAGAAACTGAGTGACTGTTTGTGGAATGAATGTGAGAAGACCATGCCTCTTTTTCCTGAGATGACATTTGTCTGGAGTGGAGTTGGGAGGGATGTGGGTGGTTTGAAATCTCATTCACATTCTTTGTTATATGTAAGCCTACATAGCAAGTCAGCTTTCATTATGGGGATGTCACTCATATCCCTCTACTGATCCCACACACTTCCTTGTCCAAAATAATTTACCCCAAATCCATTCTTTGCTCTCTATTACCTCTGCTTCCTCCTAATCCAAGCCTCCTTCCTCTCTTTCCCATCAGTTCTGATAGCCACCCTGTATTCTCCACACAGCAGCCAACATGATATTTAGAAAAACATAGGATATTATGTCCCTGTCCTGTTTTAAACCACCCAAGGTTTCCTATTATACTTAAAATAAAACCAAGCTCCTCATCATAGCCTTTGAGGCCATATGTGATCTGGTCCCTGCCTTTTTCTTTATGACTGTGGGCCCCCAACTCTCTCCCTTGCTAACTAAGCTCGGCCATATTGCCCTGCTCCCTTTTATGTTAACATAGCAAGCTCATTGCTGCCTGAGGTCCCTTTTACTTACTACTCCCTCTGTCTGGAGGATCCTCTTCCCTGGTTTTTGCATGGCTGATGATCTCACAGCCTTTGAGTCTGGAGCTTCCCTGAGCTTCCCATTTATGGCCACTTAATTTTTCATTATCATATTGTCCTATATTATTTTCTTCATTGTTCTTATAGCCAACTGAAGTTATCTTATTTACTGACATTTTTTTGGACTGTCTTATTCCCTACCATCTCTCCAGCATCTAAAACAATATGTGACACACAATAGATGCTCATTACTCATTTGTGGAATACATAAGTGAACGAATGAAATGGAGAAATTCTCAATCTCTCATACCTTTGCTGCTCTAAATGTCATTTATTTGGGATAAGTCCTTATTTATTCTTTCTTTACTTAAAAAAGAAATAGAGTAAGCTTAAAATCCATAATTTTTCCCCTTGCCTATACCCTCTCCTTATAGAACTATTACCAGCTTCTTTTAATTAAAATGATTTAACATATATTAGTCTCTTATTGGTGCCAGACAATATGCTTGATTCTCTCATTTATTACACCAACCCTCTGCTTTAGATCCTATTATATAATCCATACTTTATAAATCTGAAGTTTGGGATATTTCAATCAGTTTTTCAAGGCCACAAAACCAACCAAGATTCCATTTTAATTTCTCAAGTGAACCTCAGGAACCAAGGAACCAGGTGGGATAAGGAAGAATTTGGGATCACTGTTACTCCCCCACCCCACACACCAAACAATCCTTTGGGGGGGGGGGCGAGGGGAGGAGGGAGGGAGGGAGAGAGAGAAAGAAATTCATATCTTGATGACCAGAGAAAACTTTGATAGCAAACTCTGAACTCAGCTAATTTAGCATCATCCCCAGAAGGAAGGACAAACCAAAGTCAGATCATTGACTGTGAATATCTTCTTCTCCTATTAGAACAACTCTCTAATTAGTAGATTCTCAAGGCTTTGGGTTCAAGAAAATCAGAAAGGCTGACTTTACTCGGTCAATTAATCTCGGGGCTTAGCTTGACCAATTCATCCTGTTATCCGAAAAACAAAACTACATGTGAAGTAGAAACTCATTTACATACAACCAAGAAGTGGTGTACAGTTTGAAGTAGAAGAGACTAGGAGGAGAGAAAAATAGCTAAGGAAAATCTTAGGAAGACAGAAGACCACACGGACCCAGAGCCTGTCTTTATGCAACCTCAAACTTCTTGGTGAAAACTGATGGAAAAGGAGTTTAGGTGTCAAGCAAATTGGCTAAAATTTTAATTTTCTAACTGGTTATTTGGCATCATGAAGACAGAATCGTGCTGAAGCACTCTGTAAAGTGTCTTCAAAAACTGTTGCTTCTGTTCTACAAACTTCCTTAGAATTTTATTTGTCTATATTAATATCTTGGGGTATAAAATATGTTTTTTTTAGTATATGGATAATCAACCTTGATGTAAAATCCATTAAATACAGTCACACAATCATATCATTAGGAAGGCTGTTTTTTGAATCAGTACTGATTTAGTGATGGCTTACTTTGTGTCTAGATCAGCCAACGGTGGGTGCAAAATATTAACGAGATTAGCAAATATTATTAGGCAATTTAAATGCGTCAGGAGTTTTACTAAACACTTTCTGTGAATTAGCTCATTTAATTTCATATCAACCCTTTGAAGAAGGTATTATTATAAGTCCAGCTTTATAGATGAGCAAACTGTACGTCAGAGAGGTTAGTATGCAGTAGCATCAGATGAACCCAGGCAGTCTAACTCGAGTCGAAACCTGCCAACATACAACTCTCCAAGAAGCCTAGTTTTTGGGGAAAAAATACACATGTATGCATGAAACAGTTAAATCACAACAAAAGGAGCTGTGGGATCAATGGTCTATGAATGAGGCTAAATAGGCTCACTTGTGTGACACCATGGCGTTAAAAGCAGGTGAGAGGAAGGGTGGGCTTAACATACGCACACTACTGTATATAAAACAGATAACCAACAAGGATCTATTGTACAGCACAGGGAACTCTACTCAACATTCTGCAATAACCCATCATGGAAAGGAATCTGAAAAAGAGTAGATATATATACATATAGATATATATGAACTAAATCACTGTGCTGTACACCCGAAACTAACATGACCTTGTGAGTCAAACTATACTTCAATAAAAAGAAAAAAAAAAAGCAGCCAAGACTCAAGACAGAATGACTCCTGACATCACAATCTAAGGGAAACTGAGCTCCAAGTGATTAACTTGTGGACAAAAATGTAAGTAGGATGGGAACATACCCTTGACTCTGGGAGATTACGTATATGGACTCAGATTCTCTGCCAACAAACACTCTGAAATTTCCTTGTGCAGTAGTTGTCTGTGCCTCGTTTCTAAAAGAAAGTTCTCCTCAACACAATCTAGTCTGTCTTACAAACAAACAGCTGGCAAATTGAGCGTGTGATATTACGTGCTGTAAAGAGGTATTGAGACTGGCAAATTCTTATGCTCCCGTGCCACTTAGGATTTCATTCCTAGTTCCTCAGGATGGGCTTTTGGTGCGGATAAGAGTTTTATATTGGGTGGTGTGTGTGTGCATGTGTGTGCAGGGTGAGAGAGGAAGAGTTGTGTGCCATGGGGAAGTGGACACGTGTGCCATCTGGAGAACAGCCCTGCAAACCACCAGTCCCCTAGGAGCAGCATGAGATGAGTCAGGCCAGGAATAGCATTTCCTGACTGCCCACTCACTGGCACATTGCCAGAAGGTTTTATTTTCTTCTTTAGGTTCTAATCTTCAGATTCATATGAAAAGATGATATTGCCGAAGCTGGTGATGAGACGCTTTTTATAATAATTAGTATGATTGATTACAAGACTCTAATCTCCTGAGGGCAGGGACCAGGTCTGTTTTATTCACCATTGTACACCAATATCCTGGCATGAAGTCAGGACCTAATGAGTATTTGCTGAAAGAATAAGTGAATAATAAAGGAATGTAATATTTTGTATTTATTGGGTCAGATGCTCTCAGCGAATCACTGCTCTCCTGGGTCACCGAGAAGCTGGCAACTCTGATTGCATTAAATATATGGGATGTTTTTAGAAGCAAGGCCCTCTGACCCATTAGCAACCCACTCCCTAGTACTTTTTTTGGGGGGGTGGTATGTAGATATCAATTCAATCAACAAGCTGTTACTGAGCTCTCCTGTTGGAACACTGTTAGGGGAACTGGGGATGGTACACTGAACAACGCAGACAAGTCTTTGTTCTCTTAGAGGTTCCCTTCTTGTAGGTTAAGCATGATAATAAATACAGGGATCATATGACTGGTGGTAATAAATGCCACGAAAAAGCAAGGAAAGGAGAAAAGGAATGATGGATGAACACAGTTGATATAGTGTAGCCCCAACCATCTCCCCTGAGGAAAGCATCATCCAGGGCCTGGAATCAACTTAATGGGGATTTCACGAGTCCCACCTCTATTAAGTTACATTGGAAACTATTCAAGGGTTTCAATGGTGCCCAAGTCTTTCAGATGTCGGGAAATTATTTTCCACTTGATTGTTCAGAAATCTATTCAATGAGTGACTGGTGGGGTGAAAAGAATGGCAAAAGTGATCAAGAAAGTGCACTTCTAGAGGATATGATGGAGGGATTACCATAGCCAACGTGCTTTGAGCACTTGCCCTGTTTTGGTAAGCACTGAATGTCCATTACCTTAATTTATTACCAAAAGATTCCCATGCAACAGGCACTATTCTTATCCCCCTTTGACGGCAAACAAGGCACAGAAATATTAAGTGAGCTGCCGGCAGTCACTCAGCTAGTGGATGGAAAAGTCCAGTTGGAACCAGGCAGTCTGACTCCAAGGCTATATCATTAAGTCATTCCCTTGTAGAGTTAAGCACACTGCCTCTAGAACCCAAAAGTTTTAAACTACTAGTATACACTGTTTCTTTGAAAAGTATAGTGAATTATAGGACTTAAATATTTGAGAGGATTATTTTTAAACAAAGCTCCCAAGTCCACCACAAAAGGATACAATATTCCACCAAGACCCACAATTTCTTTCAGCCTCCAGGTCTTTGCACTTGTAGGTCCCTCTGCCTGGAATGTTCTTCCCTGGGCCCTTTGCACGGCTGGCTCTTTCATCTCAGTCAAGCCTCAGCTCAAAACATTATTTCTCTCTGTCCACTCTGTTCCTATCAGGACACCAGTCCTGAGTCAATCACTATGCCACTGATCCTATTTTTATTTTCTTCCCAGCCCTGATCACTATTTGAAGGTTCCTGGTTATTGATGTGTACGTGTGGTTACCTGTTTCCCCAACCAGAATGCAAGCACCAGGAGGTCAGGGGCAGAAGCTGCTTTGTTTCCTTCCTGAAATTCCTCTGGAGACTGAACCCTGCCTGGTCCCTCACAGAGGCTTTAAAAACTTGTGAATGAATTCAAGCTCTCCCTGGGTTCTGCAGCCTCACCTCCCAGAGGGCTTTCCTTCTACAGAAGATCATGCTACTGGCAGCGTCTGCCCACTGTTCTGTGCAGAATTAGAGCACCAGATGGAAAAGGAGAGATCTGCACCGGAGGCCTGAGAAATACTGGCCAATAGGCACCCAAATGAGCTGTGAATGTTCTGAGGGCTGCCAAGGAGACCAGATAGGAAGCTTATTTGCCAGCAGACCAACTTGGAGGGTATTTCTATAGTTAGGTAATATGCAAGGTCATCATTTAAATGTTATCTGAATCTCCTTATTTTGGTCTTGTTTTGCTTTGGCTCCCATCTTATTTGCGATCTGATGCCTTCAATGGTTTATCACCTATCTCCCCCGCCAGAACTGAAGGCCATGAGAGCAGGGATCTATGTATCTGTATACCCCTAGATACTCAGTGTCTAGAACCATGATAAACACATAATAAACACATTGTAGGTGCACAAGAAATATTGAATAAATGGACCAATAAACGAGCCAACATTCGGTTGTGTCTGTGGAGAAAGGCAGGTGGAAGACCATGATAGAGCTAATGTATACTGAGTCCCTGCTAAGTCCAAGACACTGTTCCAGCTGCCTGGAACCTACCTTATTTCAGTTATTTACCCTTTTACGTTAGAAGCTTTGGGAGCCCAGGTTTTTTTATTTTTTAATCTTAATTTCAATTTTAATTTTTTAAACATCTTTATTGGAGTATAATTGCTTTACAATGTTGTGTTAGTTTCTGCAGTATAACAAAGTGAATCAGCTATACGTATAGATATGTACCCATATCCCCTCCCTCTTGTGTCTCCCTCCCACACTCGCTATCCCGCCCCTCTAGGTGGTCACAAAGCACCGAGCTGATTTCCCTGTGCTACGCGGCTGCTTCCCACTAGCTATCGGTTTTACATTTGGTAGTGTATATATGTCCATGCCACTCTCTCACTTTGTCACAGTTTACCCTTCCTCCTCCCCCCCCAAGTCCTCAAGTCCATTCTCCATGTCTGCATCTTTATTCCTGTCCTGCACCTAGGTTCATCAGAACCTTTTTTTTTTTTTTTTGTAGATTCCATATATATGTGTTAGCATACAGTTTTTGTTTTTCTTTCTGACTTACTTCACTCTGTATGACAGACTCTAGGTCCATCCACCTCACTACAAATAACTCAGTTTCCTTCCTTTTTATGGATGAATAATATTCCATTGTATATATGTGCCACATCGTCTTTATCCATTCATCTGTTGATGGACACTTAGGTTCCTTCCATGTCCTGGCTATTGTAAATAGAGCTGCAATGAACATTGTGGTACATGACTTTTTTTGAATTACGGTTTTCTAAGGGCATATGCCCAGTAGTGGGATTGCTGAGTCATATGGCAGTTCAATTTATTTTTTTAAGGAACCTCCAGACTGTTCTCCATAGTGTCTGTATAAATTTATGCTCCCAAAAGGCAAGAGGGTTCCCATTTCTCCACACCCTCTCCAGCATTTATTGTTTGTAGATTTTTTGATGATGGCCATTCTGACTGGTGTGAGATGATATCTCATTGTAGTTTAGATTTGCATTTCTCTAATGATTAATGATGCTGAGCATTCTTTCATGTGTTTGTTGGCAGTCTGTATATCTTCTTTGGAGAAATGTGTATTTAGGTCTTCTGCCCATTTTTGGATTGGGTTGTTTGTTTTTTTGATATTAAGCTGCATGAGCTGCTTGTATATTTTGGAGATTAAACCTTTGTCAGTTGCTTCGCTTGCGAATATTTTCTCCCATTCTGAGGGTTGTCTTTGGTCTTGCTTATGGTTTCCTCTGCTGTGCAAAAGCTCTGAAGTTTCATTAGGTCCCATTTGTGTATTTTTGTTTTTATTTCCATTTCTCTAGGAGGTGGGTCAAAAAGCATCCTGCTGTGATTTATGTCAGAGTGTTCTGCCTATGTTCTCCTCTAAGAGTTTGATAGTGTCTGGCCTTACATTTAGGTCTTTAATCCATTTTGAGCTTATTTTTGTGTATGGTGTTAGGGAGTGTTCTAATTTCATTCTTCTACATGTAGCTGTCCAGTTTTCCCAGCACCACTTATTGAAGAGGCTGTCTGTTCTCCATTGTATATTCTTGCCTCCTTTACCAAAGATAAGGTGACCATATGTGCGTGGGTTTATCTCTGAGCTTTCTATCCTGTTCCATTGATCTATATTTCTATTAAGGAGCTAAAATATATAGAGTGGAAGATGCCTTTATTCTTTCACATTGTAAAACTGGGTCTTGCTGGGGAAGTGGTTCTATAAAATGAAGGCTGGGTATCCCTGGGAGCCTCAAACTTTAATCAATTCACTGAGGTCTGTGCTGTATCAAAAAAATTATTTTGTACGATGCCCAGAACATGTCTGAGGATCAATAGAAAATTGTAACTAAAGCCTTGGCCACTGCTTCACACAGAGGATCGTTTCCATTTATCATCTCAGTTTGACTTTATCTGAATGGGAGCCAAAAATACAATTTCCAAACAGAAGACTGGAAATGAGTACAAATGAAGTGAATTTGGAGGAGGCTGTTCCCAGCATGTACAACCAACTTTGCTTGGGTGAGTGAGACGGGGAAGAGGAAAATGCAAGTTGGCACAGAGGCATGTCTGAGATGGGAGTAGGAGACATTGGAAGAGAATTGGTTCAGGCAATATTCGACTGCCCCATAGTCCCAGCCCTGAGCTCTACACAGTCAAGTTCAGCCCATCACTTAGTGGCACTGAAGAGGCACAGTACGGAGGAACACATGTTACATACCCCGGTCCTGAGCAACCTTATTAGGTACTCAATGGGGGGAAGATAGCACTTATGAGAGTATTCTTGAAAGCTTAATACCAGATAATAGTCTTTTCAGCTGATTCTGTGTGTAAATACGGCCAATTTCAAAGAAAAATTAGCTTCCTTTTAAAAACTATAAAGTAATAGCCCCATTCGTTATACATACCTCGCTCAGCCATTGAAAAGTACCTCAAAGCTGGTTCTCTCCTGAGGGCTTATCAAGACACAAGTCTGCTGTGTGAAAGGAAGGAAACTCTTTACAGGGTATCCTGGAGGGCTTTCTCCGTGGACTTCCATACAGAGTCTCCACTCAGATCAGCCTGTCATTCTAACATATCCACAGGATTGTCAGGAACTGTCAAACCACTTTCAAAGGGGACACTGAGGCCAAAACAGTGCAGTGAAGCCACAGGCTGGGTGTCAGTCCCAGCTCTGACACTAACCAGCTGTATGCTTTTAGATGGTTCACTTCATCTCTCTGCCAGGGGGAGGTTAGGGCTCTGAACACGGCTGCCCTGTCTCTTCCAGCTCTAGCTATCCATCTGGTTTGACACAGATTGCCAGGACCAAGGTGATATCCTGCCTCACTCACAGGCGGCAGCAGCCATTCGGAAAACGGCTCTGTGTGCTCAGGCAGTGGAGGAAGTGAATGTTGACCCTTTGCTTCCGAGATCCCCTCTAAGACCCATCGTTGGCATGTCTGCAGTCATGCAAACTCCGACTGAGATTTAGAATCAGGGTGCTTACAAGCAGGGCACCTAACCCCCTTCTCTTGAGCAGCATCCCTCCCTGAGGCTAAATCTAGAGTTCCTGCATCTTGGGCTAGATATGGAGGGAGGAAGGAAACCATGTGACATTCAGTGGTGTTGCCTATATCATCTATACTCTGTTATCCTAGGACAGTGTTTCTTGAATTATTGCTCTTGAGGTTTCTTCCTCAACAGGTTTTGGAGTGCGGATTAGAAATGGGGGCTCTTGGGCTCCACTCTGGCTCTACTGATTCAGAATTTCAGCAGAGAGTGTGTGAGCCCCCAGATCTGCATTTTAAACTAAGCACTCTAGTTAATCTTATGTATGCTAGCATTTGGGAACCACTGTGTTAGTGGAAGGGAGGCCAAAATCTCGCGGGTCACTCCACTTGCCTGTACTTGTTGCCAGCCGTGATAATTTGTCATTCGTTTCCCACCACCATTTATCATCACCTATGTGCCAGGTCCAGTGGGGAGCAAAGGCTCATAGTGCCTGCTCTCATAGAGCTTATGGTCTAGTGAGAGGAAGGAAGCGACGATAAACGAATGCAAACATCTAACACCTGAAGCAGTGAGCAAACCTATGAAGTAAAACCAAGGTAGAGTGCGGGGAGGCACATCCTTTCAGAGATGGTAGGCAGGAAGGCCTATCTGAAGGATGACATTTGTGCAAAGCCTTAAAAGAAGTGAGGGAGAGAATAGTGGGGTTGGGCGAAGAACATCACAGTAAGAGGGAACGGCAATCTTAAGCCTGTACACGGCATGTAAACCATCCTCGTGCACATGGAGAATTGTCTTGGTGGTTCTGAGAAATAGATTTCAGCTCGACTTAAAGATGGAGGCATGGTCATCACTCTTCTGAAGTTAAATGGGCAGCTTGGGCAGGAAGCAAGCTTTTCATAGCTATGTTATCAGGAACATAGCTGTGAGGGGGTTCATGGACCCTGCGAATGTCCCTGAATCAGAGGTCTTCTCCCAGACGGAAATTCTGTGATTCTTTCCAATGCGATGAAAACAGGTGGTCTGTAACTAAATTGTGTTGCCTTTAGGCAGGGCTGGAACACACAGTGATACACTCCACGATAGCCAATATCATGCCTTTGTGGTTAATGGTACCTACTTGGCTCCTGCAGGATGTTACATTTGGGGTTCCCACCGCAAGCTTAGACATTCTATCATCTGGGTTAGAGGACCATGAAAGAATGAATTTATAATTAAGTTAGGACGTGGCTTCCTAACCTTTGCTCCTAAGACTGACTTTTGGCCAACCGTCCCCTGAGAGGGCCACCTTGCTGTTTATATATAAATATACACAGCTGAGCATATGTACTGTTCCTTCCAGAGGCTTGGATATAGCAGCTATTTTGTTGAATAACATGATATAAAAACATTCTTAGTGGTTTTGTCCTAAGACAGCCTTTCTCTTCCTTCTAAATATCGTGCTTTGCAAGTGCTGTGTCTGGAAGAGGAAATGCACTCTATTTTTCAATGCCTGGAATGTTTACTTCCCCTTCAAAACACAGCCTGCTGTGTTCCTGACATTGCTCATTTAGAATACAATTTCTTTGTCCGGATGTCAAGCCAATGGCCAGGTTTCCGCGTTCATAAGACTGTTTTAATAAGACACACACGCAACTTGAGGAATTTGGGGCGTACATAGAACCACCTACAAGTCTACTGCACTACAGCAATAAGGGCTGCTTCAAGCAAAGCAACCATTTATCTCTGTTTTGAGTGGCCAACTCCTTAAAATATGTCCACCCCCTCTTAGCCTCTCTAATCTATTCTCACAGCAGTCAGAACAGTCTTCTCATGCTACAAAGATGGCCAGGCTTCTTTCCCCAAGTTCATACCCTTCCATAATTTCCAGTGGGTCTTTGGATCAAGACCAAACTCCATCATTCACAACACAGAACATGCAGGGTCACAGCACTCATAGCCTCAGTCTCCTCCAAACTCCTTCTTGGTCTCTGTGCTCCAGCCACACTGGCCTTCCTTCAGGACCTCACATTCACCATGTCCCTCTGGTGACAAGACCTTGAAAACATGCTCCCCCCTTTGCAGGGAAGATTCTCTCTCTTATTCTGCCTAGTTAAATTTTACACATCCTTCAGATCTCAGCTCAAGTGACACTTCTTCAGGGAAAGTGTCCCGGTCTTCCTGTGCATTACAAACCCCTGTTAGACCTTGCCCTAGTTCCACGTCCTCTCCATTGCAGCATTTGCCACAGTTTATATTCATTTGATGAGTTTATTTATCTTCCATCAGGATATGAACCACATTTATTTTTACCACCAGTGAACCCATTTCCCAGCCAATATTTGATATAACAGATATATTCTTTAAGTGTTTGTATTTTTAAATAAATGAAAAAATAAATTAATGATGTCTCTTGAAAGGAGGTTCACTGACTAATGAATTTGCTCCTAACATTTTCAGGTAAGTGACATTGCCACGCAACAACAGTAGGATTCAGATAGGGCTTTCAGGCACACCTTTGAATTTATTTGTCTCCCATTTGCTTTCCCTACTAACTGTGCTATTGCAGACACTTGTGGAGACAAAGGCCCTGGTCATCTTGGCCCGTATTTTCTCCCAGCTCAATCTGCCAGTGAAGAAACAATGACTCAGAAAACTAACGGGCCAGACTCTAACAACAGTGATGATTTCACCGCCAGTGATTTCTCTATTAGATTTATAAAATTGAGTCAAAATGAAGGAATTGTCTTGGGGCACAAGTACCAAAGACAAATAATGAATTCAGAAACACAAATCAGAACAACACTGACAACTGTACATTACAGGCAAGCACCAGGAAAGGTGATACAGGTTGAAAGAATCAACCAGCCTGGTATTACCAACTGGTGAGACCTGGACAAACATTTTGTCACAGCAAGTACAGGGAACGTCCATTAGGTGGCTACCAGGCACATGCGGCTCGATATCTTTAATCCTTACAAGAAACGTGAAAAGCCAACATCATTTACTTCCATTTCACAGTTGAGAAAACAGACACTCAGAGGATAAATAACTTGAAGTCACGTTAGGAACTCTGGTTTATCAGATTACAAAGCCAAAGTCTTTTCCAACTAAATATCTCATCTCACCAGTCCTCCATCAGTATCTTCACCTGGCCAGGCTTCTTTCCTGGCAGAATTGTTGTGATAATTATCTCCATGTGATAATAATACATGCAGAGTGCCTGGAGCCCAGTTGGCTTTTATTTAAACATTATGTGCTGTCCTTCCTATTTCTTACCCACTGTCAAATTCCTTACGGATTTTTATTAGAAACTCCTGAAAATGGGGTTACCGTTCCCCGTGAGGTGATTTTATACATGGAGACTCAAGAGGGGGACCTACTTCACAAAGCACCTCTCATTTAATTTCAAACCAGCACCACCAGGTTTTATTATATTGCCGTTTGAGGGCTTCCCTGGTGGCGCAGTGGTTGAGAGTCCGCCTGCCGATGCGGGGGACACGGGTTTGTGCCCCGGTCCGGGAGGTACAGCAGGATTAGTCATTTTCACAAGAGACACCAATGTCAGAAGAGAACTAGAGCCTAGTCCAGACGACTGACCCAGGATTTTTTCCCGTCACCACATCATACCAAAGCGCACAAGGCAGGAGTTGATTTCAGGGGCTTCCAATAATACGGATCATATTAATAATAACAACAGCTAACTCTTAAATTGCATGGGTACCACACTACACTACTCACTTTGTATGACTTATCACATTTACTCACCAAAGCAACTCTTTGGCGTGTGCATTATTTTCATCCTCCTTTTTATAGATGTCAAAACTAAAGCCCCCTCCAGACCAAATAACTTTCTCTATATTAGGTAGATGGTTTAGCCAATACTTGAATAAAACATCTTGAAGCAAACTCATAGATACCATGAAGCCGACAAATGCACAGTTGAGGCCCACTGAATGTTTAAGAGGATGACACTGACCTTGAATCTTCCCAGGACAGCCATTTATCTGCCAGACATCTTGACCAAAAGCAACCTCTTCTCAGTGGCAGGATTTTAGTCCGTCAGTTTTCAAAGGGATCCACAAGTGATCAACCTCTTTCTCCCAGGGCTCCTCCGTTGAGCTCTGAATACGTTCCTCAGTCATGGCTGTTGTTTATCACAGACTCAGCTTCTGACCTCTGACTGCTCCTAAGATTCATCTGGGGGAAATTTAAAAACCAGGATTCCTGGGGCGGACTTCCAGAGAGTATGGGGCGGAGACAGCCCCATGCCTTTGCCGCAGCTGATTCTCATGCACGGCCAGGGCTAAAACGTACTGTTAGGGTTGTGTGCCTATGCCTTTCTCTCTCCTTTAGTTTCTTAAAATAGGGATGAATCTTTTCAGTTTCCATGTGCTGAGAACAGTGCCTGAATATTGTGGGCAGTGGTATGGGGCAGCTAAGAGCCTGGCTGCTGGAGGTCAGGCAGTCTGAGTGCAAACCCTGATCTACCACATATTAGCTGTGTGGTTTTGAGTAAGTTACTATATAATTCGATGCCTTGTTCCCTCATCTGTAAAGTTAGAATATGCACCAATGCTTGTGATGTTTTTGTGAGATTTATGTGAGGTAGGAACTATGAAGTATTTAAGGTAGAGTCTGGCACATAACAAACCCACAAACAATGCTAGCTATGTAAATATATTCAATCCACATGGAACCTTAATGTCTATATGTGACAGCTGTGGAAATGCAGTGTGGGATGCAAAACATAATAACATTAAGTCCAGTTCACTGAATATTCACAGGCATCATGCAAGGTGTTTACCAACATTATTTTTTCACCTTCATGATAATACTTGGACGTGTTATTATTAGAGAAGGAAATATACCAGTTAAGTAACTGAAGGTCACCCAGCTGGTAATTATCAGTTCTGAGATTGGAACTCAGGTTCATCTGATTTCAGAGTTCACTCTTTCCACGTTATCACTAAGACTTCATATAAATGCATTCATTCAATCAATAAGCATCTATGCCATGCTTACCACGTGTTAGAAACTCTTCTAAGTACTGGAGACACAGAAATGAACAAAACAGAGAATGCCTTTGCTTTCATGTAGCTTATATTCTATAGCATGACAAGACTGGTGACAAATAAGTAAATGGATATATAACATGTCAGGTAAAGGTAAGTGCTATGGAGTAAAAATAAAGCAGGGTAAAGGTAACTGGGGACTGTTTGTGTATATGTGTGTGTGAGAGAGAGATTTTTTTTTCATCTGGCTACATCGTAACCTTTCTTTTTTATTGAAGTATAATTTATGTACAATATGTTACAGGCGCACAATATATTGATTCACAATTTTTAAAGGTTCTCCATTTATAGTTATTATAAAATATTGGCTACATTCCTGTATTGTACAGTATATCCTTGTACATTTTTTTATTTTTCTATTTATATTTTTTTGTAGCTTATTTATATATAGTAGTTTGTACCTACCCCTATATTGCCCCTCTCGCCTTCTCTCTCCCTACTGGTAACCACTAGTTTGTTCTCTATATCTGTGAGTCTGTTTCTTTTTTGTCATGTTCATTAGTTTGTTGTATTTTTTTAGATTTCACATATACGTGATATCATACAGTATTTGTCTTTCTCTGTCTGACTTATTTCACTTAGTATAATACCCTCCGAGTCCATTCATGTTGTTGCAGATAGCAAGATTTCATTCCTTTTTATGGCTTAGTATTCAATTATGTGTATATGTACCACATCTTCTTTATCCACTTATCTGTTGATGGACACTTAGATTGCTTCCATAGCTTGGCAATTGTAAATAGTGCTGCTATGAACACTGGGGTGAGGCATTTTATTTTAGATAGGAAGGCCAGGAAAGGCCTCTGATAAAGAAACATTTGAGTGATGGATGTGGTAAGATGTGATTGGATTCTGGATAATTTTTAGGAGTTTAAGCCCAAGAGGATTTATTGTAGAATTAGAAGGATGTGAGAGATAGAAGGAAATCAAAGACAACTCCAAGGTTTTTGGCTTGAGCAATTAGGTTCTCATTTACTGAGCTGGAGAAAAATGCTGGACCAACAGGTTTTTCTTGAGAGGAAATCAGTAGCTCTGTTTTGAAATCTCTGTTGGACGTCCAAGTGGAAATATTGGGTAGGCAGTTAGATGTACAAGTCTGCGTTTTAGGGAGAGGTTGAGGCTAGAGATATAAACTGAATAGATGATACTTAAGAGCATGAGATCACCTAGGAGCAAGCATAGATTAAGGAGAAGACTGAGCCCTGGGCTCCAATAGGTTGGGAAGCCCTATTGGAAGGTTGGGAAGATGATAAGGAACAAGCAGGGGAGTCTGAGAAGGACTAGCCGTGAGGGAGAGGGAAACAGAGAGCAAATATGGGCCTTGAGGCCAAGACAAGAAACCCTCTCAAGAAGGAAGCACTGGGCTTCCCTGGTGGCGCAGTGGTTGAGAGTCCGTCCGCCTGCCGATGCAGGGGACACGGGTTCGTGCCCCGGTCCGGGAAGATCCCACATGCCGCGGAGCGGCTGGGCCCGTGAGCCAATGGCGGCTGCTGAGCCTGCGCGTCCGGAGCCTGTGCTCCGCAACGGGAGAGGCCACAACTGTGAGAGGCCAGCGTACCGCAAAAAAAAAAAAAAAGGACTGATCATCTGTGCCTACACTGCTAAGAGCTGGCAAACGATGATTGGATTCATCAATGAGGTGGCCACCGGTGACTCTCACAAGAGCCATTTTGGTGGAGGGATGGAAAGAGCAGACTGGAGGAAAAGACAGGGTGACTGTGTATAGAGGACCCTTTCAAGGCATTTTTTTGAAAAGGGGAGCGGGGAATGAGGCAGCAACTGGAGGGGGATACAGGATCAGGACATGACTACCTAAAGTGAGATTATTTACAGTATGTTTGTGGACCGCCACAAAAGATCCTGTGGAGAGGAAAGACTTGGTGATAGCAGAGGGAGAGGGGCCGAGTGCAGGAGTGAGGGGCTTGAGTAGGGGTCAGGGGTGGGATCCAGCTCACAGGGGGAGGGCTGGCTGGCTCACTGGCCTTAGATGAAAGCAGGGACAGTTCATCTATTGTATGTAAAAATGGAAAGCAAATTTTAAATGTAAAGCAGTGCCAAACAATGTAAGATTCTGTCTCACTTAATCCTTACGATAACCCCTTCAAGTGATGTAATAAAATTTTGTTACAGAGAATCATAATGTGCATTTGGGAAAGACTTTCAATGTAGGTGTGTATTTGTAACAATGAGAAAATGAGTAGTCAGGGAACACTGCGGGTAGAAGTGCATTTGGACGCGGGCCCAAAGTGGGTTGGTTCTAAATACGTGAAAGGGACTGCGAAGAGAAAGCCAAAAACATGAAATATAAGAATTCCATAAATACATAAAAAGGCACAAAATAGAGCAACACCCTTTCTTAGCCATGTACCTTGGAACCGAACTACATGGATTCTAATCCTAGCCCTTGCACTTAATAGCTGTGTGACCTTGGACAAGTTACCTAACTTCTCTGTGTTCTGGTTTCCTCATGTTTAACACATGAGGACGGTAACAGTACCTACCTCATAGGATTGTGAGGAATACGCAGACGCACCTGTACCTTTATCCATGTACACACACAGTGGAATTGTGCCTAGCAAATGGAAAACACTGCAAGGTTTACTTCCAAAAGTAAAGAGCTAGAAAAATGTGTATTGTTTTCCTCTGTGTGTGTGTGTGTGGAGACTTCCAGCAGCTGTACTTTTGGGTGTCATTGGAAGATATTTTGCTTAAGAAAGGTTCCTCCTCTTAAAGGAGCATTGTTGAAAGAAGACAGGTAAGTGTATTTATTCACTCTGCCGTTCAGTCCTTCATTTAAGAAGAATTTCTTGAGCGTCTACTCAGTCAAGCTCTGTACAAACCAGGTTTCAGAGACTTAAGATGAAGAGCGTAGGATCCCATGCCCAAGCTGCTCCGGGCCACCAGGAGACAGACATGGACATAGACTGTTTCAGTGTAAACCTGAAGGCTATTCTCACACTGATCCTCAGAAGGAAATGTGCGATGTAGGGGCAAGAGCACTGAGTTGTGATTTAGACTGTTTGGACTTGAGTCTTGGCTCTGCCACTTTCCTAACCATGGCTCTGGGCAAGTTGGTGTGTGTCAGTTTCCTCATCTATAACACGGAGATAATCGTGTCGGACGCAAGAGGTGTGAGGGGCCAGTGCCTTCAGCACATAGCCAGTGATCCACAGGGTTTGTGGTACTACTACTGCTCCTCTCTCATTTCTTCTTCTCACTGTTACTGTGGTTTACGTGACTCATAATAACACCTCCATCTTTGGAGTTGTTGAGGAAGTCTTTCTAGAAAGACTTGACTGAAACTGAGTTTTAAAGGATGAACAGGGTTTGCAGCATGGAACCATGACCAAACAACTCAGGGACGGGATATGGCATGTGGCAAAGCGCATTACGCTTTAGGAAAAGAAAGTGCCTCTACTAATTTGTAAGATAACCCCAATAAAGGCCCTCCCACGTCAGGTGCCAAATTAGGTCCATCGGAGAACATTAGGCAAGGTTCCTCATATCTCACTGGTCTCTCATTCCTGTGGGTCTCCCCATCCCCTCTGTCCTGTCTAGAATGGTTTCTTTTTGACTGTGATTGGGATTTTGTTCCTCTAGTCCTGAAGCCATTTTGCTGAATGAATCCTTTCCTGTCAGGGGGATGGAGTTATGTACGCACTTAATGAGGTCCACAGAGAAGGGAATACAGTCGTTGTCTTCTCAAAACCCTATTTCTGCTGTTTGTGTATCAGCATTATTTAGCTGTCCTTTTTTTCTGGTTGTGTCTTCTTATTTCAGGTTAAAGTAGAGCGTGGTAATAAAAGCAGATCCCTCAAGCATGGTCACCAAAAGCTCCCCAACCCACAATATTTAAAACAACTAGCATTCACATAAGAGTTACATACTGGTGATTTACCCTATGTACAATGTGTTCCTGTATATAATGCCCTTAGATAATGCCTTAGAGGTCGTAAATACAAGTGCAGTCTGGTTATCATCATCATCGTCATCACCACCGCCACCCTGTGTATGGCATTCTGAATGTATTTCTTTGCATGTTTTACAAATGAGGACACTTAGGCTCAGAGAGGTAAAGGAACTACCCAACATCACCCAGTTAGCATATGGTAGAGATAGGATTCGAAGCCCAGGATCTTCCTGTGTTGAGAAAACAAAGTGAAGGCAAAGCTGAGAGGACAATGCTAGTCTTCTCAGTAGGACGGTTCCATCCCCGAAGCAGCTCAGGAATTGCTAGAGCTCTTAGAATTGTTCTATAATTACTCTTCAGGGGAGGATGTGGGTCATTTGGATTTATTTGATTTTCACAGGGACAGACACAAGTTATCCATTCTTGACTTTTTCAATGAAATAAAATATGAAGTTCCCAGCCATAACTTTTCCAGAATAGACTGCAGAGGGACATGTTTGCTAACAATATAAAAACACAAACTCAGATTCATTCTGACATCTTTTTCTCCACAAACTCTAAATAAGTGTAACAAGTTTCTAGTGACACTGTGATGTGCTAGAGGAAACCACTTGGTTGCCTAAGACAGTATAGTAAATAACAGAGACTTGACTATCTAAGAAAGCGCGTGGTGTGTGGGACTCAAACGTGATGACGCCCTTCATGTAGCAAGCTTTATGAAGAACTTTAATTATCGCACTTAATTCTTAACGTCCTGGGAGTAGGTCTTTTAATTTCTATTTTAGAGATGAAGTTGGGCATAGAGCAATTAAGGGACTTGGCCCTGGCCGCTTGGTATTTAACTCCTGTCTTTACTACTGTGCCCTTACACCTCATCCCTGATTTTAATGTTTGCCAGATGCTATCTTCCTGGACCATTGTCTTCAATAGGTTTACAACAAATTCAGAGACAAGCCTCCCCACTCCCACGCCTAAATCTGATGATAGTTGGTGATTCAGAGATGGTTTGCTTTGACATGAATAAAATGGGGTTTCCGTTTTGATGGAATAAATCAGTTCAATTTGATTAAAAACACAGTTCAAGAAAGTTCTTGTGTTGGTGGTGTTTTGTCTGTATTAGGCAGGGTCTTTACTTTGATTCATAAACAAAACAGCAACTGAATAGACCAAGTGTTTGGGTTCTCAAAGTTTTAGCTGGGAGGGGAGGTCAGGGGACCAATCGGAAACGACTGAGGCAGCTTCCTATATGAGTTTAAGTCTTTGCATTTGGAAAGTTCCTCTGGAGGTTTCTATCCATGTTACTCCTTATTTCTCCCCAACACATGTAGGGACTGGCTAAGTTTCTCTCTATGAGGGAAGAAAGATTTCTCAATGGGCCACCTCCTTTAGTCCCTAATAAAATTTTAAAGAAAATATCCAATTTTTTTAAAAATCTATGAAATATCAACGTCTATGGAAAATACCATCTTCAGTTTCAATTCAAGGGTGATTCCAAACTTCTACTCCCTTTTCTTGGGGGGTACTGATTAAAAAGCACCTTGTGGTATACATGGCTTCTCTCATTTTATATACACAACCCCCAGTCCCAGGCTCCTCCTATGAGGATGAGAAACGAGGGTGGGTTTTCAGAACAGGCTGTTCACCAGCTCAGTTCCGGAAGAGTGTGTCTGGACCTGAGGTGGAGTTGTCGTCCCTCACTATCCTTAGCCCTCTTCCATCGAGGACCGCTTGTAGGACAGCCCCTAAGGCTGAAAAACAGCCAGCTAGTGGCTTTTCTTGAAATTGCTCTTTTCCAAGGATGTGTCAGATCAAAATAAACAGGCAAATCACACATAGAAGATGCACGTCCAGCTGGTCACTCTAGGAACATTGAAACCTGCTGTGCCTAGTTGAAAGGGAATTGCCAGAATGTTTACAAGGCACACACACGTGCACACAGAAACTCCCCCCTCATGTGTGCATATCATGCTGGGTTAGAGGGCAGCAGAGGAGGTGCCTTAAAGGACCAGGAACTGGGGAACTGTTCATACAAGACTCAGTTCACCCTCGCCTTAAGGTATCAACTTAGAACCCCACAAACCACATTTCCAGCAAGCACTGAAATTCAGCTGCGATCTTCCTGTCCTGCACGCCAAGTACAGACCGAGCAAATCAATCCAACAACCGACGCTCCACAGTCATACAGTAATAAGCTCACTCTATTTTGCTAATTGCTTTCTTGGGCATACACCAAGTTATTAAAAGGACAGTGACAAAACAGAGAGCTTGGATAAATGTATGTGGCAGCATCTACAGCAATTTTTTCCCCCTTTAACGTTAGTTCCAGTTACTTGTTTGCATGTGAAGGAGAACAAGGGAAATTGGCAAAATATTTCTAAATTATTTTCTACTCAGTTGTATCAGTTCTGAGATCACCTTTGCAATATCATCCTGCTCTTCAGAAAATACTTTCCTTGGAGAAGACAGACTGATTTTAGAAGCAGATCTAAGTCTGTGAGATACAAGCTTTTGCCGGGCACGACAGTCATCTAGTAGCTACAGAAGGCAGTATCAGCAGAGCCTGTGGGAAGTCAGACACCAGCCCACTTTTTCCCACCCACCCAGATGCTCTCCCTCTCTGGTCTGTACCTTCTGTGTGGCAGCTGGAAGAGAGGATGGTATTCGGAGGTCTGAAGATGTAAGGCAGGTAACGAGAGAAGCATTTCATCTTCCAAAAACAAGGAAAAAGAAAAAAAATCTAAATAAAAAACCAGTCTCCTGAATCCATAAGGATTCTATCGGCCTTTAAACCTGGCTACATCACCCACATGTTTATGGAGGCTCGCTCCCAGTGCTGCAAAGCTGGGGAGCCCAAGGAATAACTGGAGATGGGTCCCATTTTGCCATCAGCGCCAGGAAGCACTGCCTTACATTTCTGCATGCAGCTCAAACTCAGAAGCCCCCAAGCAAGCCGGGATATAGCCTCTTCATTGGCTGCAGCTCCTCCGAGCAGGATTTGCTGAGTAAGTCAGTCTTGCCTGTAAACACACGCTGAAATGCCCTGCCTGAAACCTCTCCTTTTTCCCGTGTGGTCAGTTTCTTTCAGCAATAGAAATCCAGCAGGATATGGGAGTCGTGAGGATAAGTGACCATCTCTTATTTAGCTGAAAGATCAGATGAAACAAAGACAGCTTAGTATTCCGCCCTGGAGAGAGATGGCTGTTAAAAGAGCCACCCGTAATGCCATGGGTCTCAGGAATATTAAAGTACAGTGCAATGAAATGGGTCTCTGTCCTTGCTTAATCTAGATTGAGTTCTATTTTTTTTAATATGAAGCCCAAACAATAGGACCATTTATCACTTAGGTGAAGCCAAAAGCTGGGTTGAGTAGTCGGTGACAGAGGGCTAACACAGACAGATCCTGTGCTCCACTACGGCTGTTTTTTCCTGCCAGCACTCACACCGAGGCAATAACTTGGTTCTGAGTTATTTGCTGTACGAATTTAAAGCCACAGCACAAGAATAGAGACTAAACCCAAGTGAACTGGCCCTTCACCAAGCCGTGCACCATGATGGCATATGACAATATGTAATGAGTAAGTTGATGCAAGGATTATACAACTTTACCAAAACTCTCACTGAGATTGCAAATGAGAGAGCAGGGGAGAGCGGGAGAGGGGGAGGGAGAGGGAGAGGGAGAGGGAGAGGGGGAGGGAGAGGGAGGGTGGGAGGGGGAGGGGGAGGGGGAGAGGGAGGGGGGGGGGGGGGGGGGGGGGGGGGGGGAGGGGGAGGGGAGAGGGGGAGGGGTGAGAGAGGGAGGGAGGGAGGGAGGGAGGGAGAGAGAGAGAGAGAGAGAGAGAGAATGAGAATATTAAAGGAAAGGACCAATTGCCAAATATAAACGATTTGGATTGGGGAATTGGTTTGGTTATGACCCAGGAAATAGTAATAACTTCGGAAACCTTACCACTGGAAGGTAAGCACAAGGCACCAGTTGGAAATTTATAAGTTCTGTCAAAGACACTAGTGAATCTGATAAAGAGAAATAGATGTTTTTGTGCTGCATTCAGAGGCACGAGGAAATGATTTAAATGGTCCTCAAAGGAAAACCAGTATTCCCCTGAGTGAAATTTTTTAAAATAAGGTTTAATATAAAAGTGTGTCTTGAAATCTGATAGAATAATTTTTGAGCCTTTATGGGCTCTCCTCTTTACAAAACTACTTAACTTAGCATTGGAGAAATGTGTTGGTCCGCCCAGAAGAGCAAAGAATTAGAGCCGTAAGTAATTATAGTGTCAGTGCAGGCCAGGATGTAAATCCACTCTTCCACCAACATGCTCTCTCCCTGATTTTTGGATCATTGCAACATGATGACAAACTACTGGTGGGAACAGGACATTTTAGCCCTTTGATAGCCATACAACCCTTCACTTCCTTAGACCCAGAGACCTGGCAAGGTTGGGCCATCCCAAGTAAGTTGCTGTTTAAACAATGCCTAAAAGGTCTGGATTGGTTGTGTGAATAATCTCAAAATCACAACAGAAGAGCAAATCCAGAGGCATCTTCCTGAGAGATACAGAACTTCTAATCCCTGATCAGTAATGAGTCAAAATGGAAGGAGTGTGGGCTTTGGGGTCAAGCTGACACAGTGTGAATCCCAGTGCGTTCACTCATTGGTTGGGGAGATATAAACACAACTTTAACACCTGTGAGACTTCGTTTCTGCATCTATAAAATGGGAACAAGGTTTTCCTCTTGTATTCTTGAATGAAGGGAGATAAGCATACGATGCGCCTAGTACATTGTAGACTCTTGGTAAACTGTCACTGCCAATGCTGTTCTTACTGTCGCTGTTAGCCTTCTCTGAGCTTCTATGGCCACGTACCAACCTCAGAGTAGTGAAAGAGCGGGTGTGGTTAAGAGGGTGGCGCTGCCATTAGACAGGTAGTGTTGAAGCCTACCTTTGATATTGACTTACTGTGTGATCTTGGGCAACTGACTCAACATCTCTAAGCCTCATTACAGATCTAATAAGGATAATAATAGAATCTTACATGATATCATGAGGGCAAACTAGGATGGCTTAGATGAAAGGTTAAACACAGTGCCATTAAAATGCCTGATTTAGTGCCAGGCCTATGGACCCTATCTACCCACCTGCAGAATGGGCAAGGGACAGGAATGACGAATTGGAAATCTCCTTGGACAGGTGATTCCCATGCAGGTGGTTTGTTCTGCACTATTTGAACTGTTCAACGGGCTTTCACATCGTTTTTTTCTCTTTGATTCTGAACAATCCCATTTTACAGAAGACAAAACTGGCTGAGAGGATGTAATAATTTATCCAAAGTCAAACAGCTCCCTGATGAAATCTAGTGTTTTTACACCAGAATCACTTGATGAGCTTGTAAAGAATGCAGATTTCACAGCCCTGAAGCCTATTGATTCAGACTCTCTGGGGACAGACAAGGAATCTGAGTATTTAACAATCCACATGATTCTTTAACGTTTAAGAACCTCTGGAGTAAGGTATTTCATTTCATGCTTTGGCTTGAAGGGTCAGGGTAACAAAGTTTTTTAAACACCCTTCTTGTAAATCATTTGTCTCACCACGTTTGTCCAACAATTGGTTGCTACCTTAAGTTATATCAGGCATTAGACTGAGTGATGGGGATACAGGATATAAGATACCATCCCTGCTCTAATGCAGTACATTATTACAAGGACTAATAAACTATTATAATACAGCATTAAAGGGGTGACAGCAGAAAGAGGTTCTGAAAAGATTCTTTGGGATTATAGAGTCCCAAAAGCTCAATGTTAAAGATCCATGCTTTTACTCAGGGTCATTCAGGATCACCCAGGGTCACTCAGCATCACCTAGGGCTGCCTAAGGTCATTCCAGAATCACCCAGGGTCACCCAGAATCACTCAGGATCACCCAGTGCCACCCAGGGTAACCTAGAGTCACCCCAGATCACCTAGGGCCACCCAGGGTCACCCAAGGCCACCCAAGATCAGCCGGTGTCAGGCAGTTTTGATCAACCTGCTACATTCGCCTTTACATTCTAAGTGTCTGGTCCACTGGTGAAGGACGGATTGGCCTCCATCTCTGAGGTTTTGTCCAAATGTGTGGTCTGCAATCCAGTAAGAGCAATAATAATAATATGGTATTTGCCCAGTTGAAAAAAAAGTATCCATGCTTTTGCATTAGGTATTAATTATAAAAAGTTCCTATTAAAAGGCAATTATCTTACTGAAGGCCTAGCAAATAAAGAGTTAGCAGTCATTTACTCCATAAGTGGAACTAGACTCTGATATGCCTAATGTCATCACAGATAAGAGCACGGCTACCAGGAGAGGATGGAATCTTTCTCAGGGGAGGGGAGGCTCCAAGGCAGTGGCAGAGGTGCCTGGAGGGAGGGCCCAAGAGCAGAAAGAGAAAGAGAAATGAGAAGCCTAGGAGGAGGGAAAGATAAAGGTGACCCATTTTAGGTGCCATGCGAGAAGGGCCTGGAGTCTGGCCCAGAGACAAGAAACACCCCAGATGACTTCCACATGCCAGGTTCCGACATCAAATGGCAAAAAAAAAAAAAAAAAAAAGTATTTAATTGAGAGATTGTTGAGTGCTGTACTGTGGACCAGGCTGTTCCAAGCTTTCTTTAGACTGACCTCTTGGGAGATCAGAAGCAATCACTTTTGTCCTGCAAAGTCCCAGCCGGACGGAGCCCTTGCCTTGGGGCCAATGAACTTGGGGCCTCCCAGCAGCCCGTTCCCATTGGTCCCATTTACGTTGCCTTCTCTCACTGAAGCCCAACTCTTACGGGAAAGTTACCCTGATCATTCTGTTTTAACATGTTTTTACAACCTTCTTTGGGGAAATATCATCATCACAGTCTTTCATTTTGCTAAGAAGTAAACTAAATTCCAGGGGGGAAAAATTAGATTATTTAAGATCAGTCAGGCTGAGACTGCCCAGGTTTTCACTCTCAGGTCAAAACAGAGCAAATTCCTATTCATTCTTCAAATCTTAAATAGAATGTCACATCATCAGAGAGAGGTTTCTTAATGCCTCAGACAGGGTCAAATCCATCTGCTACAGACTCTCAAATACCATCCTTCCCTTTTAAAACACTCATTTATTATCGATCATATTTGTTGAGCATCTATGTATGCCAGGATGCTAAGGAGTCAATAGTAAACAAGACAGATAAAATACCTGCCCTCTCCTTCAGGTATAATTATCGCTAACATACAGGGCTGTGATGAGGATTAAATAAGGTAACTTATGAAAGTGACTAGAATTCTACACGGCCCAAAGTAAATGCTATTCAATTACCTTGATCACTGCTATAAAGTGTCTATCTCCCTTGCCAGGCTCTAAGTGGGAGGAGGGTAGGACTTTGACTTTTCTCTGCTGAACCCTAAGTGTGAGGCTCACTGCCTGAGACACAATAGGAATTCAATAAATATGTGCTGGACTGAATTGAGTTGAACCGGACAAGGGGAATTCTGTCGTCAATTTCCCCACACTCTCCAGTCAGTGTGTGAAACTCACAATTTGGTACTTTCTGATCTGCAAGGAAGAGGGACCTCTTTTTGTTAGTTCATTCATCCATTGATACAAGATAATATTTTTAGCAGCTTTTAAATTCTAGGCACGCTTCTAGATGTTGGCGATACAGCAGTAAATAATATATTAAGGTTTAGCTCACTGAGTTTACATTTTAGAAGAAGGAGATAGACAATAAACAAGTAAATATTATATCAGCAAGGTTATTTCAGATGGTGAAAAAACGAATAGTGATCCAGCAATTCCACTTCTAGGTACTCATCCAAAGAAAATGAAACCACTAACTCAAAAAGACATACGCACCCCCATGTTCACTGCGGCATTATTTACCATAGCCAAGATGTGGAAACAACCTAAGTGTCCACCAATGGGTGAATGGATAAAGAAGATATGTTTTGTGTGTGTGTGTGTGTGTGTGTGTGTGTGTGTGTGTGTGTGTATACATATATACATACATATATACAATGGAATATTATTCATCCATAAAAAGAAGGAAATCTTGTCATTTGTGACTACATGTGTGGAACTTGATGGCATTATGCTAAGTGAACTAAATCAGACAGAAAAAGATAAATACCATATGATCTCACTTATATGTGTAATCTAAAACAAACCAGCAAAAAAACCCCAGCCCAAGCTCACAGATACGGAGAACAGATTGGTGATATTCAGAGGCAGGGTGTGGGAGGCAGGCAAAATGGGTGAAAGTGGTCAAAAGCACAAACGTCCAGTTATAAAATAAACAAGCCATGAAGATGTAAAGTATGATGACTATAGTTAATAATATTGTATTGCGTAGTTGAAAGTCATTAAGAGAGTAGATCTTAAAAGTTCTCATCATAAGAAAAAAATATTGTAGTGATATATGGTGACAGATAACTAGACTTATTTAGGTGATCATTTCACAATATTTACAAATATAGTATCATCATAATGCACACCTGAACCTGTGTCAATTATACCTTAATTTTAAAACTAGTAGACTGAAGACAATAAAATAGGGGATGTGGTAGAGTGGCTGCTTTGCTTGGATGGTCACAGAAGGCTTCTCTGAGGAGGTGACGTTTCAGCTGAGGGCTGAAAGACAAGGTGCTGGACAAGAAAGGGTTTTGATCCTCTCCTCCACTCTCTGCAGCCTACAATTTACCTTCAGAGAAATTTTCTCTTCCAACTTAATGACTGAAATATTTGATTATTTTAAAGTAATAAAATCAACTAAAATCAATTAAAAATAAAAATACAATATGTGCACCAAAAAAAATAATAAACTAATAAATTGTTTAGCGTTTGATTCACTGCATTACTATAAGTTCGGTGGGGGCAAAGGGTGCACTGTCTTGATCACTGTGGCATCCCCCAGACCTAGCGGAGAAGTCAGTGGAGATTTGATCCACATTTCTGATTGGCAGACTGGACCAGTTGCTGAGTCAGCTGTCTTGGCATATGACTAAAGCAAGTGAGAGGTAGGCAGCCACAGATAAGACTAAAGAGGATTCTGAAGATGGAGGAGAGGCTCAATTTAAAGCAGATGCTACCATGCAGCAAAGAAAGAAACAATAGTCATTTACAACAGAATATTTTGGCTCTCATTGAAAAGACTATAGAATGAAAAGCATAATAAAGCCAAGCACATTTCCCACCAAATTATTTATACTAATTCTCATAGTACCTACAAAAAGTAGACAAATAACTTCTCCTAATTTATTGAGATGTTGGAGCAAGTAGCCGATAGATACATAGATAGATAGATAGATAGAAAGATAAATAGATAGATATACAGAAAGATAAATAGATAGACAGATAGATAGATGATAGATTCTAAACCACAGAAATATGATTTGATTTTAATAGATGATGATAAGAATCGTAATTACAACCACCACCGAATCTGAGTTCTTACTAGGTCCAGCCACTCTACTAACCACTATACCTAGAAGAACTCATTTAATCCTCTTAAAAATTATAATACAGTAAATGTTATTATCTTATCTGTTTATACATGAGGAAATTTGTGTAGTGATATTAAGTAACTTGTCAAGTGTAAGCAGGTAGAGGAACTAAGATTCTAGTGCAGACTTTTCGCTCCTACTCCCATGCTGTGTAGATGCTGTGCTGCTTCCTGGGCTCCGTGATCTTGACGTTCTCTCCTGTGTAGTCTAGTGTAAGACAGAATAACTAGAATGAGACTAAACTTCTGTGTCTACTTATTTGGAACTTGTGAACATTTGATCAGGGCTGGTCAAGTTTACTTCTGACCTATTTGAAAGAAAGGGTTTGCTAATGACTAGCATAATCATGTGGGAGAAATCTAACCAAATCCATGCACCTACCCATCAATGACCCCAGAGAGTCAATATGCATTGAAAGGTTACTATTTCTAAGACACAAAGCCAAGGGCTGTGGGAGTGGGGGGATGGATAAGGCACAACGTGTAAAGGTGAGTAGGGAGGTAAGAAATAAAGAAATAAATGAAAAATATAAATATCAATATATTAAAAATTACAGAAGGTCCATAAGAGAGTAAGAGATAAGTAAGTGCACAGTAGGAAACTCTCACACCTAACTGGGACATGGGATCAGATTCCAAGAAGACTTCCTGGAGGTGGTGGCATTTGAGATAGGATTTGAAGGACAGGAAGAATTTGAATCTGTAGAGATGTGAGTGGTAAGAACATTCTGATAGGAAGTAATAATTAGAGCAATAGTTTGAAGGTAGGGAACCTCAAGAATTATATGGGGGAATAGTGAGTACTTCTGTTTATTAGTCAGTCTATTGTTAAGATGTTTCTTAATGCTACCTTATGAATATGAAAATAATAATATTACATTAAAATTTTTTTATAGTTATTCACAACTCAAATTCACTCTTTCCCTTATTTACTCCAAATTCATGGAATTATAAAACAAGTTTTAAATATATAAAGCAGATCCCAACTTCTATGTTTGGGCTATGCACTAATTGGCTTCCATTCGGAAAGAGTGGACTTCAACCTCCCTTTATCCAAGCTGGATAGAGAACAACCCAATTATTCAGTCCGTATTATGTCTCAAAGCCTTTGTAAGAAGAAAGTATTACAATGTAAATCCAGAATGCGTTTCCAGTTCCTCAAAAGGAATTGCCTTGTCTGCTTCTCTCCTGCACAGCTCTGGGTTGTAATTACACCATGAACAGCAGGGAAAGGAATCAATATGCTAAGGTAATAACAATATATTTCTTCTAGATTTCTCTGACTATGATATCCATTCCAGCCTTATTCCCCAATACTAGGCAGCACTATTTCCTTTCGGACAGATGAGAATATTGGAGGATTTTAAGGCAACCCAGCACATGAATCCAGGTGGTGAGATCTTGGTTTTCTGACCCTTAGGCCACCCTTTAGAGATACAAGAAAAGGTATTTGAGTGAACAGGTTTAATGCCTTCTCTGGAAAACACTTTTAACCCAAGTTTTTCCTTGATTCTGAGAGGTCATAATAGTAAATCTTTCAGGAGGCAGCCGGGGAGAGAATGTTCTACCTGTTGCTCTTGAGGTACAGAGCAAGGCTTGCTCATACAGCCAAGACTTCCCCGGAGATTCCGCACTGCACACACAGCCTGTGAGGAGTTCTGTTTGGTCTGCAGAGTATTTTATGTTTTAATTCAAACTTCATGCCTTTAAATGATCTGTGCACTCACCAGTCTCTCTGCACCTGGAGAGATTTACACACTTACGTTCCCCTCTCTTTCTGTCTATGGACTTTGCTTTCCAGCAGGGTTCCTCAGCTTCAGCACTATTCGGACGTTCGGGGCTGGATAATTTGTTGGTGGTGGCAGAGAGGCTGGGGTGGGGGCACTGAAGGATGGGGGAGGAGGTCTACGCTATGCATCGTAGGAGGTTTAGCAGCATCCCTGGCCTCTACCTACTACATGCCAGTATCAAGCCCTCCCTGCCTCAGTCGTGACAATTTAAAAAAAAAAAAGTTTCTAGACATTGCTGAATATCCCCTGGAGGGCAAAATCCTATCCCACTCCCTATCCGCACAGTGAGAATCACCGCTTTATAGCAATATGTCTTCAGAGACCAGGGCTGGGGTAATGGCCACATTAATTGTACATCAGTCAGCATGATGTGGGCAAGTAACACGCTGAGAGGAGAACTGAGTTCTAACTGGACTTCTTCATATCTTGGAGTCCTCACCTTACCCTCCCACAGATCTGGTGTATAAATCCTATGAAACAGTATTCGTAAAAGTGTTTTGACAATTTGAAAATATAATGTTGTCGCCACTTGGTCTAACTTGGGTCTTTAGGCAGCCACTGGTACTGGCACATTGAAAAATGGCAGCTCTATCCTGTGATAAATTATTTAAGTTTGAACGAATCCCATCCACCAATTTTACTGACAGGGCATTGAACTAGTAATAAGAAACATCACTCTTGCCACCAGGATGAATTTTCTTAGAGTCTACTGTCTTGTTGGGCTTTGCTGACTGGAAAGCTGGTGGTCATTCATTCATGCATGCATTTATTCAATGATATTTGTTCAGTAGCATGATGTGCCAGGCCCTGTGCTGGGTGTTAGGGCTGCTTATACAACTTGTAGTTGTAGTAGACACATTATGTATGGTCCTGCCTTCAGGGAGATTATGATCTAGCCGAGGAAACATGCAAGGAGTAAGGAAATCATAATGCATTTGGCAAGTGCTATGATAGATAACATCCAGGACCTCCTGGAAGGGCCATCAAGCTGAGAGTTCAGGGTTAGGGAAGGCTTACTAGGAAAAGTGAAACCAAGGCTGAGATGTGAATAATGAGTAGGGGTGTGCCAGGGAAAGAGAGGGTGAACAATATTTGTGGCAAAGAGGACAGCACATGTGTAGTGCTGGAGGTGAGGGACTATGGCATGAGGGGAAAATGGAGCACAGGGGACATGAAGGAAAACAGAAAGTGAGGCTGGAAGTATCCTAAGAACAATGGGGCCCACTGAAGGATTTAGGGAGGCAAGTGACATGTGTGCATATGAGAAATACGACTGCAGATACAGGGTGAAGAACAGGCTGGAGGTGGTCAAGACAAGAAGGAGGATGGAGAAAACCAAGGAGGCTGCTTCAATATCCAGAGAAGGGAAGATGGTACCCAAACTAGGAGAGTGGCAATGGTGTTGGAGAGGTCAAGGGATTCTAGAGATTATATCTGACATATTCAGGAGCAAGAATGATATAGGACTTAGACTACATGAGCAGGTGTGTTGAGGGAAATTAGGAATGCAGAGTCAAGGATGACGCTAAGGTGTGTGGGTGGGCTTTTGGAGGAAGTAAGTGGAGTTGACTAAGGCCATTGCTGTTCCTTACAGAAAAATGAAAGAATGTTTATGGGGCTCCTGCTGAGTGCAGTTCCCTGAGCTAAATACTAACAAGCATTATCTCATTTAAGTCTTGCAACATCCCTATGATATAGGATCTATTATTTTTAGTATTTGCTTGAGGACACACAACTGGTAATGACAAAGCCAAGATTCTGACTCAGCGTCCTGATTCCAGCACCTGGTCTCTGAAGCGCCACATGTCAACATTATTAATTCACTTGAGTGTTCACGTCTAGGTTTAAATCATAGGTCTTCTGGTCACTAACAAGTTTAGAGGGATCTCTGCGTCATTTAAACTCTTTGAATCTCAGTTTCTTCAGCCAAAATCTGGGTATTAGAATACCTCCTTCACAGAGTTGGTATAATGGTTAAATTAGTCGTAATACTGAGAGAGCAAACATTTATTGATGCTGACTATATTCCATGCTGTGTTATAAATACTTTATATATATATTACCTAATTTCATCCTCACAAGGGCCCTTGAAGTGGCTTCAATTATTTTCTCTATGTTACAGATGAGGAAACAGAGGCACAGAGAGATTAAATGCATACTCAGAGTTACATAACTGGGATGCAAACGTGAGTGTGCATTTCTGGAGCCTGGGCTGCCAAAATCGATGGAAAGTTTCCGCAATACTGAGGTGGCCAGTAGAGTCTGAACAGCGAAAGATGTGGGTTGTCATGTTACCTAAAGTTTTTTTGCATTTATGAATGTATTTGCATTTTTTTCAGTAATGTACGGAAGAGCCTGGGATTCTCCAATATCTGTGGATAGGTGGACTTCTTGTTACAAGGAGCTTTTTAACTGTAACTTATTGGGTGATGTAGCAATTAAGGGGTTATAACACTGTTCCTCTGAACTGTCTTGTGTTTGCAGCACTTGGATGGTGTGTTGAACAGGTGGGATAGAATGTAACTGACGGGACTTTGTGTTTTGAACTGCAGGTCATTTGCATGTCCTGCCTTTTTTTTTTTTTTTTAATCTCCCAATTAAAAAGTTCTTTAAGTTGTTCATTTTATTGCTTGGAAAGGTGTAATATACTTACTGAATCAAAGGATCATGAGAGATTACTACAAGCAACTCTATGCCAATAAAATGGACAACCTGGAAGAAATGGACAAATTCTTAGAAATGCACAACCTTCCGAGACTGAACCATGAAGAAACAGAAAATATGAAAAGACCAATCACAAGCACTGAAATTGAAACTGTGATTAAAAATCTTCCAACAAACAAAAGCCCAGGACCAGATGGCTTCACAGGAGAATTCTATCAAACATTTAGAGAAGAGTTAACACATATCCTTCCCAAACTCTTCCAAAATATAGCAGAGGAAGGAACACTCCCAAACTAATTCTACAAGGCCACAATCACCCTGATACCAAAACCAGACAAGGATATCACAAAGTAAGAAAACTACAGGCCAATATCACTGATGAACATAGATGCAAAGATCCTCAACAAAATACCAGCAAACAGAATCCAACAGCACATTAAAAGGATCATACACCATGATCAAGTGCGGTTTATCACAGGAATGCAAGGATTATTCAATAAATGCCAATAAATCAATGTGATATACCATATTAACAAACTGAAGGAGAAAAACTATATGGTCATCTCAATTGATGCAGAGAAAGCTTTCGACAAAATTCAACACGCATTTATGATAAAAACCCTCCAGAGTGTAGGCATAGAGGGAACTTTCCTCAACATAATAAAGGCCATATATGACAAACCCACAGCCAACAATGTCCTCAATGGTGAAAAACTGAAAACATTTCCACTAAGATCAGGACCAAGACAAGGTTGCCCACTCTCACCACTCTTATTCAACATAGTTTTGGAAGTTTTAGTCACAGCAATCAGAGAAGAAAAAGAAAGAAAAGGAATCCAAATCGGAAAAGAAGAAGTAAAGCTGTCACTGTTTGCAGATGACATGATACTATACATAGAGAATCCTAAAGATGCTACCAGAAAACTACTAGAGCTAATCAATGAATCTGGTAAAGTAGCAGGATACAAAATTAATGCACAGAAATCTCTAGCATTCCTACACACTAATGAAGAAAAATCTGAAAGTGAAATCAAGAAAACCCTCCCATTTACCACTGCAACAAAAAGAATAAACTATCTAGGAATAAACCTACCTAAGGAGACAAAAGACCTGTATGCAGAAAATTATAAGACACTGATGAAAGAAATTAAAGATGATACAAATAGATGGAGAGATATACCATGTTCTTGGAT
The DNA here is from genome assembly GCF_008692025.1 of Phocoena sinus. Classification (NCBI taxonomy): domain Eukaryota; kingdom Metazoa; phylum Chordata; class Mammalia; order Artiodactyla; family Phocoenidae; genus Phocoena; species Phocoena sinus. Next base: position 48,499,872 of record NC_045765.1, on the reverse strand, counting down.
TGGAAGAATCAACATTGTGAAAATGACTCTACTACCCAAAGCAATCTACAGATTCATTGCAATCCCTATCAAACTACCACTGGCATTTTGCACAGAACTAAAACAAAAAGTCTCACAATTTGTATGGAAATGCAAAAGACCCCGAATAGCCAAAGCAATCTTGAGAAAGAAAAACGGAGCTGGAGGAATCAGGCTCCCTGACTGCAGACTATACTACAAAGCAACAGTAATCAAGACAGTATGGTACTGGCGCAAAAACAGAAAGATAGATCAGTGGAACAGGATAGAAAGCCCAGAGATAAACCCACGCACACATGGACACCTTATCTTTGATAAAGGAGGCAGGAATGTACAGTGGAGAAAGGACAGCCTCTTCAATAAATTGTGCTGGGAAAACTGGACAGGTACATGTAAAAGTATGAGATTAGATCACTCCCTAACACCATACAGAAAAATAAACTCAAAATGGATTAAAGACCTAAATGTAAGGCCAGAGACCTTCAAACTCTTAGAGGAAAACAAAGGCAGAACACTCTATGACATACATCACAGCAAGATCCTTTTTGACCCATGTCCTAGAGAAATGGAAATAAAAACAAAGATAAACAAATTGGACCTAATGAAACTTAAAAGCTTTTGCACAGCAAAGGAAACCCTAAACAAGACCAAGAGACAACCCTCAGAATGGGAGAAAATATTTGCAAATGAAGCAACTGACAAAGGATTAACTTCCAGAATTTACAAGCATCTCATGCAGCTCAATATCAAAAAAACAAACAACCCAATCCAAAAATGGGCAGAAGACCTAAATAGACATTTCTCCAAAGAAGATATACAGACTGCCAACAAACACATGAAAGAATGCTCAACATCATTAATCATTAGAGAAATGCAAATCAAAACTACAGTGAGATATCATCTCACAGCAGTCAGAATGGCCATCATCAAAAAATCTACAAACAATAAATGCTGGAGAGGGTGTGGAGAAATGGGAACCCTCTTGCACTGTTGGTGGGAATGTAAATTGATACAGTCACTATGGAGAACAGGACGGAGGTTCCTTAAAAAACTAAAAATAGAACTACGATACGACCCAGCAATCCCACTACTGGGCATATACCCTGAGAAAACCATAATTCAAAAAGACTCATGTACCAAAATGTTCATTGTAGCTCTATTTACAATAGCCAGGGAATGGAAGCAACCTAAGTGTTCAATGACAGATGAATGGATAAAGAAGAATGGATAAAGATGGCACATATGTACAATGGACTATTACTCAGCCATTAAAAGAAACGAAATTGAGTTATTTGTAGTGAGGTGGATGGACCTAGAGACTGTCATACAGGGTGAAGTAAGTCAGAAAGAGAAAGACAAATACCGTATGCTAACACATATATATGGAATCTAAGCAAAAAAAATAAAAAAGGTCATGAAGAACCTAGGGGCAAGACGGGAATAAAGACACAGACCTACTAGAGAATGGACTTGAGGATATGGGGAGGGGGAAGGGTAAGCTGTGACAAAGTGAGAGAGTGGCATAGACATATATACAGTACCAAACGTAAAAAAGATAGCTAGTGGGAAGCAGCCGCATAGCGCAGGGAGATCAGCTCGGTGCTTTGTGTCCACCTAGAGGGGTGGGATAGGGAGGGTGGGAGGGAGGGAGATGCAAGAGGGAGGAGATATGGGGACATATGTATATGTATAACTGATTCACTTTGTTATAAAGCAGAAACTAACACACCATTGTAAAGCAATTATACTCCAATAAAGATGTTAAAAAATAATAAAATAAATTAAAAATATAAAATAAATAAACACTGAAGAAAAAGGCATAATACTTTCTTGAAACCTTGGGCCCAAAACCAGGTGTCACTCCACAGGGTCCATGTGCTTAATTATTTATTCTTGGCTTTTAAATTACATTAACGAATAACATAGGCAATGAGTGGGACGATGCTCAGCCTGCTTAATCAGTAACATAAGAAGAAAACAAAAGGCTAGTTATCTTCTCATACATCTAGACGGCATCTTCAAGGAAGTCAGCCAAGGGAAGCTTGGCATTTGGATTTACTGGAGCCAAATGTTCTACAAAGAACTAGCCAGTGAACCTCCACCCCTTGCTCAGTGGTAGCGTTAGGATTGGTCTGCCTATGCTTCCTGTAGTTGACACTGTTGTTGGACTACCTGGAATGCCAGCCCATTCCTTGCTGGAAAGCCCAGATTTTATTGTGGCATCCTCTACTCGGAGATGACCATGCTGTACCAAGCTTAGATGCAAGCCTGATCTATGTAAAGCAGCTAGGCTAACCCCACTTTCCTTGTCCATGTCGGTTTAAAAGTGGGTATATGACTCAGACTGAGGCCACGGGAACAACATAAGAAATCGTTAGGGACATCTGAAAGAAAAAAAACTGTCAAAAAAACCCCCCACAACCATGTCTTTTCACTGGATATTGTTGTGCCTCTCTGAGTGTGACACCCTGAATGGCTGCAGTTGTCTTGGGACAAAGCTGACATTCCAAGGATAGCAAGGCAGGGAGATGAAGAGCATCTGAGTCCTCCATGCTGTACTTCAGCCAGGGAATTAGTCAGCTCTGGGGGGCTCCCTGCCTCAGGACTTATGTGAAACTAGGTAATGGCAGTAACTGCTTAACTGGGTTCTTTGCTTCTGACCCTGGCCCCTTACTGTTTATTATTGACCTGATGTTAAAAAGAGCATTTTATGAGCAGTGACTCTCTACCTCATTCAGGCAGAAGTTCAGGTCTTTGTAATGGTCTCTAAGGCCCCTGCTTGCATCTGCCTGTCATCATCTCTCTTGTCTCCACCTCTCACAACTTCTCTCTTTGCTCACTCAACTTCAGCCCCACTAGCCTCATGTCTAGTCCTTGAACATACCAGATAAGCTCTTGCCTCAGGGCATTTGCACTGACCATTACTTCTATCTGGAACTCTCCTTCCCAGATAACCACATGACTTGATCTCTCACCTTCTTCATATCATTGCTAAAATGTTATCTTTTGCATGACATCTTGACCATCCTATTTAAAAGAGAACACCCACACCCCTAGACCTTCTGTTGCTTTACTTTCCGCAATTGCACTTATAACCTTATACGTTATATTCCACTTATTTATTTATTTATCTATTTATTGAGGTACGCGGACCTCTCAGTGTTGTGGGCTCTCCCGTTGCGGAGCACAGGCTCTGGACGCGCAGGCTCAGCGGCCATGGCTCACGGGCCCAGCCGCTCCGCGGCACGTGGGATCTTCCCGGACCGGGGCACGAACCCGTGTCCCCTGCATCGGCAGGCGGACTCTCAACCACTACGTCACCAGGGAAGCCCCACTTATTTATTTTATCTATTGTCTATCCCCTCCGCTACTGAATCTCCAATGCCTAGAATGCCTAGCACACAGTAGGTACTTAGCAGATATTTGCGGAACTAAGGAAGAGGTAATAACTCTTTTGCTGTTCCATATGTTAGATGAATTTTCCTGTTGCAACTAGAAGCATCTTGAGTAAAGGATTTCGCTTGGGCTGCCATGTGACCAATGCCCTGCATTTTCAAGACACTCAACCATGTTTCAAATTCACAGTCAGTGCTTCTAGAACAGAGGGCTACCCACCCCAAAGCCATCTTCAATCTATATTGTGGAGTGGAAGATGAGCAGAAGAAAAATCGCTGGTGTAGGATTCAAAAGTTTGCTTTCTGGTCTCTATGAGACCATGGGCAATTTAAAATTTATCTCTATTAGCCTTAATCTTTTCACCTCTGTGAAGAATAATCTATCTACTATCAGTAATATCTATACTATCTCTTTTATACCTGTAACATGAGATCATAAAACCTACTCTAGTTATCGTCCATGGGGGTTATAAAAAATAAGTGACCCATATAAATTAAAAGCAGAAAAGTGCTATGTTATATTTATAATGGATTGTTTTAAAATGAGTTAGTTTATTCTCCTGTAAACATTCATTATTTTTGTATTAATGGTAATCATAATTTCTTTTGCTTTGTTGACATTTAGTATCTGCTGAAGGCTCTATTCATTCAGGAAGTCTTCACTGAGTCCGTTCTTGGTGTCAGGCTATTTTCCAGGGGTGTGCTATCACACAAACTCTGATTTCAGACAGGTGTGTTACTGGGGTAGGTTGTTGAACTTTCTGAGCCTCAATTTCCTCCTCTGTAAAATGAGGTTGCCTCGTATCTTGTGGCAAAAATTAAATGAGATAATATATTGAAAGTTATTATTACAGAATCTGGCCCGGTGAAGTCTGATTAAATAGAATTATCATTATTATGACTCTACCATGGCCAAGTACTGTGTAGTACTTTACAAGATCTTATTAAGAAAGCTTCAGGGGGAGGAGAGGAAGGGACAGACTGGGAGTTCGGGATTAACAGGTGCAAACTATTATATACAGAATGGATAAACAACAAGGTTCTATTGTATGGCACGGGGAACTCTATTCAATATCCTGTGATAAACCAAAATGGAAAAGAATATGAAAAAGAATATATATGTGTGTGTATATATATATATATATATATATGAATCACTTTGCTGTACAGCAGAAATTAATACAACATTGTAAATCAACTATACTTCGATAAAATAAATTAAGAAAAAAAAAGAAAACCTCTCAAGATAGCCCAGGGAAGATGAATAATTTGCCTAAAGGAAGAGTTAAACCCTAAATAAAACTTGGGTCTATGTGTCTAAAGATCCTGGCTAACTCCTTTTCCTTCGTTGGGCCTCAGATTGGCTGCCACTTACTGTAGAGACCCTTCCCTGCGCCCTCTGCCACCCCGCTGTGGGTTGAGTTAGGTGGCTTACTGTTTTCCTAGCATTTTCCACACTCACCCTGGATTGCAATTGACAACCACTTGTTGATATCCCTCAGGAGAATGTAAACTGCTCATGGGAGGGGAGCAATGGTGCCTTGTTCCCCCAGCCGGTACCTGGCACAGAGTAGATGCTCCATAAATATTTGCTGAGGAAACACATTTAAAGTGACTGGTATTAGGGCAGGGGTGAAATGGACAGCCGTGGAGCTTTTTCTCTTTCTTGGCTTGGAAATGTTTAATTACCTAATGCTTACAGGGGAACAGGATGTTTGAACTCAGTGCTGTGCAGAGTATCTGCTTCCCTTCCCCCACAGAGCCGTGCAAGCTTCCTGCAAGTCCACTTCTCACCAAGGCGCCTTCAGAGCATGGCAAGCCCGCAGCTCTCTAGCATCAAGGCATCCTCAATCACGGCTGAGAAAAATGCTTTCATCTCGTGGCAACTTGTTCATAATCAGACCAAATTTGCTTCTAGTGGATTGGAGCCCGGTACAAAGTACAGTTGCGTAGGAAATCCCTTTGTAGCTGGCTGGATGCAGAGAGGAGATTCCGGGCTTCCTTTTGATGCACAGAGGAGAGACTTTCACTCCCTTCAGTGCCTGGGGCAGAGAACTGGGCTGCACAGTAAGTTCGTATTTATTGACATTCTGATTTCCTTTAAAAAGCACTCAAAACGCTCAGCTGTTCTATCTGCTATGCTCTCACAATAGCTCCCTGATGTCAGGAAAGAACAAATAGAATTTCTCAGTGTGTCTCTTGGACCAACCTATGTTAGAATTATTTGGGATGGCTGTGAAATTTGCAAGCTCTTTGACGTCATCCCAGACCTTCTGAATCAGAATCACTAAGGGTAGGACCTGGGAATATGCATTTTAAACCCTCCTCAGGTGATTCATATGCACAATAAGGTTCGAAAAATCATTTGGTGACCTCAGGTCACTAACCGGGTAACCCAGCCTAAAGTTAGAGATAAGCTGACTTCAGGTTAGAGCTTGATTAATAACCCTATGTTGGTGGCTTGAGATTGTTGATCCAGAAAGCTTCCGTCCAAAAACAACAGTTCTTCTTCCCAAAAGGGGAGGTTTTATCATTGCCACCACTGCATCTTATATCTAGGGGTGGGAGGAACGAGGCAAGCAAGGCTCTATTTTATATATTTTAGGCTAAGATCTGTGAGGTGACAATCACCCTGCGCCATTTATGCTGCGTAAACATCTAAGAAAGGTTATTTGTCCATCACTGGCTTCTTTCTAATATAAAATGAGAAGGTCACAGTCTTTCTGCTGCTTTGAGATAATCCAATCGGTATTTTTCTCTTTGGGTGACAGCAAAGAGTCATAATGACTGAAGGGAAGCTGAAAAATCATTCCTATGATCCCCACATTTCTCAAACATCAGTGCAAAGATCTGACATTCTTGCAAATGTTCTAGGTCGAGGATTCCTGTTTGCTTGGAAGGTCCTTGACATCATCGGTGTTTAGTTTAGGGTGTATCAGATGCATCTCACAGCAGCAGCCAAACTGGTATTTTTCTCTCATTAGGCAACTGAATCAACAGACTGCCTCAACCTTCTCACTATGTGAATTGTCTTTTCAGAAGGAGGGGCAGGAAAGAAGGTTATGCCCACGTAGCCAAACAGAATAAATATCATGTTTATTTCCCATTACCACATTCTGCCACAACAGCTGAGCCTTGATTTAAAACACCCAGAAGTGCTATTCTAGCTCCTTCCAGTTGCCTATCACTAAGCTTTTTTGAAATGCAGACATCCTTTGGGAGAGTCTTGAAGGTCTCCAAGCTCAGGCTTATGGAAAATGAAGAGAATTAAACACAGTTTCTTCAGGAGGAGGAAAAGGAATGCATTTCCCAGGTAAAGGACCAAGAATAGGAAACTCTCTTGAGAGTCAGAAAGGAAATTATACACTGAAAAAGATGAAATGACCTATACCGACTGATATTAAAGAACTGCAGAATGGGGAACAAATAAAATATCCCAGAATTGTAGTGTCAGAAAGAAAATGGTTATATGCAATAGCTAAGAAAAAAAAATCAGACATCCCACCAGATAATTCTGACTTCTCCTCACGCACAGACTCTTACACAAAATCTCAAGAAATTGTCTCATGTCCAGCATAGGTAATTTCCAGCATGTAAAGTGTTCCTAGGATGATGTAGTGTAAAATTGCATAAGATGAAATGATGTACTATATGAAATGTGCATGCTAGGCAAATCAAACACAAGAATTGCACATGGGGAATCAGAAACTTTGAATGTGCATCTTCCAAGAACTAAAGTAAGTGAACAATGCTTAGATGGCATCCTAACCAGCAGCAAGAGTGAAAGCTTCAGGACATGGACGAGTTGTTTGTTGACTGCATGTCGGATGGTCTGCATGACATATGTGATCCCATCCAGTTCAGTGGTTCCAAATACAATCTAGGGGTTGGTGCCACCCTACTTTCTATCTCCATCTCGCATTCTCTCTCTGAAGAGCCACATTCATACATACAACCTCTTTCTTAGTATCTACCCCTGAGTATCTTACAACTTTTTCACACTTATGCTCAAAATGAAGCTCATGATATTTCTCCCTAATGGAGCTCAGGACATGCAACCTCAAAACATGCTGCTTTGGTATATTGATTATTTTGAGCTGAAGGCACTTGAGAAACAGCAAACGTAGGAAGAGGCTTTCTCTGAATTCCCCTTATCCGCCTAAAGACAGATTCTCCAATAGGAACTCATGTTCATAAATCCCCTCCCTGGAAATCTTATCAACCAGGGAAGATTGATTTGTCACAGGCGGACTTATTATCACAGGAGAGAAAACTAGGGGACACCACATCCAGAAAAATTTTGTCACAGTCCCTCATCTCTTCCATCTCTTCTTCTAAGGGACCATTCATCTTTCCTAAAAATAATTAATTCTCCTCTAAGAGGCCTACATCCTTTCTGCTTCCCTTGTTAAGGTGGTATATAAACTCTCAAATCTCACTACATTTTTGAGTATTCACTTTTTTCCTGGGTTTGCCTCCATGCACAAAGTAAAAGTTTATGCATCTGTATACATTTTCTCCTGTCAATCTTTCTGCTGCCAGTTCATTTCATAGACGTGGCTACTGAATGTAGGAGGGGAGAGGAAATCCCCCAATAGCTTCTTTTAAGGTTTCCCAGTCTCAGTACTCGCACCCACAAACCACCCAATTGCTCAAGGCCAAAACCAGGAGCTGTCTTAATTCCCTACTTTACCTCTCCACTAAAATCCAGTTCCTTACCTCCAGAATACATCCTGAGTCTCGTACTTTCTCATCATCTGCAACTTCTCCCCTCTGATAAACCCATATTGCCTCTCATCAGAATTCTGATAAGAACTCTTTCAACAGTTCCCTCAAATATATGAGATTTTGGTCTCTTTTGTATTCAAAGCACTTTAGTCTTTAGTCAAAGCACTTTGTCTTTAGCTCACCTTGCCCTGTATTATATTTATGATGCAATGCCTTATTCTTCTGTACCAATTCCTGTCTCCCCTTTAATGGTGCATTCCTTGAAAGCTTTGACTATATTTATCTTTATAATCTTTTCACTTTCTGGGGCAGTGCCTTGGATCTAATAAGTGCTCACTAAATTTACTGTTGGACCTATAGTATCAACCATCTAATATCCTACTGAATAATTTGGAATGTGAAAAAAATCTAGCCTACTAGTTGATACCCAAGATATACATTTAGGTAAATTAGTAGTAACACTGCCATGCTGAGCCATATTGGAACCTGAAGCAAAAGGAAAAGCAAATCAGTAATACTGATCCTTTCTTTATTAAACATTTTGACTTTTTGTTCATCATGGATTCTTCTCATTAATTTTGTGTTTTTTTAAATATTGAATTAAAATATTTATTTTTGTCACTTCACCTAGTCTCAGCCCTGCCTTTATAAAACAATAATGTGATTTGAGCATCTAATAACAACCTAGATTTCATATTGACCTAGCCCTCACACCGTCCTAATAGATACCTGTATTATTATCTCCATTTTGCAGACAAGCGAACGTAAGCACAGAGACATTAAGTGATTTGGCCAAGGTCACCGACTAGAAAGTGGTAGAAATGGAACAGAAAAGTCATTAGTAGAAATAAGTAAAGTGGAAGGGAAATATTATATGATATCACTTATATGTGGAATCTAAAAATAATACAAAGGAATCTATATACAAAAAAGGAACAGACTCACAGACACAGAAAACAAACTATGATTACCAAAGGGGAAAGAGAGGGGAGAGGGAGTTTTGGATTAACAGATATAAACTATTATACATAAAATAGATAAGCAACAAGGATTTACTGTATAGCACAGGGAATTATATTCACTATCTTGTAATAACCTATAATGGAAAAATAATCAGACAAAAGTATATATAACTGAATCCTTTCTGTACCCCTGAAACTAACACAATATTCTAAGTCAATTATACTTCAATTTTTAAAAAGACACTTCATTAAGCAAAAAAAAAAAAGACAACGTTGAAAGTTGAATAATTTTTATTGACTTAACCAAACTTGGGTAGAGCAGGCCAATTTTTAAAAACCTGATTTTTAAGAACCTTGATTTTTATTAATTGAAAGCCACTCATTAATTCACTCAACGAATATTCAACTGCCATTGAGGTAGTATTAGTTGGACATGTTAGTGTCCAATCTGATTCTCCTCTTAAAAAATGATTCTCCCTTTTTTCACCACTTTAGAGTGATTTTTTCAGACAAAAGTTGGGAGTGATTGTCATTCTGACTATGTCTCAATTAACGGTTAGTTCAAGCAGGCTGCAGTACTTATTTATCATGAGCAGCAAACATTTAAACCCATCCTCTGTTCACCTGCCATGATGATCATAGCATGTGTGAAAAATACAGATTCCCGTGCCTTATTTCAACCTACTAAGTGAGAATCTCTGTCTTCCCAACAATGTTTAAAGAGCTGGGCTTGGGGTCCTATAGACTGGGTTGAAACCCAGCTCACCCATTGATTAGCTATGGAGTTCTTGGCAAAGAACTTAGTCTTTATTTATTTGTTTAGCTTCAATATCTTCATAAGTTAAGTGGGAATAAAAACACCTACCACTCAAGATTTTGGTGAGGGTTAAATTAGAATGAAGATCTAATTATAATGGCATTTATAATAACAGCTTACAAATACCGAGTACTCACAAAGGGTAAAGTACCATGCAAATGCTGTACCTACATTATCTTATTAATTTATTTTAAGCACTTATTAGAGTAATCACTACATAGTAAGTCCTCAACTGATAAGAGCTATGGCTTGAGTAGACACTCAGAACCCTTAACAGTAGGTGGGGAGCCAGTCACAAAGACAAGATTTAAGTCCAGAGTCTGAGAATAAAGGATAACCTGGAAGAAGTCATCTAGCCTGGTGGTCCCCAAAGCCAGTCCACAACATCAAGATCATCTGGGTGAGCTCATTAAAATACACTGCATCACACTGCATCACCCTGGTCCTCAAACCTCGAACTCAGTACCTCTTGGAGGATCTGGAAGTCACTACTATTTAAAAAGTGCAAGTGATTTTGAATCAAAGCCAAGATTTAAAACAACTGATTAACTTGAGCTTCAGTTTTCTTAAGATTCATGGGGTTAGGGAGTAAGTCATTTTTTTTCCCTTCCCTTTTTTTCTAATGCCTAGGTCAGCGCTGCCACATAGAAGACACTCACAAATATTTTTGATTAGATGAACATAAATGGGTCTAGTAAATTCTGCTCTGTCTACTTCATAGGGGCTTTATGAGAATTGTTTGTAAAGCCTCATTTGATCATGCATCTGAAAAATAGAAGATGCTATACAAAACTATAACTCTATAGATTTGTCATTAATTTATGTTGGTGTGCTTTTTCTCACTCTTTAATCGTAAATCACTTGGCTTTGAGATATCCACCATTAATTATATCGAGCTTCTAAAAATGAATTACAGCAAGATTGCAGACCCAATAATTTTTACTTAAATGATTTTTTATTCAGAATTAAAATGCTATAGAATGGCCCAAACGTTCACATGTGTTTATGCATGTTAGTTTCCATATTCAAGTTCAACTCTGTCAACTATTCACATCCTCATTCATTAATATTAGTTTTAGACTGTCTTATACCACATCTGGTATCTATACCTGCCACCAATTTAGTACAGTCTGTTTCAGGCAACCCTTACCACATTCTGCCACAACAGCTGAACCTTGATTTAAAACACCCAGAAGTGCTATTCTAGCTCCTTCCAGTTGCCTATCACTAAGCTTTTTTGAAATGCAGACATCCTTTGGGAGAGTCTTGAAGGTCTCCAAGCTCAGGCTTATGGAAAATGAAGAGAATTAAACACAATTTCTTCAGGAGAAGGAAAAGGAATGCATTTCCCAGGTAAAGGACCCAGAATAGGAAACTCTCTTGAGAGTCAGAAAGGGAATTATACGCTGATAATTGGGACTCAATGTACCCACAGTTTATATTCAAGTCAGACTTGAATTCTTCATTTTCCCCATGTGTTTCACGTATAGGTGCAAGTCATCTTCAACACAGAATGGAAGGACGAGGTGAACGTCTGACCATCTTGAAATGTTTGCTCTCAGAATTCTACAGAGCTAACAGACATCCTGAAACAAGACTTGCATAGTTTAGCCCCCCCCACTGCCAACCTATTTCACTGAAAGTTCGTTTCAGTGCTGCCTCACTGGTGGGAATAAAATAAGCTTCAACAGAAAAAAAAAAAAAAAGGTAGAAAAAGATGATTAAATCCATTACTAGCCCAGAACGCTATTCTGGGATGTGTGGGGACTTACATTCATGGACACAAAGATGAACATTTCAAATCTGGAACCAGCACAAACCCCAAGGAGGCAAGAAAAAGGGCAGCAGGAGTTTTCTCCTACCTTCGGTGGTTCCAGTCTCCATAGTGCCTTTCACTTGGCTGAAGCACCATAGTGTGTCCCGGGTAAACGCCCCAATTCCTGCAAGGTACACAGGGAGACACTTTGGGTTAGGTAAGGGCTCCCAGTTGTCCTTAAAAGGCCAATAAGGAAAGAAACACAGAGTGTAATCTATGCACTTCTAAAAGGAGACTTGCACACCAGGTATCATCTTGGGGAGAGGAGACCCTAGTGGGTCCTGGGAGGATGCCCGGTCTGCAAGTATGGCGTCCTGCTGCAAATCCCTGCTCTGGCTCCTCCATATGACCTTGCCAGGACCAGTCTGAGCTGGAGCAATCGGAGTTGTCCCTTCTTGGCCCCTGGCAGCATCCTGGAGCAGTGACAGCAGGCCTGCAGGGTGTGACTGCCCCTTTTCATGGGAACACTAAGGCTTGCCATTGTTTTCCTTCTGTGATGGTGGAGGGAGAAAGAGGCAGTTTGTCAGAGGGGAGAGAGGAAAAGAAAGGCAACTTAGTTATTTTTTTTTTTTAACTGGTTTCACAGCGTGCATGGCTGAACGGCCAGTAAGGGGTCAGATACTCAGAGAACTTCCATCTCTCTTGTTCCCTTCTTGACTGCTTGCCAGAGTCAGAGCTGACTGGAGAGTAGAGGAAAGCAAAAAAACATTGGCGATGCGGAGTGCGCATTCTGGCCAACACAGGGCTGGGGAGTCAGTTCTGACAAACGTGGCCTGTTTTGTTCCATGGAGATTTCTGTTTCAAATTTGAATTGGACCTTTGGTAGGGTTACATTTTCTGGCTTACTATGACTTCCAGTTTCCAAACATATACGTATCCAATACTAATGCATATACTAATATATATATATATATATAATTTACACATTTATTAATATACATATATTCAAGTCAAAAAGGCACTTTTCAGAACAGTTTTGGAGGGCAGTGGTGACAGCTTACTTCTCAACAGCATGGATGTTCCCTTCAATTCTACTAGATTTTACAATTAAGGGGAACACTGCATCGTCAAATTTTGGGAAAGACTATCCATTTAAGAATGATTATATTAGCAGAAAAAAAAGTCAAATATCAAAACCAAATTGACCTTTTGAAAACACACACAGAACTAAGCAGCCACCCTCACGGTCCACGACAGATTTTTCCTGAACTCCTACATGGAAACACTCATTCACTCAAGCCGCTTGAGAGTAGAATTGCTCCCCATCTGCTTTTCTCACTGTTGCTGATGGCGCGTTGGATGGAAGCAGCACAGGGTCATCATTCAGAGCCTACACTTTGCAGCCAGAGGGGGTTTGTATTTAGTTTTGCTCTGACCTGACACAAGTTCCCAAACATGATGAGTCTGTGTTTTCTCTTTTTAAAAGTGGCAATAATAATTATAGTACCCATCTCTCAGAGTTGTAGATTTTGAAGGCACTGAGCAGAAACAACTTAATAAAGAACACTATTATTGGCGAAGGGTCTAAAATGTTCAATAGTTTAAAAAATAAAAAAGAAGAAGAACGTTAGCTGAGCAAATTTCAGCTAGTTGCTATGAAGTAGACACTGCGCTAAATACTTTAAACGAATTATCCCATTCTCACACAAATCTGTGAGGAGGATACCATTAGAACCCCGTTTTACAGGCGAAGAAACTGAGAGCTGGGAATTTTCATAACTCATCTGAGGTGATATCTAGGACGTGGCAGAGCTGGGATTTCCACCCAGCCTGTCTGAATTCCATATTCCCACTCTGCCAAAGTCAGCCTGCCCATGAGATCCCAATATTCCCAGTGTGCCAAGGTCAGCCTGCCCATCTAATAGTTAAAGCCCGTAGGCCCAGAGAGGTTGCACAGCTTGAACTAGAGTCTTGTTTGGAAGGCTGAGCTGGAATACAGTTTCAGATGTCAATTATTAAAGTACTTGTGTCTCCTCTAAGACTATACAGGGCTACAAGTTCCCAATAAAATTCGCATCTGGGAGGGAAGAAGAAAGGCATTTGCAGCATTTATTAGTGCATAGAAAGGCCACACGCACAGTCCTATTGCTGATTATTTCTTGTACTTCTAGCTCTGGCCTTGGATTTCAGCATTAGGCATTCTTTGATAAGTTCTTACTCTTCCTTGTGAGTCATCACTGGCCCTCTCTAAACTGCCAATTCTGCTGTTGAATCTGGGACTGCATCTGTCTCTTAGCGAATACCAGCTACAGATGAAGTACTTCCTGATTTTTGTCCTAGTACATTTCCTATGTCAGTAGTTTTGATTCTAGGTGTAGACTCTGTACCTATTGTCACAAAACATGTGCCTAAAAATAAGCAGACATATACAACTCTGAAACACACACACACACACACACACACACACACACAGGCAGATTTAAATATGGGCCTTTTCATTTGCAGCAACATGGATGGACCTAGAGATTATCATACTAGGCAAAATAAGTTAGAAATAGAAAGACAAATACCATATGATACCATTTATATATGGAATCTAAAATATGACACAAATGAACCTATCTACAAAACAGAAACAGACTCACAGATATAGAGAACAGACTTGTGGTTGCCAGGGGGATTGGGGGAGGGAAGGATTGGGAGTTTGGGATTAGCAGATACAAGCTATTATATATAGGATGGATAAATAACAAGGTCCTACTGTGGAGCACAGGGAACTGTATTCAATATCCTGTGATAAACCATAATGGAAAAGAATATATATGTATATATACATAACTGAATCTGCTGTACAGCAGAAATTAACACATTATAAATTAACTATACTTCAATAAAATTTTTTTAAAATATGGGCCTTTGTATAGGTATTCATATTGCTTCAGGAAATTTTAGCTTTAGAGGGAAGCTTGCTTTCTGTAAATCAACTTGTTTCACACTTGAAAAGACCAAGTCATAGAGAATTACTGATTTGCTGAGAGTCACAGAGCAAGGGATCATGCGACCAACTCAATGTCAGTGACATTTCCAACCATCACCCATAGATATGGTTGCCTAGGCCCGTGAGCTCAGTTGATTAGTATGAGAGGTCAAGGTAGCCAATGTTATTGACAGTTTTCTCATCCAGGGCAGTCTTTGGACCCAGTTTCCATCTTCCACCAAGATCATTGCCAAATGATGGCATTAGTGATGTAAAGAGTGTTTGGATCATGCCATCTCTATCCTAGAAGAGCTAGACAGCAGCTGAAAACACAAATGCCTTGATCAGTTAGGATGAGAAAGGCTGGCTAGCTGTAAGATACTCAGTAGAGTTGATACATGACCTCAGAAATGGTGGGGATGGTGGGGCCTGGAGGACCCAGGCCATGTATAAAGGGGGCAATAGCTACTCAGCTCCAGCTGAAAGCTGCCATGGAGGATTTCAGTCCAGTGTTATTAGATTGGCTGGGTTTTTGTTTATTTTTCAGAAGAAGGCAGAAATCTGGATCATTACATGAAAACATAAAATTTTTAAATGTCAATCAATTCAAATTTGAATACCGTGTATGTGGCTGACCCAACATAGGGCAGACACACCACATCTGCACACTGAATGTGATATCTGTATCACCAATTTGCAAACCTCTGGCAAGAATATTTGAGCTGAATGACGCCTTCGATAATACCTAGTCCAATTCTTTCCATTTGATAGATTAGGAAGCAAGGCCCCAAGAGGGGAGACAACTCACAACACAGTAAAGTTACTTTTGTTGCAGACCTATGACTCTATGATGACAATTTTATTTCTGATACCAGATTTTCTTTTACCATCAGGCTACCTCTCATGGTGGTTGGTAATATACCTGTCTGGATTTAATGAAGGTTCTTTAGGGAAGTGTACTTAATTGCTAAAGAGGATGACTGGGAGAATGAAGTTGACAAAGGTGAGAAAGGAAAATGCATTTCTCTTAAATTGCATACCTTGACCATTACCCTAAACCTTGGTACCAAATGACACGCCAGTTGCTATGGTAACATTGTCAATAAGCAACATTCTCTACTAGAACCAACAGCTAAACATCCCAGAAGATGCTCATTCCCCTCTCCTTACAGCTATGGCTCAGGAAGGTACTGAGTCCCAGTTACTGGAAGGCCAGGCAGTCAGCCCACTGATGGCACACACCTGTCTTCTTTCTAGGATCATGTAATAGCCAATTTCTGAATTTGATCAGCGCTTGGAGCCATTTGGTCTAATCGCCTCATTTAAAATCAGAGGACTGGGGTCCAGAGGGGGCAAAGCCACGCAGTGAGTTAACAGCAGAGTTGGAGCCAGCTCCCACAGCTCCGACGCCCAGCACTGGCTCTTCTTCTTGCACTGCCCCAGCAGGGCCCTTCAGAGTCGAAGCCAGCATTTGTCCTGCCTTTCTGTGCCAACTCGGCTGGGGAATACAATGAACAGAGGGTGTGACATGCAGCAAATAAAGCTCCTTATTGATTGGGAGGCCACTGTAAAGAGTTGTTTTCATGGGCTTGGCATGAGCAGCCTGCTTCTTTCTGCAGAGAGAGAGACAGAGACAGAGACAAGAGAGGGAGATGATCCTTGCCCAGAGAAATTTTCCCTGAGAAGAATCTAATTTGAAATTGGCTCTGAGACAGGCTGCAGACGCGTAGTCAACTACATAGAAAGAGCCTACAATTGTGCAATTCTCTCTGAGTGTGTTGTCATGAGGAGACCATGATGACTTAAGAAAAGCTCACAGTATGAATGGATAGCTTGCTAACACACCAGCCACAACTTGGTGTAAAAATCTTTCTAACTAGGATGCCTGATCTCAAGAGGAGAGACTCTGCTGCTTCAGAGACAGTTAAAAATAAAGAAAGAGGGGCTTCCCTGGTGATGCAGTGGTTAAGAATCTGCCTGCCAATGCAGGGGACACGGGTTCAAGCCCTGGTCTGGGAGGATCCCACATGCCGTGGAACAACTAAGCCCGTGCGCCACAACTGCTGAGCCTGCGCTCTGGAGCCCGTGAGCCACAACTGCTGAGCCCACGTGCCACAGCTACTGAAGCCCGTGCGCCTAGAACCCATGCTTTCAATAAGAGACGCCACCGCAATTGGAAGCCCACGCACCGCAACGAAGAGTAGCCCCGGCTCGCTGCAATTGGAGAAATCCTGCGTGCAGCAACGAAGACCCAACACAGACAAAAATAAATAAATTAAATAAATAAAAAATTTTAATGTGTTTAAAAATTTGTTTTAAATAAAATAAAGTAAAAAAACAATGTGTATATGTATATAACTGAGTCACTTTGCTGTACAGCAGAAATTAACCCAACATTATAAATCATCTACACTTCAATAAAAAAATAAGGGGACTCCAAACTTAAACTAATAGAAGAGAGGCTTTTATTTTTTACTTGATACCTCAACACCTTATATATGGCTCCATTTCAGCAACTGCTGCTGTGTTTAGTAAAGATAGGTCACTTCTATATCCCCAAATTGCCAGTGAGCTCGTAAAGGGCAGGAACATGGAAACAGGAACAGTGAAGGTAAATACGTCAGGTTTTTAAATCAAATTTTCCTTCGCATCAGATTGAATAAACCATTAGCGATATCACACTGAAACCGTCATTGGATTGATATTGCTGGGTTTAATTCACTGCATGATTTCAATTGACAATCAAGCAAATTGTTAACTGGCTAAACTGACTGTCAAAACAGTCCATCTGATGGGAGAAAGGGCAAGGGGGTGGAAGAGAGAGGCTATATTGACTGATTACTAAGAAAGCAGAATCTAGAGGGACTCAAGGTGATTGGATGAGTGAGGAAGGGAAGAGGCGAAGAAATCTTGGGCTATTGGTGAGACAGTGGAGCCACTCATTTTTTATCGTTCTTTTGATCCTACATCCCAAGAATTTGCTTGCTGAACAAAGGAAAAAAGTTTTTATACTCTCAAAGAAGTAATAATGCTGCAATGTGCCTGACTGGAAATCTCACTCCATTTTACTAATCAAAGGAAATGGAGGTGCCTAACATCCTTGAGGAGATGGATGTAAATATCTGTGTGTTAGATATTGAGAAAATGAGAAGACAGTTACTCTTCCCCAGTGTATCCTAGCATGTCATTTGGGAATAGGAGCAAAAAGTAGCATAGATCAAAGCATTTTTTGCTCAACTTCTCCCTATACACGACTGTTATTTTGTAATCGTTTTCTAATATTTATCATAAGGCCTTAATAGATGGTTATTGTAGTCCTTTCTACACTCTCTTTTAAAAAATCTTTTGGAGGTATACTTGACTTTTAATCAATTGGACATATTTAGAATACACAATTTGATAAGTTTTGACATGTTATATACCATCACTTTCAAACATCACTCCAATCAATACAATAAACACAGCCAACACCCCCAGAATATTTCTTCTGCATCTTTGTAATCATTCTTTCCAGCTCTTGCTTCCTACATCTCCCTCAACCCCCCATCTCAGGTACCTCTGACTGGCTCACTGTTACTATTCATGCCTTTGTATTTTCTATAATTTTATATAAATGCTACCCTATGATATATATTTTTTTCTGACTTCCTTCATTCAGCATAATTATTTTGAGATTAATCTACATCTTTGTGTGTGTTAATAGTTCATTCCTTTTTATTGCTGACTAGCATTCCCTTATATGGATATGCTATAATTTGTTGATCCATTACCTGAGTTTGGGTTGTTTCCAATTTTTTGTCATTATAAATAAGGCTGCTAGAAACATTCATGTACAAGTATTTGCATATGCTTTTATTTCTCTTGGGTAAATACCTAGGAATGGAATAGCTGAGTATTATCATCAAGTGTATTTTTTAAATTGTAAGAAATGCCAATCTAAAGTGATCTTTTTCTAAAATGATTGTTATCACCAACACGTCTGAGAGGTCCAGTTCTTCCACAGCCTCACCAGCCCACTGTATAGGCAGATGTTTTATTGTTAGCCATTCTACTGGGAATATAGCAGTATACTGTGTTTTAAATGTGCACTTTCCTAAGTAAGTATCATTTCTGGTGCTTTGTTGCTGTCTATATGTCTTATTTTTCTTGCCTTGTTCCATTGGCTAAAACCTCCTGTAAAAATTTTAACAAAAGCAGTGCAATTAGATATGCTTGTCTTGTTCCTAAACTTAAAGGGGAAGTCTTTCAGCTTTTCACCATTAAGTATATTAATTGGTGATTTTTCATCTGTTTACCAGGTTAAGGAAGTTCCATTCTATTTCTAGTTTGCTGAGAGTTTTTATCAGGAATACTTGTTAAATTTTGTGAAATATTTTTTTCTGCATCTATTGAGGTGATCACATTTTTTCTTTTAATATTTTATTTATCCAGTCAATTATGCTAATTAAATTTTTAATGTTAAAGTAATCTTGCATTTTGTCATGGTGTGTTATCTTTCTGTATACTGTTAGATTTTAATTGCTAAAATTTTGTTTATAATTTTTGCATTTATATTCAAGAGGGAAATTAGTGTCAGGGACTGCTGACCTCACAGAATAAGTTGGGAATTATTCACCCCTCTTCAATTTTCTGGAAGAGTTTGTGTGTAATTGGTACTATTTCTTCCTTAAATTTGTGGAAGAATTCATCAGTAAGCCATCTGGCCTGGAAGGAGGGAGAGAGGGAGGGAGAGAGGGAGGGAGGGAGGGAGGGAGGGAGGGAGGGAGGGAGGGAGGGAGGAAGGAAGGAAGGAAGGAAGGAAGGAAGGAAGGAAGGAAGGAAGGAAGGAAGGAAGAAGAAAGAAGGAAAAGAAATCCACTAGACTATGTGTACATTCCACATCCCTTTGCCCTCAGGCACTATCAGAATTTTTTGCCTGCTTATGTTTCCATCCAGTGAAGTTCCTGGATTCCCACCATGGCATCCCATCATCCCTGTGGCCTGAAATGTGTTTATCCTCCATACCACTCCCTCAGACTATGTTTTCTGCAAAAGGCAGTGTTAACCAGAGAAACCCATTGTTCTAAGCCATGAGTTACTATTTTATCATTTATAACTAATAGCATTATAAGAGATTCTTTAACAAGTTCTTACAGGATTCCTGAGAGTAGAAATTTAAGTCACCATAGAAGACCATTTCTAGACACAATGAATATTTTTTTTCTCGTCATATCACATTATTCAGGTGACCGGGATCTTTACTCACATAAACCTAACTTTGAAATGACATACAAAATCAAAACAATTTTATGGTATAATTCTGGCTTCTAACAAGATTATTGTTTCCATATCAAACCCCAGCTTCTGCAGCAGACTCTATCTCCTCAGATAGTTATTCTCTCTTTCATATTACCTCTTTACTTCGTACTTATGGTAAATGATGTGTCAGAAACTCCTGGTTGCCTATGCAATATCCATCCCTTCCTTATATCTTAATAACAGATTCTTGATTTTGTTCATTGCTACACATCGTCCTGTTTGAAAAACAAACAAACAAGCACGCTTGGAATCATAGACTCCCTTGCAGCTTGGGACAGCCATGTGACTCATATCTGCCTCTCCTAGGTATATCTGGAAGCATTTTTTGTCTCATGGTACAGATGCCACCTTTCCCGCATTTACCATTGCTCCCCTTTGTCCTTTCTGCAATAGTATGTGATGACAGGAGCTATTGTAGCCTTCTGGTATTCCAAAGAAAAAGGACCACAGAGACCTTGACCCTGATATATTTAAGCCACTGAACCAACACAACAATGGCCTGCCTCTGGCTCTTCAGGGCAGAAAAAAAAAATCCAGCTTAATTTGTCGAAGCCACTCTTTATTCAGTTACAGCTGAATCCAATGCCCCATACACAAATGGAGAAAGAGGATGTTATTATCTCTGCATAATTACATAGTCATTTGTATTTCTTCCACCAAAAAAAACAGTCATTTTTAGATATTAAGAGGTACGTCAGTTTAGAACAATACATTTTACTCATCTTCCGGCTGACTACGTTCAACCTTTAGCCAAAATGTCAAGTATCAAAGCACAGATAGCACTACATTATAATTCTTTATTTACATATCTGTTTATAGACTCTGAATTCTTTAAGGGCAAGACCTATGTCTTATTTATCCTTTCACCTTTAAAACCTAAAATATCTCTTGGCACCTATTAAAAGGTCAGGGAGTGTTTAATTGAATTAGACTAGAAGGAGAAGAAGCTCTTTAATCCCATGGTGGAAGCTGTTGCCACAGGATTAAAAACTAGTGTTCGGATACATGATATGACGGGCAAGCAGAAGGGAGCCAGGATATAGGGCCAGCTCTTCGTCATGAAACCAGTGTCTCACTCCCTATAATACAGAGAACACTGTGTGGTTTTACAAGGACAAAAGTGCCTTCTAGCATCCTGAAAAAAAAAAAAAAAAAAACTGGCAAAAAAGAAGCCCTGATAGATGCTTTAACAAATACTCCTCTATTTTCAGCCTTTTCTGCCTGTAATTACTTTTCACCAAAGACAGCAATCATATTAAAAAATAGCTCTCCTACTTGCCGCACTTAAAATGGATGGTGAATTATAAAGCACAAGTGGCAAAAAGCCAAACAATGACCTGCTTATTTAATTTTATTTTCTCCTATATGGATTATTCACTCATCAATTGCCTTGGAACTGAGAGGTATGGTTTTCTCTGGCCCATGGGGTCTGAGACCACCAGGAACCAGCACCAACTCAAATTCAGTTTCTTCTCAGGCCTGTCCATGAAGGTTAGACAAGTTACTAAGGCATGAAACATCCAACTCCTGAGTCATTCACAACCGAAGTTGCCTAAGTGTGAGGTTACACTTCTGCCTGAAGGCTTGCGAGATCATCTTTGGGATGGGTATTGTTGTGATAGAAAGGACAGATAAGATGCAACTCAGTGGGAATGGGCAATTGTGACATTGTAAATTATTTGTAATTTTATATTATTGGAAGCCATTCTCTTCAAAGCCACAGGCCTATAATCCTGAGAAAGGTCACTCAGTGTGGAAACTGGAGTATTTTGAATAAAACAGGAAAGGCAGGGTTGAAAAGACCACTTGTCCTGCAAGTTGGGGGAATGGATTTACAATGAGGAATTTTAAATGAAGTTTGAATTTGCAACCATTCACTTGAACAGGCATGCCTAGACCACCTGATAAATAATACACTTGTATTGTGCTTATGAAATATGCAAGTGGAGTCCAATTTGCAAATAAATGCCTTGAAGAATATTTTAAAACTTCGAGGTTACCTAATCCTAGGAGTCTCTGTATTCATATTTGTGAGGTTTTTGTCTTACTTTGTGACAGTTGCTACAAATTCAATTAAACTGTATGGCAAATTAAGCTTTGGTGGTGGTTGTTTTCTTTCTTGCTGAAGGAAGAAAATGATCAAAGGGTTAGCAAGATGGGAAGCAACCAGCACGTTTGCAAATAGGGAAATCAAACAATGTCACATCAAAATAAGAAGGACGGAAATCCAGCCAGCTAAGCAGGTACAGCCGGATTTGTTGTCCTTGTCCTTCGCCCCTTGTCCACAAGCTTTCCTTGCTATGGAAAAAAGTAGAAGCAATTAGAATCCACAAAGTTAGAAGCTAAAGAATGCTCTGACAGCAAACGGAAACAGAACGCAAAAACTCAGAATCTGTAGGCACGAAAAATACCGCAAGGGATGGTCATTTAAAATGTGTTCCAGGATCGTAGAGCAGCCCCTGACAGCCACCCAGAGCATCGTAAGTAATCACGCCCAACATTGGCCTCTTGTAAACTGAAGGTTCAAAACTGTGGCCGATGTATATATCCACAGACGTAACACCTAGTAGGAACATACATATGGAAACGCATGAACAAGATGCTGAATTCCCCTTACAAATTAGATGTGTTCTCCAGCCCTCGAGCTTACTGTCTGTTGAGGTTTTGTTGTATGCTGGGCACCGAGAGAAGCAGGACTCAAAGAGTCCTCCCAACAGCCCCACAGGTTAAGTGATTATAAGTAAAGAAATTAAAGCACAGAGAGGTTAAGGGGCTTATCCAAGATCATATGGCTAAGAGTGGCAAAGCTGAATCAAAAGTCGGGCCTCCCTGCTCATCACATCTCCATCAGGTGCCTCTGTTGTAAAAGGCAGATGGAACTTCTGCGACCTAAATTCTTTCCGACGTGTATGAGGGAAGCTTCCTGGTTAACAGGAACCTCGAGGTACCTTTGGTAAATGGAGCATCCATTAGTAATGGTCAGTTAGTAAATTCAGATGTTTCTTAAAATTCTACACACATGCCAAGTACAATAGGTGATAGTCAAGAGTCGCATGAAAGAGGAAATGCTGTGGTTTGCTTTTGATGATTTGAATTTTCTCCCTCTCATGCTTCTTTTAGGTCACACAATTCTCCCACACGGGAAGACCTCTTTGGCTGGAGCCCAAGATGTTGGACTGAGTTTCTCCTGAAACAATCAGGTGCGGGGAGAGCCCCCAAAATGACTAGACACACGTGGCTCACCTGCTGAACTAACCCCATTGAACTAGACTCTGGACCATCATCATTAGGGAGAGGAGTGGCCGAGGGAACTGCAGCTCTGTGGGGCATAAGCTACCCAGCCTCTTGTAGTTGTGTGCAAAAAAAGATGTGTGATTAATAAGCCATAGGAAGGACAATTACAATGGCGGGAGAGATGAAGTGAGCTGAATGTCATTGGAATTGGGCCACTTCCCCAAGCTTTAGGGCTGGTGGGATGCTGTTTCTTATTACATCTAATAAATTGCTCAACAAATATTTACTGAAGGCCAACTATGTCCAAGTTTGTGGGGATATGGAAAATAAGGCTGCTGTTCTCATGAAACATACTCTAGGAGATGGGAAGATAGACAAACAATGAAATAAATAGACACATGATTTATTAAGTAGTGATACGTTCTATGAAGCACAAAGAAGCTGGTTAAGGGGCATATAAAGCTACAGAGGACACTAGTTTATATAAGAAGGTCAGATAAATCCCCTCTGACAAAGTGACATTTGAACATAGATCAAAATACATAAGTGAGCCAGGCAGCTAGGAGAGGTCATTCCAGGCAGAGGGAACAGCCTTTGCAAAATCCCTAGAGTTAGTAAGTGCTCTGTGTTCAGGAAACCCTAAGGAAACTAGTGTGGCCACAGAAGGGGAGGGAGGGGAGCAGAATGTAACAGGGACAGAGAGGATACGTTGGCGGGCAGATTGTGTAGGGCTTAACACTGAGGACACTGCAAGGACTTTTACCTTATACTCTAAATGAAATGAGAAGTCACTGGAGAACCTGACTGCTATACAGAAAGAAGCAAGAGTAAAAACAAATAAAAAAAGAAGAATCAGGTTAGGAGGCTGATGCAATAACCAGGTAAGAAATAGACCAGAGTGGGAGCAGTGTAGGTAGTCAGGAGTGTTGGATGCTGGGTATGCAAGAAGGGCAGTTATGAAGGGTGATGCCAAGATGCACGTGGCCTAAGTGACTGGGAAAATGGAATCACCATGAACTGAAATGGGGAGGAGCAGGCTGGGAGGTGTTGCCTATGTTCCGATGCCCATTAGATATTAAGTAGACATTATGTACCATCATCACCTTCCTTCGCTATGACTCCTTACTCTGTGCCAAAGCTATCTTATTTAATAGGATGTGTAAATTGGATTGACATCCATCTTCTCCCCTGGAGTATAGTCCCCTGAGAGCAGTGACTGTGTCTAACTCTCTCCACTGTATACCTAGCACCCAGCACAGCACCTGACTTGTAGTTAGCACTTGGTAACGGGTGAATGAATAAAAATGTGAAGGGGTGATTCCTCCCAACGATTCCCTGTGGTAGGAAGTGGGGCAACTGCATCTCTGCTTCCTCAGCCTGCCTGGACCAGGTCAGAGAACCGAACTGCCCCAGTGGAATGACCTGCATAGAGGCCACTGGAGCCAGCATCTTCTCTTTCCCTTTGGTTCAGGTCATACCTTTGCTTTAATTCAAGGGTATCAAATGCTGATGTTATTTTATCATTACAAAATTTAGGAGAATTCAAAGAAAATATATTTATCCCTTATATGTGGAATCTTTAAAAAAAAAATGATACAACTGAACTTATTGACCAAACAGAAATAGACTCACAGACATAGAAAATAAATTTATGGTGACCAAAGGGGGGAGGGGGGGCAGAAGGATAAATTATGAGTTTAGGATTAACTGATACACACTACTATATATAAAATAGACAACCAACAAGGACCTACTGTATAGCACAAGGAACTATATTAAATATCTTGTAATAACCTATAACAGAAAAGAATCTAAAAAAGAATATATAACTGAATCACTTTGCTAAAGCTAATATAACATTGTAAATCAACTATATTTCAATAAAAACTTTTAAAAATATACGTATTTACACAATAAATATTGTAGATTTATTTTCTTGATCTTAAATGGCTCTATGGCTGCTAAGTTTCCCATCCATGTTAACTGGAAAATTTATTCTAGGATTCCTCTGTGGTCTCACCCAACCCACCAGAACATCCTACTCACACAGTTTGTACCTCCAACATCACACTCTGAAACTCTCATCCTCATGTTAGTTTTACCTTCAGTCAGAGCATGTTGTAGCCTACACTTGAGCACCAGAGAGACCCTATGACCCACTCCTCAAGGCACAAGCTGATCTTCGTGCTTAAAATTCCACCACTAAGAGGCATTTCTCTGCATTGACTTTTCCTTTCATGAACCCTTCAATAAGATGGGTCAAGAAATGAAGTTGTTATTTTCTATCAATATTTTAACAGAGTAGAATGATCTCTATGTGACTTGCTGCACATGGCCGGGGATGGGTCCCACAAGAGCATTTAAGACAGAAATTTGGAGAGATCTTACCATTTCTGCAATTGGCAGCTCCGTCAACATAAGATTCAGGTGTTAGGCAGCAAAGAGTGTGAGTGCTGGTGTTTTAAAAAGCCTCCATCCTGCTATACAGAGGCAAAGGCATAGGAGTAAAGCCATATCTGTGGTAGACACATTGGCCAACCATTGTCAAACTTTATCTGAGAAAAAAATGTTTCTATAGTCAAATACGTTAGGGACAATCTGCTTATCATTTTCCTGTCCTGGATATTTACAATGCTCATTAGCAGGTTAGATGATGGGAGAAATCTTAGGTTTTAGAAATCTGTTTAACCGTCTTTCATATAGCATTTCCACAAACATACTTAAATTTGTTGCTCAACGTTTTTAGAAATAGCATTTTCAGTCTATAAAAGAAAGAGCTCATTTGCTTTACCTGGAAGTTGATTGTAAGAAAGGAGGCTGCCTAATATACCGAAGAGCAGTCTCTTTTTTTTTTTTTTTTTGTGGTACGCAGGTCTCTCACTGTTGCGGCCTCTCCCGTTGCGGAGCACAGGCTCCGGACGCGCAGGCTCAGCGGCCATGGCTCACGGGCCTAGCCGCTCCGCGGCATGTGGGATCTTCCCGGACCGGGGCACGAACCCATGTCCCCTGCATCGGCAGGCGGACTCTTAACCATTGCGCCACCAGGGAAGCCCCTGAAGAGCAGTCTTTGACTGCGTTGAGGGACCCTGGTTCGAATCTTCCACTAACCTATTTACTGCCTTTGTGGCCTCAGTGAGTTACTTAACGTCTCTGTGCCTTTATAAATTGAAAATCTAAGATGTTTTTACTTCCAAGCATTTTCTTTCTTTTTTACTTATTTTTAAAAATTTTATTAGAGTATAGTTGATTTACAATGTTGTATTAGTTTCAGGTGTACAGCATAGTGATTCAGTTATACATATACATGTATTCATTCTTTTTCAGATTCTTTTCCCATATGGGTTATTACAGAATATCTAAGCATATTATTTGTAGTGCATGTAAAATATCTTGATGCAGAATAAAGAGTAGCCATGCTTTTATAATCTGAGCTTATTTTTGCCCTCTCCAGAACTCTAGTTCCACGTCTGTTTAGCACCCGTGGTTTACAGTAGCCAGGACCAGTGGCTAAGAGCAAGGGTTTTGGATTAAAATTCAGTTCAAATCTTGACTCTGCTATTTACTAGCTGTGTGGTGTTGGGTAGGTTACTCGACCTCTCTGGGCCTCAGTTTCTTTATTTGTGAAATAGAGCTGCTGGAAGGATCAAAATAATAAAGTATATTTTACATTATTTATCGAGTGTCCAGCCAAGGGCCTAGCTCAGAGTAAATGGCACAGTAAATAGCTGTTACAAGGGTTCTGGCTGTTGTTTCCTGTCTCCACACTTTTCACTTCTGGCTTGACTATGATCTCTCCTTAACCCCATCACTAAGAGCGTTCAATCCTGGTAGCTGACACTCCTGACAATGGGGTCTTCCAAATCGTACCCCGTACCCCTTCCCAAACTGTTGCTTCCTCCCTGGGGCCAACTGGTGCTTATAATTTACTTCTGGATCCCTGGCCCAGCTGCAGGGAAGGACAACAGACAATGATTTCTCTTCCCACAGCCTCCCACGTATTAGTTTTCTCTGCATGTCTGACGTTTGACTTCTAACTCCCCTCGGGCTGTGATTACTCAGACAAAGTGAAGTGGACAGATGGAACAATTATTTGGAAAGCTCAGCCAATGGAAAACAAAACAAAAAGACAAGCAAAGAAAACCCTACGCTCAGCCTTGCAGTTGAGGGGAAAGAGTTTATTGGTTTAAATTATTCTTATTGTCTGCTGGCATTGATTGCATTTTCCAGGTAATTGCTCAGTGCTCCCATTAGTCTGCCCACGCAGAGAAACAATACCTTCTTAGATATTGGCACTACAGGTAGCCTTCTGCAGCAGGAAGAGATGTGTTTGGGCAAATCTGGTCTATACAGAAAATTTTTGTTAGCTGACTCCAATTAGTTCATTGACTTTCATGATAAACGCAAGAGGTGTGGTAGGAGTGGGGAAAAAAGGGTCTCTGGATATGATAAGAAGAAACACTTTAAAATAAAGTATACTTTTACAATCATGTATTTGAAAATTTTCTGAGAAAACCTTAATTAATGTTTTATAGGTATTGAGCCAAACAGCCTAGGTTCAATTCCTGGCTCTGCCATACTCTTGTGGTGCATGTGAGTTAGTATAAATTCCTTAGTTTCTGAGTCTCAGTTTTCTGGTCTCCCCCCGTGGAGATAATGAGAGTACTCACTCATATAGTGATGAGGACATCAAAGAGTAATGTATATAGAGGTTATCATACTATGGGAAGTAAGACAGATATGATACGAGATCACATATGTGGAGTCTAAAAAAATGATACAGATGAACTTATTTACAAGCAGAAATAGACTTACAGACATAGAAAACAAACTTATGGTGACCAAAGGCAAAAGGACAGAAGGGGGGAGGGATGAATGGGGAATTTGGGATTAACATATACACACTACTATATATAAAATAAACAAGGACCTACTATATAGCACAGGGAGCTACTCAGTATCTTGTAATGACCTATAATTCAAAAGAATCTGAAAAAGAATATATATATTATATATATAAAATGTATAATACATGTTATATATATAAAATATATATTATATATATATAAAACAACTGAATCACTTTGCTGTACAGCTGAAACATTGTAAACCAACCACAGTTCAATTTTTTTTTAAAAAAAGAGCCTTGTGCCTGCCACGTAGTAAATTCCCAATAAATGGTGATTTATTATGTTATAATAAATGAATATTTTTAATGAATTATTAACAAATAGACATGTTTCTGGTTATAAAAGCTGGAAAGCCTCGAACCCCAGATGATGGCAGCTCAGGGCCTCATGTTCTGGGGGTTTCGAGCTCTCATTTTTCTGGTTCAATCCACAGACTTCTTCAATTTCAAAATCTCTGCTGCATATTTCTGTTCACAGAGAGGTACCTCTATACCTCTAAATACCCATACAGCTACATACAGGAGACTATCACGTAGCGTTTGGAATCCACTACGCACAAGTACGGTGAGAATCTGGTTCAATCGCAACACGACAGGGAGTGTAGGGTGCTGGGGAGGCTACAAGCCCCAGTTAGATTTTTAAGGTGGAAATAGCTGTCTGGGCAGGAGAGCAGGGAGCCTGCTTTGCCCTCTCCTGGATGCCAACCTGCCTGAGTTCGGGGGGACATAAAGCATAACCCAAGGTCATGCAAACTGTGCTTCAGATTTTCTCCTCTTCTAGAACAGAAATCAAAGGCAAACTTGGACGGCGCTGAGTCTAAAATGTTCTCGTCTGTGTAATGGGGTCAGCCAAAGAGGTCAATGACCTTTCCTGAACAGTAATAAAAAATATTAATAATAGCTACCACATATTGAGTACTTAATATATCAGGCACCATTCTGGATGTCTTACCGGAATTGCCTTATTTAATTGTCTTATTTAATTCCTACACCCATCCTCCAAAAGGGGAATCATTATCAAGCTGTCAGGGTTCTCCAGAGAAATAGAATCGATAGGATACATAGAGATATAGATAAGAGGAGATTTATTATAGGGAGAGGCTCACATAGTTATGGAGGCCAAGAAGTCTCACAATTTGCTGTTTGCAAGGGGGAAACTCAGGAAAGCTGGTGCTGTAATTCACTCAGAAGGTCTGAGAATCAAGGGGCCAAGTGGGCAAGTATCAGTATGAATCTGAAAGCCCAAGGACCAGGGGTGTTGATGTCTGAGGGTAGGAGAAGATGGATGTCTCAATTCAAGCAGAGAAAGCAACTTGGGCCTTCCTTTGCCTTTTCTTTCTACATAGGCCCTCAGCAGACTAGATGATGCCTACCACATTGGGAAGGGCGATCTTCCTTACTCAGTCCACTGGTTCAAATGCTACTCTCTTCCAGGACCACCCTGACAGACACACTAAGAAATAATGTTCACCAGCCAACCGGGCATTCCCCTTAGTCCAGTCAAGTTGACACATAAAATTAAACATCATGTAAGCCTACTTTGCGGATGAGGAAACGGGCACAGAGAGGTTAAGAGACTTTACGAGATCACACAACTAGTAGCTGATAGTCTTCTGATTCCTAAACCAGAAGGCCTAATGGACTGCTCTTCTGCAAGAGTTCACTTCAATCTGCGAAAAAGCAGAAGCACCTGTTTTCCTGCAAAATACTCTGGTCTTGATGAGAGCCCCAGACGACAGCTTGAAACCCAGACTTGAATCCCAGGTCTGTCCTAAATAACAGTGACAAAGATAATTGATACTGATTCAACAGAGATAATAATAGCCACCATAATTTAGTGGACAAATACTATATGTCAGCCATGAATCTCTTGAAGGCCTTGAAAATTAACATAACCATCTCTCATAGAAACTGCAGCTCTTGTGTCTAACTCTGCATTTACCAGATGTGGGATTTTCAATAAGGCATTTAGTTTCTCTTTCTCTCTCCCCCACTCATTTTCCTCACTTTAAAAATAAAATTTGCGGGCTTCCCTGGTGGCACAGTGGTTGAGAGTCTGCCTGCCGATGCAAGGAACATGGGTTTGTGTCCCGGTCCGGGAAGATCCCACATGCCGCGGAACGGCTGGGCCCGTGAGCCATGGCCGCTGAGCCTGCGCGTCCGGAACCTGTGCTCCGCAACGGGAGAGGCCACAACAGTGAGAGGCCGCATACCACAAAAAAAAAAATTGATGTGAAAAATAATGTATGGTGAACATTTACACAGTACTCCAAAGGTGGCAGCCCCCAATAAGTAGTAGCGTTACTTTTACCCCTTTGCTACAAGATGAAGAAACCAGGTCTCATAGAAAAGTGGATGAACGGTCTGAGGCCACAAGGCTGGCAGAGTCTGTACTCTGAGTCAGTTTCCCTCCAAAGCCTGATGGCTCTTTCTACCTAGACCAGTGACTCATACCTGGCCACACACCGCCAACAACTGGGTAACTTGTGTACAATCCAGAGTCTTTGGCCCTATCCTTGGACTTGGCTGCCACAGAGCCAGGTTGGCAGCCACTGCTCCAGCTCATGCATCATCTCATTCACCAGGACCACTCTCCTCCCTCCCACGTGAGGGAACACTTCTGTTATCAGTGACTGCAGAGAACCCTCCTATCTTAGTCGGCTTGGGCTGTCATAATAAAATACCATAGACTGAGCAACTTAAGCAATGGAAATGTATACTTCATAGCTCTGGAGGCTAGAAGTCCAAGATCAAGATGCCATCATGGTTGGATTCTGGTGAGAGCCCTTTCCTGGCTTGTAGACGGCTGCCTTCTCACTGTGTCCTCACATCGTGGGGAGAGTGTGCAAGCTCTCTGCTATCTCTTCTTAAAAGGGCACTAATGCCATCACAAGGGCATCACCTTTATGACCTTCTCTAAACTTAATTTCCTCCCAAAGGCCCCCATCTCCAAATACATCACACTGGGGGTTAGGGCTTCAACATATGACATTGGGTGGTGGGGGGGAGGTAAGGGACCATAATTCAGTCTATACCATCTTCCTGATTAGTTTAAGATGTTCTCCTTTTCTATTCTATTTCATCAGCAATAGTCTTTAAAAAAATTAGAAGGTACTGGCTGAGCACTTACTTGCTGGGCACTGTACCCGAAGGACTATTTATTCATTCATTCATTATTTATACTTGGTTTGCTTTCAAAAAAAAAAAATGATGATGCCTTCTAGAAATTTAAGACCGTCACAGGAAACACTGACAAGGACACATCAATTGGCAAGCTACAGAAAACAGGGCCATTTTCTTGGTGGCTGTTTTCATTGCCCGAGTTGTTATCGTTACTCACACAATTGTCGGTACCCGCCCCTGTAGTTCTAGCTTTCATTCCTCAGTCTCTCTGCCTTCTCTGCCCTCCCAATTTTTGCTGCTGGGTACAGAGACTGAGTCACCAGTTGGCTCTGGCCTTCAGGTGCCTTAGCAGAAGCAAAAGGCAGCATCTTTGTCTTAAGTGATGAGCTGAAAAATTCACATCTCCATGTTCTTGCAATTAAAAAAATAATGATGATGACAGCAACTAATTTTCACTAATTACTTACTGTGTGCTGAGCATGATTTCATTTAGTCCTCACAGCAGCCCTAAGAAATAGGTACCATTATCCCCATTCTGAAGAAGTGGAAACTGAGGCTTAGAGAAGCTGGGTATGTTGTTCAAGGTCATCCAAAGCCGATAAATTGGGAAGCCATACAGCCATGCACCTTCCCACCTCGCCCTCTGCTCAGATTGTTTTCATTTTCCGAAATGTTCTCTCCTATTGTATTCCTCTAACACCTTGGCTTAGAAATAGGGTGTCTCATTGGCTAAGTTTTCCACATCATGGAGGTGGTGCAGATATACAGTGGGTAAGGAGGGTGTGTCAGCCAACATGAAAATCCCACCATGCCCAGTCTAGAGAAATAATAGAGTGAAACAGATTCCCAGACCCAGGTCTCATTACAGTATTAAGTATTACAGTATTAAGACTGATTTCAAGAGACAACCACTGAGATGGCTGGGCAATTACAAATCCAATTTAATAAACTCTCTCAGATTTTCCTTGTCACAAGCTAGAGCTGGATTCGGAACCTAAAAATCACTGTGAAGTTGGAAGAGCTGAATAAGCAGGAGATCTAAAAGGAAGTCCAAAAGATGTGAAACGGAGCAGGACCCTATGGTCCTTCCCCGCCATGTCCTCAGCCTGCCTTTTGTCTGTGAAAAAAAATTAGCCAAAGAATAAGTCTAATCAGAGAAGTGAGAAAATGCAGAAACAGAGGAAAACAGTCAAAGGAGACCAGATAATAATAGTTTAGTCGTTAAACATAGCCAAGGACCTTTAGTTCCTCAAGGGCTATAGATAATATTCTGAGCCACATCCTGTGAGCTGTCTTGTAGATACTGAAACCCTCACCAGGTGGAAGAAGTTAACTACATGATGACCAGGCTGTAGCCATGACATAAGCTGCCACGATTCCAAGAATTGGCTTCAAAGAAATGGAAACAAACCGACCCTGGAACTGAAGATAAACTGGACTTAAAACAATCGAGATGACGCTGGACAGACCACCGATGACCGATTTCAAGATGACTGTCAGAGCTGACTGTACTGTTTCTGCATGTAGCCCCCTCCCTCTGTCTATAAAAGCTCTTGCCCCCTGACTGTCGGGGGTGGGGGAAGTCGGCCTTTGGACAGGCGTCCACCCTCCCCACCAGTTGCCAGCAACCAAAGTAAAACAAACTTTCCTTTCCACCAACCTGGCCTCTTTATTAGCTTTTGAGCGGCGAGCAGCCAGACCTGGGTTCGGTAACAGATGGAATTTGATTACATTTTATAAACATCATTTGTTAAGAGATGTTTTCAAAACCCCACTCCCTGTTCAATGTGTATTTACCAAGTAAAACACATAAACTGCACTCTAGCAAGCATTCACATTTACAGAAAAAAAGAAAAAAAAGGGATGGACTGTTTCTTTGGCATTTGTACCCAAACTTCTTTTACATAAACAATTCTCATAAAGTATTAAATGACTATATTAAGATGAAGGAATTAAGACTGAAAAAATCCATCCCCAGGGGAGACGACCCTGCTTGTCACTAGTATATTCCCATCCGCAGGACCTACCGCTTGTGTCCCCAGGACACTGACTGGTGACTGGTCTGGTAGCTGCTTCAGATGTGGCATTTGGAAGCCATCTCAGCTGGTTTGAAGTTGAGGTCTGAAATATTCTATGCACCTTTATCGGTATCTATACACATCCCGGATATTCACTCTTTAGGATTAGAAACGGGACCGAATAATTAGTGGTTAAATACACAAATTCTGAGATTAGCTAGGTGTGGATTTAAATCTGGGCTCTGAGAGGCATGGACATATATACACTACCAAACGTAAGGTAGATAGCTAGTGGGAAGCAGCTGCATGGCACAGGGAGATCAGCTCGGTGCTTTGTGACCACCTGGAGGGGTTTAATAGGGAGGGTGGGAGGCAGAAGCAAGAGGGAAGAGATATGGGAACATATGTATATGTATAACTGATTCACTTTGTTATAAAGCAGAAACTAACAGACCATTGCAAAGCAATTATACTCCAATAAAGATGTAAAAATAAATAAATAAATAAATCTGGGCTCTGTGACCTTGACTCCTGCACCTCACCTCTCTAAATCTTGGCCCTACGTATAGAATGGAGATAATGATAACAGCCACATCCTAGGGCTGTTGTGAGGATTACGTAAGGAAACGCATCTATATCACGTGGCCATGCAACCGGATAGATAGTGTAAACTAAAGAATGAATACTATTATTACTAGCACCACTATCCCCATATTACTACTACCGTTACTAGTACAACTGTTACTATTACCATTACTCCTCCTCCTCCGACTAACAGTACTTCTACTACCGCTATGACAACTATCCTATTACTACAACTATAGTATTTTAATAAATTTAAAAAATATCTTTACCATCCTCCCTTTCTCTTGTGTTCTTTTATTCCTTCTATTTATAATGGGGAATTAAATTGCTTTTCCTGCCAAATGAGTAGCTTGAGAATTGGAACATTAATTTATTTGAACAGCTGTGTGTCAATGTTGCCTTGAATAAAAGGTCCCAGTATGTTCTGCTGACACATTTCATGAAAAAATGAAGTACACATAAATTCACATTTCAGCTCACGTCCCACCTACTTCCAAAAGCCTTTGGGTCACATTGATGTCTCCCTTCTCTGAAACAGTCGTCATCATATTCTCGAATTCTTTCCACATTGTGAGACTTATCTCCCCAGTATGCTCCCTGCGGTTTAGCACCATAAACATAGTAGGCATTCCAAAAATACAGTAAGTCCCCTACATAAGAACTTCAAGTTGCGAACTTTCAAAGATGCCAACATGCCTGGATGCCAGCTGTTGTACTGTGTACTACTGTACTTTTCAAGGTCCTGTATTGTAAGGTTAAAAATGGTTTCCTTATCTTGTGTGTGTGCTTTTTATGTATTATTTGTGTGAAAAGTCTTATAAACTTATTACAGTACAGTACTATAGAGCCAGTTGTGTTAGCTGGGTACCTAGGCTAAGTTTGTTGGACTTACGGACACACTGGACTTACAAACGCGCTCTCGGAACGGAACTCATTTGTATGTAGAGGATTTGCTGTACTGATATATGAAGATGATATTGAATAAACAAGGACTCTGAATTAAAGGTATTTAAGCTCATGTAGCTCAGAGTCCAGAGTTAGGTCAAGTACAGCTGGATCCAGGGGCTCAAAAGATACCACCAGAGTCCAGTCTCTCTGAATCTCTCAGATCTGCTTCCATCTCTGCTGTTTCCTTGGAGGCTCATCCCTCGTGCTAGGAGCACCATGCTCACATCCTCAAAGCAGCAAGTCCAGAGGTATATAGCCTGCCTTTCTCCAGTCACTCTTACATACATGCCAGGAGATGGGCTCTGCACTGGACTGGCTTCAGTCACGTGTCAGCCCTGGAGTTGCAGGTGTGTAGTCAGCCCTATCCAACCACCTGAGCCAAGTGAAGAGAAGAAAAGTTTTCCCCACAAAAAATTTTAGAATAAGGAGAATGAGCTTTGGATGGGGAAAAGCCTTTATAAAGATCTCACTTGTCTTTGTAACTACCCAGCCCTAAACACAGTAAAAAAAAGCCATAAAAGATATTCAATGTAAGTTTTGAGATTGATGGATTTTTATGCATTAGGCTTCCAACCTAAATCCTAATCTGTTTTTCCTTCTGCCTGATGGATAATTTGTGGCCAGATCCTAAAAATGTGGAAATGGTTCACTGAAGATCAACATCCTTCCAAAGTTTAGATTAATTCAGGGGTGGCAGGTCCACAAAGGACTGGTGTCACCCTCTCCCCTTAGAGCACTGCCCCCTTTCCCCGTGCCCTAGGAGGAAGTAATCCTTCTGTCCCCTGAACTTCAGCATTACTTAACCCACATATCTGCTATGTCACTTGCCATATGGTCTCTTTGTTCTTACGTATATTAGTCAAGACTCTGTTTAAATGATAGCAATCCTCCAAAAAAAAAGCTTCAGAAAGGAAAATAAAGGATTATCAGCTCACAAAACCGAATAGTTTAGGGATAGTTCTCTTTCAGAAGTGGTTTGATTCAAGGTCCACATGATGTCAACAGGATGGAATTTTACTTTGTTTCTTGACCTCATCTTTAATATTTACTCCACTGTCAGTCCCACTGCTCACAAGATGGCTGCCACAGCTCCAGCCTTTGTTTCTTGTTTACTTCTCATGGAAAGAGAAAGAGGTTCTTTCTTAAGATACCCATGATAATGTCATTGTTTCTCATGGGCATTAAACGGGGCTTATGCCTATTACTGAATCAATCAGTGCCTAAAGCAAACTGATTGGTTTAGATCTAGGTCACATACTCCATGCCTTGGCTAGGTGTAGAGTAAAAACCAAGTCTAAAAATGGGGAGAAATCGTTCTCAAAGGAATATTCAATTTGGGATCAGAAGGAAACTGTTTACAGGGGCCATGTTGCACCTGGCTGTTCCTTTAGATTATGTATTTATTCATTCTCTTGGCCATAATGCCTGGTGTAGTGAATGACACATACTGATGGGGTGATTAACAAGTAATTACTAGAGGGAGGGAGGAAGAAAAGGCTGGATAAACTACTGAGTAGACATTTCTAACATTTTCACAGTGCTTCAGACAATGCCGTCTTCCTTGGGAATGCATATTTGAAATGGGACTTGAAATTTGGGAATACAAAGTTACACATCAGTCTGGTTAGCTCTGGCCTGTGCCAACTATAAGTTTTCCACAAGCATTAGCTATTTACTCCCTTATTTGAACTGTTTCCTGGTAATAGCACTAGGGACAAAAATAATTCATGTCTTAATGAGGCTGAATTCTTACCTTTTGTTCCCTGGAATTTCAAATTGGACCCTGGAGTCCAATGGACTCCATATGATGGAAGAACTGTTAAACATTTTGGAAAGGTTTTTGAATTGCTACTTACAGAATCGGTCAGAAAAATGATTTAGCAGAGTCTGCCTTGATGAAGTAGTTTACCTCACCTTTTGAGCAACTCTACACTTTTGGCCCAGTGAAGATTCAATGATAATAAGGATCTCTCTGCACAGAGGTTAATTACATTATGAAAATAGAAACTAAACCAGCTTCAGTGTTGCTTCCTCTAGGCAGATTTCATTGATACAAGATGGGGGCTCGTTCTTCCCTCAAAGCATGAACATGGGAATTGGAAATTACAAATTCAGAATCATTGATTTTCTTGTGCCCTTGTCGAAGCCACTTAACTCTCTTGGCCTTTCCCCACACTGCTCATCTCTTCCATTAGCTACAAAGGAGAGATGGGTTTAGGATCCTCTGATGAGGATTAATAAATCAATACCTGTAAATTCCTTCAAAGACTGAATTCTCATGAGCTCAACTTTTCTTCCCATAAATAGAAAATGGCCTGTGTCCAGTATACCACATACTTTCCAGTATATAGATAATTTAAAATTATCTCAAATGAATTCTATCTACCTCACAAAGTTGAAAGCTAGGAGAAGGCACAATATTGAAGATTCAACAGAGATGTGTTTCAGAGTTGAATGTTACTGGTAGGTAAAATATTCTATATGTATGATAAAAACTCAACTATAGAAACTCAGCCACGGGAACATCAAACTTTCATGAATTTTTATTTTAGGGTAACTATCACATTATTATTAGTCACTAGATGGGTTAGTGATAAGGCCCTAAGTAAAGAGAATGACCTATTTACATGGCCACAAAAGAAACAGGTGGGAAGTGGAGAGAGGGGAATGGGGCAGAAAAAGACCCAAAGAAGGTTATTGGCTGTTTATTTTTTAGCTTAACTCCATTAGACGCAGGATATCACTCTGTGCTAAGATATTGTCTGCCAATATAGTTTTTGGAAACACTTAAACTTCAAAATCAATGTGAAGGGGCAGAAGCTTGGCCCAAACAACTGGAACTAATTTTCAAGAGACACAAAGTTTATTTCTGGCTCAGTGTGAAGAACTTAGGAAAAGTAATGAGTACCATGAGACACCTACTGAAACAGAAGTTTCAAGATGAATAGGAAATAAGTATTTTTAAAAGTGTCAGGTTCTGAAAATTGCTATAAACAAATGTGGATCTATAGAATAACAGAGATTAAAATCTGAATACAGTATACAGAATAATTTCGTAATTTAAAACATCATATTACCTTAATTTTAAGAGTAGTAAATGATCAATAAACAAACTTTAGAAAATTCTCAGCATTTTAAAAAATATTATCTAGTCTCATTTAGAAATAGTTATTTTAAGTATTTTACCATTTTTCCTTCCATTCTTACTTGCATTTCTTTCTTATTTTTTTAAGAACTTGTTTTTAAGTCTAAAAATAATTTATATTTTTTTAGGAAAAATTTGGAAATTAGAGAAATATAGAATGGTTTTTAAAATATTTGTCAATCTGTCAACAAGCAGTTTGTCTCAAAAATTAAAAAACTAGATTGAAGCCAGCTCCTTCATGGTTCTGATTATGTCTCATGTAGATGATAGTGGCCCCTCATAAGCCTTGCTAATTCCAACGTTCTCCCACCGCCACCCATCTTACATTCTGTAAGCCAAAGCAAATGGAGAGGACCTAAAATCCTTAGCTTGGATTCAACAACCCAGCCCCAATCTTCTAGCGATACCCAATGCTATTTTTGTCTCCTACGTGCTGGCCAAACTTGCCTAACCATAATTCCATACTGTAGACATGGACTGGGCTGTTCTACTCCACACTTTGCTCATTCCAGTACTAATGCCTAGAAATCCATCTATCTCCTGGGCATGTTCATAACTTACTTGTCCTCACGGGTTCACTTCAGATAGATAGATAGATAGATAGATGATAGATAGATATTTGTAAATCTCTCAGCAAGCAATAATCATTGTTAATATTTTGGAGATACAGTATTTGTTTCCAGTTTTTTACCAAATATTTTTACATAGCTTTTGCATACAATTCTGCTGGGGATTTTGCACTTAAAATTATAACCATAACATATATACACTACCAAATGTAAAATAGATAGCTAGTGGGAAGCAGCCGCATAGCACAGGGAGATCAGCTCGGTGCTTTGTGTCCACCTAGAGGGATAGGTGAGGGTAGGAGGGACATGCAAGAGGGAGGAGATATGGGGATATATGTATATGTATAGCTGATTCACTTTGTTGTACAGCAGAAACTAACACAACATTATAAAGCAATTATACTCCAATAAAGATGTTAAAAAAATTATAACCATACAAACTAACAACTCCACTCCTGGGCATTTATCCTAGAGAAATGAAAACTTCATAAAAAAAAAAAAAACACACAATGGGTCTTCCCTAGTGGCGCAGTGGTTGAGAGTACGCCTGCCGATGTGGGGGGCGTGGGTTCGTGCCCCGGTCCGGGAGGATCCCACATGCCGCGGAGCGGCTGGGCCAGTGAGCCATGGCCGCTGAGCCTGCATGTCCGGAGCCTGTGCTCTGCAACGGGAGAGGCCACAACAGTGAGAGGCCCGCGTATCGCAGAAAAAAAAAAAACACAATGAGGTATCACCTCACACCAGTCAGAATGGCCATGATTGAAGTGTGTACAAATAATAAATGCTGGAGAGGGTGTGGAGAAAAGGGAACCCTTGTACACTGTTGGTGGGAATGTAAATTGATACAGCCACTATGGAGAACAGTATGGAGGTTCCTTAAAAAACTAAACATAGAGCTACCATATGATGCAGAAATCCCACTTCTGAGCATATATCCAGAAAAGACGGAAGCTCTAATTTGAAAAGATACACACACCCTGTTCATTGCAGCAGTATTTACAATAGCCAAGACATAGAAGCAACCTGAATGTCCATCGACAGATGAATGGATAAAGGAGATGTGGCACATATATATATAATGGAATATTACTCAGCCATAGAAAGAATGAAATCATGCCATTTTCAGCAACGTGGACAGACTTAGATTATCACACTAAGTGAAGTAAGCCAGTCAGAGAAAGACAAATACCATATGATGTCACTTATATGTGGAATCTTAAACAAAAATGATACAAATGAACTTATATACAAAACAGAAATAGACCCACAGACATAGAAAACAAACTTATGGTTACCAAAGGGGAAAGTGGTGGGAGGAGGCGGGGGAATTAGGAGTTTGGGATTGACATATGCACACTACATAAAGGAGATAACCAACAAGGACCTACTGCATAGCCCAGGGAGCTATACTCAATATTTTGTAATAACCTATAAGGGAAAAGAATTGGAAAAAGCATATATATATATATATATAATCTATATATATATATATATACATATACACACACACACACATATATATATGTATATATAAACGAATCACTTTGCTGTACCCCTGAAACTAACACAACATTGTAAATCAATTATATCTCAATTTAAAAAACCTGTACAAAAATGTTCATAGCAGCTTTATTTGTAATAGCCCAAAGCTGGTTACAACCCCAGTGTTCTTCAACGACTCGACAGGTAAACAAACTGGTATATTCCTGTCGCAGGATGCTACACAGCACTAAAAAGGAAGAACTATTTATATGTGCAAAACTTGGATGAATCACAAGAAAATTATGCTGAGTAATAAAAGCCGATCTTAAAAGACTACATATTGTATGCATTTATAGAACATTCTTGAAATGATAAAATTATATAGAGACGGAAAACACATCCGTGATTGCCAGGAGAAGTGGGGCAAAGAGGTGTCTGTACCTGCAAAGGGTGGCACGAGGGGTTTCTGCGACGGGACTGCTCTCAACCTTGATGGTGGTGGTGGTTACATGAATACACACACGTTATAAGACTGCGTAGCACTAAACACACACATACACACATGCATGTAAAGCTGGTAAAACCTGAGGAAGGTCAGTGGATTGTATCAATAGCAATTTCTTGGTTGTGATATTGGACCGCAGTTGTGCAGGATATTGCCCTTGGGGGAACTGAGTGAAGGATGCACAGGACCTTGCTGTGTTATTTCTTACAACTGCATATGAGCCTACAATTATCTTAAAATGAAGAATTAAGACAAAACAAAAACAAAACAAGCATTTTACCATGTAAATATAATTTTAGACAGGAAAACTCTTTGTAAACATAATTTTAATGCCTATATAATATCCTATTATAGAAACATTATTTGTCTAACCATTTCTCTAATATGAGATATTTAACACAGAGCTGTGTGAACATTAACATGTCACAAATAACACTGTAAAGAAGATCTTTGTGCATAAAACTACCCCATTTCAGAGTATTTCCTTAGAAAAATATTTCATAAAGCGAGTGCTGTAGGATATTCACAGCTGTAATACAAAATTAATGTTCTATGATTAAATATATTTGGGAAGCAGCTTTGTTCATTCCGGGAATTCTCATAGTCTTTAATAGACAAAAGTATGTTGCAAATCATCCAGAGGCAATAATATAATCAATGTTTCCAAAGAAACCGTATTTTCTCTGGAAACACTCATGACAGATTAAAGATGACTACCAGCTCTTTGACTCTGCACACACACACCCCTCCTCCCCCCACTGCCTGAATCTGGGTGGGCTCTATGACTGCCTTGATCAGTAGAATTCAGTGGAAATGCTGTACCAACTTCTGGGCACACACTTTAAGACACTGGCAGATTCCACTTTCTTTCTCTTGGAACACTCTGTTTGGGAGAACCCAGCAGCCATGTAAGAGGTCTGAGTACACTGTAACTGCCCTGTGAGCCCAAGCTAGCCAAAGGGAGAGATTGTGTGAAAAGAAGGAGATGTTTAGACAGCCCCAGCTGTTCCAGCAATCTCACCTTAGGCATTAGATGTGAGAATAATGCCATCTTAGAAATTTTAGCTCCAACAAAAGCAAGTGGAGTAAAACCAAGGAAGCAAGCCAATAGCCAGGACCAAGACTTGGGATATATACTACCACTGAAGCCTTCTTTGACAATTCAAGACACTTGAGAAACCTAGCTGAAGCCACGGTAAAGCAAAGACAAGCCATTCCCACTGTAGGCTGCCCAGATTCGCAAACCATAAAGTCGTTAGCACAATAAAATGGTTGTTTATACCACTAAATACAGGCTTGTTTGTTACATAGAAATAGCTCACCATGATACCCCTTCTTTTTTTTACCCAAGGACAGTGATGCATGGTGTTTATGATCCACTGGTTTTAGAATCACAGTACCAAAATACTCTGTAATTTACTAATGATTTGACCTTGGGAAATGAAACTCTTTAAAACTGAGTTTTCTCATTGGTATACTTACTTTACTGAGTTGGGAGACTGAAATGAGACTATGCCTGTAAAGTGCTTAGTACCATGCCTAGCAGGCAGTAAGTGCAAAGCAATAATTACGGCATCCTATCACTGGTCAACCAGGGCTCTGCGGGACAGAAAAGGAGTTACTGCATTAAAGAGCATGTACATTTTTACTTTCTTAATAAAGATGAGCAAACTGCTTCCAGAAAGAATGCACCAGTTTACACTCATCTGTATGATGTGAAAGTTGCAAAAACTTTTTATTCTAGAGCAGGGCTTGACAAACTTTTCCTGTATTGAGCCAGACAGTAAATATTTCAGGCTTTGCGGGCTGTGTGATTTCTGTCACAACTACTCGACTCTGCTGTTTAAGCATGAAAGCAGCCATAGACAATTTATAAACAAATGGACATGGCTGTTTGCAATAAAGCTTTATTTATAAAAATTGAGGTGGGCTGGATCTGGTTTGAAGGATTTCACTTGCCAACCTCTTTTCTAGAGATTGAACCCAGAAGGTTTTAACCCTGGGGATATACTCGTAGAGTGTTGACAACATGAGAAACTCTGTGGACCTTTCTCTTTCAAGACAAACTGGCTACTTTTCTAGGCATATCTGTGAACACCCCAAGCAGGATAGCTTCAATTTTGCCATATTACTTCCTGCAAGATTAGCTACATCAGCTGCTTCTACAAATTTTAATGGGTAATGATGTACGCACAAGGCATACATACCCTAGTACTTGGTTAAGCTTGCAATTAGGAAAGTCAGCTTTTTTCTTGAAG
Organism: Phocoena sinus; assembly: GCF_008692025.1. Taxonomy (NCBI): domain Eukaryota; kingdom Metazoa; phylum Chordata; class Mammalia; order Artiodactyla; family Phocoenidae; genus Phocoena; species Phocoena sinus. The sequence continues at coordinate 48,457,148 of NC_045765.1, read as the reverse complement.
CAAAAGTGATTTGGATTCTTTTTTAAGCACAAAGTAGATATTCAAAGTTAACTAAAGCAACAAGCATAATCACTAAATATAGACAGTAGGCTTTGATAGAAAAAGCCTGGGTTAGCAAAGAAAAGGCCTGAGTTCTGCTTCCAGTTTTAGCTTAACTAGCTGTGTGACTTTGGGGAAGTCATACATCTGGCCCTCTGTGTGTTAGAAATGTATAAAATGGGACTAAAAATTGCTTCCTTGGCTGCCTTATAACATTTTAAAAAGCATAAAATGCCACGTGAAATTGATAAATCTCATATTTTCCTATAGTTAATTATTTGTGCTTTCCTACACTTAATTATTTGAGCTCCCCGGTTGAGCTCCTTGGGGATAGGAGTGATGTCTTACGCATTTTAAAATCCTCACTTCTTGGCACAGTGCTTAGTATACCAAGCAATCAATAAATGTTTGCAAAATGAATGACTAAATGGACGGATGAATGCAAGAATTTGTAAACATCCCAATGAATAAGAGCAGATATTAAAACGAGGTTGATTATCATTAAGCAAATCAATAAATTTTGGAAAGATATTTGTGAGTGGACTATTACTTCCATCAGGAGTTTCACTGGGCCATCTTCTCCTCTGAACCCCTGGGATACAAAAAGACTTGGTGTCTCAGGTGACTCACTCTGTATCTAGCCACCAATCAACTTCTGTTCTGAGGGCTCCTGTTAGGTATTGATGTTGGCCTTATTTTTAAACTAAAAGTGACTGCTTTGTCCAAAAGCCATATACATAATTGCAATTTGCAGCCTTTGAAGTGGAAATCAGAGAAAAAAAATATAACAGCTGTGTTTTAATCTGTTACAATCTAAAGTAATATTGTTCCTTTAAGAAACCTAAAGTGAAATTAAAACGGATGGATTATATAAGCACTTGTAAAGTTAATTCAGTACAATTGATGCTTTAAGGCAATATCGTTTAGAGGAGCAGAATTGTTTAGCTTATACAGTGATGCATGTCTTCTCCTTCACTGGTCAAATTGGCCATCCTTGAATGAAACTCTTGAAAGCTTTCACAGCCTTAGAAAGCTTCGGAATTCTCCACTTTGCAAATCCATGATACCTGCTGCCATGGTATTTTATATCTAATCTGACGAACTGATCAACAGTTTGCAAATAAGTGTTCCTCCCAAAAGATCTTTTACAAGGAAAAATCTCCACAGGTGTGACTGTTGAATAATGGATGTACTTAAAGGACTGGACGCTAATTTGCATAAGCAAATGCTTTCCTTGGTGATACTGTCTAAGTGAGAAGGAGATTACATTCGCCCTCCTTAGCAGGGCTGCCTTGGCCACACAGACCTTACTGCAGGAGTAGATAGCCAAGATCTCAAATGAGGATTATTAGAGACTGCTGTTAATCAGAATGACTGTTTCACCTCAGAAAATGCAGGAGAGGAACCTTATTGCTTTCTCAACAACTTTTTGCTGTGACTCAAGAAAGAGGATTTATGTTGAATCTTGCTTTCCTGATCAGCACACTTTTGCATAATTCTGACTCGAGGTATCCCAACTCTTCTCCTCTTCCAGAAGAGACACAGCATAGGATAGACTTGGTAGTGCCTTTTTGGTGTGTACATATACATCAAGGTCTCCAGGACAGAGAATTAAGGAAACTTGGTCTCTCCCATCCCTCATTTACCAGAATTTACATAATTCTGATAATAGGCTGCAGTTTACTTTTTTTTTTTTTTTTACCCAGACACATTTGACTTTTGCCAAGCCTAAGATGTAGACAGAGTATATGTTATTATCCTCGACTGAAAGAAGAGCAAACAAAGGAGATGAGGTGACTTGGAGCTATGATAATTATTCTACCACAACCTAAAATTCCTTAAGTAGAAATGTACTGAGTGGCTTTAAGGAAAAATGCATAAGACGTTTATTGTCAGTTTATAGCGGACCCTGGAGGGTCACAATCAGTCACTGCTCTATACTCCTTGCTCAGATGGAGTTAATATCTCCAATTCTATATTGTGAAACCTGAGGCCCGGAATGGTAAGTCAACAATGACAGTGACAGACACAGGTAAGGCTGTCACTACATTTCAACACTAGTAGAAATCACAGGCATTGTTTCCCAATGTTACAACAATTTTCAAACACACAGGCGAGTTGAAAGAACTTTACAGTAAACACCCACATACCCGCCGTAGACCATTAACACTGCACTGCATTTGCTTTAACTTACCTAACCTCTCCCTAGTCAACCAACCACCTCATTTCTGACACATTTAAAAGTACACTGCCGACATCAAAACACTCCTTCCTAAACACTTCGGTATGCATATCTTTAACTACAATTCAGTATTTGTTTACAGGTTTTTTTCTTTTGAGGCAAATGTCACATACAATAAAGTGCAAAAATCCTCACTGTACAGTTGTTTGGGTTTTGACAGAATCATACACCTTTATAACCCAAATTCCTATCAAGATACAGAACATGACCTTCACCCAAAAATACTTCCTCATACCCCTTCACAGTCAGCAGCCACTCCCACCTCCCATAACCAGAGGCGGCCAATATTCTGATCTTTTTCCACCTTAGACTAGCATTGCCTGGTCTAGAATTTTACATAAATGGAATCATATAGTATGTACTCTTTTATATTAGCCTTATTTCACCCAACATATTGTATCTGAGAGTCATCTGTGTTGTTGTATCCTTAGTTTTTCTTTTAATTGCTGTGTGGTGTTCCACCATATGAGTCATACCAGTTTGTTTATTCATTCTCCAAGTAATTGACCCCAGCGCTGTTTCCAGTTTGGGCAGTTAAGTTTAAGGCTGCTAGGACTTCTAGCAAAAGGCTTTTGTGAACTTCTTTTTTCCTTCCCTATAGGCATATGTTTAGTTACATATGAGGCCATGCAAACATTTCCAAAGTCATCATGCCATCTGCACTTATTCATTTATTTATTTATTTATTCGGCGGTACGCAGGCCTCTCACTGTTGTGGCCTCTCCCGTTGCGGAGCACAGGCTCCGGACGCCCAGGCTCAGCGGCCATGGCTCACGGGTCCAGCCGCTCCGCGGCATGTGGGATCTTCCCGGACCGGGGCACGAACCCTTGTCCTCTGCATCGGCAGGCGGACTCTCAACCACTGCGCCACCAGGGAAGCCCCTATTTATTTATTTTTAATTGAAGTATAGTTGATTTACAATATTGTGTTAGTTTCAGGTGTACAGCAAAGTGATTTAGTTACATATTGGGTTGGCCACAATGTTTGTTTGGGTTTTTCCGTAACATCCTACAGAAAAACTCGAATGAACTTTTTGGTCGACCCAATATATATATTTTTTCAGATTCTTTTCCACTATACGTTATTATAAGATATGGAATACAGTTCCCTGTGCTATACAATAAATCCTTGCTGCTTATCTATTTTACCTATAGTAGTTTGTATCTGTTAATTCCATATTCCTAATTTCTCCCTCCCCCACTCCCTTTCCCCCTTGATAACCAAAACTTTGTTTTCTGCTGTTTCTGTTTTGTGTTTAAATTCATTTGTACTATTTTTTAGATTCCACATATAAGTGATCTCATATGGTATTTGTCTTTCCCTGTCTGACATACTTCACTGAGTATAATATACTCTAGGTCCATCTCCATTGTTGCAAATGGCAATATTTCATTGTTTTACAGCTGAGTAATATTCCATTTGTATATATATACCACATCTTCTTAAATCAGCCATTTGTTGATGGGCACTTGGGTTGTTTCCATGTCTTGGCTATTGTAAATAGTGCTGCTATGAATATTGGAGTGTGTGTATCTTTTCTAATTAGAGTTTTCAGTTTATTCTGGATATATACCTAAGAGTGAGATTGCAGGATCATATGGTAGCTATACTTTTAGTTTTTTAAGGAACCTCCACACTGTTTTCCCATAATGGCTGCACAAATTTGCATTCCCACCAACAGTGTAGGAGGGTCGCCTTCTCTCAACACCCTCTGCAGCACTTTTTAAAAAGATTTTGTTGATGTGGACCATTTTTGAAGTCTTTATTGAATTTGTTACAGTATTGTTTCTGTTTTATGTTTTGGTTTTTTGGCTGCGAGGCATGTGGTATTGATCTTAGCCCCACGACCAGAGATCAAACCCACGCCCCCTGCATTGGAAGGCAAAGTCTTAACCACTGGACCACCAGGGAAGTCCCCTCTCCAGTATTTATTGTTTGTAGACTTTCTGATGATGGCCATTCTGACGGGTGTGAGATGATACCTCATTCTGGTTTTGATATCCATTTCTCTAATAATTAGTGATGTTAAGCATCTTTCCATGTGCCTGTTGGCCATCTGTATGTCTTCTTTGGAGAAATGTCTATTTAGGTCTTCTGCCAATTTTTTGATTTTTTTTTTTTTTTTACATCTTTATTGGAGTATAATTGCTTTACAATGGTGTGTTAGTTTCTGCTTTATAACAAAGTGAATCAGTTATACATGTACATATGTTCCCATATCTCTTCCCTCTTGTGTCTCCCTCCCTCCCACCCTCCCTATCCCACCCTCCAGGCGGTCACAAAGCACGGAGCTGATCTCTCTGTGCTATGTGGATGCTTCCCACTAGCTATCTACCTTATGTTTGGTAGTGTATATATGTCCATGCCTCCCTCACGCTTTGTCACAGCTTACCCTTCCCCCTCCCCATATCCTCAAGTCCATTCTCTAGAAGGTCTGTGTCTTTATTTCTGTCTTACCCCTAGGTTCTTCATGACATTATTTTTGCTTAGATTCCATATATGTGTGTTAGCATACGGTGTTTGTCTTTCTCTTTCTGACGTACTTCACTCCGTATGACAGACTCTAGGTCTATCCACCTCATTACAAATAGCTCAATTTCGTTTCTTTTTATGGCTGAGTAATATTCCATTGTATATATGTACCACATCTTCTTTATCCATTCATCCAATGATGGACCCTTAGGTTGTTTCCATCTCTGGGCTATTGTAAATAGAGCTGCAATGAACATTGTGGTACATGACTTTTTTTGAATTATGGTTTTCTCAGGGTATATGCCCAGTAATGGGATTGCTGGGTCATATGGTAGTTCTATTTGTAGTTTTTTAAGGAACCTCCATACTGTTCTCCATAGTGGCTGTATCAATTTCCATTCCCACCAATAGTGCAAGAGGGTTCCCTTTTCTCCACACCCTCTCCAGCATTTATTGTTTGTAGATTTTTTGATGATGGCCATTCTGACCGGTGTGAGATGATATCTCATTGTAGTTTTGATTTGCATTTCTCAAATGATTAATGATGTTGAGCATTCTTCCATGTGTTTGTTGGAAGTCTGTATATCTTCTTTGGAGAAATGTCTATTTAGGTCTTCTGCCCATTTTTGGATTGGGTTATCTGTTTTTTGGTTATTGAGCTGCATGAGCTGCTTATAAGTTTTGGAGATTAATCCTTTGCCAGTTGCTTCATTTGCAAATATTTTCTCCCATTCTGAGGGTTGTCTTTTGGTCATTTTTATGGTTTCCATTGCTATGCAAAAGCTTTGAAGTTTCATTAGGTCCCATTTGTTTATTTTTGTTTCCATTTCTCTAGGAGGTGGGTCAAAATGGATCTCCCTGTGATTTATGTCATAGAGTGTTCTGCCTATGTTTTCCTCTAAGAGTTTGATAGTTTCTGGCCTTACATTTAGGTCTTTAATCCATTTTGAGTTTATTTTTGTGTACGGTGTTAGGGAGTGATCTAATCTCATACTTTTATATGTACTTGTCTAGTTTTTCCAGCACCACTTATTGAAGAGGCTGTCCTTTCTCCACTGTACATTCCTGCCTCCTTTATCAAAGATAAGGTGACCATATGTGTGTGGGTTTATCTCTGGTATTTCTATCCTGTTCCATTGATCTATATTTGTGTTTTTGTGCCAGTACCATACTGTCTTGATTACTGTAGCTTTGTAGTACAGTCTGAAGTCAGGGAGCCTGATTGCTCAAGCTTCGTTTTTCGTTCTCAAGATGGCTTTGGCTATTCGGGGTCTTTTGTGTTTACATACAAATTGTGAAATGTTTTGTTCTAGCTCTGTGAAAAATGCCAGTGGTAGTTTGATAGGGATTGCATTGAATCTGTAGATTGCTTTGGGTAGTATACTCATTTTCACAATGTTGATTCTTCCAATCCAAGAACATGGTATATCTCTCCATCTATTTGTATCATCTTTAATTTCTTTCACCAGTGTCTTATAATTTTCTGCATACAGGTCTTTTGTCTCCTTAGGTAGGTTTATTCCTAGATAGTTTATTCTTTTTGTTGCAATGGTAAATGGGAATGTTTTCTTGATTTCACTTTCAGCTATTTCATCATTAGTGTATAGGAATGCCACTGATTTCTGTGCATTAATTTTGCATATTGCTACTTTACCAAATTCATTGATTAGCTCTAGTAGTTTTCTGGTGGCATCTTTAGGATTCTCTACGTATAGTATCATGTCATCTGCAAACAGTGACAGCTTTACTTCTTCTTTTCCGATTTGGATTCCTTTTATTTCCTTTTCTTCTCTGATTGCTGTGGCTAAAACTTCCAAAACTATGTTGAATAAGAGTGGTGAGAGTGGGCAACCTTGTCACGTTCCTGATCTTAGTGGAAATGCTTTCAGTTTTTACCATTGAGGATGATGTTGGCTGTGGGTTTGTCATATATGGCCTTTATTATGTTGAGGAAAGTTCCCTCTATGCCTACACTCTGGAGGGTTTTTATCATAAATGTGTGTTGAATTTTGTCAAAAGCTTTCTCTGCATCTATTGAGATGATCATATGGTTTTTCTCCTTCAATTTGTTAATATGGTTTATCACATTGATAGATTTGCATATATTGAAGAATCCTTGCATTCCTGGAATAAACCCCACTTGATCATGGTGTATGATCCTTTTAATGTGCTGTTGGATTCTGTTTGCTAGTATTTTGTTGAGGATTTCTGCATCTATGTTCATCAGTGATATTGGCCTGTAGTTTTCTTTCTTTGTGACATCCTTGTCTGGTTTTGGTATCAAGGTGATGGTGGCCTCGTAGAATGAGTTTGGGAGTGTTCCTCCCTCTGCTATACTTTGGAAGAGTTTGAGAAGGACAGTTGTTAGCTCTTCTCTAAATGTTTGATAGAATTTGCCTGTGAAGCCATCTGGTCCTGGGCTTTTGTTTGTTGGAAGATTTTTTTTTTTTTTTTTTTTGCGGTACGCGGGCCTCTCACCGTCGTGGCCTCTCCCGTTGCGGAGCACAGGCTCCGGATGCGCAGGCTCAGCGGCCATGGCTCACGGGCCCAGCCGCTCCGCGGCACGCGGGATCCTCCCGGACCGGGGCACGAACTCGCGTCCCCTGCATCGGCAGGCGGACCCCCAACCACTGCGCCACCAGGGAAGCCCTGTTGGAAGATTTTTAATCACAGTTTCAATTTCAGTGCTTGTGATTGGTCTGTTCCTATTTTCTATTTCTTCCTGATTCAGTCTTGGCAGATTGTGCATTTCTAAGAATTTGTCCATTTCTTCCAGGTTGTCCATTTTATTGGCATAGAGTTGCTTGTAGTAATCTCTCATGATTTTTTTTATTTCTGCAGTGTCAGTTGTTATTTCTCCTTTCTCATTTCTAATTCTATTGATTTGAGTCTTCTCCCTTTTTTTCTTGATGAATCTGGCTAATGGTTTACCAATTTTATTTATCTTCTCAAAGAACCAGCTTTTAGTTTTATTGATCTTTGTTATCATTTCCTTCATTTCTTTTTCATTTATTTCTGATCTGATTTGTATGATTTCTTTCCTTCTGCTAACTTTGGCGTTTTTTTGTTCTTCTTTCTCTAATTGCTTTAGGTGCAAGGTTAGGTTGTTTATTCGAGATGTTTCCTGTTTCTTAAGGTAGGATTGTATTGCTATAAACTTCTCTCTTAGAACTCCCTTTGCTGCATCCCATAGATTTTGGGTCGTCATGTCTCCACTGTCATTTGTTTCTAGGTATTTTTTGATTTCCTCTTTGATATCTTCGGTGATCACTTCGTTATCAAGTAGTGTATTGTTTAGCCTCCATGTGTTTGTATTTTTTACAGATCTTTTCCTGTAATTGATATATTGTCTCATAGCATTGTGGTCAGAAAAGATACTTGATACAATTTTCTTAAATTTACCAAGGCTTGATTTGTGACCCAAGATATGATCTATCCTGGAGAATGTTCCATGAGCACTTGAGAAAAATGTGTATTCTGTCGGTTTTGGATGGAATGTCCTATAAATATCAATTAAGTCCATCTTGTTTAATGTATCATTTAAAGCTTGTGTTTCCTTATTTAGTTTCATTTTGGATGATCTGTCCATTGGTGAAAGTGGGGTGTTAAAGTCCCCTACTATGAATATGTTACTGTCGATTTCCCCTTTTATGGCTGTTACTATTTGCCTTATGTATTGAGGTGCTCCTATGTTGGGTGCATAAATATTTATAATTGTTATATCTTCTTCTTGGATCGATCCCTTGATCATTATGTAGTGTCCTTCTTTGTCTCTTGTAATAGTCTTTATTTTAAAGTCTATTTTGTCTGATATGAGAATTGCTACTCCAGCTTTCTTTTGGTTTCGATTTGCATGAAATATCTTTTTCCATCCCCTTACTTTCAGTCTGTATGTGTCTCTAGGTCTGAAGTGGGTCTCTTTTTTTTTTTTTTTTTTTAACATCTTTATTGGGATATAATTGCTTTACAATGGTGTGTTAGTTTCTGCTTTATAACAAAGTGAATCAGCTATACATATACATATGCTCCCATGTGCCTTCCCTCTTGCGTCTCCCTCCCTCCCACTCTCCCCATCCCACCCCTCCAGGCTGTCCCAAAGCCCCGAGCTAAAATCCCTGTGCCTTGCAGCTGCTTCCCCCTAGCTATCTACCTTACTACGTTTGTTAGTGTGTATATGTCCATGACTCTCTCTCGCCCTGTCAAAACTCACCCTTCCCCCTCCCCATATCCTCAAGTCCGTTCTCCAGTAGGTCTGCGCCTCTATTCCTGTCTTATCCCTAGGTTCTTCATGACATTTTTTTCCCTTAAATTCCATATATATGTGTTAGCATACGGTATTTGTCTTTTTCTTTCTGACTTACTTCACTCTGTATGACAGACTCTAGGTCTATCCATCTCATTTCAAATAACTCAATTTCATTTCTTTTTAAGGCTGAGTAATACTCCATTGTGTATATGTGCCACATCTTCTTTATCCATTCGTCCGATGATGGGCACTTAGGTTCTTTCCATCTCTGGGCTATTGTAAATAGAGCTGCAATGAACATTTTGGTACATGACTCTTTTTGAATTTTGAAGTGGGTCTCTTGTAGAGAGCAAATATATGGGTCTTGTTTTTGTATCCATTCAGCCAAACTGTGTCTTTTGGCGGAAGCATTTAGTCCACTTACATTTAAGGTAATTATCGATATGTATGTTCCTATTCCCATTTTCTTAATTGTTTTAAGTTCATTATTGTAGGTCATTTCCTTCTCTTGTGTTTCTTGTCTAGAGAAGTTCCTTTAGCAGTTGTTGTAAAGCTGGTTTGGTGGTGCTGAACTCTCTCAGCTTTTGCTTGTAAAGGTTTTAATTTCTCCATCAAATCTGAATGAGATCCTTGCTAGGTAGAGTAATCTTGGTTGCAGGTTTTTCCCCGTCATCACTTTAAATATGTTCTGCCAGTCCTTTCTGGCTTGCAGAGTTTCTGCTGAAAGATCAGCTGTTAACCTTATGGGGATTCCCTTGTGTGTTATTTGTTGTTTTTCCCTTGCTGCTTTTAATATGCTTTCTTTGTATTTAATTTTTGACAGTTTGATTAATATGTGTCTTGGTGTATTTCTCCTTGGATTTATCCTGTATGGGACTCTCTGTCCTTCCTGGACTTGATTAACTATTTCCTTTCCCATATTAGGGAAGTTTTCAACTATAATCTCTTCAAATATTTTCTCAGTCCCTTTCTTTTCCTCTTCTTCTTCTGGAACCCCTATAATTCGAATGTTGGTGTGTTTAATGTTGTCCCAGAGGTCTCTGAGACTGTCCTCAGTTCTTTTCATTCTTTTTTCTTTATTCTGCTCTGAAGGAGTTATTTCCACTATTTTATCTTCCAGGTCACTTATCCGTTCTTCTGCCTCAGTTATTCTGCTATTGATCCCATCTAGAGTATTTTTAATTTCATTTATTGTGTTGTTCATCATTGTTTGTTTCATCTTTAGTTCTTCTAGGTCCTTGTTAAATGTTTCTTGCATTTTGTCTATTCTATTTCCAAGATTTTGGATCATCTTTACTATCATTATTCTGAATTCTTTTTCAGGTAGCCTGTCTATTTCCTCTTCATTTGTTAGGTCTGGTGGGTTTTTATCTTGCTCCTTCACCTGCTGTGTGTTTTTCTGTCTTCTCATTTTGCTTATCTTACTGTGTTTGGGGTCTCCTTTTTGCAGGCTGCAGGTTCGTAGTTCCCGTTGTTTTTGGTGTCTGTCCCCAGTGACTAACGTTGCTTCAGTGGGTTGTGTAGGCTTCCTGGTGGAGGGGACCAGTGCCTGTGTTCTGGTGGATGAGGCTGGATCTTGTCTTTTTGGTGGGCAGCTCCACGTCTGTTGGTGTTTTTTGGGGTGTCTGTGGCCTTATTATGATTTTAGGCAGCCTCTCTGCTAATGGTTGGTGTTGTGTTCCTGTCTTGCTAGTTGTTTGGCACAGGATGTCCAGCACTGTAGCTTGCTGGTCGTTGAGTGAAGCTGGATGCTGGTGTTGAGATGGAGATCTCTGGGAGATTTTCACCGTTTGATATTATGTGGAGCTGGGAGGTCTCTTGTTGACCAGTGTCCTGAAGTTGGCTCTCCCACCTCAGAGGCACAGCACTGACTCCTGGCTGCAGCACCAAGAGCCTTTCATCCACACGGAAAAAGAGGAAAAGGGGGGAAAAAATCATAAATCTTCCTCTCAAAGTCCACCTTCTTGATTTGGGATGATTCGTTGTCTATTCATGTATTCCACAGATGCAGGGTACATCAAGTTGATTGTGGAGCTTTAATCCGCTGCTTCTGAGGCTTCTGGGAGAGATTTCCCTTTCTCTTCTTTGTGCTCACAGCTCCCAGGGGCTCAGCTTTGGATTTGGCCCTGCCTCTGCGTGTAGGTCGCTGGAGGGTGTCTGTGCTTCGCTCAGACAGGACGGGGTTAAAGGAGCCGCTGATTCGGGGGCTCTGGCTCACTCAGGCCGCGGGGGAGGGAGGGGCACTGCGTGCGGGGCGAGCCTGTGGTGGCAGAGGCCGGTGTGACGTTGCACCAGCCTGAGGCATGCCGTGCGTTCTCCCGGGGGAGTTGTCCCTGGATCCCGGGACACTGGCAGTGGCGGGCTGCACAGGCTCCTGGGCAGGGAGGTGTGGATAGTGACCTGTGCTCGCACACAGGCTTCTTGGTGGTGGCAGCAGCAGCCTTAGCGTCTCATGCCCGTCTCTGGGGTCCGCGCTGTTAGCCACGGCTCGCGCCCGTCTCTGGAGCTCCTTTAAGCAGCGCTCTTAATCCCCTCTCCTCGCGCACCAGGAAACAAAGAGGGAAGAAAAAGTCTCTTGCCTCTTTGGCAGGTCCAGACTTTTCCCCAGAATCCCTCCCGGCTAGCCGTGGCGCACTAACCCCCTGCAGGCTGTGTTCATGCCGCCAACCCCAGTCCTCTCCTTTCGCTCCGACCAAAGCCCGAGCTTCAGCTCCCAGCCCCCGCCCGCCCGGGCTGGTGAGTGCCGGTCGGCCCTGATCCTCTGTGCGGGAATCTCTCCACTTTGCTCTCCGCAACCCTGTTGCTGTGCTCTCCTCCGTGGCTCCGAAGCTTTCCCTCTTCACCACCCGCAGTCTCCGCCCGCGAAGGGGCTTCCTAGTGTGTGGACACCTTTCCTCTTTCACAGCTCCCTCCCACTGGTGCAGGTGCTGTCCCTACCCTTTTGTCTCTGTTTATTCTTTTTTCTTTTGTCCTACCCAGGTACGTGGGGGGTTTCTTGCCTTTTGGGAGGTCTGAGGTCTTCTGCCAGCATTCAGTAGGTGTTCTGTAGGAGTTGTTCCCCGTGTAGATGTATTTCTGGTGTATCTGTGGGGAGGAAGGTGATCTCCGCGTCTTACTCTTCTGCCATCTTCCCGGAAGCCCGTTTTTTTGTTGTTGTTTTTTTGTTTTTTAATACTGAGTTGTTCGAGCTATTTATATGTTTCGGATATTAAGCCCCTGTCAGTTGCATCATTTGCAAATATTTTCTCTCATTCTGTAGGTTGTCTTTTTGTTTTGTTGATGGTTTTCTTTGCTGTGCAAAAGCTTTTAAGTTTGATTAGGTCCCATTTGTTTATTTTTGCATTTATTTCTTTTGCCTTGGGAGACTAAGAAAATATTGCTATGATTTATGTTCGAGAATGCTTTGCCTATGTTCTTTTCTAGGAGTTTTATGGTGTCATGTCTTATATTTAGGTCTTCAAACCATTTTGAGTTTATTTTTTCATATGGTGTGAGGGAGTGTTCTAATTTCGTTGATCTACATGCAGCTGTCCAGTTTTCCCAACACCACTTGCTGAAGAGACTGTCTTTTCTCCAGATATAGTCTTGCCTCCTTTGTCATAAATTAATTGACCATGGGTGTCTGGGTTTATTTCTGGGCTCTCTGTTCTGTTCCACTGATCTATATGTCAGTTTTTGTGCCAATACTAAAAATTAAGTTTATAGAAGTCGCTTATCCAACTAAGTGATAAGGTTATGATCCAAATCTGTGTCCATTGTCATCATGCCACAGTGCCTCCCCTCAGAGCTCCAACCCCACTCAGTTATTTTCATTTCCCTGAGCAGCCCTTGCCCTCTCAGACTTTTGCACAAAATCATCCTTTTTCTCCTGAAACACTTTCTCTAACTTTACTTAGTTTACTCCTACTCATCACTTGAGAGTCAGCTCAAATATCACATCCTCCAGAAGCCTTTTCTATTTTTCCCCTTCTACAGGTTGGATTATGGCCCCTCTTACGTCCCACCAACGTGCCTTCTCTATGACTATACTTTCCACATTGTGCTGTGATCATTGCTCTGTCCTATCTGTCTCTCGCCCTGTTGTGTCCTTGAGGGTGGACACCCTATTTATTTCCTGCCCCGCACCACCACCCTGGAACTTTCCAGAGCTCTGCTGTCTACTGTGACAGTCACTAGCCATATTTACCTATTGAGCATTTGAAATTTGGCTAGTCAGAACTGAGATGTGCTATAAAGTATATTACATTTTGAAGACTTAGATGAACAATAAGAATGTAAAATATCTCATTAATAGTTTTTAATATGAAATGCATATCAAAATGATAATATTTTGGAGCTACTGGTTTAAAAATATGTGATTAAAATTATTTATGTCTGCTTCCTCCAACTTTCTAAATGTGGCTACTAGGTAATTTTAAATGACGTATATTTCTTTTGGACAGCAGTGCTCAAGGATTCCATCACATAGTTCTGAGTAAGCCTTTGTAACTAATTAAATGATTTGAGGGAGTACTGCAAAAGCATCCTTATTGGTTTGCTTTCTTTGGTTTTCTCTATTAACTTTAGATAGGCCTCTAGTGGTGAAGAGAGAAATGATCTGGTTTGGGTTTCCACGTGTGCTTGTACTGAAGTTTGGGATATAGATGGCTAGTTGGTTGGGTTAACGGATAGATGTCCTACTAGTTGTGTTACCATGGGCAACGTACTAACCTCTTTCTGCCTCATTTTCTCAAGTACACAGTGAAGATGATTGTAAAGTCTGTCTCATAGGAATGTTGAAAGGATGCAATGAGTTAACTTCCAGAGTCCTTTCACAGGTCAAACACTGCCTGACGTGGAATAAATGCTCAGCACATGTTAGCTTTATTACTCATGCCATAGCTGTGTGGCTCCTGGTGGGGAAATGTGGAGAGAATGCCTCCTTCAGTGATCTGCCTCATTCTGTGGAAAGCCAGAGTAGAGATTTACTGTCTCTGTGTCCTCGGCAGTTAGAGGATCCTCAGTGGCAAGTTGTGGGGACAGTGGCAAGGTCTTAGGAGGCCAGGCCATCCTCTGGCTGAATAACAATCTGGTGACTCTTCCTGTCAGCTCTGGGGCCTTCACACACAGACAGCTTCCCTTCCTCAGGGCACTGGGAGCTGAGCATCTGGACAGCAGCAAACTTCATTAACTTTAAGCAAGGGGAGCTCAGAGGAAGAAATAATGGTCCTAAGTTCCAAGCTTCCCAATTAAGATGCAGAAGGCACTGGGGAGTCACACAGATACCTCAGAAACCTCATTCACGGACTATGCCTTCCATTTGAGTTTCCCCAATGTGTCTATGCAAAACTGATCCTTGACCCATAAAGCAAGACAAAGGGAAGGGAGCTAGATTTGTCTCTGTGTGCATTTAATGCACCTTCAAACCCACCTGGGAACCCCCTAGTTCTTTGATCTCATGTAACATGGCCTCCTGGGCTTGCAAATTAAGTGCCTTTCCATTCAGACCTATAAGGAGTTTTTCAAAGATCAAGTATATCTGCACACTTGAGTGTTCCAGGGGACTGATGGGGTTTTAATGATACTTTCTGGCACTCATTACTAGCTGAGATTCCTGAAGGCAGTCCCCAGGCAGGTCAATGAATAGAACGGTTGGGTATTTTTAGCCTTTCTGCATTCCTAGAAATTTTCAGTTCTGAATGTAACTATGGTGTGGAAAAGGTCCAGCCGACACAGGCAGAAAAGCTGTGATATTCTTGGAAAGAACATGGTTTCAAAATCATGCAGACTGGTTTAGAATGCCAGCCCTATCCCTGACCAGTTGTGTAACCACAGAAGCCACTTATTTTCTCTGAGCCTTAGTTTTCTCAGCTGTAAAATGGATACAATAATAAACTCACAGAGTGTGGATGGGGACTAAATGAGATAGTATATATAACTCTTCTAGCATACACCAGGCACTGTAGTAGGGGCTCAAACATGGTAGCTACTGTCTTTCGTTTGTTGCTAACATTAACAATAATAAACCAGCATGCTCGCTTCTACAAAGAATCACAGTAAGCCTGGAATTTTTAGAGCTCTGCCCAACTAGCGCTAAGACCTCATTATTAAGTACTGAGATGAATTCTTTTATTTATTCAGCTAAAAAATCTGCATTTATACATTTATCAAGCCTCTTTTGAATACATAAAACTGTACCAGCCTCTAGACAAAGGGAAGAGAGGCCTTTCCAGGACTTTCCTGATGGAACGTGAGGCCTTTTCAGGACTTACCTGACTGAACTTAAAATCTTGTTGCTGCCGACATGCTTCCAATATTTCGCACATATTCTGAGCCATTAAAGCTTTTATAGTTGAGGCATAAATTCTCATTCTGTTTATTTTGAAATGCACCAAATGAAACATAAAAAAAAAATTCCAGTCCTCACTCTTTAAAAATGTCACATTACATAACTAATAAGGAAAATAGAGATGAGAAAATTTTCACATGTCATTTAATTCTTTTCACAGTGGAAACAAATTTAGTCTGAGTGAGCCTAAACATGAATACAGAAATTCTTCAGCCAAGAAGGATTTAACTGCTGAAAAGGGAAGCAACATGATGTATTTGGGGCATTTAATGTTACCCAAACAATGACATTTGCCTAGTTTTTATTTTACTTTTTTCTTAGGTTATATCTATAAAGACAAAGAAGGTGAGAGGACATGTATAATTCAATAATTTGAATTTCAGCTTCACATAAATTTTTTTCATAATTATAATAATAATGATGATAACAATAACAGTTAAAACATGAGCATTCCTATGATGCAAGCTCTTTGAATGTCACAAGAAGCTTAATGGCTAAATAACTGTCAAAAGCAAATGATTAGAAAGTGATGGGGGCCGGATATGGTAGGATTTTGTCCTGTTGCATAGAATGCGTGTGTTTTGCATCTTCAGAGTGTCTACATGCATATCAAAAAGAGTGACAGGGCTTCTCTGGTGGCGCAGTGGTTTAGAGTCCGCCTGCCGATGCAGGGGACACGGGTTCGTGCCCCGATCCGGCAAGATCCCACATGCCACGGAGTGGCTGGGCCCATGAGCCATGGCCACTGAGCCTGCACATCTGGAGCCTGTGCTCCGCAACGGGAGAGGCCACATCAGTGAGAGGCCCAAGTACCGAAAAAAAAAAAAAAAAAAAGTGACAAATAAAAATAGACCTGTTTTTTCAGATTTCTAAATACGTAGAGGCTTAGTATATATTAGTTGTTATGATGATTATCTTACTTGTTGGAGTCAGCAATTCGTTGCCTAGAATTACACATTTAGTTCAGAGATTGGATTTTAGCAAATGTTCAACATGACATCATTATTTTTATTGTTGTTTTTGAAGAGATGGAACTAGTGGCTTTATGTTATTATTGTTACTATTACTACTATTATTATTTGGTAGGGTTATACCAAATACTAAGGATGACAGGGGATACATATGAAAAAGCGTACTATTATGTCCATATTATAGATAAAGAAACTGAGGCTCAGGGAAGTTAAGTAACTCACACAAGGTCCATACAGGTACATGGGTCAGTTGTGATTCGGATTCATTTTCACCTGCCTGCAAAACACATGCCTAAGCTACTGACTCAGAGTGAAGCCACCTTGAGCTCTACCCTTACAACCTTGCGATTCTTAGGAAGATTACGTACGTACATGCAGTGACCCTCCAGAAACTGGAAGAAATATGAGACATGATCATCATTTCTTTTATAATAGTCTCAGACTGTATTTCACTAGGACAGCCTGGGCTTCTCATGACATAAGTTAAGAATTAATGGCATTCCGTGTAGTAGATATTCATTCTATTAGAAAAACTAAACTCTGGAAACAGAATGGGTAGGAACTCAGTGAATGGGCTGACTCACAAGGCACAGACAGCATGAAGGGGCTTTTGCCTTCTCTGATGTGTCTGTCATATGCTATGTTGCTGTGGTGGTTGCTGCCTGACTTCACTGAGAAATCTGTGGAATGGCAGCTCCAATCAGTGATTAAGAAAGAACATGTGGTGTGTGTGTGTGTACACAGACACACTGGAATACTACTCGGCCATGAAAAAGAATGGAATAACGCCACTTGCAGCAACATGGGTGGACTTAGAGATTATCATACTAAGCGAAGGAAGTCAGACAAAGACAAATACCGTATGATATCATTTATAGGTGGAATCTAAAAAAAATGATACAAATGAACGTATTTACAAAACGGAAATAGACTCACAGACATAGCAAATAAACTTATGGTGACCAGTGGTGAAAAGGAGGGGAAAGGATAAATTAGGAGTTTGGGATTAACAGATACACACCACTATATAAAATAGAGAAACAACAAGGACCTATTGTATAGCACAGGGAACTATACTCAATATCTTATAATAACCTATAATGGAAAAGAATCTGAAAAAGAATATATATACACACACATATAACTGAATCACTTTGTGGTACACCTGAAACTAATACAACATTGTAAATCAACTATTTTTCGATTAAAATTAAAAAAAAAAAAAAAGAACATAGGCTCTGGAGTGGGTTAGATCTGCATTCCAGTCCCAGGCTTGCTACTGACAGAGCATATAGTCTTGGACGAGGGTTTAACCTCTTGGGCTTCCATTTCCTTACCTGTAAAATGGGGCTAAGAGTGTTTACCTCTAATAGCATTTACCTCGTAAGGTTTTGTGAGGACTAAATGAGATAATGCATTTAAACCACTGGCTACCACACCTGGGCCACAGGAAGCACTCAATGGTGGTTGCTATTACTAAGAGAAATGTCTTTCACATAGGAAAGATTTCAAATGAGATATCTAAACACAAACAGATACCTAGTAAATAAACACTTGAAAGTTAAGAATTAAAATTGAAGGAGTAAAATGTCCCACATGGATTTATTTTTTTCTGTTCATTCTATGCTTTGCTGAAGGCCTTTGAAGATGCCGAAGGAGGAGTGACAGGGAGGACTTGGTATCTGTACTGGGGAATCTCATTTCCTTCAGTGGAGGGATCATGTCCAAGCCCAGAACCACCTCTTGCCATGGAAACAAACACAGGCAGCCTCACAGAGCCCCTGAATGTCCAGCAGTTTTTGAAAACATGACATCAAGCCGGAGAAAGGGATGCAACTGAAAATAGCAAAGGAGGAGGCCCAAGAGGCTGTGGAGTCACCCCTAATGCTGAGCAAGTTTTCAGTAATTTTGTCTGCTGCGCCCCTGTTATCTTTTCTCCTGTTAATAAGCTGTATGGCAAAAAACAATGTTGTCAGCAAAATGCAGAGGAAAGTAAGCCCAATGTAAAATAATGATTCCGTTTTCCTCCTAAAGACACTTGGTTCTCTACAGGCATTGTATACCATATTCTTTTGAGGCTGGGAGTTGACAGGTAACTTCAGAGGGAAGAAAAAAAAAAAAAAGAAGAAGAATTTGCTCAATCTGTGAGATTGT
Source organism: Phocoena sinus (assembly GCF_008692025.1). NCBI lineage: Eukaryota > Metazoa > Chordata > Mammalia > Artiodactyla > Phocoenidae > Phocoena > Phocoena sinus. Next base: position 48,438,695 of record NC_045765.1, on the reverse strand, counting down.
ACTTAGGGAAATAAGCCTGGAGTGGAAGTGAGACCCCGGGCTGAGGATCCAGCTCAGCTGCAAAATCAAAACAGGATGTTCCCAATTCCCTTTACCTCTCAGCTGCTAGCCCCAGGTTCTTCCCCTTTGGGATGAAGGTGTTCTAAAGAGAAGATGAGCCCTATGAAATCAAGGACTGCTGAATCTTTGACACCCAGAGTGGTGCCTGACACACTGTTATGTGGTGATAAATTAGATATCGTTGCTGTTAAAGTGAAGAGCTTAATACGATCCTTTGCTTTGCTAAAGAGACCATTCTGTGAGCTTATCCAAGAAGGTATGATTCTGAGACGAGCCAAGTGATTCTTTAAAGGAAATAATGCTCCCTCCCCAAAGCCAGGCTGGTACTGCCTGCTGCATCCACAGGGGCAAAGACACCCAGCCCAGAGCTGAACGAATCCTTCTCAGAACGCCAGGGTTGTGAGGGACCACTGAAGTAGGTCTCCTTTCTCTGAATCACCAACCCAGCATCTCCCCTGAATGGGAAGGCAGGGGTACTTGCAGGAGTCCCAACTTTCTGGGGCAAAGCAATACCACTGGCCTAGCTCTCCACAGTTTGGAAAGCACCTGTCATCCACTGTCTTGTTGAGTTCTCACAGGGGCCCTGTAGGGAAGGGAAGAAGGTGGCTTAGCCAATGGAGGATGGTGACACTGAAACTCGTACGAGGTATCCACTTGATCAAAGTTACTTCGTTGGCAAGTGGAACGAACAGCCAGGAACTGAACCTGGGACTTTTCACTCCAAGGTCTGAGCTGTTAAAACCCATTCTGCAGTAAGGGGCTGTACAATCCACATCTCTTCTCAAACTGTGCCCAAAGATCCTATGTCCTGAGCAGAATAGCATGAGTGATAACCAAGACTAATTACAGCTACTCGTATTACCAGCTCACTGTATCCCAGGCACTGTTCCTGGCACACACATGTATTAACACATTTAATCATCACAAGGCTGGGAGGCAGGTACCATCTTTACTCCCAGTGTCAAGGGGAGTGAGACACACAGATCTGAAAGTAACTTGCTCAAGTTTACACAGCTAATGAGGGAGCCTGTGGGTGGTCAGAGTATCATAAAGTCTTTCCCTCCCCGCAGTCCCAAGAGGTAGAGAACTGGTGCGGGGACGTGGTTTAGAAAGGCCTCCTCTGTCGGCAGCTCACCAGAACAAGCCACAGGTCTGCCTGGAGCTAGGGATGGAAGTCTGCCTGCAGTTGTCACTGCGGGGTTGAGGCTGCTGACACCGAAGGGATAGTTTCCCTTTTCCCCTTCGGGGTCGTGTATCAAGTTCCTCTTCTCTCTTTCCAGCAGCTGTGTCCTTTTGTTTTGCCAAAGGTTTCTCACTGATGCAGGCAGGGCGGAGAGCAGCGCCGCCCTGGTAGTTTTCCAGAGTCTCTTATGTCACCTGTCCCTCAGGGAAAGAGTGGGCAAGGAGAGCCAGGGCCATCAGAACCTCCACCAGATTCAGACCCATCTAAGGCTTTCAAGGGCCTGCCCTGTGCCCAACACTGGATTCGCTCATTCACTCAATCAAAACGTGTTTACCGAGCACCTGTTCAGTGCTGGGTGCCAACCAGGTCGTTCAATATTAATTAATTTTTAAAATAGAAATGCCGTCTCCTGGACTAGAGCCCTCATTTTGCCCCAAATAAAACTTAACTTGCAACTATCGTGTGCATTTTTTTCAGCCAACAGTCACAATAAAAATAATATTTATTGAGAGCTTCCCACTGTTATAAGCACGTGACATTTAGTAACTCCTTTGATCCTCGCAATGAGATGGATACTATCATTCTTCCTATTTTACAGATCATGAAAAGGATGCCCAGAGAGGTTCAAAGAACCAGCCAAACTCACTCAATGATAACGGATAGAGCCTGGCTATAGCGGTAACTAAAACTTGCCCCAGCCTTGGGAAAGACTCAGTCATTATAACTTGTTCAGCCCCTTGCTGTAACAATCCTATGTGAGATAAGCAGTAGTAGTCCTTCTATAGTGGATCATACATATTTAGCTTCTACAATTTCAGTACTAAGGGCTTAAGGGGCAAACCACACATGAAGCCCACATTTTTCATAGAGTATAACCTTTAGCAGCAAAGCAATTTTTCATCATTTATTCAATGAACCAAGGACCTTTTCCAATGCCTAGGTTTGCATAGAACCATACCTAATCCCCTTTAAAGGTGATTCCATTTTACTTAACGATGAGAAACTGAGAGCTTAAGTGATTCACTCAGGTCCCATTGCTGGCAAGTGGTAGACCCAGTCTGTGCTCTTTCTATCAAACCACACATGCAAATAGACCTGTAGGAAAGCTGATTTTCTTTTAAGGTATTTCTAATGCTAATGGTAAATCTACTGATTATGACTCTTTGGGAAAGACAGTTCTTGATTGTCTACAGCCTCAATATGTGTTTCTGAAAAATTACCAAAACCCTTGTTCTGGTTCCCCGTGTAAACAATAACAAACAAAGTGTGTGTTTGCAAGTGAAGGGAGATTTAGGATCTCTGTGGGGTACAGGTTTGGATGCCTGAAGTAGAACCCCCCAAGTATAGTGGAGAAAATCTGCATCTGTATAGTAATGTCCTTGCAAAGAAGGAAATTAAAATGTTCCGTATGAGTAGGTTTCAGGAACCTACTGCTGAGGAAGCTTAGGAAACTTCAGAGATGTTCTCATCTGTTGAGAGAGAGATCATGATTGGAAATACTCATAACCCACTCTTCGGGTGCCTTAACTAAAAATGGAATTTTTGAATGGATAAACTTGTCCCCTGGGATATGGCTGGCACTCAGAATGCAGACACACATGCGAATCCGTGCTATTGGGCACATCACCTTAGCTCTCTGGCTCTTAGTTTCCCCATGTGTTTTTTTAAAAAGGGGAAAAACACAGAAAAACAAATCTTTCTATAACCTTTTTTGAGATCACAAGCCCTTTGGGAACGTTATGACATTTCTGGATCCCTTTCTCAGAAATATGCAAATTTTTATTACACATAAGTTCACAGAGCTCCCTGAAATCCAGTAAGGGGTTCCCAAATGTCTATGAATCCCAAGTTTAAAGACTTTAGTCTAATTTATCTCTAAATTCAATTTCAGAAAAAAATGTTGTATTATTTTTAACAATCATAAAGTTTGAGATTTCTTATATCCCTAGGCAGCCATCTATTCCTATTCTTCTACAGTCAAGTGACTTAGCAGCTTATTTCAGAGTTCTAAACGTCTTTAGGATTAAAAGATGTGTACCCAGGGCCAACAGAGACCCTAGATCCTTCAGAAGTGCCCTTAAATATTTAACGTTGTGAAAGGTTAACCCCTTGAGTGAGAAGACCTGCTCTACCAGTCTCAGAGAGGGTATATGATTACAACCCTAGTAACTTCTAGGGGTAAGAGACTCCTTGATGGCAACTGATTGTTGCTGGGAGAACATAATTGACTACTGTCTTCTAACACTCTTTAAACCTTGAATTTTGATGATCTCTATTACAGAAGCAATTATCTAGCTTTTGCATTCAGTCAACTAATATTGCTTGAATAATTATTATATGCAAGTAATAGGGAAATACAATGATGATTCATTCAACCATTTTTTCTTTAAACTTATTACAAAGAGTTCTTTTTTTATTTGCCTTATTGATAATTCCAAAACCATATAGGTCTTTGTATTATTTTGCTATTGTTTCTTCTGGTTCTTTTTCATGTTGCCTATTTCCATGTGTATTGCATGTTGGTACATGTGCGTGCATGTGTATGTTTCGACGTGAATTCACATTCCTTGCAAATTCATCCGTAGCAATTTTGCGAGAGCTTGACTCCAGGTTTCATTCCTTTGGAGAGAAACTGCAGTTCTTCTTGTAACCACCCGGGGATACTAACAATTTGGGACTTCCCTAATTAAATTCACCTTTGGAAGCATTTCATACCCTGTAGGCAATGTGGCTTGGCTGTAAACCCTTGAGATTTCATAACCAACTTAGAGTTATGAAATCTCAAGAAAATATTTGTGTATTCTGTTTTTTCCCATCATTCAGTGCTGTTCCATCCTGAGCAGTAGGTTTATTTCTCATTTGCTCTTGGTTTGAAGCTATAACCCTTTCGGGATCCCAGGAATGGAGATCTCATTAAATTCCCACCTTGGAAGAGCTGTAGGCTTTAGCACCTGCCCCTTGTCAACCTTCAAAATGGAAGCTCAATGTCACCATTTTTCTGGAGACACCTTCTGGAATGACTTCTCTTTAACTTCATTTTTCCTCACATCGTATGGTCTATAGCTCACTTGCAATTACTCCAGAGGAGGAAGAGATATATTACACATTTGCATGTGTACATAAGTTTTCATCTGCACCACAAGAATTGTTACATCTCATTTTTTAAATTCTCATCTTAAAATCATAACCCAGAATTGAGTTCCACAAGCACTTTAATTATTCTTATCATAATGGATGCAAGAACAAGGCTACTCAAATTTATGATCTTGGACCAGCACCAGGCAACTTGTTAGAAATGCAAATTCTTCAGCCTCACCCCAGACCTACTAGACCAGAATGTCTCAGGTTCAGGAATCTGTGTTTTAACAAGGTCTCCAGTGAAAAGGGTGCAGTCATGACAAGCAGAGAACAAGTTTGAGCAAAGACCAAGGCTGAAAGAGGTGATGGTACATGGGAATAATAAGTCACTGTTTGGCAGGAGCTTCTCTTTGGCAGGGCTAGATCACTGAGCCAAAATCGTTGACGAGTTAAACATTTAATTACTTTCTTTTTCAGTCTCTTCCTGTTCTATAAGAAAGTGGAAAGTAATGGAGACAGGACAGCCTTGGGGTGAAACAATGAGTTATTTCCTAAGACCCATGGAAACAACACAGAACACTGCCATTGTGACTTGCAAGAAGTGAGGAGAATCCACAGAGCCTGATGTTAGCCAAGGTTTGGAATCCTACGGATGCATTTTACAGCCCTGTATTGGCAAGAAGCATGTGGAAATGTATTTTCACAATTCAAATCAGAAGGCCATGGGCGAGGATTGCCAAGTGCACAGATGTTAATTATTCTCATGGACAAAGCACCTGAGAATTTTGTGTGATTTATTAACATGCTGTGCTAACCTATTGCATCTGAATGCCAATTAACTGGATTTCAGTGTAAATAGAGCTTTACTTCAGGACTAAATAGTAAAATTTCTAGTTATCCTCTGCCTCATGGAGCTGCTATTATTGTTGTCTCTATCGAATTACATGGTATGGAAATTGGAATGGTAATGTGTCTGTACAATACTGCCACTAAGGGTTTTTAGAAATAGGTGAAGGACCAAGAGACATTAGAGTTTGTGTCAATGACTTTATTCCTTGAGGAAATAATGTCATCAATTCCCCCAAGAAATGCTATCTTGATGCTCTAATTGTACAACACCAAAGAAAAGCACTTTAACAGTTAAAAGAGGACTTTCCTGGAAGCAAGATGCGGGGGTGGGAAGCCTGTTCAAACCTGCCAAGTAATGACTTGCTAATTAATGCTTCCTCGACATACGCACGTAAATTAACCTCATTTGCTTCTCTTAAGCAGACGCCTAATTTGCGAAGATTAAAGACAAACGGGGGCTTCCCTGGTGGCGCAGTGTTTGAGAGTCCGCCTGTCGATGCAGCGGACACGGGGTTCGTGTCCTGGTCCGAGAAGATCTCACATGCCGCGGAGCGGCTGGGCCTGTGAGCCATGGCCGCTGAGCCTGCGCGTCCGGAGCCTGTGCCCCGCAACGGGAGAGGCCACAGCAGTGAGAGGTCCGCGTATACCGCAAAAAAGAAAAATAGGCTTAGCACAAAATTTCTGGCACACGGTAGGTGCTCAATAAATGGAAGTTTTCGTTCTTATTGATGAACCAAAAGTGCCCCACCAGGAGCCAGACTCAGACCATGTGGCCGATAGTCTATTGCTTTTGTCTACCCAGTGCCTAATAGTCCTCCTCCTGCTGCTAATTTCACGTTATAAATGAATAGATCCACATTTGACCTCTATCCACTATCCAAAGCCACCACAATTTCCAAGTTATGGATTAGAGCTGTACTAGGGGACAACTAATATTCTATGCATGTCACATCTACGTACTTACAGATACAAACACAAATTTATTTTTGGAGAATGATTCCTTCCCAATTATATGGTTTTGGGAGAATGTCAGTCAGGTCCTTGTCCTTCCCCTGCAGAGAGGCCTTAAAGACCCAGGATAGGCCAGTCTGACACTTACCTGCTGGATAGTAAGCAAAGCCCTGAAAATAGGCCTGGGAATAGAATGGACATCAGTTACAACTCTCAGGTCACAAAAGCATCTGTGACTTTTGTCCCTTCCAAGACTGGTTCTTCAGCTCTCTCTTCAATTGTTTGAACTTTCCATAGGTCTCTGTCGCTTGAAAACAAACAATCTTAACTAATGGAATATGAGAGCTGGAAGCATCTTCAATATCATCTATCCTAATTCCATTATTTTACAGATGAAGAAACTATGGCCCAGAGAATGAAAGAGTCTTTTTATGTTTTTCTTTTTGTTTTAGGTCATATTGACAGAGCTGGACTCAAGCCCTAATGGACTGTGCTCCAGTGTTCTTTTCATTATTCCTTATTATTCCTAACCATGGCTAGGGTCCTACTTTTCAGACAATATATGGATAGTGAAAGAAGTTCTAGCAAAACAGCCCCCAAGGTAGCAGCCAATACCAGCTGCTCGGTGCTGTTCTAGCTACGGCTGTAACTGGGCTGGGAGGTGAGATGCCCTGACCACTTAGCTGATGCCTCATGCCAGTCTCTGGGTGGAAAAAAAGCACATGGGGCAGAAGAAATGTGCCTTGCTACTTTTTTTTTTTTTTTTAAAAAAAAAAAAAGAGAGAACCTGGAATTCTTGGCTTTTTGGCTTTCAAATTACCCTGGAGGAGCAGAAGTTTTCATTCAATGAGTAATCACCCTTAGGTCTCGCCTGCCTCCCTTCCCCTCCCCCCTCTGTCCTCCTTCCTTGCTTCTTCCCACCCTCTCCCCTCCCTCCCTCAATAATCTTCCATTATGATTTGTTTCTCTCACTATCTATATATACCTTTGAATATTTCATGACTTTTAGGCCAATTAGTGAAGGATGGACGGGGGAGGGAAAAGTTGATCAGCAAATCAGTATGTAATTTTTTTCTCAAGGGCTTACCTTTAAAACGGAAATGACTACACAGTGAACTTATATTAAGGTTTGATGACTTCTGAAACTTGCCTAAATGGTAATCATCAATGAAATATATAGTTTACTACAGTAATTAACAGCTCAGGCTCCGGACTCGGAGCGGCACAGCACACAAGCAAATACTGGCTCTGCCATTACCATATGTGTGACTGTAGAAAAGTAATATATTCTAAGGTTTCCATTTCTTCATCTGCAAAATGCAGTTTCTAAAAACAGTATTTACCATGATGGACAAGTTGATTGTGTAATATAACTTTACTTTCACACCTCTTTGTCCCTTGCTCGTATCTATTTGAGGTGAAAAGTTTAAATAGTTACTTTTCTAGTTTCTCTTGCTGCTAGGAGAATGAGTTGTTCAGGTTGGGAGGGAAAGGTGTTCCAGGCAAGGAGCAGCACGTGCAAAGGTCCTGAGGCAGAGGTAACAGGGGATTTCCTCTGTTTCTGTTTCTGAAAACAGAACAGGGAGGAGGCCAGGGTGGCTGAGGAAGTGAAGGGGGCTTGGAGACGATGTCATAACAATCACCAAGGGCCAGGTCACACGTGCCTTGTGTTCCATGGAAAGGAACTTAGCTTTAACGTGTGAGATGAGGAAACTTCAGAAGGCTGCCCAACTTGACTGAGGATAATAGCCACTAGAGATTCCTCTGTCTGAGACACTAAGGATCTTAACATCTCTTGTGTGATTTTCATTGCCTCCTCTCTGTAGCATGAGCCTCTCTACATCTGGGCTGTCAGCTCCTTAAAGGGAATTTAGCTTTGTGTGTAAGAGTGTGGCTATGGAGGTAGGTGTACAAGCAGATATTGACATACCACCATTACGGGACCTAACACAGTACCAGTCACATGGTAAACTTGATAAATATTTGATTTAGTTTATCTTAATCTATTAAAAAGATAATCATAGAGTTTCTACAGTTACAGAATAGTTCTTGATTCAGGACCATGCATGTAACATGACAGTAATACTGGTCAGGATTTCCCAAGTGCCTGCTCTGTGTCAGGGTCATTGCACATATTACACAGGCTGCAAATACATTTCCTGTGTCCTGACTCCTGCCTCAGGCCTGCCTGGAGCCCTGGCATGTCTCAGAACATCACTGCTTTCCTCCCTAACACAGACACACACACAGACACACACACACAGACACACAAACACACACAGACACACAAACACACACGCACAGAGTTCCGACTTGAAAAGCTTAGTAATCAATGGATGTTTTTTACTGAAGGTTTCATACAGAACAGAGGAGAATGTTACTCCATATTCCACACAACAGAATTTAAACTAAGCCCACCAGTAAGCATTTCAGTCTCCTCTACAAATTTTCTCTATGCGCCCACCCTGCGGGTCTCCCCTCTTATGTCTGTCTCCCTGCAGCCTCTAAAATGTCTATTTTGCTTTGCCCCAGCAATCCATGTCTTCCCCTTAGATTCCACACTCCACTCGCCAAAGCAAAAGTCCCAAAGTTCATCTACGTGATTTTCCTCGTGAGTCACACTCAATCGTGCCCCACTTACAGGGTCTGTGGAAGGTTGGCCTCATTATCCACCAGAAGTTCAGAGAAATTTGGCTGCATCTCAGGGCTGCTGTTAGGAACTGACAAAGCTAGGGTGTGAACGTCCATCTTTCTTACGCTCAGGCCCCTCCTCTGTGCACTGGACATGCCTCTCTAGATGGCATCCCTGTCGCAGACAGGCAAAGACATGATTTCATTCAGTGAGGTAGCCCTGAAGCTTCAGAGAAGGGATGGCTCACTCAGCAACAGTCACTCTGGAAACCATGGTTTTCTGGTCTGGGATCTGATGATTTGTCAGACCTTGGGCAAGTCATTTCTCCTCCACATTTTCCATTCATAACAGGTGAACTTGACGTAAGCATTTGAGATTAACTACTAAATGGTTAAGAAGTCGGCTGTTCAGAACAACAAAATCAAAGTCTGTGTTTTAAAACCCTCAGGGGGTTGACACAAAACCTGATCCCTATACTGCAAAGACATTTTTTCTCTTTCTTTCCATTTCCCTCCTAACTTCCACTGTTCCGCTCTCCTTAATCAGTACATTTTCTCTTGAGGCTTTTGGGACACTATGCAGTAACCATCAAGGCGTGAAGCATGTGAGTGGTCCAAGGGTGAAGTCATCAGTGTGTTACACAGCTGTCATTATAAATGAGTCATCTGTAGGAGTATATTCACACACATGAATTACATCATCTGGCCAAGACTGAAATCACAGTAGAATAACCAACAGAGGGGATGAAAGTCAGACCCTCATTCAACCAATGACTGCAAAGTTTGGAAATGAAAGAGGACTCTAAGAAAAAAGCAAACAGACAGTTCATCTGGCTTCAGTGGATATCACTGAAATAGAAGAAAAATCAGGGGTGGCGGGGTGGATAAACTTGCCTCTCTGGAGTATTTATTGCATCCTGAACTCTTTCAGGAACTTTGCTTATCATTAAACATTAATTTCCCTAGAAACTGGAGCTTTCACTTCTTATAGCTGTAGCAATTAAGGGCGGTTTTGGCTTGGAAGCTCCGACTTCCCGGCACAAATCTGTGAGCTCTGTGGCCTTTGCTCAACTGAGAGCTTTGCTTGTTTCACAAGACTTTGTAGTTTTCTGGGAAACACAAGATAAATCCTGCCCCAATGCAATAACCCAGGTCAGACGGGTAAACATAATTCTAGCAATAAATGAACTGTAATTGTTGAGAGGAAACTAAAGTTATTGCTTCATCCACCCTTTTATCCCTAAGTAGGGCATCTTGTGACCTTCGGAAGCTTGCTTTTTGTTTCTGAACCACCTGAACTGTCACTGAAACTGTGGAGCATGGCAACAATTGATGCTTCCACCTCTGCTGCGTAACACGCAAAAGAGCCACACGACGCCTCGGAAAACTGGTTTCATTCACAGTGGTCACCTCTCCCAGGAATGGATGCGGTGTCGCACTTGACGCTGCAGGAACAAAGAGGTGACCTCACTGAAGTCACAGAGTCATATCACTGCACTGAGAACAGGTACCTCGTCCCAGGGCCCAGGCTATTTTCTTTACTCACTTTGTGCCTGGCAATCTCCATGATCGTTGGCCACTCATTTTTTATAACAAAAACACACTGCAGGGCTTCCCTGATGGCGCGGTGGTTGAGCCTCTGCCTGCCGATGCAGGGGACACGGGTTCGTGCCCCGGTCCGGGAAGATCCCACATGCCGCGGAGCGGCTGGGCCCGTGAGCCGTGGCCGCTGAGCCTGCGCGTCTGGAGCCTGTGCTCCGCAACGGGAGAGGCCACAACAGTGAGAGGCCCGAGTACAGAAAAAACAAAAAACAAAAAAAACACACTGCAGGTTTTTTGAGCTGATGTGTTCTTTGAGGCTCTGAAAGATTCTGACCCTGGGAGAGGTGGAATCATTATTCTTCAGCGAGCAATTGTCTTTGCCTTAGTTAAGGCTGCTGTTGATCCTTGATTACTCGTGTTAAATTGAGGGGAGCAGAGATTAAAAACACAAGATAATCAGAAAGTCATTAATTGTGCACAAAGATTTGTCTCCAAGGATGAAAAGCTTACCGCTTTTCTCTCAAGGGATTTCAGAACTAGATAGAATAAAACATGCTTGACGAAAGGCAGGCAGGTTTATTGTTTTTGCTTTTTTGTTGTTGTTGTTGTTGTTTTGTTTTTTTACAAAAAGTAAAGCTGCCAAATATTCCTTACCACTAAAGAACATCAGAAATAGAAGAAAGATAAAAGCCGACAAAAGGTGATGCTACTGCGATCTGTACGCTTAAGGAAGGATGAGCCTTTGTGAACAGCCTGGAGAGGCCATGCTACATTCTGAGCCATGTGGATGGGCCCAGGCGGCGGCAGGGGCAAGGGTTACCCTTGAATATCTGGGACCTCATCATGAGCACCACAGGCCTGGAGAGTGGTCAAGAATGTAAGCCAATCTCACACAGGAACCTAGAAAAAAGTATGCCTAGGTATTGAGAATACGTGAGACTGTTTCATTCATCAGGTAGGAAACATAACTGCACAAGTCATAGCAAGGCATTTAGAAATCTCACTGGTGGGCAGGAGGGAGCCGATCAAAGGAGCCGGCATTTGAGATGAAGTCTTGGCAATTAGTAGCTGAACCACATTGGGCAGGTCACACTCGGAGCCTTGGTTTCTCCATCCTTGGTTGTCACGAGGATGAAATGAGTTAATCCATAAGAAAGGTTTAACAGAGCTATTGGCATATGATAAGCCCTTAATACATGTTCACAAATGTTATAATTATTGCTGTTGCTATTACTGCCATCTTATCACAAAAAGTGATTTTCCCATTCCTTAAATGTGGGCTACACTTAATGACTCCCTTCTAAAGAGTTTGGTATGAAAAGGGGTGAAAAGAGTAACCTTTCAATGGAGAACTTGATAAACACTCTCTCAGCCCAGTGATCAAGGTCAACATCCACAGTGATGTCATGTTCAGCTTATGTACCCTCGATGTGATGTCATGAAATAGCTCCTGACCTCTGTAGTATTCCTCCAAAATGTCCATAACTCCAATCTAACCAGGAGTAAATCATCAGATACACCCCCAAAGAGAGGGACACCCTACAAAATACCAGGCCAATAATCCTCAAAACTGTCAAAGTCTCCAAAAACAAGGAAAGTCTAAGAACAGTCACAGCCCAGAGGATCCTAAGGAGACGTGACAACTAAGTGTAATATGCATCCTGAATGGGATCCTGGGACAGAAAAAAGATATGAGGGAAAAACTAATGAAATCTGAATAAAGTATGATGTTTAGTTAATAATAATGTTATCAATATTGGTTCATGAGTTGTGGCCCAGGTACCATGCTAAAGTGAAATGTTAACAGTAGGGAAAACTGAGTGAAAGTACACCAGAACTCTCTGTATTAGCTTTGCAACTTTTCTGTAATAGTCTTCTTTAAAAAAAGCTTATTTACCAACAGGCACGTGAAAAGATGGTCAACATCACTAATGATCAGGGAAATGCAAATCAAAACCACAATGAGATATCACCTCACACCTGTTAGAATGGCTACCATCAAAAAGACCACAAATAGGGCTTTCCTGGTGGCGCAGTTGTTGAGAGTCCACCTGCCGATGCAGGGGACACGGGTTCGTGTCCTGGTCCGGGAAGATCCCACATGCCGCGGAGCGGCTGGGCCCGTGAGCCATGGCTGCTGAGCCTGCGTGTCCGGAGCCTGTGCTCCGCAATGGGAGAGGCCACAACAGTAAGAGGCCCGTGTACCACACACACAAAAAAAACACCACAAATAACAAATGTTGGTGAGGATACAGAGAAAAGGGGACCCTTGTACACTGTTGGTGGATGTAAATTGGTGCAGTTACTTGGAAAGCAGTATGCAAGTTTCTCAATAAACTAAAAATAGAACTACCATATGACCCAGCAATTCCACTCTTGGGTATATATCAAAAAACCCAAAAACATTAATTCAAAAAGATACATGCACCCCAATGTTCATAGTAGCATTATTTACAATAGCCAAGACATGGAAGCAACCTAAATGTCAATCAACAGATGAGTGGAGGGCTTCCCTGGTGGCACAGTGGTTAAGAATCTGTCTGCCAATGCAGGGGACATGGGTTCGAGCCCTGGTCTGGGAAGATCCCACATGCTGCGGAGCAGCTAAGCCCGTGTGCCACAACTACCGAGCCTGTGCTCTAGAGCCCACAAGCCACAACTACTGAACCAAATATTACACCAGACACGTACCAAAAATATCATGCTATTCTTCTGGGTTGCATAAGTAGCTTTCAACATATGATTACAGCATTTGATCACCTCTCTATTACTTAAAGATCTGGAATCACATTGCACTGTGAGCTCCTGCAGGATTAAATGCAGAATTTGTTCCTTGTTCTCTCCCTGGCACTTAACATTGTGCCTGAATTGAATCCAACAGAAACGAACTGAACCAAATGGAATCTTCTTGGGCAAGGGGAAAGATAACACCGTCATTAACATTTCAGCCGTTCTATGTTGCAGATACCAGATCCAATGTAGAAGATCCATGTGACTGACCTCTGGGGAGAATGATGTTAATATTACTGATGTTATTATTAATATCAGAATTCATGCAATAAAAATGAAATTATATTCTTGGAAGTCATGAGTTATTTATTAAGATAATTCATAAGAATGAAGATACTAACTACGACACTAATAGCTAACATTTATTAGCCAAAGAATCATGTAAAGTATTTTCTGTGCATTTTTTTTTTCTTTTTCTCCCTACTCTGGGTCCTAAGGGGATAATAATGTCTGGCTAAAGGCATCTCTATCGGACAGGTCACTTGAGGTTTATGCTATTGTTATCTATATATTATAGATAAGGAAACTGAGCCTTAGAGACATGCAACCACTTGCCTAAGTTCATACACCTGGTGAATTACAGATCTGGAATATGAATTCATGTCAAGTTCAAGTGTAGAGTCTGAACTCTACCTAGCCTCCCCTTTAGGTGTGAAGCCCAGCTCAAGGTAGATGGACCTGAGCTCCCCACACCCCCACCCTGCCCAGTAGCAAAAAGTGTGCGAACCAGCACCCACCACTCAGCTTTCTTCCTCTCTTTCTCTGATGTCCTTTCCATAAAGTTCAAAACCTCTTTATACCTGCCTTTAAACCAAATTGGTCTAGCTTTCCTCCCAAATTTTTCCTCTTAATGAGGGCTTTGCTCCCAATCACCCCTTTACTACTTGCCTTTCTCCTTCTTCAGAGTACCTATTGAAAAGTTACACTATTTTGGTCTTTAGCACAAATCAATAGTCCACATGGGGAACAGATTTCCTCTCCCTTTAGGCTTCTGTGTCTGTAATCCACTTCAGAAACTGGAATGCAGAGAGGATGAAAGCAGAGTCAGCTGTACCTTTCACGAGCACTGATACCTCATCCACGGAAGCCTGAATGGTACAAATGTCCTGCTGCAGGGTTTCTGAGACAGACTCTGCAAGGGGTCCAAAATAAATCATTAATGAAATCACCTTCCTTGTGATGGGCTGAAAAACAAACAGCCCCAGGGACATTGTTTATTTCCTAGGAATGCAATGCCCGTGGCACCCTGAACACAGGAAGTGGCCTGATTAACTGAAGGAGCAACGATCTTGAAGCCTGAAGACCTGGTTGGCTCCGTCTCTTACGAGGTACACAACCTTGGGCAGGTCACTTAACTTCTCTGAGTCTCAGTGTCCTCAGACACTAAAACTAATGGAGCTAACATTCTTTCTTTAATGGTACACAATCCACCATATATAAGCCAGAAATCTACAAGTCATCCATGTTTCTTCTCTCTCTTACCCCCAAGAGCCAATCTGTTTCTGAATTCTGTTGATTTCGCATCTTAAGTATATCTCAAATGTCCCTGTCTCCATTCCCACAAGCTGTGTTAGTTCAGGCACCATGATGTCCTCGCTAGACTAATACAAAGTCCTTCTAACGCATCTCCCTGTTCCTAGTCCAGCACCACCATCAATCCTTTCTTCTCACGGCAGCTGGTTATCGAGCTAAAGTATGCATCTCATTATATTGGTCCTGACTAAAGGCATTATAAGACTCTCCATCACTTATAGAATAAAATACAAATTTGCCAGCCTATACTACAAAGCCCTCCATGACCTTGATCTTACCCACATATAATAGTTAGGAATCTTTCAGATGCAAGTGACAGAAACACCTCTCCAATAGGCTTAATCACAAAGGAGAATTTATTGGCTTAGGAAACTAAAAAAGCCTGGTGTAGACCAGGTACAACCGGGTCCAAAAGCTCAAACAGTCTCATTAGGAAGCAGTTTCTCTTCATCCTTTGCTTTGCTTTTCTCCATAGTGACTTTATTCTTGATTAGGGTCTTCCCACTCAATAACAAATTTGCCGCAGATGTTTCAGGCTTGCCTAGTCCTTATTTAGTAACCCTCTAGAAAGAGAACATCTTCTTTTCACTACTTTTAACAAAAGTCACAAGGCAAGGTCCTTGGGTCATGGACCTAACCCTTAACTAGACACTGTGTCTAGGAGGGAAATGGTGACGAGGCAGGGACATCCAGGAGGCTGGGCTGGGGCCGGTCGTGCCTGATGTACACAACTCAACAATAAAGTTATCCAGAAAAATCAGACTGCTATCACAAAATAATGCTAGGCTTAAAATTACCACTTTATTTTATTCATGATTTTTTTTTTTTTTTTTGGAGATCAGGAATTCAAAAAGGGCTTAGCTCTTGCTTGGGGTCTCTCATGTGGTTGTGTTAGGGGAACCACTGACGGAAACCACCTGCCCTGGCCAGGCTCAATAGTAACCACTTGCCTGAGTTATCTTACAACAGGAGGTCCTGGTAAGGAATGCGGAACTTACAGGCTACCACCAACAGGAAGAATTCGGAAAAGGTTAAAAGGAGAGAGGAGACTCCAGTCCATATGTCCTACCAACCTCCCAGAATCCTTCTCGCTGGAATCCATCTTGGCTGAGCGACGCACGCACCACCAGGAAGGATCCTGAGTCAGAAATGATTGGCCAGATGCAACCCGGAAACTAACCTCATCACCATAAAACCCGAGACTGCGAGCCACGTGGCCGAGCAGTTCTCCTGGGTTCCTTGATCCTGCTACTCTCTGCCCGGGCGCCCCTTCCCAATAACGTCTCTTGCTTTTTCAGCACTTGTGTCTCCTCAGACAATTCATTTCTGAGTGTTAGACAAGAACCCACTCTCGGGCCCTAGAAGGGGTCCCCCTTCCTGCAACTGTTGCAGTGAGATGTGGGCTAGGTCTGTAGACATCTGAAGGGTTACCCGGGCTGGGTGTCCAAAATGGCTCCTTTACAAGATGATGTGGGTGTTGCCTGATGGGAACTCAGCCGGGCTGTCAACTGAATGCCTAAACATGCCTTCCTCAGCATGGGAACCTCCAAGAGGATGGACTTCTTACATGGTAGCCCAGGGCTCTGTGCACTGGCATTCCAGCAAAAGGGGGAAGCTGCATCACCTTTTCTGACCTAGCCTCTGAAGCCATGCCATGTCACTTTTCTGCGTTCTATTGTTTACAAGTCTTCCCAGAGTCAAGGGGAAGGGACATGGACCGCACCTCTGGATAAGAGGAGTATCAAATGACTTGCAGCCACAATTATTTTCTATTGTTTTATGGACACATTCCCATCATTTCAACAATTTTTGTCTTTCTGGATGCATTTTTCTCTGTCTACAATACCCTTTACATCCTCTTTGTCTGTCTACCAAGCTCTACTCTCCCAAGACACACCTTCTGCTTTCTGCTTTCCTCTCTCCTTTGGGCCACATGCTGAGTACATAACCCCTATAATATAGTTTTTTTCCTGATGTATTATAACTCTTTACCTCTGCCTCTATCATCAGCCTTTCCTCCTTGAAGGCAGGGATAAAGTCTTATTTGCCTCTATACTTCACATATTCTCTCTCATAGGTCCTTAGGACATGTTTGCCAAATGACAGAATTAGATTATAGAGCCAGAGAGCTTTTCAAATGTTAAAGTGCTATTCAAACAAAGGCTGTCATTATTTACAAGATAAGGGAGACTTTTACTGAGGAAAATGTAATAGCTTCTGGTGATAGCTTTCTGCCTGGCAAATTCTATCTAAATGGATAATCCATTAGACTGTCAAAAAACAATAAAAAACATTATTTAAATTTTTTTCTTTCTTTCTTTCTCCAGCTTGAATACTAGTGACAACTAGTTGTTTGTCCTTTATCTGTTATTTAGATCACTGTTCTCCAGATTTTTTCAAGTCGTCTTTCCATGAATCTGTTTTATCAGGCCATTGCTTCTCTACATCCTTTACAGTTTTGTACTTAATTTTTTATCATCTAATTTTCCTGGCCCACTACTTATCATCTTTAATTAGTCTTTTATTTATTCAGTCTATATTTTCTAAGGATCTGAGGGGCTACTATGTACCAGGCAATACGATGGACCCCAGGGATTCAGTGAAAAACAAGTTACAGTCCCTCCAAAGGAAACTCAGTGCCTGGTGGAGAAAGAAAGGGTCAACAGAATGTGATAGATGTTAAGCCAGAGGCCTGCAGAGAGGAGTATGGAGGTAGGTACTTACTCCTCTCTGGGGTGATAAGAAAGACTGCAGGAGGAAACAGCAACGCACTTACAAAAGGGGGTAGTATTAAGACTCATAAAGAAGGAGACATCTCAATGAGAGAGAACATTCTGAGCCAAGGCATGGAGATAGAAAAGCATAGGTGTGTGGAAGAGCAACAGACAGTTTCAAGTTCTTGAAAAAGTATGAGACAGAAAATGGCAGATTTCTGAAGCTTCTAGCTCTCAGGATTGTGAAAACTGTCTTGGTTTTCAGGCACCAGAGTCTCTGGAACTCTCTAACTGGGAATCTAGTTAGTTACCCAAAGAGTTCAGGAAACAATCGCAGAAAACCAAACTCAAGGGAATTTTTAAAATTATTATGCAGCCGTTTATCCAAACCAAGCAGAATTTGCTGCTAAAAAAATCTACTCCAAGCTCTACACTTTACCACTTGAGAGACTTTGCAGACAATTTATTCATAGATCCTCAGGACTACATATGGTATCAAACAAGACTACATGATATTTCTCAGAAAGTTGCTGGGAAGATCACAAACGATGGTATAAGCAGAAGTTCCTTTTGTGGACAGTGGTTACTTTTGCATAGATAGCTCTTTTTTGTGTGTGCCATTTTTACTGCTAAGAGAACACTTCTTTTTCCTTCTTTCTTTGGTATCACACCTTCCTTACTTCCCTCCGTGTGTGACCATATGACCTTGGTCTGACCAATCAGAATACTACTTTGCCATGTCCATATTAAACAATGCAGGACTAAGCACTTGTCCCATTTTGGTTCATGGATGACCAAGTAGTTCAACCTGGTTCAATTGAATAAATTCTATGATTCATAAAAAATTTGAAAAAAGAGAGGCTTTCTTTCCCATGGAGCTGCTAAGTCAGTATAGGTCAAATAAAAATCCACTAAAGGGCAACAACAACTAAAGAAATGCCCAAGAAAGAAGACCACAGAAGAAAACAGAGCAGAGACAAGACACAGATAACTGATGATAAGACATGAACACCAGGCTACATCTGTCTTTAAAATAAAAATACCGTACATCTTGCAGTTGATAATTTCCATTTTTAAGTGAATTTTACTTTTGTTTCTATATCTTGCAACTAAAAAGAGTCCACTTCCTATGGTTTCAGTTACCTATAGTCAACCAAGTTCTGAAAATATTAAATGGAAAATTCCAGGAGCAAAAAATTCATAAAATTTGAATTGCACACCATTCTGAGTAGTGTGATGAAATCTCTCAGCATCCTGCTCCATCTCACCTGGGACGTGAATCATGCCTTTGTTCAGGATATCCCATCGGTTAGTCACTTAGTAGCCGTTTGGTTATCAGATGGTCAGGGCGTCACAATGCTTGTGTTCAAGTAACCCTTATTTTACTTAATAATGATCCCAAAGAACAAGAGTAATGATGCTGGCGATTCAGATATGCTAAAGAAAATCCGTAAAGTGCTTCCTTTAAGTGAAAAGGTGAAAGTTCTTGACTTAATAAGAAAAAAAATGATATGATGAGGTTGCTAACATCTATAGTAAGAAAACTTCTTCTATCCATGAAACTGTGAAGAAAGAAAAAGAAATCCATGCTGGTTTTGCTTTCACACCTTAGACTGCAAAAGTTAAAGCCCTAGTGCATGGTAAGTGTTTAGTTAAGATGGAAAATGCATTAAATTTGTACAATAAGATATTTTGAGAGAGAGAGAACAAAAGAGAAACCATGTTCACACAACTTTTCTTACAGCATATTGTTATAATTGTTCTATTTTATGATTTGTTATTATTATCCCTTACTGTGCCTAATTTATAAATTAAACTTTAACATAGGTATGTATATATAGGAAAAAAAAACATAGTATATATAGGGTTTGGTATTATTTGCAGTTTCAGGCATCCACTGGGGGTCTTAGAATGTAGCCCCTGTGGATAAGGGGGGACTACTCTATAAAAGGTTGTGTCATCTGAGATAGAAATAACTTTACTTCTCCGTTTCCAATCTGAATGTCTCTATTTCTTTTTCTTGCCTAATTGCTTTGGGTAGAATCTCCAATACAATGTTAAATAGAAATTGTGAGAATAGTCATTCTTTCTTGTTCCTGATCTTAGGAGGAAAGAATTAAGTCTTTCACCATTAAGCATGATGTTAGCTGTGAGGTTTTGTTTTGTTTTGTTTTTATAAGAGAGATCCTAAATGATCAAGGAAGAACTTTGTAGTACAGTATTTTGGCTTTTGGAGAAAGGACATCAAGAAAAGATGAAAAAAATGGATGAGAATTTGATTTTGTACATTTAGGTTTTGAGTCTTTCTTGGTATTAGAAGATACTGCAGCTGCCCTATTGTAAACATAATTCATAAATATTCTGGCCCCCAGAGTGAATTCTCATCTCAAATAAGTACACTTTCTTCCAATTTGCTGATGTCGTGAAAGAATAATCTGTCCGATCTACACATGAATTCAATTCTAAGCTTATTTTGCCATCTAACTCATTTAACCTAATGATGGAAATTACTAATAAGAAGATCATACAAGTTGATAAGTTGTTACAGTTGTCAAATCCTAATAATCGGTGAAGGAATTTGGCTTTTTCTTGGCTAGCAACTTTTTTTTCAGCCCTTGTATTTAGAAAATTGGTGGATGTGAACATTCATTTACTCACTCAGCAAATACTTGCCAAGTCCCTACCTGTTGGCAGGCACTACATGGTAGGCAGCTTCTAAAATGACTCCCAACAACCGTCCCGCCCCCCAAAAAATTTTCCTACCTGGCCTTTTACAGAAAAAGTTTGGCAACCCCTGCATTAGAAACAAGTCTAGCCTACACTTGAGGGGAGGAGATTCACAAGGGCGTGAATACCAGGAAGCTGGGGTCTTTGGGAGCTGTGAGTTTTTTGTAGATGTCTTTGATCAGAGTGAGGAAGTTCTATTTTATTCCTTGTTTGTTGAGCTTTTATTATTATTATTGTTATTATTAAAAAGATATTGGATTTTGGCAAATGCTTTTTCTGTGTTTATTGAGCAAGATACATTCTTGCCATAATTCCTGACTTCAAAGAAAAAGAAAAAAATATTTGGGCATATAGGCAAAAAGCCAAAGTAACTATAAAGAAAAGAAAATCAAATCACCATCAGAAGTCTCAACATCGGAGTTTTGTGCCAAAAGAAAATGGAGTAACATATTTAAGATACTCAAGGAAAGTAAATGTGAGCCAGATTTTATATCCAGCCAAATAAACTTTCAAACATAAAGGCAGAAGACAATCAAAATATAAGAATTCAGAGAATAATGTTACCATGAGCCCACACAGCCTATGACTATAATTAAAGAATAAACTTTAAAAATCATAACAAGTCAATTTTAGATAAATTTTAGAAACACCTATTTTTAGGAAAACATAGCTTACCAAAACTAACACTAAGGGAAACAAAATGAGAAGAGACTTTACTCATGAAAGAAATTACACCAGTAATTAAAAATTTATCCCAACACACAGAGAAAACTTCAGACTTCCAGAAAATAGAAAAAAACAAAACAAAACACTTCCAAATTCATTTCATGAAGCTAGGATAAACTTGAGGACAGTGAGAACAAGGAAAATTAACAACTGGGTGAACTTATGAATATAAACGTAAATATACTGAGAATATATTAGCACTATATAACCACAGCACTACATAAAACTATTGCCTTATTGTGACCAAGTTACATTTTCTCCAGTAATGTAGGAATAGTTTAATATTAGAAAATTAATGTATTTCATAATATTAAGAGATTGATAGAGAACCACATAGTTCATCTCAATAGATGCAGCAAAACCAGGCATTAAATGAAATTTTAGTCAACACCCACTCATGATAAAGAAATTAGCACAGAAAGAATAGAAGGGAACTTCCTTAATTTGTTTAAGGACATGCCTCTAAATCTACTTGCATAGTACTTAATGTTAAAGGGAAGAAGCAAAACCCTCATTATTTAGATATGATATTATTATCTCTGTTAAAAACAAAAGATAATATACACACATTTTGTTTACTAATGAGTGTTCAATTGCATTTCTATTCTTTATTATTTTATTCCCATTATTTAACTACAAGTAAGAAATTAGCAAATGTAATTTTTAGTAGTACAATGTACTATTTTAGAAATAGATTTAACAAAAGATATATAATATTTTAAAAGAAAAATTATAAAACTTTATTTTAAAATTAAATCAATTTAAATAAATGGAGAAATAAGAATCAACATAGTAAAGATGTCAATTCTTCCAAAATTAATTTCTAAATTTAGGCCACTCACAACACTGATATGTTTTTCATAGAATATAAGAAGTCAGTTTTAAAATTAATGTGTAAAGCAAAGGCCCAGGAATAGCTCAGGAAACTTTAAAGAAAATCACGTTTGAAGATTTTTACCACCAGATATCAAAATTTATTATAAGTTTATCATAATTATGATAACATGGTATTGGTAGATTTAGGTAAATTGACCGGAACAGAACAGAGAGCTCAGAACCAGATCCATGCATATGCAGGAGCCATCTAAGTCAGAGAAGATGTTGAAGATCAGAGGGCAGATGACAAGCTATCTACAAATGGTACTGGGACATATATGGGGAATAGAAACTTAACTACATACTGAACCAAAAATCAATTCTTGGTGAGGTAGGGATCTAAATATGAAAAGCAAAATCCTCAAAACATGGAGAAGAATACCCAAACCACTTTTCTGACACTGGAGTGTTCATTAAGTAAAACATGAAAAACATAAATAAAAATTAATAAATTCAACTATATTAAAAGCTTCCGTTCATCAAAAGACACCAAAAACATACACAATACATATCAGGAACCAAAGATTTTGTTAATAATATGACAAAAGATTAGCATATGTACATGTATGTGTGTGTATCCACCCCCACAGACATGTATTTTCTACCTACTTATAAAATAAGTAATAATAAATTTAAAACATTGATAAGGCATATGAAGTCAGTGCAATAAAAGAAACTCAAATAGATTTTAAAAAGATGAAATCTGTTCACCGTCATGCATAATCATAAAAGTGGTCATTAAAACCACAATGGAAAACCATTTTATACCTGTATGATAGGCAAAAATATTTAAAGAACTGGGAAAGATTTGAAGAAATAGGGTATTTTACATGCTGATGGGTATGAACTGATACAACCCCTTTGGGAAGAATTTGACAACATCTAATTAATTTGAGGATAGTTATACCCTATAACCCTTCAATTCCTTTTCTAGGTATAGAGCTACTTTCATACCTATGAACATGCATAACCATATCCATCATCTGATCAGTGGACAAATAATTTATGGCATACTTATAAAATGGAATAGGATACAGGAGTAAAAATAACCAGAGCTACAGGTATCAACATGGATGCATCTGGAAGAAAAATCACACTGAGGAAATATAAAAGGCAAGTTACAGAAAAACTACCATCTGACACCTCTTAGATGAAAATTTAAGCTACGTGAAACAGTGCTAAAAATACTAAAGCTACATAAATGTGCCATAAAAGAACACAGAGCTCATGAAAATGATAAATACCAAAGTTCGATGTGTAGTTACCTTTGCAGGTGTGATAAGAGATTCAACTGAATTAGTCATGACTTTTTTTTTTTTAAGTGGCGGTGGGTACTTAGCATTTGCTATACTATTCTCTACACCCTTTTGTATGTCCATACAAAATATTTAATAATAATAATTTTTAAAAGAAAAACCTCCCACTATCATGGAAAGATGTTTTTAATATATTACAGGTAAACACAGTGAAATATATATAAACACCTACCATATGCACCACCCATTAGAAAAAAAGTATTCACGAAAAAATAAATGCAAAATAAAAGAATGGAAAGATATATACTATAATGTCAAGAGTCCATAGAAATTGCTAGATTACAGTTGTTTTTAGTTTGTGTTTTCTGCTTCATTTTTTCTAGTGAGCATAATTAACTCTTAATGAATCTGCTGAATTAATTAATAAACATTTTTAATGTCACAGTTATAATAAATCATAACAATCAATGCACTTGTGCTGAAATGTCAAACATAATCAGAAAATGCTTCAGAACTACACTTCTCCATACCATACTTTGACTTAGTTGACAAACTCTCAAACAGGACAATACCCCAGTCCTCCATGAGCTTACCGATTAAAAACAGATGACAAAAAAGTGAACCAGAGCTATAAATTAAGCATTAAAATATTGCATTTGACTTTCAGTGCTCTCCGACATTTTAGACATATGGACAGTCTCCACTCTGCCTTTTCAGTTCTGGGAAAGAGCTAATGCTTTTCCCCAGAGTGTGAAATAGCTGTCAAACATGCCTTTTTTGCCACTGCCGTTTTCACACCAAATGCTCTTCTTTCTTTTTCACACAAGGACAAGATAGCACTGCAGCCTCCCCCGGCTGTGGGAAATGGATATAACTGAAGCATGATCTGTGTCGGGGTTTGTTTTTAACTCACCTCTTCAGTGAGCACGCCTCCTGTCCTCGAAGCAGGCCAGCTCGGTGTGGGTGTGCAGTGCTTCCAAATCTTGCTATGCAGCCCAACCTGGGATAAAACAGAAATAATGAAAATGTCCTATGTTTCCCTGCACCATTTGACTCCTACCAAGAAAATGGGAGGACTATCTCAGGTTACATAAAGGAAAGGTTCTTGAGATACAGGAACAGTTGCTGGTCATTTTACAACTGGAGGCGAGAACCATCAGATAATCCACACCACCTGTATTGAGGGTGTTGGTTAACACATGATCAAAATATCACACCTAAATCTTATTTGCTGCTCACCTGTGCTCCACACTGTGTTAAATGCTTTACATTCATCATCTCAATTCATCCTCCTGGAAACTCTATTAAGTTGATTCTATCTTACCAGCCCCATGTTGTAAATGCAGAAACTGAAGGTCAGAGAGAAGTTAAATGACTTGCCAAGGCCATGAAACTAGTAGATGATGGAGCTGGGATTGGAACCAGGTATCCTATCTCACACCTGAGCCCTTAACCTCTCTACACCTGCCCTCAGAACCATTCAGAGAGTCCCTTTTAATTATCCTCCTATAGTTATTAGTGGTGGATATTTTAATCTGTTTACTGATGAAGTAACTGGGTCTCTGAGAGATCCTGCCCAAACAATCAGAGCTATCCAACTTCAAAATCTATGCATTTAGCACTAGATCACATTCTCTTTCATAGATTCACAACCAAGATATGATCTCTCTTCCAAGTCCTTCCTCCCTCTGTTTCTCCATCTGCAAAAGAAAAGGAATCATATTGTCTCCCTTGAAAATCTCCATGGCTTTTATGGGATCAAATGCGATTCAGTGTAAAGGAACTTTGAAAAGTATAAAAACATAAGGTATTCAAATTTGCACCCATATTTCAGCTAAGTTTCTTTATCAGGCACCAACTATTAGAACATGCCAAATCCTTCCCATCTATGTTTAGAATGCTATGAGTAATAACACAGTCCCTATTCTCTGTTCATAGCAGAACTCAGATGATTCTGCCATTATCCAGCCTTTTCCCAGATAGCCCTGTACTTTGAAGCTAAGCTGACTTTACCTCCAGGTTCAAGGGTGGACTCTGATAGGCCAAAGTCAATCGAAGTCATCTTGGTCCCTTGGACATAGTGATTCCTTTAGTTAACTTTGGCTTAAGGAAAACAGCACATGCATTCTCCTGACTAGGGGGGCTTAACTAAATTTGAGCCGATGAGGTGTGCACTGATGATATGGCATCCAGATGTGAAGCTGGAAACCAGAGTAGCCATTGTTCACCATAGGGGAGGTGGTCAGTGAACAATACTAACACCACTGAAAGTGGTAAGAACTTCATAAATGTTATTTATGTTATTACACTAAAATTTTTGATAGTTTCTGTCAAAAGTTTGATGTTCCTATACCCTTCTCATTGGTAAGTATTTTTAGGACATCTTCATTCAAATTAGCATGTACAGTCTTCAATTCACCCTTGCTACAGAAGTCACCAATATTATTTCATCCAACTAATTGGTATGAAAAAGCAATCTCCTCTTTCCCCTCTTTCCCCTGTTATTGTCTCATTTTCTAAAGCAGTAACCTTTTATGCCTTTGTGGGCAGTGTGGGGATAGAGAGGCATTTCCTGGCACAGGTAATGAGCTCCCAGTTGTTTCCACTCAGAAAAGGCAGGCGCTGCAAGTGAATAACTAACGTGCATTTCACAATTTACCATTTGTTAAGCATAATTCCCTCAAATTGATTTGTTCTAAGTTTCACCTTGCTTTGTGAATTTGAAGTGTCTTTCCCTTCACTGGGAAGCGCCACTGTGTAAGCCTCTTATTTTTCCTTGGAAAATAAGAAATGTTATCAAAATCAAATAACTTGCTTTTTAGTATTAAAACGCTATTGTCAAAGAATTGTGCACTCACGAAGGAAAGATATTTTTTCCATCTCCTTAAAAGAGGAGTTTTGAGACGGAGAAAATATGAGTGGGTTTCCTCCACCCCAGGACTGGCCCTCACATAGGTACTCAGGTTTCTCTTTGTGCCCCTCCCAAGTCTGTATTTCCAGGTGGCCAATTACTTGTAGCCAGGAAAAAGCTAATTTACATTAACTAGCTCCCAGCAAATTTGTCTCCTTAAAAGCTCTTAAATTCGCCCCTTTCTTATCCCTCACAGCAGCTGCTGCCCCATTTCAAAGCCCCATTGCTCTCACCTAGACTATTCAACAGCCTTCTCGCCATTTTCCTTTCCATCCTATTTCTCCCTCTCCCGGGGTCTATACCTTATTCTTGCCGTAGCTGTCTTTCTAAAAGGCAAATCCGATGATCACCTCCCTCTCCTATGTAAAACCTCTCAACAGCTGTCTGGATAAAATTCCAACTCCATGGTCTAGTGTCAAGACCCTTTATGATCTGGCCGTAATGCATGGACAGCTACGTGTCTGGCCACTGCTCTCACATATCTTTGCTGCATTACAACTTGTTCACTGCAGTTACAATACTGGGTCTCTGACAAAATAGAGTGGGGCTGAATTTTGAAAGAAAAGCTTTTTAATAAAATCAGCTCTCTGTCCTATATATTTTTCTAAAAGTTGTTCTTTTCACATATGGTGTTTTTAAGTCTCCAGCATCGATATTTGGGTATAATGTAAGATAGGAATCTGTCATTATTGTTTTCATATGAGCAACTAGTTGAATCAATGGCATTTAACTAACTAACATCCTTCAGGTAGACGTTGTCAATTTTTAGAATTTTAAAAGAGATCTTAGAAACGTGTTTTGAGGGTAGGCAAGCAAAAGCTCTTTAAAATTTGATCCCACTAGAAAAGGGAACCCTCTTGCACCACTGGTGGGAATGTAAATTGATACAGCCACTATGGAGAACAGTATGGAGGTTCCTTAAAAAACTACAAATACAACTACCATATGACCCAGCAATCCCACTACTGGGCATAGACCCTGAAAAAACCATAATTCAAAAAGAGTCATGTACCACAATGCTCATTACAGCTCTATTTACAATAGCCCAGAGATGGAAACAACCTGTGTCCATCATTGGATGAATGGATAAAGAAGATATGGCACATATATACAATGGAATATTACTCAGCCATAAAAAGAAACGAAATTGAGCTATTTGTAATGAGGTGGATAGACCTAGAGTCTGTCATACAGAGTGAAGTAAGTCAGAAAGAGAAAGACAAATACCATATGCTAACACATATATATGGAATTTAAGAAAAAAGAAATGTCATGAAGAACCTAGGGGTAAGACAGGAATAAAGACACAGACCTACTAGAGAATGGACTTGAGGATATGGGGAGGGGGAAGGGTAAGCTGTGACAAAGCTAGAGAGAGGCATGGACATATATACACTACCAAACGTAAGGTAGATAGCTAGTGGGAAGCAGCCGCATAGCATAGGGAGATCAGCTCAGTGCTTTGTGACCGCCTGGAGGGTTGGGATAGGGAGGGTGGGAGGGAGGGAGACGCAAGAGGAAAGAGATATGGGAACATATGTATAACTGATTCACGGTTATAAAGCAGAAACTAACACACCATTGTAAAGCAATTATACTCCAATTAAAAAATAAAAAATAGGGCTTCCCTGGTGGCGCAGTGGTTGAGAGTCCGCCTGCTGATACAGGGGACGCGGGTTCTTGCCCCAGTCCGGGAAGATCCCACATGCCGCGGAGCGGCTGGGCCCGTGAGCCATGGCCGCTGAGCCTGCGCATCCGGAGCCTGTGCTCCGCAACGGGAGAGGCCACAGCAGTGAGAGGCCCGCGTACCGCAAAAAAAATAAAAATAAAAAAATTTAAAAATAAATAAAAAATAAATAAATGCCATTTTTAATAAAAAATAAAATAAAATTTGATCCCACTCACTTTTTCAGTGTAGGAAGGATTTCTTTTTTCTTTTTTTGTCTTTGGAAAGTGTATCATTTACTGGGTCTTTTTTTTAATTTTATGGTTTTGAATTTTATTTTATTTTTTTATACAGCAGATTCTTATTAGTTATCCATTTTATACACATCAGTGTATAGATGTCAATCCCAATCTCCCAATTCATCACACCACCAGCCCCAGCCCCCGCCGCTTTCCCCCCTTGATGTCCATACGTTTGTTCTCTACATCCATGTCTCAACTTCTGCCCCGCAAACCAGTTCATCTGTATCATAGGTTCCACATATATGCGTTAATATGCGATATTTGTTTTTCTCTTTCTGACTTACTTCACTCTGTATGACAGTCTCTAGATTCACCCACGTCTCTACAAATGACCCAATTTCATTCCTTTTTCTGGCTCAGTAATATTCCATTGTATACATGTACCACATCTTCTTTATCCATTCGTCTGTCGATGGGCATTTAGGTTGCTTCCATGACCTGGCTATTGTAAATAGTGCTGCAAAGAATATTGGGGTGCATGTGTCTTTTTGAATTACAGTTTTCTCTGGATATATGCCCAGTAGTGGGATTGCTGAGTCATATGGTAATTCTATTTTTAGTTTTTTAAGGAACCTCCATACTGTTCTCCATAGTGACTCTATTCATTTACATTCCTACCAACAGTGCAAGAGGGTTCCCTGTTCTCCACACCTTCTCCAGCATTTGTTTTTATAGATTTTCTGATGATGCCCTCTCTAACTGGTGGGAGGTGATACTTCATTGTAGTTTTGATTTGCATTTCTCTAATAATTAGTGATGTTGAGCAGCTTTTCATGTGCTTCTTGGCCATCTGTACGTCTTCTTTGGAGAAATGTCTATTTAGGTCTTCTGCCCATTTTTGGATTGGGTTGTTTGTTTCTTTAATATTGAGCTGCATGAGCTGTTTATATATTTTGGAGATTAATCCTTTGTCCGTTGATTCATTTGCAAATATTTTCTCCCATTCTGAGGGCTGTCTTTTGGTCTTGTTTATGGTTTCATTTGCTGTGCAAAAGCTTTGAAGTTTCATTAGGTCTCATTTGTTTATTTTTGTTTTTATTTCCATTACTCTAGGAGGTGGATCAAAAAAGATCTTGCTGTGATTTATGTCAAAGAGTGTTCTTCCTATGTTTTCCTCTAAGAGTTTTATAGTGTCTTGTCTTACATTTAGGTCTCTAATCCATTTTGAGTTTATTTTTGTGTATGGTGTTAGGGAGTGTTCTAATTTCATTCTTTTACATGTAGCTGTCCAGTTTTCCAGGCACCACTTATTGAAGAGACTGTCTTTTCTCCATTGTATATCTTTGTCTCTCTTGTCATAGATTAGTTGACCATAGATGCGTGGGTTTATCTCTGGGCTTTCTACCTTGTTCCATTGATCTATGTTTCTGTTTTTGTGCCAGTACCATATTGTCTTCATTACTGTAGCTCTGTAGTATAGTCTGAAGTCAGGGAGTCTGATTCCTCCAGCTCCATTTTTTCCCTCAAGACTGCTTTGGCTCTTCGGGGTCTTTTGTGTCTCCATACAAACTTTAAGATTTGTTCTAGTTCTGTAAGAAGTGCCATTAGTAATTTGATAGGGATTGCATTGAATCTGTAGATTGCTTTGGGCAGTAGAGTCATTTTCACAATATTGATTTTTCCAATCCAAGAACACAGTATATCTCTCCATCTGTTGGTATCATCTTTAATTTCTTTCATCAGTGTCTTACAGTTTTCTGCATACAGGTCTTTTGTCTCCCTAGGTAGGTTTATTCCTAGGTATTTTATTCTTTTTATTGAAATGGTAAATGGGAGTGTTTCCTTAATTTCCTTTCATATTTTTCATCATTCGTGTATAGCAATGCAAGAGATTTCTGTGCATTAATTTTGTATCTTACTACTTTACCAAATTCATTGATTAGCTCTAGTAGTTTTCTGGTAGCATCTTTAGGATTCTCTATGTATAGTATCATATCATCTGCAAACAGTGACAGCTTTACTTCTTCTTTTCTGATTTGGATTCCTTTTATTTCTTTTTCTTCTCTGATTGCTGTGGCTAGGACTTCCAAAACTGTTTTGAATAATAGTGGTGAGAGTAGACATCCTTGTCTTGTTCCTGATCTTAGAGGAAATGCTTTCAGTTTTTCACCATTGAGAATGACGTTTCCTGTGGGTTTGTTGTATATGGCCTTTATTATGTTGAGGTAGGCTCCCTCTGTGCCCACTTTCTGGAGAGTTTTTATCATAAATGGGTGTTGAATTTTGTCTAAAGCTTTTTCTGCATCTATTGAGATGATCATATGGTTTTTCTTCTTCAATTTGTTGATATGGTGTATCACATTGATTGATTTGCGTATATTGAAGAATCCTTGCATCCCTGGGATAAATCCCACTTGATCGTGGTGTATGATCCTTTTAATGTGTTGTTGGATTCTGTTTGCTAGTATTTTGTTGAGGATTTTTGCATCTATATTCATCAGTGATATTGGTCTGTAATTTTCTTTTCTTTGTAGTACCTTTGTCTGGTTTTGGTATCAGGGTGATGATGGCCTCATAGAATCAGTTTGGGAGCATTCCTCCCTCTGCTATATTTTGGAAGAGTTTGAGAAGTATGGGTGTTAGCTCTTCTCTAAATGTGTGATAGAATTCACCTGTGAAGCCATCTGTTCCTGGACTTTTGTTTGTTGGAAGATTTTTAATCACAGTTTCAATTTCATTACTTGTGATTGGTCTGTTCATATTTTCTGTTTCTTCCAGGTTCAGTCTTGGAAGGTTATACTTTTCTAAGAATTTGTCTATTTCTTCCAGGCTGTCCATTTTATTGGCATAGCGTTGCTTGTAGTAGTCTCTTATGATGCTTTGTATTTCTGCAGTGTCCATTGTAACTTCTCATTTTTCATTTCTAATTTTATTGATTTGAGTCCTTTCCCTCTTTTTCTTGATGAGTCTGGCTGATGGTTTACCAATTTTGTTTATCTTCTCAAAGAACCAGTTTTTAGTTTTATTGATTTTTGCTATTGTTTTCTTTGTTTCTATTTCATTTACTTCTGCTCTGACCTTTACGATTTCTTTCCTTCTGCTAACTTTGGGTTTTGTTTGTTCTTTTTCTCTAGTTCCTTTAGGTGTAAGGTTAGATTGTTTATTTGGGATTTTTCTTGTTCCTTGAGGTAGGCTTGTATAGCTATAAACTTCCCTCTTAGAACTGCTTTTGCTGCATCTCATAGGTTTTGGATCATCGTGTTTTCATTATCATTTGTCTCTAGGTATTTTTTGATTTCCTCTTTGATTGCTTCAGTGATCTGTTGGTTATCTAGTAACATATAGTTTAGCCTCCATGTGTTTGTGTTTTTTACGTTTTTTTCCCCTGTAATTGATTTCTAATCTCATAGCATTGTGGTCAGAAAAGATGCTTGATATGATTTCAATTTTCTTAAATTTACTGAGGCTTGATCTGTGACCCAAGATGTGATCTATCCTGGAGAATGTTCTGTGCACACTTGAGAAAAAAGTGTAATCTGCTGTTTTTGGATGGAATGTCCTATAAATATCAATTAAATCTATCGGTGTATTGTGTCATTTAAAGCTTGTGTTTCCTTAGTAATTTTTTGTTTGGATGATCTGTCCATTGATGTAAGTGAGGTGTTAAAGTCCCCCACTATTAGTGTGTTACTGTTGATTTCCTCTTTTATAGCTGTCAGCAGTTGCCTTATGTATTGAGGTGCTCCTATGTTGGGTGCATATATATTTATAATTGTTATATCTTCTTCTTGGATTCCCTTGATCATTTTGTAGTGTCCTTCTTTGTCTCTTTATTTATAAACATTCTTTATTTTAAAGTCTATTTTATCTGATATGAGTATTGCTACTCCAGCTTTCTTTTGACTTCCATTTGCATGGAATATCTTTTTCCATCCCCTCACTTTCAGTCTGAATGTGTCCCTAGGCCTGAAGTGGGTCTCTTGTAGACAGCATATATATGGGTCTTGTTTTTGTATCCATTCAGCAAGCTTGTGTCTTTTGGTTGGAGCATTTAATCCATTCACGTTTAAGGTAATTTTCGATATGTATATTCCTATGACCATTTTCTTACTTGTTTTGGGTTTTCTTTTTGTAGGTCCTTTTCTTCTCTTGTGTTTCCCACTAAGAGAAATGTTTTTAGCATTTGTTGTAGAGCTGGTTTGGTGGTGCTGAATTCTCTTAGCTTTTGCCTGTCTGTAAAGCTTTTGATTTCTCCATCAAATCTGAATGAGATCATTGCCAGGTAGAATAATCTTGGTTGTAGGGTCTTCCCTTTCATCACTTTAAGTATATCATGCCACTCCCTTCTGGCTTGTAGAGTTTCTGCTGAGAAATCAGCTGTTAACCTTATGGGAGTTCCCTTGTATGTTATTTGTTGCTTTTCCCTTGCTGCTTTCAGTAATTTTTCTTTGCCTTTAATTTTTGCCAGTGTGTTTTCCTTGGGTTTATCCTGTATGGGACTCTCTGCACTTCCTGGACTTGGGTGGCTCTTTCCTTTCCCATGTTAGGTAAGTTTTCGACTATAATCTCTTCAAATATTTCTCGGGTCCCTTCTCTCTCTCTTCTCCTTCTGGGACCCGTATAATGCAGATGTTGTTGCATTTAATGTTATCCCAGAGGTCTCTTAGGCTGTCTTCATTTCTTTTCATTCTTTTTTCTTTATTCTGTTCTGTGGCAGTGAATTCCACCATTCTGTCTTCCAGGTCAGTTATCCGTTCTCTGCCTCAGTTATTCTGCTATTGATTCCTTCTAGTGTATTTTTCATCTCAGGTATTGTGTTGTTCATCTCTGTTTGTTTTTTCTTTAATTCTTCTAGGTCTTTGTTAAACATTTCTTGCATCTTCTTGATCTTTGCCTCCATTCTTTTTCTGAGGTCCTGGATCATCTTCACTATCATTATTCTGAATTCTTTTTCTGGAAGGTTGCCTATCTCCACTTCATTTAGTTGTTTTTCTGGGGTTTTATCTTGTTCTTTCATCTGGTACATAGCCCTCTGCCTTTTCATCTTGTCTATCTTTCTGTGAATGTGGTTTTTGTTCCACAGGCTGCAGGACTGTAGTTCTTCTTGCTTCCGCTGTCTGCCCTCTTGTGGATGAGGCTATCTAAGAGGCTTCTGCAAGTTTCCTGTAGGAAGGATTTCTTAAACAAGACACAAAGAGCACAATTCAAAAAGAAAAAAAAAATGATAGATTCAACACATTAAACTTCATCAACAGGTCCTATAAACAAAGTGAAAAGATCAGCTGTAGACTGGAAATATACATTTGTCACATGTAAATTTGACAAAGGGCTAATATCTAGGCTATATAAAGAACACTTATAAGTTAATAAAATGAACAAAACAACAACAACAGAAATGTGGGCAAAAGTTTTCCAAGAGGCCACTCAGAAAGAGGCATCCTAATCAACCTGTTTTAAAATGCTAAATTTTCTTAGTCATCAGGATATACATGATAAAAACACACAAAAAATGTTTTGTACGTTTAAAACTTTGTTAGGAGGGTAGATTTCATGTCATGTATTTTTACCAAAATTAACAACAAACAATAAAAAGCAGCAGAAAAGGAAGGCGGATAAGGCAACTCTGTGGATACAGAATGCTAGGGAGGATGTGTCAGCGGTAACCCTCGTGCATTGCTGTTGGGAAGGTACGTGGTCCAGCTACTTGGGTACAATAGACCTTTGTTGCACTTAATGGACAATTTCTAGGGGCCTGGGGCTGTGAATCTGGCTTAAAGTTTTGAACCTGGAGCAAGATCTCAGTTTACAGAGTGAGCAACACATGAGATGAAAAAGGCTGCCGTAAAGAGAGAGTCTAGTAAAAGAAGAAGAAAAAAAAAAAAAAGACTGTCCAGAAGAGTATCAATCCACAGCGCTCTGCAGAGGATCAGATATAGGCCAAGAGGTCTGAACAGGTGGACAGAGGAACAGAGTTGAACTTTCCCAACCAAGGAGGACAGAACTCCCAAGGCTTTCTCCAGTGTGGCTTCAGGACCCCATGAAAGGGTCTGCAGACATTCCCAAGGGCAGGGGTGTTAAGCCGGTTTCAAGCAATCAGCAAATTCCTTTAGACTGGATGCAAAATTTGTATACCTCCTTGCTGAAGAAGGAAGAGTCAGTATTCTCCAAGGTCCCATAGCCAGGAAACCGTGGATCCAGAATTCACACCCATGCCTGGTTCCTGATTCATATGCCTGCCATTTTGGTTCAAAATCTAATTCTGCCCATTCTTCCTTTTCTCTTTCAGACTGAAGAAGAAAGTTAACCACCCGATAGTCACTGAGCAACTTGCTTCTGGCACTGTTGAGAATACAATCTACCCAAGACATTATCCCTCCTTCACTCTAGGTTCTGGGTTTTTGGGGTGGAAGAACAATATTTATTGAAACATTAACATGTTTTGGTCTAGGGTTTCCCTCTTCCTTCCCATGAAGATAGCCAGGCCTTTCGCATTGCCTTTTCCTAGGACTTTTGTAGGGGTCAAGTAGAAGTGGCCAGAGGACGACTCTCCTCTTTTCCCTCCCTCCTCACTCTCTCTTCCTCCCTCTCTCTCCTGTGAGTGAAAATGTGAGCTCATGAAAGCAACTCTGATAGGAAGAAAGGAGCAAGGAAGTACCTTTGTGGGCAGCCAGAGAAGGGCTTCGATCCATAACACATCTTTTCTGCTGTGGGTCAGAGCCTTCCTGACTCCGAGACCTACTCATGGATGTTGGGCCCTAGGTTCCCAGCCTAGACAAGGGTCCTCCAAGCAAGAAACACAAGCAGCAGTTCCTTGACCCCAGGAGACCAGTGTGGCCAGAAGCCTCAAAAGCAGGCTCCTCCCTGACCCTTGGACACTCTGTAACACTCATGGACTGTGAGGTAATTAGGGTTGGCGAGAGTTGCAGGGAGCCCCAATAATGACAGACTGCATCTTTCATCAGTCTGGTAGGTTGGAGACTCAGTCATATAATTCTGTTTACTAATAATAATGACAACAACAACAAATGTGACATTTCTTACATACCGTTGTTTACACAGTGCTAATTAAGACTCACAGCACCTTCTACATTAGAAATTGTAGAATGTGAGAGTTGGAGTGATCCTCAGAATTCGTCCAACTTTATCATCTCATGATGTAAATGAATCTGACCCAGGAAGCTCAGTGATAGCCAAAGGTCAGGGAATCACAAATGTAGGACCACAGGTAAAGAAGCTCTCGGTTATTTTATCCAGCACTGTTTCCACAGCCCCATGCTGCTTAGTTGGAAAAGAATAATGTTCTAAAAACTGGGGGCATCTCTAAGCATCTTAAAATGAAAAAACCAACAATACAAAAAGATAGCAATAGAAATGAAGGTGGAGACCAGAGCTCAGTGCCCCCAGGTAAGGCAGCAGGAGTGCTCAGATGGGAAACTCGTCTTCAGAAGGAAACTCTGCCTCATACTGCCCTCTGGTGGATTGAAATAAAAATGTCTCTGCTCAGCTCTGTTATGGTATATTTAAAGTGAACTTGAAACAGTCAGATTAAATTTAAGAAATGGGGAAAAAAAGAAAAACCAAAAAAACCCTCCTGTTCAAATTCAGGTCTTCTCTGGGCAGCTTTATAGATATAAATCCCTTCATTACTATGACTGTTAACCCAACGAAAATGGTAAAGTGTAGACGTTAATAGCATGGATATATAATAGAACTGCAGATTAGGTCCTAGCTCTGGAATTCTGGAGAAGTTACCCAATCTCTCTGAGACTCATTTTGCTCGTCTGTACGATGGACATAATAATAGGATGTCTCAGAACAAGGACCTACTGTATAGCACAGGGATATTCAATATCTTGTAATAAACTATAAGGAAAAGAATCGAAAAAAAGAATGTGTGTGTGTGCTCGTATACACACATACATATGTACATGTGTGTATACATATAACCAAACCACTCTGCTGTACACCTGAAACTAACACATTATTGTAAATCAATTATACTTCAATAAAAATACTACTACTAATAATAGGATGTGCCTCATGTGGTGGTGTATTTGAAGGAGAAAATCTGCATGAGTCCTTAGAAAAGTGCTGGGTACATAAGAGCTCAATACAGAAGTTATTCTTATTTTTCTTCTTATTGTTGATTTTATTATCACCATTTTGATAACTTTTCAAAAAATAAGTTCATATGCACACAAATAGAACCTGGATAATTACAAAATCATCAAGGAATTGTCTTAGAATGGTATGATTATGTGTATTTTTTTTTTGCATGTTCTATGACTTCTGTAACTGGTTAAATTACCTTTACCTTGGTTTTCTGTATATTTACCTTAATGTTCACTTCCCAGTTATAAAAACACCCTAAATATTCTCTCACTAGTGATTTCAATTCTGTCCTTTTTCATTAAAAACTAAAGTAGAGGAGTCACTTGCTTTAGGCCTTATTTGTAGAGAGAGAATGCCTAATTCTCTTTCCTGAGAAGACCCTCAGGAAAATCAGAGTTTATGCTGTCGCATGGTAGATATTCTGGGTCTTTGCCTTCTTGTGAGTTAGCTGTTGCTCTCTAAAAGCCAACCCACATTAACACAATAGCGCTTTCTTACTTCTCTTGGTTTGGGGGTCATTTCTGACCCACTGCCCTAGGATGGCCTTGCTCCCATGGCTGGACCCATCCCTCCACATTGTTACTCATCCTCCAATAGGTGCACCGGGCTTGTCACGTGGTGGCTAAGGGATCTCAGTAGCCAGAGAGGGAAGATCCCAAGGCATAAGCACTCCCTTGCCGACGCCCATTTGCCAAAGCAAGTCATGGGGCCAAGCCCAGATTTGCAGGATGGAGAGGAGAAGTGGCAAAGTCATACTACAAAGGGATGTGCATGCAGGCGTGGGGGAAATTCATTGCCACTTTTTGCCAGCTACCACACCACCCAGGTCCCAGGCTCTGAGAGTGCTGGGCATCTAAGCCAGTCCACAACAACAAAACATCCTCAGTAATAGTAGTGGACACACATGAGTGCTTTCCAGGAGTCTCCCACATCAGTGCCTGTGGGCACCAGACTACCACTGATGGTAAGAGAAGATTTTAGGGAGGAAACTAAGACAAATAAAAGGCTCAGATGCCTGTTTTGAAGCTAAGCTCCATTCAGTTGTCATCATGGGGAATACGGGCTCAATGTTTCTAGATATTCTGATTGCTCAGGAGATGGCAGAAACCTGGATTGTTATATAAAATCTGATATTTAAGTGCTGACTACTAATTTAATTTCTTAAACTTTGTGCAGAAGCAAGCAAACTCTCTGGGTGATTTATGTGATTTATGTCAGTATGGACTGGGGAGCACTCACTTCCTTTTAAAATGTGTGATGTAACATATATAAACACCTAATACAACGCAACATCAAAAAGGCAAAAACCCGATTAAAAAATGGGCAGAAGACCTGAATAGACATTTTTCCAAAGAAGAAATGCAGATGGCCAACAGGCACATGAAAAGATGCTCAACATCGTTAATCATCAGGGAACTGCAAGTCAAAACCACAATGAGATATCACCTCATACCAGTCAGAATGGATGGCTGTCATCAAAAAAACCCCAAAAAACCCACAAATGACAAATGTTGGCGAGGGTGTGGAGAAAAGGGAACACTCGCACACTGTTGGTGGGAGTGTAAACTGGTGCAGCCACTCTGGAAAACAATATGCAGTTTCTCAAAAAACTAAAAACAGAACTACCATATGACCCAGCAATTCTACTCCTGGATATATATCTGAAAAACACTCACTCGAAAAGATACATGCACCCCAATGTTCATAGCAGCAATATTTACAGTTGCCAAGGTATGGAAAAAACCTAAACGTCCATCAACAGATGAATGGATAAAGAAGATGTGGTGTATATATATATATATATATATATATACATACATACATACATACATACATACATACATACAATGGAATACTACTCAGCCATAAAAAAGAATGAAATCTTGCCATTTGCAAGAATGGATGGATGGACTTGGAGGACATTGTGCTAAGTGAGATAAGTCAGACAGAGAAAGACAAATACTGTATGATATCACTTATATGTGGAATCTAAAACTACAACAAACTAGTGAATAAAACAAAAAAGAAGCAGACTCACATATACAGAGAACAAACTAGTGGTTACCAGTGGAGAGAGGGGCAATACAGGAGAAGAGGGAAGAAAATTGTTATTATGGGATTATATGAAATCATGTGTGTGAAACTTTTGAAAATTGTAAAGCACTATAGAATTTAAAGAATCTTTCATTCAATTAAAAAAACGTATAAAAATTAAAATGCATGATGTACAAAGTAGGAGGAACCCCAGAGCAATACCTGTATTTGCCAGGAAGTGGGGGGGGAAAGGGCCCCAAGACTGAATGGGGCTCTTAAAGTTCAGACTTTTGCGGCACTTGCTACAGAGTCAGGAGATCACAGTGCTTTAGTGTGAGGATTTGAGAGTCAGATGGACTGGCTCTGCTGATTACCAATGTTCCTCTCCCTTTTATTGATACTTGTTAATTTTAAATCTCTTTCAAGAATCAAAAGCACAGCCCACAGAGCCAGGCTGTCCAGGGTGGAATCCCAGCCTTGTCAATTACCAGCTGTGTGAATTTGTTGTTGTCACTGCCTTATCTATGCTAACAGGGCACTTTGTGTATAAATATACAAAGCAGTTTTTCTCTGGGTCTTATTCGTTGTATGCATATCTGCTTTCCTCAATATACCATGATCACCTAATAATATTAACAATACTAGAAAAGATTTACAGAGCTTTTATCTTATCCTTTATCTTATGAGTTGAGCAATTTACGTGCATTGTAGCCATTAACGCTCATGACAACTGTAGAACAGCCTTCTTTCTATTCCCATTATATGGATGGAGAAACTGAGTTGGTAGTGTCATCATTTGAACTCAGATAGATCAACTGCAAACATGGTTACTCAACCTGGGATCTGCAGACCCTTGGGGGTGTCCAGGGACATACTTTTGAGGTTTCCACATTCATCTCTAAACATTTTTAAATTTCATGTTCAGTTTGGTTATCCTAAAATACTGACTACCAGCACTTCTTGACTATCTGGATGACCCCTTTCTAAGCAAGTATTGCTGCATGATTCCTGTGCCTGCGTTCACACCTGTGCTTATGCTCACATTGGCACTTGGTGGCGACATTTAATTGTCACAGGCGAACGAGAAAAGAACAGAGGAAGAGCCATTATGTCAATGTCGAGCTCGAGCTATGTGAGGGCCAAATGATCGTCACAAACCAAGGTGTCTTAGTATTTTTAATGGAGAAAAGTCGTGGTAGAATAGAGCCATCATGACCCACACTATTGGAGGTGTGCCAAGTCAAAAAGAATTCCCACCAGGGAATCACGACCATATCCCTGCTGTGAGTGACAGTTTAGTTTCCGTAAAGCAAGATTCATTTCCCCCATAAAATTGTGTTAATTTGGATACGGTTCTTCTTTTATATTTAACTTCCAACCATACTTTGGTTTTATAGTTTTATATGAGCTCTAAGCATAAAAAACACATATATAGATTTATGTTTTAACTTACAGTAAGCAACATTATAAAAAAACAAATTAAGTAAACCAGCTGATTGTAAGTTTTTTGTTCTGTTTTCATTTTAAAAGAGTCAGCATAGTTTTCAACTGTAAGCACATGGAATATAATGGAATGGTTTAGGGTTTGGGTTCTAAAGTCACACCCTATGGGACTGAGTCTCAATAATAACACCTTGAGTTGTGCGACCTTGGGCAAGTCTCTTCTCTCTAAGATTTAGTTTCATAATTGATTAAATAGGAGAAAAAGGGATGCTGTGAGAACAAAATGATATAAGAAGTGGTTGTATGTGGCACAACAGACCTGACTAGAGCTGAGAATGTGAACAGTAGAGCACATGGAGCCGGTCTTTGCCCAGAGAATAAATGGATTCATTGGTAGACTTTGTTGCATGGCTTGCCTGACTGTGATTCTGAGTCAAGAACTTACTAGCTGGTGGGAGAGAATTTACCTCGTGTACAACAGAGCCTGTCATTCCTGAGATGAGAGGTGCAATCACTGTGGTTTATAGATAGCCATTTAATTTCTTTGAGCACCTTCCTTTTATTTTAAAGTGTAACTTTCAAAACTCTGGGATTGCTTCCAAAGAGGCAATTTGATTGGTTTCCCAGAATTCGTTTCTTATTTCCAACCAAATGCACTTTTTTTTTTTTTTTTTTTTTTGCGGTACGTGGGCCTCCCACTGCTGCGGCCTCTCCCGCTGCGGAGCACAGGCTCCGGACGCGCAGGCCCAGCGGCCACGGCCCACGGGCCCAGCCGCTCCGCGGCACGCGGGATCCTCCCAGACCGGGGCACGAACCCGCGCCCCCTGCATCGGCAGGCGGACTCTCAACCACTGCGCCACCAGGGAAGCCCTATTTTTTTTTTTTTTAACCCATCTTCTCTTTGCACATCTTTGTGGTCCAGAATAGAGGAAATTTACTGCAAATATTAGTTTCTTTCTTTAGGGAGTCAGCATACTGCTGACCCATGGTTTGGCAAGTCACTTGCAATAATTTAAGAGGAATAAAAGTAATATTTATAAGAAAGAATGTGATTCTCTAACACCATGAATATTCAGTTGAGATTGATGACATTTTTAAAAATTACGTAATAATATTAACCACTATGCCATTGGACATTTTTTAAGTGAAAGGAACCTGGCCATTTATTGCCAGTCCTATGCAGTAAAAAGGCCGTGCATTTTAGACTTACACAGTTTCAGATTTGAATCCTAGCTTGGCTGTTAGTAGAGTGAACCTGAAAAAATTTCTTTACCTTCTTTGCTCTTGATAGCCTTATTTACAACTGACAAGGAAATATCACTTCGGTAGCATAAATTTTAGCAACTTCTACTCCTTTTCTTTCTACCTTCTCAGCAGGATCTTCTGACCCAATAACCTGTCGTAACAATTTCAGAGTGTTTGACATGATACGTTTCATTCATTCATGCATTCCTTCATTCAGTAAATCATTATTGATTGACTACTATCTGCCACGTACTCTAAAAGCCGCTGGGATTCAGTGGTGGGAAGAGGAGACAAGTTGCTTGCTCTTGAGTTTGTCTTTCATTGGAGAAGTAGAAGATAAATACAGAGACAAATAATTAAGCAAGATAGATTCAAATTTGAGTGACTGCTAAGCATGGTGCTATGATGACAACACAGCAAATCCATAGGTTTGCTGGAAGGCTTCTTTAATCAGGATGGCCACGGAAGTTCTTTCTAATTAGGAGAGTCAAAGAGTTGAAGAATAAGAAGCAGCTGGCTGTATGAAGATCTGAGGAAAGAGATCCTAGGCAGAGGGAAACACAGACGCAAAAGCTGTGATAAAGGGGCTTGGGCAGAATCAAGGATCAATCAACAGGGTGGCTGAAGCACATTAAGCCAGACGAAACAGCAGGAGATGACGTGAGTGAGCCAGATCACATCAGATCCAGTAAGCTATGGTTAGGAGTTTGGATTCCATTCCAAGTGAGATAGGAAATCACTGAAGGATTCCATTCAGGGCAGTGATAGGATCAGGCTGCTGTGTGGGGAATACATTGTAAGGAATCAAGAGAGGGAGACCAGTTAACATGGTCCAGGTGACATGATGACGGCTTAGACCGAGACTACACAAGAGAAGATGGAGAGAGTGAAATTAGAGGGAAGTGGATGGAGTCAGTACATGTTCTAGAAGTAGAAGGGACAGAACCATTGTGTTATATTATCTCTTCGGTGTCTTTAATGCTCTTGTTTGTTAAATGGAAATCAGGATTATAATGCCCTGTTGTCCTTACCTACTTTGTTAAGACCCAGAAGAACTATAGGAAATTGTTTGGCTCTGTTGGGGCAGAGTGCTAAAAATTACATCATCCAATAAATATATATATCTGTCCAGTGCTCTGAAACATGCTTCTGCCCTCTAGGATCTTACATGCTAAAACAAAGCACATTCACAGAAAGAAAAGTTTCAGTGAAAATGTTGGCCATGTGAAGTTTAAAAAGGGCTATAAACTAAAGGAGTAGTTGTATTTGTTCAGGCTTTGGTATGTGGAATATGGGGACCATGTCTTTTGGGGCACCAGTAGAAGTTGCCTTCTGTTAACTCAATTCTGAAATATTCCAGTTTCCTCAGTATTTTGAATAAGAAGTGTGTGTGTGTGTGTGTGTGTGTGTGTGTGTGTGTGTGTGTGTTTGTGTGTGTGTGTGAATGAAATCAATAGGGCAAAAAATATCGATAAAGTATCTGGAGGCTGAAATGGCCTGTCAGAATGGGAAAGGATTGGGTTGAAAGTAACATAAGAGCTAATACATGATAGTTGTGCCAAAAAAAATGTGATTCATAAAGCATATTCTTATGAATTTTCTCCAAAGAGCCTCAAACCCACCCTTTAAGGCAGAACACAGAAAATCAAGACATTTATACAGAATGCAGGAGTTAACTGAGGGATGTGAAAGTATATGTGCTTGGGAGATTTTATTATACCTTATTTATATTATTATAAAAATAAAGTTCAAAGCATTATAGATTATTCTAAATATTCAATTTGTATAACTTCCAAATAATAGCTTGACACAATTCTTGATCAAGACTTTTTGAATGATGGGCTCTTCAAATTCAGGTTAGACATTGTCCACAAAATACCTATTTGTTCAAGAATGTGATTAAACAATGAAACATAATTTTCAGCTTTCAAATATTTGAAAAAAACTTCATTTTTTATCAAGGCGCTAATAGTTTGTCTATCTGTTGATGACAAACATCGTGATAATGAAAACAGGTTTTTTAACCTTATCATTTTTTTCTTATTGTTTAAAAGAGTGATGGAATTTTCATTTGTACAACTCACATTCTTGGTCAGAGAAACTCTGAAGCCAGTCTGCATAACACTAAAAGGGCATGTCTACTGCAGAAGGATAGACGTACCCCACGCATGGGAAGACAGAGATTTGGCTATCAGACTGCAAATACACCTCCCAGGTCCCCATCCAGCTTTGCAGTCCCCCATCCTTACTGGCCACATTTTGGGCATCATGACATGCTCTTTGGACAACTGGAACACAGACTCCTCCGGCAGCTCCATTTGTTCTTTGTCACAATGGGAGGTTGTACCTAAAGAAGACAGGTGGCAGCCAGAGGTAACCAATCTTGAGGTTTTTGTCCCCCCCAGAGCTGACTCAGATGACTTGAGGAGTGGGAGCGGTGATGGGAATTTTTTGATGTGCCCCCACACCCTTCGTTGCTACGTTCAAGAGTGTCACAGTACCCGAGGCTATAAAGTCCAGTGCTCAGTGACAATGCCTTTCTGACTTTCCCATGGTTAGAATATAACAGGTCACAGACAAAACCAGCTCTTATAATTGCACATTCTTTCCACTACATCTCATTCCCTCTCTCGATGCAATAAGCTTTAAAAAATCCAACAGAACAGATCCCAAAGAGTCCTGGGGATTCACATTTATAAGGTCACGTTTCTAGCTTTCACGTGTTGAATGAGAACCTATAAAGATACGTAACGCAAAAGCTCATGTAAAAAATTTGCCTCTTTCCCTTTTCCAAAGCATCCATGTATCCCACAGGGATGGAGTGGGAATTCACTGTATTTTAGCTGTTTGGTTTTATAAACTGAGGCAGTGGATAAAAGTTTGTTACTCTTCAGAAACCAGACGGCTGTAAGCTTTCTATTGTAGTCATTGTTTTGCTTAATAAAAGTAAACATATCCTCTTCAGCTGACAACCATGCAAAGTCAGACTGATGGCTGTAGTCTGAGAGCAGCCTCCACCCTTGGTTCTTACACAATCGGCCAATGGAAGTTTGTGCTTGCTGGTGCCCGTAGACAGCTGAGAGAGGGGAGACTCCAGGTGGCTCTGGTGCCGCACGTGGGCAAAGAGAACACAGGTTCTCTCCACAGCAGAGCACACCTGATTCTCTAAAACTGCGGGAAGAATGGCTAAGAGTGGCATGGGAGGACCACCCCAGGATGCAGGAAAGCTGCAGACAGGGAGTGGAGTCAGGAGAGTACCAGAGGAGCCCTCTGCTTTGGGAAAATTCTGAGGGAGCTGCATGCCTATGTTTGGCCTGTACATACCAGTAGGGCCATAATGATTGTTAATGACCAGTGACCACTCTGTTTGGTCAATGCCCACGCCAGACAGTTGTTAAAAATTTTCAACATTGCCCCTGATAATGTGTACTCAGATGAGGCCAGAGATACACAGAAGATATTTCCCTGGCCCAAACAGTGCTTTTATTACTATATACTATCAATAAAATGCCTCATTTGGGGGGCTTGTACCTATTTATAAAGTAGGTTACATGGTTTATCACCTATAATTCTCCCATGAGGCAGGTATTAGAACTACTGCCACTTTATCAGTGTAGAATCACAGGAACAGAGAGGTTAAACAACTTGCCCAAAGTCACCTAGAGAATAGTTAGCTATATCAGACCTCAAACCCAGGCAGTATAACTCTGGAGCAAGTTATGTGTGTGTCTGTGTGTGTGTGTCTCTGTCTGTATGTGTGTTTAAGGTAAACAAGGAAATGTAGAACAATGATATATATTCATAAATTTTAAAAGTATGAAAGACATTTCCACCCCACCAGTGGTAGCCTTGGTCAAGAGGTAGAGAATAATTTGGACACTTTTTCTGAGATAAAGGTTAAT
Source organism: Phocoena sinus (assembly GCF_008692025.1). Lineage (NCBI taxonomy): Eukaryota > Metazoa > Chordata > Mammalia > Artiodactyla > Phocoenidae > Phocoena > Phocoena sinus. The sequence continues at coordinate 48,394,224 of NC_045765.1, read as the reverse complement.
GCTGTAGCCTGAATATTTATGTCCCCCACAAAATTGATATGTTGAAATTCTAATGCCCAGTATGATGTTATTAATAGGTAGGGCCCTTGGGAGGTGTTTAAGTCATGAGGGTGGAACCCTGATGAGTGGAATTAGTACCTTATAAAAAAGGCCCCAGAGAGATCCCCAGCCCCTTCTACCATGTAAGGATACAGTGAGAAGGCACAGGCTATGAACCACCAAGAGGACCCTCACTAGAAGGTGAACATCCTGGTACCCTGATCTTGAATTCCCAGCCTCCAGAACTGTGAACAATAAATGTGTATTGTTTATAAGCACCCAGTCTGTGGTATTTTATTTTAGCAGTCCAAATGGACTCATAGTTAATATTCGTAGTTTTTGCTTAAGGGAAAGTTTCCATGTACACTGCAGATTTTAGTACCTCCCCTCTTGGCTCAGAATAACTATGGAGGAGAGCACATTCAATTGATGAATTCAACAAGTATTTATTAATAAGCACCTTCTATGCTCAAAGTATTGTGGTAGACAGTGGGGATGTAAAATCTGGACTGAATTCTTAAGGAATGATCAAGAGGAGGGGGATAAAGTTACTAGGGATTATAATATCCTGAAGCAACGTGCAGCAGTAAATAACTCTTGTCATCTGTCCTCAGCTGGGGTTATTTTAAGGAACATTCTACAGGTTCCTCAGAGGGTTCCTACAAGGTCAGTCTCAGTTGGCTACAATAAAACCAGCTTAATAATCGTCTCTTCTGTTAGATTTCCTTTTTCCCCTGCTTCAGTCTTCAAAGTCTTCCTCTGCCCTTTTCCTGTTCCCTGAGATTACTTCCCAAAGTAAACTGCCTACAAGCAAGCCTTTGTCAAGAGCGGGTTTTTTGAAGATATCAACAAAATGGACAAATCCTTAGCTAGCCTGAGGAAAAAAAGAGAAGACTAGAAAAATAATATCAGAAATAAAAGTGGAGACATGACAACTGATTTCACAGAAATTAAAAGGATTGTAAGAGACTACTGTGAACAGCTATATAACAAGAAACTACATAGCCTAGAAGAAACAGATAAATTTCTAGAAACATACAACCTGTCAAGATGGAAAAAATCTCCCAAGAAAGAAAAGCCCAGGGCCAACATCATTAACCATCAGGAACATGCAAGTCAAAACCACCATGAGGCAGCACCTCACACCTGCTAGGATGGTCGTTATCAAAAGAGCCCAGAAAATAACAAGTTTTGTTACAGATGTGGAGAAATTGGAATTCCACGCTGTTGGTAGGAATATAAAATAGTGCAGCCACTATGAAAAACAGTAAAGCTTTTCCTCAAAAAACTAAAAATAGAATTACCATACGATTCAACAATTCCAGTTCTGGTTATTTATCCAAAAAACCCTGAAATCAGGATCTTGAAGAGATATTTGCACTCTCATGTACAGTGCAGCATTGTTCAAAATAGGCAAGACATGGATGCAACCTAAATGTCCCCCGACAGGTGAATGGATTTTTAAAAAGTGGTATGTGCATACAATGGAATATTATTCAGTCATAAAAGAGGGACATCCTGGCATATCCTATAAAATGGATGAACTCTGAGAACATTATGTTAACAGAAATAAGGACACAGCAGGACGTATATTACATGATTTCACTAATATAAGGTATCTAAAGTAGTTAAACTCATAGAAGCAGGAAATCAAATGGAGGGAAAGCAGGGAGTTGCTATTCAATGTGTATGGAGTCTCAGTCATGTGGGAGGAAAATGTTCTAGAAATCTGCTGTACAACACTGTGCTTACAGCTGTCAATACTGTCCTCTGCATTTAAAAATTTAAGAGGGTGGTCTCATATTATGTGATCTTTTTTCCACAATAAAAAAAAAAGCTAACTTAACACTAAGATTTTAGAAAGACATTTACCTTGACCTGTAGAGCATTAACTTTCCAAAAAACAAAATTAGGAATTATTGAACCTGGGGGTTTGTAAAAGAGAGCTGTCGTGTCTCTTTATCACCAGAAAATATGATCCTTCACATGTGAGCAAGCCTCTTTGGAAAATTATCAGGGCTACACAATTAGGCAGTGTCTGTGGAAATCATGAAAGGGAAAAACAATTGAACACTGGCGGCACTGTCTTCCTTCCAGAGAATGGAAAGAATGCTTGTCTTCATCTATAACATTATTTTCTTTGACTTTCTAGTTGCATCTGGGATGAAAGGGAACTATTTATAACACAAAGATTATTTGTGCCAATTTTCTAGTTAATATACAGCAAGGGCAATGGATTTTTTGTTCCTGCCCAACCAATAATTTGGAAGAGTGTACTTAGCAAACAGTTATAGGCTGTAAGAAAAAAAGGGTATCTGCTGGTATGTTAGAACTAATTGGGGGGAAATAAGCCCGTTTGTCATAAACCACAAATAATGGTTTGAGCAATAACGTTTATTATCATAATTTTTACATAGTAATGCAATTAACTAAGGAATTATACTGAAGCAGAATATATCATTTACTCTCATAGCTCCCTTGTGCCAAAAGAGACAGATACAGTACTTTCTTTATCCCACAGATAAGAGATGTCGAATATAACCAGCACACAAGGCAGAGCCTAAATAGAAACCGGGTATCTTTAATCCCCGATTAATACTCCAATTTTTACTTAGAATATACCACTTCTGTATTTTTCAAAGGATTTACAGAAATACCTATAGATTAGGAACAAAGAAAGGAATGACATTTAGAATTCTAAATTCTTCTGTATATGTTCCCTTTCTGTCTGGTAACCAATTTCCCTATAATAGAAGCAGTGCTGAGTGTGGAAAAATGGCAGTTGTAACTCATGATTATGTAAATTGGTATCAGTATCGTCACGGGCTGCAAAGGCAGAGACCAAGATTGACCCTGGGCAAGGGCCTGAGCTTATATTGCCGGAGTTCAGTAACATTGCTTGAACTCCTGTTTCTCTGATCCCACTTGTTCTGTAGGGTGGCTGCAAGGGTGAACAGTTAGTATAGATACTTGAATGCCTAAGGTAAACTCGTTGTTTGATCATCCAATAAAGTTATCAGAAAAGTAAAGAATAGTCCCTGGCCCTGCTATTTCTTTACTCCAGATATAAAAGCCTGAGAAAAAGAATAAATAATGAGTAAAGACACCATTCTAGAAGGTCATTCTTAACTTCAAAAGAATAGGATAAATTGATTCAGTTTTACCTAAATGCAACAATGCAGCATCCTTCCTTAAGCATTTGACATATTCTTCGATCACTTGTACCCCTGTCGGTGAGGGTACCAAGTAAAATTAAAAATTGAGTTGTTAACGTCTGGGGTTACCTTGGGTTTAATAGGGAATGTCAAATCTGTGACCTACAGTAGAGACACGTCTTTCAAGGGGCTTGGGTAGTAAGCACAGCACGTAAGGTAAAAATGGATCAAGTCAAAACTGCATTTGGGAAAGTTCCATGTTGGACCTAAATGTAACATGTTTCGAAACATCCAACACAGCCAAATTTTTCTTTCTTACTGAAACATACTTCTTTTTTCTTCTTCTTCTTTTTTTTTTTCTGATTGAACACCATGTTAGGTAGATAGCTTGCATCTGGGACATGTTGCAATTTTTAAAGAAAGTATTTTAAAGCCTAGAATCTCTCTGTATGGTGAATGTGCCTGACTGAGGGAACAAGAGATTCCTACCCGTCTTCTCACACATTGAGGGATATACTCATTGGGTGGAAGGCAACCAGAAGAGCCTGCAGTATTTCAGTTGTTCATTCATTTGTTCTCATCCTCATTCTCAAGTTACCATTCATTCATACAATCTTGACTTCTGTCTCTTTGGTCCACCCTCTTCTCCCTCTCCTTTAGCAGAGCACAAACAAGTGAATTTGCATACATTAAATATCCCTCTGATTTGATTCCACTGCGGCACTCAAGGCAGACATCATCAATCAATCACAACACGATTTTCCTTCCATTCCGCCCAGACTGGACCTCACAGTTCTTCCCAACACAGCACTCCAGGCAGTCACTACAGGTTGACCAGTGCAGACTCTCTGACATTCCATATAATTTTTTTAAACCACTTAGATTCCTTTGCTGTTTTTGAGCTTCATTTCTGTATATGACTTTTTAAAAGCAAGCACTAGATGAGATGCTTTCAAGAACTTATACTGAATTCTATGATTTTATGATCCTTTAGCCAGTTAAGGCCCATGGATCAAATCCACCTCATCACCTGTTTTTGTATGGCCTGTGAGCTAAAAATAGATGTTACATGTTTAAATCACCAAAAAAAATCAAAGAATAATATTTTGTGAAATGTAAAAATCGTATGTAATTAATATTTGTGTCCATAAATAAAGTTTTATTGGAAAATAGTCACTGTTATTTGTTTACATATTGTCTATGGCCATTTTTACACTACATAGAGTTGTAGCTGTGTCAGAGGGTGTACACCCACAAAGTCTAAGATATTTACTAATTGATCCTTTACAGAATAAGTATAAGCTAATGTATGATGAGAAAATAATGGGTTGAATGCCAAGTCAAGAGAATTGGTATCAATGGCAGATTTGATAACAAACATATGGACACCAAGGGGGGAAAGGGGGGAGGGGATGAATTGGGAGATTGGGACTGATATATATACACCAATATATATAAAATAGATAATTAACGAGAATCTGCTGTATAACACAGGGAACTCTTTCACTTCGCTGTACAGTAGAAACGAACACAGCATTGTAAAACAACTATACCCCAATTAAAAAAAAAAGGGCAAGTAACATAACATAAATATATGTATTTGTCGAAAATTCATCTTACGACACACTTTAAAAAGGTGAATTTTATCATAAAATTTATATTACTTTTATTATTTTTTATAAAAATTCATCGTAAGAAAGTAATGCCAAACATAAAAATAAGAAAGAACCGGGCTTCCCTGGTGGCACAGTGGTTGAGAGTCTGCCTGCCGTTGCAGGGGACACAGGTTCGTGCCCCGGTCCGGGAAGATCCCACATGCCGTGCAGTGGCTAGGTCTGTGTGTCATGGCCGCTGAGCCTGCGCGTCCGGAGTCTGTGCTCTGCAGCGGGAGAGGCCACAACAGTGAGAGGCCCGCGCACCACACAAAAAAAAGAAAGAACCAGGAATTTATGGGGGACTACAGAGAGGAATTTGACCTGAAATTAGGGGCTCTGATAGAGGCCACTGAGATGTAAATTTAACATGAAGTTTGTCAGTATTTCATAATCCAGCTAAGAAGTAAGTTCAGTGAATACTATGGGAGTCTTGGGAGGATGCATTCTTTTTCAAATTGTTCACTATTTACTAGTTATATTTTTAAAGTTATAAAAAACAAGTAACTTCTCTAATCTTCTATTTCAGAAGCTAAAATAAGTCCCTCCTTCCCTCATAGGAATGGTGGAGGAATCATTAGGAAAAATACTCTAAATCCAAGTATGATTAATACTATTTATATTTCATGTTAGTATGATAATCCTTTGTAATTGGTTAGTGATATGCTTACACATGCTTTTACAAGTGTTTGAGTCTGCACTGAATAATGCAAGCTTAAGTATAATTTTACTTCCGATTAAATTTTGGTTTATGCAAACTGAAAACTATTTAATATTAACTATCAATATAAGTCAACATTTTATTAGTTCAGAACCTAATTGCTTTCTATAATCTTTGCAAATGAAGTTTTTCTTCTTTTAAAGGATTTTGGGGCCATTAATTTCTCCATATACGTGAAAAGAAACATCTCATTTGCTGAAATGTAATTTGTAATTTCTTTAACTCTCATTAGTATTTGGGTAACATTCAGTTCCTGTTACTGGAGAATAACAATTAACATAGAAGGAGGAAATAGCTGAGCAGCAGAGGAAACGCACTAAGATTCTCACGAGAGTCAGATGTTAAAATTACATAATTAATTAAGAAGAAAAATGTCCTCTACAGAAAAGTTTATCTAATCCTCCATGGTTGGAAGAAAGATGGCTTTTCAATAAAGGCAGAAAAGTATGGTAGGTATTTACTATAATAGTCAAATAAAGGTAGGAAAATTGAATAATAATTCACACATTTTTTAAACTCTTAATTAGTTGTGTAAGAGTAGCCAGGGTGTTTACAATCACATACACACATACACTATAGAATCAGATTAACAATGAATGCATTAAAATGTTTTGAATAATTTAAATATGGCCATAAGTAGTAACCTTGTCTGAGCTAATTAGGCTTACTATAATATACAATAGAACATCCCAGAGAAAGAATTCAAAAACAAAAAAATTTCTGGAATAATTCTGAGATAACATATCCGAGTGTAATTAGGTTGACTAAGGTTCCAATGTGGTCTCTAATACTATCTCTCATATTTCCTAGTCACATAAATTAATCTGGCTGAACTTTAGCTAAATGCTACGTTAGTACAAAAGGAGAAATTATTTACCCATAGGCTTTTGTGAGGATTAAATTCACACAGCATACAATAAATGTTTGTAATACTCCCATAATTTTGTAGTTTTGTTTGTTTAGGCACTGCAAAAATTGTGTTAATGCTAATTAATGATCAGATTTCAAAAATTAGATTTGCATCTATTTCTTTATACTTAGAGTTAAGGATTTTCTAGTATTACATACTGGATTTGAGCAGATACATTTTGTAGTTCATATTATTTAGAATTGTGGTTTTAACAAGTAACTTCTGTTAAACGCTGAGATTCATTGAAATGTTGTGTCTTGTTGCCTGACCTACCTAAGTCCATGGAAATAGGTTTTTCAACTTTCTACTGACCTTGTTTCTTCTAATGACAAAAATACATCTTTGCTTACTCTAACAAGAACTGGAAATATAACTGTTCTAATGAAGCAGGAAACTTACAAAGTAGGGGGAAAATACAGCAGTACATAAGGCACTTGCTTCCTATCTGTCAAAGAAAGGATCCCATTATTCTGTGTAGGAAGAAAGTCAGGATTTGAAAGCAAGAAGCCAGACATCTCAGTGTATTTCACGTGGAGTCTTCAAGAACATAAAAGCACTCACATTCCAAGAAACTAGAAACTGTAGCTGTTTTGAACAGCAGAAGTCGCCATTTGCATGGGAAAAATAGGGACTCTGAACTTGGGGGTGCCAGTGTTCAAATCCCAGTTTAGACTTAGCTGTTAATTTCAGTAAGTTACTGAACTTCTCTGAGTCTCAGCTTCCTTGCCCTTAGAGTGTGGATAATAATAGCTACTTGGAATCACTGCTTTCAGAATTCATTTAGTGCACACAAAATGCCTTTTGAAGAGTAGGTGTTTAATAACATGAAGTTACCCTGACTACATAACCATTTCCTTTCATCAGTGGAGATCATTTCAGGTGGAATACTACTGCTGTAAACTTGTCAGTGTGCACTCCTCAAGTATCAGCCCAAAAGCAAATTTGCAAAACAAACCAGCCCACCACTCTTTTGAAGTAAAAGGAAAGGAAGGTGATACTATCCCGAGCTCTCAAGCGTACCATGCCTGGGGAGGCAAAAGCAGGCCCACCTCCCTTTGAATAATCTACTCTACACTCCAGTTCTTCAAGAGTTTATCTAAGATACAGGAAGTCCCAGTCAAAGGAGTTCAAAGAATTTTCCAAAAATGGTGGCGCTCAGAATAATGAGGTCAAAAGAACAGGTATTGTAGTAGGTGACAAACAGTCCAGGTTTGCCCCAGACTGTCCTGATATCAGCACTGAAAGTCCCACATCTCAGTAACCCTTTCAATCCGGGCCAAACAGAGTTGGCTGTTTGCTCTAACCATAGGTCACACATGTGCTCCCTGGTCACAGAATAACAGTACTAGGAGGGACCATAGAAACTACCCAGTCCAACCTCTTCATTTAACAGATGGAAAGTCTGATCCTAGGTACGGGCCAGTGACATCTCCCCAGGTATAGAGCTAAATCCAAAGAGTGTTTCAGAAGACAAGGGAACTCCAGCATTCTAATTCTAGATTTGTAAGTGTCATACGGAGGAAAAAAATTTATAGTGGTGAAAGGCCCAGACCTTGAACTCAGACTACTTGGGCTTCTATCCTGTGTCTCTGCACCAACTCTCTGACCTTTTTAAGCTCCAGTACTCTCGACTGAAAATTGGTAATTGTTAGCATTGAATGACGGGGTGCAAGTAAAGTGTTGGGCTCAGCGCTTGGCACATAAAAAATGCTAAAGTAGTATTTGTTTTCATCTATTTCTCTTCTTTTCCTTCATTAATCATTATCATCATCATCATCATCATCATCGCTATTACTTGCTACTTAGAACAAGGGAGACGCAAGGAAGGATAATAAGACTCTTTCTTGGGTTTTCACTAAATCATATGGACTTTAAGTATACCAAATGACAGTGTTTCACACTTGGAAATTACTTGAAATAAGTCACTGTGAACTTGTGTCATGCTGATCTGAACAATTTACAGACACTTTTGGAAAAGGTACTTCTTTGATTAGGACAAATACACTGAAATTGCTTTAGTAATTTACCTTCAAAGTACTACATGTAGTTCTTCCAAAAGGCTCCTTTCAAAATGCGGAATCTTTACCACCATTCCCTAGGTCCTGAGCCATTCCCTGTAGAAACCAAACTATTAACAGCACTCACCAAAGGATGGACGTGCCACAATAAAGATGAGGTATATTTGAAACTACTACATAGACCAATGATACAACAGAAGTCTGATTCAGAAGCAATGCTTCATGAATATAACTAGTATTCAGAAGATGTGGACAACTTCAGGATACAAAAAAAGCCAAATACACAATTCCTCTTTCTTCTATTCCTCTTCTACAGTTCAATACTATATCTATTAGAATGTAAGTCATTTCCATACCTAGCAGTGTACAAAATGATGAAAAAATCAGAATTTTAGAAAACCAAGTCAGGTGCCTTTGAGGACCACAGCACGCTTTCTTCGATGTGCGCTGAATGGAGATGAGCTTTGGGAGGAGTAAAGGACAGCATTTTACCCTTAATTTCAGAGACACTTGAAGATATTTCACTACTTCCCGGTTTGATTTATACTCTAGATTGTTTCCTGTTTGCCTTTTCTAAACTTCTCATCGAAATAGCCTCCAAAAATACAAAAATTCACAACAACTCTGGGAGAAAATATCTCGAATTACAGCATGGATAGGCTAAACTGAGAAACATTTGTGTCTAAAGAGGGCAATATTTTAGGGAAAAAAAACACTATCCCCAGAAATCCACAAATGGAGGCAGAAGAGTCCAAAACAAAACACATAAATTAATCCAATGAAACCTAACATTCACCCTAAATGCGAAAAATATGTATTTATACATTAATAGATTTTTAAATATCTCCTTAGGCAATTAAAAAAAAGAAATATAATTTCATCAGATGTATTTTTCCATTGTCAGAACACAACTCCATGTCATTCCCTTCACTTCTGGGTCCTATGGAAGGCCAGCTCATTGCAAAGACATCTAAATAAACAAGAAAACACCAAGATAAAGGAAGGTGAGGGGAAATGGTAGATGAGTACTTATTAACTTGCTATATTATCTAGGTAAATACCAAGTCTACTGACCGTTCCTATATGCTCCTGAATATTCTAATGTATGACTATTTAGGGTGTGTGTGTGTGTGTGTGTGTGTGTGTGTGTTGCGAGTAAAGGCCTGAGGAGGGAACCGGTGACTTAAGGAATTAAATTGTTTATAGGTAAATAAGATCACTCCGTCCCCTCACGGTAACAGCTTCATCTAATCTTTCATAAGAGTGAGGTATAAACTAATGATGTAGAGAACAAAGTCAAGCTGTGATTGTCTCATTTCTTTCTTTATAATATACAGAAACTGTTTAAGAGATTAAATCCTTCGCACATTGTGAGCTGTCATTCATAGATCGTTTGGTTGAATAACAAGAGTAGCTGGCATCAGAAAAGCCAGGTTGAAATATTCTGGCTTTAAAACAACTTCATGGGAATGCTCTCTCTTTAAGGTTATATTTTTGATCGTTATATTTATGATATAAGAAGGGACTAAAATCGTGTCACATGCGCTTATCCATACAAGCACACGCACACACATATGCCATACAGAGAGGAAGCCTATAGCATAATGAAAAGGATATTGACTTTGTAGTAAACCAGAGCTGGGAGTTTGGGAAGCTTACGACACCATTTGAGTTTCTGTTTTCTGTTCTGAAAACAGAAGATAGCAGCACAGGGTTTATGGGTTTGTCGTGACAGGAGTACACACTGCCTCTGTCAGGTTATTGCACTTGCTGTTTTCTCTGTGGACGGTGTTTTCCTCCTTCACGACCCGGCCACACTAATGCTCCTTGGTTTCCCTGAACACAACCCACTCTCTCTTGCCCACGCAGCTTTGCACATGCTGGTCCCTCAGGCTGGAGCACTCTTTTCCCCTTCCCTTTGCACAACTAACGTGTACTTTACCTTCAGGACTGAGCGTCGGTACTATGTTCCTGTGACACCTTTGCTGACGCCCCCAGACTAGGCCGTGTGCTTCATTTATGTACTCGCGGAGCATTCTAACTTCTGTTATCACGCCCCTATTACCCTGGACAGGCCAGCTAATTTGCCTGAATTTTTATTAGACGATGAGCTCTTTAAAATGTGTATCTATTTAGTTCAGGGTTCTAACCATGTCTCCCAACAATGATCTTTCCAAACCAACAGTGCTGAGGAGGGCCCAGTAACAATGGGCATTCTTTCACCACCTTTTGTACACAGAGAGGCATTTGGTGTAATAATAGTAATAATAATGCAATTATTAGGTATCTCTCTGCACCACGCATGGCAAAAAGCGCTTTCGCGCACTATCTCATTTAGTCATTGCAATACTTGTCGGGAATATGTACTACTAGCATCCACATTGTACAGATCAAGAAACAAAGACTCTGAGTCTTAATGACTTCACAAGGGCAGGAAGCTTTAGACGGGGAATTCAAGAAACAAACCCAGATCTGTCTGACGCTAACAAAATTTTTTTCTCACCAAGAATGCAAGTTTTCTGGACAACAATTTAAATGATTCACTCCTCAATGAAACGCTGTGGAATAAATGAGCACACGGATTGTATATACAGTAGGCACCACAACTATTCATTTCTCATGTGCTTTGACTTCATACCCATTTTTCTCTCTTTCTCTTTTTCAGGTAATTATTTTGAGTAAGCATGTATGAGGGAACAATTTGATACTATATCTGTCTCTTCATTTTGGACAATAAATATAAACCGTTCCCATCACATCTTATTGTTTCCTTCTCCTCAATTAAACTGTCACACGCACAGGCTGAACGGTGAAGACGGCGTGATACATACTATGCACTCGCTACAGTGCTTGCTCCTCAAGAACAGGGCTTGTTTATTTATCTTTGTGGCTCCAGCTTCTGGCACGGTGTTGTCTCCACTGTAGACAAATGATAAACTCTGCAGTAACGGGGTTGTTAAATAAATCGTGAACTTGAGGTTACAGAATTTGTAAAGGCTGTTTAGAAACTATGAAATATAACTCATTTAATGAAATTGAGAAACAAAATGGAGGGTCTTTGCAAGGATAATAGCTAAAAGAAATGTCAGGTTATCACACAGTTTCTACAAGTGAGTAAATTGGCAGAAGTGGATAAACCAGGTAAAACTGAACATTAAATTGCATTCAGCGAATATTTGCCAACTTACTAAATCTGAGACACTGTGCTAGGATCTATGATTTATTTGCTAACTAAGGAGAATTTTCTTATTGTTTCAAAAGAGAACTTGTCTTTTTAGTGACGGAGAATAATTTGCATATCAGACCAAGAGAAAATAAAGCTTTGTCTTATGTGGAGAGGACAGAGCAATCTTACTAAAACTTAATGAGGTCCATTTTCCTGCCTAACACATCTGAGGGCTTCCCACTTCCATTATGTTTAAATTTCAAGCTCTTTTCCGTAGCATATTTGGTTCCTCAGATCTTTCTTCCATCCTTTCTCACTCCTACTATACTCCTTATTTTCCAATTACACTACACTTTTGTTGTTGTTGTTGTTGTTGCGGTACGCGGGCCTCTCACTGCTGTGGCCTCTCCCGTTGCGGAGCACAGGCTCCAGACACGCAGGCTCAGCGGCCATGGCTCTCGGGCCGAGCCGCTCCGCGGCATGTGGAATCTTCCCGAACCGGGACACGAACCCGTGTCCCCTACACTGGCAGGCGGACTCTCAACCACTGCGCCACCAGGGAAGTCCTACACTACACTTTGTATATGTCTCCCCAGATACTGTGCTTTTGTATGCCTCCAGTCTCCAGATTTGGAATGCCTTGCTCTCTACCTAGTGACCTTCCACTCATCCTTCAAGACACTGATCAAGTAACTGAAGCTTCTGACACCTTCAGGCAGGAGTAACCAGTTCAGCCGGTGCTCTCCAGGGGTTCCCACTGGGCACCTATCAATCTCAGGCTGTAGTTACACTTCCATCCAAACCACAAAATTCTCATGTCAGCTTCATGTCTTACTTGTCTTTGTACGTTTTAAATAGAGCCCAATAAATGTCCATTTACATCACAGGAATGGTTACTGCTTTGAGGTGTAATACGTCTTCTTTGTATTTTCCTCCTGGATTAAGAAGTGAAAAAAATGGTGGAAATAGACAAGCATTTCTTTATTTAATTAAACACTTTCTATTTATCAAACACTGGTTCAACACTGGATGTATAATGGTGGATAAGACAGATGTTTCTTCCCCCATGGAGCCTGCATTCAGTGGGGGAAAGCATAGCAAAGAACTACATAAGCAAATTAATTATAGTTTGTAATGAATGATAAGATGGAAGAAATTAGAGTACATGGTGGGGAATGGAGAAAGTGGCAGGGAAACAACTTCAGGTAAGAAATTGAGGGAAGGTCTCTCTGAACTAGAGAAAGGTGAACTTACAGGCTGAATAATGAGGAGTCCAGAACCCATGTCCATGCATAAACAAGAGTCATTCAAATGTCCTGGGGCTTGGGGACACACTTAGCATGGTCTGTGGAAAGCCATGGTGGCTGGAGCGGAGTGAGCAGAACACTGGTCCAAGATGAAGTTGGACCAGTTGGCAGGGAATGGACTGGATAAAAGAGTGTCACTTTATTCTCAATGCTGTGGAACCCAGTGGACAGCTTCAAGCCAAGAATGGAATGTTTGGATTGGTGTGGTATTAGCACTTGTGTTGTAAGCCATGACTTAAAGAAAAAAGTTTTCAAATTCGGGATATCTATCTGGACAAGACTTCCTCACTGGTTTACTGGTCACTTCATTCTCCTCTCCACTGGGTGGCTCCAAGATTGTCATAAGTATCTGGGCCTGGTTAGTCTCCCAAGTAACTGCTTTATGGCAGTCTCCTTAAACAGCTATGTTTAAGATAGGAATACAGACAAGAGAGTATGAACAACTAAATAAAAAAAGGGTAAAACACAATCAGCTCTTTGAAACAGACCTGCATTTGATAGACTATATATGATACAAGAATCACTATTTTTTCTATAAAACCATGTATGCCAAGCCTTTACATGACTATATACATTAGGACTGATGAGTAGTTTTTATTTTAAGCAGAAGTGACTGTACCGACAGAAGAATGGTTTATAGAAGATATCTGAGAAGTATTAGGCAGAACCTGGCAGCCTGCTAATTAAAATGACAGGCTTAACAGTTGCCACTTTCTGCGTGCTTACTCTGTGCTACTTAGCACCACGCTAAGTGCATTATGATATATACATTGTCTCATTAAATCTCCCATTTATCATAGCTGATAGGAATGACCGTTATCCCCTTTACTAAAATTGGGAAATTGAGACCTTAGGTCCTTTAAGTGACTTGGCAAACATCTCAGAGATATTAAGAGGTGGAGCTCACATCTGGGTAGAAGGCTGCCTGATTCCAAAACCCCTTATGCAAGCAGGACCAAAAAGAAACTTCCAGAGTTATCACTTCTAGTCTCAATCTACTTTATTGCAATCTCAGTTTTCTCAGTGATAAAATGGATATCATTATCTCCTAGGGGAACGGGGGAGATAATAATAGGGGTCCAATAAATCTGTAGTGCATCTCCAATGTCATGAAGACAATCAAAGTGTTTTGGAAACTACCAGATGTTATATAAAAAACATTAGCCAGACTCATCAAGAAAAAAAGGGAGAAGACTCAAATCAACAGAATTAGAAATGAAAAAGGAGACGTAACAACTGACACTGCAGAAATAAAAAAGATCCTGAGAGATTACTACAAGCAACTCTATGCCAAAAAAATGGACAACGTGGAAGAAATGGACAAATTCTTAGAAATGCACAACCTGCCAAGATTGAATCTGGAACAAATAGAAATATGAACAGACCAATCACAAGCACTGAAATTGAAACTGTGATTAAAAATCTTCCAACAAACAAAAGCCCAGGACCAGATGGCTTCACAGGTGAATTCTATCAAATATTTAGAGAAGAACTAACACCTATCCTTGTTAAACTCTTCCAAAATACAGCAGAGGGAGGAACACTCCCAAATTCCTTCTACGAGGCCACCATCACCTTGATACCAAAACCAGACAAGGATGTCACAAAGAAAGAAAACTACAAAGCCAATATCACTGATGAACATAGATGCAAAAATCCTCAACAAAACACTAGCAAACAGAATCCAACAGCACATTAAAATGATCATACACCATGATCAAGTGGGGTTTATTCCAGGAATGCAAGGATTCTTCAATATACGCAAATCTATCAATGTGATAAGCCATATTAACAAATTGAAGGAGAAAAACCATATGATCATCTCAATAGATGCAGAGAAAAGCTTTCGACAAAATTCAACATCCATTTATGATAAAAACCCTGCAAAAAGTAGGCCATAGAGGGAAATTTCCTCAACATAATAAAGGCCATATATGACAAGTCCACAGCTAACATCATCCTCAATGGGGAAAAACTGAAAGCATTTCCACTAAGATCAGGAATGTGACAAGGTTGCCCACTCTCACCACTCTTATTCAACATAGTTTTGGAAGTTTTAGCCACAGCAATCAGAGAAGAAAAGGAAATAAAAGGAATCCAAATGGGAAAAGAAGAAGTAAAGCTGTCACTCTTTGCAGATGACATGATACTATATACAGAGAATCCTAAAGATGCTACCAGAAAACTAGTAGAGCTAATCAATGAATTTGGTAAAGTAGCAGGTTACAAAATTAATGCACAGAAATCTCTGGCATTCCTATACACTAATGATGAAAAATCTGAAAGTGAAATCAAGAAAATACTCCCACTTACCACTGCAACAAAAAGAATAAAATATCTAGGAATAAACCTACCTAAGGAGACAAAAGACCTGTATGCAGAAGATTATAAGACACTGATGAAAGAAATTAAAGATGATACAAATAGATGGAGAGATATACCTTGTTCTTGGATTGGAAGAATCAACATTGTGAAAATGACTCTACTACCCAAAGCAATCTATAGATTCAATGCAATCCCTATCAAACTACCACTGGCATTTTTCACAGAACTAGAACAAAAATTTTCATAATTTGTATGGAAACACAAAAGACCCCGAATAGCCAAAGCAATCTTGAGAACGAAAAACAGAGCTGGAGGAATCTGACTCCCTGACTTCAGAGTATACTACAAAGCTACAGTAATCAAGACAGTATGGTACTGGTACAAAAACAGAAAGATAGAACAGGACAGAAAGCCCAGAGATAAACCCACGCACATACGGTCACCTTATCTTTGATAAAGGAGGCAGGAATGTACAGTGGAGAAAGGACAGCCTCTTCAATAAGTGGTGCTGAGAAAACTGGACATGTACATGTAAAAGTATGAGATTAGATCACTCCCTAACACCATACAACAAAATAAGCTCAAAATGGATTAAAGACCTAAATGTAAGGCCAGAAACTATCAAACTCTTAGAGGAAAACATAGGCAGAACACTCTATGGACATACATCACAGGAAGATCCTTTTTGACTCACCTCCTAGAGAAATGGAAATAAAAACAAAAATAAACAAATGGGACCTAATGAAACTTCAAAGCTTTTGCACAGCAAAGGAAACCATAAACAAAACCAAAAGGCAACCCTCAGAATGGGAGAAAATATTTGCAAATGAAGCAACTGACAAAGGATTAACCTCCAAAATTTATAAGCAGCTCATGCAACTCAATAACAAAAAAACAAACAAGCCAATCCAAAATGGGCAGAAGACCTAAATAGACCATTTCTCCAAAGAAGATATACAGACTGCCAAAAAAGACATGAAAGAATGCTCAACATCATTAATCATTAGAGAAATGCAAATCAAAACTACAATGAGATATCATCTCACACCAGTCAGAATGGCCATCATCAAAAAATCTACAAACAATAAATGCTAGAGAGGGTGTGGAGAAAAGGGAACACTCTTGCACTGCTGGTGGGAATGTGAATTGGTTCAGCCACTATGGAGAACAGTATGGAGGTTCCTTAAAAAACTACAAATAGAACTACCATATGACCCAGCAATCCCACTACTGGCATACCCTGAGAAAACCAAAATTCAAAAAGAGTCAGGTACCAAAATGTTCATTGCAGCTCTATTTACAATAGCCCAGAGATGGAAACAATCTAAGTGCCCATCATTGGATGAATGGATAAAGAAGATGTGGCACATATATACAATGGAATATTACTCAGCTATAAAAAGAAACGAAATTGAGCTATTTGTAATGAGGTGGATAGACCTAGAGTCTGCCATACAGAGTGAAGTATGTCAGAAAGAGAAAGACAAATACCATATGCTAACACATATATGGAATTTAAGAAAAAAAAATGTCATGAAGAACCTAGGGGTAAGACAGGAATAAAGACACAGACCTACTGGAGAACGGACTTGAGGATATGGGGAGGGGGAAGGGTGAGCTGTGATAAAGTGAGAGAGAGGCATGGACATATATATACTAACAAACGTAAGGTAGATAGCTAGTGGGAAGCAGCCGCATAGCACAGGGAGATCAGCTCGGTGCTTTGTGACCACGTGGAGGGTTGGGATAGGGAGGGTGGGAGCGAGGGAGACGCAAGAGGGAAGAGATATGGGAACATATGTATATGTATAACTGATTCACTTTGTTATAAAGCAGAAACTAACACACCATTTTAAAGCAATTATACCCCATTAAAGATGTTAAAAAAAAACACAAAAAAACAATGTGTTTTCAATCAGGTGTCTGATTTGTGCCTTAAAAATAATATCCTCTCTCCAAAATGATTCCTTAAAAATTCTCTTTTCTTTTTTTCTAAACTTGGTTGCCCTCTTTTTGGAACTTGAGGCAAATTCCACTTTAAATGTTCATTTATATCATCCGATCCTCTCTTAAACAGGTTTTCATAAGGAGCTGGCAATATAAAGTAAGGTTCTACAGAGTTCTGCCACCAACTCATTGTGTGACTCTTGGCAAATTCCTTCCTCAGGACCCCCATTGGTAAAGGAGAGAGTGGGCCAGTTGAAGTTCAAGGTTATTCCAACCTTGAACATTACTAGGATAGAATGTAGCCCATGGCTGAGGTAATAGAAAGAAGATGAAAGGGGCTAAGTCATAATAAAACAAGATAATTACTCTGAAATATTCGTTTGAGTAAATTATGGGGCTCTAGACTGTAAGGTGAGCCACCAACAGCTTCAACAATTTCAGCATATATTTAAGATGCATTAGACACCATTGTATGAGCTAGTACTAAACAAGGTGATCGAAGCCAAGGTGGTTCTTGCACGCTGTGCAAATTTACATCTAGACAGATCAAAAAGTGGAGTCTAAAAATTAACGTTCCAGCCACAGACACATTTTGTTGGACCAACACAGTTTTTAACATTTTTAAAACTTGCCAATGTTTATAAATGATGCGAGATTTCACAGAAGTTCTCGTGTCTCGCTTCCCTTTTAAAATCTGAATATTTGGCAACGCAGAGCTGGTATTTCCACATTGCAGCGAAACGCTGGGCTTGGATAGAAGCTGTTCCCACATCACTCCCAGACTAGACTTACACCCTCTGGTGTCTCCCCCCTCACCCTCGCCTCACCACTGCCCACCATTTCACACCCTGGCAATTTCAGTAAGAAACCTATATGCCAATTCTCTGATGGCTTAAGTGTGTGTGACTCTACAGTTAGAGAGAAAACAGTAAGAAGTTATTTCAGTCGTGTTGATTATTACAAAAGGGAAGTACAGGGAGCTGCCACGGGAGAGAACAAAGAAACTTCAAGTGGGATTGATGTTAAAATGGGGGCTGGGAGCCAGGAGACCCGGGTCTAGAAAAGGTTCTCTCCATTAATTATGTTACACTGGACAAGTATTTTTCTTCTCTGTGTCTCAATTTCCCCAGCCGTAAAACGAGGAAATCTGCAAAACCGTAATCGTTACATGATCCTTCATGTCGGGATCTATAAAATTCTCAACCCTCTCTTGGGTCTTCCTAACACCCCTAGGAAGTCTTAAAGGAAATCGTGCCTCTCCCCATCTGAGATCTGCAGGCTCCTATCAGTCACCTCCATATCCACCATCCTCGGCGGCGCTGCCCGGGTATCTTGAGTGGGAGATGGTAGGGGGTGGGGGAAGGGGTCACTTTCAGGGGAAACGGGTCTCTGTCGGGTAAGTTGGGTCGCGCTCTGAGTCTCTGCGGCTCCGGATCCTGCCAATGCGCCGCGGGACCCGCCGCCAGCTCGCAGGCGCCGCCCTCCCGCCTCGCCCTCGCCCTGGCGGAACTCGGAGCCCTGGAGGACTGCCCAGGCCAATCCCGCAGAGCACTGCGCCCGGGACCGCCCGCCGGCCGGCTGCTCCCCACCCCTGCCCCGACCCCGGAACCACCCCTCCCGGAGGAGCTGCGACCTCTGCCTACGCTCGGACCCCTCCGCAGCTGCAGGTGCCAGCCCGCCCCGCCACGCCCCGCGCTGGCGGCCGCTGGAACGCCCAGGCAGGTAGGTGCCTTCCCCTGCTTGCTCCTCGTTTCTCGGAGTTGATCTTTTAGCTTCGCCTCCCCGGGTGGAAGCACCAGTCTGAGCTCCTCGGAAGGCGTGAAGCGAGAGCCGAGATCTAGGTGAGTGATGGTCTAGATTTTTTCCTTTTAAGTAAACCTGCATACTAAGGGCACTGTTGGGAACCTAGGAAGTTAAAACGGAAGAGAAATATAAAGGCAGGCCGTCAGGATGACCCACTACAATCTGACAGGGCTGGGATCATTCCTAGCTTCTTAGCTATTTTGTACCCTACTTTGTCCCCCAGCCTCTGACTCGGGTCCAGATGCGGACAGACTTCAATAAATATTTGTTGGGTGGAGATAAGTACGGGAGGTATTTCTGCTTGTTTCTCTTATCCGGTCTCAAAACAAGCCAACACTGTCTTTGATGGTTGGCTTCATCTCCACCAGGATTTTTCCCGCCCTAAGCTGAAGAATTGAACGTTTTTTACACTAAGTGCCCAGGGTTCACACAATGGACTGCTATGCAGCGCTTAAAAAGCAGAAATCAGAGCTGTAGAGATCAGCATGGCTAGATGGCACAAGTATAATGGTAATGATTACAGTCAGATGCAAAATATACCTACTATATGATGTCATTTAGGTGACTTACTTTAAAAGACATGTCGTGTGTGTAAAATCGTAGAAAGTGGACTGTAAAATGTATACCAGATTAACAATTGTGGCTGTTTTGGGGAAGTATGAAAGGGGAATTAATTTGGCATGAGGACTGAGGTGGAAAAACTATTTACCTACGGTTTTAATATATAAAAATGATGAAGCAAAAGTTGATGAAATATAAACAATACTTAACTGCAAGTGGTTGTAACTTGGGTCTTTTTCAGGATATTTTCTTTCTTCTCACATTTCTAAATTTGTCTCAGCTTAAGTAGTTCTGTTTTTCAAATGCAAACAAATAAATTATGTCTATGCATATGCTGTGACAATAAAACTAGACAGTTCTGTCAGAAGTTACAACTTTCTTGCATCACAACATAGGTTTCTTCCTGAGAAGACATCTCTTTACCTAGGGAGCCTTAGCTGCTTGGAGCAGCTCACCTGTTGGACATCCCCCCAAAGTGTAGGCCAAAGGTCAAATGTCATCTGCAGTTAATAATCTGATAAGCGGCCAGGTCAAGGTAGAATCTGGAAACTCTTTGTGTTCCTATAAGACACATTGCTGTTTCTCTTATATGTTCTGTTTAGGATGTTCATTTCCATGGGTGGTGACTGTCTGCTTGACATCTCAAAAAGTGGTTATGTAACACTGCAGAGTTAATATCAGGTCAGGAAAGAGGCCTATAGCTCTGCTGGGCCCTATTCAGTGGAACAGAAAAGATGTGTCTCCACTTGCCTGCCAGAAAAAACGTTGATTTCTTTCTGGATATGAGGGAAAGTTACAAATTTGGTTATCCACGAAGGGAGAAAAAGATAAAGACCATTCTAGACTGGATTGAGAGTATTAAGTGCAGTGGAGAAACCACCACCCAATAGTCCGAGCCTGCTCATCCCCCAAACATATACAAAATTTGTTCCCTGTTTACATATTTTCTTCCCGCTAAAAAAAAAAAAAAAATCACCGGATATTTGGTAAACAAATTGTCTGCACATCAGAAGGCAACTCAGAAATATGGCAAATTGTGATAATTTTCCTCTTTCTCTTTCTGACTTGACAACTTGCAAGGTCAGTGCTCAGTACATCTTGTGTTGCAGGAAGATGGGCTACTTGAGAAAAGCCTGAGGTGTGAAGAAAAATCTAAGAAAGACAGGATTAGGGTGTGGTGTGAAAACTACATGTACCGAGGTTTTACGCACAAAATTAAAGAGAACATAGCCCCAGTCGGTAGTATTAACAACTGCAGCTCCTTCAAATTGATATTCTCTTTAGGACTGAGCCTCTCTAATGTCTCATCTGTGGCTCAGCCCTGACACTATTTCCCACTTATTCAGGACTCTAAATGCAGTAATGCAACACACAGGGCACCCCATTTGCTTCTCCCTAGCCCACAAGGAAACACTAAGGGCATCCCACCTGCTTCTTCCTCATCCTCTTTTCCACTGGCATTAAAAGCCCTTTGTTTTTAGCCCAGAGATATAGTTGAGTTCTTTCTATCTTCCTGATCTCCATCATCCCCTCTGAGCTTCCTCCAGACACCTGTTACCTCCTGCCCCTCTCTCCCCTCCCCCATACCATTTAACCACTTGCTTCCTAATTGCTGACTCTGTCTTTGCTCTCCATTTAATGATTCTTTTTAAAGTCCAGAAGGCACTTTGCCAGCAGTTGGCTTTCAGTATGACAAGCCGCATTTCCTTAATGAGTCTGCCTTCCAAATGAAGGCTTTACTTACATTTCCCCTAATAGGAAAAGAAGCTTTTCTTCTCGATTTGCTCCGGGGCTCCTCTAGTTCCTTTTCAATAACTCATCCTTAGCCCAGGTTCACGTGGGATACTTTTTTCAATTCTGACTCCGATCTGTATTTCCTTCACATGCAAAAACTCCAAGAGGAAATCAACAGGTGTCAAATTTAAAAGAAAATAATACGTGATAAGGAAATACCCACTACTAATAAAATAGCAATAGCTAATATTAATTCTTTGCAAATTATGTGCCAGGTGTGGTGCTAGCTGCCTCATACAGATTCTCATTAACTATATGCCGTGAGCTGTATTTGTCCTGTACATGAGATTTGCTCAAGCCATATAGCTAAAACAAACTTTTTTTTAAATTAATTTTTATTGCAGCATAGTTGCTTTATACATAAAACGAACTTTTAAATATAATTTTATATAACATCTGGATCTTGACCCTTTTTTGGGTAAATCTGAAGATCTGGCCCCTGGGCCCATGTTTCCACTTAGCAACAATCTTTTAGATCCAAGAGCAGTGACATCTTTTAGATGGAGCCTGGATTCACTAGGTCACCAGTGTCGCCAGCAGGCAGTAATGTCTTCCACCTGGTCCAGCTCAATTACTTGCATTTCCCTCTGGCTCTTGTGGGCATCTGAGCTTGTTATTCCTACAGAAGGCATTACTGTTTCTCCCATTTAAGAGATGAGAGATTAGGTCATTGAGCCAAAGCCGTTATCAGTGTCAGTTTTAGAAAGAGAACTCTGGATGCCGCCTCTCCTTACCAGTTTCCAAGAAAGTAAAGTTATTTATGTTTAAAAATGAACAAAGCCATAAATACACAACTTTCAGGGCTTTTTAGTTCTCACCTATGTCGTTCAATTTGGGCTCCCTAGTGGCCTGCAATTATCAAGCACTTGTGCTGTGAAAAGACTTTACTTATCTCATGAAATCACATTTAATTTGTCTTTGAGGTAAGGACCGTTATGATCTTCAAGTTCAGGGAAAGGAAAAAAAGTAATGTGTTCCGGACTTCCCCGGTGGCACAGTGGTTAAGAATCCGCCTGCCAGTGCAGGGAACACGGGTTCGAGCCCTGGTCCGGGAAGATCCCACATGCCGTGGAGCAACTAAGCCCGTGCGCCACGACTACTGAGCCTGCACTCCAGAGCCCGCGAGCCACAACAATTGAGCCCACGTGCCACAACTACTGAAGCTCGTGTGCCTAGAGCCTGTGCTCTGCAACAAGAGAAGCCACCACAACAAGGAGCCTGTGCACCACGATGAAGAAAGCCCGAAGATGCAACACAGCCAAAAATAAATAAATATATTAAAAAAAAAAAAAAGTAATGTGTTCCATGAAGCTCAGCGACTTGCTGGTATGATCAAGCCCAAACTCAGAACTTGTTCCTTTGACGTTGTAGTAACTTCCAGGGCAGGAGGAAAGAGGCGTATGTCTTTTCATGACTAAAAAAATGAGTTGTTGATCACACATCAAAAAAATGTTTAAAATTAACATATTTTCTCAAAGACATGGAGAGTCACAATAAAATATATATTAGTTTATAGTGGTTAAATAAAGTATTGCTGACCTCATTTTAAACTTGCCTTCACACTCAGAAAAATATTTTGCTTTCCTCCTTTCTTGTAAGTCCAGGTCCACTTCTGACGAGGCCATATAGTGGGTACTCCCAGATGCTTGACTTTCTCTGTTTTCTCTGAAATTATTATTTTCAAGAACAAAAAAATTCCACTGCAGGGGCATAGATGAGGTTAATTTTCAGCCATCGTCTATAATCAGGGTACCTAGAGTACACCATATCATAAGGATACTGTTTCTTTTTCTCTCCTAGATATCTAGCTAAGGTTTCCGGTTCTCTTTTGAGTGAAGCTGAATGTTTCTGCTGGGATAATGTAACTGGAGGATCCGGGTCTGGGCAGACTTGACCATGGGAGCCAACACTTCAGCAAACCACCGGTGTTTGATGAAAATGACGATGGTGAGAAACGTGCGATAATTGTATATAAACATAGTTTGCAAAATTCAAATATAAGCTCCTTGTTTCATAAGTAAACTGTCATGTAAGACCTTAAAAAAAAAAAAAAAGAACCACAAGGGTAAGCCTGAGGACCTGGTATGCTAAGAGCTGGATTTTACCTTCTACTTTCCATGGGACCTTGGACAACTTTTTTTTTTAATTAGAAAAGTGATATATTAGATTTTTAAAATTTTTTTAACTTTTTATTTTATATCGGAGTATAGTTGATTAACAGTGTTGTGATAGTTTCAGGTGTACAGCAAAGTGATTCAGTTATACATATACATGTAGCTATTCTTTTTCAAATTCTTCTCCCATTTAGGTTGTTACATAACATTGAGCAGGGTTCCCTGTGCTATACAGTAGATCCTTGTTGGTTATCCATTTTAAATATAGCAGTGTGTCCATGTCAATCCTACACTCCCTAACTATCCCTTTCCCCCGGAAAACCATAAGTTCTTTCTCTACATCTATGAGTCTGTTTCTGTTTGTAAATAAGTTCATTTGTATAATTTTCTTTTTACATTCCGCATATAAGTGATATCATACAGCTTTCTTAATCACAACTCTACCAATGCCCTTTGTCCAAAGGGAGCTATGGGTTGTCATCTGGTGGATAGAAGACCTTGAAACAAAATGATTTATTTGTTGTCTGTGCTGCTCCCTTGACAGTTGAAGCTACCCCTATTGCTAGTTGTTATAGAAAAATTCTTATATTATCGAGTTGCATGTGAATGATGATTGATACTCATAATATTGTACAGTGGAGTCAGGCAAGCAAGTTGGTGCCTCCTAGCCAAATTCCACAATGCTGGGTCACAGGAAAAAGGATCAGTTTTATTGGAGAAAAGGGAAACTTTACAGCAGCCTTGTAGGTATATACTGTTTATAGGTCGCCTGGGAAAAAGGTGGCCCTGGGTCCTAGCTCGTAAGTTATCCAGGCCCCCCAGAGGCAGCCCTCAGAATCATTTCCAGGGAGTTCTGCTAAATGGACCACAGAGAAAAAGAACAATGAACTGAAATCCAGGAGATCTGAACACTCGTCCTATTACCAGCTACCTGTGTGCTCGAGAAGTTTATTTACCTTCAGTTTCCTCATCAGTCAAGTGAGAGGAGAGGGTAGTAACCTTGAAGGTCTTTTTCAACTCCAAAAGTTTATCATTTTGAGATCCATACTGCAAAAATTATGAAGCAGCATCTGAATCACCAAGGAAAGCTTGCTCAAACAGAAACTACAAATCACAGTGGCATAAAGAAGATGGTAGCGTTTTTCTTTCTCACGTAACAATCTAGGCATAAGTAATTCAGGTGAGATGTGGCTGTGAAGGGTTAGGGACTCTGGCTCTGACAAGCTGGCTTCTTTCCTTCCCTTCCCTGCCCTAGAGTGTTACTGTCACCCTCATGCCTCAGGATGGCTCACCACCACATCCACATTCCAGCCAGTGGGAAGGGGAAGAGTGGGGAGACCGAGCCCACTTCTTTTCAGGATATGATCTGTCTCTTGCGTGTCACTTTCACTCACATGCTTCATTACAAAGGAGACTGGGAAATTTATTTAGTTATCTTGCGTGGCCATGAATCTTCTAAATACAAGGACTTGTGTTTTGTTACGAAAGAAGGGGACCAATTAGCTATTTGCCATGGCTGGGAGACAAACAGAAGTCTGCTGCAATCTTAATTTTTGAATCTTGATTGGACCCTTTAAAAAACATGTCTAACCAATCAACACACCTTGTTGCCAGCTTTTCACTATCAGTGTAAAGGTGCATCATGACTACCTATACAAAATATTCTCATAGGAGCCCTGAAATTACATAGCTTGAAAATGGTCTTAAGAAAACTTTTTCCCACTCATATCTGTTGCCTTGCTTTGCTTTATCACGTTGTAAAGTAAAGGATCTAGAGGCCAGGGATGTTCCTTGATTTTTCCATCTCTAAAATGGGAAGGCAAGAAGGCTTAGATTTCATTTGTTGGTGCCCTGTGCTCCCTACAGATTCAAAACTAATGTGCATGAGGCTGGTCCTCAGAGAACAGAGGAGGTAAGAGAGGCCAGCTTCATGCTTGTTACTTGCTAGGGGTATGTATTGTTTTAAGGTATTAGGGTAACATGATAATGAGAAAATACAGAGGTGTCTAAATCTTTAATCCAGCCGGCCCTTGGTCTCATGGAGTGCCCAAGAAAGCAACTGCCCCAAGGGATTATGGCAAATGGGAAATCAGGTAGCACTTTATAAGTACCTTCAAGGGGCTCTGGGAAAACTAGGTTGGAGTGAAGTTAGGCTTAATGAGCAAGCAGATCTTTCTTAACACCCTCTAGGTCACCACTTTTTGTGGTCCTGTCCCCCAGGCCAATGAGACGAGCCTACAGCAGCACCCTTAGAGAGAAGAGCTGAGCCTAACAGTATGTGGGCACTTGCCAGGGGCGAAGCTCTGAGTCCGTTCACACACACAGTTGCAAGGCAGAAGTAGAAAGGCAACCTCGCCTACTATGAGCCCATCACTCTGCTAGATGTCCCTCTGCTAGATGTGAGGAACAGAGTAGGAGAGAAGATGGCCCTTCCCCTGCCCTTGTGGAGCTCGTATTCTAATCGTGGGAGGCAAACAATAAACTAGTTCACAAATACATAAACCAGATAACTTCAGATAGTGTTAAAGTGCCACCAAGGAAATGACTGTGAGTGATCTTATGGAGAGTGACAGGTGACGGTAAGGAGACCACTTCAGATAGGGTGTGGCCGGGGTTGGCCTTTCTGACGAGGTGACATCTGAGGTAAAGCCTGAAAAAGGTGAGGAAGCCACTCATGTAATAACAGAAGAACAGTTCAGGCACAGGAAAAAGTCCAAATAATGACAAAATCGGAAATGACCAGTTGCCTATGTCTTCACATTCCGATGAGGATGAGTTTGTATATTATGAAAGGGATATTTTTAAAATAAATTTATTCATCTATTTATTTATTTATGGCTGCATTGGGTCTTCTTTGCTGCGCGCGGGCTTTCTCTAGTTGTGGCGAGCAGGGGCTACTCTTCGTTGCGGTGCGCTGGCTTCTCATTGCGGTGGCCTCTCCCGTTGTGGAGCACGGGCTCCAGGCACATGGGCTTCAGTAGTTGTGGCACGCAGGCTCAGTAGTTGTGGCTTGCAGGCTCTAGAGCGCAGGCTCAGTAGTGTGGCTCACGGGCTCAGTAGTTGCGGCACACGGGCTCAGTAGTTGTGGCTCATGGGCTCTAGAGCGCCGACTGAGTAGTTGTGGCGCACGGGCTTAGTTGTTCTGAGGCATGTGGGATCTTCCCGGACCAGGGGTCATACCCCAGTCCCCTGCAATGGCAGGTAGACTCCCAACCACTGCGCCACCAGGCAAGTCCTGAAAGGAATCGCATTTAATTGCTGTATTAACTTGTTTACAAGATCATTGAGTTTTGGGGAGGAAAAGTATGAAATTCCAGTTATTTACTTTTTTTTTAAGCAGTAAATCCTATAAAGGTGATTTTGGCTCCTTTCATAGGTCTGGATTGAGCACAAGGTGAAACTTTATTTGATTGCTGTGAGGCTTCTGACCAAGAAACAACAACAAAAAGCACTGACTAATCCAAGAACATAAATGCCTATATCATTTTGATCTATTTTTATATAAATAATCAAATGGGGCCAGAATCTAGGGCACTTAAACGAACCAATTTAATTTTTTTTAATATACTGCTGAAAAGAATCCCAAAATGTGATGGAAAAGTATCTAATATTTCCTTCAAAGTGTTTACTATTCCCAATATATAGATTTGAGGAGAAAATGTGTACCCATTTTCCCAAGTAATATTTCAAGATTTCTTTCTCATGGAAAAAAAGTTTTGGTTCACTTTGAAGGTAATTAAGGAATAAGATGTTAGTGGATGTCCCTTGAGATAAGCTGTTCTTGCTGGAATTCATCCTGACACTTTGTGTTTCATGCTGTTCCATCTGATACTGATCTTGAGATCATTCTGTTAGTTACTTATGTTGATCTTTATTTAGTGAAAACAAAGTATAAGCTTTACAGCTGCTGTGGAAGAGCGGAAGGCTTGCTTATGTAATTACTGTTAAGTGAGTTTTTTACAAAGTAGACCTCACATGATATTATTGTTTTCTTTTGTGGCCTAGGGCAAACCCAAGTCCTAGTTACATTTTTTATTGTGGTATAATACATAATAAAGTGTACCATTTTAACGATTTTTTAAGTGTACGGTTCAGTGGCATTGAGTATATTCACATTTGGGACAACCATCACCACCACCATAGAACTTTTTAATCTTCCCAACTGAAATTTTGTGCCCATTAAACAGTAACTCCCCATTCCCTCTTCCCCGCAGCCCCTGACAACCACCATTCTACTCTGTCTCTACGATTTTAACTATTTCTAGGTACCTTATATAAGTGGAATCATGTAATATCTGTCCTTTTGTGTCTGGTTTATTTCAGTTATCAAGGTTCATCCATACTGTAGCATGTATCAGAATTTCATTCCTTTTTAAGGCTGAATAATACTCTACTGTATGCAGATACCACATTTTGTTTATTCTTTCATTCATCAGTGACATTAGGTTGTTTTTACCTTTTGACTACCATAAAGAATGCTGCTGTGAACACGGGTGTACAAGTATCTGTTCAAGTCCCTGTTTTCACCTGGTACATCCTTAGAAGCAGAATTGCTGGATCATATGACAATTCTTCAATTTTTTAAGGAGCCACCCAGCACAATGTCTTCCACCTAATTATGTTTTGTGTTTTAATAGTGGGAAGATCACCTGACATAACAGGCCAGGGCTCTGGTAGCGGAAACACATACACAGTTTCAATCTCAGCTGTGCCACAGCCTAGCAATCTGTGTATTTCTATGAGAAAAAGCAAAGGGGATATAGCCTGATCAACCATCCAACACTAGAGTCAACTTAACTAACAATAAAGTGTTCTAAAGGGATTTGAGATACAATAGAAAAATGTCCCCAAATCTGAATAATGACTAGTGAATTAATTTGAAAAAAACCCAAACAAACCCTTCTATTGTACAAGTTATCAAACCTCTGTAAGCTCAGTTTCTTCATATATAAAATACAAGTTAATTGGGCATACTTCACTGGGTCATTGTGAGGAGAGAATAAAATAGCGCAGATAAAACACTTAGCAAGGTGTCTCATATAAAGTAACCACCCAATTAATGCTAGTTATAAGATTATTTACCAGTGTCAGAGTCTCTGAGCATGAACTCTTGGAAGTCTTTCAACTTCTAAAAGGAACAAAATCGATTACATGCAACTGTGTAGATGCCATAGTTAATATGACCTATTCACACTTCTATCAACAGAGCTGAATTGCCAGATTGCATGCATTCTGTGAAAACCTATATAAGTCCTCTGAAAGAAGCCAAATTATTAACTTCACAAAAACATAATCCCATCTGTTTTTTCTGTGATTCCCCCCGGGGTGATTATATTTTCATTTAAGGCAAAATCAAGAACTCACTGGGCTGAAAAATTGATAAACTTACTTTTTCTGATTTAAGCCCAAAGCAGATTATTTAAATAATCCCATTTGATCAACAGACACAGTGACAGTTGTCCCCCAGACCCAACTATCATGTGGATACTATAAGAAATAATGATACAGAAAAGCATCCTAAGTTTTCTGAAAGAAAAGAAGTACAGGTAATACTTGTTTTACTGTTTATAGCTTGTTCATTATATCTGCTTTATTTCCTCTCTCTGAATGCAGTGCTTTTTGTTTTGTTTGGGTTTTTTTTTTTTTCTTTTGCTTGTTTGATTAAAAAATTAACATTTTTTAAAGTCCAATCATTGAGGTTTTCAGGCAGATTTAGAGAAAGAAATTCTTTAGTACGGGAACAAGTGGACTTGGTTATAATTCACAGTCTGGGCAACAGAAGAGGATCTTGCAATCATTATAAGTAGTATGTGTTTCCAAGCATATACAAAGAATGTAGAGGAGATAGAGTTGGTTTAGTTAAACCAAGAGACAACTTTCTTCTGGAGTGCTGTAGCTAAGAACAGTTGGCCTTAGGTTAAAATGTCTCTACAAAGAGTACATCAATGCCCTGAGTTTGCAAAGAGAGCTCAATTATTGCATTGTTCTTCAGACTTGCTGAAAACCCAATGTTCCACTTTCATTTGGCAACACTTGTCTCCTAGGATATGTGATCGCTTCCAGTTTTCCTACATCTTCTTTGGTGAGGGAGGCACTGGGTCCTTCAAAAAAGTTGGGCCAAAAAAATTGGTCACAGATTTGCAATCCAAAAGAAATGGGAGGTTACTGAATTGATTCCAGCCACGGAAGGACTCTGAGACTCTTGTTATTTTAATGTCCATGCATTGCATATTTGTACCCAGTGGCGTAGGCAAATGAATTTCAGACTTTCCTCTCTCAAACTTGAGTTATGTTGTCTGATATTATTTACTATTTTGTGTTAAAATGATTGGGAAAGTAAAATGAAAATTTCCCTAGTAAGAATTGGCTTTTTTTTTTTAATTTATTTGTTTTATTTATTTATTTTTGGCTGCGTTGGGTCTCCGTTGCTGCACGCGGGCTTTCTCTAGTTGCAGAGAGGGGCTAGTCTTCATTGCGGTGCACAGGCTTCTCATTGTGGTGGCTTCTCTTGTTGCAGAGCACGGGCTCTAGGCGTGCGGGCTTCAGTAGTTGTGGCTCGCAGGCTCTAGAGCACAGGCTCAGCAGTTGTGGCGCACGGGCTTAGTTGCTCTGCAGCATGCGGGATCTTCTCGGACCAGGGCTTGAACCCGTGTCCCCTGCACTGGCAGGCAGATTCTTAGCCACTGTGCCACCGGGGAAGCCCGAGAATCAGCTTCCTAAAATCATTATGTTATCTTGGACGGTCTAATATTTAGTTAAGGTGTTTGTCATAAATAATCTCAGATCCACTAGTTTATAGCAACAAACACTTTTAATTTGGGAGGGTTTTAATTTCCCCTATCCCAAGGGATTGGAGGAATCTGGGAGAAACAGACTAGAAGGCCAAGAAAACAGACATCAAAGACGGAGCTAGTGCTTCTGATTGGCATGCTTGCTGATACATGTTTAGGAGAATCTACTCAAACAAATTTAGGAAACTTACATCCTGCCCTTGGAGATTCACGATGCTTATTAGCATAATAAAGGCTCTGAAATGTGCAACAATATTGAAATCTCAGTACTCTGACATTTTTCAAACTTATTTCAAAATTAAATCAGTTTTGTGGAAAACCTTTTAATACCTTGTGGCAAATAATTCTCTGTGGACCTCAATTTGGGAAACAAAAGGTCATGATCAGGAACACTCTTTTTCTATTGGAAACGTCATTTCTTCCCATTTATCCTCCCCTTCCTCCCCTCCCTGGTTTAACAGCTACAGCTTCTGATTTGCAGAATGTCGACAGCTGAAGAGCGATTATGTTCTCTAAGGTCTCCTCACTACAACTTTTTCAGGCAACACAATTCATGTTTACTCAGGTTAATGAGTAAAACACAAGGTAGCTCTGTTTAATGGTGGGATGCTTCTAGTCCAAGTGGGAATTAGATTGGGAGATAATTCACTTCTTTATTGTTCTTTAAATAAAGAACATTTTACTTCAAAGAGTGTCTTATGAACAAATTATGGTGATGTACTTGCCGGTTATTAAACACTCATGCTATACTAACTTTTTATCCTATCCAAAGCTAGAGACATTTTAAAAATTTTCATCTTGAAACTAACCTAGGTTGAAAACCGAAATCTGTAAGCTGGCTTCAATATTCAGCAGCTACTTCAATGAGAACGGACTGAAGGCCTTCAGAGAATCTGACTTCTGCTATATGGCCTTGCCAGTGTAAACTTAATTACAGTGACCAGCGTTACCCATCACTTTACCAATTTAGGTCCTATGAATTATATGGGGATTTCAACTATGCATTGCTATGGGACCATTTGTGGAAATTTTATTTGGAAACACACATGCACAATGCCAGTGATGGAATTATATTCCTGTTAAAATAGGACGCTGAGCATAATTTATATGGTTGAAAGGACTGAGAAATCTATGGGTATAGATTTTGAATTCAAAGACTGGCAGAGGCTTTATTTTTTTTTTCTCCTGAACTATTTCTTCTTTCCTTCCTGAAGGCATATTTACAGTACCATGAGTAATATTAACCTTGTTTTACACTTGAGTAGCCTATGTTTTTTGTTATTTCTGAGAACAGCTGAATGTAGGGGTTGGCATGCTTTTTCTGTGATGGGCCAGATAGTAAATGTTTTATGTTCTGCTGTTCAGTCTGTGTCACAACGACTCAACTCTGCTGTTGCGGCATGAAGGCAGCCAGAGATAATGTGGAAACTAACGAACATGGCTCTGTTCCACTAACACTTTATTTGTGGACACTGAAATTTGAATTTCACATCATTTTCACTTGTCACAAAATATTTTTATTTTCCAAGCATTTAGAAATGTGAAAGCCATTCCTAGCTTATGAGCCATATAAAAATAGATGGTGGGTTGGATCTGGCCCACGCGCCATACTGTACTGACCTTTGCTCTAAAGCATCCTGCAGACATTTCTTTACATGTGCCAGGGGCTCATCTGATATCCATTCATAACCCTCTAGCTGTAACTGAGGGACTGGGCAAGGAGACTGACATCTGTTCTCTATAGATGCTTAACAAAGGCAGTCTTCACCAACTCTCTTTTGGTTCATTAGTCTGAGTCAGTGGAAGTACTTGAACCGAGAAATCTACTGTTTTAGAGAATAAAATATATCATTTTTGTGATATATATTATTTGGTAACCACATAGACTGGATTCAGTTAAATGGGTACAACCTAGACTTCATTTGAAATATCATTAGATAGAGTTTATTTCCTACTGGGGCATTTAGTCAACTGAGAAGCATCCAACAGTTGGGGGTATTGATCCCCCATCCTGCCCCACTGTTCTACTTCCTGATTTGTTCTAAAGAAATAGCCAGTGTAATTCTGACTTCTGAGCAAATTCATGAACTGGGGTTCAGGCAGCAGAAAAAGAAGCTGTTGGTGCCCACTGCTTGGTCTTGGCACCAGTAATGGATGTCAGTAAAGCCCAGACTCCCTGGGGCACCACATTTCCTAAAAGGGAAGTGGTGACTGTGCAAGCAGATGCCTCAACTGGCCTTGGAAGCTCCTTCCATGGAGACGTTTCAAATATATCCCGAAACTACCTGCCAAGAACCACATGTATTAGTGGCAACCATTAGCTGCCAATCATTTGGTTTGATAAAGGGCAAGTGAACCAGCTAAGTAGTTTTAATTAGTGAATCACCAGTGAAATGTTCTAGAGTGGACCTTCACTAGTGTAGGTGATGCTAGTGTAACTAGCATCATGGTGTCAGAGTTACAGGTTAAATCAGTAGCTTCCAGACACCCTCTGTGGACAAATGTAACATTTTTCTTAGTTTGTTGAGAAAGGTGAAAAACAAGGGCAATGTAGTTTCTCATAAAGCTAACACTATCAAAAATTTTAATTTTTTTAAACATCTTTATTGGAGTATAATTGCTCTACAATGGTGTGTTAGTTTCTACGGTATAACAAAGTGAATCAGCTATACATATACATATGTCCCCATATCTCCTCCCTCTTGCATCTCCCTCCCACCCTCCCTATCCCACCCCTCTAGGTGGTCACAAAGCACCAAGCTGACCTCGCTGTGCTATGCAGCTGCTTCCCACTAGCAATCTGTCTTACATTTGGTAGTATATATAAGTCCATGCCATTCACTCACTTCATCCCAGTTTACCCTTCCCCCTCCCCATGTCCTCAAGTCCATTCTCTATGTCTGCATCTTTATTCCTGTCCTGCCCCTAGGTTCTTCATAACCTTTTTTCTTTTCTTTTTACATTCCATATATATGTGTTAGCATACGGTATTTTTCTCTTTTCTCTTTCTCTTTTCTCTGACTTACTTCACTCTGTATGACAGACTCTAGGTCCATCCACCTCACTGCAAATAACTCAATTTCATTTCTTTTTATGGCTGAGTAATATTCCATTGTATATATGTGCCACATCTTCTTTATCCATTCATCTGTCGATGTACACTTAGGTTGCTTCCATGTCCTGGCTATTGTAAATAGAGCTGCAATGAACACTGTGGTACGTGACTCTTTTTGAATTATGGTTTTTTCAGGGTCTCTGCCCAGTAGTGGGATTGCTGGGTCATATGGTAGTTCTATTTGTAGTTTTTTAAGGAACCTCCATACTGTTCTCCATAGTGGCTGTATCGATTTACATTCTCACCAACATTGCAAGAGAGTTCCCTTTTCTCCACACTTTCTCCAGCATTTATTGTTTGTAGATTTTTTGATGTTGGCCATTCTGACTGGTGTGAGGTGATACCTCATTGTAGTTTTGATTTGCATTTCTCTAATGATTAGTGATGTTGAGCATTCTTTCATGTGTTTGTTGGCAATCTGTGTATCTTCTTTGGAGAAATGTCTATTTAGGCCTTCTGCCCATTTTTAGATGGGGTTATTTGTTTGTTTGATATTGAGCTGCATGAGCTGCTTGTAAATTTTGGAGATTACTCCTTTGTCAGTTGATTCATTTGCAAATATTTTCTCCCATTCTGAGGTTATCTTTTCATCTTGTTTATAGTTTCCTTTGCTGTGCAAAAGCTTTTAAGTTTCATTAGGTGCCATTTATTTTTGTTTTTATTTCCATTTCTCTAAGAGGTGGGTCTAAAAGGATCTTGCTGTGATTTATGTCAGAGTGTTCTGCCTATGTTTTCCTCTAAGAGTTTTATAGTGTCTGGCCTTACATTTAAGTCTTTAATCCATTTTGAGTTTATTTTTGTGTATGGTGTTAGGGAGTGTTCTAATTTCATTCTTTTACATGTAGCTGTCCAGTTTTCCCAGCACCAGTTATTGAAGAGGCTGTCTTTTCTCCATTGTATATTCTTGCCTCCTTTATCAAAGATAAGGTGACCATATGTGTGTGGGTTCATCTCTGGGCTTTCAATCCTGTTCCATTGAGCTATATTTCTGTTTTTGTGCCAGTACCATACTGTCTTCATGACTGTAGCTTTGTAGTATAATCTGAAGTCAGTGGGCTTCTTCCAGTTCCATTTTTCTTTCTCAAGATTGCATTGGCTATTCAGGGTCTTTTGTGTTTCCGTACAAATTGTGAAATTTTTTGCTCTAGTTCTGTGAAAATTGCCATTGGTAGTTTGATAGGGGTTGCATTGAATCTGTAGATTGCTTTGTTTGGTATAGTCATTTTCACAATGTTGACTCTTCCAATCCAAGAATATGGTATGTCTCTCCATCTGTTTCCATCTTTAGTTTCTTTCATCAGTGTCTTATAATTTTCTGCATACAGGTCTTTTGTCTCCTTAGGTAGGTTTATTCTTAGGTATTTTATTCTTTTTGTTGCAATGGTAAATGGGACTGTTTCCCTAATTTCTCTTTCAGATTTTTCATCATTAGTGTATAGGAGTGCAAGAGATTTCTGTGCATTAATTCTGTATCCTGCTACTTTAACAAATTCAATGATTAGCTCTAGTAGTTTTCTGGTAGCATCTTTAGGATTCTCTATGTATAGTATATCATGTCATCTGCAAACAGTGACAGCCTTACTTCTTCTTCTCTGATTTGGATTCCTTTTCTTTCTTTTTCATCTCTGATTGCTGTGGCTAAAACTTCCAAAACTATGTTGAATAAGAGTGGTGAGAGTGGGCAACCTTGTCTTGTTCCTGATCTTAGTGGAAATGGTTTCAGTTTTTCACCACTGAGAACAATGTTGGCTGTGAGTTTGTCATATATGGCCTTTATTATGTTGAGGTAAGGAGAAACAGAGGAGAAGAACCCCCGTATTTAGAAGTCAGGCAGAGGAAAACAATCAGGTAAGGAAACTGAGAAGGAACAGCCTGTGAGTCATGAAAAACATTTGTCATGAAATGTAAGAGAGAAGACTTCTTGAAGAAGGAGGAAGTAGTCTCTTGTGCTGAATGTTCCTGGGTGGTTGAGTAAAGTGAGAAGTATCTGTGGGATCAGGCAATCAGCAGGATATAGGTGATCCTGACAAAAGCAGTTCAAGTGGGGATATGGGGGCAAGAGCCAGAGTCTGGGGGATGAGGAGTGTTTGGGAGGGGAGGACGTGGACACGGCCAGTACAGTAAATAAACCCTTTCCAGAAGTTTACTCTAAAGGGAAGCAGAGAAATGAGCCAAGAGCTGAAGCTGAGTATGATGTTAAGGGAAGATTTTTGTTTTTTTTTTTTATAAAGAGGAGATAGTAGAGCAAGTCTTAGCTGATGGTTTCTTCCCTTTATATTGGTTAATTCCTGTGAAATGATGTGACCAGGAACCAGGGCTGGCTTCATCCACATGAGACCAGTGCAGGCACACATTGCCTTGTGTTCACAAGGGCACCACACGTGGGCTTCACTGCCTCCAGCTGCTGTCTCTAAATTCTTACTAATTTTATCTTAGAATTTATGTGAGGTCTGATGGGGTAGTGGATCACCTGCCAGGGGCTTGGAGCTTTGCCTCATAGTCTGTCCCCTCCCTAGGAAGCCTTCTAAGTCAGTTACCTAGACCCTCCTACCCTCCTCCTACAACGAGGATTTGGGTGCTGATGAGGGGGATGTTTGGGGGTAAGCACCCCCATGACATACTCAGGCGGGGCGTGGTGGTGGCTGTCATTGCCTCAGGCTGGCAGTTTGGTAGGTGGCCAGCTGGGCACTGTCTCTTGGGATCTCACTCACCACCTTCCCATCCAGATACTGAGTATGTCATGGAGTTCGATTTGGAATCAAGTGATGTAAAGATGTACTCACCACCCAGTAAGACCAGCTACCAAAATGCATTTTATCATCAGATCAGCCTACAACTTAAACACAGCAGGACTGAGGCGTAGGAAGGTTAAACCACTGAAATCGGATAGCCACATGGCGACATCCTGAATCTTGATATAAATGAATCTCATTTATTTCAGTTATAGATATCCTCCCACGATGGCCAACCAGAATGTATTTATAAAATTAAACAAACCTAGGGGATTGATTTTACATAAGAATACATCAGACACTCATTACGTGCCTGCCGGTGCATCCTGCTTCAGAGGGCTGAGTCATCTCATTTCACAGTGGCATTCATCTTCACGTCTGGTCTGTGTCTGTGTGCAGGCTTCTCTCCTTACGAGGGTACCAGTCATATCGGTTTAGGGGCCTAGCCTACCTTACTCTGGTACGACCTCATCTTAACTGATTACATCTGCAACAATGTCATTCCCAAATAAGATCACATTCTTTGGTACTAGCGGTTGTGACTCCTATGTATCTTTTTTGGGGGGGACCCTCAACTCATAACCTATACCCTTGGTTTGACTGCTAACTCCAGCCATTACTAGCTCTACGACCTTGAGCAAGTTACCTACTTTCTTCTCAATGTTTTACTTGTGTTTTGGGGCTAATAGGAATTACATGAAATAATGCAAGGGAAATGCCTAGCACAGTGCTTCATATAGTAAGTGTTGGAAAGTGCTCTCAGATTACCATTTGATTCGTGAACGGGGCTTATACTTAGGGTTTTATGTTAGGATGCTGCTTCAGAGGTAGTATCTCTCACTTAGAAGACATCTATTAATTGTTAACATGGGATCTATAAACAGGATTCTGAGGAACCCTGTGATTTATACCAAGACTAGTTTGTATGCTTGTGTTCTTTATTCTCCCTGGAAAAAGAGTCCACGTATTCACCCAAGGAGTCCATGCCGCCCCCTCAACTTTAAGGTTGTGCTTGTAGCAATTCATGGTGAGGTTATAGGGAAGCTTCAATACAGAAAACTTAGAGCTGAGTCTGAGAGACAGGTGGATGTCAGGTGGAATAAGGGAAACCCGTGCTCCCAGGAGTGCGTCTCAAAACGGGGTACTGTGCCTAGGTTATCTCACTTTATCCTCATCACAAATTATGAGGAACATATCAGCCACGCTGATTTCCAGAGCAAGGAGTGGAGATTCTGCAAGGTTAGAAAGGCTGCCCAGTTCACGTGCTAGGAAGAGGCAGAGCAAAAACCCTCACCCAATTCTGGCTGCCTCCAGCCCAAGGAGGCAGCTTTGTGCTGCACGGTATTTGCTCATCCTCTTCTAATTTGACTCTTAAAGTAATCCTGAGATAAATAAGAAAGCGATTATTATCCCTTATTTGGATGAAAATACAAGTCTAAAGATGATTTTAAAAAACACTAGCCAAGGGGACTTCCTTGGTGGTCCAGTGGGTAGAAACTCCACATTCCCAATGCAGGGGGCCCAGGTTCGATTCCTGGTTGGGGCAATAGATCCCGTATGCATGCTGCAACTAAGAATCCACATGCCACAACCAACACCTGGTGCAGCCAAAATTAATTAATTAATTTAAAAAACAAAAACACTAGCCAAGGTAACACAGAAAATAAATGATATATTGATGGCTATCTCTGATTCCCACTGTTAAGTTCCACCTTCCAAAAGTAATCAAAAATAGCTCGTTTACTGAGCACCTACTGTACTCTGGATATATGCCTGCTTTACGTAATCTAATTTAGTTCCCACCGTAGCCCTGTGAGGTAGGTATCTATTTTAAGGATGAGGAAAAATGGAAGCAAGACTTCCAGGGAGAGATGGTGAGTGCAACACATTCTTCTCCTTCCAGTCCCCGGGGAATCTGCAGTGTTACGTGTCTCTCGAAGTAGAGGTGCTTGGATATCTGTTTAAAAACTGGTTGGGTCCTTCTACCACTTTGTCAAAAGAAAGAAACTAGTCATCTGCTCTCCACACATCCACACTGTGGTTTATCCTCTGGAGAGGAAAGTCCCTTAACGGGAAAGACCTGGCACACTGAGGGCCACCAGTGCCTCGTGGAGAATGGAGGAACTGGATAAATTAATGCATGCTGGGTGTGCAAGCCCTCAGCCCTCTTTCCCATTAGGCTCTGATAACACTGACACCAGGGTCCTCCCTCTCCAGACAAGACTCCAGGTAGGGTCTTTCCTGGAGCTTTTGACAACTCAAGAGGAAAATTTAAAGTTAGCCGACTTCAGAATTTTCTAACTCAACATCCTAGCCATTGATTTCTGGAGTGAAGCCTGCTGTCAACAAGTTCCACCCTCATGCTCAGAACTTTCAGACAGGGGTTTAGGTCTCCACACTTAAAGATGAACAGATAACCAAGGATTTTCGGACACGTGGGAAAGGCTTCTAATAGGACCGACAGATACTGAAACACATCAACAGAGAAAACAGCAACTTGACGATAACTATGAGAGAGAGATGTGATATAGCGACCAATAATTTATTTTGATGAAAAAAAATAGGATACCAAGAGAGCAACATTCATAGACCAAAAATTAGTGTGAGGAGAAAAAATTACAGCAAAAATGGAAAAATTCCAAAGGTTCAGAAGATAGATTTAAGAAAATTTCCTAGAATAATGAACAGAGATAGAAAACAGAAGGGTAAGTACAAGAAAACTTAAGAGCCAGTCTAAGAGTTCTAGTTTTAAATAATAGTAGGTACAAAAATAGAGCAAGAGAAAATAAAAGGGAGGAAACCATCACTATATAATTTAAAGGAAAAAGAAAAGCCCAGAACATTTCCAGATTGAATGAGCCTATGAAGTGCCCAGCATGAGAAATAAAATAAGCCCATATAATCATAAAACTTCAAAACATTCAGCACAAATACACAGTCCTGCAAGGTTCCAGAGAGGAAAACTGTTGCTACATCAGAGGGTCTGCCATCAAAATAGCTTTAACGTAACAGCAACACAAAAAGCTAGAAATTAAGGAGAGCCAGGCCTCAAAATTTGGGAGGAAATCGAACCTAGAATTCAATACTCAGCCAAACTTGCGATTGAGTGCGAGTAGAATAATATATTTTGCATATTTATAAGGCTTCAAAAATTTACCTCCCATGCAATCCTTCCTACAAAACTGTTGTAGAATGCACTCCACGAAAACAGGGGGATCAAGCAAGAAAGAAGGAGACAGTGCATGCGATAAGCAGGGACTCCTTCGTGAAAGAGGAGTGAAGGAAATCCCTAGGACGACTGTGACGGGGAGCCCAAGAATGACAGCTGGGAAGCAAAAAGGATAAAGAGTCCAGGTTGGAGGGCTCTGGTAGAGACATTTTCAGGAAGATGGCCTTGTGATTGATGCACTTGAACATGTTGAAAGGGAACTTAGACAACTAGAGAAGAGTTTGAGATCGAATTAGGAAAAAGTCTATAGAAAAGCAAACAAGTATAAACAAGACAATTATTAACTCCAGGGAAAACCAAAAAAAACATGTGCAAGAAGGGAAAACCGGTTGTGGTTTACTACATGACTCAGGTGTGTGTACCATTTCCATACTCATAATAATGGAAATACTGAATATTGATCTAATTGAAATTATTTTATCAGATACAGCTATACTGTATTAGAAAGACAGGAGCATGTTGGGGTAAGACCAAAAGACCAAGGAAGTGAGCTAAATGCCCACCTGCCACCTTGAAAATTCAGTAAGTAATGCCTAAAACTGACAAGAAAAAAAAAAAGATACTATTTAGATGATACGGTGGAAACTACCCAACTTATAAACTCAAAGAGGTAAAAGTGTTAGCTTCTTGGCCAGAAGAGATTGAAGCGTGAGACAAGTGGATCATAGGACTAACATCAGTGTTTAATGTAGATATAGATAAAATAAAAATAAAAATGATAAAAATAAAAATGTCTTTGATAAAAATAAAAATGTCTAAAAGATAGAAAAACTAATCAAAATAGTAATCGGTTATCTTTAGATGATTTTGTTTTTCTTCTACTTTTCTGTATTTATGATAAAAGCATATGAGTTTTATATAAAAAATATTCATTATGAACAAGAAATTGAAACTCAGAAACGGCCAGTAAATTTCCTAATTCCATTTATCTTGTAGGTGGTGCATCTAGGATTCCAGTGCAATTCTGTCTGACTCAAATCATTTTTTATCTTTCATCAAAGCATTCCACCTTCACTAAAAACCAAGAAGCAAAATTGCCATGCCAAAATACTTGCTCCCCTCTCCATAGAGCTTCTTTCTTTCTATACCAAACACTTGATTGCTTTCATTTGTCTACTTATTTGCCTATGTATTTATTTATACTCATTTAATTCCAGAAAGATTAAAAAATGGATTCCAAAGATAAATACACTATAGCAAAATAAAATGTAAGTGGGGCAGGGGCATTCGTTTATCCAGGTTCTCACAAATACAACTGAATGAGTCATACTCAGTTTCCTGAGGATGTGACTTGAACCCAAGCTCCTTTTGTTTTTCCATCTGCCTTCAGTGCCTAGCACAGTCCTGGCCATAGAGATGCTCAAAAAATATTGGTTGATCTGACTTGCTAGTAAGCTCCTTTTGTTTTTCCATCTGCCTTCAGTGCCTAGCACAGTCCTGGCCATAGAGATGCTCAAAAAATATTGGTTGATGTGACTTGCTAGTAAAGCTATGGCTTCTGGAGGAGCAAGCTGAACTTCCTTCCTCCTTGTTGTGACTGTCTTGAAAGGGTTTAAGTAGTTTTTTTGCTAACTGCCTCCATTTGGGAATATAGCATAATTCACCTAATTAATGGAAAACTGGTAAAATCCCCCAAAAGAACTATTTTTAACCAGCACTTCAATTTTTTTTCGGTCCTTTTATTCCCTTTTTGGCAAGTCATGCAGTGTCCATTCTTAAAAATAAATGGGCAAAGTGACATCAGGAGGTATATGGAAGGTATGATGAGGTATATGGAAGACTAATTTAATGTGGGTACCTTCCAGTTGCCATAGTGAGATACATTTACTTCTGTTTGAAGATCATGCAGCAGTGACAAAGGCAATTTGACTCCTGCTGTTAATTATCCTTCAGTTCCTGGGGTTTTCATCCATGTCCCTGCTTAGGATAGCTGTTGGTTATGAGGTTGGTAGGGTGGAAGATGGCAGTTCAGAGAATGGCAGTTCTTGACACTTTTGGGCTCAGAGAATGAGTAAATCAATCCTTGAGGTGTTTAAGATATAAATCTAGTGCCTTCAGAGAAATCTGAAGTTGTCACCATTCTAATGGAGACTTTCTTTTTTAATTGCCTAGCTCATTAAGAAGCCTTTTGATAATGGGTCAGATAATTGGTAAGATATTCCTTAGGAGCTACGTTACCCATTTTATTAAAAAATTTTTTTTAATTTTTAATTGAAGTATATAGTTAATTTACAATGTTGTGTGGAGGTACCAATTTTAAATGATGACATGCTAGGAGAAGAAAAATATCTTTAAAATGTTTCCTCCTAAGCTATTACATAATCTGTTAAACTTTGGTGATGGGACTTCCTTCACTTAATAAGTATTGATTATGCATGTGCTACGTGCCCAACATGGTTGTAGGCAACGTAGATACCATAGTCAACAGGATGGGCCCAGTGTCTGCCTTCATGGAGGGTATATTCTTGGTACTGTTCATCCTGTGTCATGTCCCAACATCATTTTGCCTCACGTTTTGGCAAGAAAAGCATTGTTCTGGGCTGATACCACAGTGACTCATCCAGTAACAATAGCGAAAACAGTAATAATGATACTTTTATTGAGTTCTAACTAAAAACTCTTGATAAGCACCTTTGATATGCCTTATTTCACCTAGTCCTCCTAATAACCTTAGAAGGGATACTAAATGCAATCAGTTTTGCAGAAGAGGAAATTTAAACTCAGAGAAGTTAACTAATTTAAAGTCCATAGCTAGTAAGCAAAGCAGCCAAAACCCAAACCCTGAATTTCATGCTCATAACCACCATATTGT
Source organism: Phocoena sinus (assembly GCF_008692025.1). Taxonomy (NCBI): domain Eukaryota; kingdom Metazoa; phylum Chordata; class Mammalia; order Artiodactyla; family Phocoenidae; genus Phocoena; species Phocoena sinus. The sequence goes on along the minus strand of NC_045765.1, from coordinate 48,352,033 downwards.
ATTGCAAAACTTCCAGGACGCATCTGTACTATTAAAATCAACAAACTTGGAGCCACACATAGTCAGTTTCAAGTCCAAGCACCACCCCTGGGAGAGTTAACTTTTTTGAGTCTCTGTAACTCATCCACAAAGCAGCAATAATCTGACAGCCTTATGGTGTTTTGGTAAGGATTAATTAGGATAATGTATATAAAGCACTGGATCGGTGCCTATACAATGGGTGTACGTAATAGATAATGAGTATAATTATCAACTTTGACCTAAAATGTGGCACAGTGCAGGCAACAGAGGCCTATTAATTATTTATAGACACTATTATTAATTCGCTTCCAATTCATGGGGATGGGGACAGAGGCAGAAGGGGAGGTCTGAGGCCTTGGGAATCAAATTAAGTAAACGATTTATTGAGAGCCTCATCACACTAGGGTTTGAGTCGCTCAGTAAGTACATCCTCCCTGCCCTCCACTGCTTGGTCACCTGTTCAACTCTTACCCTTTCTGCGAGGCCCAAGTGAAATGCTGCCCTTCCCTGAAGCTCTTTTCATCTTCTATAGTAGGAAGAAATTTCTCCCACCTTAGAACTCGCATGGTTTTTAGTGAACAAAACAGTGGTTCGTAAATAAAGCTCTGCAGACTGGTTCCGGCAAGTTTTCATCAAAATCTTAGGTCCAGCCTCCAGAGCCTGATTCAGATGAGGCCCATGTATCTGCATCTTTAAAACAGTTGGGGTTTTTTGTGTTTTTTTTGCGGTACGCGGACCTCTCACTGTTGTGGCCCCTCCCGTTGTGGAGCACAGGCTCCGGACGCGCAGGCTCAGCGGCCATGGCTCACGGGCCCAGCCGCTCCGCGGCATGTGGGATCTTCCCGGACCGGGACACGAACCCGTGTCCCCTGCATCGGCAGGCGGACTCTCAGCCACTGTGCCACCAGGGAAGCCCTAAAACAGTGTTTTGTGTGATTTTGGTGGGCAGACATATTTGGGAATCACTGTAGGACAACATGAGGCTCTCAGTACATATGCATTCCTTTACACTGCAGTCATGTATGTGTAGGTTTCATTTCTTTTCCTTGGAGATGATCTTTCTGATATTCCAATTCAATGTAGGGATAAAAATAAGAAAAAAATAGAAAGAGGAAGTCCCTTGTAACATTTTTCACAGGTCCTAATCACCTCCTCTAAGATGTTTTACTGCATTTCCTGGACAGCTGTTCCTGCTGTATGTTCCCATAACACTCTGATTTTCTCCCTACAGCAGTGGAGCTTGTGTTACTTGGAACTTGAATGAGTTTTGCTAAAAACATAAAAATTGAAAAATCATTGGAAGAATATCAGGGTGCCTGCAGAGTAATCAAGATAGGCCCTATCTGAATAGAAAGCCGCACACTTTAATGCTATCAGGGATCCCTTTTTATCGTGCAAGTCCACTTTATTCCATGTGTTGGTTTCATTTCCTGGGACCTACCGACCTGCTTTTTCTCCATTTGGCCAGTTCTGTTCTCATGTTCAGACAGCTTTGTGATAGCGGGGAAGCATGCATTTCCAGATCAGAAAACCCTGCATGTAGAGTATATAGACTGGAATGACTCAGGTCACAGTCCCCCTCCCAGACCACGGCTTCTGGCAAAGGGTGGGGGACATGATGAGTGACAGATACCAGTGACCGCACATGGTTGGTGGGATCAGTGTTATAAGACAGGATCCATGAAAAAAAAGATCTTGCTGAAGAAGACAAGCCAGAAAAATGGACACTGTTGTGAGACAAGTCTTTCCCTGACTCTGTGCTGCATATATACTACTTTCTCGGGTACAATTACCTACATTTAATGGGCTGCAGCAGAGAACAGCGTTTGAGGACAGCTCCGGACTTCACCCCTTGGAGCTGCCCCTTGCTTACGCTGTGGCCTTGAGAAAATTACTTCATTACTCTGGGCTGCAGTTTGCTCAGCTTAAAAAAATGGCAATAATAGTAGTACTATTTCATCGGATTGATGGAAAATTGAGATAATATATCTCTGGTGTCCCACTAGACTGTCAGCCCCAGGAAGGTAGGCAACCTTGGCTTTCTTTCTCCCCGGCACAGAGCACAATGCCTGGTTGTTACTGCGTGAGCCATCAGTACAGCTTTGTTGTCGGTGAACGCAGACCAAGTTCGGTGAGCATGATCTGTACCTTTACTCCACCGAAGTGTCTATTCTGCCGTAGTGGGGGGAGGGAGGGGGGAGGAATTACACACACGCACGCGCGCATACACACACACACTTCCTGAACTGGAATGAAGAAGGGGCACATGGGGCCAGCTAAGCCATTACTGTCTCCATGTGGAATTGACTCTGCCTTTAGAGAACCACAGCCAACCCCATGTCATGTTTAAGCAACCGATGTGTGTAATGTATCAATTGGGACCAAAGAGCACTGGAATTTAACATCATGCTGTATAAGTAAAGTGTTTACTAAATAAATTACCAGCATAAGCAAGATATGGAGAGCCTGCTTCAAGAGGATATTTCCCAAAGCACTTAGAAGTATCCACTTATTAACAATACATTGGCATGATGGCATGCAAGGAAATGATTGATTGTTTGGGCTTTTAACTTAAGCAGTAGCAGGAGTCTTTAGAATTGTTGGAATTTGGAAACTTTTTTGCTCTGTGTATCTTGGATAGATATAACCTTAGAATAAATTATGTTGTATTTTAATACAAGTACATGCTTTTAACAACAACAACAAAAAATGCCTTTTTTAAAAAGACTTAAGTCCAGAGGGACAAAAAGGGAAAGATGGATACATTTGACCATATAAAATTTGACTATAAAATATAAATTTAACACTTAAGTTTTCTACCTTATTAAAAATGTTTTAAAGTCAAAAGCCAAATGGACAGCCTAGAAAAATATTTCCGAGATGTACTAAGAGAAAGTTAATTTACTTAACACTTTAAATGCATTTGCAAATCAATAAGAATAACTCATTAGAAACAGGGAAAATATATGAATAGGCAGTTCTTTGAAAAAATAAATGTACAAAGATATGAGACTTTACTCATTAAAGAAATACAGCTGACCTTTGAACAGCAATTGTGTGGTCCACTAATTTTTTAAAATAAATACGTACTACGGTAACTACAGTAGTACACGATCTACCTTGGATTAAATCCGCAGATACGAAAACACAGATATGGAGGAAACTCAGATTTGGAAGGCTGACTATAAATTACATGTGGATTTTTGCTGACAGCAGGGCTGGCACCCCTAACCCCCTACATTGTTCAAGAGTCAACTGTATAAAGTAAATAATTCAATTTTTTTTTCACTTGTCAGATAAAGGACAGTTGATGTGATAGTGTTGGCAGGGTGGTGGACAAAATGTCACTCTTACACGTTGCTGGAAGGAGATTGGGTGCAACATCTTTGGAGGGCTGTTGACGATATCCATTAAATTGGAAAATCCACATAATCTTTGTCCCAGTAGTTCTACTTTTATAAAGTTAGCCTACAACACATGTACATAAGCTGATCAAGGATGTTTATGGTAGTATTGTAGGAAATAGCAGATAATTAAATCATCTTTGAACGTCCATCAACAGGCTAAATATTTTATGTATATTTATGCAATGAAGTATAAAGGAGCTATTTAAAATAATTAGATATAGAGCTATATGTAATGGTATGAAAGGACAGAAACAGTATAATTATGTAGAAAGGGCTTATAATCTCTGTCCCTACAGGAATGCTAGTACCTTGCTATTGCTGTCAAAAGGGAATACATATAATATGCAGGAAAAAATCTCTTAAAGGATACAGAAGAAATGGTTAATAGTGGTTGCCTTCTAGGAATAGAACTAAAATTTTGCAATGGGAAGAAGACTTAATTTTCTCTGAATAATTGTACTTTTTTATCATTTGTAACTTTTAGCTTTCAGTGGGCCAGACATTATACTTCTGTTTTATAGCATCTCATCTTCAAAACCACTGGCGAGTCAAGTTTAATTAGCTCTGTTCTACAGATGGGGACCTTGTGATTTGAAAAGATGGAGTAACTTATCTAGGGTCCCACCACTGGTGTCCTTGTTCTCTCATCAATAGAAAGGTTTACAGAAATATCAAGGAGTGCGATTCTCAATAATCTCACGTATGTTCATGATTCCATTCTTAGGAAGGCTGAAATATTTTTAAAGAAAAAATAAAATATTTTCCAAATATTTTTACCTCAAAAGTAGAAAAAAGAATAGATTTTCTGCTTTACTTTCTAGAATGCTCTTCTCCCAAATTCCAAGTGTCAGGGTGGTATAACAAAGTCTAAAAAGTGTTTCCCCTTTTCTTTCCTTCAACACTGTTTATTGACCACAATGTTTAGACTGGGGAGATGGTGAGAGAAGTAGAACAAAGGAAATAAAGAGCATCAGGCCTGAATCCCACCATCAGTACGCTTCCGTTTAGGGAAAGACTTGGGAAAGCCTGACTTGTGATTCTAGAAGGATAGACAAAGAAGTTCCACCTTGCTTCTCCTGATTCTACCTCTGGAATGGGTGGACAGCTATAGAGAGTAAAAATGTGGGTGCAGAATCAGAAAGGTGTATATGAATTTACATGAAGGTGGATTTATTCTATCCACTCCTCCACTCAAGTGTTGGGTGTGGCTTTGTGACAACAGTCAACTGCTGTCCCCTTAGTTGGTCTTATTGTCCATGTGACTTATAAATTCGAGCCTACCAGAGAGCTGAGTGTGACTTCAGTGCTTAAACATTTGTTTTTCATACAGTAGCCCCTAAGTGCAATTCCTTGGGTGCTCACACAAGGGAAACAAAACTGAATTGGACTTTGACAGACTGTCTTGGTCTTCAAATGGGGTACCTTCTCCGAGGATTTACATGTGTAGTTTTGACTGAACAGGTTTTGCCTTACTTTCTGACTTACGAACCTAACCCCAAGATGAGTGAGTCACAATACTAGCTATAATCATGGCCAATTATTTAATCTCTCTGAGGCTGAACACGCCCATCTGTAAAAGCCGTAAGGTTACTGAGAGAATACAATGAGGCATACAAAGGAAACATACATAAACAGACCTCTAATGCTATAGAATTTCTGTGTCTGGTAGATTAGTGGAGAATGTGCACCTATCCAAAAGAAAAACTCTAAAATAAGTCCTTTTAAGATACTTAGTTTTAAAAATAAATAAAAATATTCCGTGGGATCTCATAACGTTAGGATCTGTTCAGCTTTGTCTATTAACCTGATATATCTCCAGGCAGCCTTAAGAATACTGTACGTACTGACGTGATGGTTGCTAAGACTGAGGTGAGAAGACCTGTGTGAAAGCAAGACTGAGGCACAGAGGAAGGTGCCGGAGGTTGAGCTGCTGTTGCCTGTTTCCCCGCAGGCCACATTCCCTGGCCCAGCCCTATCAGCGTAAGTGAGAACCAGATTCTGTCTCTCCCTACACTCAACCATGACCTTCAAAACCCCACAAAGACCCAGGGTCTAACAGGGTCTCCAGGAGACCCTTTTTATCTTATTGGCACCAGAGCTTCTCCAGGAACCAGAAGGAAAGTTTTAGAACATGATACAAGGACAAGACACAAGAAGAAGCCACAACAAAGGTTACTTTGCCTCAGAGATTGAAGAAAACACTGCTGCAAGGCCACCACACCACAGATTGCAAAGCCCAGATGTGTAGAAATGACACTGACAGCTGCCATTTACTTCCGTGTTGCCTGCTAATATCCACGTGTCATGATAGCAGCTTACCACGGTATTTGCTGGGAGGTCTGAATTAGCCTATTCCCTAAGCAGTAGTAGTAGTACTAGTAAAAGTAGTTTGTTCCAGTTCATATTCTAAGTACTTGACATATGTTAACTCATTTCATTTTGCTATAAAACCTATGATGTATATATTACTTTGATCCCTATTTTATCAATGAAGATACAGAGCATGGAAATAACTCGACAGGAAAAAAAAAAAGAAATGGCCAGGATTACACAAGTATTCATTGTAGGAGCTGGAATTTGAACTCAGGTAGTCTGTCTCCACAGACTGTGCTCTTAATCTCAGGGGCTGGTAAATTTTTTGTAAAGGGCCAGCTAGTAAATATTATGGCATCGATTTTCATATGGTCCCTATTGCATATTCTTTATTGTTTTTTTCTAAATCCTTTAAAAATGTAAAACCGATCTTAGCTCACAGGAGACACAAATACAGGCAGCAGGCCCATTTTGGCTGTGGGCCATATGTAATCTGCTGGTTAATACTGCATGGGGTGATCAAAGGTTTAAGCACACAGTGGGTGGGCTATTGCATACTCCCCTTAGGCAAATCCTATATGCCTATAATATAATTGGTTTTCTGTTGACAAAAGAATCCACAGTTCTGACTTCATCTCTCTCTCTCATTTTGTCTGAATTGATGAGGTTTGGTTGCCTTTTCAGTCAGCCTTCCTCCAAACTAGTGTTGCTGTTGTTGGACATTTAAGAAGGGACCGTAAGGATGGAATAAGAGCTTATTTTTCAGTCACTTTCAGCGTGTCATCGGCTTTCTCTCCAGGATGTATTATTATACAGGGAAGTGACCTTAGGCACTATGGCATTGGACTGGAGTTGGATCTTTCTTTGACTGACTAGAAACAAAGGCATAAAATAAGATGTAGTATCTCTAAAACCTTAAGGTTGCCACTTTTCTGGGACCTAACCTGACATTAATTAAGGCAGTTCTGCTAGTAGAAATTTATCAGCAACCTGGCATCTAATGCTTTATCATTTTCATTAAAGCTTAAAATGGCTTAATAAAGAGACACGGTTCGTGAAATGGATTGATATCGCAATGGAACGTCCTGCTTTCTAGGTACCTGCTATATACTTGGAGATTCAAAACATCATCACAGCATTGTAGGCTAGGCTGCTAGTGAAGAAACCACTGTGAGTTATTGGATTTGCTAAAAATGAAATAAATCTTGGTTATTTAACACTTCCATAGTACATAATGCATAACTCAGCCTCATGTGGTGAGTGTGAGGAAATCATTGCATTGGTTATTTCAGTTTGAAACTTAAGAAAAAACTTACAAAAGTGTTTTTCAAGTTATTTTGACCACAACTCATAGTAAAATATAGACTAAAAGAATTCTCACGATACAGTACACGTCTATCTACACACAGATGTAAACTGAAACAAAAGTTTCAGAGTCAATACTACTCTAACTACATTTGAGACATTTCTGATATTTTATTATCTATTCCAGTCCATTAAATTTTTTAATGTTCTTTATTACAACTAAATTTATTTCATAATTTATTAATGGGTCTTGACTCAGTTTACAAAACACTTCCCTAGAAGACCCACATTCTCACACTGCTCTGGTTTACAAGAAGCAACTGTTTGGGGGTTCTTCTGTATCTTTACATCTTACTTTATTTGTTGAGAACCAGATTTATGTGAGATTTATGTGTAAATCACTGTACCAGGCTCCATGGGAAGTGCAAAGAGATGCCTTCAACTACCCCAAGCCAGGAATTTTCTGAGTTGCCAGGAAAATACAGGTGAACAAAGCAACATATAATCTCTGCCCTCATAGAGTTTATGATCTAGTGAATGAAAGAAACTCAGAACTCAAGGAGTTTGGGAAGACAACATAGTCAAGTGAATGACTTAAGTAAACTGTTTTATTAGCATTTTTCTGGATAAAAAGTATTTCTTTATCTAGCAGGGTCAGTCCCATTCTTACAAATGAGAAAATGGAGACTCAGAATCTGTCATTTAGGCTTAAAGACTTAAATATAAGACATGACACCATAAAACTCCTAGAATAGAACATAGGCAAAACATTCTCTGACATAAATTGTACCAATGTTTTCTTAGGTCAGTCTCCCAAAGCAATAGAAATAAAAGCAAAAATAAACAAATGGGACCTAATAAAATTTATAAGCCTTTGCACAGCAAAGGAAACCATAAACAAAAAGACAACCTATGGACTGGGAGAAAATATTTGCAAATGATGTGACAGACAAGGGCTTAATTTCCAAAATATACAAACAGCTCATACAACTTAACAAAAAAAACCCCAAACAACCCAATCGAAAAATGGGCAGAAAACCTACATAGACATTTCTCCAAAGAAGAAATACAGATGGCGAATAGGCACATGAAAAGATGCTGAACATCACTAATTATTAGAGAAATGCAAATCAAATCTGCAGTGAGGTACCACCTCACACCAGGCAGAAAGGACATTATTACAAATGTTGGATAGGGTGTGGAGAAAAGGGAACCCTCTTACACTGTTGGTGGGAATGTAAATTGGTGCAGCCACTATGGAGAACAGTATGGGGGTTCCTCAAAAAACTAAAAATAGAGTTGCCATATGATCCAGCAATCCCAGTCCTGGGTATATAGCCAGACAAAACTATAATTCAAAAAGATATGTGCACCCCTACGTTCATAGCCACATTATTTACAACAGCCAAGACTTGGAAGCACCCTAAATGTCCATCGACAGAGGAATGGATAAAGAAGACGTGGTATATATACAATGGAATATTACTCAGACATAAAAAAGAATGAAATAATGCCATTTGCAGCAACATGGATGGACCTAGAGATTATCATACTAAGTGAAGTAAGCCAGACAGAGAAAGACAAATATCATATGATATCACTTATAGGTGGAATCTAAAAAAATGATACAAATGAACTTATCTACGAGACAGAAAAGACTCAGTTCTAGAGAACAGACTTGTGGTTGCCAAGGGGAAGGGGTGAGTGGGGGAGGGAAGGACTGGGAGTTCGGGATTAGCAGATACAAACTATTATATACAGGATGGGTAAACAACAAGGTCCTACTGTAGATCACAGGGAACTGTTTTCAATATTCTGTGATAAACCATAATGGAAAAGAATATGAAAAAGAATATACATATATGTATAACTGAATCACTTTACAGGAGAAATTAACATAACATTGTAAATCAACTATACTTCAAGAAAATTAAAAAAAAGAATCTGTCATTTACCAGAATTACATCATTGTTTACAGGCCAAATCCAGGATTATTTGTAATAGACATGCTGCCTCACATGGTTAAATGCTTTGGTTTTTTTTTTTGAAATAAAGTGGGTTGGGAGTTTAAAAGAAGTGATGATTAAGTCACATTATAAAAATGTTTTCACCTTGAGAAAGCTTGGAAGATGAGAGGTCCCATTACTCATCTCTCTTTCCTTCAGAAGGAGCTAATCTGATTTTTTTTTTTTTTTTTTGAAATCGACAAATTATGTCTTTTAAAGAGAAGAATGGCACCTTCTTGTACTTTGCAATCTTTTCTGATTAAATTCTTAAAATCCCTCATTTGGAATTTTACTCATCTAAACCCTTATTTCAAAAACCAGGAAAGAAAGTGGGACATTTTCTGCAGATTATCAAGGAAAGGAACCAAAGAATGTCACCTGTCTGGGAGAATCTAGGCTTTGTTCTTCTCTTCACCAAGCATTTCTTGAGCATTGACCCAAGAGACCATGCTATCTATACACTAAACATCTACTGCTCCTAGGAAGGAGTGAACATGTTATTTTTTTTAAATTGATGTATAGTTGACTTAAAATGTATTAGTTTCAGGTGTACAGCATAGTGATTCAATATTTTTATAGATTATATTCCATTTAAAGTTTAGGAGTGGAAATTTTTAAATGTCAGATGGAAAAGATCATCTCAACTTCAAATGAAGTATATAAAATAGACTTTTATACTCATAATCATCCTCTTCTCTTAGATATCTGTGCCTTGGGGATCAACTTATTCTGTAAACTTACATGTGTAATAGTTTCTTACTTGGGAAAATTGAGATCATTTGGATACACTAAAGAGCGGTTTTAGTGAGAAAACAGACAAGGAGAAGATTTTTAAAGTGCCAACCCTTAGTAGAATTGTATGCACAGAGGACCAGGTCTCTGGCCACCTACGTGAAACCCTCTGTTATATCCACTTAGAGCCCAACAACTTCTCTCTTAATGTTCACCAAGAGTTTTAATTGCCCACTCATTTTGTGACTATTTAATCCGTAAGAGTCTCTCTGGGGAGGCTTCACTAGACTACAGTCTCCATAAAAGTAGAGATTTTATTTCTACTCTATTACTACTATATCCCCCAGTACTAAGCAATGTGATTAAGTGTTAAAGAAATGTCTATTGGATGAATGAATGGTCATGTTAAGGAATGTTGTTTTAAATAAAGTACTTAGGTTTAGTTCAATCTTTATATATTATTCATTAGCTACTAAAAGAGCACGTGAATCACTCATGATGTTCTTTTTGTTTGTTTTACAGTCAACTTTGACCACTTTGAAATTTTAAGAGCCATTGGAAAAGGCAGTTTTGGGAAGGTGAGAACCAAAATGATTAACCAATAATGGGGTATGTAGCTCAGAGAACAGAGAGCCCAAGAAGGTTCAGATTAGTTACTGGGACCACAGTAAATGATAATTCAGAGATGTTTTCATAATGGGTTTTTATAAAATTGTTACCACAGTTTGAGCAAAGTATGAGACAGGCAGCTGCATAATGAACATGTATGATCTCAGAATTATCTCAAAGTCAAATCAGTTTACTCACTAGAGTTGGAGGCTTTCTCTACACTAATGGGGAGAGTAAGATTTCATAATCATTTGCAAGTTGTACCAGTACATTCAGTAACAGTTGTCTTGTCAGTATAAGAATTAAATCTTTTCATGTGGGAAAGAAGCCACCTGATTTCTGTTTTCCCCAATTGTACCACAGTTTTATTTTTAAAAACCTACCACAAAAATCCTACCATAAAATTCATACACATTCAGTCCAATTCTTTGTAAGAATCTTCTAGATTCATATCCTGATTACTATTGTGTCTTGTGGAAACATACTTTAACAGAATACCTCATATTTCATAGTGAACTTGCATTTTAGAATCATCTGCTCTCGACTTTATCAGGCATTATATGAACCTCTAAAAGAGTTTCACAAACATGCACATCACGCTTCGTGTTTATCCCCATGCTTCAAGTCCTTTTTGGTTGTATCACCTATGGCTGTCAACAGAAATTCTCACACAATATTGTTCATCTTGACAGTTTAGTCATGCCTATTTTGGTCACTAAAAAGCAGAATACGGATGCTGTTAGTTATTGGAAGATTCCTGACATGGAGGCAGCTATTTTCCCCAAAATGCAAAATCCCCAAAAGCAAAAACAGGCAAACTCATTTGAGAAGGCAGAGATTTAGAAATTGACTTGGTACAGGGGAAGAAAGTGAAATTTTTTACTCTGAAATCAGAGCTAAGTGGCAACTTTAACATCAGAGAATCTGCAAGTGATGGGGCCTCCATGCTGTGATAAAAGGTCTTGTTCGGTCTCATTCCCATGATCCATCATCTCCCTGATCACTTTCTCACTCTGGTTGGCACCATTAGGTCTGCATCGTACAGAAGAATGATACCAAGAAGATGTATGCGATGAAGTACATGAACAAACAGAAGTGTGTGGAGCGCAATGAAGTGAGGAATGTCTTCAAGGAGCTCCAGATCATGCAGGGGCTGGAGCATCCTTTCCTGGTTAATTTGTGGTAAGTGGTTTTCTTGGACCTCTGAATGGGACACTCCTACCTTCACCCCCACATCCTCTTACATAAACACATCCTGATTTCTATGTGTGCATTGGCAAAACCCTCATTGGGATCTTCCTCGGGACTTTCGTTCACCTTGGCTTCTTTGACTTTATAAAGAAACAAAAATGTTATATTATCACCAGTAAATACTGCTCAGTTCAGTTGCCATATTTCCCCTTGTCCTTGAGGTCAGTATTTTTTTTAAAGCATTGTCATTCAATAGGCTGGCAAGGAATGAGTTCAGATGTCTTCTCACTCATTAGGTCTTTTTCCCCCTTACTCGTGGGGCAGGGACTTGGAGTGCAAAGTACGGCATCACTGGCAGAGATGAGGTTGACTGTTAGGACTTGTACAAAACACTTTCTTCTTAAAGTGATTGGCAATCAACCTTTTTTCCTTGCAGCATACTTTTTAAGCAGCCACATATACACCTGTGAGTTGGAAAAGGATGGGTGCTGCCTTTCTCACCAAATAGACTTTAACACAACCGGAGCTAATTTATGTCAGTAGCTAGACATTAAATGACTGATCTGCTCTCAAAGCCATTATCATAATCCAAGCCTTAGAAGACAGCGGAGACGCTTGCATTATCTACTACTTCCTGCTCTCTTCTTACCCATGGAGGTCTTTATGTGGCTGGCTCATTTTGCTCTACATTTTAATGCATCCATTATGTTAAGAGCCAGTTCTTAAAGCTAATTCAGTATGACTGTTATTTAAATATGTATACCAAGCAGTTCTTACTTACTAGCAAAGGGGGAAAAAAAAAAAGAGATCTCTATTCAGAGAATACTAATGGAAAAATCATCGAAATGTCACTGTGTGTTTAGGGAGATTCTCTAGAGGAATCAGTGCAGAAAACCTGTCTCCCTCCATCTTTAATTTATACAGTTCACTTAATACACAATTTGCTTGAAGACTCTATGCCACAGTTGAAAAGAAGATGGTTCTGTGTGACTTGGCAATAGGTGTGTTAGAGTTTATGCACTCTTCAGACATGGGGAAGCTCATTTTGGCCCAGCCTTGGTGTATTTAATCAGTATTTTACAATGGCCTATTCACAATGCTGCCATGTAAAGAGTTAAATGGATGCAGCTCTTTCTTCCCCGTCCTTAGCAATCATCAAATTGCCTTTTTTTACCTCTCTCCACAATGATGATCTTCCCTTTGTTCAAACTCACACTGTCCTCCTTCAAAGGTTCAACCAACTAATTTTCTTCTTTTAAGACCAGGAAACCTTTGTAAGGGCACATTTACCATTTTGCCCTCTCATGCTTGTCTGTCATCCCTGAGTAGGCCACGTTGATTTCATTCTATTCCCTTTTTTTTTTTTTAATAACATGAGTGTTGTGAGACTTTAAGCTGGCCAAAGAGTATAATTTTGCTACTTGCTCGCTTGGTTTCACTCCAGACATCATTCTCTTGTCTGTGCATCCTGACTTGGCAATAACAGGACATATATCCTATTCTACCCTTCTTCTCACTTCTGACACTGAATCTTACAGTAGAATCCTGGGCACCATTAACATGATAGAAGAGAGAGAAGAGACAGCTCCACCCCCATGAGTCTAATACCACATTCAGAACTGGAAACTGATAAGGGACATTCCCAAAGGTACGGCAGAAACCTCTTTGTCTTTCAAACCTTGAGATAAAAGTCTTCAGACTTCAGCATCTTTTCTCCTTCTAATAAATGCTTTCTGCCTTACTCAGTACAGCATAGTAAATATAAGTGATCTTTCCGCAACTATTAAGCACCTTGCAGTGCTTCAGGAGATGTGGCTGTGAGTAATTTACTTTATCATTTTTAAGTCCCATTGTTGTAAGATACGCTTAATGTGTGTAATTTGGGTTGTTTCTATGAGTGAAGTACGCTCAAGTGCTCTGCCCGGTGCCCAGCACATAGTAAGCATCTTACAAACGGTAGCTCTTAATTTCCTTGCTCCATTAAGGCATAGCATTCTCAAGTGCCCATCACTGGTGGCCAGTGTGGAACTCCAAGAGACAAATCTGAAGGGTGCTTGGTCCCAAGGCATCCTGGCAAGCTGTGTGTGGTGAAGGAAGGGGGGAAGAGTCTTCAACTCATTCCCTGTAAGAGCTTATGTTTGTTTTGTCTTCCACCTGCATTCTGCAAATCAAAGGAAAGATTCCCTGTGTATTATGTACAATTGAATCTAGATTTTTCTATCCTGGGTTTAACTAGACTGAGCTTTATATCCCCAAAACTTCAGGAGCCGATTTTCTTAAGAAGCATTGTATGATTAACAAAATAATAGCAACATTTTTTAGACACTCATGTACTTCTGTACCCATTCATGTACTCTCTTTTGCTGATATGTTGTGTTGGCCTGCCAATATTGCTTTTAATAATAATCTTCTCAGGGATGCTCAAAATGTCCTCTGGGGATGTGTTCAGAAAATTCTGGTTTTCAGGATGAAGGAAAACACAAATTGTTTCTCTTTCAAGCAGGTTTTACACTAATGTTAAGAAGTTGGTTTATGACTATATTGGTATAAACACAGACACATGTGATCTTTGAAAACTTTTCTGCTCATTGCAAGTTGAAAAACAGAAAATCACATAGAGAACTGAAAATTCTCCAATAATCCTATCACTTTGAAACCACTCCTAACAGTGTGGACTTTCCAGTAAAATGTCTGCATCTGATTACACATGAGTGCCATTCATTCCTTCATTCGTGTATATATTTCCGGAGCATCACGGTTTATAATCAGGGTTGCCAGATAAAATACAGGATGCATAATTAGATTTGAATTTCAGATAAATAACCAATAACTTCTAGTATATGTCCCAAGGATCACACAGGACATATTTTAAGTAAAAATTACTCATTATGTGAATTTCTAATTTGTGGGCATGTTGTATTTTTATTTGCTCAACCTGGGGACCCTAATTGTAACAGAGGCCCGTATCGTGGGGACGCAGTACTGAGCACAAATAGCGCGTGAATATATCAACTATGAGAAGTGCATGAAGGAACTAAGTAGAAAGAGGGGTGTGGGTGGTATGTTTTGAGGGTTTTCAGGGAAGGAAGGTCACTAGTCTGGGAGCATCAGTGTTAAGGGTGGAAGAAACTTCTGAATTAAAATTCAGCCTCTCCAGACCTCTCCAGACCTGGCTCGACTCAGAACACAGTTATCAGATAAAGGCCTTGTTATAAAGTGAAGGCTGCGGGACAGGGCTGACATCCAAGAAAAGCAAATACAATCTCCCTGCGAGCCCCTCCCTGAGGGCCTCTAAACAAAGCCCTGGCAACCCACAGCCCGCAAAACAATCGCCTGAGTCCTGCCCAGCACAGCCGATCCCCAGGTGTCTTTTGTTCACTGAGATTAAGCCTGCAGCTGCGCACAGCCACTCAGGGCTCTGAGCTCTCCTCACCCTTGTCTCCCGTTCCTCCCGTCCCGTGAACCCCAAGGGTCCCCGTGTGATTTCAGGAAATGAGGAGATGCGATTGTCTGTGTTAAATGAAAAGGACCATGGGTACTGGGAGTGCGAAAAGGGAGCCCCGTGAGATAGCTCAACACAGTCACATAAATGAGTTCCCTGGAAGCAACCTCAATCATCTGTGACTCAGAGTGCCAGCACCTCTTCACGCAATCAGAGACCTTTGAGAACTCAGGGTAGCCTTCAGAGTCCCAGCATCAACCATACTAGCTGCTATTACTTTGGGTTTTACATATATGTTCTCATGTATTCATCCCAACAACCTACGTGGATGGGGATTATTCTTCCCATTTTACACCTGAAGAAACTGAGGCTCAGAGAGGTTACACCATTTCCCCAGAGTCACACAGCCAGGACCCAAACCCAGGAATCCTGATTTCAAAGACCTTGCTCTTCCTGCTATCCTCTACCCTCCCCCACAGATGTCTTGTGAGACTCTGTTACAAAATACGTACAGAAATGCAATTTATTTTGTTGATCTTTCTCCATACCCCACCAGAATACAAAGTCCATGACGCAGATATGTTAGTATCTTTTGTTTACTGCCTCACTCTCCAGCTCCTACAATAGTGCCCAGCTCACAGAAAGGGCTCAATAAATGTATGTTGAATGAATGAATGAACAAACGAAGTGAATTAGCAGTGGGACTAGTCTTCTGGCTCCTGGTTTTTTGCTCTTTGCCCATCGTACCTCTGCCACCTCTTGCACACTCACAAACAGCCCCATATAATCATGCCCATTCCAGATTCTTTGTAGGCCCTGAGGTCAGAGGGACCCGAGTTTGAATCCCTGTTTCGCCACTTGCTAACTGTGTAAATGAAGCAAGTTACATTATGTGTTTTTCTTGGTTTCCTCATCTATAATTGGGAGTAAGAGCAATAGCCATAGCGGAAGGTACTGATACGAATAAGAACATGTATATAAAGCATCTCAAACACAGTAGACATTTAATAAATGATGGCTTTAAACAAACAACTCTGAGGCCCCTCCCAGAAAGGACATGACCCCCCCGCCCCCATAGCCAGAGACGATTCTAAAGATTCTTAGGTGGACAGATGCACCTGAACTTCAGCTGGCTTGGGCATTAGAAAGTCTTTTGTTCTAAAATTTTAACTCAAACAATTTCTTTGAATCTAAAATAAATGTCTTGATATAAAATAAGGAACTACAGAGTGTTCTAATGAAAATAACAAATACCCATATATCGTCACTCAAAATAACTGTTGTAATAGTTTCCTATTGCTGCTTTAACAAATTACCGCACACACCAAACAACAACAACAAATTACCACCAACTTAGTGGTTTAAAACAACAGGAATTGAAGTAGCTGAGGTTAAAGCTATTTTCGTAATATAATGAAAACATTATTTTCCTTTTGCCCTGCATGGTTATTTGCACTGAAACTTCACAGGCAAAACTAATCAGAACAATGATTACCTATGGAATGTACAGATTAACTAGAAGGTTGCATGTGGAAAACTTAGGGAGTAATTGAAAGATTCCATTATCTTTATTGTGGCGTTGCTCACAGGAGAGTATATATTTGTAAAAATTCATTACATTTTATACTTAATATCTGTGCTTTTCACTATAATTTTCCCTCATTAAAATAATATGGAAAATTTTTTTCAAAACACAGATGTATTATATTACAATTCTGGAGGTCAGAAGTGCAAAATCAGTCTTCCTGAGCTAAAACCAAGCTATCACAGGGCTATATTCCTTCTGAAGGCTCTAGGGGGGAGGACTTACTTCCTTACCTTTTCCAGCTTCTCCGGGCTGCCTGCATGCCTCGGTTGATGGCTCCTTCTTCCATCTTCAAACCTCTCTCTGACCTTCTGCCTTCCTCTTCCATCTTTTAAGGACTTCTGTGATTGCATTGGGCCCACCTGGTGATGATGATTCTTGCCCAAGCTCTAGCCACTCTCCACTGGGCCCTCTTCTCAGCTAGGCCTCAACCCTACCCAATAAAGACTTGAACAAAACACTAAAATCCTTTTTAACAGCTCAAGGCCTCATCCTAGGATGACCCTAGCCCACTTACAGTGCTTGCCTGAGAAAACTCAAGGCTGGAGAAAAATTTACTGTTTGCTCCGCGAACACCTGAAGACAGGGCCCCTGTCTCCCAGCCACTGCGGAACGGGAGGAGCCCAATTTCCATACACGGCGTCAGTTAACAAACCAGGTGGGATTCACGCGGACCAACCCCACCTTCCCAGTTTTTGTAAGTTTTCACTTTGCTGGCTCTTCTGAGCCCCTGCTCACCACCCTCTCTATTCCCTATTCAACAAATCAAAGTTGAGTTCAGTTCACAACTGGACTCTTCCTTTTTTTTTTTTTACAGCTTTATTAGAGTATAATTGCTTTACAATGGTGTGTTAGTTTCTGCTTTATAGCAAAGTGAATCAGTTATACATATACATGTGGACTCTTTCTATTGTAGTAGGATATTACGGACTAAACTCTCTCCTTACTACTTTAACCAGTGTCAGCTTTGTTAACTTAGGAAGAGATGCGATTAAATTAAGGATCTTGAGAAGGGGCGATTATCCTGAATTATCCAGTGTTGTCATAGGAAGAAGTTGTCCCTGATGAACCTGGATAGTTGGGGAAGAAGGAAGCAGTCCCTGAAGAAGAACTTGGCAGACAACAGTGTTATTGTGTGGCCAATACATAGTACTTGTTCCATATAGTTGTTGACTGACTGACTGTTGGGCTAATGGCCAAGGAACTGGATCTTTATAATGCAGACTTATTCATTTATTCCTCAATATCACAAAGGATTCCTTAGAAATTCATTGGAAGAACATGTGGTAGCTTACACAGTATCAGAAGTAAAGCTTGAAGAAGTAGGTCTCAGGAGGGTGAGGGACAAAGGCAGTTCTGGGACTCTAGATAGCAGGAAGTAATGGACAGAAGTGCAAAATCAGTCTTCCTGAGCTAAAACCAAGCTACCACAGGGCTGTGTTCCTTCTGAAGGCTCTAGGGGGGAGGACTTACTTCCTTACCTTTTCCAGCTTCTCCGGGCTGCCTGCATGCAGGGTATCTCAGCTGGGATGAATCAGCTCCAGCCAATTTTCTAACCTTGCATCACGGACTCAACATTCAAAGTCCTGGGAGGGAATCCAACTGGCCTTGCTCAGAAACATGCTTACCCCTTCGCTAGAAGAAAGAGTGAAACAGATAATGACTCCCAGATTGTTGGCCGGAAAAACTTGGTGAATAATTGTGTCAGTCACTGAAGAGGAGCAGATTCATTGTCAAAATCAAGAACTCTCTTTAATTAACAAGAACTCTCTGTTAACTTTGAGCTGTATCTTAGTCATGCTGTTGAATAGGCATTGAGTCTGGTGCTCAGAAGAGAAATCCAGAGTCAAAGGAGAAGTCCCACAAAACATGAATATGGGAATCATTGGCTTATAGGTGCTCTTTAAATCAGAGACTTGAAGGAAGCACCTTTGGAGAGAGATGACATAAAAGAAAAGGGCTGAGGACTCAAGACCTAGAGCATTTAATACAGTAGTTCTGACAGAGGAGGAAGACTCAGGGAACTAGACAAAGAAGGTACTCCCAGGAACCTAGCCAACAAGCTAGGGGTAAATCAGGAGAGAATCCTAGAATCAAGAAAGGAAAGTGTTTCAGAAAAGAAGGCATGTAAACCATTTCAAGTGCTGCAGAGAAGTCAAGAATAAGGAGACAACTGCCCACTGACTTGGGAAGGGATAGATGTGGTGACCTTGATATGAGCCAACTCCAAATGGCTGGACAAAAGGTGGAAGGGAGTGGCTTGATCAGAGCATGGGACTGAGTAATTTTCTTTTTCGAGGGTGGAGTGCAAAGTGGTTTTGTTGTGTTTTGAGATTAATCCATGTTGTCACAAGCAGCAATAGTGTATTGTCATTTCCCTATCATAGTCCACTGTATGAATATCCCATGACTTATTTATACATCTTACTATTTTTTATTATGCAACACAATTTTTTTTTTTTTTGCGGTTTGCGGGCCTCTCACTGTTGTGGCCTCTCCCGTCGCGGAGCACAGGCTCCGGACGCGCAGGCTCACCTAGCCGTTCCATGGCATGTGGGATCTTCCCGGACCGGGGCACGAACCCGCATCCCCTGCATCGGCAGGCGGACTCCCAACCACCACGCCACCAGGGAAGCACTGCAACATAGTTTTTAATTGAAGTATAGGTGATATACAGTGTTGTGTTATATATATCCTTTTTCAGATTCTTTTCCCTTATAGGTTATTACAAAATACTGAGTAATAGTTCCCTGTGCTCTACAGTGGGTCCTTGTTGGTTATCTATTTTATATACAGTAGTGTGTGTATATACATCTTATTACTGATGGATGTTTGGGTTGTTTCCAGTTTGAAACTTTTACAAATAGTCCTGCTGTTAACATTCTTCTTTGTGTCTTTTGGTAAACAAAAGTACACACATTTGGGGGCAATAAACCTAGGAATGAAATCACTGGATCCTAAGATTTATGTAGGTTTACCTGGCAAACAGTTTTCCAAATAAGTTGTACCAATTTATATTCACATCAGCAAGATGTGAGAATTCAAGTGACTCTACAACCTCACCAACACTTGGTATTGTCAGTTTCTTTACATATAGGTGTTCCAGTAAATGTGTTAATTGTATCTCATTTGGTTTCATATTGAGTTTCCCTGGTGACTTAGAGTTTGGGAACATTTTTATATGCTTATTGGCCATTGGGAATCTGCTCTTGAGAAGTGCTTGAGTTTTTGGTCCATCTTTTTATGGTTTGCCTCTTTTTCTCATTGATCCATAGAAGTTCTTTATATATTCTGTAAACAAGTCTTTTTGAGGATGTAAATTATTTGCCCAATCTGTGACTTACCTTTTCACTCTCTAATGATGTTTTCTAAAATAATCATTAAAGCTTGAATTTAAATGTGGTATAATTTATCAACCTTTTCCTTTATGGGTAGTGCTTTCTGTGTCATGTTTAGGTAATCTTTGCCCATACCAATGTGAAAATATCTATCCTGTTTCCTAGAAGCTTTGTTGTTTTAGCTTTTACATTTAGATCTATATTCTAGGACCAAGATTCACTTTCTTTCCCCATATGGCTATCTAATTAACCCAACCCCATTTATTGGAGCTTTTATGTTTTCCTTCCTGCATCACAGTAACACATTTGTTATTAGTCATCATATACATGTGGGTTTCCAGACTTTGTTCTATTGATCTACTTGTGTACCTTGACACATTTATCACACTACCCTAAGGACTACAGTTTCAGACTGGTAAAAGAATTCAGTAAAATAATGCTCCTTCTTGGGCTTCCCTGGTGGCGCAGTGGTTGAGAGTCCGCCTGCCGATGCAGGGGACACGGGTTCGTGCCCCGGTCTGGGAAGATCCCACGTGCCGTGGAGCGGCTGTGCCCGTGAGCCATGGCCGCTGAGCCTGTGCGTCCAGAGCCTGTTGCTCCGTGACGGGAGGGGCCACAGCAGTGAGAGGCCCGCGTACTGCAAAAAAAAACCCCCAAAAACCCATAATGCTCCTTCTTGATTATCTTCATTATAGTTGGACCTTTTCAATTCCATATAAATTTCATAATCAGCTTGTCAACTTGTATTTTAAAGCTGCTGTTATTTATATTGGGTTACATTGAATTTATAGACTAGTCCAGGGAGAATTAAAATATTTGAAAGCTATTAAACCTTCCAATTTATCAAATACACACACACATAATTACGGTATCCCTTAATTTCTGTCTTTAGTTTCAGTTTTTAGTGTAGAGTTCTAGCATATTTGTCTTTAGATTTATTTCTAGGTATTTAGTGTTTTTAAATTATTATAAATAGTAATTGTTTATCAAAATGTAATTTTCTAGTAGTTTGTTGCTTGTTTACCAAAATACAATTGATTTTCAATATTGATTTTATGTCCAATGACCTTGTGAAATTCTCTTATTCTTTCTACCAGTAGGCCTGTAGATTCTTTTGGATCTTCAATATTTACGATCATGTCATTAACTAACAGTGACATTATTAGTTCTTCCTTTCCCATCTTCTTACCTTTTACTTTCATGCCCATTGTATTTGCATCGAGAACAATGTCGAATATAGCGGACATCCTTATGTGTTTGTCCTGATTTCATAGGGAAGGTTTTAGGGATTTCAAGATTTCGTATGTTTGCTGTAAGCTCTTCGTAGATATCCATGATCACAATAAGAAAGTTTGCTTCCAGTCCTAGTTTGCTAGAAGTTTTGATCATGAACGGGTATTAAATTTTGTCAAATGTGTTTTTGTTTTATCAAGATCATTTCTATTATGTGGTGAAGTAAATTAATTGATCTGCAGATCTTAAAACAACCTTGATCCTAAAATAAACCCTAGTTGGTCGTGTTCTATTATCCTTTTGTATATATCACTAGACACTATAACACATTTTTAAGTATTTATTTTTATATATTATTTTTATTTATCAACTTTTATTATGTATACCATGTATATTTTTTTTTCAAATGTGCATAAACAAGTTTGAATGCAGAGTATGAGCCCATCAAGAGGAAGGACCTGGTAATGTAGGATAGAAAAGGGAAGATAGCTAGAGCAAGCTGCTGAATGTGGAGAGATGGATGTGATTCAGGGCACAGCTAAGTGTGCTGGCCTTAGGGAGAAGCCAGGGCACTTCTTTCACTGTACTAGGACAGAAGGCAGAGTACGTAACTGTATATATTCCTAAAGTGGTGGATTTATCGCTGGGCAGAGGAAGTAGTTCTCATGCCATTGCCTCTGTGACACATGAGTTACCAATTGAGAATGAGGAATGGGCCCAGTATAGGAAATGTTGAGGAGAAAAGCTAAGTGACTGAAAGTATAAAATCAATAGAGAATTAGGACTTTCTTAATATCTATTTGAGACTTGTGGTTAAAAATGTAAGTGAATCCAGTCAGCACTGTTTGTGTTTTTTCTCCTGAGGGTGCACTTAATGGATATTAGTTTGTTTTCTGTTGCTGTTTTAAAGCATATAGGTGTGTTTAATCAGGATTGGAGTGTAGCTGGGAGAGGTATCTTCACTATGACAGAATTTGATGAATTGAAAAATATATTTGAGGGAGTAGACTCAAGAAGTAGACTCCTGGGGGAAACTTAAGGAAATCATACATTCGTGAAGTCTAAGACAGTTAATATTTTTGAGGTGTTATGCTAAAATATTACATGCATTATCTCATACATCTTCAAATACTAGTTCCTATAAAATAGGAAGAGTATTTGTCCCCTTATAAGTATGAGTAAGCTGTAGATGAGAGGTTTGACTCCTTGCCAAACTACAAAACCAGAAAGTCATGGCACATCTAGATTCTACATCCCACCCCCAAATTCTTTAAAACACTTAGTGTTAACTTGTATTTTATTTTAATGTTGCTTATACATGTATCATTACTTCCAAAACTCTGAAACTGAACTTTAAAAAATTATACACTGCAAAATCAATTTTAAAAAATTTCAGGAGCCTTTTAGTGTGATGAGTTATGATGTTTTAGAGAAACAAAATCACCACTTGCAGCTTAATATATTTCAGTTTGAGATTAAAAAAAAAAAACATTATGCCTACTCCTGCTTCCCTGGTAGAGTTCCAAGGGCTGGATATCAGAACTAGAGTTGCATGGAAAGCCTCATGAGATGGGAGCAGAGACAGGAAAGATCAAAACATTTCTGAAGATGCAATTGATCTAGTTGGACTATAAACACTAGTCAGGTAATCAGAAGTGGGATGCATTACAAATGAGAGAATAGGAGAAGGGCACGGAGGGCAAAGTAAGAATCTCTGTAGTTGGTAGCAGCACTGGGAAGTCCTCTGCCTGCCCTGGAATTCTGAGACAGGGGCAGCTAGGTCAGTAAGGAAATAAATTGCTTTTCTGGCTAGAGAGGCAGAGGGGTAGATGATACCATGAGCCAGATGAACTTGCCCTCTGTCCACTTCATCCACTCTGGAGAAATGACCAATCAAAATGTATGACTCAGCACGTCCTGGAACCCTCTCAGCCCAGCCAGGACCTGCCCAGCCACTCTCTGAATCACAAGTGGTAATTTGTGATCCATCAGTGACCCAAACTCATCCCCTTGGATTGTCTCTCTGCTGGAAGTCTACAGTTCTCCAGAAGCACAAAAAGTGTTAACTTCTAACATTTTTTTCTCTGGACCCCTGATAAATTCTATGGGTAAGAGTCTGATCTAATTGTTCCTCATTATCATCTGAGCTTGGGGCTTGGCTTTTCTTTTTATATGGGTGACAAGATGTTGTTATTCCCCTTTGCCTGTTTACTGGCTATATTATTCTCTGAGGTAACTATCTCAAGAGAATCTGTAGAAGATAATAATAGTGATATTTTCCCCAGAGAAGCTTCATAAATACATCGCCAGAGCCAGCACAGATGAGCTGACAGATCACAAAATAGCATTTAAAGCTCTGCCCAGAGAAAGGTCAGAGCTGGAGGAAATCAGCTATTACATCAGAACATCAGGAAAATAATCTGCAACCTGTTAGGTGTGACATTTAAAAATCATCCACAATCTTTTTCATTGAGTAAATTATGGATTTTTGTTCATTTTATTGGAGGCTATAGGTTATGGTTTGAATCAGGCAAGTAGGTATGTGTATTACTGTCTCTGAGGCTTTTATGATCCCCTGCAATCAAAATTAGGTCCTTCCGTTAGTTTCTAGCACAGTATCCTGCACTTTTCCTTCAAAGCCCTTACCACATTTTATAACTACATATATTTATGTTGTATAGATGATTAGGTTTAAGATGAAGGAAACCATGTTCCTTGGTTTAGTCTTTTAGCCTCATCACCTGTATGATAAATATACAATAAATAGTTGTAAAATGGCCACTGAATAAACAAGTGTTCATTATGTATCAAGCTAATAATATGTGCTGGGTTGCTGATGGATGGAGATGAGCAAAGCACAGATTCCTCAAAGTGTTCAGTCAAATGAGGAATTCAGGCAAAAAGAAGCCTAATGGTTATGATACAATACAATACATTGCAACCATCTATAGCTAGGTTCCTGGAGTGTTCTGTAACAGAGAAATGGCTGGGTGCTGTGGAAGGGCAAAGAGGGGTAACATCTAATTTATGTTTGGCAAGAAGAGGTCAGGAAAGACTAACGTAAAGGAGAAATGAACTCAGACAGAGTCTTTATGTCTTGTGAGATGTACATAAAAGCTGCTTCTGGCTAAAAAGGAAGTTTTAATGAACATTTATCATAACTATTATAGGGTGGGTTCCTCAAATCCATTCTATCCATTGCCAAAAAGATCTGTGTAAGCTCTAAATTTTACATGTTTATGAATTTTAGATACATGGGTTTTGAACCTGGATATCCTGTACACACAAAATACACAAGGGTGGATGAGGTCATCTATGTGTGTTTTGATGAGGGCATTTAAGGTGTGTTTCTTCCCTTTCAGAACATTATAAGGCTACTTATGAGACAGAGAAAACGCACTTTGTAAGTTACGAATCTTACTCTACTGCTGGGTTTTTCTGAAGATAGAAACTTCTGGAAATTTGACAACATATTCTAGAGAGAGAATATGGGGAAATAGGTACTCTCATAAATTCCTGGTGGGGATTCAAAATGATACACCCTCTATGGAGATAATTTGGCAATACAGAGTCTAAAATTACATATTCCTTTATCCTTTGTTTGAACAAACTTTATCTCAGCAAACCCACTTCTAGGAATCTATCTCAAAGTAGTTCTGGCCAAAATACAAAAAGCCAGATGCAAAAAGTTTTTCACTATTGCAGTATCAGTAATAGCAAAAGGCTGGAAACAACCTGAATGTCCTTCAGTAGGGAAAAGGTTGAGTAAACAAGTGACACCCATAAAATGCAGCACTACACAGCTGAAAGAGAGAATGAGAAGTATCTTTATATACTTTTATGGTCTACTGTCCAGAATATACTGTTAAGTGGGAAAAGCAATGTAGCCTCAATTGATCTACAGCTTCTACAAAATGCCTATCAAAATCTCAGCTAGATTCTTTGAAAAAAAATGGCAAGCTGATCTTAAAATTCATATATAACTTTAAGGGATCTGAAACTCAAGAAATTCAAGGGAATAGCTAAAACAGTCTTGGAAAAAAACAAGGTTGGAGGGCTCACACATGGTTTCAAAACTTAATCCAAAGCTACAGTAATCAAGACAGTGTAGTACTGGCGTAACGATGGGTATGAAGCTGAATTGAGAGTCTGAAAACAAACCCTCCATTTATGATCAATTGACTTTTGACCAGTATGCCAAGACAATTCAATGGGTAAAAAGTCTTTTCAGGGCTTCCCTGGTGGCGCAGTGGCTGAGAGTCTGCCTGCCGATGCAGGGGACACGGGTTCGTGTCCCGGTCCGGGAAGATCCCACATGCCGCGGAGCGGCTGGGCCCGTGAGCCATGGCCGCTGAGCCTGCACGTCCGGAGCCTGTGCTCCGCAACGGGAGAGCCCACAGCGGTGAGAGGCCCGCGTACCGCAAAAAAAAAAAAAAAAAAAAAAAAAGTTAAACATAGAATTACCATGCAATCCAGCAATTCCTATCCTAAGTATATACTAAAATAATTGAAAGGGATTCAAACAGATACTTGTACACTAATATTCATAGTGGCGTTATTCATAGTAATCAAATAGTAGAAACAATCCAAATGTCTGTCAACAGATGAATGGAAAAACAAAATGTGGTATATGCATAGAGCAGAATCTTATTCAGCCTAAAAAGGAATGAAATTCTGATACATGCTACATGAATGAACCTTGAACACATTATACTAAGTGAAATAAGCCTGATGCAAAAGGACAAGTGTTGTATAATTGCACTTACATGAGGTGCCTAAAATAGACAAATACATACAGATAGAAACAGAGTTTACCAGGGGTTGGGGAGAGGGAGAATAGGGAGGTATTATTTAATGGGTAGAGTTCTTGTTCGGGATGAAGAAAAAGTTCCGGAAATAGGTAGTGGTGATGATTATACAACATTGTGAATGTACTTAGTGGCATTGAATTGTACACTTGAAGTGGTTAATATGGTAAATCTTATGTTATATATATTTTACCACAATCAAAAAATATTTTTTAAAAAGTTATTAATAGACAAATGGTGGTATTAAAGAAAACAGAGAGGGATAGGAGATTTTTTCTCAAGATACCTTGTTTTGCCGATTTGACTTTGATTTTATAAAATACAGAAATACTTTATATAACTCTAAAACAAAATGAAAATTTAAAAACCATCCTCCCAAATGGAATGTATAATAAAACAAATGAACCCAAGTATCTATCCAGTTTGAGGCATAACCACACAGAAATGTACTATTTCAAGTGAGTTTCAAACAATGACTTTATATCATTAGTGGAATTATACCTTAATGACAAAAAAGAATAGCTATATCTTAAAGTGTTTTCAGTAACGGTATTGTTGAAGGTAATGTTTATATTGCTATTCTGAAAGTGTTTTACATCCATTATGGATAAAGCAAACAGCATTGGAGGGTAATTTGGTAAAAACTTGAGAGATCTCAAAATCTTTGAGAACTAGGATTTTCAGTAAGGAAGAAAGGAGTTACTGATATAATAGTGATGAGATTGGGCTTCCCTGATGGCGCAGTGGTTAAGAGTCCGCCTGCTGATGCAGGGGACACGGGTTCGTGCCCCAGTCCGGGAAGATCCCACACGCCGCGGAGCGGCTGGGCCCACGAGCCATGGCCGCTGAGCCTGCGCGTCTGGAGCCTGTGCTCTGCAACGGGAGAGGCCGGCGTACCGCAAAAAAAAAAAAAATAGTGATGAGATTAAGAGTCACTGCAGTCTTGAATATAAATTGAAACTATCATTATGAATTTATAGTGTATTTATCTTTAATTACATTTGTGTATGCATATATATATATATATATTATACCTATACTTATATCAAATATCTGTATCTAATCCTAGCTCTAGCCATTGAAAAGACCTAGTAACAATGACAATCCAATTGCAGCAGACACTTCTATCGCTCAGTCTGGAGGAGGAAATATCTTTTCATATCAGAAAGTCATAAAGCTATCAAAACCTACTAGGGTCATGTCAAAAAAACACATGATCCAACTTGACTATGTTCCTACTGGCCAAAGAATGGACATCAATAAGGGTGATAACCCATCAAACCCATGATTTCATTATGATTTAAAAAAAAAAAACTTACTGATTGCTTTGGGAGGATTCTAGGAAACCAACAAATCATTTTGAAAAGTGATAAATAAAAGACTTCAGCATTTGTTTTACGTTTTCTGTATGAACTGTACCTCAGAGTAACTAAATAATTGCTGAAAGCCAATTTCTCTTTATAAAAGTACTCCAGCTAAAATACAAAGGAAAAATGATAGAATTCAAATATTACAACCCATAAGAACTTTTTGGATCTAGGCATTCAGATGCCTTTTTAGATCAAGGCATTCACCATGAAAAGAAAGACCTACTGATTATCTACCTCCTGCTCAAAGTACACCCCACCACCTGTGAAGTAGTCCTGCCTGTCCCCCCTGCATCGAAACTGAATCTGAGCAAACCTTAAGATCTAACCAGCAATTTTCACAAAATACAGAGAGTTGTGAAACATGTAGAAAGACGAGCCAGAAATGCAAACAGCAAAATTCAGGCTGTGGAACGGCTACAGCAAAAACGATTTGGTTTCTTCAACAAAAAATTACTAGGAATAAAAGAAGAGTTGGTCAGGGAAGCTATAGAATAAAAAATATCTTAAAGTCACATAAACCAAGGACAAAGTATGGACCTTGTTTGAATCCATTTAAAGGACCCAAATATTCTATAAAAGTTCCTTTTTAAAAGAAGACATTTAATCATATATTAACGCATATATGTGGAATCTAGGAAAATGGTACAGATGAACCGGTTTGCAAGGCAGAAATAGAGACACAGATGTAGAGAACAAACGTATGGACACCAAGGGAGGAAAGCGGGGGTTTGGCGGGTGGGATGAACTGGGATATTGGGATTGACATATATACACTAATATGTATAAAATAGATAACTAATAAGAACCTGCTGTATTAAAAATAAAATTTAAAAAAATAACTAAAAAATAAAAGCAGACATTTATAGAACAATCAGGGAATTGTGAACATTGAATATTTGGTGAAAACCTCGAGTCTAGGTAATTTATAGAGATTAGAAGCTGATTCATCTGTGTTAGTTCCTTTCCTGATGAGACAACATAGATCATTTTTTCTTTTTCTAATGGAAATATATTTGACATCTAACATCGTGCAGATTTAAAGTGTACAACATGTTAATCTGACACATTTATATATTGTAATATGGTTGCCATCGCGATAATTAGCACCTTTGTTGAGTTATATAATGATCCTTTTTTTTAGTGGTTGGAATCACTAAATTCTAATCTCTTAGCAAGTTTATTGATTATAATACAGTATTGTTGTCTATATTCACTATACCGTGTACTAGATCACTGGGATCTAGTACAAGGAGACAAAATATATTAGTTATATCAAAGTAGAAATATTTTTGTTGTATTTATTAGGCCTTTTAAATATAAAAATAAAATGATGCAATCTTACTGTTTAGATAACTGGTTATCTTATTTTCAAAACAAATTTTATGCATATACCAGCATACTTGTGTAATATGTTTCCTTTTGTGGTTGTGTTTATATATCCTTTTTTTACTGTATAGTTTTTATGTACACTAAGCGTTCAGTACTGTAATGCATATTTTAGTCTAAACATTTTCTTTCCCTCACTTTATCTCATAATATCTTGAAAATCTTTTCATATGAGAATATAGATTTGCCTTATTTTTTTTTAATTGCTGTATAATCAGTAACATGAATTTACCATAATTTATTCACATGTTCTCCTATTAATGGGCATACAAATTGTTTTCGATTTTTTATGATGTACTGTGTATCCTTACAAGTACATCTTGGTGTGATTTTTCAAGTGCATCTATAGTAAAAGTTTCTAGCAGTGAAATTACAGGGTCAAACACCATGTGTTTTTTCAAGAAGTATTTCCAAATTGTCCTCAGAGGCACTTTTACCAAACTACCTTCCATCCAGAGCACGAGAGTGCCCAGTTCTCCAAGTTGTCACCGACTGTGCCTCACCTCAAGCCTTGATGGAAGTGTTCTCACTCTGACACACTGAGTAGGAGTCAAACACGCTTGTTTAGGTTGTAAATTCCCTCCTTCTAAATTTATAGCAGAGAGAATTTAGATTCTTGTCTCAACTTGGTTCCCATGTTATCCTAGCCATGTACCTTTCTTTTACTTCAGTTTGTCATGCATGCTTTGGAAATTCAGTTCAAACACACACACACACACACACACACACACACACACACAGAGCAACAACTGGGCATAGTTATTTATAAACTGTTGAAATCTGACTTTTGCAAACCTTAGGTTTTCTGTATTGTCATGGCAAATTCGTTAGATGAAATGATACTAGTTTGATTTTATTTTTTGTGAGTTTCACACTAGACACACTTTGGAAAATTACTACAGAGCCACAAGAAGAGAAATATGATAGAGCAGTGCTCCAAAGAAAGACAATGGGACAGTGCACCCTAACCTCCTCTTTGCCCATTCCTCAAGGATCTCTTCTCACAAGGGCTAATGATTTTCCTAAGCTGTGAAAAGCTTGCTGTGGGCACTCCCTGGTCAGAGTCTGAAAAACACAGATTAATTTTTCTCCCATTTTAGTGCATAGGACGGCAATGGTTCTTAAAAACACTTCTGTGGAGATCCCTGGCTGAAGATCAGAAATGTCCCACCATTGGAATGAGACTACCCAAGAGGCATACAAATTGAATTTTGAGAGCTGAATTGAAGGGGACATAAATAAGTAACTTACTCCCTGACACGATTTTATTATAAGCTTTAGATGCTTTTTTGTCACATGAACTTTATTGGCCGCTGTACACTCATGTATATTAACTGCGTGGGTTTAGGTGCAATCCCGCCTCCACAATTTCCTAACATGTGGTTCTTGAGCAAATATTTAATCTCTCTACACCATAATCTTTTCTTTTCCTCCTAACCACTGTCCTCTTTTTTGCAACAATTTTATTGAGGTATATTTTACACATCATAAAATTCACCCATTTCAAGTGTTCAATTCAGTGATCCTAAGTAATTTTACTGAGTGGTGCAAATCACTATAAATCAATTTTAGAAACTTTTATCCTGCTAGTAAGATCCTTTGTGCCCATTTAGTTAATTCCCATTCCAAGCCTGAGCCCCAGGCAACTAATAATCTACTTTCTGTATCTATAAATTTGCCTTTTCTGACAATTTCATATAAATGGAATTATAAATATGTAATCTCTTGTGTCTCGCTCCTTTCGTGTAGCATAATGTTTATGGGGTTCATCCATTATGTAGTCTGTGCTATTAATTTGTTCCTTTTTAGAGCTGAATAGTATGTCACTATATGGATGTACCACATTTTGTCTGTTCCTTCACCAGTTGATGGACATGTAGCTTGTCTCCAGTTTGGGGCAATAATGAATAATGCTGCAATGAACACTTGCATAGAAGTCTTTGCATAGAAATGTGATTTTATTTCTCTTGGATAGATATCTAACAGTGGAATTGCTGGGTGATATGGTAATTTAATGTTTAACTTTTTGAGAGACTCACAAACTGTCTTCCAAAGTGACTGTACCATTTACATTTCCACCAGCAATGTATAAGGGTTCTCTTTTCTCTACATCCTAGAGCTGACATTTGTTATTGTCTATTTTATTTATTACAGCCATTCAGATGAGCATGGCATTTGTGGTTTTAGTTTCCGTTTCTCTAATGCCTAGTAATGTTAGGCATCTTTTCATGTGTATCTTCTTTAGTGAAACATCTGTTCATATCTTTGCCCACTTTTTTCTTCGGTTGTATTTTTTTTTTTTTTTTTTTTTTTTTTTTTTTGCAGTACGTGGGCCTCTCACTGCTGTGGTCTCTCCCGTGGCGGAGCACAGGCTCCGGACGTGCAGACCCAGTGGCCATGGCTCACGGGCCCAGCCGCTCCGCGGCATGTGAGATCCTCCCGGACCAGGGCACGAACCCGCGTTCCCTGCATCGGCAGGCGGACTCTCAACCACTGCGCCACCAGGGGAGCCCCTGGTTGTATTATTATTGAATTGTAGTAGTCCTTTGTAAATTCTGGGTATAATCCTTTTATCTGTTACATATTCGGCAAATATTCTCTCCTAGTCTGTTGCTTGCCTTGTCATTTTCTTAATGGCATCTTTTGAAGTGCAACAATTTTGAATTTAGATAAACTCTAATTTATCAAGTTTTTAATAGACCTTGCTTTTAGTATTGTATCTAGGAAAGTTTTGCCTAATCCAAGGTCTCAAAGATTTTATCCTGTGTTTTACTGTAAAAGTTTTGTTGTTTTTGCACTTACATCTATGATCCATTTGAGTTATTTTTATGTATGGTGTGGAGGTCTAAGTTCATCATTTTTGGATGTGAATATCTAACTGACCCATCACCATTTGTTAAACCGATTATCTTTTCCTGGCATCTTAGTCAAAAATCAATTGACTATAAATATAAAGATATATTTCTGAACTCTTAGTTCTGTTCCATTGACCTATACCTCTACATTATGCCAGTACCACACTGTGTTGATAACTACAGCTTTATAATACATTTAGAAATTGGGAAGTGAAAGTCCTCTGATTTTTTTCTTCAACATCATTTTGGCTATTCTAGGTGTTTTGCATTTCCTTATAAATTTAAGAGATGCATGTCAGTTCATACAAAAACAAAAAGCCTGCTGGGAATTCGATAGGAATTGCACTGACCCTATAGATATTTTGGGGCATAATCGACATCTTGACAATATTTGAGTCTTTCAATTTATGAATATGAAATGTTTCTCCAGTTATTTAGATCTTTAATTTCCCTGAACAGAGTTTTGTGATTTTTTTGTGTATGTCTTGCTCCTCTTTGCTAAATTTTAATTTAATATTCTTAAGCATTTTATTATCTTTGAACTTTTCTGAACACAATTGTATTCTTAATTTTATTTCCATTTTGTTCATTGCTTATATAGAAAAATACAATTGGTTTTTGTATATTGATCTTGTATCCTGAAACCTTGCTACCTTGATTATTAGTTCTAATAGTATTTTGTAGCTCCCTTATGATTTTCTATATGCAGAATCGTGTTGTCTGTAATTAAAGGAAGTTTCATTTCTTCCTTTCCAATATGCCATTCTTCCTTCCTTCCTTCCTCCCTGCCTTCCTCTCTCCCTCCCTCCCTTCCTCCTTCCCTTTCTTTCTTTCACTGGCTAGAATTGCCAGTACTGTATTGAAAAGAAGTGAGGGGAGGTATTCTTGCCTTGTTTCTGATCTTAGAGGGGGAAGTATTCAACTTTAGGGTTTTATTGCAGATACCCTTTATCAAATTGAGGAAGCTCCCTTCCATTTCAAATTTGTTAAGAGTCTTGATCACGGATGAGTGCTGTGTTTTGTCAAATGCTTTTCCAGTGTCTATTGAGATGATCATAATGTCTTGTCCATTATTCTATTAATATGATGTATTATATTCATTGATTTTCAGATATTAATCCCACTTGGTCATGGCGTATAACTTTTTAAATATGTTGATGGATTTGGTTTGCTATTTTTTCTGATGACTAAACCTGAATTTCTACCATTAGTAAAAATGAGGATAAAGATATTACTTACTGAGAGAATCACCAGACATCACGCATGGCAGAGAATCTAACATGAAGAGCACCAGAATCACAACTAACTGCTGAACAATCATTGACAGGAAGACACTGGAACTCACCAAAAAAGATACCCCACGTCCAAAGACAAAGGAGAAGCTGCAGTGAGATGGTAGGAGGGGTGCAATCACAATAAAATCAAATCGCATAACTGCTGGGTGGGTGACTCACAAACTGGAGAACACTCATACCACACAAGTCCACCCACTGGAGTGAAGGTTCTGAGCCCCACATCAGGCTTCCCAACCTGGGGGTCCGGCAACAGGAAAAATTCCTAGAGAATCAGACTTTGACAGCTAGTGGGATTTGATCGTAGGACTTCGACAGGACTGGGGAAAGCAGGGACTCCACTCTTGGAGGACACATACAAAGTAGTGTGCGCATCAGGACCCAGGGGAAGGAGCAGTGACCCCAGGGGAGACTGAACCAGACCAATCTGCTAGTGTTGAAGGGTCTCCTGCAGAGGTGGGGGGCGGCTGTGGCTCACCATGGGGACAAGGACACTGGCAGCAGAAGTTCTGGGAAGTACTTCTTGGCGTGAGCCCTCCCGGAGTCCACCATTAGCGCCACCAAAGAGCCTGTAGGCCTCAGTGCTGGGTCGCCTCAGGCCAAACAACCAACAGGGAGGGAACTCCGTCCCACATATCAGCGGACAAGTAGATTAAAGTTTTACTGAGCTCTGCCCACCAGAGCAACACCGGCTCTACCCACCACCAGTCCCTCCCATCAGGAAGCTTGCACAAGCCTCTTAGGTAGCCTCATCACCAGAGGGCAGACAGCAGAAGCAAGAAGAACTACAATCCTGCAGCCTGTGGAACGAAAACCACATTCACAGAAAGATAGACAAGATGAAAAGGCAGAGGACTATGTACCAGATGAAGGAACAAGATAAAACCCCAGAAAAACAACTAAATGAAGTGGAGATGGGCAACCTTCCAGAAAAAGAATTCAGAATAATGATAGTGAAGATGATCCAGGACCTCGGAAAAAGAATGGAGGCAAAGATCGAGAAGATGCAAGAAATGTTTAACAAAGACCTAGAAGAATTAAAGAACAAACAAGCACATGAACAATACAATAACTGAAATGAAAACTACACTAGAAGGAATTAATAGCAGAATAACTGAGGCAGAAGAATGGATAAGTGGCGTGGAAGTCAGAATGGTGGAATTCACTGCCACAGAACAGAATAAAGAAAAAAGAATGAAAAGAAATGAAGACAGCCTAAGAGACCTCTGGGACAAAATTAAATGCACAAACATTCGCATTATAGGGGTCTCAGAAGGAGAAGAGAGAGAGAGAAAGGACCTGAGAAAATATTTGAAGAGATTATAGTCGAAAACTTCCCTAACATGGGAAAGGAAATAGCCACCCAAGTCCAGGAAGCGCAGCGAGTACAAGACAGGATAAACCTGAAGAGAAACATGCCACACCACATAGTAATCAAATTGACAAAAATTAAAGACAAAGAAAAATTATTAAAAGCAACAAGGTAAAAATGACAAATGACATACAAGGGAACTCCCATATGGTTAACAGCTGATTTCTCAGAAGAAACACTACAAGCCAGAAGGGAGTGGCATGATATACTTAAAGTGATGAAAGGGAAGAACTTACAACCAAGATTACTCTACCCGGCAAGGATCTCATTCAGATTCGATGGAGAAATCAAAAGCTTTACAGACATGCAAAAGCTAAGAGAATTCAGCACCACCAAACCAGCTGTACAACAAATGCTAAAGGAACTTCTTCTCTAAGTGGGAAACACAAGAGAAGAAAAGGAACTATGAAAACAAACCCAAAACAATTAAGAAAATGATAATAGGAACATACATATAAATAATTACCTTAAATGTGAATGGATTAAAAGCTCCAACCAAAGGACACAGGCTTGCTGCATGGATACAAAATGGAGACCCATACAAATGCTGTCTACAAGTGACCTACTTCAGACCTAGGGACACATACGATTGAAAATGAGTGTGAAAATGACTATACTACCCAAAGCAATCTACAGATTGAATGCAATCCCTATCAAATTACTAATGGCATTTTTTACAGAACTAGAACAAAAAATCTTAAAATTTCGATGGAGACACAAAAGACCCCGAATAGCCAAAGCAGTCTTGAGGGAAAAAAACAGAGCTGGAGGAATCAGACTCCCTGACTTCAGACTATACTACAAAGCTACAGTAATCAACACAATATGGTACTGGCGCTAAAACAGAAACACAGATCAATTGAACAGGATAGAAAGCCGAAAGATAAACCCATGCACCTATGGTCAATTAATCTATGACAAAGGAGTCAAGGACATACAATGGAGAAAAGACAGTCTCTTCGATAAGTGGTGCTGGGAAAACTGGACAGCTACATGTAAAAGAATGAAATTAGAACACTCCCTAACACCACACACAAAAATATACTCAAAATGGATTAGAGACCTAAATTTAAGATCAGACACTATAAAACTCTTAGAGGAAAACATAGGCAGAACACCCTTTGACATAAATCACACCAAGATCCTTTTTGATGCACCTCCTAGAGTAATGGAAATAAAAACAAAAATAAACAAATGAGACCTAATGCAACTTAAAAAAGATTTTGCACAGCAAAGGAAACTATAAACAAGACAAAAAGACAACCCTCAGAATGTGAGAAAATATTTGCAAACGAATCAACAAGGATTAATCTCCAAAATTTACAAGCAGCTCATGCAGTTCAATATTAAAAAAACAAACAACCCAATTAAAAAATGGGCAGAAGACCTAAATAGACATTTCTCCAAAGCAGATATACAGATTGCCAACAAACACATGAAAGGATGCTCAACATCACTAATTATTAGAGAAATGCAAATCAAAACTACAATGAGCTATCACATCACACCGGTCAGAATGGCCATCATCAAAAAATCTACAAACAATAAATGCTGGAGAGTGTGTGGAGAAAAGGGAACCCCCTTGCACTATTGGTGGGAATGTAAATTGATACAGCCACTATGGAAAACAGTATGGAGGTTCCTTAAAAAACTAATAATAGAACTACCATACGACCCAGCAATCCCACTACTGGGCATATACCCAGAGAGAACCATAATTCAAAAAGACACATGCACCCCAATGTTCATTGCAGCACTATGCACCCCAATGTTCATTGCAGCACTATTTATAATAGCCAAGACACGGAAACAACCTAAATGTCCATGGACAGACGAATGGATAAAGAAGATGTGGTGTATATACACGGTGGAATACTACTCAGCCATAAAAAGGAAAGAAATTGGGTCATTTGTAGAGACGTGGATGGACCTAGAGATTGTCATACAGAGTGAAGTAAGTCAGAAAGAGAAAAACAAATATCATATATTAACGCATATGTGTGGAACCTAGAAAAATGGTACAGATGAACTGGTTTGCAGGGAAGAAATAGAGACAGAGATGTAGAGAACAAACGCATGGATACCAAGGGGGAAAGTGGGGGTAGGGTTGGTGGTTGTGTGATGAATTGGGAGATTGGGATTGACATGTATACACTGATATGTGTAAAATAGATAACTAATAAGAACCTGCTGTATAAAAAAATAAATGAAATTTAAAAAAAAAGATATTACTTACCTCACAGGTTTATAGTAACAATCAAATGCAATAATATACATAAAGTACCTAGCATGGTATCTGACACATAGTAAGAGCTCAGTTAATGGTAATCATGTTGATTATACCACTGACAATAAATATATTCATAAAAGGGAACCCTCCCATACTGTTGGTAGGAATGTAAATTGGTGCAACCACCATGGGAAACAGTATGGAGGTTCTTTTAAAAACTAAAAATAGAGTTACCATATGATGCAGCAATCCCACTTCTGGGCATCTATCCAGAAAAGACAAAAGCTCTAATTTGAAAAGATACATACACCCCAATGTTCATAGTGGCACTATTTACAATAGCCAAGACATGAAAGCAACCTAAGTGTCCATCAACAGATGAATGGATAAAGAAGTTGTGGTATATATATACATATACAATGAAATATTGCTCAGCCATAAAAACAAATGAAATAATGCCATTTGCAGCAACATGGATGGACCTAGAGATTATCATACTAAATGAAGTAAGTCAGAGAAAGACAAATATAATATCACTTATATGTGGAATCTAAAAAAATAGCACAAATGAACTTATTTACAAAACAGAAACAGACTCACAGACATAGAAGTCACACTTATGGTCACCAAAGTGGAAGGGGTGAGGGGATAAATTGTGAGTACAGAATTAACAGATGTACAACTACCATATATAAAATAGATAAGCAACAAGGATTTACTATACAGCACAGGGATCTATATTCGATATCTTATAATAAACTATAATGGAAAAGAATTTAAAAAATAGATATACATATGTATGTATAAGTGAATCACTTTGCTGTACACCTGAAACTAACACAATATTGTAAATCAACTATAAATCAATCAGTATCTTCATATAATTACCTCATATAAAATAATAGGAAACAATTGCATAAAACAAGTTAATCTGCTTAATACCAGAGTTATATTACATTCATGGGTGGAAGAAGAAAGGTAATTATACTAGCTATCTTCCAAGTACTTCCATGTACTCTTTTAAGCACTTTATGTGTATTAACTACACTTGATCTTCCCAACAGCCCTATGAGGTATATACTACTATAGATGGGCAAGCTGAGGGCTTATATAACTTGCTCCATCCAGTTTTAAAGATGTTAAAGGGCAGAGCTGGGATTTAAACACAAGCAGTCTGTCCCCAGGGCCAAGTTCCTTACCACCGTGCTCTGAGCCATGCTTTGCGCTAATTACTTTACAAACATTATATCTAATTTGCTCTTTGCCACATGGTACATAAAATCATTTCCAATGTACAAATATCCTCTCAGAGTTTCAGTTTCCTTTAAGGGACTTGCTCCAGATTCACATGTGATATTTAAACCCAGGCCTGCCTAAAGCCTATGCATTTTCCATTTGTATTTTCCTTAAATATGTTTTTAAGTGGATTCCATCTTTGATGAATCAATATCTTTTTCTACAAAAGCTGAGAGCTTAAAAAAGCAATATCTGATAATATTTGTCCTGCATTTCCCATGCTTTGCTAGATGGAGACATCAGAACTGACAGACATCAGAAATGGTAAAGTCTGAATGGGATTTGATACAATAGTTCTGGAATGAGCAGCAGGTTGCCCTAGTGTCACAGTTTTCAAGCTTTTTTTATCTTCAACCCACGGGAAGAAATCTATTTTTCATCACAACCCAGTAGATATACTCACAGAGACACACGTTATATTCACAAAAACAATGTTTGGCCTTATATGTTAATAGCATTTATTTTATTTTATTCAGTCTATTTTATTTCTTCCAAAAAAGTGCTTGTTAGGACCAACCAAACTGATTTCACAACCATTAGTGCGTTATGAGCCACAATTTGAAAAACCCTCCATTGGAAAATACTTTAGATCTCTTCCAGTGCTCCAATTCAGATTTATTTCAAAGTGGCCTGCATCAGACAGCTTCAAGAAGGTGAGTGACTGATTTGGTAGCCATGCTAATTTCTAAAAATAGAACCTAACAAATGTTTATCAGACCCACCCAAACTGAGTTTTGTTTTGTTTTTTTGCGGTACGCGGGCCTCTCACTGCTGTGGCCTCTCCCGTTGCGGAGCACAGGCTCCAGACGCGCAGGCTCAGTGGCCATGGCTCACAGGCCCAGCCGCTCCGCAGCATGTGAGATCTTCCCGGACCGGGGCACGAACCCGTGTCCCCTGCATCGGCAGGCAGACTCTCAACCACTGCGGCACCAGGGAAGCCCCAAACCTGAGTTTTTTTTTTTTTTTTTCAAACCTGAGTTTTAATCTTGCTTTTCTCTTTCCTTTTTTTTAGTTCATTCATGAATTTGTTACTTTTTCTACAACTGTTTGTAGAGTCTACATTTCAGGAAGCATACAGGGACCGAGGAATGAAGGATGAGTAAAAACAGGCATGCTTCCTGATGGCAGAGTGGGAATGAAAGCTGTTAATCCAAAAGCATGCAGGAAAATATTTTCAAATTATGATAAGTTGAGGGAACAAGAATACTGCACTGTGTATAACAGGGAGACAAGGTTTGATATGGAGTGTTAGAAATGTCTCTGTGAGGTGTCCTTTGGGCTGAGACTGAAAGAGGAAGAGACAATAACCAGGTAGTGGACAGCATTGTGCGTGCAGGCAAGGTCATACCATATCGCAGTCTTCTAAAGCTGGAGGGGGCATGAACTGCTAGTTGAGTAATGGAAGGAAAAGATCTTCAAAATAAGTCTGGAAAAGTAAACAGGGCCAGACCACACAGGGTCCTACGGACCATGGAAAGAGGTGAAGGGGTTTTATGGGTCTGCATAACATAAAACTCACATTGTAAAAACATAACCATGGTGTGTAGAATGAATTGGAGAGGTTCAACATTACACAGAGAGAGAGCTGTGTATAGTCTATGGCAATATGATGGAGTAGGGTGGAGCAGGGTGGTGGTCCTTTGTTACTTATCTCCGCTCTTACTGAGCAGACTTTACAATGCATTTCACATGCAGTGGGACCAGATTTACTAATTTTGGAGCTGTCAACTAACAAATAAGCCATGATATAGCAGTTCTAAAAAGTAATGGAAATGCATCCTTGAGTCTATGGGATAAATGGCCAAGGTATAGGGAAGCTCTTTCACTTTTAGGTTTAAAAAATCAGGTTATGATATGAACCTTCATATCCTAGTTATTACCAAACTGTGTTGTGCCCACATATTTTACTGGATATAGTCCTGGAAATTAAAATCTTATCTTCTCTCCCTCTGAGAGTCTGGGATCTGTGATAGAGGGCTTCAGGTCTGATGTGCCGAAGGGGAAAAAGGGTTTTTAACAGCCAACTGGCTCCATGATTAAATAAATTTAAAATCATACTGGCCAAGGGAAGCATGTTGCCTCTTGCCGGGGCTGCTTCTTCTCTGACTAATAATCCCCCGCGTGGCCGGACACTGTCGTTAACTTGACACAACTGGCACCTTTATCACTTTGTTCTTTGAATAAAAATCGCTGAGCCCAAGTCACAATAAAAATGTTCGTTCACTTAGGGTGAATTTAATAATACCCTTGTCCCCCACTTCGAGTTAAATAGAGTAATGGGAGAGGAGTCCTCTTCTCTGTCACCGGGTTTGGGACCTCCGCCTGCCCCCAGTGGGGAGCTGAATGCAGCCAATCCCTGCTCTCTATGCGAACCCAGTCTGCCTGGGTTGTATCCATTGGCAGCAAGTTACGTTCATGGTTAGCATTCTCTTCTCCCTTCTTTTGGTACCCAGTTCTCAGCCACCTCATTTGCCAGCTATCCCAAGAAGACACTGCTCACATCCCATGAGCCATCATCGTTTGTTATATCAGCTAAGGGCAGCCTGAGTGCAATAGATCCCGGGCAGGGTTACGTATAACTAGCACATTATTACTTCCTGAAAGACCTGTAAAACACAATGGATATAACGTGTAGTGGTGCAGCTGGGAGGATCCTGAACCAAATAGCCCAGGTTCGGGAACCTATCCTGGTGCCCATTAAACCTATGGCAGAGATGCCCAGCCAGTCCTTGCAAGGAGGTGAGCAATAACACTTCCTAAAAGACAATACCAAGGATGCGCTGCCCACATTTTTACAAGCCCTTCCCGTGTTTCTGTCTAAATTCCCCCTAAGGGCTTAATTTCTGACATCTTCTGTGTGAATCAGTCCCCAGTGGTAAACAGAATTTTATTTACTGAACAAGTAAACACCGAGGACCTAGTCTTCATTAGAATGTTACTGCCTCAGATTAATGCTTCATTGAATTTCTCTTTTTTCTTTTGTTTGCAAGTCCTCTCCTCCTCTAGCACAACGATCACTCTAAAGAAGAAAATGTACTCAGTACAGTTCTCCCATCATTGATATTCTATGTTTGTTTCCTAAGCAAAGAACTTGTCACTAGGAATTCGTTTGCATCCTGGGCACTGCTTTGCAGACTCTTAATTCTGTGATTCAAATAAAACTTGAAAATACGATCTCAGTGACATGATGTCAAAAGAAACATGTTGACATAGTGCTGAAACAGAGAGCTTTTTGTGACTAGAAATCATATCTGTGCTTTGAGGAAAACAAAACGAGTCATAGCAGCAGTTGGAATGCATTTTTACAGAAGACTGCAGACAGCAGAGGCCAATTCTGCTGGCCTGTGTCTCCTTCCCTCTTCCCGTCCATCCAGCCCATGCTCCTTCAAGTGTGAAGTCCCCGTCTGATCATACGTCCTGCTTAAACCTCTTCACCATCTTTCCAACGTGTACAGACTCGTGTCATGGGATCTGCCCTCTATCTTTCTCTCCAGGCTCAAGCGTCCCCGTAACACCTGTCGTTCCAACAAACCCAAACTATTTTCCTTTCCCCCCTCACACTGTGTTCTTTCCCATGTCTGTGCTTAATTCCTGCTGTTTTCCTCTCTCAGATCTTCCTTTTGGACCTGGAGACCCCTTCACCTCTACCATTTATTGGGTGTTTTACCTTGTGCAAATTACTTAAGCTTCACCGGGCCTTGATTTCCTCATTTGTAAAATGGGAGCATAAGAGCAGCATTGTGGGGTTAATGACACCACATTTGTGGAGTCCTTTAGAGTCTGCCCCAGAGATGTTGGCTTTATTTTGTAGTTATTATTATTGTCACCATCCTTCAAAATTTAACTCAGTTTTCTCCTCTGCTGAGAAGATTTCCCTTCCCTCCTGATCCCAGAGACTGAGCGAATTACTGCCCTGTACTGTGCACTTACTTCTTTATTGCCCTTTTTATATCTTTTTCTTATCATTTATGTGGTTCACGATTTGTTATAATGTTGCTGGGCAATGAAGTTGTTAGTGTGGAAAAATAAGCACGAGGTGCTTCAAGGAGGGCTTGTAACTCATATTTTATGGACCTCCTGCAACAGTGTGTTCAGGATATGATCGTTAATAATAGGTGAATAAATGGGGTGTTCTTTATTTCCTGGGCTTTATAGATTTGTAGACCTCCAGTTAATGGGTTCTTACTATATGCCAGGAATGACATTAAATATTATACTTATCATATTTAGTCTTCACTATGATCAAATGTGGAAGATCTTCTTATCATTCCCATTTTACACAGGTGGAAACTGAGGGCCTGGAGTGAGTAATAGACCAGTACTCCCAAAGCCTGAACCCTTAGCTTAGGAAAGTTCTGCTCTGATCTGTAAGGTGTCCTTTGCCTCTGGGCCTCTTTAGTGTGTAAATGTATTTAACCCACTTGCATTTCTAATTCCCCTCCAGGTACTCCTTCCAAGATGAGGAAGACATGTTCATGGTGGTGGACCTCCTGCTGGGCGGGGACCTGCGTTACCACCTGCAGCAGAATGTCCGCTTCCAGGAAGACACCGTGAAGCTCTTCATCTGTGAGCTGGCCATGGCCCTGGACTACCTGCAGAGCCAGCGCATCATTCACAGGTGAGTCAAGTCCAAGGGCACAGCCTTGGTCTGAATGCACAGGAGGGAATGCACAACCTGAAGCATTCAACAGGTCCTTGTTGAACGTGACATCTAATTCTTACTTAATTCTTACGACATCCCTGGAGGTAGGTGTATTGTCCCCATTTTTCAGATTAAAAAAAAACAAAAACTGAGCACATTGAGCTTAGTCTGCCCAAGGTCACAGTTTGTAAACAACAAGACCAGAATGAGTGAGTGTTGGTGCTGCTTATAACTAAGCCTAGACAAAGAGAAGAAAAGGTGACATATAGGAACTTAAGAAATATAAATGAATTAATCGAAAGAGAAATGGAGGAAGTGCATGAAAGGAAAGAAATAGAATGGGTAGGAAGAAAATACTTTGGGGAGAAAATTTGAGTCCTAACATCTGCCTGTCATCTACCCTATTGTGAGGGCATGCTGCAGACAGAAGTCAGCAAAAGCAACGTATCTCCTTCACTTGGGGCATTTGTGCTAAAGACAAACAAATAACACAAGTAGCTATAAACCCAAACAGACAACAGAGAGAAAAGGATAATGCTTTATATTTATATAGGAGTTCGTAGTTTTTAATGGCAATTTCCTATATAATATCTCACTTGATCTCTGTAATAAGTGATCAGTGAGCTGAGCAGGTATAGTTAGACCAGTATTAAATATGAGATTTTGTAACTTGGAGGCATTAAAGATCATCTAGGTTACTTATAAGAAGTTTGAACCTAATCACCATCAAAGCAGCTACTATTTACCTGGCTTTCTATATGCCAGGTACTGCTAGGTACTT
Source organism: Phocoena sinus (assembly GCF_008692025.1). Taxonomy (NCBI): domain Eukaryota; kingdom Metazoa; phylum Chordata; class Mammalia; order Artiodactyla; family Phocoenidae; genus Phocoena; species Phocoena sinus. The sequence continues at coordinate 48,308,819 of NC_045765.1, read as the reverse complement.
TCATATATTATCCTGTTAAATTCTCAAAACTCAAAGAGGACTCCACATTTCATTACAGTATTCCCATTATACAGATGAGAAAAGTGTGGCTCAAAGATTTGCCAAGGAGAGACCCTGACAATTGGCATTGCCGGGATTCGAACCTATATCTCTCCCATCCTAAAGTCAGAGCTCTGTCTACTATACCACCTTGCATTAATAACACATATGAAATATATACATTAATTAATTATACATTGTTAAATGAACAACCAACATGTGACTCTGCCACTGTCATCTCTAATCCTTGAAGAATCTGCTGAGTTTTTAAGTTTAATTATGTCTCATTTACTGAAAATTTGTCTAGATAAAATTTTTGCCCACCACTAGTTGACATTTATCTAGAACTTATCAGGACTAGTACAGGGCCTGTGGTTGAAGAAGTAACATCATAATTTATAGATTCTCCATGCAAGCACTGTGGACCAATCCTTTTTTTTTTTTTTTTTCTTTTTGGCCTTGGCGCTTACATAATTATTATTTAATTTTCTATCTTTGGAAGGGCCCATTTGTATTGGAAACGTGCTCTTCAGGCAATGGATAAATAGAAAGCAGACCAGTTAATCATGTATGATCTCGGAAGTAAATTCACACACCCGGTGTTTTTGTCAATAACTGGGAATCCTGTTGACAAGCGATCTTTCTCCCATACTGCCTTGCTGCTACCTCCCGCCTAGCTCTTTCCGAGGAGAAACTTTTCATATTTGTAGGCTGTAGAGTCCCTGTCAGGGTCTTCATGCTCACTCATCCTCCCCCAAATTGCCAACTCACAGTCTGTTTGGGGTGCTGACATTGCAGATCTCAGGCAGAAGCCAGGGACTATGAAAAGCCAACATCACCAGAGGCCACCTTGTAACTTTCTCCCTTCTCTGTTTGAATCTGAGTTCTGTGGCTTCTTTCTCTGAGCTTCATTTTCTCAGTTATCACAAGTCAAGATGCTCTGAGCATTTTTGCCATGTGCTTAGAACCATGTTCCAAGAAGAATACAGGAGAAAAACGAAACAGAAAACTGGATACAATTTTCACCCCCAAGGAACATAACCATACCAAATAGCATTGTTTTCTGTCCTTGTCTCCCTCACTCTCTTTTGCTCCTATCACGGTTTTGCCACTTGAATAAGAAACCAAGGACTAAGTTTCTGCTCCTTGCCCTTTACACACTCACAATTACTACTTAGTGCCCACCTTCAGAGGGCCTCTTTGTACTGAAATGTCTCCTCCTCATGGCAGGTGAATGGAAGGCAAACACCATGACATTATGAATGCTGGGTTAAAATGAGATAGCATCCTAGGACAGGAATAAAGATGCAGATGTAGAGAATGGACTTGAGGACACGGGGAGGGGGAAGGGTAAGCTGGGACGAAATGAGAGAGTGGCATGGACATATATACACTACCAAATGTAAAACAGTTAGCTAGTGGGAAGCAGCCGCATAGCACAAGGAGATCAGCTCAGTGCTTTGTGACCACCTAGAGGGATGGGATAGGGAGGGTGGGAGGGAGACGCGCAAGAGGGAGGGGATATGGGGATATATGTATACGTATAGCTGGTTCACTTTGTTATACAGCAGAAACTGACACAACATTGTAAAGCAATTATACTCCGATAAAGATGTTAAAAAAAAAATCCAGATGTATTTCTACTGCCCCTATGTCCTACCTTGCCTCCCCATGCGTTATGTTTTATAGTCAATCGTAACATTTTGTACCTCTCCTGAGGAGTTGTGATGTTTTGGGTATATAATTACCTAATGTCTGTGTGCTGTGCTAAATTGTAAACTCCATGAGTTGGGGCCATGCGTGTTGTGCTTCTCACTGTGTAACCAGTGTGTGACAAAAATCTGAAGGAATGAACACTGCCCGAACCACACGGATGACAGATTGATTAAAAGCCCAGCTTTACAGATAACAAAGACGAAATTAAGCTAGAAGGCATTAAAGCCATAAATTTCAGTTACCTTGGTCTTCACATTGGGTAATCATGTAACTTATCATCCAAACCAGGGTACTCCGGAGAATGAAAGGAGTTGTGTTAATAATTATGCTGGGACAACAGGCAAAACCCCTAAGTGTTTCGGAAAAATCAGAACATATATCAGCCTCATTAGGGCTTTTCAAGACAGTCATGACCAAATAGGCATTTTAATTGTGAGGGAGCTCTAATAACCAGGACTTTCTGCCTTCAGACTAGTAGATATCAATGTGAAGTGATTTCCATTTGAAGTGGTATCAAATGGCTTAAAAGACATGTACATGGTGAAGTAAGCAGTGTCCCTTTGTCTATGGCATTTAGAAGATAATAGTGGCGGCACTCTGAAGCCAGCTTCAGGGCTCCTGGGGCAGAGTTAAAAGCGTGAAGAGCAACATAGAAGAAGAGATAGAGGCTTCTGAGTACTGTAATTCTCTTTCTAAATCTCTTTCTTCAAAAGAATCTGAAGAATTCATGCTGTATTTGATGGAATCTAAGATAACAAAACATCTTTCAGCTACTTAGAGGATTGGATTTAAGACACCACCTGAGTTCCAAAGTATTAAAATGTGAATTAAAAAAAGAAGGACAAAATACAGATTTCCCAGGCAAGGAAAGATCATTTGCATGAAAGTGCAGATGTAAAATATGTGACTTCCAGGGCTTCCCTGGTGGCGCAGTGGTTGAGAGTCCGCCTGCCGATGCAGATCCCACATGCCGCGGAGCGGCTGGGCCCGTGAGCCATGGCCGCTGAGCCTGCGCGTCTGGAGCCTGTGCTCCGCAACGAGAGAGGCCACAACAGTGAGTGGCCCGCGTACCGAAAAAAAAGAAAAAAAAATGTGACTTCCTAATTTCAAAACAACATTTTGTCTCTGGACAGGGTAGAAGGTTCCAATTTGCCTGTGGTGGTCAGCGAATATGTGTGGAGCAGAAGTGGTAATAGGCTGCCCTGACTGAGGGGTTCCTGGGTACCAGGTGCTCTGCTTAAGCACTTGTGAATTATTTCACTCAGTCCACCCACAACTCCAAGAGGCTGATGGTGTGACCGTCCTCATTTTACAGCTGATGAAACTCCAGTTCAGAAAATCACTTGGCTAACGTGTAGGTGAGGCCATCTACACTTGAAGGATATGCAGAGCTCTTAGCCACTCTCCACACCTACTGATGTTCAGCACTGTTGTTGCCCTGAGGAGGGTGTGGCACAGGGTGGGGCACGGCCACCTGCCTTCAGGTACCCGCTGTCAGGCTGCACAAATGAAGATGACACAAAGGGAGCCAACAGACAACAGAAGAGCCTAAAACTAGAAGGTAAATTGGATGAGAAAGACTGAAGTGCTTCAGTAGGGAAGATGCTTTGGGGTAACAAAATAAGTTTCTTCTGAGCTCAGAGGGCTTAAAAGCAGGAAGGAGAGTTTAGTCTGTGTAAGGGGAACTGTATTCTGAATGAAAGTATTAGTTTGTCTCCCTGTGGTAACACAGAATAGGCTCTGTCTTTAGTTTTTTTGTTTGCATTGTTTTTCCTGCCAGCAATGGCCATCTTAGTTATTTTTTTTAAATACCATAAATGCTATTTCTGCCTAAATTGCAAATGAGACATAAATGGGGTTTTGTTTTGTTTGTGGATTATTTTTAATCCACAGACTTGACTTTTTGTAGTTTCCTAAATATGTAGAATATTTAGCTAATTTTTTTTCACTTTTAGAATCTGTTTTCTCTATAGCTGTGAAAGACACAGATTGCACAGTAATCATTAATTTCGAATTGGGCAATTAGACATATTTCTTATTGGGCGGGAAGTCAAACATTTTTCTATGAGTACAGCTTGAAAATCAGCTCTAGTTTCCAAATTATGGCCATTTCCTTGTTCAATATTCTGCTTTACTTACATTACATCAGTGAATCAAGATCTTAAGATATAGATACAGTGATTATTTACTTTTATTTTTTAAAATAAGGAAAATTAAACTCATTACAATCCTTCCTATGGGATAGTACTCTGATTTGTTGATTACCACAGTCTCTCCAGTGAATAAAGTGATAGAAAGTAATTATTACAGTCTAATGACAAATTTGTATTCCTTCCCTTGTCAGATGTTAAAGACTCAATTACAGACTTAATCTAATGAGATGAATTGTTTGGGACAGTTAAATAGTAAGTCATCTTGGGTCAAAATACCACTTGAGGGCTTCCCTGGTGGCGCAGTGGTTGAGAGTCCGCCTGCCGATGTGGGGGACACGGGTTCGTGCCCCGGTCCGGGAAGATCCCACATGCCGCGGAGCGGCTGGGCCCGTGAGCCATGGCCGCTGAGCCTGCATGTCCAGAGCCTGTGCTCCGCAACGGGAAAGGCCACAACACTGAGAGGCCCGCGTACCGCAAAAAAAGAAAAAAAAAAAACCATTTGAGTGGATGTTTGTCTTTCTGTCTTTCTAAGAATTATCTCACTCTAATGAAGTTATAACAGACTGCTTTCTAAATTCCTACAGGAATAAGATAAAAATCTAATTAGGCCATTGGTATCAATGATGGCAGTGCAACAGAGTGAGCTGCAAAAGTTCATCTCCATCTCCAACTGATTACAGATACGCTGAAGTAGGAATAAAAGAAAATTCATGATTGCCAAAAAAAGAATAGGATGCTATTTTTATTAATCGCCTTTGTCTTCTCTGCTATAATCATAGAAATCGTTAACTGACACCCAGTCCATCTCGGAGCCTCCATAAAATACACAAAGGAATTAGTTTTCGCACATCCCCTCTTGGACTGAAGTAGCTGCTTGCCAGGTGTTTATATCGTTCTTCTGGAAATCAGCATTTTGATGGTGAAGATAAAAACTTAGGGATATGCTTCTTTCATAAATATCCATTCAAGAACTGTTTCTTGAGTATCTGTTTGCCAGACAATGTTCTCGGTGCTGACCTTCAATGCTGAAAAGACGGACAACTTCCCCATCATCCGGAGTTGATAATATAGCATGAAAGGGAGTCAAGTAAACAATTCAACACTCGTACCAGAAAGGTGTTTAAATTCTGTGGCATTTACTACAAAGTAAATAAGCAGTTATGTGCCACCCATACACGTCACTCACTCTCTGTGCATCTTCACAGTGGTCTTGATCCTACTTTTACTGGTAGCCCCTGGCTCACAATATTCCTTATAAGGAGTGGTCTCTCCCTTCTAAACTGAGGCCCTATTCCTCACTCCTGTTCTAATCTCTAATCTAATCTCTAGTCTAATCCAGAGCGGTTGCTAAATACATCAGTGACTGAACAAATGAATGAGGACAGAACATACACGTGCTCCTTGGGTGGACGTGGAAGGTAAAGGTTGCTTGGATAAAGTTGTCTTCAGCATCTTTTTAAGTTATTCCCACTGTGTGTCTACAGTGTGTGGGGCTCCATGCTGCCTTTCCTCCATGCTGTGTTAGTTGTTATGCCGTGTAAGGAAACCACCACAGATGTAGTGACTCAAAATAACACACATTGATTATCTCACTGTTTCTTTTTTTTTTTTACATCTTTATTGGAGTATAATTGCTTTACAATGGTGTGTTAGTTTCTGCTTTATAACAAAGTGAATGAGTTATACATATGTTCCCGTAACTCTTCCCTCTTGTGTTTCCCTCCCTCCCACCCTCCCTATCCCACCTCACAGTTTCTTTGGGCCAGGAGTCTGGACACATCTTAGCTGGGTTCTCAGAAACGCTATAATCAAGGTGTTGGCCAGAACTGCATTCTCTTCTGGAGGCTGGACTGGGCAAGGGTCCACTTCCAAGTTCAGTAGGGATGTTGGCAGAATTCGTTGCCTCATGACTATAGGACTCTGCTTGTTTCCTCAAACTCAGTGAGGAGACCAAGACTCCAGAGTGAGTCTGCTAGCAAGACAGGGTATATATCATTGAATAAAATTATGTAACACAATCACTCACAAAGAAGAGCGACCTCGCATCACCCTTGCTGCATAATGTCGGTTAGAAGCAAATCATACAATCAGCCCACACTCAAGGGCTGAGGATGACACAAGACGTGAACAGGAGGAGGTGGGGAACATGGGGGGCACCATAAAGTCTGTCTACCATACTTCCTCTAAACAAGTTTTCCTATGCCTGACTCCGACATCAATATCCTCTATGACCGTAAACATAATCCTGAACATCCTTGTCAAGGAAGCAATGAGGTGGTTTGGCCAGATGAACAGGAATGGTTCTTTCATACCTAAGAGTCTAGGGTGATTCCCCTCAGCCCCGATGGGATGATGCTCTTCAAAGTATAACCTCTTTGACTTTCTGCTCTCCACCACGCACCTATTTCTCCCCAGCAATGCCCCATGACCGAAATGAACTGTCAAAGGGCATGTAACAGTGAGGTGGGATAGTCAGCCTTTAACACATTTAATAATCAAGACCTTTTTGCAATTCAGTTGTGAGCCAACATTCTTTGTTTTAACGAAGGTCTTGAGTTTGTTACGGGCAGAGATCTTCGAGGCTGAGATTTCGTCTTTTTGTCTGACTCATACACACTGCAGCATCTTGGAAAACACATTTTATTTTCTTGGATGATCATTCATAGGGAAGAAATAAGATCTTTCTGCAGCTAATCATTTTAGTCAATGATCATTGAGGGACAGATGAGCTTCTGATGAATGAACTTGCCAACACAGTGACACCCCAGGTTTCTGCAGCCTGTGGAAATGGGTCATCTGGAGAGACGCTTTTCTAATTCCTGGAGGTGTTTACTCCCCTCTGCTCACCATTTAAATTATACTACAAATACCTATCTCATTTTCTCAATGGCTTAAGAAGAGCTGTCATTCATTGTGCATATACCAAGAACTAGGCACTGTGCTAACAAGCGTTTTGCACACACTGCCTAGGCTGATAGTCAGCAATACTGTGACAGGGTTAAGTGACTTGCCCAGTACCATACAGGTGGTATACTAAGGCCACATTCAAAAGTAGGATGAACTGATTCAAAGATCCTACTCTTAATATAGGCTCTTTTAGTTTCATTCTTATGAACATAATAGACTTCTTCAAGATCAGATGAGCTATTTAGTGCTATTTACCCAACAGCAGCAAACATTAGTTTAGATACACATTTTTCGTTGGTATGTGTTATGGGTTAAATTTTGTGCCCCCCCCCCCACCGCCGCCCAAAAGGTATGTGGAAGTCCTAATCCCCAGTAACTCAGAATGTGACCTTATTAGGAAATAAGGTCTTTACAGAGGTCATCAAGTAAAAATGAGTTTATGAGGGTGGGTCCTAACCCAATATAACGGGGATTCTTACCAAAAGAGGGAATGTGGACATAGAGATAGATATAAACAGAAGGAAGATGATGTGAAGAGACACAGGGAGAACTCTGTGTGAAGACGAAGGATTGGAGTGACGTGTCTATAAGCCGAGGAAGGCTAAAATTTGCCAGCAAACCAACACAAGCTAGGAAGAAGCAAGGAAGACCCCTCATCTACAGATTTCAGTAGGAGGAGGGCCTTGATGACACCTTGATTTCAGACTTTTACCCTCCAGAACCATGAAACAGTATATTTCTGTTTTCTTAAGCCACCTAGTTTGAGGTACTTTGTTACAGCAGCCCTGGCAAATGAATACAGTACGTTTTCATAGTTTTATTAGGTGCTGAAATTTCAATCTTTGTTTCTCTAGCACGTACTACTCAGAGCAGCTTCTACTTCACTCCTGATATGCTACTTCAAATCTATTATGGGATGGAAGACCAGAACAAAACTTGTTAGAATTGTTTATAAAATTACAGTAACCCAAGAGAGAGTTCACTAAGTCAAATCCATTAGCTTTAGTAGATGGTAAGCTATTTTATGTTGCCCAGACACTGTCTCTGCTTACTTTCATATTTCAGATTTGGTGAGATATTTCAGATATCTCTGGCTTTTTCATAACGTTTCTCTAGTCCAAGGAGTTTCGTTTTGTGCTTACACATCTCTAAGGGAAGTGAAATCTTTTCCAATTTACCAAAGCAGCATGTCCAGGATGATGAAATTAAAAGTCTAAAAATACTTATAGATGATCTGATTACTTGTATTGTCCATGCTCCAAGTGATGCTGCCTTTCTTCCTCCCAGTGTATTTTTTTTTTTTTTTTTTTGCGGTATGTGGGCCTCTCACTGCTGCGGCCTCTCCCGTTGCGGAGCACAGGCTCCGGACGCGCAGGCCCAGCGGCCATGGCTCACAGGCCTAGCCGCTGCACGGCATGTGGGATCTTCCCGGACCGGGGCACGAACCCGTGTCCCCTGCATCGGCAGGCGGACTCTCAACCACTGCGCCACCAGGGAAGCCCCCTCCCAGTGTATTGTTAATATTTTCTGTTTATTGCAGTGGGATAATAGATTTTGGCTTCCGACTGCCATTTTCTGTGGAGTGGTTGAGAAAATGCCCTTGCTTGTTGTTTTGGTAAATCTTCTCTTCAGAAGCTCACCAGCCCTTGCGAATGTTTTCTCTTCCTAACTCCCATGGCAGAAGGGCCACTTGAGCCTCAAAAACAAAACGGCAGTGCAGTAATGAGGGTATTAGGTTGGTACGTTCTATTCAGCACCTGCTCCCAAGCTACCGAATAATGAATGAGCATGAATTACACATTGTGAAAACAGGAGGCTCTGCCTGCTTTGTGCGTCAGGCAGTTCCGAAAGGAGCTTTGAAACTGTGCTTCTCACGCGAGGGCACCCATTTGTGAAAACCCACGTGAACAAGGCAAAGAGCTGCTCGTTTACAGGTTAACATGTAACTCGCCTGGTGCTGAGCTTTTAATAGTTTCTATAAGGTCAAGAGTTTCGTTAATATGCAACCTGTAACTTAGTCCAAATTAAATTTTACTTTGCCTAGCCTACATTTTAGTACAAAGCTGAAGCTTCATTCTTTCAGGTTTAGTCATTTAACAGGTAGTATTGATGACTTATTTATGTGCCGGGCACACAGCTCTTGAATGGAGGTTTTTCTGGATTCATTAACAACTTTGTTTATTCACATGTATATTTTAAAAATTTTTTATTGAAGTATAGTTGATTTACAATGTTGTGTTAATTTCAGGTATACATCAAAGTGATTCAGTTTATATATATACATATATATGTGTGTGTGTGTGTATATATATATATATATATATATATATAAATCTATTCTTTTTCAGATTCTTTTCCATTGTAGGTTATTACAAAATACTGAGTATAGTTCCCTGTGCTATACAGTAGGTCCTTCTTGGTTATCTATTTTATATATAGTAGTGTGTATATGTTAATCCTAAACTCCTAATTTATCCCTTCCCCCCTCCACTTTGGTAATCATAAGTTTGTTTTCTACATCTGTGACTCTATTGCTGTTTTGTAAATAAGTTCATTTGTAACATTGTTTTAGATTCCACGTATAAGCAGTATCATATGATATTTGACTTTCTCTGTCTGACTTACTTCACTCAGTATGAAGAGTTTTTGAAGAATAAAAACATGGTTTCTGTCCCTTTAAAGCTTACAGTTTGGTTGAGGAGATGGACAATGAATATAATACAGAAACATAAACAATGAACAAATACATAAATAATCATGTTAGTTACAGAGTCTGTTGAGTGCTTTGTGGGAAATAAACAAGGATCTAAGCAAAAGAGTACAGAGTTGGGGGTGAGGGTCATTGCTCTCGAAGAAGCCTCTCCGGTAGGTGGCATTTGAGCCAAGCCTTGCAGGACAAGCAGCTCTAAGGTGGAAGCTTGTTAGGTGTCCTGGAGCAGAACAGAGGCCTCTGTGGTTGGAACATGTGAGAAAGGGGGAACGTGGTTCAAGAAGCCACAGGAGAGGTGAGCCGAGATCAGGTTGTCTTACTACATGCTCTCACAAAGGCTCTAGTTCAAACTTATTTCTTATTTGTGCTTTAATGAACATACAGAGCCAGTCAGGAAAGGGGACATATTTGAATCTGTAATCAGTTTGGAGATAAGGATAGAACATTCACAGTGGGTGGTAGGAAAACAAGGATGGAAATCACAGAGAATGGGATCCATGAGCTATTGTAGATACTAGGGCAAAAAAGAGCCTGGAGATTATTAGTTCAACTTGCTCCCTCTGTAGGTAAGGGATTGGCATACTTTATCTGTAAAAGGCTAGATAGCAAATGTTTTAGACTTTGTAGGCTATAGGGTCTGTCACAACTCATCGACTTTGCCATTGTAGAGTGAAGGCGTCCAGATAATATGTAAGCAAATGAACACGACTGTGTTGCAATAAAACCTTATTACAGACACTGACATCTGAATCTCACATGATTTTTTATGTGTCATAAGATAGTATTCTTTTTTATTTTTCAACTATTTAGAAATGTAGGAGCTCTTCTTAGCTCATAGCCGTACAAAAACAGATGATGTGCTACATTTGGCCCATGGGCCATAGTTTGTCAACCCCGGTACAGATGCTAAAACTGTGGCCCAGGGAAGCAAGTGATATGCCCAAAGTCACAAGGCAAATCAGAGAGAAGGCTAAGAAATCATGTGTTCTAGCTATTAGGCTGGTACTTAAAAGAAAAAAAAAAATAGTGTCTTCATTGATAAAAGTAATGAGAAGATATTATGTAATATCTTATAATAAGATTTTTATGTAATACTTTGGTTCAAATCGATAAAGATGGCATGTTTATTTTAGAAATTTGTGGGGGAATATAGAAAAGTATTGCAAAAAATAAAAACCCAGTGGTAATCTAATGTGGTTTATTTCTAGCCTTATTTCGTTGAGCATTAAATATATACTGATACTCTTTTATAGAATTATCACTATATGTATAGGAATATTACAAATATATACACATAGTCATATCCTTTGTAAACAGAATAATATGAAGGTATTTTATATGCTCAAATCATGTAGTTGTCCACCATGATATTCATATGCCCATAGCAAGGCTATTTGCAAGGTGTCCATCATAAGCAGTGACTGATGGCGTTAGAATTATATAATGGCTCTTCCACTTACGAGAGAGGCAACTGTGGGCAAGTTACTTAGCATCTCTGACCCTCATTTGCTGTATCAGTAAAATGAAGAAACCTATACATAATTTACAGGGCTGTGGTGGAGATAACTTCTAACGTATGCACAACACCTACATAGAAAGTGTTCAATAAATTTATAGCTATTGATTAATATTGATACACTATACCATTTGCTTCCATTACTTTCCTTGCACTAAACTATGGGGAAAACATACTGTTCCTCTCATACTCTAGAATACATCATCACCAAAATGACACATTTATCTTATAATACAACCATTAAGAAAACACAATATTCTCGTTTGAAAGCAGAGTATGACATAGTAGACAGGGTAAGGGGCTTTGGACTAGTCAGATCAGGGCTCAGTTTGGGGCTTCGTCCACTTATTAGCTGTATGACTTTAGGAAAATTAATAAGCCCTGAGATCTATTTCTCTAATTTGTGAAGTAGATTTAATAATGTCGTATATATTAAAGCAGGAAAAATATGACAAGCCTTTATTACATTGCTCAGAAAATCAGGGATGGCTAATAAAGGGAAACCATACTATTTTCCCGCCAGTTGGAAAACAACTATGGGCTATTACAGAACCTTGGGATGTTAGAGTGAAGGTTATTGTAGAGATCAAGTCCTACCTGCATCCAAAGGCAGAATTTCTTCCACAACCTCTCCAACAAGGAATTGTCTTCCTAGCTTTTAAACACTTCAGAGGTGAGATACTCATTACCACGTAAGGTAGATGATTTCATTTTTAGACATGCTGAATTTTTAGAAAGTTCTTCCTTCTGTGGACTCACAGTCAGCCTCGTGGTTCCCCTGCTGCCCATTGGATCTGAACTAAGTAAGGTGTCAAGTCAGACAGGGCTTTTATTAGTCGTCACCCACTCGTAATCTTACTGGTAATTTATCTCTAGCCTCCAGGATTCCTTATGGTCGGTGCCCTGTTGTGATTAGTGTTTGTTCCTTGTTAAGTATGTTGAATATCACTCCTGGTGTCAGGTAAACATGAACTGGAATCCTGACTCTTCTCATAATAGTGGATGACAATGCAGTAATTCCTGGAATTAGCCCTCTGTGTGCCTCAGTGGTCCCATCTGTGAAATAAGGGTAATAATTATACCTACTTCATAAGGTTGTTCGAGGATAATAGGGCATAAAGTATTCAAAGGGCTTATCCTTATCTCACTTGTTGCATTAAATGAGATCTATCATCATGAGTACATCACAATGGTTCCATGATAGTTGAAAACAACTATTCATCATTTATCGTTCTCAGTTTAACACCAGTTTCTTGCCATCTAGCCCTTCCTACACTGACACTTCCTAATTACTTGTTCAATGTTTTCTGAAAGTCAGTTGGACAATTACTATGTGCCAGATACGAAACTAGAAGTTTTACACGAGCCATCTCACTAAATCCTCACAACAGCTCTATAAAGCAGATACAATTGCTGTCCTCGATTTATAGATTCACGGGGCCGAGTCTCAGAAACATATTACCAAACATGTTTCTAGTCTCAATAGAAAACTAACTGACATGGGACTAAACAATGAAGGGGATTTATTATTCTATGATACTTGCAAGTCCAGATGTATACCAGACTTGTAGGCTATCTTGACCCAGCACCTCAGCCTAGGACTCTATGCTAACTCCTTTAAATCCAATGAATCACACACCTTCTAAAAGCTTTCCCCAGGACAGCAAGGAAACTTCTTCCTCAGAAGCCCATAGCTTAACTCTTCTTCCTACTTAACGGCTTAAATAAGCGTTACAGCCCATCCCAGAACCAATAACCAGGACTGTGGAGTGGCATAACTCTCACTAGATTAGGCCTTAGTCACAGAACCGTCTCCTAAAGTCAAGCGTGGGATAGACTCCCCCAAACAAAGGGACTACAGCGTGTGTGTGTATATGTGTGTGTGTGTGTGTGTGGCAGAGAGGTTAAATACCCAGATGAGAACTGAAATGATTAAGAGAATAAAGAATGCATGTGAGGAGGGCAATCACAATGTACATTATACAAGGTTCTAACTTGCCCAAGGTCCCAGAACTAGCAAGTTCTCAGCTGAGATTTGAAACTGGGTCATCTAACTCCAGAGCCCCACTCTTAACATCTAGGTTCTACTGCTTCCCAAATAAACCTAGTAATGCCTGGGAAGGGATAGAAACATTTGTGATTACTAATTGTATTCTACACACACACACACAAACACACCACGCAGTACAACACAGTATAGCATATACAAGGCACACGTTTAGTCCACCAGGGAAGCCTGTACCTTGCAGTTTGGGGTTGTAATCCCAGTTCTGTCTGTTACTTAAAATCTTGAACCATCTCTGAGCTCCCCCTTCTTCATTTGCAAGAATGGGTGTAGGGCTTCCCTGGTGGCGCAGTGGTTGAGAGTCCGCCTGCCGATGCAGGGGACATGGGTTCGTGCCCCGGTCCGGGAGGATCCCACGTGCTGCGGAGCGGCTGGGCCCGTGAGCCATGGCCGCTGAGCCTGCGTGTCCGGAGCCTGTGCTCCGCGACGGGAGAGGCCACAACAGAGAGAGGCCCGCGTACCGCAAAAAAAAAAAAAAAAAAAAAAAGAATGGGTGTAATATCTAAGTTATGGAGCTATTATGAAGAATAAGAGATGCTGTCTCTCAAGTGCCTGCCATGTGCCTGCCACAGCATGGACAATAAATAATAGCTATAACCACTCTCTTGACTCATGGGAAGCACAGCAGTTTGAAAACACTCTTATGGACTAGCCCCAACACCTCTTCCTATGGCAATGGCAGGCATTTCCAATCAATCTTTTCCCTTGGACATGGAGGTCCTTTACCAACACAGCCTGAAAGCCTTCAGTCTCTTTACTTCACTTCCTTGTAATGGCTTCTGTAACTAATACTACCTTGAACAAACTGTGGGAAAGGCTGGGATTGAGTAACAACAAAAAGAAGTAGCCAGAAAGTAGCTAAGAGTGTAGATCTTAAAAGTTCTCATCACAAGAAAAATAAATTCATAACTATGTATGGTGATGGACGCTAACTAGACGTAGTGTGGTGATCATTTCAGAATATACACAAATATTGAATTATTATTTGCACACCTGAAACTGATATAATAGTCACTTATGTCTCAATTAAAAAAAAAAGAAGCGGCATCCAGGTGGTAAGAAAGTTGGAGGATGATACCTGGCCCTTACTAATCCAGTCCTGTGGGACTCTGAAGAAGTTGAGTTTCATTAGGATACACTGATTTTCCTGTTCCCTCTTCTCAAATACCCCATATCAGATTGCAGGGTGAGCAACTTGATTCCAGGGTAGGCACAGTGAAGGGATGTAATTAGCCTATTAAGTTCTGCTAATGTCTTGTTAAAGTCATTCAGGTGAGAACAGCAGATACATCAGTTCCGCCTTGGACCCTGCCACAGGGAGTGTTGCATTTCCACACTGCTATTTGTAGTTCTTACAGTAAGAATCAGCTGATTCAGCAGGACCTGGACTTTTCTGTTTCATCAAATCAAGATGCAATGAAGGATTTCTACAGAATGTGTGTGTTCCCAAAATTGTACTTTACCGCTCTGCAAATGATGGGTTTTTTTCATTGCCAACAGTAAATATAGTGCATCTGGCACATGGAGGGTGTTTTGTTGTCATTGTTCTTATTCTTTGGTGCTAGTTTGCTTTAATACATGGCTTATTATTCCAGAAGTTTGAGAAGCCAAGGGACTAGATTTACTCATTTTTCTGACAAATATTTATTTAAACACTGACTTTGTTCTGGGCACTGTGATGAGCCTAGGAGCTACAGCACTGAACAGCACAGAAAAGATGTCCTTGCTCTGAGAATCTGGGGGAAAAACAAATAATGAACAAATAAAGAAGAAAATAGGTAATGGTAGTGCTGTGCTGAAAATAAGATGGAGGTGAAGAGATGAGGATGGAGAGGGCTACTACTCTAGATTGGGTGGTCAAGAAAGAACTTGGAGGATGTGATATTTTAGCCAAGATCTGAATGACAAGAAGACACAAGCCACCTGAAGGTCTAGGGGGACAGGACTGCAGGCAGAGGGGACAACGTGTGAAGGAGACCAAGAAGAACAGTGCAGTTGGAGCATGGTGTGTGGCAGAGAGAGTAGGCTATGAGATGTAGCTCAGGGCTCCGCAGGACTAGAGCACCTACAGGTCATATAAGGCTGGGGTAAATGGTTCGGATTTTATTCCATGTGGGTTGGGAGCCAATGGAGTCATTAGGCAGGGAAGGTGTGTGTAATGAAAAACACCACCCTGGCTGCTATGTGGATAATGGATTGTCAGGGGACAAGTGGAGAAGCAAGAAGAACAAGGTATTATACTATTGCAGACTTCAGTATGGTGATGGTGGTAGCGCTGGAGATGGTAATTCTCATGTGTGTCTATGTGTAAGTATTTTTTCACTGTAGTAAAATATACATCACATAAAATTTATCATTTTAACCATTTTTAAGTGACAAAGTACATCAAGTACATTTATACTGTTGTGCAACCATCACTACCATCAATCTCCAGAACTTTTTTGTCATCCCAAAATGAAACTCTATAAATATTAAACAATAAATCATCACTCCGTCTTTCCCCACAACCTTTGGGAACCTCTATTCTGTTTTCTGTCTCTGTGAGTTTGACTATTCTAAGGACCTCATATAAGTAGAATCATACAATAATTGCTCTTTTGTGCCTGGCAGATTTCACTTAGCATAATGTCTTCAAGGTTCATCCATGTTAGAGACTGTATCAGAATTTTATTCTTTTTTAAAGCTGAATAATATTCCATATGTATATACCACATTTATCTATACACCCATCCATGGATACTCGGGTGGTTTCCACCTCGTGGCTATTGTGAATAGTGCTGCCACGGGTGTACAAATATCTGTTCAAATACCTGCTTTCACTTCTTTGGGGTATATACCCAGAAGTAGAATTACTAGATCAAGTATTAATTTCATGGGTTTTTCTGGTGTTTGTGTGGGATTTGGTGGATATCAAAGGTTCTCTTTAGGATATATTATATTTATATTTATCATGGCTGCTAAACATACAGATGGAAACATCAGGCAGGAAGTTTTACATATTATTAGTCTAGAATCCCTGGGTCGTGTCTGGTGATAAAAGGTATATGATAGAAGGTCATGCCGCCCGGTGGATAGGCTGTCGTGATGACAAAAGAATGATTAAGGAAATGGGAGTGAGGAAACATTTGGGGTGCATGTTATTTTCAGCTCCCCAGGTGATCCTAGATACACCCAGGTTTGGTAACTACCCAGTTAAACCATCTTATAGATTGCCTTACATGAAGAAAACCATTTAGGATTATTGGAGAAGACAGAAAAGATAAGAAGTTGTGCTTAAATTCTGAACTAGAAAATCTCAACTTGTTCTAGCAGGAATTTTAATACAGCACCTGGGTTTATTTTCATTTCCTTTCTCCTACTGCATGAATAAACAATCTTATCACACTGCCATTCACCCTGTAGTGACTTAGAGGTTACCTCATCACTTTTTAGAGAAACTATGTACTTAGAATTTATGCTTATAAACTTTATTTTTCTGTTAAAAGTCCACTTTTTCTTTTATATTTTTCTTAGATTTTCCTCATAGTCTTTCTCTGAATTTAGTAATAAACATGCCTCTTTACCACTTTAAACCCCTTTGGCATGGCTCCTTTTGAACCTTTCTTACCCTCCCCATCCCTGAGGGAACTATGTCTCATCTATCTTTATATTTCTCATATCCTAACACAGTGACTTATCAAAGTAGATAAATGTTTGATAAATAAATGAATATAAGATTGAAGTAGGACATATCACCTTAAACTATGACCTCTCTGATCTCCATATTATTCTTTAAGCTGCAAGGAAGTTTCTGGGGAAAGTAGTGGATATCACAAAGTGTGGCTATAACAAATTTTAAAAATTGCACCTAGGGATTTAATAGAAAGCCCATAAAGTGCCAAACCCACAGCAATTCATTTCTCCTAGCAAGCCCTCATAAATTCAGGCCACGAAATCATTGTGCTCATCTTGCCACACCCAAGTCTCTCCCTTCCTGGCAGGGCTCCTCAGGGCCTCCTCCTCGCCTGGCAGACACTACCTGATGCTCACTGGTACAGGTCTGAAAGAGGTGGCAAGAGCCTAATGGCTAGTTTACCTCGAGCTTTAAACTGCAGAGTGTTCAATGGTGTGCTGGAGTGCTCTGGTGTATCCTGGTTTATGTATTAATCAAGAAACCATCCCCACCATCAAGGAGTTCACGATCCAGTTGGAGGAAAAATGAATAGAAGTGTGATAAATGTTGTGACGGGATAAGCATACCATGCAGAGCACACAGGAGGGGCCATTGACTCAGAACTGGAAAATCAGGGAAGGCTTCCTGTAGGAAGTGGCATCTGAGCTAAGAGGTGAGGGATGACTCTGCATTTTCTGGGTGCAGTGGTTCAGGGCTCTGATTCAGGCAAAGGAACGGCAGAAGGTGAGGGGATGCAGGGAGCTTTTAGGGGACTCCATGCCCTCCATGTGGCTGGCACAGGAGCCAGATTATGAAAGGGCCTTTAATCCATGTGAGTGAATTTAGACTTGATAATTTTTGGAATAATGAAATCCATCAAAGGGGTTAGGGTGGAGTCTGCAATACTGAGAGCTTAGCCAGGGAAACATGCAATTTGAAACCCCCTTGCACTCTATGTTTTTAGCAAATTATACCCTGAACCAGAGAAAAATTTGCCACAGCTACAAATGACCGCTTATGAATCCAGAGCTAATTTTAAGAACCTAATAAACTAAACGAGAAGATATTCAAAGCTCATGAAAGTACCCATGCACCTGCCTGTTGGGTGGGGCATATACTTGGTTCTGTGTGTAGCTAAGAGGCTTGTTATTCATTAATATTTTCAAAAGAGGACTCTGACAGTCTCGGTCTGTCACAGACTAAAGTCACCTTATTCTAGTGACATAAAAGCCACTTGACTAGGCTGAAAATGTGTTCCCAAACCTGTTGCAGAATTTCTTCCCTAATGGCTTCTGTGAATTTGGGTTTAAGGGCTTTAATGGTACATCAGGGAAGGGCAGTAAAAACCGGAGTGTGGAAGAGTGAGGGCTGCTACGAACTACAGAGCTGTGCTGTCATTGAGGAACACTGCTTACAATAATATTTGTTTCTTGAGGACTTCTGAAACTCTACAGGCCATTCCTCTAAGTACTTACCATCAAACCTCTTAGTATTTACCATCAAACTACGGCCTTCGTTGGAAGAGGGTGGATTATGTTCCCTTCTATGGATTTAAGGATCTCACCAATGCATAGAAAACTGGTCCAAATCCTTTAATTAACAATCCCAGGAATAATACTTATTAAGCAACTAGAGGCATTATAGCATCATCCTAAAAAAGATTCTAATCTCCGCAAGTTTAAAATGTAATCACTTTATAGATCATTTTGTTTCTCTTTTTTATAGTCTTTAAGTTTACCTCATCTTTGTAGCTCTAGAGTTACACAGGCAACAATGATGATTAGTACTACTACTGTACTACTACCTTATGACAATTTAAATGCTGTATGATCACACACTACTATATGTAAGAGAGATAACCAACAAGGACCTACTATATATACCACAGGGAACTCTACTCAATATTCTGTGGTAACCTATATGAGAAAAGAATCTGAAAAAGAATGAATATATGTATATGTAGAAATCAATCACTTTGCAGTACACCTGAAACTAACAAACATTGTAAATCAACTACACTCCAATAAAATTTAAAAAATAAAAATTATACATAAAATTTAAATAAATAAATAAATGCCGGATGATCTATGGAGCAATACTGACACACTTGGATATAATAACGCTGTAGAAATTAAGAGTCTGAGCTTCTAGGGACTTCCCTGGTGGCACAGTGGATAGAACTCCACGCTCCCAATTCAGGGTGCCCAGGTTCGATCCCTGGTCGGGGAGCTATATCCCACATGCATACCGCAACTAAGAGTTCGCATGCCACAACTAAGGAGCCCACCTGCTGCAACTAAGACCCTGTGTAACCAAATATAAATAAATATTAAAAGAAAAAAAGAGTCTGAGCTTTTGAATGCGAGAGACCCAGGTCCAGAGCCCTGTTTTTCTGTTTATTAGCTCTGTAACCTTGGGGTAAGTTACTTAACCTCTTTAAGCCTCAGTTCTGACCTAGAAATTGGGGGTATTAATGGTAACTATCTCAATTCACTGTGAGAACTGAATGAGACTGTGAGTGATGAAGGGCTAGTACATTCATTCCTAGCTAGCATTCTTAAGCAGTTCACCTTTATCCTTTAGTTCTGTTTCTTTGTTTTATTATGAGCAACTTTCTCCTTTCTTTTTACTCCCCTAGGGATATGAAACCTGACAATATTTTGCTTGATGAACATGGTAAGTAAATGATTTGTTTGCAATCAACCATATAACATGCACGTAGAACAAGCTGGTTATCCCCAGCAAAGTAGTACTATATAGGGAAAAAGCGTCTTACTCGGTTCAGTTGAGTTGCATGTACAAACTCCATTTTATGGTGGGAGGGACCATATGGGGGAACTTTATCATTTACTGCAGTGACGTTGTACACCCTTAAATAGCCTTACATTTACATAAGGAGAAAGTTATTCTCTTTTCAATTTTCTTCCATTCCTACTGATTTCTTCAAGAAAACCATCCCAGTTTTTTGGTGCTAGTTTGCTTTAATATCTCTATAGCAATCATCTCCCTTTTTTTTTTTTTTTTTTTCATAAAGACAGAAGAGGCTTAGAGCATTTGGTAGGCAATAGTATCTACCTAGAGATTCGTGACAGACTTTCCTTCTTGTGAGGGTAAACTGGTTTCACATTTACAGAAGAGATATCAAGTTTTCTGTTCAAAGGTTTTCAGTTACTAAAAATCAGTCCATTTAAAGAAAGATATAAAGCAGATAAGAGTATCTCTGGTACCCAGCTATGAAAGTGACAGAGGGATATGGCAATGACCATGATGGTGATACATGAATGCCTGAAGTTCAAGAAGCACTGATTGAAGATGTCCTACAGAACAAGCTTTGACCAACAGTGATTAAATGTGTACAATCTCTTCCTAATATTATTTCAATGTACACTTGGATTTATTTATTAGAGCAGACCTGTAGGACACACAGCCTGCATGTTTTAAATGTTACAGAGGCAATAAGATCCTTGTTAAATTTTTAGAAAGCTGCTAGGGAAGGGAGTCCTAAATCTGAAAAGCTCTGTATCTCTCTAACTTTTACAAAAGGGATTTGCAAGTGGGACTAAAACTCCACGGGCCATCCGTCACTTATTATTTATTTACCTAGTTGCATTTTAAGCCTGATTTGCCAGACGCCACATGTGCTCAGAGGGCTAAGAAACACTTTTGTGTATGACCTCTAATTTCAAAGCTTGGAGTCATTATTTATTTATGGACTGTCTAAAAAGATTTTCTCCACTTTCTTCCGATGCCTTATTTCTTCCTTCCCTTTACTGCTTCTGACATTTGGGAATAGTTTCTGAATCTCAGAAATGTGGGCAATGGTGAGACAACATGAAGGTGACTTTCATTAAAGCACCAGCTGTCTCTGCCTTAAATAGGAAGCAGGATCCCCTCTCACACCGGTGCAGATAAACTCTGTGGAGCTTCACAGCTGTGGACAAGGCCTCCCCCAACCTCTAGAGGCCATCTTTGCACCATGTACAAAAAGGTGCTCTGTGTGCCTACCACAGCCTTGGGAAGGTGACCACTGGTAATGCAGAGCCTGATTTCGGGTTCTGTCCCCACTTCCCCCTCACCTGCTTGCCTTTGCGCCCTACATATTGCTCAACCATTTGTCAGGACCCTGAATGGAGACATATGGGTCCTGTCAACCAAAAACATGTACCTTCCATTCAGAGAACAACGTCTCGGTCTTGGATCTTAAACATGGCTTCATCTTATTCCTACCATGAGGTCGTCCTGTTCTCTCTCATTCAACTTCTTTCTCTTCCTCATTTTCTTGTCAACTTGGTGATTGCAGATTAGGAGAAACATCCAGGAATAAATTAATCTTCGAGTTTATCCACCCTTAGAGACTACCCTTGGGAAAGACTGTGTGACATCGTAGATACGAGCATATGGGGTTCTGAGCTCAAAACCCGGTTCTCTCACTCACCAGCTCTGAAACGCTCGACAGGTTGCCTAAAACTTCTCGGCACCTTAGATTCTTCAGGGATGAAAGGCATCTTTACTTCTCAGGGTAATTGTAAACACTGACACCCTGTTTATAAAGTGCTTGATTGCCACGTGCACAAGGAGATCACTCAATAACGGTTAAATGCTAGTATGACTCCATGAGGTAGCAGGGGCTTTCTCCCCTACAGAAGGAAGCTTAGGTGACTTCATTTTGTTTTATATGACTTTATCTATATCATATAGCGTAAGTGAAAGCTGGGTCCTCACCTGTCTCTACTAAAGAATTATTTTGATTCCAGGTGGGATATACCAAAGATTGTGTGTGGCTACTTCTTAGGTCTTGCGTTTAAACAGTTTTCTCTGACACTTAATTCTCAGGTAACTACACTTTCAGTGGCCCATTCTGCCTGTCCTTCATGCACGCAGGGGGTTAAGCCCACTTTTCAGGGCATTTTATTCTTGGTTGGACTGGGGCTCTGTTACTTAGGGACTACAAGTAGGCATCCCGGTCTGCCTGAGGGACGGTCCTAGTCTACAACTGTCATCTAGTGTACTATTTACAAAGATCTTTTTCACTCTCAAGTTTTGGGGTTTGGACAATGACTTAAGAGGGGGCTCTTCTGTATTTTTTCCCATCCTAAACTGAACTGGAGGATCACTGCAGTCAATAAGAGAAACATTGCTTTGGGAAGGACTGGATATGTGAATGGGATAGAAGCAAACATAAAGGTTGCGAGCCATTCTCTAAGCATTGTCCTGGGGATCCCTTTCTGGAGAAAATAATTTTTTGAGCTTATTTACTTTCCGTTTATTCAAATTCTGAAAAATTAAGCTTTTAGGCATTGCTCAGGGACCATAATTAACTACTTTGAAATGAAGAAATTCCCGGTGGCCCTCGCTCCCCAGCTCATTATGCACAGCTGCTCTTGGGACAGCCAACTGGACCACAAATCAATGCCTGCCTTTGGGAGTGCTTTCTGGTGTGATTTTCCAAGGTCTCACGTTCGAAAACTTCATTTGTCTCCTCTGTCTCCTCTCCTTCATTTATAACTTTTCACCCTTTATGGACAAGAGCATGTACGCCTCTTGCATGGGGACTTAGCAACTGTAAAGGATAACTGTTTACCTCTAATACACCTCCTATGCCCGTTCCTCCAAGTGAGCTGTGTATTACACCACATAGCTTATATTTTAATTCCGCACCATCAGGAAGAGGCAGAAATTTTGTTTTACTCTTACTGATTCATATTGGTACATGTTCATCAGAAAAGGTTGGTATTTGAAGGAGCTAAATTCTTTTGTAAATGGAGAATCCTTCCACTGGTGTGAATGAACATTCCTTATACATCAGAATTTGACTTTAAAAAGTCTGCAATTTACAGCATACCTGTTCTCCTTAAATGTCTCACTCACTAGTTCAGAGCCCAAGGTGGCATTAGATCTTGCATGGCTCATAACCAACTGTCCTGATATATAGGTTTCATGTCCTACCAACTTAAGTACCCCATGCAATTCGATCAGTTCAATAGTGTCTAAAATTCTTGTGTTTTTCCTAAGCTATTCAGGAAATAAGTGCTGCATACAAGGAGCAATAATGTCTCCCTGGTGTATCTGAGAGAATGACAATTACCACATCATCTATAATTTAGGTTTCTTAATATCATCCCTAGTCACAGGGAACAGAGAAAGGCAAAAACTCGGTTTGGGGGTGTGAGGAAGAAATAATCCTGCTACCTTAACAGCTTCTCCCTTGCAGAGTCCCAAAATGTACCTAAAAATCAAGTGGGTAGCATCTTAAAACCTATATATACGTATACATATATGTATATTATATATACACACACACACACGCATATATAGAACTCTGTACCCTATCCCCAGATAATCAGGTGTATACGTCTCTGCTAGTGCCTAACGATATGAATTTTTAATAAGAATCCTAGAAAAATGTGACACACACGATCTAACTATCTTTGAGTTGAGGAAATTTTTGAAAGTTAGGAGTCACGCCAACCAATTGTTTATGGTGTCCTTGAGGGCTTTGTTGAGAAACATCCTCAGGCTGGACACAGGCACAGTGCAAAAGAGTATAAGTAATGACCACAACGATGACTAAATTCAGTGACTCAATACTGTGAGCTCCAATTTTTAATGTGATTCTTTGCCTCAAGGTACAGAGGTGAAAAGAACTGGCAGATCACTCCCTATAGGGTGTTCACAGTGAGGAAGTTCTGAGCCTTGTATCTGAAAAACTTCACAGTAAGGCAGTGGTTCTAACTGGGGACGCTTTCGCTCTATAGTCTCTCCCTGCAGAGGACACTTGGCAATGTCTGGAGACATTTTTGATGGTCAGGATTCTATCTAGGAAAGGGAAGTCCTTTTGGCATCTAGTGGACAGAGGCCAGGGATGCAACTAAGCATTCCACCATGCACCGGACGGCCCTTCACAGCAAAGAATGATCAGGTCCAAGATATCAATAGTTCCAGGTTGAAAAACCTCTGTTCTAAGGCTCCCTCAGAGCCGGGGCTTATGGAAGAGGCCAGAGTGGTCCCTCACACCCAAGCAATTCCTGTGTCCCTCCATCAGCAGGTGACTGAACCTTCCTCTGTGAGCCAGAACTCAGATCCATTTCCACAGCACAGAAGGGAACATGGCAGAAGGATCCCCACGGTGAGCACAGGGAAGTATGGCAGCATCCTGGGCCAGGAATGCAGACGTCGGGGCTGGTGGCCAGGGGCTCTGCTTGCCTTGTTCAGCTTGAGGGCAGCAGGCAACAGTTTCCAGTAGATCCTGACCCTCAAATGATTCCTCCCCATTGTTTACCATGCACCCTGGTGGGGGAACCCTGAGCCAACCAGCAGATAGTTCTTTTCGTTTGTTCAGCTCTTTGGTCTTACGATAAAGCGCAAAAAGTTTTTGGACGATTTATAACCCACCAAAGAAGTCCTGGACCAAATTGTAGATCCTCATTCTAGCTCTGCTACGTCTAAGTACTGAGAACTTAGCCACAAACAGCTCTTCTGTAAAATAGGAACTACTTCATTAGGCTAAAGTGTACAAAAACCTTTTGAAACTTGCAATTAATCATATGAATGTAAAAAATACTACTTATGACATTAACATTCTTTCAACTACATTTGAAAGAAATGTAATGAGTGAGTACTTACTGCAGTCACGATCTTCTACTAAGCCTAGTCTTCTTTTAAAAGTGTGGTCTCAAACTTTACTGGGTATCAGAATCACCTAGGGAGCTTTTTTAAACACTGGGCCCCCATCCTCCGAGTTTCTGATTCAGTACGCAGAGGTAGGGCCCAGGAATGTGCATTTCTAACACTTTCCCAGGTGATACTGATACTGCTGGTCTGGGGACTGC
Organism: Phocoena sinus; assembly: GCF_008692025.1. Lineage (NCBI taxonomy): Eukaryota > Metazoa > Chordata > Mammalia > Artiodactyla > Phocoenidae > Phocoena > Phocoena sinus. The sequence continues at coordinate 48,284,232 of NC_045765.1, read as the reverse complement.
ACTTTGAGAACCAACTGATTCTGAAACATCCTCTACCTTCTACATGAACATAGCCAATCTTAGGACTGAGTCGGCTTAGAACACCTGCTCGGGCTAACGTAGAGGATCCCGTGCCTGGCTGCCCATCTGAATCACCTGTGGAGTTTCTTGTTCTGTTTCTAATGTGGATGCCTGGCTCTCCCACCAGTCCCACTGCATTGGTGTCCCGGGAGAATGAAGTCCAGGAGTGTGAGTTTCACAAAATCACTCTGGAGCGTCTGATCATGACAAATGGCAACTTCCTGCCAAATGCTGAGCAAAGCCTTCAGCATTATTGTGCCCTATATATTGTGCCCTAAATAACAGCATTATTTCATTTGATCTTCCCAACAACCTCGTGAGAAGATGACTACTCTCATCTCAACTTTACAGAGAGGGTAAGTCTGAGGATAATACTTTTTGAGGTAGCATAGCTGGTTAGTATTAGAGCCGGGACTTGAAGCCAGGCAGTCAGACTCCAGAGAACAGACTCTTAATCATTAAGTCTCCAGGCTCACCTGTTTTGTATCAAACCTTGTGAAACATTGATCCAGTGCTTTCAGCGTGACCCATGGGGAGAAACAGAGAAAGAAAATACTGAAACAACCTATATTATGATAGGGTGATTTCTGGAAATCATCTGTTGGTACCACTTACGCAAGAATACCTTCACTTTCAGCTTGATGAGCGCTACTTTATTAAAATGTCATCAGATATAAACAAAACACTTTTTGCACCACACAAAACCCTGGTGATAAAGACAGTGAGATTAATCGTTAGCGGCAGGCTGGATGCTATCAGGGAGCAGACAGTGCAGTTGGCAGGGGGAGCGTGGTCTGTGGGATATGGAAGAAGAATCCCCTCCACTTACCACCATATCTCATCACAACCACAGAAGCATGCAAATGGAAATGCCAACACTTCACGATCCTCTCAAAACATATGACTTTCCTGCCAACAGCTGACAGAACAGGCTTATCCTACTTCTGGCTGTAATACACTTTGTAGGGTGTGCTCCCTGCTGAACTTAAGTGTTAGACCCACAGTACACTGCCATGAGTGCGAACACTGCAGAGAGACCCTAGAGATCGTCTAGTCCGCCCATGAATTTTTTTTTTTTTTTTAAGGGAAACAGGTTCAACACAGGAAAGGAACTGCAAGTGTACGATGTATTGGGAGCAGAATTCAGGGCAGGACCTAAGTCTCCTGGCTCCCAGTCTAGGGCTCTTTCTAGAGCCTCTTTAAAAATAAAACTTGACTTTTCCCTACTTTCGCTTTGTACATTATTTTGTTGGGGACCACCGGGGAACAACCTGAACTATCAGACAAAACACTACTAATGATATTCAGAAAAACAAGAAGAGAAAGAACTCTTTCTTGGCAAAGAAATAAATATATGCATCCAGTCATGTCTGCTTTGTATTAACAACATTTGTTTCTTTAAAAAAAAGATGCTGTAAAGATGCTTGGAAATGATACTTCAAATAGTTCTTATCTACCCCGCTCTTGATTCTCACAGGCTGTACCAACTTACAATGCTGACAACAGGCAAAAATTGCCTAAGTAGAATTTACCAGAGCGTGGGCTCTTAAAGACCAAGGTTAAAACTTTCTGACATTGAACTACAAATTTACAACCAGACATTAACCTTTTCGTGTTTTGGCACCTGGAGGGTTGCTCGTTTAGACGATATTGGTCTTGAGGGTAGGATAATTGACTTTTTACTGTGTGTACCCAATTGCAAACGGCGTACAAGAATTTACAAACTAAGCTTCCAGGTGCTATTGATAAAAAAAAAAAGCGTGGTCTGCCGCTGGGTTGAATGGAACTTAACGTTCTCTGTGGTCCTTCTCCCTCGCAGGGCACGTGCACATCACAGACTTCAACATTGCTACGATGCTACCTGTGGAGATGTGCATCACCACCATGGCCGGCACCAAGCCTTACATGGGTATGGGCCCCCTGAGCCGCCACAGCGACTAAGAGGAAGGCTTTTTTATTCATTCCTGTAGACACCATGTACTACGGGTTCAATCATCTGTAGGGCCTTGCGGCTAGAAATGACGAGTCCCCCCTCTGACTTTACCTAGAGAGCTTCTAATTTCACAGGTCTGCGGTGAGCCTCAGGAATTTCCTTTTAGCAAGCACCCAGACTGATCTTGATTCAGGAGAGTCACGGATTACATGTAAAAACACTATTTTATGAGTTATTAAGGACAGTTTCTACCTACTTCCTGATGAAGAATATTAATAATTAATTCAATAAATACCTACTAATTGCCTCTGTGTACTCAGCACTGTTTCAGGTGCTGGTGGTGCCGCAGGGAGCAAAACATACAAGGTCTCCAGCCCATGGAGCTTACCTTCTAGTAAAAGGAGTTAAAAAAAAAAAAAAAAAGAATCAAACAGAGAAGGTACAGCCATAAGTAGGGTGGTAATAAGTGACATAAGTATTATTATAACCATGATTTACATAATCCTGCATAACATGCATAGGGCTGTAAGTTCACAAAGTACCTTCCAGTTATAATTTTGGTTTTAGGTTTATCACCACAACAATCCCATGAATAATTCACAGGTGGAATATTGGAACTTGAAATTAAAGGCAAGAGCAATGCCACTTTCTTTCAATATTTCATTCTCTTCCTCATGGAACTAAAGAGAGAATTAAAGAGAGAGAGGAAAAGAGAACTGTGCAGGGCCACCTCACTTTCCAAGAGAAAGAAATCATCTGTGGGGAAAAATGAGCCTGATTTTATATGGTATTTGAACAACTGCAAGTTCCTGGCTTCCAATTATCAGTGGGGGGAAGAAGCCTCCTTTGTCCTTCTAAAATAATGGACACACATAATTCAGCCTATTTTCTTGCCTGAAACCCATGGTGCTCAAATGATAAAAAGGAATCTCTGAGACTGCTGGTCTGATGAGTTTATTCCCTAGGTTTCCTGGGTTTCCATATTAAGGGCTACCTGCTTGGAGCCAAATCAGAAAATGTGCATCTGGGTTTTCTAAGCCTGGTTTCCATGGTGAGAGGAGTAAAGGAAGACCAACTTTGTTTTCTCTCCCCAGTGATTTTAAATACAATATCTGTATAATTTGATTCTCCTAAAGGTTGGCATTTCCAGTCTTTTCACAACATAGAGCTAGGAGATTGGAATCCTGTCAAGTTTCTCTGCACCTCTCCACCCTCACCCTTATAATTAACAGTTACCAATATTTATTGAAAGCCTTCTAGGGACCAGACAATGTGTTAAATGTTTTGCATTCATTGACTGATTAATTTTTTCTCAACAACCCTGTGAGGCAAACTGTAATTATCACCATTTTACAATGAGGAAAATAAGAAGCTAAGTAATTTGCTCAAGATCACATAGCTAATAATTGAAAAAGCCTAGATTTAGAGCAAGCTCGTTCTGACTTTAGAAAGCCAAGCTTCTCCCTAAAAGACAAAGAAATTTAAAAGTTTATGTATTTATGATTCTTAAATAGATGTAAGCCAAATTAGGTAGGCCATACTCTTAGAAATGTTTCTAGTTTTATTTTTAAAAATGAATATCTGACTGTCAACGCTTATATTTTCATCCAGAAGTTGTTCTTGCCTTTGATTTTTGGATGGGAATCTTTCTAAGAGGTATCACAGGCGGAAGTCTGCTTTCTCTTTTTAAAAATTATGTTCCCGGGCTTCCCTGGTGGTGCAGTGGTTGAGAGTCCGCCTGCCGCTGCAGGGGACACGGGTTCGTGCCCCGGTCCGGGAAGATCCCACATGCCGCGAAGCGGCTGGGCCCGTAAGCCATGGCCGCTGAGCCTGCGCGTCCGGAGCCTGTGCTCCGCAATGGGAGAGGCCACAATAGTGAGATGCCCGCGTATTGCAAAAAAAAAAAAAAAAAATGTTCCCAATAATTTGGTAAAATCTACCTAACAGACATTCACCAGCACTCATTTTATAGCATTCCTGCAGAATGTAATTAGCAATTAACCAGAAAGAAAAAAAATTCTAAAAAGAAAGAAAACTAGGATGAAATACTGAATGAAGATTATAGGAATATACAACATTTTCTAATGTAAGATGCTGAGCATATTATACAGCAGTTCCTCGACTCTGGCAATAAGAAGATGAGCTGTCAGTTCTTTTTTTTTTTTTTAACATGTTTATTGGCGTATAATTGCTTTACAATGGTGTGTTAGTCTCTGCTTTATAACAAAGCGAATCAGCTATACATATACATATATCCCCATATCCCCTCCCTCTTGCATCTCCCTCCCTCCCACCCTCCCTATCCCACCCCTTGTCTGTCAGTTCTTAAGCACCTGCACCCAACAAGGAAGTTTTACTTTTTTGAATTCCTCATCTTCTACCTCCATGCTCTTTCCAATCAACTCCAATCCCTCCTTCTCCCCATCCGTGGTCTGTGTAAATATCATTGTTCGCTTAGAGCTTAACCAGTTAAAACATTCCTCTTCTCCAAATTAACCAAACCAAACAAACAGATATACTATGGAAAATGCTGATTAAGCCATGGGGAAATTAATCTCTCTACTTGTAGCTATTTAGGGTTTCCTTCCAGACCTTTATTCTGCATACACACAAACACAATTTTTTAAGTTGGATCATACTGGAGTTTTGCAACCCAAATTTTCACTTTAAAATGTAATAATAGGCATCATATAGTGAGAATCTATTATGTCCCAAGCATTTTGCTAAGTTTTTAACATTATATCATTAAATTTTCAAAGCAACTCAACGAAATATGTTTTCATAGATTAAAAATAATCAGGCCTACAGGGAAAGCGACGTGATTATAATCACACAGCAAGCAACTGGCAGAGCACAAAGTTAAATCCAAATCGAAAACGTCTCAAGTCTGGAATGCTGATGGTGATGACAACAGAGCAGGAGGGGTAATGGCTGACATTTACTGAGCTCTTCCTATTGGCCAAGCACTGGCCTAAGTGCACGTGTGACATCATTTAAACTAAAAGCAATTCAGTGAGGGATGCTAGAGTCTAACCCTCCACACGCTGCTGTGCTATCTCTCCGCCTCCTGGCAATAAGCGTGTCTCAGCCAGAACGGAAACCACTACTCTCTGACTTCAGAGCCCGGCTCTGCACAACTGACACTACTTATTTTTCCAGGCCCATATATATAACTATCGTTTTTAATGTTCACGTGCTACAGAATTAGAGGGCTGCATCAAAATCTATTGAACCAATTCTTTATTGTTGAATTTTAGGTTATTTCTCATTTTGAAATATAACTAAATTTGTGATAAAAATCCTGTTAGCAGAAATATGTGCTACAACTTATTTCCCGTGATAAATCCCCATTCAAGGAATTTCTGGTCAAAGGGTATATACGTTAATGCATTTCCCTCCTGAAAGTTTGCGTTGATTTCTACTCATTTGCTCTGGAAGCATCTGAGGATATTTACTTCCTTGCATCCTCACCAGGGCTGCACTGTCAATACCTTAATCTTCACAAAAAAGATAAGTGAAAACGGTACCTCATTATGACATTAAAATTGCTTTTATTTTAATTCTTCTGTAAGTTGCCTGTTCATGTTCTTTGCCCATTTTCTATTAGTTAATACATTTTTGTCTATTTCTTATTATGTAAAGAATTCTTGACCTTTATATATAAAGGATATTAAATTCTAATGTATCATGTGTTATAAATATAATTTCCTACTTTTTAGTTGCTGTTCTTATAGCATTTTTGACATGAAAACAATGTTTCTAACATCAAACCCTTAGTCAGTCTTTTGTAGTCTATTTTTTTTATTTTTAAAGGTTCTACTCCATTTATAGTTATTATAAAATATTGGCTATATTCCCTGTGTTGCACAGTATGTACTTGGAGCTTATTTTATACCTAACAGTAGTTTGTACATTTTAATCCCCTACCCTTATATTGCCCCTCCCCCCATATTGCCCCTCCTCTCTTCCCTCCCCCCACTGGTGACCACTAGTTTGTTCTCTATAACTGTGAATCTGCTTCTTTTTCGTTATATTCACTAGTTTGTTGTATTTTTCATTTTTATTTTTTTAATTTTTTTAACATCTTTATTGGAGTATAATTGCTTTACAATGGTGTTAGTTTCTGCTTTATAACAAAATGAATCAGTTATACATATACATATGTTCCCATATCTCTTCTCTCTTGCGTCTCCCTCCCTCCCACCCTCCCTATCCCACCCCTCCAGGCGGTCACAAAGCACCCAGCTGATCTCCCTGTGCTATGTAGCTGCTTCCCACTAGCTATCTATTTTACATTTGGTAGTGTATATATGTCCATGCCTCTCTCTCTGTCACAGCTTACCCTTCCCCTTCCCTGTGTCCTCAAGTCCATTCTCTAGTAGGTCTGTGTCTTTATTCCTATCTTGCCCCTAGGTTCTTCATGACCTTTTTTTTTTTTTTTTAAGATTCCATATATATGGGTTAGCATATAGTATTTGTTTTTCTCTTTCTGACTTACTTCGCTCTGTATGACAGACTCTAGGTCCATCCACCTCACTACAAATAACTCAATTTTGTTTCTTTTTATGGCTGAGCAGTATTCCATGGTATATATGTGCCACATCTTCTTTATCCATTCATCTGTTGATGGACACTTAGGTTGCTTCCAGATCTTAAACCATTAGTCTTTTTCCTTTATAGCTTCTACCTTTGATGATATTCTTAGCAAGATCTTCTTACCTCTAGATTTTAGACATGGTTACCTATATTCTTATTTTTGTTATAGTTTAATTTTTCTTAATCCAGCTATATATGTGGTAAGATATACAGTAAGGATGTGACTTCATTTTTGTTATATTCTTAAATAATTGTTTTGAGACCATGTATCAAATAAGATCCCATACATGCTGATTTGAAACATGTTCATCATAAACTAAGTATTTTTATATACTAGCACCTGTATTCTGTGGCTTTCAAATCAATTATTGTAGCTTTACAATGTGGTTTAACACATGGAATGCAAGTCCCTTTATCCTTTTTCAGAAAACCTTTATTATTCACATATTTTATAGAGGAAATTTAGAATCATTTTTGTAAATTCCATCAATTATTTCTGTTGTACTATATTTATGTATCAGTTTTTGTCCCCTTTCTTTATGTCCTGAGCAGAATCTACTGTCCAGTTGCTTTAAAATCTGAAAGCCAAATAATGGAAATCCAAATAGCTAATAAATGTATTAAAACATGGGCAAGCTTATTAGCAATCAGGGGAATGCCAATTTAAACCACAATGGAAGACCATTACATGCCCACTAGATTGGAAAAGTCACAAAGTTAGTTAATGTCGAGAGTGGATAAGGAAGTTGAGCAAAGTCTCATGCGTTGCTAGTCAGAGCGTTAATTGGTACAACCACTGTGGTAAATAGTTTGGCATTATCTAGCATGGGTGAAGATGCACAGCCCATCCCAGAATTTCCCCTCCCAGAAATGTAACCTAAAGACGTGTGGACTTAGAGGAGTCTTACATGTGCAGGAATGTTCATGAGAGCATTACTCAAAATACTCCAAATTGAAAACAGTCCAAATGGCTATTAAAAGTAGGAAAGGAGGTAAATGACAGTGTATTCGTATGGCTTTGAATGTGAACAAACTATGTGCAGCAAGTTGGATAAATTTTATACACATAATGTTGAACAAGAAAAGTCACTGAAGAAAACAAGCAGTAAGATTTAACACACACACACACACGTTATATATATGCACAAATACATGTACATGTTATACACACATCTGTTATATATACATAATGTCATATACACATATATATACACAACATACATATAACATATGTATTACTAAAATAGGCAAAACTAAGGTGTTGCTTAGAAATGCATATGCAGGTAGTAAATCTATGTAGAAAGGCAAGAAGAAAATTACTGACAGAAATTCAGGATAGTGGTTACTTCTATGGTTGTAAACAGGACAGGACCCAGTGGTGGAGTCAAGATTCTATATTGTGCCCTGGGTAAGGTTACGTGGCCATTTACTTATAAATGCTTGTTAATTTTTCTTTTATGTTATATTTACTTTTCTGAATGGAAGTATGGAAATAGTTTAAGAACTAAATGAAATACTCAACGTCTTTTTGAAGGAAACTTAGTCCCTCTCCACCTCTACTTGTACCATCTCAGGAGCAAGGAGTCCTCCTGCAGGGTTGATGGAAGCCCTCAGCATCTCCCTGCCCTGACTTTTCAGCTCTTTGAGGGCTCAAAGAATTACCCATCTGTTATGCTTTTGTATGTTGCCATCATGTTTTTTCTTACTGTTCTTCCAAAATTCCTTAATGCCTAGCATAGCATGAATATTTGTTGAATGAATGAATGCATATTCAAGTATCTTCATGCCGGAAAACAGTAAGTAGAAGAGGATTCTACTCGTATAAACTCCAAGGGTGGTCCAAGACGACAGAATACACAGCTTTCACAGAGTGATGTTTATGCTGGTGGATAATTTCTTAGCACAGCTGTCTGTTTAACCCTCAAAGTTCTCTGCAGCTTCTCTGAGATACCTGGAGGGACTACGTCATCTACAGATGACTTGCTGTGAGATACTGATAAGGGAAAGCAGAAGTATAGCCCACTCCATCCAGTCTGTGGGAGCACCGTGGGTTCAGGACCATTATCTCCCAAATTGCATGGGGAGCTGTGACTTGCAGAAAGAATGCAGTGACGCATGAAAGGTGAATCCACCAGGGAATGAAGCTTCCTTAGTTCCGCTACGGCGGGCTTTTATAGTCTGGGTCAACCCCGGACGTTGGGATGTCAACATTCTACCTCTCTAATTGGATGTTGCCCACAGGATTTTCCTTGAAATTGAGTGCACCAGGCAGGGCAAACCTGTATGCAGGTCCCACATCACACCAATTTCCTTTGTCCAGAGCCAGCACCTTACTACCAGAGGCTTGGGTCAAGTGTGCAACTTTTGGCTAGGTAAAATTCCCATTATTATGGATGTTTGCCTCTCTAGAAGAGTGCCTAGTTTTTTGAGTCCTTTCCAGGTGCCAGACACTGTGCTGAGATTTTGGCATGCATCATTATCTCACTTAGTTTCTCACCTCTGTAGGAACTGCCTTCTCATTGTTCTGATTTTGCTGGTGAAGATTCTCAAGCTCAGCCCACTGACTCGTTTAAGGTCACAATAAGTGGTGAAGGCAGTTGGTGAACACACACAGCCTGGTTTCAGCTAATGTTTGCAACCAGGGCTTGATGGATTGATTCAGTATTGTTCCTTCTTTTAACCAGTTTCTGTTGAGTGACACTAGATGCCAGATTCGGTACTGGACAAGCAAACAGAGAAGAGACCTGCCTTTGCTTTGTACTTCATTTTCCCCACTCCATCCCTCGGGAGTTAGGTACATTCTTGGAAGGGTGTGTAGAAGGTAGAAGGTTCTCAGTGTGTTAGAGAACACATAACTAGGGGTCTCCACTGGGGTAAGATTGACTGAGGTTCTGCCTTCCACTGGAGCCAATTCACAGAACTATGGGACAAAGGGTAAATGCCCCACAAGTGATGGAAAACCATGTCTCTCTCAGAGTGCCCCACCCTTTCTCCTCTCCCTCAGCCCCAGTACAGGCTGCAAATGCTGCCTTTGCCTCTTCCAGAGGACTCTGAGATGGAGAGTCAATCCCATGTAGTTGCAGCTAAATTCTGAACAATGTCTGCAGCAGTAATACCAATTTACGGCCTGATCACAACCCTTCCAAATCAAGACAATGAATATAACCTCTTCTCAGCCTTCCTGCTTTCAGAGTCAGCCACACATTTGAGGCCTGATGGGATCCAAGTTTTCATAGGTGCATGTTCTAAGTCAGAGAAGAATTTGTCCATTAAGGGCTGTGTATGCCTGTGTGTGTTGGTGATGAATGAGAAAGACTAGAAAATTAGAAACTTTTGCCTGCAGTGAGCAATCTAGCAATGGATGATAAACACACATAAAAGTGTTGGTACCCTTTTCCCTGGTAATTTGCCTTTGGAGGAACATGTTGGGAAGATAGATTTGTTAATGTCTCAGGGAGTAAAACTGACCTAACTCTTCTGTGTTTTTCAGCACCTGAGATGTTCAACTCCAGAAGAGAAGCAGGTTATTCCTTTGCTGTTGACTGGTGGTCACTGGGAGTGACAGCATATGAGCTGTTGAGAGGCCGGGTACAGTAGAATTACATTTCTCTTCAGTTACTCTTCCAGCAAGTTTCATTTTTACAGTGAAAGGATTGATTCTTTTTTTTTTTTTTTTTTTTGCCAAAAGTCAAGTAGTTTGTTTCAGAGATGAAAGCAACAATGCCATGTGATGCTGGTAACAACCCTTGGGATTTCCGCCCATAATTAATTCACTCTCCTACATATGGGGCCAAGCATGTGAGTTGACATTAAATTATGCAGATAAAATTAAATGAATTATAGGGATATTACTAACTCCCAGAGAGGGAAAATCAATACATGTCACTCCATATCTTATATAAATATATTTGTTTGTTTAAAGAAAATAATTTTGCAGTCAGAGTCCAGGGCTCTGATTCAGTGTGAATTATTAATACAACACAATTCATGCCCTGTCTTGTTGGATTCCTGTCTTCCATTTGCCTCTTGAGTTCTGGGTTCAATGGCTAATTAGAGTAGTTTCCTTTTAGAAGAAACATTTCTTAAACTAAGAAAATGCCTAGGAAGAATTTTGCTAAGAAAAGATTTTTTTTCTCCCTCCCATATTATTGTACCTCGTGGTAGTTCCCTGTGATTTGATGTAACTGACAATGTATTAACACTGGCAGATCCATTTTTCTTTTCGTTTTCTGCTTAGGAAAGGTGAAGCATAGTTACTGTTAGGTTGCTGAATTCATATCTACGTATATAAATTCGGGGTTATCAGCTATAGTGACTATGTTACACTTAGATCCTCAGATCTTATTCGGCTCACAACTGAAAGTGTGTACCCTTTTACCAACCTCTCCCTATTTTCCCCACCCTCAACCCCTGGCAACTATTCTACTATCTGTTTCTATGTGTTTGAATTTTTTTTTTTTAAGATTCCATGTGTAAGTGATACGATGCAGTTATTTGTCTTCTCTGTCTGACTTGTTTCAGTTTGTGTATTGGACTCAAGTTCTGTCCATGTTGCTGCAAATGGCAGGATCTCCTTTTTTATGGCTGAATAATATTCCATTCTTCATATATATTGTATATGAATATGTATTAGATATGTTATATATAATATTCCATTATTCATTTATAATTTATCCATATATAATGAATATGATGTGTAAATATATAATACCATATATAAGTATATATTATAAATATATGTATATATGTGGGTGTATAAATATATATATGTATATCATGTACACACACATCTTTATTCATTCATCTGTTGATGGATATTTACGCTGTTTCTGTGCCTTGGCTATTGTGAATAATGCTGCAATGAACATGGGAATGCAGATTCTTTTTTGTAAAGCACAGATATAACTTTTCATGTGAAAAAAAATGCTGTTACTCCCTAATGCCTCATATATTCACACACACACACACACATCCTTCACCTGCCTTACCCACCCCTCTCCTCCCCGACACTCTTCAGACACCTTAGCTTGGCATTCTTTGCCCATTAAAACCATGATAACTTTTCAGATTTTGCTTCAATTTGAATGACCCTGACTCTTCACAAACTCACTTCAGACTCTTTGGACTCCCTCCTGTCTCGAGGCATCCCTTGGAGCTCTTTTCCTCTTGTTCCTTTGCCTATAAAGGTATTTCCTAAGATAAGCCCTGGTCTTTTTTTCAAAAAAATCACTCTTTGAATAAGTTTGGAAATTGCTAAATTAAGTTTGAGTAAAGTTAAGGATGTGTCTTAATTGTAGAACAGAATCCTTATATCTCATGTATATTGATCATTTCTAAGAAAGGACAGATTTAGAAAATTCTCAATTAAGAAATTAAAAACTCATTTGACCTTCCAATCTCATCTTCTAGAATTAACAGCTTGTATTTACTTCCAAACCTTTTCTGATTTTATAAGGATAACGTTTTCACATACATGCGCATATACATAGTTAACTGTTGTTTCAGTAAAAAGAGAATTATGCTTTAACCTGTTGAGACTTTTTTTTTCCACTTAAAATAAAATGTAGAACTTTCTACATCAGAACACGTAAATCTATTTTACATTTTAGGATTAAATCCATTTCGCAAATGTATCACCCTTGTAAATTTTTCCAGATATATCTTATTATTTTTTTTTTTTTTTTTTGCGGTACGCGGGCCTCTCACTGTTGTGGCCTCTCCCGTTGCGGAGCACAGGCTCCGGACGCGCAGGCTCAGCGGCCATGGCTCACGGGCCCAGCCGCTCCGCGGCATGTGGGATCTTCCCGGACCGGGGCACGAACCCGTGTCCCCTGCATCGGCAGGCGGACTCTCAACCACTGTGCCACCAGGGAAGCCCCAGATATATCTATTTTTATGGTTTTAATCTCTTCTATATCATCAGACTGTAAATTTATTAAAGGTGGAGCCAGTGTTTTATACAGTTTAGTATTATCCACAATATTTAGCTTTCAACAGGTACATAACAAATGCTTGTTGAAAGTACAGAGGAACAAGTCACTACAAAACAATTCTGACACATTCTCACAAAGAATCACCAAGGAGCCTGCATGTAATTATGTTTCAAAATATAGCTAATCTGAAGAAATGAAATACCAACATTTAATTACAACTAGCAACACAACTAAACCACAGAGGAAGGGTGCTAAACAATCATTTCCTCCACATTTACAAATTGTGATTAAGAGAACAATATATGCTTCAAAGGGAAATGTGCCTGAAACTTCCCTGTGGTGTCTGATCTTGTCCTGACCATGGTCCGGTAGCCCTTAAGCTGCTTTGTCATCTCTCTGTGTCCCCGCTTGCACTGCCATTGTAAAGGCAAGGTCCACGTCTTCTCTAATTTTGTATTGTCCATAGTATTAGCTTATGATAGGGAAGTACGTCGTTTTGCACTAATTGTACACCCTTGGCTGCAGCTCTTTTGCTTTTGTACTCCTGAAATAAGACTATAATCACAACACCTCACTTTGTCCCATCTAACGTTTTCCCTTTTCCATCTTGGTTATTTTTTACATTCTCATTCTTAATTTATATGCTGCCCTAAAACTGTCTGCTATATCCTGTCATTACACACTATAATTTTTCTTTATAGCATGTATTCCATTGATGTGTGTGTGTGTGTGTGTGTACAGTCTCTCTTATTATTTATGGTTTTGCTGAGTAGACTGTAGGCTCTACCACTGTAGAAATCCCATCTGTCCTGTCTTCATTGTATCCCCAGGGCCCAGCAGAGGTGCAGGACATGGTAGGCATTCAATCAATATTTGGTAAATGAATAAATATAAAGCTCTGGTTGTTGATGGCTTAATGTGGATTTTAAAGTTTGGAACTAGAAACATACATTACTGTATAAGACAAAGGTAATTTGACTATTTTGAACAAGTCGACAGAGCATGAGGATTTAAATATATGTATATTACATTCAGTCATATGGCCTAAAGTAAATGAAAAAAAACACAACATACTTAAACCATTTGCTTGTGGCATTTGTCAGTTCCTTTATTAGTTTATCAAAGCATTTTGTTTTTAGATGTCTCAAAAGCAGGTTTCGAGACATCAATGAATTAAAGAAAATTAGAAAAAAGAAAAAATATATGTGCACATACATATAACCCGGGAAACTTGGTGTGCCAACCTGCCCCAGCTCTTAATGGTAAACATGCAGTGAATCACATGTAGTGACCCACAGTGCCCTTGGCTTGCAAACAGTCAATAAACATTGATGACGCTGATAAGGTACCCGGCACTCTTTTTCTGATATTGAGTTACAAGGGTTATTTCCACTGTATCATTACTCAGACAAATGAATTAACTATGGTCCTTTATTCAGTCTTGAGGGAAGAAAATATGCGGCAGGGGTTTTTAAACCTTGCATTAAAAAAATAAACTTTGGGCAATCTCCCTTTTAGGGAGTCAACCCCTAGCACTTCCTGGTTCCCTGGGTAACTGCTGTTGACATGCCATGCATAGACTTAAGCCTTCCTTCACATCACCTTTGTTGATAACTCATCTTGCTGTTCATTATTTACATTTATAGCCACCATCCTTTATGTCAATAATCATATCTCTCCTGTATTATGTCTAATATATATTAGCCACTCTATTGAGAACTTTACATGTATTATGTGATTTAATTTTCCCCACACTCCCCTAAGGTGGTTCATTTTACAGAAGTAACTTCATCTTACAGATGAAGGAATTGAAACTCAAATTGACTGACCCAGTTTAGCGCTCAAATCCTTTTGCCTTCAGAGCTCCAACACTTAATTACATTATGTTACCTTTTAGTAATGATGTACAACAAGGAAAAAATTAAACTCCTCCATTTCTCCCAATTTAGTTGGGAGAAATCGGTACACAGTCATTATCTCGAAAGAGTCAGGCACTTGATAAATGTACATATCCATATTCACTGTCCTATTGTTGGTTAATCTAATATGAAAACTGTGTTCATTCAACAAACATGTAATGAGCACTCACTAGGTGCTAGGTCCCATGGGCAAAAATGTGAATACGGTAAAATCTCTAGCTTTAAGTAGCTCACTTCACATAAAGAGAGACAATCCCAGGGTGAATCCTTTATGAAAGAGAAATCAATGTAGGTAAAGGCTGCCCTCTAGTGGATATCTGTGAAAATTATAACAAAGCCACCGTTTTGTTTAATTTCTTTTCCCCCCAAGTTAGGACTGTAGAAGAATCTGGTTCTCTCAGGGGTAAAAATACTTTTGCCTCATCACAAAATTCTCCACCCCACTCCGTAGTACTAGCAGCTCATAGCATTAGGAACTGGGGTTGAAGTCTTCTGGGTAACCTTCTAACCTGAGCTTAGTCATTATGATTCGAAGAAGTAAAAAGAGGTGTGTGTATGGCAAAACTCTGAATCTCTTTATAATCAACACTTAAATAACAAGTTTTTAAATTTCCATTTACTGAGCGCTTGTCCAGTGTTTTAGGTAAATACTTACATTAGTTAACCTTACAAAACAGTTCCAAACTGACATCTCAGACGTGGATTTAGCCCACAGAAATGTTTCCTTTGACCCAGAGGGTTACCAACTTTTAAAAATTCCAAGATTTCACAAGGATGTATAGATTTCTGGTACGCTTTTTTAAAAGTAGGAAATCTGGCAACCGTGGACCACATACGCATATGGCAACACAACAATTGGCTGGAGGGGATTAGAAAATGCTATTTAGATTTTACTAGTTGAAAATTGAGCTTGGAAGCATTTGCAAAGGAACATTTTTTCTTTTACCCTTTAAAAATGAAGACTCTTACTTCTCTCCCTTAAGAGACCGTATCATATTCGCTCCAGTACTTCCAGCAAGGAAATTGCACACATGTTTGAGACGGCGCTTGTGACTTACCCTTCTGCCTGGTCACAGGAAATGGTGTCACTTCTTAAAAAGGTAAGAAGGACAAATGCATGACAAAAGGAAGTGATAAAAATGAAGCACATGCTCTGGTTTGAAGTTAAAAGTTAAGTTACAATATCGGAGGCAGTCATGATAAATACATTTCCAGAGTGGGTTTTGCAGCTAAGAGCTTTCAAATACATGGCTTCATTAATAAGGCGACACACGTGTCCTCTTAAATGTCCCAAAGACGTCTCAAACTCCATGTGCCAAATGGAATTCTTGAACTCATTATTTCCTGGACTTTCTCCAGCGTTCCTGCTCTGGCGTCTCCGTCCACCCACTAATATAAGCCAGAACCAGAAATCATTCATCATCCACATACCCAGTTCATCACCATGTTCATATTTGACCTTTTAAATGTCTTCTGGATCTGTCACTTCTCTCCATCTATCTTCCTAGTCCTACTGCCATCAAGTCTTGCCTTTTCACTGGTTTGCCCCTGTACACTTTTATACACTCCATTGTCTTCTCTGCTATGCCCCATAGGGATCTGTTCAATACAAAGTTTACCGCCTTCCCATTGTTCTTAGAATAAAGATCAAAATTATTTGTATGGTATAAAGGTTCTAATTACCCCTCAAGTCTTATTTTGGACTGTTGTCCCCCTTTTGACTAAAAACTGCTTTGAGCTTCTTTTCTCTCCTCTTTGCCCTCCCCCTCCTCACCCTCATATATCATTCTCTAACCACAGGGCCTTTGCACATGCTAGTCTCATTGCCTAGAACATTGCTCCCATCCCCAGCTCTTCCAGCTCCCTCCTTTAGGTCAGTACTACTAATGCGATTCACTGACTGGTTCAAGTCCATGAATTACTTCCAACAGGTCCATAACATGTATAGAAACTGAGGGAAGTATTTTAAAACTTTTATAGCAACTTGATACCTCTGATACCTCAAAGCACATGGTCAGTGGACTCATCTCACTGAATAGGGTCCAAGCCTATGCAGTGATGTTGAACTCAAATCACAAGTTGCACACAGTGTGGTGTTCTACACCAGCCATACACAGTAACACCACATATTGACTTCAGTGGGTTGGAAATTAAACCAAACAAACAAAGAGAAATAACTGGCCCTTCTGCATAGCTTGAGAAACACAGCTTTAGATCTCAGCTCACGTATCACTTCCTCTGGAAGCCTCCCTCTGTTTTCAGATCACACAGCACTAGCTTTCCTTCATCCTATTTTTCACACTTTTAAATTATACATTGCACGTGTGTGACTCTTGGGTTAATGACCATTGTTCTTTAAGCTGCATGAGGGAAGGACCACGTCTGACTCGTTCATGGTGTCCTCAGCACTTAACACAGAGTATGACAGGTGGTAGACTTTGGTATTTAAATTAATGAGGTCCACAGTTTTCCTCAGCTTTTCAAGGTGCCTATGTTCACCAGAAAGATTAAGGACAGCTGTAGTGAGAGCTCAGTCATGTGTAGTGAATAATTACGTGAAAGAAAGAATGAGGAGCCTAAGAGGAGGACCTTGGCTTTTTTCTGAAGAGAGAAAATTGCCCAGGTTGTAACTGGTCAAGGAACAGAGCTTCAGGGGCTAAGAATTCAAAACCTATGTCTCTTGTCTATGGGTCCAGTGTTCTGTTTTGGAATAGGGATATTGCCATTGGTGATGTCAAACATAAAGAATGGGGGCGGGGGTCATTTTCCATAAGCAAATTTTCCTTAGTTCCTATTATCCCAAAAGTGCACACTGATGACCCACGGCTGTCACCTCCAGGCCCATTCTCAAGTGGAACTGCTATTTTCCATTTGAGCCACAGGACTGAAATGATGTTGGCTCTGGAGTGGTTAAAGGGGAAAAATTCTTTAATCCCAGTTCATAAAACCCAGAACTATCACAGCAACCTTAGTTACATCTTATCTGTGTCACCCCAGTATATTTTGATTAGTGGTAAAAACTGCTAAATTTTCTAGTGTGAAATAAATTTCATTTGTTAAAACCAATGTACATTTTCCACGTAAGAAGAACAGACCTTCTCTTGGTCACTTTATATACATGGCTTGATTTAATCATAGCAAACCTTATGAAATAGCTTATTATCCCTTTTTTACAGATGGGTAAACTGAGGTTTAGAGAACAAACTTCCCCATCATTACTAAGTTGGGGAATCAGCAATCACACATAAGTTTGACTCAGTAGGACAAGCTATTTTCACTCACCACATTGCAACTTACAAAAACCAACTTACAATTCATTCTGACCACTCATCTATATTATTTGTTTATGGGGCTAAGAAAGGAGAACACTACTTCTTTCCTTCAATCCTATACTTGGAAATATTCATAGGGAATCTGTATGATTTTTTGCACTCCAAGTTTTGCCCTTCCTCATGATCTTGGTGTTTGTATTCCATTGGCAGCTACTGGAACCGAATCCAGACCAACGATTTTCCCATTTGTCAGATGTTCAAAACTTCCCATATATGAATGATATGAACTGGGACGCAGTTTTGCAGAAGAGGCTCATTCCAGGATTTATTCCTAACGTGAGTCAATCTTAACAAACCTATAGTAACTCTCATTCAATGCACATTAACTCTGTGTGCCAGATATGCACATGGTCTCATTAGATAACGCGCCAATGTTGTAAGACAGCCCAGATTTCTATTTTACAGATGAGAAAACGGAGGCACACACAGGGTAGATTGGCCACCAAAGTCACATAGCTGGGTTGGGATTCTAATCTAGATCTATGTTGGGAGTTCTAGCTCCTAACCACGTTTTGTGGCTTACTTTTTTTTTTTTTTTTTTTTTTTGCGTTACGCGGGCCTCTCACTGTTGTGGCCTCTCCCGTTGCGGGGCACAGGCTCCGGACGCGCAGGCTCAGCGGCCGTGGCTCACAGGCCCAGCCGCTCCGCGGCATTTGGGATCCTCCCAGACCAAGGCACGAACCCGTGTCCCCTGCATCGGCAGGCAGACTCTCAACCACTGCGCCACCAGGGAAGCCCCTGTGGCTTACTTTTAGTGGAAAGAAGTCCTAATCCTACAAACAGTCATTTCTGGGAATCTGCCAATTAAAAAAAAAAGTTTTCTCTGATTCCAAAGATATAGAAATTTGTATCCAAGGAGTTCTGAGTCAAAGGACTGACAGCTGCTGGGGATGGGATGGGGTATTTATCTTTACCATGCACCCCTCTTCCTCTGGCAGTTCTATGCTGGGACCAATATTCACAATGACTAATAGCCAAAGCGAAGTAATTCCCACCGTCTATACCCGGCCAAGGTATCTGTGGCCTCCTGCAGTTGGCTGGTAAAAGCCAGACCCAGAAGCTCCAGCCAAGGGGCCAAGTGAGCGCTCTGACTCCCCTCGCTCCCCACAGCCTGATTTTACACATTCAGTTGTCGGCAGATTGGCAGAATAACAAGCTCATGGAGCAGCGGGGGGGTGGGGTCCTACCTGGCCACCCTCCAGGGTCCAGCAGGGGCCGCTTGCACCGTGGGTGATGCGTGACGCCGTGGAGATCTAGGCACCTTTCCTGTTGTTTCTGCTCTGCCACGCACCCTGCAATGAGCGCTGCCTCGAGAGACCTTCTACCTAGACTTCTCTGACTTAATTGAATCTGAATCATCTGGGCAGCTCGTTAAACATGCAATTTCCTGGCCCTCGTTTTCAGAAACATTAATTCTCCAGGTCTGGTTGGGGGGAACCGGGAATCAACTCAGGTGATTCTGATCTACCCTTGAACCCACTTCAAGAAACAGCCCCAAAGGCAAACTTTAGAAAAATAATTATAATAGGATTTCCTTTCTAACTCATGGAAGGCTCCTTGGGAGTTTAGAAAAATATACAAAATCAAAGAACATGAAAAGCAAGGCTGGCAAGAAGTTATTTCAAACTTCAAGTGCAACTCCGAGCTGGTTATTCTTGGACTGCTCCTGCAGGAGGGAGTGTTATTCTCCTTATCCGGTTGGGTCTAGTTTTAGAAAAATACAGGTATCTAAGGAGTGAGTCAACCCGTCTTCCTTGCAGAAAGGCAGGCTGAATTGCGACCCCACCTTTGAGCTCGAAGAAATGATTTTGGAGTCCAAGCCTCTTCACAAGAAAAAAAAGCGCCTGGCCAAGAAGGAGAAGGAAACGAGGAAATGTGATTCCTCTCAGGTAAGCAGTCCCCTCAGACCCAGGGTCGTGGGAATCTTCATGGCAGCTGCAATTCGTTGGAGAGCTTCTGGTGGGCGGCCATCCCACAAGAACTGGCTGCTTCATGAATGTGAGGCGGAGATGAACACCCCAGCTTCTGAAAGGGCAGCCTTGGGGGTCCCGGCAGCAACATTTCACAGGTGGACTTCCTCCCTAGGTTTCTGCCATTAACTTGATTCCCTTACTGCCCTCTCCCAGCTCTCAATTCAAACTTTGCAATCTCCTGGGAGAAAATCTAATTGGCCAAGCCTAAGTCAGGTGACCATCCCTAAAATGATGGAAATGGGCTGGTTCTAAAGTACACACATGGCTGTTTTGGGCCACACTCCAAGGACTCACTGGGAGCAGCAGACCCTAGACGGGGGTGTCTGTTCTTTGCCAGACCCAGAATTTTATGATATCAGGGTCTAGCAGAAGTAAGGAGTATCTATTCACAGAAAAGATAGAACTCTTATACGGGTGAGCACTATTGCTGGAATTCAGGCTGAGTCAAATTAATTTTGTAACTAACTGTATTATCCTCTGTCAGAGTTCAAGGTCAGATTTCAATACGGTAACCTGCAGGGACTCAGTAGGATTTTATACGTGTGGTTCTGCGTATTATAATGATGGTAAAGTAACAAACATTCATTTTGCCTCTAATGGCCATCCATTCATCCACCCGTCACCCTAGCCACTCAACTAATGGTCGTGCATTCTTCCATCCCTGCATCTCTCCATCCCTCCATTCCTCCATCTCTCCACCCCTCCATCCCTCCCCCTATCCAATTGTTTAGGCTATTTTTATTGAATCCCTATTATCTGCCACATTCTGTGCTCAACGCTGGAGAGAGATATAGATGAGATATTATTCCTGCATTCACTGACATCCCTGTTCTCAAAGATTGCATAGTCTTGTGGTGAAAACAGCTCTTCAAACAAATAAGTATCTTCAATGTCCCTAATTTCTCTAGTCCTCAGGGGCTACTATACCCTTTAACGGTCAGTTAACCAAAGTCCACATCCTGTTTGTCCACAGAACTGGCCTCTTACCAGATTCCCATCCTTAAGTGTTTTCTAGGGCCCTCCAAGGAATGCTTAGCTATCCCACAAACCCATCTTGCTTCTTGCTTTTTACTTCACCCATCTTCCTCCTAATGATCTGTTCTTCTTCATATCATAACCAACCAGCTTCTCCAGGCCAGCTCCTTCCTTTGTACCTAGAAAGCTTGTCTATGCAGGCTCCTCTGTTAACAGACCCCCAAATGTAGCCAAGTACAGGACATCATCTTCATTACAAGTTTTCTAAAGTTTTAGAGAAGACAGCAATCTGTGAGTAACTTTTGCCATGCCTTCCATGCTCTATATGATCTGTCTACTTCCCCCGCCCCAACCCTTGTACTATGCCATTCTTGACCTTCAGATATTTCTGCTTTCTTAATGTAGATATCTACAGCTATAAAGTTCCCTCTGAGCACTGCCTTTCTCTGCATCTCTTAAGTTTTGGCATGTTGTATTTTTGTTTTCATTCACCTCAAAATATTTCCTAATTCTTGTGATTTATTTTTTGACACATCGGTTGCTTAAGAATGTGTTGTTTAATTTCCACGTTTGTGAATTTTCCAGTTGTTCTTCTGTTTTTGATTTCTAGCTTCATTCATTGTGGTCAGAGAAAATATTTTGTATGATTTTAATCTTTTTAAGTCTATTGAGACCTGTTTTGTGGCCTAACATATGGTTTCCTTTGACTATCTGAGCATACCTAAAATAGTTGTTTTAGGGTCTCTGTCTAGTAAGTCCAATGTCTGGGCTTCCTCAGGGATGATTTATGTCAGTTTATTTGGTTTCTTTGAATGGGCCATACTTTCTTGTTTCTTTGTACACCTTGTGGTATTTTTGTTGAAAACTTGCTAGTTGACTATTACAATCCAGTAACTCCAGAAATCAGATTCTCCCCTTCCTTCTCTAGGGTTTGCTGTTTTTTGATTGTTGAAGGCTGTACTTGCATCTTTGAGTGACTTTTACAAACTATTCTGCAAAAAGACTATTCCTTGTCATGCATCACCACTGCTGTCTCTTGTTTTGTTAGCTTGTGTTCAGATAATATTTTGAAAGAGATTTCCTTAAACACCAGGACCATTTTTAAGTTGCTTTTTTCCTGATTCAGTGTTTGTCTGGTTGCTATAAACCTTTGCTTGCTTTCCAGAGTTCTGACAGTGTTGGCCCTAACAGTTTCTGTTTGTTTTTCTGATGTTTCTGTTGAGGGTTGGGGGTTTGGAGGCTGCCTGTGCCATCATTTTGCTCTAGTTTCTCCTAATCTTATAGCCTCCATTTAAAAATAAAAAGGATTTTGTTTCAAAACAAAGAGTAGCCTTCCCTCAAAGAAGAATCAGAAAGATGGTGAATCTCAAAGTAGCACTTTATCTCTATTCAAGGATTTTAAAATGTGAGCGTCAATTTTAGCAGCTCCTTACATTATCATCATGCTTGTTCATTCATTCAGCTGAATCTGGGGGTGTGGCCTGGGCATCAGGATGTTCTTCAGGTGATTCAGGTATGCAGTGACTGTTATCATCTACAGCTGTAGAATGCAGGCTGTGATTAAATAAAGTAAAAGCGCTAAAGTTTTCCTTTCCCCCCTGTATCTCTGTTTCCTCATTTATAAAATGGAGTTGGTATTGCTACCTACTTCATAGACTGTTCTGAGTCAATTAGTACATGTCTGCCAAAATGCTAGCCGTTGTTAGAGAAGATGTGGTACATATACACGATGGAATATTACTCAGCCATAAAAAAGAATGAAATAATGCCATCTGCAGCAACATGGATGGACCTAGAGATTATCATACTAAGTAAAGTAAGTCAGAAAGAGAAAGACATACTATATGATATCACTTATATGTGGAATCTAAAATATGACACAAATGAACTTATCTACAAAACAGAAACAGACTCACAGAGAACAGACCTGTGGCTGCTAAGGGGGAGACGGAGTGGGGGAGGGATGGATTGGGAGTTTGGGATTGACATATACACACTACTACATCTAAAATAGATAACTAATAAGGACCTACTGTATAACACAGGGAACTCTGCTCAATATTCTGTAATAACCTAAATGGGAAAAGAAATTTGAAAAAGAATAGCTATATGTATAACTGAATCACTTTGCTGTACACCCGAAACTAACACAACGTTGTAAATCAACTATAGTCCAGTATAAAATAAAAATTAAAAAACAGAAACAAAAAAAATTAAAGTGCTAACCCTAAAAAAAAAAAAGTTAGCCATTTTTTATGTTTTACTTTTCCACTCGACTTCCTGACTTCTAACTCCATTCTTTTCCATGACTCTGGTTTATGCTCACGTAGATGCCTCTGTTGTTTCTTTGCATCCAGGATGTTCTCCACTGACCCTCTCTGCTCATCAGCCCCTTTAAAGTAAAGAACCAAAAAGACTGACACACACCCAGTCTGCCTGCTATGGAAGCAAATGACCTAAGTCCTCTTTTTCTGCCTCCTGAGATTTCCACCTGCTCTAAGCCCTTCAGATATTTCTGATGCCATCTCTACTTACACCAGTCTAATCTCTGTTTGCTCTGTCATCCCTGAGAAGCACATTCTAACATTTTTTAATCAGTAGTTCTCTTCTCAACCACATAAGACTCATTCGTTCCTCCATTCTGTTTGCTCCCCACTCCTCTCCCTCATACTCTGCCTACTGCTGTTGAGTTGTCCATGTAGCTGCACTTCTTAAACTTTTCCAACTAAAGCAGAGGAAAAAGAACATGTGGCACATGAGCCCTTAGGGCCAGGGTGGGCCTCATAGGGCCTGCAGTGCCGTATCACAAACTCATCTGAGTGTGCACTTTACATCTTTGTTTAAATAAAACAGAGTTATATGACAGAGAAAAGAACTTGAGTGAACTTCTGCATTTTAGTGATTATAATCTTGATTTTTAATGTTAAAATATTTTAAAATGTTAATATTTCAAATATCTTCATGTTAAACTTTATATAACATTTTGTATGTTTATGTATTTATTTATGTTTATATTATACATATATTTTTATGTCTATAATATAAACACATACATAATACGTACATATAGAAATATGTATATGTATATGTATAAAATACAAACATATATAAAACATAAACATGTTTATCCAAACATATAAAGTATTATATAAATGTGTTAAGACGTTATGTAATATTTTATATATTTTTATGTAATATTTAAATGTTAAAAATATTTGTTCTACAATCTTGGGGTAAAGCTGCTGCTCCAAGGAGCTCTATCAGATCATGTTTATCCCATAGCTTCATGTCCCCTACTACTGATACTGGAAACCCCCAGCATTACAGGTACCCCAACTTGAGGATAAGAGTGAGGTGTAGCAGAATCTCTTTTCTCTCCTTTGTTTTGCTTCCCCCCACCCCTTCTCTGAAAATTTCCTCTCCTTTTTATAGTTTACTCTCCCAACACTTAATTATTTGTTCAGGAAAGGTAAAAAAAAAAAACAACTCTCTAGTACTTGAAGACTTAGTATTTTCTAATTCCTAGATTTAAAAACAAAATGAATGAATGATATTTTTTCCTTCAAGAAGAATATTTGTCATCAGAAGTAATTTGGAAGTATTTTGTTACAGACTTTTAAAACATTTGATCTGGGGCTGATACTATACTGGGCCTGGTGATGGTCATTTCTTTGAGGTTAAATTTTCTGATTATGTTGGAAACGTCATCTAGAGATACTGACAGCCAGACAGTGAAGCAGCAAAGCAAATGCTTTGCAAATCTGTGAGAAAGTCACAACTGAAGAAGGCTGCTCACCACAACTGAAGTATAATCAGCCCCAGTGCAGTTGAGGGGAACAGTCAATCCGAATTCAGCGTGACGGCATGTTTGTAGGCTACTCATTAAATCCAAGCAAAACTGTTGTTGAACCCAAGTTTGTGTGCCTGACACACAGTGAGGTCAAACAAACGGAAATGTTTGAGTTTAGAGCAGAGAAAGGTTTATTGCAGGGGTCAAGCAAGGTGAAAGGGGAGGAGGGGATGGGCTCAAAAGACCCAAACTCCCCGATGGCTTTCAGACAAGGGTTTTTTAAAGACAGTGTTAGGAGAGAGGGTCCTAGGATGCGTGTTCAGCTCATGGACCTTCTTCTGATTGGTTGGTGGCGAGGGAACAGGGTGATGTTTTGAGAATCTCAACCCTCTGGTTCCAACCAGCCTGGAGTCTACGTGCTCTGGTCAGCATTTAGTCACCATCCCCCCACTTGGCTGGGGGGGTCTGAGTTTCTACAGAACAACTCAAAGATATGCATCAGATTGTTATCCAGTTCCCTTCAGGAGGAAATGGGAGTCCTGTGATTCTATTGTCCTAATAATTAACTGCTTCAGTGCTCTTTGGAACTTGGGAAAGGCCTAGGAGACTAAAGCCTTTTTTCTCTACAAAGAAAAACGGGGGCACAGAGGGACTTTTGTACCTGGGAAGGCCCCGCAGGGTCCTGCTCAGTTTCAGTCTCCCCTTCTCTTTGAATCCTGAGGGGGACAGGGGCAGGACAGAAAAGGGAATAAAGTTTTGGACCGAGAGATTAATCATAAACTTGGCAGGGGAACTCAGTTTTAGGGGGACTTGGTTTCAGAACCTCCAAACCTTTTACATGAGGGCCAGGAGATGAGAAGCAAATAGGTGACCAGCTTAATAAACCCTTGTGCCCATCTGCCTTGAAGCTGTGGTTTCTTGGGCTAAATGGCTGAAAGACATCAAGCTCATAAACCATAACCCAGGTCTTCTTTGCTGCCTCATTGTGGGGAGCAGAGAGTTGATGTATTTTTCCCCGTTTCTTTCCTATATGCTCCTCTATTAATTTCATTGTGGTCTCACTCCTGCTACAAACTCTCAGATAGCATCTATTTTGAGGACACATTGGTCCTCCTCGATTTGGGCCACTCAGTTAACGGACACTCAGTAGGTTATTGGCTACTTGAGGATCTTCACTGGTCTGCTAACTATACCTCTATTTTTTTTCCAACATTCACCCGGAAGATGTGCCTTCTTCAAGAGCACCTTGAATCTGTCCAAAAGGAGTTCATAATTTTCAACAGAGAGAAGTAAGTAACCCCTGGAAGAACAGCAGCTCAGCGAATGATGGAGTGTTTCAGCCAGATTCAACTTGCAAAGATTTAATATAGTTTTAAACATTTTTTCCTTTCTGATTACAAAAATGATGCATATCCATGATAGAAAATCTGGAAAATACAGAAACTTTTTTTTCTTGTAAGAGATTTCAAAAATTGTAATAGGTAAATTAGCTTAGTATCAGGTTTCTGTTGATGGGAAGGGCAGAAGAATGGGGACTTCAACACTTAAAATCAATGATGTTTGTAAGAGTTACCCTGGCTCACGCCTCTTTATAAACTGTTGGGCTTAATGCTATCATTTCAAAAGCTTAAATCTTTTCTTTTTCACTTCAATGAATAAACCCACTTTTTTTCCTTTTAAGAGTCAAAAAGGACTTTAATAAAAGACAAGCCAATCAAGCCTTGGAACAAACCAAAGACCCACAAGAAAAGGATGGCCGGAATAACCCGTGAAGTCCTCAACATCTTCTTGGGACATTTCCACGTCAGGAAGAGCTGACAGAAATTCTCACCTCTCCACACCTCACACACCTTAGAAAATATGAATGAATACCTTTGGAGGGAGGCAGCAGGACCCAGGGAAGAGTCCCCAGGCTCCCGGGAACTAGATTCACCACCGCGTGACCTTGAGCAAGTTACTTACCCCCTTTCTCTGCTTCGGTTTTTTCATCTAAAACGAGAACGTAATACTAGATGAGCCCTATACTGCCTTTTTACTGCCACCGTTCTCCATTCTGTTATTCTAAACCGCCTCTATTTTTATTTTAAAAGGAATATTTGGACGCAGATTTATTTTTTCCACTCCTAATTACACTGTGACAAATGGACATAGCTGGGTGATGGAGTGAATCTCTTCAGAGTTAGAAAACTTCATAAATTGGTCAGAATCCCCAAATCCAACTGAATAGGAGTAAGGAATTCATTCAGGAAGAAATGAGTGGGACCAGATTATAAGTAACACAGATGGATGAGGGCCTTCCAGTGGTGTGCTCAAGTCAGAACACCGTACGTACCAGCTTGTATCAATTGTAAGAGCCACTATGCGCATCTGTCCCAGCACCCCGTACAGTGATGTGAAGTTGAGAGTTGAAATTGGTGATGGTGGAAGTATTTACATCATTGGCAGATGCTACAAATCAGGGCTTTCCACCCTTTCCGGCCCCCACCGCCCACCCGGCCCCGGGGAAGCCAGTTGTGAAATATTAGCACACCACTGGCCTTCTTCTAGAAGCATGTTCCTTGAGAGCTAATTGTCCTCTTAAGACTACCAGAGACCTGTGTCCAGAGAGCATCAGAAAAGAACACTGTCACATTGAAAGCACCTCCACCTTGTAGTACCTGAAGTTGTATCTTATATGGGAGTTACAGTCTGTTAGATTGTGAGGTGAATTTGGAAGATAGTAAAATTTACCCTTGAAAATTTCCTTTAATATACACAACATATGGTGAGTATCTTTTCTTAGAGAAGCCCAACATCATGAGACCCTTCGCTAATGAAACGAGTCATCTTTTTTGGTTCTTTTTTTTTTTTTTGTCTCACTTTTGGCTAATAAAAGATGCACTAAAGTGTTGAACAGATTATACATGCCTTTATAAACTAGAATCACGCGCTTAGAACCGTGGGATGCCCACACATCTGAGAGGTCTAAGACTGACTAAGGGAACAGCAATACTTACTTGTGCTTACGGCAAGAATGGCGGGCAGAATCCCCTATTTAAAATAGTATTGATATTTCACTTTTTCTTTATATTGTATTTATTTATTTGCCAAACACAAAGTTTAATTCACCTAAGTTGGGATGTAACTCTACTCCCCTGATACACAGAAGATCTTTGCAGAAGAACTATTTTTGGCAACTCACAGATGCTGCTGGGTAGAGTCAAGAATAAACAGGGTTGGTGGGGGATTGCTTTAACTGTTGGCCACTCAGATCACCTAAACCTTGTCCTTACTTAGGGAGACTATGGGCCTCAGCAGGGTGGCAGTAAGCTGGCAACAGGGGAGACCAGACAGGTGGAAATGGGCAGAAGTAACAGAGACGGCCGCAAGCTACATAGGACTTCTCCAGAAGGGAAGTCGCACTGGGGCAACTAGACATGGGCAGAAAGCCAGTGCTGAACTTTAATTCAGCACTGATGGTTTTCTCCCCACTGAGCTAATAGGCCCCACATTTCTGACCTTGAAAAGCTGTGAAATAGTGTCTCTCTACTTTAAGAGTAACCATATTTTTGTTAAGAATTAAAAGCCAGCTCTTGTGTTCTGTTTGATTCCTTTTCTCTACATTTCCCCCATATTATATGTCTGTGCTATGTTTTTCTCCAAACACTATAAACTCTGGCTCAATTTCCCAAGGAGGGGGAATGGGTTGACAAGAGCTACAAGGAGGTGACCAGATTCTGCTCCTGGTTGGAAACCAGGAGTGTCAGGGCCATTTGCATGTTTACCAATTTATTTCATTTGTTTCAATTCAAGCCTTGATGTGCTGTCGCCTCATCTCTCCAGTTACCTGATTCTTTCTCTCGCTCTGACCTTATATATATCATCCCAAATGAGAGACTGGGAAACACCCAAGTGCAATGGGATTGGTAGGGTCTCCACTGGGATGGGAGTTAAATCATTTGTGCCATTTCACGTCTATACAGTTTATAATAGGATAGGAACACAATACAACCTCTGTAGGTTGAACCCCTAGTTTTTACTTCCAATGACCTGATTCCACGCCTACAGTACCCTTACGGGCTGTCAAGAACCATGGATGCACTGACTAGAGAGGTAAGATGGATTTCCCGTCCTAATCAGGTTACAGACCCACCACGTAATATTTCAAGTTAGAAAAGAAAAAGCATTGTATCCATCGGTACAGAACGGCTGATTTTAAACACCTCCCACCACTGGACATTTTGAGTGTTAGGACAAAAATGTTTTCCAAAAAATAGAAGAATTCTTAAATCCTTACCATAGACTTCATAACATAATAGCTTTTCCAGACTGGATTGATGAATAAATAACTGGGGAGAAGGAGTGGGTCATATAGCTAGCAGGGGCCAGTGTTGCTGCTTTGGGCTGACACAGTAATGCTAAGGCTTTAATTCTTCAAGGGCTGAATGAAAAGGCATGAAAAGCAGTGAACTGTTTCAGTATCCAGTTGTCCCTGCATTCTGTCGACACAAATTCCTGTTTCCTAGAAACCGTGCCTGTGATTACCGTTTCCTACAATCTCAGTGTGTCTGATATTCAACACTGATGTGAAAAATCCAAACACAGTTCACAAACTGTGCTGTTGTGAACAGGTAGCCCTTGGATGGGAAAATCTGTGCTTCTGCTGAGCTGTAGCATATGTACTGTCAGTGTGCCTGTGTGTATTAAAATGTCTTCTGTACACCATAAGCCACTTCCTTCTTTGTCAGCTGTGTGTGTGTGTGTGTGTGTGTGTGTGTGTAATCGTTTCCCCTAGGGGTAGGGTCAAAGTCACCTGGTCTTACTTCCATTTCCTGCTGTGAGGAATGTCCTTTACTAGAGACAAGCTGGTGTTAGAGATGATGTTCTAGAACTATGGAATGTTAGAGATGGTGTTCTAACCCTCTGGCACTGTACCTATGAAATGCAGCGCAATCTAGCTGCTCCACATATGTAGAAACCGAAAACCTGACTCCTCCAGTATTCACACCTAAGGAGGCACAGCCCAGTATTCTGGATTTTGCCTTTCACTATGACCTTTAGGCCATGGAGAGTCCCTGCACCTCTTTTTTTTCAGCACTCTCCCTTCTTACCTCTCCACATCTTTGTCCGGTTCCACATACCCAAGCAGCAGGTGGATGGTCCAAGGCCCATATCCCGGGACAGGAAGGTTAACAGACAGCTCTGAACTCTTGGAGCCAGAAGCAACTCCTGCCTCAGGGGAGAATCAAGGGGCCTTCCAATCACCTCTCAGACCCACAACAGCTTAGCAGCCACAGGCTAACTGGTTCCCGGGATAGGTTCTCCTAAGTCTTGTGGGCTCTGCAGTCCTGCATGCAGAGTACTCTTGTCCAGGTCATGTGAAGTGTGCTGTCTTGTTCTCAGCGTCCACCGATCACAAGACCTTCCACCGATCCACCGATCACTCAGCGTCCACCGATCACTAGACCTTCCATTCTGAGGAATGCCAGCCTTAAGGATGCCACCTCATTCCTGCAGGCTGCTTTGGCCCTTTCATCCCATCTCCTACTCATGGTTGGTGTTCTCCTTGTGATAGCTTGATGGTAACGGAGTTGATTCCAGAAAGTTCTTCCAAACCAGAGGGACCTTGTTATTCCTATTCAGCGTTCTCATTCCCCACCTGGTGGATGTGACTCGACCCTGAATACCTCCAGTCCGCAGAGGTGTGAAAGTCAATGTGTGAATTGCACTAACTTAAAAAAAACAAAAAAAACTGCTTCATCCCTTTTAGAGCCCTGCAGGCTGAGATCATTTTAAGCACTGACCCTGCCCTTTACACCCAAGCTTATCCTAAGCAGAGCTCAGCTGCTGCCATGGTCCTGAGCAGGGAGAGGTGTTTCACCGGTCCGGAGTTCAAGCCCCCAAATGCGACTGTGGGCGAAAGCTTCTTAATCATCAAACCTTGAACGTCAAACTGAAATAATTCCTTATACGCTCAGAGTAGCTTCTGACGTGGTTTCACCTGGGCGTTCATCACACTTAAAAGCAATTCACCAGGAATTACCATCCCCTGATCCTCTCCCGCACCTGCCCCAGCCTACACACAGATACCGTGCTGAGAAAACAGTCGTGCCCTGCAGGCTTGAGAATGCTGCCGTGGCCACCTGCTGTGTATCTGCCTAGCATCCATGCCCTCCTCTTCTGGGATCACAAATTGATTTTCTTCGAGTTACGGACAGTCCACGTGGTTCAGGTGGCTCAGGGGGCTCAGGGGCCGGGTGTGTTACCAGGTGTGGCCACTCAGTCCCAGTCTCCAGGCCACAGTGCCGAGGGCAATGGTGAACACGTGACCAAGCCGGACCAATCAGAATCCGTCTCCTTGGCTGGCACTATGGAGAGAACCTCTCTCCCCCTGAAATCTCTTAGGCAGGTAAAAAATGCAAACTTGTTGGCGCTGATGGTCAGTTTTGCTCCCACACGGAAAGAGATTTCCTAAGAATGAGGCATTTACTATAAAGGCAAGCAGGGCTAAGAGATGGAGAGAAACAATATTCTCGATCCAGCTATGCTTCAATCTACCCAAATCTATCCCTGAAGTTTTCAGTTACACCAGACTTCAAAAAACCCTTTCCAAAAGTTTTTCTTTGCCTATACACGTCTAACATTTGCAATGAAAAATGCCCTGCATAAATTCTAATTGGATCCAGGAGTGTATCCCCAAAAGGGTTTAGTATAACAGGTTTGGCAGAGCGTAAAAGATGATATAGAAGGTGGACACATTTTGAAAGACATAAAATTTCTCAGAGCTTTTAACTTGATGATATGTACTTTAAATCTCTCAGATTATTATAGTAAACAATACTTTCCCCACACGCGTTAGACACCTTGGGACCAGTCTGCTAAAGAATATACTTTGAAACGTGCTTTGGTTGAATTTTCTCAAAGTCCAAGTTTTTAGAAAGAAGCAGAAAATGCTTTAAGGGGATGACCTAAACAAACAAACAAAAAACCCAAAACAAACAAAACTTTTCAGGATCTGTCCTGTACTCAACTAGATTTTTCCCAAATGGCCTTGTACATTAATGCTAAATTTGATGAACATTAAAAAAAATTAGTTATTCCCCAAAGTTCTAATAATGGTCATCTAACTCTGTGGCCAAAACAAAACCTCAAGCTCAACTGAAAAGACAGAAAACTCCCAAATTTTCTCAGGGTTTACATCAGATGTGCCCTCCTACTAATAACCCTGTCAGTTCTATGGTACAGTTGTCACACTTTAGGTCGACCGGCATGACACACATAGAAAAAGGCTACACAACCACAGCTGCGATTTTATAGTTATTTTAATAACCAGGTTTACATTAACAGTCACTTGATGAACTTTTTTTTCTTAATTTCAGCTAAACTCAAAACACAGTTTTCTTCACGGTTCAAAGCAAACAGCTCTTCGCGTTCCAGAGCTGCCTCACAGCTACCACAGATCACAGGGAGATTTACTGTCTGTCCATAGTCACCAGACACAACTGAACACCCACACACCATTTCCAAAGGGGAACTTAAAAGGAATGCTGGCTGCTCAGGACAGCCCATGTGTACACTGGGACTCGAGCTGGAGTTTTCCAGGGGAAAAGGCCTGAGAAGCTGTGGCAGGAAGCTGCTGGGAAGATCTCTCAGGGGGAGGCCAAGTGCAGGCTTGGGATTGAGGCCTGTGGAGCAGAACATGACTCTCTGCGTGAAGTCATGAAGAAAAAGGCCATAGGATGGCTGGACTTTGAAGAAACCCATTCTCAGGATAACTACAACACTGCCATCTTTAGAAAACTTAGAGGAAATATCTCTAGTGGGGCAGCTGATTTAACAGTTCTACTAATACCTTCTCAGCTACCCAAGATGGTGGCTGCCCCAGAGAGAAGCCCAGGTGACTGACATCCCCCCCTTAGAGAGGGGCCAGGCCAAGAGATGAGACAGCAAAAGAAAGCTTGGGGGAGACGGAAGACCCGGCATGGCCTCCCACACGTGGATGAGATGCCAGGGAATTCTGAGAGGGCTGTGACTCACCGCCATGTTCTCTTCCTAAACCCTTAGGACAGGGCTCTTGAACGGGTCTCATAGAACAGGGCACATTTGAATATAAATTTTAACTTAAGTAACAAGGCATCAGAAATCAAAGTCAAGAATATGGTGGGAGTTTTCTTGGAGTTCTCAGAACTCTCTATGCTTGGAAAGTTACTAATTGTACGTGAAGACAGGGAGACTTCCTCAGATCCTGTTGCCCATCGTGAAGACATATAGGGGTTGTTCCTACAGCATAGGAAACCTGGGTAGAATATAAAGTTCTGCTTGAGTGTTTCATTCAGAAGTCCCAAGTGCAACCAACTTGGCCATGAAAGATTTATTTTTCAAAGCACAGAGAGGTCATGGGGAGGATGAGTTGGACTCAGGCCGGGTAAGAGCAACAGAGGGCACACAAGTGGATGCTCAGACTAGAGTCATATACGTGTCTTTTCCTCCATCTGGTGTTTATAGCTGGTACTGCAACGTATCCTAAAGCCCAGCCCAGCCAATGAGGCATATATACAGATGCTTCAGATCTGACTAGCTCCTCTGCTTGCAAAACTGTCATTCTGAGTTCTGTTGTACCACAGGCCCCCACATCTTTGAGTTACAAATCAAGAGCTACATCCTCCCCTTCGCTTATGTTTCCCTTAAAATAAAGGCACCGTGAAAAAGCCTTAAAAACAACAAGACTCCTTTTATGAAAGGGAAATCATCTTTTTCATGAGTAGAACAGAAAGTAGCTTGCTAGGGAAATCCTCTTCCTTGGCTATTTCCAAATTCCTTTTTAGCCACGTGTCCCCTTTTCTCTGGTCTTATTAAAACTTGCAGAGATAATGGCTTCTCCTATGTACCTGGAAGGTGCTCGAGGCCTGCTCTTTTCATGAAAGTATTTAGTACACAGAGTTGCGGGATCTACCAGCTGGATCCCCTGAGCACCGAAGTCTGATCCCAGGTTGAATCTATTTTTCCTGCATATGGGCCTCTTGGTTCTACAGATTCTCATTGGGCTCACAGAACTTGCTCCAAAACTGAATTTTCAGAAGTGGCATGATAGGGAATTGGACATTCATGTCTGACAGACAAGGTGGATACTAATGCTTTATGCTAATTTCCTTTACGTGTCATGTCACTTCCACTCACTGGGAGATTCTGGTACTAAAACAAAAAGTTCCCCTAAGGGATATGCTAACAGGAGGGGAAAGAGATGGTTCAGAATTGACAAAGAGAAGCACGGCCACAGAGCTTGCACCTTCTGCTCCAGACTGGCTTTCCCACATCCCTGCTGGCCTCCCATAGGAGCTGAGACTCCCTATTAGTAATAAAAGCTAGGGAACATCTAAGCAAACAAATTTTTAACAATAATGACAAAAAAATCATATTCAATCATGGATGTGCCTGGATCTTAGGAGATCAAGAGAATCACTCACCCCTGGCAAGAGAAGCCCATCTCAGCTCCAGTCCTAACTCGAGAAGCCCCCTGCTTGCCTCGGTTTGCAAAGAGCCGTGAGAGGTGAGCTCCAACACGTGTTTAGAGGGAGGCGCTTTTTAAGCGTGGCTGCCCTCCCCCCAGGGCCTGTGCTGTGCTCCCAGCTGCTGCCTTTTAAGAGCACCAAAGAGGCAGGGAGGGCAAGAGCAAGAGAAAGGTCCTTTCCTCTCTCCCCTCTTCCTTCCCAGCCCAGGAAAGAGAAGAATTTGAAAGCAACAGTGAGAAAGAGGCCCGACCAAACACTGGCACAACCAAGCAGGTGGAAGCAATGGTTGGGTTTTGGTGGTTTGGTGTTTTCATAAAATGTTCCAAGGGATAAAATCTACTAGGAGGGGATGTGACAAGGTCCAGAACGCGAAGACTGCCTGCCTTCTCCGCAGACCCCAGGGGACCGTGATGGCGTGACAGCTGCCCCGAGTGGCCATCTTCCGTGGAAATCAACGTTACTTCATCAACACAATACACAAGACCCCTTATGCTCACCCACCCGCCTCCCCCGCACACACCCTACCCCAGTCCCTCTGAGCCCTCTGCCTTGCTCTGGGCTCCCACCACCCACTCACCCCAAATAATTGGCGTCCCTTTTGTTCATTTTCCTGACGTCCCAGCTTTGTCTGTCCCCTTGTCATAAGATGCAGCACTACACACGCTCTCAACACTATATAGCGGAGGCTTTTACCTTAGTGGCCTGATTGCATGCATGTAAATGGGGGGGAGGGGCGTCCAACAAATCAAGGCTATGCATAAACAGAAAACAAAGCAATAATCGTAAAGCTAGGCAAGCGAGCGTTAACATTGGAGAAACATAAGGCTTGAGGCTTATTGATTCTTTAGATCGAAACTGTTTGGATTCACTTTCCTTCTTAAATATTGGTGTACCATTTTGGCTTCAAAAGAATCGCTTCTTGCTTCTGCCCCTCTCTTTGGGGGAGGGGTCGCTTAACTCAGGGATGTGATGTTAGAGCGGCCTCCAGGGGGCGCCACGATGCGCTTGCTGGCCGAGCGGACCCCCTCATCCACTTGGGTGCCTGCAGGTGGCAATAAGTTCCCAGGGATTAAAAAGGGAGAGAGACAGGGGGGTGTGGACAAGAGAGAAAATGGATTAATTTGAAGAGTGTAAGATATTAAATGCCTTCCTCATCGCCCAAGAAACTTCCGTTCCAGTCTGTCACAGCTATTCCAGGCTTTTCATACCCACCATCCTGAAAACGAGCCTTTGCCAGGAAAAGCCAGGGTCTTAACTGGATTTCATCGGACCCTCGGCATCATAACAGTGATAATAAAAAGAACAACGGGAATGATATGAAAAATAGCTGCTCGCATTCGTTTTGACGAGCAACGTTTGAAATACTCGTCAGATCATTCCATTCAGTCCTCACCGCTACCCTTGAGGCAGGTACTGTTATTACGTCATTTTACAGAGGAGGTGACTGAGGCTGTGAAAGGTTAGGCAACCTGCCCAGTGTCTCACAGCTTGCAGTGGTGATAGTCTGGCCTGGGGCCGCAGCTAAAAGGAAACACTGATATGATATGCACTCATGTCCTTTCAGAAAGGAGCCAAAACAAGTTTACCGGTGACGGTGGCCAGGGAGCAACGAAAAATGGAAAAACACTGAAAAATTTCTGGCAACTAGCATATGTGATCTCTGACAACATCACCTTAACTTTTAGCACTTTTCGTCTGCCTCCCCTATGGCCCGTTATGTCTTTTCCTCCCTATCTTCCTGTTTCTCCCACTTCTTCCTCCTCTTTCTTCCCCACAGATACTGTCCCTTTACATGTCTCTTTCCTTTTTTGTCATCTCATTTCCCTCACTTTACAATTTTCAATATAGTGATGCAAATCTACACTTATCTTTCCCCATTTTAAGGCTACTGGTTATTGAGCAATTGAATATTTTCTATGAATATCATAGTTCTTAAAGATTCATGATACAGCTAAGCCATGGTAAATGTTCAGTAATTGCTAGCATTATCATCATGACAAGGAAGGGGAGAGTAGAATTAAAATCCTAGATTAGAAGAAGCTACTGCAATTTGAGCATAAAAATAATCTGAGCTATCTGGTAACCTGCGCAAACAAAGGAAAGAAAGCATACTGCTGGGCTCTCTGTCTAACGCAGAAAATCACGCTCAATTCATAAGGAAGTCATCCCGGCCCCGCCCCGCCCCGGCCCCGGCCCCGCTCCGCCCCCGGCCCCGCCCCGACCCTCCCCCGGCCCCGCCAGGTGTGATCTCTAAGCAGAATTGGCCATCACTTAAACCTGATCTTTAACCTGGCTGAGCCCTGGCTTCCTTTCCCACCAGGACTTCTCTTTGGTTCAGCAAACCTCCCAGCTTGCGGCCCTGTGACCATCTCCCTAGAAGGCAATCTGGGTTAGCTCCAGGCATCACCGCTAACCTCGCAGCGCTGAACTTCCCCTCCCCCTTCCGTCCTCCCCGTTTCACTACCTTCACCATCAGCTTCTCCAACTCACCTGACAGGCTAAATCCGGACTGATGGAGGTTCCTCACAGGCGGGTTGGGCCGCGTGGGAGAGCCCCGGGTGGAGCCGGCGGGAGTGCCCCCCTTGGGCGTGGTGGTCAGGTCAAACACTGGCCCGTCATACATGCCCCTGGGCACTGCGTGCAGGTCCGCCATCTGCAGCAGAGAAAGCGGGCAGCAAAGTTTATTCGCTCAACAGTTAAGGGTGTGTTCTAGGCAGCACAGAGGTGGCAGTGAATTAAGTGCATGTAGTGAGAGCCAGAAAGTAATAATCATGTTATTTTTACTAGGGATGCAATGTACAACATGATAAAGATACTTAACACTGCTGTACGCTATAAGTCAAATCCTAAGAGTTTTCATCACAAGGAAAAAAATCTTTTTTCTATTTCTTTAATTTTGTGTCTATATGAGATGATGGTGTCCACTGAACTTATTGTGGTACTCATTCCATGGTGTGTGCAAGTCAAACCATTATGCTGTACACCTCAGACGTATGTTTGTGCTGCACAAGTCCATTATATCTTGATAAAACTGGAAAAAAAATTAAAAGGTTATTTTAAGGAAAGGAGAAGCAGTATAAAATAAATAATGTGGGGTGTTGTGATAGAGTGACCATGGAGGTGGCGGGTGAAGGCCTCTCCAAATAGATGCGCTTCTATCTTAAGGACCAAAGGAGATTGTTGGTGGGGCCAGGGTGGAGGGAGGGAGGGAGGGAGGGAGGGAGGGAGGAGCTGGGGGAGGTGTGGATGGCAGTGCTCTCAGCAGAGGAAACGACAGTGGGAACGTCATCAAACAGAAGAACCACCCATGCGGCTGGAGCAGAGCAGGTGGGAAGGGTAGCAGTTTGAGATAAGGTCATAAGTGCTGGCAAGGACCGCATGGGAGTTCCATCCTCACGCTCCTCAGCACAGATCAAATGCGGCTGTCCTCACTGACAGTCATTGAAATGACCGTCCTCATTCAGTGGGTCTGACCCCCTGGCCTCTGGCTGTGGTCCCACAGCACCTGCCCTGGGACCGTGGAACCCGCCAGCAACATCAGCAGACGCCAGGCGTGGTGGAACCAGAGCTCACGGTCACATAGAACAGGGCGCCTCCCGCAAAGGTGCTCACAGTCTATTATGCAAACACTGCAAGACCACCCAAGGCAGCAGAATGGCCGGCGCACAACCTCTGCCTGTTTCTTATCATTGCCCAGAGGTGAGGCAATGAGGACACGCCGACAGCCGACATCACAGGACAGCTTGTTCTAAGATCCAAGGAAGCTGGCCACAGAAGCTTCCCTCGCATCCATCAGTGACTCAGGTGCAGGTGCAGAGGCAAAGCTCACCAAATTTTCAGATGTTAATGATTCAGGTGAGATGATGACTATATCTGTACTCCCCCCAAACCTTGACCAGTAACTGTATTTCATTAACATCTCTTGGGGTCCAGAGGCTAAGTCACATTCATGGAAATACAAAACTGATACCTAGGACGTTTGAGTTTCATTCTCTTCTCTATTAGGCCAAAACCGGAGTGTGGAATTTTACTCCATACTAATTACCTTTAAAATACCACTCATAAAGAGAGAAGAATGGTGAAGGGATTTAGAGCACTGTCATGAATGAATAGCGTAAGGATGCAGGGATATTTAGACCGAAGGACAGATGACTTTGGGAACACACAGGTGCTCAGATGGGTTTAACTCATTCTGTGCAGGTGCCTGGAGCAGAACTGAGCTTGGTCGGCTGCAGGGAGGTAGACCTGCAGAACGAACAAAGTTCGTTCTCCTGTGGAGGCCACGGATACGGCTGCTGCCACCCATTGGGCTCTGGAGGACATGGATTCTCTCTGGCTTCTACTCAACAACTGCCTCGGTAACCCTACATCTGAAACTACAAGGAACTTCCCCAGTAGGAGCTCAGTGATTGGACAACCAAGATCATGCTGGGGCTATTTGCATAAAAAAGGCTTCTCAGAATTCTGAATAATTTATTTCAATTTATGTTTATGTCTCCATCATAATTCTAGAATCCTCTATTTTTGATTTTATAACTGATTGGATTATCTGTTCCCCTTCCAATAAAACATTAAATTTGAAAACAAAAACAGACAAGGAAAAGAAGTTCGTTCTCACGGGCAGGGGTGGGCAGCTGCCTCATGAGATGGGAAGGCCCCCTGTGTTGCCAACATCCACCCAGAGGCTCGACGACCACTTACTGGGGTCTAGAAGTCGGGCGGGGCACTTACATATTGAGTTTCTGTGATTCTCTCTCTAAGAGGTACTGCAGTGGGCACCCATTTTCTGTCCCCAAGCCCCCGCCCCAATGTCGCCACGACTGAAGACTCATTCTCCCTGCTGGTGTGGGTGTTGGCAATAGGAAGGGCTCACTGGAGTCCCACCCAAGAACTGCCCTCAGATGAAGAGAACCGCTAGGCCCAAAGCCCCACCCTCTGCTCCGGGGCAGCCCACATCCCATACTGGTTTGTAGGTTGGCGGGTGTGTGTGTGTGTGTGTGTGGAGGGAGTGAATATAAGGCCCAGACCCCTTTCAAGGACCAGCCCAGCTGAGGTCCAGCTGAGGCCTTGGTTACAGCTGCATCCCAGCCTGACTTCTCCCTCTGCCCTGTTCTGCTTCCTTCATTTGGCCACAAGGGGTGATCCTGAAAGCAACACCCAGGAAACCTCCTGTGTGAAAATCTCCCCTTCGGAGCCTGTTTCCCAGGCAACGTACTCTGCAGGGAAGTTGGAAACCCCTGGGGTGGGTCCAGGCACAGAGGTGGCATACGGTTCTGTTTCCTCTGGCCTGGCCCCCAGTGACTTACAAAGGGAGCCGCCTTCCTCCTCCTCTCCCACCATCTCCCCCATCCCATGTGCACAGATGACTTTATCCTGTCTAACAGACGAGGTCAGCACCACGGCTCAAATCCCACAATCCCAGAGCTGGTCAAACCCTGTTTTGAGGAGCCCTAAGGTTTCCCTACAGGAAGGCGACCTGGAGATGAGTGTGGGGATAGGAGAGGCAGCTGGAAAGACAGAGTTCTGGGCCTCACCCCTCCATCAGCTAGAGCTACTCTGTCTGTAACGTGTAGGGAGGTAGGCAGACATGTACACAAACATGTACCCATATGGCTGTGTATGCATCTACCTATTTATCTGTGAAATCAGGGACATAAATAAGATTTTATATGAACCACAGAACTTGCTAAAAGAGTTATAAACATTTGCGCCAATGGAGCAGCATCAGACAGATGCGGGATGGAACAAGGAGGGGTGGGTGTGGACTGCTGGCTCTCTTTGTAAGCCTTGAAGAGTAAATTATTAACAAAAAATAGATACAGACTTTATTTTGAATTATTAAAATGTTTAATTACTTTAAGGAAAAGCACTCTAAAAATGGAGGGAAATCGTTTGCAAAAAAGCTTTCTTTAGCCAAGAAAGTTTCTGAATCCCCCTTTTATAGTCCATTAAATCTGTGCAATGGTCCTTCGGGAAGAGATCGGTGCTGTGAATTTCTTTGGGAGGATCTAGAGCACACAGACCCCTCCCAGTCTCATGGTTCCCGTCCCTGTGCTGAATGGGACACAGAGCCCATCCCTCCCCCCCCCCCCCCCACCTCTGGGCTCTGCCTGCTTCTCACCTTCCTCCGGGCTTTAATGCGCTTGTAGACATAGTCCGAGAAGGGGCTGCAGGGAATGAAGCGGCCAGCCCCCTGGGTCACGTGCAGGTTGCCATCTTCCAGCATGATCTTGCCCTGGCAGATGACCACCAGAGGAACCCCGCGCAGCTCCATCCCTTCAAAGATGTTGTACTCTGCAGCCTGGAGACAGGGGCGAGGGACAAAGCCTTGGTTATGGGTGTAGTAAGGCCAGAAAGAGGAACGCGGTTCTCCTGTGCTTGGGATCCTGCCTTCAGCACCCCTAGGAACTGACTCACCAGGTAAGCCAGGAACAGCTTACAAAGCATCTGCAAGCTTCTAGTGGGTGGAGGCCTCGGGAGATGGATGCTTGCTAAGAGTGGGCTTCCTGGCCAAGAGAAGCATCCAGTCTTAAGTAAGGTCCTCACGTGGAAGAACATTTTTGTCACTGGCAGTGTTCGAAGAGAAGGTGGATAACTACCAGAGATGGTGTATTTGCCATCTTGGACTGGGTAGATGGGTTACATGACCCTTAAATCCCCACTAGCTTGAAATTAAACAATCTAATATGACACAATGTTGAAGCAAAGGCCACTGCCACCCCAAATGGGCTTCTTCCCTACCTCCTTCATTTATCCAATAAGGGCAAGGCATTATTGAAAAGTGGTTAAGGATATCAGCTTGGAGTCAAGTTATCTGGGTTTGAATCCTAGCTTCACCATTTACTTGCTGTATGAATTAATCTCTGCATCTCCACTTCCTTAATAATAGTGCCCACCTGAAGAAGACTGTTACAAAGATTCAACAAATGAAAAGCACAGTGCCTGAGACATAAGTGCTGGAAAAATGCTCTTTTTACTAACAAGCATTGTATTTTTAAAACCCTTTCTGTTAGGTACCGGGCTTTAACTGTCAGCTTTCACATGGAACTCCTCATGAGGAAGTCATCAGAGCTGTTCACCAATTTTTTTCCCACTCTTTCTCCTTCCAGGCACAAGGTATCCGTGTACTTCCTGACCTCCTGGAATAAAGTACAGCCTCCGGCCTGGCTCTGGTCAGTGCAGGCTGAGAGGAAGTGATATCTCGGAAAAGCTTTCAAAGCCATGTCCTGGTCCCCGACCTCAGCAATCATAGCACGTGTAGAGAGTTGGTGCCTCTACCAGCCCCCAACCCTGAGTGACTGTGATGGGCAGAGCCCCTCTCCTCTGCCGACACATTTTGGAAAGCAGGAGTGAGAAAGAAACTGTTGAGGTTTTAAGTCCCTGGGAATTGGGGGTGGTTTGTTATTGCAACACGTCCCTGCCTGACTATCCCGGTTCACCACAAACACACGTCTCTCACCACCACATTCCCTGCCCACATTCCCCACTCTGCTCCACTCCCACCTGCTCAGGTCTTACCGACTGGTGGTTCTTGGCAGAGACGATCTTGACGGCATCTGGATCCCAGATCACCAGGTCGCTATCAGAGCCCACAGATATTCTTCCCTTGCGGGGATACAGATTGAAGATCTTGGCAGCATTTGTGCTTGTCACGGCCACGAACTGGTTTTCATCCATCTTCCCCGTGGCCTGTTGAAACGTACACACACAAAATGGTCCATCTAGGGCTTCTGAGCTCAGAGCAGGGGGACCACAAAGGCCCACATATACAAAGAGGGACCTCTGAGACGGTGAGCACAGAAGTCCACCCAGCAAGCTACAGAATCAGCGGGGCTGCCACCATCACCCCGAGAAAATGGTTAAATGCATGGCTTAAGATGGAAGTGACGAAGAAGAACTACAATCCTGCAGCCTGTGGAACAAAAACCACATTCACAGAAAGACAGACAAAACGAAAAGGCAGAGGGCTATGGACCAGATGAAGGAACAAGATAAAACCCCAGAAAAACAGCTAAATGAAGGGGAGATAGGCAACCTTCCAGAAACAGAATTCAGAATAATGACAGTGAAGATGATCCAGGACCTCGGAAAAAGAATGGAGGCAAAGATCGAGAAGATCCAAGAAATGTTTAACAAAGACCTAGAAGAATTAAGGAACAAACAAACAGAGATGAACAATAGAGTAACTGAAGTGAAAAATACACTAGAAGGAATCAATAGCAGAATAACTGAGGCAGAAGAACGGAGAAGTTACCTGGAAGACAGAATGGTGGAATTCACTGCCATGGAACAGGAGAAAGAAAAAAGAATGAAAAGAAATGAAGACAGCCTAGGAGACCTCTGGGACAACATTAAATGCACAAACATTCACATTATAGGGGTCCCAGAAGGAGAAGAGAGAGAGAAAGGACCTGAGAAAATATTTGAAGAGATTATGGTTGAAAACTTTCCTAACATGGGAAAGGAAAGAGCCACCCAAGTCCAGGAAGCACAGAGAGTCCCAGGCAGGATAAACCCAAGGAGAAACACGCCGAGACACATAATAATCAAATTGGCAAAACTTAAAGACAAAGAAAAGTTATTGAAAGCAGCAAGGGAAAAATGACAAATAACATACAAGGGAACTCCCATAAGGTTAACAGCTGATTTCTCAGCAGAAATTCTACAAGCCAGAAGGGGGCGGCATGATATACTTAAAGTGATGAAAGGGAAGACCCTAAAACCAAGATTACTCTACCTGGCAAGGATCTCATTCAGATTTGATGGGGAAATCAAAAGCTTTATAGACAAGCAAAAGCTAAGAGAATTCAGCACCACAAAACCAGCTCTACAACAAATGCTAAAGGAACTTCTCTAAGTGGGAAACACAAGAGAAGAAAAGGACCTACAAAAACAAACCCAAAACGATTAAGAAAATGGCAATAGGAACATACTTATTGATAATCACCTTAAATGTGAATGGATTAAATGCTCCAACCAAAAGACACAGGCTTGCTGAATGGATGCAAAAGCAAGACCCATAGATATGCTGTCTACAAGAGACCCACTTCAGACCTAGGGACACATACAGACTGAAAGTGAGGGGATGGAAAAAGATTTTCCATGCAAATGGAAATCAAAAGAAAGCTGGGGGCTTCCCTGGTGGCGCAGTGGTTGAGAGTCCACCTGCCGATGCAGGAGACACAGGTTCGTGCTCTGGTCTGGAAAGATCCCATATGCCACGGAGCGGCTAGGCCCGTGAGCCATGGCCGCTGAGCCTGCGCGTCCGGGGCCTGTGCTCCACAACGGGAGAGGCCACAACAGTGAGAGGCCCACGTACCGCAAAAAAAACAAAAAAAAAAAAAACAAAGAAAGCTGGAGTAGCAATACTCATATCAGGTAAAATAGACTTTAAAATAAAGAATGTTACAAGAGACAAGGAAGGACACTACATAATGATCAAGGGATCAATCCAAGAAGAACACATAACAATTATAAATATGTATGCACTCAACATAGGAGCACCTCAATACATAAGGCAAAGGCTAACAGCTATAAAAGAGGAAATCGACAGTAACACAATAATAGTGGGGGATTTTAACACCTCACTTACACCAATGGACAGATCATCCAGACAGAAAACTTAATAAGGAAACACAAGCTTTAAATGACACAACAGACCAGATATATTTAATTGATATTTATAGGACATTCCATCTGAAAACAGCAGATTACACTTTCTTATCAAGTTCACAGGGAACATTCTCCATGATAGATCACATCTTGGGTCACAAATTAAGCCTCGGTAAATTTAAGAAAATTGAAATCATGTCAAGCATCTTTTCTGACCACAACACTATGAGATTAGAAATCAATTACAGGGAAAAAAAACGTAAAAAACACAAACACATGGAGGCTAAACAATACGTTACTAAATAACCAAGAGATCACTGAAGAAATCAAAGAGGAAATCAAAAAATACCTAGAGACAAATGACAACGAACACACGATGATCCAAAACCTATGGGATGCAGCAAAAGCAGTTCTAAGAGGGAAGTTTATAGCAATACAATCCTACCTCAAGAAACAAGAAAAATCTCAAATAAACAATCTAACCTTACACCTAAAGGAACTAGAGAAAGAAGAACAAACAAACCCCAAAGTTAGTAGAAGGAAAGAAATCATAAAGATCAGAGCAGAAATAAATGAAATAGAAACAAGGAAAACAATAGCAAAGATCAATAAAACTAAAAGCTGGTTCTTTGAGAAGATAAACAAAATTGATAAACCCTTAGCCAGACTCATCAAAAAAAAGAGGGAGAGGA
The DNA here is from genome assembly GCF_008692025.1 of Phocoena sinus. NCBI lineage: Eukaryota > Metazoa > Chordata > Mammalia > Artiodactyla > Phocoenidae > Phocoena > Phocoena sinus. The sequence goes on along the minus strand of NC_045765.1, from coordinate 48,239,929 downwards.
TTCAAATCAATAAAATTAGAAATGAAAAAGGAGAAGTTACAACAGACACTGCAGAAATACAAAGCATCCTAAGAGATTAGTACAAGCAACTCTATGCCAGTAAAATGGACAACCTGGAAGAAATGGACAAATTCTTAGAAAGGTATAACCTTCCAAGACTGAACCAGGAAGAAATAGAAAATATGAACAGACCAATCACAAGTAATGAAAGTGAAACTGTGATCAAAAATCTTCCAACAAACCAAAGTCCAGGACCAGATGGCTTCACAGTTGAATTCTATCAAACATTTAGAGAAGAGCTAACACTTATCTTTCTTAAAAAAAAGAAGGAAAAAAAAAAAAGATAAAGAAGATGGAAGTGACTGCTCTGGAAGTACGCATTTTTTTCTGGACATGTACATACATTTACTTACTTATTTATCCCTTCTAACTCCAAAAAGGATTATAGACAGTTCACAGTAAAAACAAATGTAATTATCAGCCCATATCTCAGATAATATGTTTGTATTTGCATGGACACAGGATAAATATGGAAGAACCTCACCCAAATGATAACAATGGCTATCCCTGGGTTGTGGGATTATAAGTGAGTTTTGTTTTCTTTCATGTGTGTACTTTTCTGTACTTTCCAAATGTTCTTTACTGAACATGTATCATGTTGGTAATTTTAAAATATATATTATTTTTTAACAGTTCCAGGTAGTGCCAAGATAAATATACACACACATTCATAAATAGATAACAATGTAAAAAAAAGACCAAAAAAATCTAAGTTTGTAAGAGAAGAGACAAAAATATGTATACTTTCCCCCTTCACAAAACAACTTGGGTAAGGAAAGAAGAATTTAGTTTAAAATCTAGTTTTGCGCTTCCTGGGAGCCAAGAAAAGGGAAACTCGGATTACACTGTGTAGATATGTACTCTATTTGGCTCTGAAATGAGTGGCTTCAGGGTTTTAAAAATAAAACAGAGGGAAGTGATCAACTTAATAATGAGTTATTTATTAATTTTACTCAAATCTTAGGAAGTGACTTCATTTGCATGACTTTTTTTTTAATTTTTCAGCTTCTGTGATGTTAAACAAGGAAAATAAAACCAGGCCACTTTGCCAGAAGACTCTGACAGACAATCACCTGTACAGCCCGGATGACCACACACCACTCCTTGGTGAGCAAATGACCTGAGAAGGGACATTCCCAAACCACCTGAACCACCTGGCTCCAGAGACACCTGGGCAGGTATGAGGCCTCCTCTGTGCCCCCAGCACCCCCATGACAAGGCAAAGAGGAGCAGCGGCAGGGGGCTCTGATCTGGCCCTGGATGCCCTCCTAGGACCTTGGTCCTTACCACGGCCTTGTCCCAGATGACAGACATCCGCTCTTCCACACCGCTGGTGCCCTCGGGAATGGCTGTAAAGTTGTCCTTCCCGATGGCCTTCTGGGCAGTGCTGAAGGTACAGTGGGCACTGCCGGAGAGCTGCAGGTCCCCACTGGCAAAGGAGAAAAGCTCCATGTGAACGGGGAGGCTAGAGGCACCGCAGGGGCCCAGAAATGAGGGTCTAGTGTAGGCACGTGGAGTGCCATGACTTGAGTTTGGAATCCTTCTTCTCCCTCTCGCCAACTATGCGAACTTGGGTGAATTTCTTCCCCTCCCTAGGGCTCAGTTACCTTATCTGGAAAATGAGGGGGTGGGATTAGATCACCTCTTGTGTAACAAAAATGACCCACATGAGTGATGGGACTTATCCACAGAGGGCAGCAGCAAACTAGTCTCCCTGTAATTTTGGTTAGGTGGTCATCAAAACTGAGCAAATGATTTTGTCTCCCGGACCCCCAGTTGCTCAGTCTGTGAAATGGTGATAACAGTTCCTCACTCACAGCGTTGTTATGAGGAACAATGAGATCACACGTGTAACCTCACCCTAGTGCTCGACATACAATACGTATTAACTGCTGTTACCATTACTAATATGATCACTGTAGTATCTTTTAAAATACACTAGGGAAGAGCCTGTTATCTGTGCTCAGCACTGCAGGGGAATTCTCGATGTTTATTCCTCACTGCAGACTCTAGTCTAGCGGATGGATGGGCGGCTCCAGTCTTCATCCCATCGTTCCCAAGATGCCTCCACACAATGCCTGCTGCTTGTCATTCTGCACCAACCTGGCCAGCAAGGAGTTGATGTAGTCAGGGGTAGTTGGGTCAGGACTCAGAGGCGGGGAGGTCACAAACGCAGCTGCCTTGGCCCAGTTCTTGCTCCAGTAATGGGTCCCATCCGTGCCCAGGCTGGCGGTGATGGGCTCACCAAAGACCACGTTTCCTGCAACAGGTAGGACAGAGGTAATGGGTGATATAATATATGTGCTGCCCTGGGCCGGGCTCAGATAATCATAGCCCCTAAGCCTACTCAAGGCTGTGGCTCTGGAGTCAGGCAGGCCTGGGTTCAAGTCCGTGTTCTCCCACTTTTCTAAGCCTCTGCTTTTCTATCTTCTAAATGGGAACAATTCTGTATTCTGTAGAAGCCACTGGTTGCAAGATGCAGCATCAATTCTCAAATTCTGAGGCAAATTAACATTTGAGGCAAAAAAAAAAAAATATATATATATATATATTAATTGGAAGATTCATCCTCATTTCAGAAATGTTAAAATGTGGAATAAATAGGTCCTGGGGCTTCCCAGGTGGCGCAGTGGTTGGGAGTCCGCCTGCCAATGCAGGGGACACGGGTTCACGTCCCGGTCCAGGAAGATCCCACATGCCGCGGAGCGGCTGGGACTGTGAGCCGTGGGCTCTGAGCCTGAGCGTCCGGAGCCTGTGCTCCGCGACAGGAGAGGCCACAATGGTGAGAGGCCCGCGTACTGCAAAAAAAAACAAAAACAAAACAAAAAACAAAAATAGGTCCTGGAATTGATGAAATAAGACGACGTCTACTTCTCAGCCTTGTGAAAAAGAAAGGTTTGGCATACACAAAGTGTCTGCCACATAAGAGACGCTAAGCAAATGTGATTTCTTTTACACCTCTTACTCTTCCCCCCTGTAGAAGCCCAAAGCCCCATACGTGCCCACATCACTGGGAACCACTACATCCTGCTGTCGCAAAGACATGCTTTGGTTCCACAAAGTAAAACCAATTCCTGAGGATGACACATCTTATTTGCATCATGTTTGTTACTCCTTAACCTAAAGCAATGAGTAATTTGCTCAAGGACACCCAACAACCAGGGACACAGCAAAGCTGAGGTTAGCTTCCCAGACCCTGTGTCTAGAATGAGAGGCTGGAATGCCCAAACTAAGGAGAGGGGAGGAAGGATACTGGGACGTACACTGATCTAAACTGAGCTTGTGAAAGAAGAAGGGATAGTGATACAGAAGGTAAATGCTATCTCATAGAAGGTGGGTTGGTATCAAGTTTCTCTGTGCCAGAATCTTGGGCTAACGATTCCCGTGCAGCCCTTGGCTTCTTTAAGTTTGCTCCTCCATCTTCCACATTCAAGTTCCCCACAAGGTGGAAGTTTAAGAAGGCTCTATGGCTAGGATTACAGGTTTTGCCTTGCTTCAACTCCAATCAATTTTAGGTTTTAGTTGCCTGGATTTCTGTGTTGGGAAGAATTCTAAATGTGCTTCTGGTCTCACTAGAAAAGGCTCAGGATTGATTTGTGATGTCTGCCATGGGCAAAAGAAGGAAGCAATGGCAATGATTCATATAGGACAGACCTGTTCTTTGGGGTGGCAGTGAAAAGGATCCACATAGGACTAAAGAGAATTTCAAGGACTCTCCAAAAATATTTACCAAGCTAAAGCATATGAGACCAAAAAGAAATGAAGAAATGAAAGTCAAGGCAAGCATTCAAGTACTATTAAGAGAAATACAACCTTAAAAGTGGAAGACCTCTCCCTTTGGACTATCTTTAGACGGAAGACTAGAATAAGTAGAGATTGTAATTACATTATTGACACAATTGGATTTGGAGACTAGCTCTCCAAGCTGGGAGATTCTGGACAAGATGTGCTTCAATTTCCTCTTCTGAAAAATGGTGATAATAAATGCCAGTTTCTCCTGGTGCTTTGTGAATTCTACATAATAATACATTTAAAGTATTTCCCCTCAATGCAGGGTATACAGTTGGCCCTCATTAAATTGAAATTCCTAATGTTGATTCTGAGCAGCCGTGCAGAGATGCTGAGGAGCACTTGGGGATTAAACACCCTGGGGCTTAAATAGTCCCCTGGTCCAGAGGGAAGAGTGAACCCTGCCATACGCTGTCTTCCTGCTCTGAATGCTCTTGACTCCTCCCCTGAGAATGACGGTTCATGAGATGTTTATTGGCTTCCATCTCAGCAGCTGGTTTTTCATCACTAAAATAATGCCTCCCTTCCACCCTGGAGACACAGCTGTACTAGTTCTCCTTGCCAGAAAGTCATAAGCCAGGAGGCTAAGGGTGAGGAATTTTTCTACATGGAATTTAAAATAAGACCCAGCATATAATTGAAACACACTGTCTTTGAAGCCCTCAGGTCATCCGAGAATGGGTCCCAAGCAGGATGTGGCCATCAGCACGAGGCATGACAGGGTGAGGATAGTAGGTGGCCATGGGGAGAGGAGTGGAGGTGTCCCCGTGCACTTTTCTTTTCCTTTTTCCCTTCTCCAAGAATGGGTAAGCAGCACTGGGCTTCATTCCTGGTTCTGTCCTGATGACTCATACCCAGCGAAGCAGCCAGGCCATATCATATGGAGACACTTAAAAGCCGAGCGAGAAAACAGCAGGTTTCCCATGAGCAGGGTAAGGTGAGCAGGTGGTGCCCCAGAATCTGCCAGCTAGAAAGGCTGGCGGGGCAATTAGGGAGATTCCCCTCCCGTAAGAAAAGGGTCCCGTTTGCCAGAAGGTCAGGCAGCCAAACACTCGGCCATCGGTCAGCTGGGACTATTTTTAGCCGCCCCCGTCACTCACATGCGGAGTTGTACAGACCAGTTCTGGGTTTGGTAGATGAATCATTCAGCTTGGTCCCACGGGCACACGGCAGTCACAATCATACAGCCGGGCCTAGGAAATCCTCCCTCCCAACCAAATGCAGAGCCCTACGGCTCCCGTGTCTCAACCACACTCTGTTCACAAGGGAGCCCATTAGTGTGTCACTGAGGACAAGAACGGAAAGCAGGAGAGCAAGTTTTGAAATGAGGGTAAGCTTGAGCTTAGCACGAGGTGAGCAAAGGAAGCCGAGTTAACAGCCATGGAGAAAAGAAACAGAAGTCAGAAGGCCATGGGGACAGAGCCGCGTCATGAAGTCCACAGCGCTGGATGTCCTTTGGAGACCCATTCAATGCCTTCTCTGAAATAACCTGGGCTACCCTGAGTGGCTCAGGGGGTGGGACCTCCTCCCTGTACTCTGCCCTCAACCCTGACCAATCAATTACACCATCTCCGGAGCAGATATTGGTTCAGAGGTGAGCCCACAACCCAAGCCAAGGCAATGGCAGTATTCCTGGGGACTTTCCCTTGAGCTATTGGAAAAGATGTTCTCTACTCCCTCACCATGCCCCCACCAAGTGCAGAGGACAAGAACAGCTCTTAGCATTTATTCTTGTCATTGTTCATACTGAAAAGAGAGGAAAGCAGAGTCCAGAAAGGAATAACAGTGATAGAGCTCTAATATCAGTGTTTAAACCCCTTGATCCAGCCATGCCTGAAACACCCTCAACCAATAATTTACTTGTTTAAGTCCATTTGAGTAGGGTCTTTGACTGCTGCACCAAATATAATCTTCACGAATATGTCCATATATAAAGTTCAGATAACATGAACTGACAGTGAAAGATCACAGGGAGGAAAAGAGATGCACCAATTCACCAAAGAACTGATTCAAGCTGTGTCATCTCGGGCAGACCACTTACCCTTCCTGAGCCTCAATTTACTCATCTGCCAAGTAGTAGAAATCCTGGGATCCTGCCATCCACACAGGATGCAGAAAGGATCCAATGGGCTAACAAGGATGAGGGGCTTCCCTGAGAGCAAGGCAATGAGCAAAATAGGCACCATTTATACAGGACAGCCAAGGGAAAGGAGCCACATGGCTCGTTAGGGGCTCTGAGATCTTCGGAGCACAAATCACCTTTTTTCCTGGCTTGTGAGATGAGGTCGGCTGCACTCTTGCTCATGACCTTCGTGACGTAGAGAGGACAGTTGGTTTGGCTGGCGATGGTGATGGCACGGAACACAGCCTCAGCTTCCAGCTGCAAAAAAAAAAAGTCCCCGGGAGTCAAGGGGAGCACGAACCTCTCAGAGTGCCACTCCCCTGTCTCTACAAACTGAGAATGCAGTGCTGCACAGAGGTTAAAAGCCTGGAAGATCTGCAGTTAGACGCCCTGGATCCAAACCGCAGAACTACAGCTTCCCAGCTGTGTTGCTTTACTGGGCTTCTCAAAAGTGGAGATCAGCCCAGAGATAAACCCACCCACCTTTGGTCAACTAATCTACAACAAAGGAGACAAGGATATACAATGGAGAAAAGACAGTCTCTTCAATAAGTGGTGCTGGGGAAACTGGACAGCTACACGTAAAAGAATGAAATTAGAACACTCTCTAACACCATACACAAAAATAAACTCAAAATGGATTAAAGACCTAAAGGTAAGGCTGGATACTGTACAAACTCTTAGAGGAAAACATAGGCAGAACACACTTTGACATTAATCACAGCAATATCTTTTTTGATCCACCTCCTAGAGTAATGAAAATTAAAAAAATAATAAAAAAATGGGACCTAATTAAACTTAAAAGCTTCTGCACAGCAAAGGAAACCATAAACAAATCGAAATGACAACCCACAGAAAGGGAGAAAATATTTGCAAACAAAGTGACTGACAAGTGATCTCCAAAATATACAAACAGCTCATGCAGCTCTATGTCAAAAAAACAAACAACCCAGTCAAAAATGAGCAGAAGATCTAAATAGACATTCTCCAAAGAAGACACAGAGATGGCTAACAGACACATGAAAAGATGCTCAACATCACTAATTATCAGAGAAATGCAAATCAAAACTATAATGAGGTATCACCTCATACTGGTGAGAATGGCCATCATCAGAAAACCTACAAACAATAAATGCTGGAGAGGGTGTGGAGAAAAGGGAACACTCTTGCACTGTTGGTGGGAATGTAAATTGATACAGCCACTATGGAGAACAGTATGGAGGTTCCTTAAAAAACTAAAAATAGAGTTACCATATGATCCAGCAATCCCACTCCTGGGCATCTATCCAGAGAAAACCATAATTCAAAAACATACATGCACCCCAATGTTCACTGCAACACTATTCACAACAGCCAGGACATGGAAGCAACCTAAATGTCCATCAACGGATGAATGGATAACGAAGACGTGGTACACACACACACACACACACTGGAATATTACTCAGCCATAAAAAAGAACGAAATAATGCCATTTGTAGCAACAAGGATGGACCTAGAGATTATCATGGCCCTAGAAATTATCGTAAGTAAAGTAAGTCAGAGAGAGACAAACATCATGATATCGCTTAAATGTGGAATCTAATAAAATGGCACAAATGAACTTATTTTAAAAACAGAAATAGAGTCACAGACATAGAAAACAAATTTATGGTTACCGGGGTGGGGGAAAGGGGAGAGTAAATTGAGAGATTGTGATTGACATATACACACTATTATATATAAAATAGATAACTAATAAGGACCTACTGTATAGCACAGGGAACTCTACTCGCTACTCTGTAATGAAATCAACTATACGCCAATAAAAATTAAAAATTAAAAAAGGAAGTGGAGATAGGGAGGGTGTATCAGGGGACGGTGGGGTGAGAGCAGTGTCTGGCCAGAGTGGGCACTGCATCAGTGAAGCTAGAGTTTTCCCTTGGCCTATTCTCTCCTCTCCCTGTGATTATCACAAAGGCCACATGTGATGGAAGTCTTTGCTCCCCAGTCTGCCCAGGGCAGAATCTCTGGCAAAACACAATCCCAACACCAGTATGTATAAATAACCAGTGAAGGCAACTAGGCATTAAGTCCTTTCCTGCAGCAATGGGTGAATAGCGATGGGTTCGTTCCCACAGGCATTTCTTACACTAATAATTCCCAGGCTTCTCAACACAAAGATTTCTTTTATCACTGATTTCCTCCAGCCCACCCTAATGTAGAATTCACGTTTTCAAATATACTAACCGACCCAGTTGAATTTAATGAGTAAGAAATAATAAATCTTCCCTTATTTTATTAACAAAGCAGGATCTTAGAGCTCAGCCTCTCTCATGAGCTGGATCTGTGTTCTGGTTCTGCCACTTAGAAGCCAGGTGATCTCAGGGATGTTACACAACTTCCCAAAGACTCAGTTTCCTGGTCCATAAAGCGGGGATAATAATAGGACGTGACACACAGGGCTGTTCAGAGAATTAACAGAGTTCATCCTTGTAAGGCAATTAGCTCAATCCTGGAACAAGGCAAGTGTTCCTTGAAGGTCGGCTATTGGTTGCATTGCTGATGAAGGCTTCTGACCAGTGCGAGAGCCTGCGTTACCACCCAAAGCCCGAATTAGTCCAATTCAGCCCAACGCAGACACGCCGGCGTTTTTCCTTTCAATCAGCAACAGCTCCTTTTTAGATGGATATGACCCTCTGGTTAGCCATGCAACCCAACACTTTAAAAAATATCGAAAATAGCTTGCAGATACATGCCCAATGTTTGTATAACGCAAACCAGTCACTGCCCTTGGTGAGTGTGACTTAGGAGAAAGACTCTAAGAACTTGGCTGGTCCAGCCAGCATCCCCCAAGCTGCACTTTGTTCCACGTGGTGAGATGAAGATCCTGGAGCCCCAAGCACAGGTGAATGTGGCCACCTTCCTGAAGCACCCAGACGTCAGAGTGGCTGTCTCCGAGCTTCGGCTTCAGCTCTCTGAACGGCATTACTCCAGATGCTATCTAGGAGTGCTTTGAACTGAAGAGGGGCTTCAGAGCCCCTCCTGCGCCCTCCTTCTTCATGCCTGTGCTGCCCACTCCAGCTCCTCCACGACTGCAGTCCCGGCCCCTTTGATCTCATCCCCCCCGCTCCAAGCACCGCAGGGTTTTCAGCACCTTGACAACATGACTATCTTTGGAAGGTTACATCACCCTCCAACTTCACCCAAACGGGCTTCCAGTGTTGTCGAGATCTGCAGCTGAGAGGCTTTTTACTAAAAAGGAGATGAGAACAGGGAGGAGAGTAGAGTTGGGGGGGGGGGGGGTTGGAAAAACAAACCAAGGAACAAAAATAGACTCTGCTCAGAAATCCCCTGGCTGCTGCTGCAGAAATCGATCTTGCCAGGACTTCTCCACAGTGAACAGCATTGAAGAAGTTTCACAAACAGTACTGATCACCCTGGCCTACTCACACAGGGTAAACAATTTTCCAGTCCCTCAAACGTGATGGCCAGTGGCTTAATCTCTCTGAGCTCCTGCTTCTTTATGTAACGATAATACCCAGACTGGGGCAAGGATAACCGTTATCTCCATTAAATGCAATGAGCATAGTACTGGGTATAGGCAAATACTCCAAAGGAGGGACCTGGTATTAAGGAGACCGACTTTTCCGGAGGGCTGTGACTGTAACCTTGATCACACAATTATAAATTATTTCAACTGGCAACAAAAATATCATTAAACACAATGGAGCTTCTAGGGTGCTAAAAATGTTCTGTTTCTCCAACTGGGTGCTAGTTACACAAGTGTGTTCAGTTTGGGAAAATCCATTCCTTGATGAGAGGAACAGTATTCTCTATGTGTGCTACCTTTTCTTTTTTAAAAAGATCCTAACAGAGATAGCCAACGAGAATACTGTGATTTCTGGTTCTGGCTCCTTCTTCTTCCTGTTGTAGAGAGTACGGAGCTTGGGATGATACAACAGGAGAGGATTTGCTTTGTCAACATGGAGGGCCTGGAATTTGCTGCAGGTGCTAGACCCAGGCTGATCTCCCAAAGCCAGTGTGCTCTCAGCCATACGGGCAGCCCATTCCCAGCTCCAGGCCTGTGCCAGCAGCTGAAGTTGCTGACAGCTCAGAGACGTGGAATCAGCCACTAGTTACCATTCGTTGGTTCTTTAGCTCCTAAGCACTGATGCTAATCAGAATTCATCTTACACGTGGGAAAAGCGTACCTGGATGTCCTCATCACCATACACAAATCAACCGATATAATGTCTACGATAATCCCATTCGGCCCCCTGTCGATATTGTGCAGGACTCATAATATGGAATAAAGGAATAGTGGAAATGTCTGAGATTCACATGATTAAGAAAGGATTTAGATATTTACCAGTCCTACTGAGTAACAGTGCAACACCCTCCGACTTGTATTGTCTTTAGAGAGATCAGGGGCCACAAGTAAACACTCCCTTTCCACTCCTTTCTAATTTCCTCAGGGGCCTTGAGTTGGGTCAGTCAGATGTGGTCTTTGGAAGAAATGTTCCAGGTTCTGTCTGGTATTCACAGAGTCCCACCACCTTTCAGAGATGTTTGTTCACACACCGTACGTGTGTGTGCCAACAGAGGGGAAGCTGAACGCAAACACTACAATGTAAAATGGGCAGCAGGCCATAAACCAGGCTGCTGCGATGACGGGAGTCTCCCGGAAGATGAGGCTAAAAAAGAAGAGCCTCCATTGCTACTGCTTCTCTCCCTCCACCCCTCTCCCTACCACATCCTCCTGAAAATTACCTCCTCTGGTCTGCTCAGTACATGGCCTTCTGGGCCGGTTATCCCCATTTCCAACATCCGGGTTTGCTCCTAGAATGAGAAAAGAATGGAGAAGAGTTTTTATATGAGCTCAACCAAGGTTTGAAAGAGTTAGGCTGGTATATTCTGTTTTTTGTTTGTTTGTTTTTGTTTTTGCAGTACGCGGGCCTCTCACTGTTGTGGCCTCTCCCGCTGCGGAGCACAGGCTCCGGAAGTGCAGGCTCAGCGGCCATGGATCACGAGCCCAGCCGCTCCGCAGCATGTGGGATCTTCCCGGACCGGGGCACGAACCGGTGTCCCCTGCATTGACAGGCAGACTCCCAAGCACTGCGCCACCCGGGAAGCCCAGGCTGGTATATTCTAATCTAAAGATGTGTTCAAGGGAAAAAAAAAGAATCAGACGGGGATGCTGAACAAATTTGTTAACTCTATATCTGGAATTGCAAAACAGGGTAGAGTCTTAACTAAAAGAAGAAAAGAGCCTTTAGGGGTGGCTTTTTTTATTAAAAGGACGACAGTCTGTCAAAGTATCAAGTTTTTTCTCCATTACACGTCAAAAGTCGCACCAGCTCACTTATTCTTCATTTCTTCCAGATGCAGACACCTCTGAAAGGACACTGGCTTAACTCGTTTGTTTATTCATTCATGCATTTTGAAACCCATTCCTTCAACAAAATGTATTGACTACCCGCTCCGGGAGAGGCTCCAGGTTAAGCACTTGAATTAACTTCACGGAGCTTACAGTTTCCTGCTCTGTTTCTCGAAGTCTGCTCCATCCACCACCTGCATCAAAATCTGTTGAGTTGCTTTTGTAAAAGTGCAGTTGTCTAGCTTTACCCAGGTCTACCGACTCAGAATACATGAGATAAATTCTAGGCTTCTGTATTTTAATAAACCCGTCGGGCTTTCTCATGCTTTGAATGTTTGGCTATAATAAGCCGATTCAGAATTTCACCAGACTACATCATGCCTCTCAACAGCATTACCTGACTTAGCCTTTTGGTCAAATTCTATTTAACTAGGTTGTGGATGTGGCAGAGCTCTCTACCCCTCATAGCTGACGGCTAACTTCCTCAGACTCGGCCAGCTTTCTGGAAGCAGGAGGCTGGGCTAATCGGAGCTTGCACAAATCCTCAGCCGCAGATCTGCAGTTTTGCAGGCATTCACGCTCAAGCACTGAGGCCTGTTCCTAGGAACCTCGCGCTGGTGACACAGGAGATGAAGGAGGGAGTGAGCTGAACGAGGCATTGTCTCACCTGGAAACTATGAGATGCTCAGAAAGGAAGGGATCCCTTCGCCCTGGAAAAGAAGAACTCTCTTTTTGTTGGGTTTTTTTTTTTTTTAATTCACGTACATTTTTTAAAGAAGAGGAGGAGGAAGGTGCATATGCTATCAGCAACCACGAGAAGTAAAATGGTCACTGCCTCTCGCTCGACAGAACTGGACCAAAGGTCAGACAGAGGCTGATACTTCCAGCAAAGTACCTCCACTTTTCATTCTTCCTGTTCCATGTATCAAAGCTTAGATTACATACAATTTCTTCCAAACTCTGGTGACTTTTGACTCTGAACTGCCTCGTGAAGTCACACAAGGGTTGAGGTGTCCAACTAAAGCATCTTCCATCTCACACGATGCTCTCCTTCCTATCTGGTCCAAAAGTGCTGCGACAACGCACAGGATGGAACTCGCTTGAACGATGGTCTCCGAGCACATTCCAATCACCAGGGCAACTTTTCCATAATACACCTGACTGAGCTCTCCTATGACCTCCCAAATCTGGATCTCTGGAACCCGGAGAATCCCAGGGAGCGTTCCTTAAGCTCCACGGGTGATTCTAGTGCACTGCTCACGTTGGGACGGCCTATTCGCAAAGCCACGACGTCCCTATAGCTGGAAGGTTAAGAATAACATGTAGGGCTTCCCTGGTGGCGTAGTGGTTGAGAGTCCGCCTGCCAATGCGGGGGACACGGGTTCGTGCCCCGGTCCGGGAAGATCCCACATGCCGCAGAGTGGCTGGGCCCGTGAGCCATGGCCGCCGAGCCTGCGCGTCCGGAGCGTGTGCTCCACAAAGGGAGAGGCCACAACAGTGAGAGGCCCGCGTACCGCAAAAAAAAAAGAATAACGTGTAAAGACCCATGAATGCCACCTGACGTGGGTGGGGGAGGTGTGGGCACCTAGAGGCACCGATCGCTGCTGTAATTACGTCACAGTTTCGGTTGCTCCAAGAGGAAAGGGACCCTGTCTTTTTCACCGTTGGACGAAGGGCTAAAGACGCTGTACTCTCCGACTGCCCTTCCAGCTTGAAACTTTTTAAAATGTCCCTTGTTGGTACCCTTAGAAAATACTTCTTGCTCTTTAGTCACTTTGCATAACGTGTAGCAAAAACTCCGAGTATAGCAGCTGCCTTCATTTAAACAATGCGATAAAATCTTTCAGCTTGAGCTGAATTTAATAAACACATACACGAAACTCATCCAAATGGAAAAGAGCCCTTATTCTTTTCCTGACCGGGAACAGATCTTCCCAAGGTGGGGCGGAGGCGGAGAGGCGGTGCGGAAGCAGACACACTTCTGTGCTAAGAAGCCTCAAAAGGAAGCTGGAAAGGGGCTGTGAGTCGGAGTCCGTCTGCCTCCACAGAGGCTAGGATGAAGAAGCAGGGAGTCTGATTGCTAGGGCATCTGGAGGGAGGGCTGGGGCGTCTGGCTGCTGCACGGAAAGCTTGAGAATGGGGAGGAGAGAGAGCTCCACCACCACCAGGATGCCTCCCATGGGAGCAAGGCATCTGGAGCCTCTTCGGAAAATGACTTCATTATCTGGGTGTGCGGGGGATGTGGGAGAAGGCTGTCGGGGGCCTGACTAATTAACCTCCTCGGTCATAAGGGAGTGGAAACTGCACGCTTAACTCACCTCCTCCGCTAGACAGACAGCCCTGAGAGTCTGAAATCCTAACAGCTGGAGCCTGCACAGCCCGGGCGCTGCCTCTCCGGGAGCCTACAGCTGGACTGGTGGAGAAGGACCCTTCTCCACCATCTCTGGGTAAAGATGCTCACTGAGGAACATCCCCTGAGAAGCTAAGATTGTGTTCTCCCAGTTGCTGGCTGTGATCCCTGGGCCAGTGACCTCATCCTTCAGAGCCTCAGTGTCCTCATCTATAAAACAGGGAGGAGGGTGGGCGCCACCTTGAAAGGCTTGGGCGAAGATTAAATGGGAACATACGAGCGCCCTGACTAGGGCCTGGCACATGGTGGGAAGCGCTCCCCAGGTGGGTCCTGCTGTTAGAAGCTGACGGGTCTGAGATGAGGGTCGGCCTCAGTGTGTTCCCACACCCCTGCCGACCACATTCGCCATGTCCTGGACAACTTCTAAAGCACGGCCCGAGTACTCGAGAGCTCTGGAATGCATCTGTTTTGACTCCCCGCTATAGCCTAGTGCTGCACAAGGCACTGCACTGGCACAAAGCACTCAGGAAATACTCTTAAAAGAATGAATAATGGTTTCTTGCTGTTACTGTTATCAAATGGACTAAGAGAGCTGACACTGTTTGCTGGCTGCCGCCTCCTAGCGGAAGCCAATCCTGAACGCCTCTGAGATCAACAAAACCCTGGCGAAGACACATCTGTGCATCTAGCCCATTAAGCAACCCAGGAGATGGAGAGAGAAGTGCTTTCTGCTTCCTTACAAATGATCGATTTGGGCCTTGGGGCCCTTGCTGTCATCACTCTTTCCTCAGGTTTCTCAATATGATTTCTAGGAAATCAGTGGGATGTCTGCTCTGATCCCCACAAGACCTGAATTCATTATCTAAGGCCGTGAGTTCCGCAGTCCTGGCTCAGATTTCCAGCTTCTGAAAAATGCTGTCTTAGAGTTTTTCTTCAGGACTGAGCATGACATGTACCTTGGACTCATTTTCAAAACAGACTCAGCGATGCTCTCCCACTAAACGGCCCAATTAGAAAACCTCCTGTGCCAGGATGCCTTTTCTGATTCCCCAGAATGGCCAGACGGCTCCCTGCTTTTCAGCATCTTCTGCTTTCTCCCTCGCTTGTCTATTTGCCCTCATAACTCCTCCTCCTAGACTGTGAGGTCCTTGAGGGCAGGTTCTGTTCTTAGCAGAGTACTTATGAGGGTGCCTGGCACATATTGAGAGCTCTGGCAACACTGAAGAAATGAGAAAATAAATGGGAGGCAGACCCTAGCCCAAGCAGGAAGTGTACTGCAGGGAGCTGCGCTGTGTTACCTGGGCAATGATATCCCCATTCTCAGCGTGCACCTGAGCGATGGCTCCCAGCTCTCCCAGACAGGTGAAGATCTCGTACAGCTGAAACAGAAATGAGTCTTTGTCACATTCACAAGACCCAGTGCTTTTAGCAATCTCATGCAAGGGCCAACGACTAGGGCCAGAGCTAAAATAAATGGGATGAACTAGAGGAAATAAGTGACTAGGGCAGAAATACAGACTAAAACATGAACAACCAAAGAGGAGTGCTAATCCAAAGGAGCTCTAGGAAACTGTCTATATAAGGAACCCAGCATGTCTCCTAGGCAGACAGGGCACACATCTAACAGAGTGATACTAACCCCCCTACTCTGCCTCCTGCACACACTTTAAATGGAATTACTTCCCACTGAACTCAGACAGAGCTTCAGAATCCTTCTTAACACTCCTGAAAGGCACCGCAGCCTGGCCAGAAGCTAACTCAAAAGCTGAAACCTCTATCTCTTAGCCCCTCAAGGCAGACCACCCTTCATCTCCTTGCCCGGTGGCATGGGAATTCGTTTTCTGTATTTCTTCTGAGAAGCTGAGATTTGTCTAAAACAAGCACACCCCATGCATTTCGGAGACAGAGAGTCAGAGGCAAGCTGGTACGATTACCCCAGAGAGTAGACGGCCCTCCTTAATCCCACAGGGCTGAGCACTTACACTCCCCCCTGAGTTCCCGAGGGGTGTAGAGTTTGTTTGGTAGATGGGAGATTTAGACACGCCCTTCCTCTTGTCCTTTTGAGAAAGCTGCTGCCAGTGGAAATGTTAGTTCCCTGTCTGCCTTGCCCCGGGCACCCTGCCCGTTACCTTATTTAAAATGTAGCGTAAACGGCGAGGACTTCAGGAAGCTCTCTTGCCCAAGCAGTCTCCCACACTGACCACAGTAACTCATGTGCAAAGAGTCAAGGTCACCGGCAACCACAGGAAAGCCATCCAGAGACCCCAAACCACACAGTGATGGGTTATTACCTCTGTGTTTGACACTTGATACAAATCCTTATAGGCCATGTAAACCATGAAGGAGTTCACCCCTGCAAGAGAGGGATGGGAGGGAAGACAGGAGGAAGACAGCATTATCACGACCCTGCCGCATCCTGTGCTCCCACTGTGACACCCCCCGGGCCCTGAGGGCATCGCAGGCCCCTGCCCAATGCAAGGCGGATGAGTCCCATTCTCCAAGAGCATTTTTCTATTTCCTCCTCTACCCTGTAAAATTGACGATTCCTATGACGTCATAGCAGAATGGTCTCTTCTTCTGCGGCTCCTTCCTGCCTCCCCCTCCACAGTTCCCAGCCCAGAGGGCCAACAAGCCTCGACACTGCTCAAGGCAGGATACAGTGTCAGGAATCACTGCAGCACACTAGCCGTGTACACACACTAGGAGTGGCACCACGTGCTGGGTCAGTGAGCTTGGAAACCCTAACCCCTTGAGCCTCGGTTTCCTCATCTGTAAAATGGAAAAATAACACCATCCTGCTTCGTAAGGTGGTTGGAAACTTTAAAAGACAACACATGCAAAACTCTTAGCACCAGCACGTGGCTGATCTCCTGGGAGAGGTTTATTTTGCTCTTGGTGAGTGCCTGCTCTCCACCAGGCCTGGGCAAGGTGTTGGGTCTGAGAGAGAACTAAGATCTACAGCCTGTCCTAGGGGAAGTAACAGAGCTAATGCAGAGAAGTCAAGGTTCACCTTGGGCTTAAATATCTAAGTCATCAGCGTTACAAGGAAAGAGCCATTTAATTTCTCCCCCCAAATACACTATTCATAGAGTAATATACAGAAACAGGTGGGACTGGGGGACAGAGAGTCATTTAGAGGAAAGGAGGGTAATTTTGTTCTCCAGCCATTAGGGCCATCTCAGCCCACAGTACTCCAGGCCAAAAGTGGACTGTAATCTGGGACCTTCCCTACCCAGAATGGTGCAACTCAGGGCAGTTTTTCCCAACACAACCCTTCCCACAAGCCTCTGGGTCATCCGTGGTATGACTCGGGCCCTTCAGAAGGGAAGTGGGTGTTAAAGCCATTCACTTTTCTACCTAGTTGAGATGCAGTGTGAAAGGAGACACAGAGAGAAGGGAGGCAGGAGACTTCCCTGGCGGTCCAGTGGTTAAGACTCCACGCTTCCACTGCAGGGGGCGCGGGTTTGATCCCTGGTGTGGGAACTAAGATCCCGCAAGCCGGCTGTGCGGCCAAAACAAAAAAAGGGAGGGGTTAATCTCACCCTCTGTATCAGATAGTGAGAACTGGGCAGAGCTTGTGGGGTGAGCGGGGGATGCAAAGGAGAGCTCGTCCTCTGGGAGGTCATCCCCTCCCCCGAACCCCGAGCACACTGCCTTCCACTGCACTCCTGGCCTTTGCATCGAGACTGCTCATTGATAACAGTATCATAAAATTCGTATGATAATAATTATAATAGTATTATTAGTACTAGTACCGTAGCACTATTGCTACTGTTATAACAATATTCTGCATCTTGCGGCATTTATCCTATTGCTCTGCACCGGCCTGCTTCCTTCTGCCATGGGTACTGGCAGAGGCCATTCCTCATACTCCCCTAAGTCCTCCAGGCCCCCCTCGGATGCGGAGCACGTCACACGTCTGCGTGCATGTAGAGAGGGTGGTGCGTGTGTGAAATACTTGACCATCAGAACACAGAAAGAAGTAAACATAGAAGAATCTAAGTCAATGGGAACCTAAATCATGGACTCATAGAGAGGACACAGACACACGCAGATACACACACACACACACACACACACACACACACACACACACACACACACACACACCTTTCAGGCCCTAAGCTCCTATCTGGAGTACGAACACATCTTTGCTCCCAGAAATGTCTTAGCCTCTTCCGAGAATGCTATTGTTACATAATAGTAATGGTTGGATCTTTGGAATCACAATGATAGAGGTTAAACATTCCTAATCTCATATGTACTAGCTGTATGACCTCATGTAAGACGTCAACCCCTCCTGACCTCCGTTGCTTCCTCTGTACAATGGGCAGTATTGCACGGAGGTGCAGAGCACAGGCTTTGGGTAGATCTACTGCTTACAAATTCTATGAACTTGGGCTACTTATTCTGAAGCCTCAGGTTCTCCAACTGCGGAGTAAGGATAATAATCCCTATCTCATGGGGATCCTGTAAGGAATAAGTAGGATGGCCTGGTCCATAGTGGTACCCCTATATCTGGCATTCATACTCAGGGTTCCAGGGTCCAGCAAGGAGAAGCGACTAAATGAGTGGACAGTATGGGAAGGACAGGCAAGGGGGAAGGGAGGAAGGCACATCCGGGCTCACCTTTGTCCTTGATTAGGCTCTGCACTTCCTGCTTGACGCTGTCGTTCCAGTGGGTAATGTCCACGTGTAAGGAATAGTCACAGCAGCTCTTGCCATCGGCCCACTCCCGCCACTTCTCATAGGCCTCCGTCAGGCTGGACTCAGGCTCGGGCACCACGTGGTCAACTGAACAACAGAGGCCCCGCATGGGCGATTCATCGACCCAGCCTTTGGTCCCCCGCTGCACAGGTCTGCTCTTTCTTGCTTAGCTACGACAGCAAAGTCTCTATTTCTTGAGCATAGGATTAACCTTAGAAAGGGTTCCTGGGTGGTTTCAAGGTTGCTAATGATTCAACTGTCACTTAGCTATGGGATCCTGGGCAAATTACTAGCTTCTCCAAACCTTAATTTTCTCATTCTTAAAACGGGCACCAAGTGGGGTTGGGGACAGGGGTAACACTGCCTTCCCTCTAAGTTTGTTAAGGGACTAAAGGGGACAATGCATGAAAAGTGCCTCACCTGATGCCTGGCACATAGTAAGCGCTCCATAAATATTAGCTATCAATTGATGAGCGCCTACTGTGTACCATTATTACCAGTACTACAGGAGTCACTGCTGGTGATCAAAGTTGGACTCCCTTTTATGGGCAGAAGGAGGGGCTTTAAAGTTATGTCTGGGCACAAGAGAATGAAGGCTCGTGCGTACTGCCGTGGAAAAGACCTGGTATCAGTCAAGTGAACTTGACGCTTGGCCCACAGATATTATTTCCATGCAAACTCTTTGTCAAGAATATGGTTTCTTTGAGGCCAAAACCTACTCTTGCAGTACCTGCAATGGTGGATAATACTTTTTAAAAGAGTAAGATTTACACCAATAACATTAGTGAGGTTAAGGCAAAAATTAGAGTTTTTCATAGTTCCCCATGGCAGTCGAGAGAAAGTATGAATTGGTACAACTTTCCTAAGAACAATTTTGAAAGGTGTATCAAAAACCATGACATTTTTCATACCTCAACAATTATTCCTAGGCCTAAGAATTATCCCTAAGGAAATAAACATGGCTATATGCAAAATCTGGGCTCTCAAGATGTTTGCCACTATTTATACATTTATGTAAGTGAAAAACTGTGAACAAAGTCTTACAATAGGGAAGTTTGGTTAAATACATAAATTGTGATACCTTCATAAAACGGATGTCAGGAGTCCATTTAAAATTTGGTAGAATAAAAATAAATGAATGGAAAGATATACACGACATATTAATTAGTGAAAATAGAAGGCTAAAGCACAGTATGTTTATTACAATCCTTTTTCTTAAATAGAAAAAAATATATAGCCAAACTGTGACAGTGAAGTGAGATTTATGGAGTTTTTTTTCTTTTCTGCATACCTAGGGTTTTAAAATTATCTACAAAGGACATGTATACTTCTGTTGTTCTTATATGCTTTCCTCTCTTCTCACGTGGAGCTCCTTCCCTAATGCAGAAGCCCAAGCCTAATGCATATGTCCAGGATTCTGAACAGGTCCAGCTCCTCGGCAAGATGGCAGAAAGCCGGGCCAACATCACTGATTTCCTCAGCCTTCTAGCACAGGCAGCCTAAGTGCACTTATCGGAAAGCAAAGGCATGGAGCTACGTTACTGATGCTTGGACCCACACCAGGGCCTTCGTGGGCAGGCAGCTGCCGAGAAGTCAGCTGGCTTCCTCCCTTTGGCTGAAGAAAGGCTTTGGTCTCCCAGAATTGCACCTTTTATGGCCCTGGCACAATTTTCCTGGGTTCCCACACCCAACTAGCTGAAGTTGAACCCTGCTACTGCTCCCGTTGAAAGGAAGCAAAAGACAGTGAATAATACAGCTCAGGCTGTACTGAGTTCTTAAGTGGATGTATACCGTGGTAAACAGTGCTCTTGCTGACCAAGTTGCGGGCCAGGGCTGGGACGGGAGCCAATTCATTGGGATTCCTTTGGTTTAGGAAGGAGTGCCCTGGAATGCTATCTGCTCAGTAATCCTGGCATTCAACTCCCTAGGTCTCTTTGGAATTGCAAAAGTCACCAGAAAAACAAAACAAAACAAGAGAAACAACCCCCCAGCTTGCCCAATCTTAAAGATACGAATTGGTCAAAACACAGCACAGACTAAATAACACTAACCACCAATGAAGCCTCCAGCTCTCAAGAACTGTTAGGTCTCATTATCATTCTCTCTGGGATGCTTCTCAGCCCCATTCTCACTGCTCTGCCTGTACTCTCTGCCCCTGCTGCCTCAGACCCAAGTTGGAAGTCCTGAAATTGCTTTTTGCCCACGATCCACAACTTTTTAAGTCCACTTTCCACAGAGACTGGCCCAGAGGTGATAAGTGCTGATTCCCCACCCATGGTATATCGGGCCCCTGCTCTAAGGCAGACAGAGAAGACACCTGCTTTCAAGGTCATGAACTTCCTGAATCTCCTCTATGTGGTTACAGGAGCTGCCAATGTCCTCACCATAACCAGCTTTTCTCAGGTCTCATCAGGCAGAAAGTCTAAAAACTGAATTGAGGGGAAGTGTACGAGTTACCAACAGAGACCACTGCAGTTAACATGTTGGTTAAACTCACTCCCTAGGACCCCTCGCACGCTTTACAGAAATGTGTAAAGTCGGGGGACTTACTGATCATGGTGGTGCCCCCCGCTAAGGCAGCCTTGGTCCCTTGGAAGAAGTCGTCCACTGTGGTCATTCCCTTGTAGGGCATCTGGAAGTGAGTGTGGACATCGATGCCTCCAGGGATCACCATTTTCCCATTGGCCTCAATGGTCTTCACCCCTCCAGGGACAATCAGATTGTCTCCGATTTGCCTGGTGAGACAGGGAAACAACCAGCAATTTAAAAGAATGACTTCCAAGATAAACATAGTATTATAAGGATTTGAAATGTTGTAACTTATGTTTATCAAAGTAGTCTTTTGCAAGTGATTCACAAGTTTAGCAATCTAGAAACAAATAAAGACAGGTATCCATAACAGAAAGCATTTTTTTTTATTACAAGACATTGAATATAGTTCCCTGTGTTATACAGTAGGACCCTGTTGCTTATTTTATATATAGTAGTGTGTATCTGTTAACCCCAAATTCCTAATTTATCCCTACCCCCCTTTCCCCTTTGGTAACCATAAGTTTGTTTTCTACGTCTGTGAGTTTGTTTCTGTTTTGTAAATAGGTTCATTTGTATCATTTTTTAGATTCCATATACAAGTGATATCGTAAGATACTTGTCTTTAACTTACTTCACTTAGTATGATAATCTCTAGGTCCACCCAGAAAACAATTTTTTTATAGATACGAAACAATCTGATATGCTGTTTGGTAGGACCGTGTGTCCTGGCTTAGTACTGTAACCCCAGTGGCTTAACCATGTCTAGAATAACAATTGTCTAACAATTCCATTTTTCCTGCTTCTAATATGAAAAAGTATTTATGCAAATTGGCAAGGCTACCAAACACAAATATCTTCATTCTTGCATTTGTTACTCATTCATTCATTCACTCATCCATTCATTCAATGCATTGATTAATATGTTGATCTTCAGCAAGTTATTTACTCTTCTTCCTCTTTCTCCTCTATCCTCCTCTGAAAAGGGGGTAATAAGAGTACTCACTTCATAGGATTGCTGGCAGATTAAATGATAAGGCACGTAAAACATTTAACGCAGTGCCGGGCACATACTATATACTCAATAAAAGGTAGCTCTTACGAAAGTCTCTATGTGTTAAGTACTGGGGTAAGTGCTGCAGATACGGAGAAGAATAAGATATGGTCCTTGCTCTAAGAGGGCCAACGGTGTCAGAATTGCTACGACTGCTAAAAGCACAGGGTTTTTAAAAGCTCATCAAAGGGAAAGCTAGCCTAGATTTAGGGGCTGGTAAGGAATGTTGGCCTACAGAAAGTTGTATCTAAGCCAAGTCTCCAAAGGTAAGTAAGCAATCTATAACCAGAATCTTAAGTTAGCCAATGAAGCTGAATAAGATAAAAATAAAACTGAATGAGGCCAGGGATGGCTCATACGGTGGGTTGGATATACCAGTTTTATACGATATCTTATCAGTGTGGGGAAGTACCCTGCTCTATGTGATGAAGGCTATGTGTAAATCAAATCCTTTTTTAAAGGTCACTGTGAAGCTACCCATAAAGGTTACCTGGCTGTGCTGCTTACAGGCATCCAATAGCAAACCATTTTTTAAAGTAATTATATATCCCTAAAGTATCTATTTGGAAATCTTGCCTGTCCTATGTATGCCCTGTCTGTGCTCTGCCTATCCAAGTCCTACCTAAGTCAAGGTTCAGTTTAAATGCCCTCTCCATCTCAAAACCTTCCTCTGAAGGGATTTCTACTCCCTGTGCACTTCTAAATTACTTATCCTCATTTGAACTCCTTTGGTACGTATTACACTAGGCCTTATATTTTTAGGGTGCTGTGATTTGTGGACGTTTTCCAGTGACCTTAAGGACAGTGGTGACATCTCCCAATTCTCCAAGACACATAGAGTGCCCGTCAGTGCAGCTTGCCCAAAGGGGCCCTTAGCATCATTTGGGTGACTGAATTCAGATTTTTCATTTCATTCATGTAATCCAAGTGAACTAAGGCTAGCTCCCATTTTTAAGGGATTATGTGCATCCAGACTGAAGGGCTAAAATAAAAACTCATTTTTAAGGAGGAGTAATGAAACACACAGAAGCGATGGGCTAGTAAGCAAAAAAGAAGCAAGTTTCCTTCTGAGCCTCTAACAAAGAAAGTTCAAAAGACAAAGCAAAGGGTACTATATACCTACTTTATTAAGCCATCTTCCATGTAAATATCAGCGTAAAAGGATTGATCATCGTTGACGATTCTGCCTCCCTTGATCAGAAGACGGTCGCTCTAGAAAGGAAGGAAAACGGGAGTCATTCTCACAGCTAGGATTTCAGAGAAGAGAGGTCTGCCGAGGTGCTCCCAATTCGTTGTTTTAGAGGTTTAGCAGAAACCATTTTCTTAAGACATCTGTGTGCTCAGTGCACTCAGTCTTTCTGTTAGGTATCCAGTCTTTCTCGTTTGACCCTATTCAAATTATTCTGGAGTTTCACCTCTTGCTTCTGCAACCTATCATAGCTACTCAGAAATGTAGCTACTCTTTACATTGGCTTTTTCCAGAAAGCAATATATAATGCAAAGTGGGATAACATCTACCTCAGTGCCTAGCACTCTGTCTGGTATTCTGTTGGCACTCAATAGTGATTCCCAAAGATCAGAACTTAGGGTCAGGCATACAGTGAAATGGCCTTTAAACGTCTTTATATGACAGGGGGATCATGTTATGTTGAAAAGTCAGGACAGTTATACATGTGCACACATGCACACAAAGTTGTGGAATGTATAACTCAAGGTGGAGAAATTATGCAGGATTCATATCGGCTTCACTGTACTCCGTATTTCTCACATTCTCTGAAACATATTTCCTTATTGCTTTTCTTGTGAAAAAAATTCCTTTCTTATGAGAAACGTCTTTTAAAAATTGTAACTTAAACGAAGTTTGGATAAGTGATCCAACTGGAAACAAGGCACATACACTCCGAGGTTATTAATAAAATATAAACATATATTTTATTTAGAGGTCAGGAGAGACACAAATCACTAGTCAGCTTTAGAGATCACAGATTTCATTAAATGAATGGAGCTTAGACCACAGCATGAAGGATGGACATAGCTTTGTTGGGTTCATGGGGGAGAAGAGAATCCCTAGGAGCCTGGATGAGTGGAACTGCAACCTAAAGGACAATGGTGGGCTGCAGTTTGTTAAGAATTCAACATACAGACTTCAACTCTCCACCCATCCATTCATCCATCCATCCATCCATCCATTATTCACACATCCACTCACTCAGCAAATAAGTAGCTAATATTTACTGTTAAATAGTGGGGAGGATGCAATTGTGAGTGAGCCACACCGTCAAGGTCACTGCCCTGGATGGAACTTAAGGGAAGTCTAGCAATAAAGAAATAAAGTCATCAAAATAAGTAAAACAATGTAAAATTGTATCAAGTGTCACAAAATACAAGGGAGTGGGGCTTGTTTAAATAGAGGCTGGAAGAGGCCTTTTCAGGGAAGATCGATTTAGATGGAGAACTGCAAGCAGAGGGAACAGTGTGTGCAAAGACCCTGTGGTAGGAAGAAGTTTTGTTTCTTTGAAAACCTGAAAAAGATCAGTGTGGAGGAAGCTTAGGGATCAAGGAGGGAAATGGCATGAGATGATGCTGGTGAGGTAGGGCTTTCAAAAGAGGACATAGGTTTAATGGGGGAAGGAAGCCCCACAGACAGACTGACTTCTGGCTTCCGAAATCAAAGACTGTGAACAGGGCCAGAAAATGAGAATTGAAGCTAGGACTCCTCTGGGGATATAGCCAATTACCACTTCCTCTCTCCTGCTACCAAGGTATTGGGTAAGAATAAGAAATTTCATCATACTGTATTGTCAGGGGGCAGGATTTTTTAAAGATACAGATCAATGAGGTGTTGAGACAAAACCTACATATATGGCAAAGAAGATGTGCTAATGAGGTCAAATACAAACTACTACCACACGTGATCTCCAAGCCCCTCAGGAGCTGGCCTCTGTCAGTATATCCACTCTGTTAGGTTCTATCACATGTTGCCTCATATTTTATATGGTGGCAAAACTAAGAGACGTGTAGTTCTAGCCGCCTATCAGGCTCTCTGGCCACTAAGCCTTTGCAAACTCTCCGCCTTCTCCTATGTTCACCTACCACTGACAACCATCCTCTCCATTGTCAAGCCTCAATCAAAGGGTTTTTCCCCTAGGATGCACTACCTGACTTTCCAGCAAATTCTACCTGCTCCCTCTGTAGCTGAAACAATGAATTGTTCTACAAGAGTTGGTTTACTGTTCATTGGTCTCCTGACTAGACCAAAGACTCCTGTAGTCTTAGAACTATGTGTCTTTTTATCTTTTTACCTTATTCCCATCTTCGATAGCTGTTAAATATTGGTCAAATGAATGGCTGAAGGGTGGGACACAGGAGGTTGTATGATATATCAGAATGATAAAAAGGCCATCTGAGTCAGAAAGTTATGTGAAGTGGTCGGAATATTGGACTTGTAAGGAAAAAAAATTTTAATTGAAGGCTACTGTAATCTACCACTTTAACAGAAATTGCAAAATTATAGGAGGCAGTCCTAGGACTGTGCTTCTCAAACTAGGGTGCACATTAGAAAAATATAGATTCCCAGGCCCTGCTCTAGGCCAACAACTATGTATTTTATAAGCTCTATAACGGCTCTTAGGCAGCCATCAGCCAGCCCACACCAAGTCACAGACCAGCACCAGGACCACTGCCCAGACACAGTTTGTGTGTCTGTGAAGGCAACAAAAGTTTCTCCAGCAGGAGCTTCATACTAATAACAATCTTGGTAACTATAAGAGTTCCCTCTCACAGCTCAGTGCTTTTCTGATGCTCTTTATCTTCTAGCAAAGAGCTGAAGTAAGCTGGGTTAGGGAAAAGGGGCCAGTTACTGCCTGAACTGAGCCCAGCCATGAAGTATGACCATCCTCCTGCCTGGAGGCATCCAGTCCTGAGCCACTGGGGATCATCACTTCCTTCAATAAGCATCAAATATCAACAAAGGGGAAAAAGCTATCTCAGGCCCCTTGTACATCAGGGGTGTAGTAAGAGGTGACCCAAGTGGAATTAACGTCACTGAGATGGCATCGTTAAAAACTGTTCCAATGCTAGTGAAATAAGCTTGACTCAACCATCAGGAACCTAAACAGAGCACAAAGATGAACTGCAGGCCTGGTGTAAGTTTCAGAGATGGGAGTAACAAGACCCCTGCTGTATGCACTATAGTCTTAACATTCTTATTTGTCTTTATCACGTAGAGCAGAGATATCAAAACCACAACTCACAGAGCTCAAGCAAATGCTGTTCCTGGGGGTCTTCAGCTTGCCCCCTGAACTTTTATTAAAGTGGTTAATAAAACTGCTTTATTAATTTTAACTCTTTCCATGCATGTGGGATCCACTACAAAGGACAACCCAGGCAAACAGTCATCAGACACAGAAGCATGTGAAAGGCAAGTCTTGGACTTGGCATTGAAGAATGATACAGCAATGACTGACCACTCCAAGGCCACATGAAACCAGACCTCCCTGGTTACGGAACACGGTTGTCTGTGAAGTCATGGGCCAGCCTTAGGCAGTAACACATTCTGGGGCCCAAAGCCAACAAGATGAACAGCTCTGACAGCTCTGGTTAAAAGTTACCCTCGACGGTGTTAGAAAGGTGAGTGTGGCTCTGAGGGGCTCTTTGCTCTCGGTTCTCAGTAGCTGAGGCGGTCAGGAACCCGAGAGCTGACGCCCGAGGAGGTAAAGTGGTCTAGATGGGAGCCAACCAACGTTTCTCATGCATTAATAGGTATAAAGGATGAAGGTACTTCTAGAGCACACAGGGATAGTCCGGAGGGTATTTGGAACCCAAGATGAAGCTCTTCAGAGCCTGCAGCACCAGGCCAAGGACTCTGGCTGCTTTGGGCCCTGCACGGCCACCAGGGCTGAGTGAAGCCTGGTCTTGCGGCCCAGAGGGGTGCCAGGGGTGCCAGCTGCCAAGTAGTGGGTTCTCCCACTACTAGGAGAATCGGGCCAACCACTTAACCAGGTGTTTGATCTTGAGTTAGGACTTAACCTCTCAGCACCTCAAGTTTTTTATTAGCTCAGAGCAGATAATAACACCTAGCTCACCTCTCAGGGTGGCTGCCAGGATTGAATGAGGTGGATGAAGGGGGAAAGGTGTGTGTGTGTGGTGTGTGTGTACATGTATATATAAAATATCTAACACAGTAAACGCCTATAAATATTAGTTATATTTATTCCACTCATTATTTACAGTACTTTAAATTTTTATAAAATGCCTTAAATTAAGAAGCATACTGGGGAGGGATTATTGTTCCCATTTTCCCAATGAGGAGATCTACATAGAGAGACAGATGACTTTCTCCAAGTGACAGCGTTGATTAGTTCCAGTTGGAAGTAAATCCAGGTCTCTCATCTCTTGGCACCAAACTGCTTTCCACCTGAGGCCACTGCACCAATAGTGCCTAAACCATATGCCAAGTGGCTCTTTCCGACAGGGCTGTCCTCTCTGTTTGACACTGCATCTGACAGGAATGGCTGACTTCCTCTGCAGTAGGAAACTTCAGGAATCCAATTACTTGTAAGCTACTACTTATAAAATCGGTGGATTAGACCTGCCCCTTATGTGTTAATGCAGCTTATAAAGGGACCTGATTTACAATCCAGGGTAGCAGAGGCCCTTGAAGTTTGATAAAGTCCAACCCTTTTTCCTTCACTAGGATATGACAATGATTAGAAAAATCAAGCATAAAAAATCAAGAGTCTGTGAGAAAATGGGAGAGAAAAGAGACAGAGAGAAACAAAGAAAAGAAGGAAGGAAGGGAGTGAGAAAAGACAGAGGTACAGAGGGGACAGGGGGAGCAAGAGAGGAAAGGGAGGGGCTTCCCTGGTGGCGCAGTGGTTGAGAATCCACCTGCCGATGCAGGGGACACGGGTTCATGTCCCGGTCCGGGAAGACTCCACATGCCGCGGAGCGGCTGGGCCCGTGAGCCATGGCCGCTGAGCCTGCGCATCCGGAGCCTGTGCTCCGTAACGGGAGAGGCCACAACAGCGAGAGGCCCCCGTACCAAGAAAAAAAAAAAAAAAAAAAGAGAGAAGGAAGGGAGGAGGAAATAAACTTATAACAAGGGATGCTGTTAAGAATGGCTGTGATTCAAAGTAGAATAGAAAATACAAGGACAGGATCTTGAACTTAAGCCGGTTGGAGATACTGGTTCCCATTTTAGTTTTCCTCACCTAGTCTTCAACGTAAAGAACTTAAATTACCACGTCTGTCTGAGCTAATGAGAATATGCCTCCCAGAGAACCCAGAGCCCTCTGTGGATTTCTTCTCACTCAGTAAAATCAGCCCCAGAACAGTACTTAGGACACATCTGTCCTATACTCTGCAGACATGCCAGCAGCTCAGAATAAAAACTATAATCCCAGGAAGAGAAAAAGAGAATATAAACTGAAGAAGGAGTCTTCCACAATAAAATCTTTTAGTACCTGTGTTCAAATCACAATGCACAGACTCTGACCCTCAGTGGGGACTCAAGATCCTTTCTAAGTCCAGATGAAGGTGCAGGTGGTTATTTAAAATAAATTCCCATCTGGGTAATTAGATTTGACTCCCTAAAAACACTCCCATGCTTAAGAATACAACAGGATGGATAGACTACACAGATGAAATCTTGTAGCTTTTCTTCCCCAAAGCAGCATCATTTAAAGAAGACAGAGAAAAGGCTTTCTAAGATAGTCCTGGTTGCCTCAACGTGGTATTTAGGAAAAGGTACTGAATAGGCTTTCAGGAGACCAGAGATCTCATCCCACCTCTGCTGTTAAATATGCAACCTTGGGTGAGATGCACAGGCATGAGTTTGAATTCTGCAACGAACACTACCTGTGTTTGGGAGAGTGACTTCACCTCTCTGGGCTTCAGTTACTTCATCTGTGAAACGGGGGACAATGGTATCTTTCTCTCAGGGTGCTGGTTAGGATTATGGGGGTTCCTATAGGTAAAGGGTTGAACTCTGCTTGGCAATTTATAGATGCTTAGTACATGTGAGCTACTATCATAATTATTCTTCCTTTCAATCATAACTGGCCACTGTACAATGGCCCTCTCACAAATATTCTAGAAGAACTGAACTAACACTTTGTTAATCAAAATCTAACAGACCTTGCCATAAAGGGAATTCCAGAGGCGCCAGTCCCCAGCCAACCCCCAGCAACTGTTCTCAGCTCCTGCCACCAGCTGCCAAGGTCAGCCAAGACTTCTTCTTTTAAACCCACTCCCACAGGACAAGTTCCCACGGCCCCTCCAGGTCACTCTTCCGCTGGAAATAAGGCTCCATGAGCAGATAACAATCTACTTGCTCTCCTCCAGCAGGAATGCGGAGTGGGTGGCAAGGTCTCAAACCTGCCCCCAAACTCACCCTCCCTGCCCAATGCATGGATCTGTTTCCAGGCCCCTCAATGACAAGCATGCCATGGAGACGGAGAGAACGAGTAAGGTCAGGGAGGAAATAAGACTTCTTGAAGGGCAATGCAGCTTCCTGGCTCTGAGTCTTTATTGAAACCAGGCATAGTTGTACAGGGCTGGCTATTACAAACCTCTGAACTGCTACAGATGAATCTCAAAAACATCCCTCCTTTCTCTCACCACCCAAACATAATTATGACCAAGTGTGCACCATGGAGGCTAATGGTGGGAGTGGGTAGGGAGGAGAGTGGGGAGGGGAGAGTCGGGGGGGCACTCCCTTCAAAGCACAGCCCACCGAGCAGAATGCATAATGAATGGCAAGCACTGTTGTCTCTTTCATGTGTTTGGTTTGGCCCTGGAAGGACAGACCACAAGGTAGGAAAGCAGTAATGCAGAGGAAGCAGTAGCCAAGGGCAGGTTTAACCAGGGTAGGGTGGCGGCTCCCTCTTCTGAACTAGAACATCAAAGCCAGCTGTGCACATTCTTCCCCCCAGAACTTCATGTTCACCATTTTGAAGACGTAATTATCGAAGGGCCAGACAAGTGATGTGCCCTGCCCTGGGTCAGACTGGAGTGGCGAAATGAACCGTGGATGGCATCTTAATCCCAGCCCCCGATAACACTCTCCCAGTCTTTAACAGGGTTCCAGACACGGATAAGCACGAGTGGATAACCAGACAGGGAACCAGAGGAGGGGGAGGGGAGGGATGACACAGCGATGGACAGAGGAGCCACAAAGCCATTCCAACCTCAAGCAGGAAGGTCAGCTGGGCCTGTGAAGCCCAAACCTCAGTCACTACTGTGCTATTTTCATGATACTGGACAGATCCCGGTACAAACTGTACTGTTATTTACTTAATATTATCCTGAAATAAATATATTTTAAAAGTAAACACTGTCTCACTCTCATAAATTCTAAGCCAGTATCACTTACCAAAAATAGACAGTAAACCTAGGAATGAATACAATAAAAACCTCATGAAACTTTGGCTCCATTCTCTGCCCTCAAAAGGGTTCTGAAGGATGAGCTCAGATCTGCTACCTTTGTTAAAAGGAAGATTACCGGGCTTCCCTGGTGGCGCAGTGGTTAAGAGTCCGCCTGCCGATGCAGGGGACGCGGGTTCGTGCCCCGGTCCGGGAAGATCCCACGTGCCGCGAAGCGGCTGGGCCTGGGCGTCTGGAGCCTGTGCTCCGCGGCGGGAGAGGCCACGGCAGTGAGAGGCCCACATACCACAAAAAAAAAAAAAAAAAAAAAAAAAAAGGGGAAGGTTACGCAGTGTCAGGGTGGGGCGGGGAGTGGAGGGGTGGTGTTCAAGACAAAGTAGCACTATGCTAAGACTTTTTCCTCGACCTGCTCAGAAGGTTAGAAAAATAACTAGAAAAGGGACAAAATTTCTCTCTTTGTGGTTCAGTGTTATTGAATGTCCTCTTCCAGAATGACCTAAAATGATCTAACGTACAGCAGGACTACCATCCCTGCTCTTGAAACATGGACCGACATGGACCAACGTGAGCCACCATGGGCTTGAGCAGTGTCCAAAGCAGAGTCACAGGGACGTCCCAGGTACTGGGCAGCACAGCACACGGAGGAGGTTATTGGAATGAAGGATCACCGTTTCAGAAGGTTAGGGAGAAGGAGAGAGAGGGGCAGGGTGGGTAAATCTAGTGTGACAACAAGCATGCCTTATCATAAAATAGGATGTGACAAATCTGGGTACAAGAAAAAAGATGTGGTCCATCTTTTTTTTTTTTTTTTTTTTTTCCGGTACGCGGGCCTCTCAGTGCTGTGGCCTCTCCCGCTGCGGAGCGCAGGCTCCGGCCGCGCAGGCTCAGCGGCCATGGCTCACGGACCCAGCCGCTCCGCGGCATGTGGGATCTTCCCAGACCGGGGCACGAACTCGTGTCCCCTGCATCGGCAGGCGGACTCCCAACCACTGCGCCACCAGGGAAGCCCATTTTTCTTTTTTTTTTTTTTTTTTTTGATGTGGTCCATCTTTAGCTGGGCTTTGGGGAAGGAAAAATGGAAAGGTTGCTGTCTGGATGGAAACCAGCCCTAATCACAGTTTGCAAAACCATTCAGCATTTAGGTAGCGACCAAGGGAGTTTGGAAGCCACAGCTGCATTGGCATCTCTGCTAACTCATTGTGTGCTTCTAGGCAAGTGGCTTGATCCAGCTCTGGGCCTCAGCGTCTTCAGCTGAGTGAAGGTGGAGCTCTCTAAAAAGGCCCGTTTACGTATCTGTAAAGTACAGATACTAATGCCTACCTCCCCAGCTACTGTGAGAATTAAATATCATGATGCAGGGTCGGGGCACTTAGAAAAAGCTCCATGCGTGGCAGGCATTACAAATATTACTACTAATTTCACGATTGTGCTACCACCTCTATTTTATTGCTCTGATTATGTACATGTACAATTAAAGGCAAATCCAAATTGCAGTATAAATGTAAGGTAGCTACTACTATTACATATAAAGTGCCTGAGAAATGTGTTGCTCAGGACAGAGTATAAAGTAGAATATAGATTGAAGAGAACTCAGTGCTTTAGAGATCTAATTCATGGCAACATTTGGTCTGGGTTTATGGGAGAGTTTTGTGTTCTGCTTGTTATTTGGGGGTTTTTTGTTTTGTTTTGCATTGGTACTTTTAGGCCTCAAATCCATGTGTTATGGGTGAAAGCTCTCTGTCCCATATGCACGCTAGGCAACTGGGGTCCAGCTATGTTCAAACGGGATCCTGTGTCCCATCAGCTCGACAGCCTGTGTAAAAGCCAAACGCCTACTTCATCAGGAAGGAGGGCCTGAAATTTCAACCAGGTCTTGATTCTGGGGATAAACAGGTTTAATAATTCATTCCTGAAACGTACACTTGTGTGACTACTGGCTGTGAAGATGTTATGTTAGGTGTACGGGAAGGCAAGAACAAAACAGTCGGAAAAATTAAGCCATGACCACAAATAATAATGTATAGTAAAAAGAGCGAGGGTAAAACTATAGAGGCAGTGAAATGATCAGTGGTTTGGGGAGGGAGGGGGTGGGAGGGAAGGGTGAATAGGTGAACAGACAGAGCACACTGAGGGTTTTCAGGGCAGTGAAACTATTGCATAAGATGTTTTAATGGTGGATACAAGGCATTATGCACTTGTCAAAACCCATAGAAAGGTACCCCCAAAAAAGAGTGAACCTTAATGTAAAACTATGGGCTTTCATTAATAATATATCAATACTGGTTTATCAACTGTAACAAATGTTTACCACACCAATGCAATATGTTAATAAAAGGGGAAACTTGGGGTGGGGGGGGAATGGGAGGGAGCAGATGGGCACTCTTACTACTTCCTGCTCAATTTTTCTGTAAACCTAAAAGAGATCTGTTACACAGCGGAAACTAACACACCATTGCAAAGCAGTTATACTCCAATAAAGATGTTAAAAAAAAAAAAGTGATCTGAAGAGCAAAGTCTATTAATTAAGAGAGAGAGAGAGAGAAATGGGAGAAAAATCCTCGGTAGAAATCAAAGAAGGGTCCACAGAGACGAGCTGAGGTGGGTCTTGGGAAAATGGTTAATCTGGACCCACAGGTATGACCCAAGGCAAGTGGGGGAACAATAATTCGTAACTAGCATTTACTGAAAACTTACATGTCAGAAACTCTTAGAAGCTTTATGTACATTTTGTTCAATTAATCCTCAATGAAATGAATTATCTGCTGTTTTCTCCCCACTGGGTTGATGAAGACATGGAAGCTTAGGGGGGTTAGTGCAGGGTCTGGTGTCACATAACCAGTCACTGGGAAAACCAAACGTATCAAGGCAAGAAATGCATTTCAGGGGAAAATTGTGGAAATAGGTGGGGTCCCTGATGCTTTGGATTCTGGACGAAGGGGATGCAAACAGTGGCTGGCTATGGGGTTTGACCTTTATCCCATAGGTCCTGGGGAGCTGTGGAAGGATTTTGAGAAAATGAGTGAAATACAATCGAAGAGTTAAAAAAAAAAAAAAAAAACGCTGACAGAATGGCCATGCTGGAGATAAAGGAAGGAACTAGTCAGAATGTAACAGCAAGCGGTGGGGGGTGGGAAAAGGAAGAAAAAGCAACAATCTGTATCACTCAGGATGCCAGGAAACAGATGCAATACTCAAATTGGATTATTAAAGTGCATTTAACAAAGGGATTATTTAACAAAGCGTGGGCAGGGTTTAGGGAAATTAAATGGATCCAGAGCACACCAACAGCAGGGAGAAATGCCATCCCCAGGCCCAAGGAGGCCAGAGGAGCGATTACCGGAGCTGAAGAGGGCAGCTGTGCGGAGAGGGCGCCTGCTGTGACCTCCAGCAGAGGCACGTCGCCACTCCACAGCAACCCAGCAGCAAGGAATCAGAGGGAAAACACCCTGATTTCGCGGTCCACCCTCCCTCCAGTCCCCTAGTGGTGCCACATCAACTAAATCCAACCAGGAGCCCAAGGGCAAAGGACCTATTGGTGCAGCCCAGACAGGTCCAGGGTGTGGAGCAGGACAGAAAACCTTGGCGAGGGCAGCTGAAGAGGCAAACAGAAAACATCCAGCCTAGTCCCTGAACATCCAACCATGGGACACAGTTTAATAAACTGCAATACGGCCACACTGTGGATTATGGTGCAGCTACTTTTTAAACAGGTTAAATCTATATCTTGAACTGAAGAAATATCTAAAATAAGTAAGTGGCAATGTGCAAAATACGATACTGGTCTTGCAAAAGCAAACAAACAAATACTGTTATTATGTTTCTGTATGAGCAGGAGAAAGGCCTGGAGGGATGTATACCAAATTTGTCAACATTAGGTATGGTAGGGGGAAAGGATGCAAAGGGAGGAGGTATAAGGAACTTTTTTCTTTTCTCTTTCTCCTCTATTTACATACATTATTTCACTAGTTGCACAATGCATATGCCATTTTATAACTTTTTAAAAGGATTTAATATAGAAAATTATAAAAAGGAAAAAAGAATAAGGAGTTTGCTATGGTCCAGATGACAGCAAGAGTATGGATTAGAACATGTACGGCACACTGCAGAGGAAAGCTGGAATCTAATTAGCAACTGAAGAGGAAGAGAAAGTGACGTGCCACTATTTACAGTAGCCAAGGCATGGAAGCAACCTAAGTGTCCATCGACAGAGGAATGGATAAAGAAGATGTTGTATATATACACAATGGAATATTACTCAGCCATGATAAAAGAATGAAATGATGCCATTTGCAGCAACATGGATGGACCTAGAGATTATCATACTATGTGAAGTAAATCAGACAGAGGAAGACAAATACCATATGACACCACTCATGTGAAATCTAAAAAATGATACAAGTGAACTTACTTACAAAACAGAAACAGACTCACAGACGTAAAAGACAAACTTATGGTTACCAAAGGGGATAGGCGTGGGGGAGGGATAAATTTGGAGTTTGGGATTAGCAGATATAAACTACTATATATAAAATAGATAAACAACAAGGTCCTACTGTACAGCCCAGGGAACTATATTCAATATCTTGTAATAAACTATAATAGAAAAGAATCTGAAAAAGAATATATATGTGTGTGTGTTATGTGTTGTGTGTGTGTATATATATATATATATGAATCACTTTGCTGTACACCTGAAACTAACACAACACTATAAATCAACTATACTTAGATAGATAGATAGATAGATAGATAGACAGATAGATAGATAGATAGACAGATAGGAAGTGAAGTGCCAAAGGTAAATGATATTTCAAGGCAGGCTGGCCAGGAAGAACCGATGAATAAAAATGCAGAAGAGAAACGAGTCACGAAGTTGGGGTGCAAGAGCATGAAGAATAATTTTGAGGTGCTGGTTAGCCACACACCAAATAGGCAGGAATGGGGATTTGAGATTAAACAGGCTGGTTAGAAGCTGATGGATGGAGTTGAGTTAACCCTACACTGAGATGGCTATACCAACTGAAAGGCAATGAAGGGTAGTACGGACGCCTGGAATGGTAGTCAGGACCCGGATTCTGGTCCCAGCTCTGCGAACCCAAGCAAGGCACTTTGCCTCTCGGGGGCTGCTGTCCACTGAATGGGACCCTCTTCCCTCTTTGAGAAGCAGCTCTCTCTCCACTTTGATCATGTGTGCCTGGCAGCTGGCTTTGACTGGGCCTTTGGAATGACAGGAAAGCCCAGTGAATTCCCGCTATTGCTTCTCAGAAACAAAAAACTCTTTCACTAAATCTGAAAGCCAGCCAAAATGCAATCCCCAGAGGAGCAATACGGGCTTGGGCCTTGGAATGTGTGAGCGGCACCTTCAAATGACAGGCAATTGCTCCCCCTCTATTTGTGAAGGCCACAGCGATTTTTCTCCAAGTCTGACCCTTTTCAATTGGCCAGGGCTGCCTGGGGATTGCGGTTGCAAGCACGCAACCACTGGCTTCTTCGACTTCCTAAAACTGGCCTGTGGTGGATGCGTTGACAACGTACGGCTGCCGTGTTGCAGCTCACACCAGGTGGCCACAGAAAGGGCCCTTGGAGAGACAGCATGGGAGGGAGGGACTGTTTCAAAGAGCAGAGATGCTCTCGGTTTGCTCTGCCAAGAAGTCCAGACATCAGAGATTGGGTCTGTACAGGACAGCAAAGGGGCCTGCCTCGTCAGTCACTTTGCAGCTAAAAGATCTAAGTGGTGAATCTGCCAGGGCAGCTCAGTGGAATGGTGAGAAAGAGAAGGGCTTTACAGTCACAGTCCTGGCTGTAAAATGAGGACAATTATATCTGCTCCAAAGGACTGAGGTCAGGAGTCAAGCCCAAATTCTGGTGCATGGTAGTGCTCAAGAAACGCACGTTTCTTTCAAAGTTGGACTCAAATCTTATGTCAGTACCTTTCACCTGGATGCCTACCCACTCTCACTGCTATCTCTGAAAAGTAGCTTGACTTTTCACCTCTTTTTAGTTTACATATAGGCCTTAACTACCTTCCTATAAGAACCCAAACTTCCTAAGGAGTATGGGAAGCAGAGGAGGTGGGGCATTCTCTCTTTTTTCTGGCTCTTTCTTGACACAAGAAGCAGACAGTGGTGATGACTGACTCTCTGGGTCACAGCCTTCTGATACCTGCAAACCCACAGCTCTGCTTTCATTTGATAGATCGGTGTTTAAGCACTGACTATTTTTGACTCTTCGGCCCCAAACGTGTCCAAGTTATATTGACAGAGAAAACTGCAGATGCTCTGAGAACAAGGACTTCAGGAGATCAGGCAGACTTGGAATGAAATGAACCCTTGAAATAAATATAATTGAGGCACCACTTGAAAATTATCAGAACGCAAAAATGAGACTAGTGGGCAGTTAATCCTGCTGTGACAAAAGGTTTCTTCATCTTCAATGAAGATCTAAGGCTTCACACAACAGGCACTTCCTGGGATATATTCAAGACTGCTTTCTATTTGCAAATGCTATGCTGACATTACAGGAATTGATTCCCTGTGGCTAAGGGCCCGCAGACTTCATCCCTACCTGCAAAGCCATGAGTTACCCGCTTCTTTTCCCAATGATCACTGGTTCACTTTCTGTGATTCTAACACCAGGAGAATAATCTTCTTTGGAATAGTTCCAAAACAGTCTGTTCTTTTATGACGTGTCTCTGCTCAGAAATGTTTCCAAAAGTGCTAAGGCAACTGAAGTTTCCAGTTGCAGGTGTTTTCTGCATTCCAGAATGTGTATTGTGACATGTATTAAATTGTGTCTAAAAGAAATAACAAAGGAGTTAGGACCTTTGCAAGTCTCTTCAAGTCATCTCAGATGCAGCAGGTTTTCATCTGTGTTATGACTTGTGTCTGTTATCCCAAGTCTTTTCATCTTTCATTGATCATTTCATTCACTTGAGGTTAGACCATGGGGCAGATAGTTTAGTTGTCTTCTGATAACCCTGTTTCCTTGACACCTGTTCTCCCTAAACCACTTACTAAGGGAAAGCACATTAGTTTAAAGTAAAGGAACAACATGCCTTTTCATTCATTTATTTATCCATTCGTTCCTTCATTTAACGTTTGTAAATGCCTCCTTTTCACAGTACTAGGGATACACGAGTGAACAAAATTAATTCCCTGCCATTGCAACTGTAGGAGTTGAAACAGCAAAGAATAAGTCAGCCAATAAATAAGTACTGTAATTTCAACAGTGATAAGTGACATTTAGAAAGAAGGTGAGGGACTTCCCTGGTGGTCCAGTGGGTAAGACTCTGCTCTGCAATCCCAATGCAGAGGGCACGGATTCGATCCCTGGTCGGGGAACTAGATCCCGTGTGCATGCCACAACTAAGAAGTCTGCATGCCACAATTAAAGATCCCACATGCCGCAACTAAGACCCGGCGTAGCCAAAATAAATAAATTTTTTTTTAATTAAAAAATTAAAAAAAATTTAAAAACATAAAGAGGTGAGGGGATGGAGGCTTGGAAGAAGGTCTGGGACTGCTTCTGATTAGGTCTTCAAAGAGGGCATATCTAGGAAGCTATCAGCCAAACTGAGCTCCACAAGTAAAGCCTCCTAGAAAAGACTGCTCCCCGCTCCAAGGGTGCAGCAAGGACAGAGCTCTGAGCTGCAGATAAACACATCAGGTCCAAGGGAGAGTGAGAAGGGAGGACAGCTGATGCCAAGACACTGGGGGCAGTGGAGATAGTCAGGGCCAGGCCACGTGGAACCTTGAGCACATGGGTCTGGGTTTTATTCCAAGTGCCAACCGATTTTTGAGCTGGGAGTGACTTGATCTGATTACATTTTAAAAGGATCACGCTGCTTATGCATGGAGAAATGACCTGATGGTTGCAAAGTGGAAGCACTGAGACCATTGGAGGGTTCCTGCAGTAAGCTGATGGAGGGTCAGCTAGGGTGGTGGCAGGGATGAAAAATGGTGAGAAGTGGCTGGATTAAAATTCTCTTTTAAAGGTAGGGCCCATTAAGTTACACAGCTGCTATATAGCTGAGCTGGGCCTTAACCCCAATACCTGCCGGAAACAAAGCCCAGCCACCTCTTAACTTGATTGTGTCTTCTCACTGATAAAGTCCAAGTAAGTTTAACCCATATGTTTTAGAAATGATAGACCACACAACCTTAAAACAGGGAGGGCACAGCTGCAAGAGAGCCATCCACATTCAATATTTCAAGCACCTTCTGTTTCCCATATCATAACAAGTGGTTTTACCAGCAGCTCAAGTTCATTTAATTTTTTTTTGATTGATTACATATTTATCAGGTCTTATTGTTGAAAACACTTCTAAAATAAGTAATTGTAAAACTCTGGCACAGTTTCCACCTCCCCTCATGTTACAGATATACAGGTCTGGTTTCCTGCTTTAGCAAATGTGACCCAGCACACGTAACTGATTCTCCTCTGATGGGTCAGATTTCTTTGGGGCCTGGGGCCCATCACTATGAACATTCATTCTTCATTATGTGTAGCTGTCCACTTTGACGTGTGAAGGTATAAGCCACTGGGAAGACTCTGCAGTAGACCTCAAATACCTTGATTATCTTTAAAATGTCCCTGATCTCCCTTTTTACCCTAAAATCAAGGGCCAAGTATTTCCTGTTCAATCGATTAAGTGGATTCCGGTGATTGAGACTTCAGAGTATATTTTTTCTCTTCCTAACTTTAAGCAACTTGATAACAATGGTTACTAAACCGCTTGGGTTAACTTCAGTGTAGTGGGTGAGGGTTTTAAGTCAGACAAGGAGATGGATTTGGACCTACCACCACCCCACTTAGCTAATAAATACGAAACTTTAGATAAGTTAAATTTCTGAGCCTCAGTTTCTCATCTGTAAAGTGGAACTAATAATAACTATACCTTAGGCATGTTATAAGCATGAAATGAGATGCCATATATAAAAATATGGATTGAAAATCAAGTTAGTATGGGGCTTTGGCATGGCATTATTTCTTAGAAATACTAATTACCTGGGTTTCCCTTTTCTATTCATTGAGAACTTCCCCGGTTTGAAGTTTTGAATTTTAAATGGCTTTGTTCTTAACTTCTCCCCCATATTAGTTTGCAGCTGCCACAACAAACTGTCCCAGACTGGTTGTCTTAAACAACAGAAATTTGTTTTCTCACAGTTCTGGAGGCTAGAACTCCAACATCAAGGTGTCGGCAGGGTTGGTTCCTTCTGAGGTCACTGTCCTTGGCTTGTAGATGGCCAGCTCCACCTCCCTGGGTCCTCACACGGTATCTCTTCTGTGTGTGTCTGTGTCCTAATTTATTCTCATAAGACACCAGTCGTACTGGATCAGGGCCCCCTCTTAATGACCTTATTTAACTTAATTACCCCTTTAAAGACCCTATTTCCAAAAACAGTCACATTTTGAGGTACTAGGGGGTTAAAACTTCAACACATGAATTTTGAATGGACACAAATCTGCCCATAACAACCACCCCCTCACATTTTCCCCCCAGGGGGGAAAAAATTGTGAGAAAAGCACTGAGCCAGAGCAAGGGAAATGAGTCCTTTGCCTCATGCTCTTAAAAACTATTTTGCTGTGTGACCTTTGGCAAATTATCTTCCCTCTTTGGCCCACTTTTTCTTTTTTTTCTTTCTTTTTTTTTTTGCTGTACGCAGGCCTCTCACTGTTGTGGCCTCTCCCGCTGCGGAGCACAGGCGCCGGATGCGCAGGCTCAGCGGCCATGGCTCACGGGCCCAGCCGCTCCACAGCATGTGGGATCTTCCCGGACCGGGGCACGAACCCATGTCCCCTGCATCGGCAGGCGGACTCCCAACCAGTTACGCCACCAGGGAAGCCCTTGGCCCACTTTTTCTTAATTATTAAAATGAGAGGGTTGCAATAATGGATCGCTTATTTCTCTTCCTGCCCTTACTGAGCAAAGCTAGGTTGTACTCTCACAGCAAGGAATCTGAGATAGAGCATGCAATGAAATAACTGGAATCAAAGCACAACAAAACAAAACAAAAACATGCCTTCTTTATGGAATAAACCTAGGATGAATTTTTCTAGAAGCAGAGGATTACATTCAATTGGTTTAAAACGTTTTAGGTTGCTTAAAGCCCTTTCTCTCTGTAAGGCCATAATTTAAACCAACTTAGTTGGATAAACCAGAAACCCCATTCTGAATTTATCAATATCCCCAAACAAAGTAATCTCATCAAGATATGGGGCACAGATTGGCTTGGAGGGAAAGAGTGTATGATTTCAAATAAAGGTCTCCTTGAAAGAATTAAGGGGGAAAAAATTTAAAAACAAACGCACATACACACAGAAAATGTGAAATTAAAACCAGCTCCCAAGCTTACAGGTTAAGCCATTAAGGCGAGGGAGGGGAAAAAGGAATAGGCATATTTCCTCTCCAGCTGTGCAGCTTTTGGTCCTAAGACACTGTGTACCTCCACAAATGTCAACAGCCTCAGCAAGACAGGGAGGCGAGCAAGGGTGGTGGTGAAGGAACAAATGTGCTCACTGGAGAGCAGGAGAAAACAAAGACGGAAAGCAGAGTTTTCCCTGGAAAATGGCAAAACTGCTGGAGCAAGTGGAGTGATGACAAGAATATAAGACTAAGATTAAAGATACTAGGACTCAAATCAGAGTCTGATACTCACAAGCTGAGCAACTGTGGGCAAGTTACTCAACTTCTCATCCTGGGGTAGCTTTTAATTTAACTTCAGCTAAAAAACAGTAACTGAAAACACACCCACCATTTCATTTTTGCTGTTAGTACCAAGATCTCGGAAACAACCAAAAGAGTCAAACAAAATGGAATTAATTGAAGCACTGGGATAATATGTATGTATTTAAAATTATGATATGTAAAAACAGACTTGCCATATGATCCAGCATCCCACTCCTGGGCATATACCTAGATAAAACTGTAATTCAAGATGATGCATGCACCCCAATGTTCATTGCAGCACTATTCACAAGATACGGAAACAACCTAAATGTCCATCGACAGATGAATGGATAAAGAATATGTGGTATATATATACCATGGAATACTACTCAGCCATACAGAAAAGAATGAAATAATGCCATTTGCAGGAATATGGATGGACTTAGAGATTATCACACTTTGTGAAATAAGTCAGAAAGAAAGACAAATACCATATGATATCACTTATATATGGAATCTAAAACATGACACAAATGAACCTATCTACAGAACAGAAACAGACTCACCGACATAGAGAACAGACTTGTGTTTGACAAGCAGCAGGGGAGTGGGGGAGGGGTGGATTATGAGTTTGGGATTAGCAGATGCAAATTATTATATGTAGGATGTATAAACAAAAAGGTCCTATTGTATAGCACAGGGATCTATATTCGGTATCCTGTGATAAACCATAATGGAGAAGAATATAAAAAAGAATGTATATATATATATATATAACTGAACCACTTTGCTGTACAGCAAAAATTAACACAACATTGTAAATCAACTATACTTCAATTTAAAAAAAGAATAAAATTATGCTATGAAAGAATATTTAAAACATAGAAAGATGTCATAATATATTATGGAATGAAAAGCGGGACATAAAATAGCATGAACAATATGCCATACTATTTTAATAAACAGCATATATCGTAGGAAGAAAAAATTTTATTTTATTTTTTAATTATTTTTGTTGTTGTTGTTTGTTTTTTTTGCGGTACGCGAGCCTCTCACTGTTGTGGCCTCTCCCATTGCGGAGCACAGGCTCCGGACGCGCAGGCTCAGCGGCCATGGCTCACGGGCCCAGCCGCTCCGCAGCATGTGGGATCTTCCCGGACCGGGGCACGAACCCGCGTCCCGTGCATCGGCAGGCAGACTCTCAACCACTGGGCCACCAGGGAAGCCCAAAAATTTTAGATGGGTATACTCAAACTTTACAATGACTATCACTGAATGATTTCACTGTAGCCTATTTTTATTGTCCTCATTTTTTTTTTTTTTTTTTGGTAAATATTTCTACAACCATCGTGGGTTTTTTTTGTTTTTTGGTTTTTTTTTTTTTTTTTAATTGGAAAAAAATGCCTACTCACTTTGTAAATTTCAGTATCCTACAGTAAACCAGACAGTTGAAAAAGCGCTAATTCAGTCAGTCTCAAATTGGGACTTGGGTTTCAGTTTCCTCATCTGTAAGGGGTAAGGGGAGACTAGACTGAAAAATTCTTTAAGGAGTTTCTGATTCCATGAGTTTTACAAAGCCCCATCAAGTCAAAACCTCAGCGGAATCTTGCTTAGGATTTATTCAAGAAGCTGGGGAGGCCAGCGTGGGATATAGAATGAGGAAGTGGCATTCAAATCCACCTGAAGAAGAAGCCCTCGTTGGTATTTTTTGCTAATTCAACTCAAATAGCCTTGGGTGCTGGGCATGGTGGGCACCTCCCTGGCAAGCTGGCTCTGAAAGTACAACAGTGTGGAACTGCTCCTGGTGTTCCTGGAAGCAAGGCTGCTCCGAGGGGAAAGCAGGAGAGCTTCCTGAACCAGGCAGGGCTCCCGAGTCCAACCCCATGCAGACCAGGGCACCAATAGGCTGTGCTTCCCATCTGCCATAACCTGACCCTCATGCCCCACTGGAAACAGGTGTGGAGGAGGACTTAATCCTGGACTTAAGTGAACTCCAATTTGGACCAATGTCTCATGACCCCAGAGGTGCAAGAAGATAAAAGAAGGTAGACTTTAAGGTAGCACCGTAGAGTGGGGTTAAGAATGCGGTTCTGAGTCAGTATGAAGTTTGGTTCCACCACTGAAAGGCTTGTGTGATCGTAGGCCAATTTCCTGATCTCTCGAAGTTTCCTCATCAATAAAATGGGAAGACCTAGTTGGAAAGCCAACTACCTAATTGAGTGGTTTTCAGGATTGCATGAGATAAGGGGAAAGAAGCACTTAATAAATGATAAATACATGTTAATTCTTATCATTATTTTAGATGCTTCTGCGACAGCATCGCATTGCTAGGCAAAGAGACGGTGGTCAATAAAATATTCAATCAAAAATAGAAA
This sequence comes from Phocoena sinus, assembly GCF_008692025.1. Taxonomy (NCBI): domain Eukaryota; kingdom Metazoa; phylum Chordata; class Mammalia; order Artiodactyla; family Phocoenidae; genus Phocoena; species Phocoena sinus. Next base: position 48,196,530 of record NC_045765.1, on the reverse strand, counting down.
AAAGGTATTATTATACATGATTAATTATATAAGACACATTTTAATACACATAGTACTTTAAATGCAATATTTTAAGCTCCATGAATATATTTAATTCTCCCCTTTGTCTTCCCTTATAGATGCTCCCCTTAAAAAGATCTAGCGAGTATTATTACACTTAAGAGTATTGAGACCATCGACTGTATAGTTTACAGACAGAAATGAGCTTGGTAAAATGTGCTTGAACTGTCCCCATCCCTCAAACCAAAAATGAATTTTAGAATAAAAGCTAATAACAGGAATAGCTGCAAGCCCAGAGAAAGCTGACAGACGCGATAGGATGAGGGGCCGGAAATCTCTGGGAAAACACACACACAAGCACAAAAACATTCCATTTTAAAATGGCCAACACTACTTGAGAAATGAGAAGGAACTACAGGCTGCTCCTCAGCCAAGCCTTCTGAAAGGTGGAGTTCGCCGTGCAAATGCATACTAGGCTATCTACTGGCTGCTAACAACTGGAATGACTTGTGGTTTCTGGGTAAAGGCAGCAAGCCCAGGAGATCAGTTAAGATCTCTGTTAGATCCTGGTTCAGTCATGTAGTTTTCTCTATTTGAAAGAGGACATAAAGGCCTCCATTAACTCTTTTAAATCATTTGCAGTAAGAGAAACGATGAATCTGTTTGCAAGTAAGAAGCACCCAGGTAGGCCCCTGAAAGAGGCTGAAAATGAGGCCAGATGCAGAATTTGGAAGAAGGAGAGGAGTGGAGGCCTGAGAAGGAAGAAGTACAAACGATGGATAGACTCCATGGCACATCTGCCCCAGTCAGGTCCTGGACTACAGTTAACTCTGACTGGTCTGCTAAGGCGCTGTCATGTTTCTCTTCACCCAGGGATCCCATGCTGGTTTCTTAGAGCCAAGCCTTATCTCTTAAAAGTGAATATTCTAGAAAGTTGTCAGTGAAAGTCAGGATGACGTAGAAGCCAAATGTACACACGTTCTGATCATCTGATCATTTTCTCGCTTGCAATTATTCCTGCAAGGTAAATGTTAAATAAATGTACCCGTTCATTCAACAAATGTTTACAGAGGGCTTACTATGTGCCAGCCAAAGGCTACGTGCTGGAGATTCAGTGGCAGTGAAACAAAAATGCATCCCTACCTCATGGAGCATCCGTGGCGTTATTTGGCCTTTGGGGGGAAGTTATTTCCATCGCATGGGAGCCACCGCATTTCAAATACCGGCAAAAGCAAGTGAAAAGAGCTTGCGGAGCATCTATAGACTCGGAGCTGTTCCCTGTTGGTTTGCTTGTTTGTTTGACCAGTCTAGATTTGGGGCAACTGCTGCTTTTGTGCCATTATCAATGGTAGCCTTATCCAGAAGAGACACCGTACGTTCCAGCGAATGAATCGTGCTATTATTTTAATAATACTCGTTTAATACTAAAGCTCTGCTAAGGAAAAAACCTATCAAACATCGTTATTCCATTGCTCTCTTGCACAGAGCCTATTAACCAAGTCTACTCTCTGAATGAGAAAAAGGCTAGGATTTTAAGGGTAAAAAACAACCAAAGACCCTTATATCCAACACAGATGTTGGCTGGTCCCACTGAGCTTAAGCCAACAACTACTGCCCTCGTCCATTTTCTCACTGCTCTCTCTTCCCTTATGCGGAGGGATCAGAACTCCTCTCTGCAAGTTTGGAACATAGTACAGAGGGCTGACCATGATCTCAGGAGAAAATAGAAGACAAAATAAAGGCTCACAGGGTCATTTGCCCTGGCAGGGACTCGCGGATTATCTAGTCCAATGCCCACATTTGACTGATGCAGAATCTGAGAGGGATAATAAGGGGTTTGCCCAGAGTCACACATAAATTAGAGGCAAGGGCAGGCCTGAACCGCAATGTGCCAACACTCCATCCAGGGCGCTCTTCCTTTCCCTGTGTCATCAAACAAGAGGGCTGGGCTTCCCTGGTGGCGCAGAGGTTAAGAGTCCGCCTGCCGATGCAGGGGACATGGGTTCGTGCCCTGATCTGGGAAGATCCCACATACCGCAGAGCGGCTGGGCCCGTGAGCCATAGCCACTGAGCCTGCGCATCCGGAGCCTGTGCTCCGCAACGGGAGAGGCCACAGCAGTGAAAGGCCCACATACCGCAAAAAAAAAAAAAAAAAAAAAAAAAAAAAAGAGGGCTCCTTTGCTCTACCTGTCAGAGGAACCCCTCTCTTAAAAAATAAAATCTCATTTTATCCTTCATAGCTCACTGTCCAGCCCGTCCATAGAAAAAAGACTAACTTAGCCAAGAGAATTGTGCCCTTTAGTTCCAGATGTTCCCGTTCGTTCCTGGACCATTCCCGAGCAGAGCTCCCCCATCTGGCTTAGAGCACTGGGTGTGTCCTCTGTTCCTCGGCCTGGCTGAAGGAGAACAGAGAGCCTGGCTCGTTCTATGTCTGGGAAGAGGACAGGGACAGAGAGTGAGAAGGGGCCCTGGGCCCAGATCTGCACTTATGCAAGGCAGAAAAACAGCATCTGCATTTCCACCCTGAACACACACATGCTCCTGGGGAAAAGAGCCAGAAGCTAACTCAGACAGCTGGCAGAGCAATGCACGACCCACTATTAGAAGGACATGGGCTCAGTCGTTCCAGTGGTGATGTGATAAGGTTTGACCTGACCATTCCCACCCCTTCCACCCTGTGAACACTGGCCCCCTTTTTCGAGCTAACAGGTCTGGCTAGCTGACGGCAAGGGGGTGGGGATAGTCACCTGTGAGTATGGAATTACTGCTTTCCTACCTATGAAACCAACTCATCTCTGGAGGGATCAATGCCAGGATCTTACTTTTGCAGCTGTGTGACTTTTGTCAAGTTACTTAATCTCTCTGAGCCTCTATCCAGAACACAGAATGATGATTAACCATTATAGCTATAGGAGCTGTCATGAGTCAAATGAGATAACCCATGTGATTTGCGCTAAGGCTCTCGATAAATGGTAGTGATAAATAATAGCTCCACTATCCTTACTCCAAGCACTGAGTCCCCTGTAATCTAGTTAACAGAAGAAATGTTCCCCCAGAGAAGTCATTTTTACACTAGACTCCACATACAGACTAGGGCCAAAGAAGAGGCCAAGTTGAGGGGCTCACCCTATTCCACCAAATTATTTTTTTGGTCTATTTCATATATTGAAATAGATACATATTGAATTTTATGAAAGGGAGATTTCACAGTAGAAGAGTCTGAAAACAGAGGAGCCTATCTCTGGGTTGTCCAGGGTCCTTCTCATTTGTTTTCCTCCGGCTACAGAAAATAGGAGAAAAGGTAAAGAAGAGCATTGATTTGAGGAGGGTGTGGCCAGGGCCTAGTCCAGTCCTCCGATTAGCATCCATTCCAGGAGGTCATGGCATATTTACATTTCCAGTCCCTTTAGGATTAGAAGCAGTGATTTAATCAAAGAGAGGTACATTTACCTCCTAGGGAGGCATTCCAACTGTTGTAAATATTTTGTGATTTTTCAAATATAATAAGCAGACATAAACAGTTCTATGAAATATGTCAATGGGTAAAGAAGAGAGGGCCCTTTAGGATATGAAGAGTTTCTTGGTTCTTTTCCAAATCATTTTTTTCTCCCTAACTAAGGAGAAAGGACAGAGAAAAAGCCATTCAACAGTGAGTTGTGAAGAAACTGCTAGAAAGGGTATCCATAATCTGCGGTCAGTCTAGGCTAGAAGCTGATTAGGACCGAAAGCAATATAGTTCAACTGAATAAGGAAAATGCCCTTTCTTTAGGTTAAGGGAGAGTCTCTGTATCCAAGTCCAAAGGTAGTCTAATGGCCTCGTTAGCGTGTCAGAAATTAAAAACAAGCATAATTCTGAGAAACACTGTAAAATAACTAAAGCAGGAAAAAAACAGAGCTTTTATATAACATTGTGTTAATTTTTGTTTGGGTTAGAAAACTTGTATTAAAACATTGATCCCTAAGTAGCCTCTTCCTACTTCAGACCTTTGTCAAGTCCTCCTTTATTAATTTCCACATTCCAAAGTAGTTAAGATTTTATAAATAAATCAGTGTTTCCTATCTTGCATACATTCGGGGTTCAGAGACCACGGTCCACAGTTGCTCCTTCATCTGAGCCTTTCAACATCCCGGTGAGATAATGAGGGAGGATTTTTATTTATAAACTGACAGTTCTACTACACAGACTTGAATCCTCACAGGAAATCTATTCCTCCAGAATTCCCCCAAGTGCCCAGCTGGCTCCGTCACAGTTACTAATAGTCAGAGCTCTCTTTATCCACCTGAGGCATTTTGCTAGTGTTTGAGCAAGAGGAATAACCTGGCTGCGAATCACCACAGACCTGTTCAAAAAATAAAGTAACAAACACACACCCCAGGCAGGGCTTGAGCTGAGGTTTCTATGATCAGATATCTAAGATGCTTCCCATTCCTAAGTCTTTGATATTTTTCCTCTGTCTTTTCTCTGGAATTTCCCTTCCAAGATGCCTTACACAGATCAAGCTGGCTTTGGGTGACACCTCTTCTTTTGGTCTCCCAAACTCTGGACCTCCATCTCCTAATATCTGCTCCCGATCCAAAGTGACACCTACTGAAGCAAAAGGAAGGCACAGGTCCAGGGAAGGAGTTGCACTGTCCCTTCCCCAGGTTCTAGTCTAGTTCAAGACCCCCAGTTCAGAGATCTGGGTTTTCCTCCAGTTCACATAGCTCCTTTACTTCTCCTCCCAAGTGAGAAATTCCCATGACACCCACAATGCTCACAATCACACCCTTCAAATGAGATCACAGCGCCCTGACTACGTACCCTAAGACCAAACTCTCCAGGTCGTGTTCTGGACAGAGGATGGTGTCTTCCAGCAATCCTAAACATCACACACATACACCCCAACTTTCAGTGCGGCAGAAATGCATGAGCTGCAAGATGGTATTTACAGAAATCCAACTGGTATTTGCCAAAAGCCAGTTCTCGGTGATTTGTCTCCTAGAGGGAATTCTGGAGCTCTTTATCCACAGCTTTCAAAATTTCCACTGCAGGTACCTCTGGGAAGCAGCTGAGGCTGTGAAGTCAGACAAGACTTGTGTTGGATTTCCAGCTTTGCCTCAAATCCTCAGTGTGTAACTCTGGATAACCGACTTCATCGATCTAGGTCTCAATTTCCTGAACTGTAAAATGGGCTTTTGCAGAGACCCTGCTAAGAGAATACATGTAAAGCACTGGAGCCTAAGTGTTAGATCTCCACCCACTCTTGCAGTGAGCTTCAAGTTGTAGCTTATCTCAGAAGAATACAATGACTTGCCAAACTTTCTACCTGCAGAATTGAGATGGTCAGCTACCATCCCCCAAGTTTACATTTATTCAATGTAAAAAGTAAGAGAGGCCATGTTATAGGACCTAAACCATTTGCCCTACTAACACCACATAACAGTGATGGTATGGGCAGAGCCACCAAGACCAGTGCGGTGGTGAGGGACATGCACTTTAATTTCTATCAGGTGTGGAGGCTTGAGTCCTGCCTCGAACATTTATTATATCTATGACCCCGGGCAGAAGCAAAGAATCTATACAATAGAGATAACTCTAGTACCTCTCAGACAGTGTTGATTTGAGAGATTAAATGAAACAATGCACATAAGGCACAATACTTGACACAAAATAAACACTCAGTAGGTGTGAGCTGTTCTTAGTAGGAACAATTTTTAATTCATTTATTGATTTAACCAATCATCACTAGGCATCTATGTGCCACGCACTGTGTGAGACAGAGGAGACAGAGGTGGATGACAATACCAGGTCCCTGCTCTGATTGGCTGGGCCACCCAAACTGCTGTCTCTGCCATTTAGAAGCAAGGGCTAGTGCTGGGGTAACGACATGCAGATTACTCAGGTAGGTGACCTGAGAACAATAAGATCTGAGGCCTGAGCTACTCCCAGGGAAAGCCCCAGCCAATTCTACCAGCGACACAGAAACCAATAAACACAGGGTAGTAGGAAGGCTTTACTCTCAGGAGGGCAGCAAAAAGAGGTAGAAGGAAAAGCAGAAGATAAGCAAACAAAACCTTACTGTGTCCCCCAAATTGTGCCTGTGAGGCAAAGGTACTCAGCAAGAAAGACTGCCCCCATCGGTCCCCAGATTACAGTGACATTCCAGCTACTGGGTGGGGCAGTTCACAGAGGGAATAGAGAGAGGATAGGAAACTTATCTCAAATTCCATAATCTTACCATTTTAAAAAACGGACTAGAACTGACAGCATGAGACATATGTTCTATTTAGATCTTTAATCATATTTTCTGTATATATAGACCTGTGTCCATATTTTTATGTTTTTAGCTATACCTAGGAAGGGTATCTCACCCCTGGTAGTATGTAGATAACCGTAATCATCTATGGACCTGCAAATGTACAAAAATTAAAACACTGTTTTGTTCTAAAATAGAATTCTTGTTCAAGGAAATACAAAAACAAAGCATGAGAAAAATCAACAAATGGATTCCTTGCCCCCAAGGACCCACACTCCCATCCTGCCATGTCCCTCTGCCTCTCCCCAGCCCATACCCCTCTCAACAATGAATGCAAGTCAGGCCGGCTGGAAGAAATTCACAGCCACCGTCCATTCCCGTCACAGCTGCCGAAGGCACATCCTCAGCTTCAAGGCAGAGGCTGCTATGCAGCACCACGCCCCACACGCAGAGAAAGGATGGAAGCAGCACTGAAAATGAAGGATGCACCCCAGGGAAGACAATTCAAGTGGGAACAAAAGGGAGCCCCCTGCAAACCTGGCCCTGGGACTAGGGCCCAGCCACACTTACAGGGGCTTCTAAGGCTGTTATCATATGGGCTAAATTTCTGTATCTTTCCTTAAAGGCGGCTTAAGTGATACCTAGAAGAATGGGCATGGCTCAATGCCATAGCACAGGCTGAATCCATAAGAAGAACCATTGCAGTCTTCAGACTGGGAAGAAAAAAATAATCTGTTCTCTGCTTATCCCAAACAGGAGGACTGGCAAATGCACACTAGATATAAAGCAAGTGGCATACATGCAACATAACTTCCACACATCATAGCATGAGAGCTGAGGCTCGTCTCTCCTGAGTTAGAGAAATAAGTATAAAAATTAAGCTTTTGTCTCAATCAGCTTTTAAAAAAAATAATACCATCCACAGCTCTTTGCAAAGACAACTGGCACTGAGAAAATACTGTGTATTATAAAAGACTCACTATGCTTTTACAATAATGTGAAGTCAGTGATATCAGGCAGTGGTCAAGGAGGATGGGCTTAAACCCAATGCCTCTACCTGGCAAAAGGATCCCTACCCATCCCAACTCTATCCCCCTGGGGAGTGTTGCTTCCCTAGGAGCAAGTGGACAGCAGGTAGGGGTGGGGCACGCTTGTGTCCGGTGAAGCTCAGGTGCATGAAAAAGGTAGGGTACTGCCACAGAAATAAACCACTTGACAATAAAGTGCACTAGAGGCAAGAACAGCTTCCTCCTGCCTGCAGAGGGGAAGGTCCTGCCTGCAATCAGGTTGCTCCAAGCCTAACCCAGCAAGTGCAAAGACACTCATGCCCACAGCAAAACCTAGTGGATCCCGGCAAATGAACTACAGTAGCAGGTACAGCACTGCCCTAGGGCAGCTGCAGAGCCTCCCAGGGGCCAGCTGATCACTTCCTTTGTTCGTCTTGCAAAGATGGAGTAGCCACCCATTCCCCCACTACACACACACACACACACACACACACACACACACACCATTCACTACAGACAAAGCACAACCGCACTGCTTCGTGCTCAACAAATGACAGTGGGTTTTCTGTTGTTTTTGTCTTGCCCCCTTTTTGAAAATGCCCATTCCAGCCTGCCGTATGTCCCTTCCATTCGAGGCGTCATTTCAGCGCAACCTGGAGGAATCCCGCAGCAGGGAGCGGTATTCTGCCGCGAGAGCTGCTTGCTGGACGCCAGCGAAGATGAGGCTTCTGTACCTGATTATGGCACATCTCCTCTCCACCCCGCCCTAGACGCTCGCCCAGCGCATCTGACACCCGCCGGCCGCGGGAGGCTCGGCTTTGCACACAATGGCAGTTGGACACGGCATGCACACAGCGTGCGCTGCCACCGCAAACTAAAATCTGCTCTAAAAACTCAGCCTTTTCTTGGGATGAGGGGGAGAAATGACAGGAAAAATGTAAATGCATCAAGGGCAAAAAAAAAAGTTGGTCATTCTCACTACAGCCACGTTAGCTGTCGAGTCCGAGTATGATGCACCGAAATATGAACTGGGGTGAATACAAGCAAGGAGTGGCCAAGGTGAAGACGGATGTCCAGGCATCCCATCACCGTCGCGGGGTGGTAGGGTCGGGGGGTGGGGGCGGGGAGCCACGGGGCTGGAGCTCAGAGAGGGGCGCGGTCGGGCTACCAAGTACCCCTGGGGAAAGGTGTCATCTCTCCATACCCCGCCCCGCCAAAAGGAACCTTCTACAAAAAACATACCTCGCCTGGGGCAGCACACACTGACGACCCAGGCGGCGCGGGGGTCCAGGGAGGGCCGAGACCCCTGTGTTATTTGGAAACTACCGGGTGGTGAGGAAGGAAGATAAATAATCCAAAGTTCTCCACGCCACTGTTTTGGTTTCCTCTTTGTTTGATTTTCCCCAAATCCCAGGGTCGCTCCGTCTGGGTGGCGCCCCGCCGCGCCGGCCGGACTGACCACCGCTCTCCACACACCACCACCCCCGCCCCGGCCCCGGGCCCCCGTCCCTCTCCGGGTACCAGCCCAGGGAAGCCGGCGGGATCCAAGCCGCCCCCATCCACGGTGCAGCCGGCCAGGAGCTAGCGAGCCACGGCGGCGTCCGACTTACCGTGATCCGCGGGATGTTCTTCTTGCCTTGGTAGGACATGGTGGCGGCGGTGGCTGCAGCAGCTGCCTCCCTCCCTCCTTCTTCTACTCCTGCTCGCCCGCGCCTTCCTCAGCGCACAGCGCCCCAAGATCAGGTGGAGCGAATGGTGCGCTGGCCGCGGCCGCCGCCTCCTCCTCTCGCCTCCGCCCCCCTCCCCGGCTCCCGCGGCGGCTGCCAGAGACAATAGTAAATCTCCCCGGTCCCCCTTTCACCCCCGACCCCCCCACACACACCCTCCTCCACTCGCGTTCACGCCCGGGCTTTTTTTTTTTTTTTTCCTTTCTTTTGCGGTGCCAGCTGGGACCCCGTAAGACAAGAATGGCTGATCCGCGACTCCTCCCTCTTCTCTCTTATCCCTATTGATTTTCCTCCTTGCATCTGCCTCACCCACTTTTTCTTCCTTTTTTTTTCTGGTGACTTGAGAGCGCAGCGGAGCCAGCCTGCTCCACCGCCACCAGGGGGCGCGAGGGACTGTTCGGGGCGGGGATGCTGCAGTCCCTGGTGTCGGCGGCAGAGAGGCACCGGCGTAGCCCTCCTGGCCCCGCCGCAGCCCGGGAAAGCGCCCACGCCTCCGACTTGCCCGTGGTCCGATTCCCCACCTTCCCCACCCTGGTTTCAGAAAGGAGACGGCTCTGGACTTCCCTCCCGGAACCCGCTCTCCTTCGCCACCGCGCGGGCTGGATGCGACGGCAGCTGCCTTTGTTATCGCGGAGGCCGAGCGCCGCCTCTGCTGGTCGCTGGGTGTGTAAACAGCCGCCGCGACCCCTTAGAAAGCGGAGAACTGGGCTGACTTTGTGCAGCCTGGCCGGCCGCTGCTATCCCGAGACCATGAAAATAGGCATCAGAAAATGCGAAGCAACCCCTCACTCTCGGACGGCAGCGAGGGGGCACCGTGTCAGCTACCATCAGCCGTTCTCTGTATTGTAAAAATAATTCTCAAAATAATGTTTTAAAGGAACTCCACTGTCTGGCTCTCAGAACCGAAGGAAAAGCATTAACGCTGCTCCGTGAGTAAAGAGTAGAAAACACCTGTAGTGAGAAGCCAAACGCCCTGGCACATTACTGCGCAGCCGTGGGTTTTGTGAGCGATCTGGTGTGCGCTGTTCACAATGCCGAGTTTACTTTAGGCAGGGCTGATAGACAGAGATCAATGTGCTATGAGGAGCAAAAACATGACCTTTCGGTGCTGGAATATATTATCATTTTGCTACCGGCTTCAAATAGAAGGCCAAGGGGGGCATGTTTGGAGGAGCCACTGTGGCTCAGGGCTGAGGGATGGTCGGATGAGGGAGCTTTCTCAGCTCTCCTGAAAAAAATAATCCCAAATATACCACTTGGATAACAGCAACAACAAAAATGGCTTGCTATGCAAAAACTATAAAGCCCTCGCAAGACAAGTCTCCCACGACCACCACACCCCATTGTGGATCCTAATGCTCCCTAAATAGAAATTCTGTAGGTATCACGGAGCATGACTAGGTCTGTGTTAGAGATCTTTAATTCACATCTCTCCAAGGCAGGCCACCGACCACACTTCAGGATATCTCCTCATTAACTTGAAGGCTTCCTTTGCAATAGAGAAGCTATAAAAGCATCCACAGAAAGAGGGTACAGAATACTCCAGCTTGGGCTTTCCATAAACCTGAAATGAACCAGCCTGGTCACATAATCAAACGGCAGACTAAGCCCCCCTGAAACACTCCTTCTCAAGTGAGTTAATCCAGCGGCTGGTTATTCATGGGTAACTAGACTGAATGCAGTCTTCACAGGAGAAGTCCACAGAATTCTCCACTTTATTTCTGTGATACTCTTGGAGGATGAATGCAAAGCAAAGGTCACCTCCCTGTACTCTTTTGCAAAGCACGGGGTTGGGGGGGGGGGAAGACTGACGCGAAAGGCACGCCCTAAACATTTTGCTTTGTTCTTAAAGCTTAAGTGCTGAGACCACTAGCCAAGAGTTGTGAAATTACAAAGCATTCTGGGGATTGGCATGCAAATGAGCAGGATTATATTTAGAACAGAGTAAAAAGAGAATTAACTACATACTATGCAACCCTGCAGAGGTCTCTCTGAATCTTTCCCATAGTTTTAACTGCTCCAATTTTATTTGAAGGGATCTTGCAAGTTCTTCTTAAGAAAAGCAAAAACTATGTAGGGGACATTTGCAATCCTAAAGAAATACCACTGCCTTCCTTTTTTTAATTTCATGGGTTTGTCGGGTTTTTGTTTCCTTTCTTTGCATCCTAATTATCTCTTCTGTTACTGTCATTATAATCCAGAACACTCTCTACTAAATAGATTTATACCATATTTTTGATCACTTGATGACTTTGTGTGTGTCTGTTGTTTCAAATTACAAGACTTGGTTAATCTCTTTGAGGTCAGGCTTGCATGCAAGAAGCCATGCAGAATAGGACTTGTGATGTGTTTTTCTGGATCAGACTGCTGTGAAAAGCCATGCACAGGAATGCATAATAACCAGCTAATCGGTTCAAGCTGTTGCCATCAGCAGAAATGTACAACAAACACTATTTTTTCCCTCTTTCATCCCCTTCAATCATCTTTCTCTTTCTTAAATCAAAATCAAGTGTCTAAGATGAGTTTGAAGAAAAAAAGCCTTCCTTGGCGGTGCCTTTCTTATTCAAGGAATAAGAAGAAAGGCTGTGATCAACACAGGATGCCTGTGTCTGGCCAAGAGAGTGAGGAGTGGAACCAGTATGGGTGTTTTCCACAGTAGAATGACTCTGAATGGTTTTCCTTGGATACACAGCAGTACTTGGCTTTAGATATCTCAGGAAACTATGAGAGAGGGAGAGGGAGACACTGAGCGACTTTATGGTCCCAAAGAAATTTAATTTTGGCCACCAAACCTACCACATCCATAGACTTCCCACACCTCAGCCAAGGCTACTTTATTCTAGTTGCTCAGACCAAAGGTTTGGCATCATCCAAACCTTGACTTCTCTCCTTCAGTCCAATCCAGTTTGCACTCCACATCCAATCTGTCAGGAAATACTATTGGTTCTGTCTTTTACATATATACACACTGTGATCTCTTCTCTCCATCTACAGAGCTTCTCTGTGTCCAGCCACCATCAGCTATCACCTGGACTACTGCAGTAACCTCCTAACTGGGCTCTCTTCTTCACTGTTATTCATTCATTCTCACAATACTCACACAGTATTTACCCTGTGCTACAGATGTCAATAATAATAATAATATCCTGGACCTCAGGGAGTTTATTTTATACCCTTATTCAAGAGAATACCATCTGTCAGCTGTTAGCCCCCTTCTATGCTTTATTTATCTTCATAGTACTTTTTCACCACATAATATATTAATTTATTATTAAGTATTATCTTCCTTCTCATCCCTAGAATGTAAACTCCCTGAGGGCAGGGAATGTGTCTCTTTTATTCACTGCTGAGTCCTGAGTGTGTGAAATAGGGCCTTGCCCATAGAAACTGCTCAATTATTATTAGGTGAGTGAATGTAGGAATGTTTCAAACTGTGTCTGAAGAAAGAGATGGAATAAGAACTTTCCTGTAATTGAAGGGCATGTGGTAAGAATCTAGATTTAAGAATATTTATGCTTCTGTAAGCCTTCTTAGAGTTTCCTGATTCTAGATTTCAAAGCAAGTAAATTCAAAATGGTGAGGAATCACTTTGCTAATAGGATACAATCACAAAATTCCAAGGCAATACATGGGCCAAAGAATGACTCTGTAGAATAGATTTGGTACCTGAGCAGTGATTAGAGAGTTGTGGCTCGAAAGGACCTGCCATCAAAGTGTAAGAGAAGATCAATGGCCTTGTGTTCATTTAAAGAACTTCCTTTTTTAAAAAAATGAAGGAACTTCCCTGGTGGTGCAGTGGTTAAGAACCCATCTGCCAATGCAGGGGACATGGGTTTGATCCCTGGTCCGCGAAGATCCCACATGCCGCAGGACAACTAAGCCCAGGCGCCACAACTACTGAGCCTGTGCTCTAGAGCCAGTGAGCCACAACTATTGAGCCTGTGTGCCACAACTACTGAAGCCTGTGTGCCTAGAGCCCGTGCTCAAGAAGAGAACAAGAGAAGCCACCGCAATGAGAAGCCCGCACACTGCAACGAAGAGTAGCCCCTGCTCACCACAACTAGAGAAAGCCTGCCTGCAGCAGCAAAGACCCAACATAGCCAAAAATAAATTAATTAAATAAACTAATTAAAAATGAAAAAAATGATATTGAGTTCAGAAGGAAAACTATGGACTAGAATCCAGGATGGTATACTGTTTAAGGATCTGGACTTGGGAATAGAGGGACCTCTGCCACATTCCAATTCATCCAGCTCCTGTTTCTATGACCTTCAGCAGATTATTTCAACCTTCTGAGCCTTGGTTACCTCACCTCTAAAATGAGCATCTTATTACCTACCATACAGTGTTTATGTGATGGTTTATTAATTCATTCAACTAATATTTATTGAGTACCTATTATGGGTATCTAGGCACTAGGGATACAAATATTTGAATAAAATTGACAAAATCCCTGCCCTCTTGAAGCTTCCATTCTAGAGAAGGCATAAATCAAGAGTAAAAAGTTATATAGTGTTTTAAAAAGTATATAGCGTTTAAAATGGTGGCAAGTGCATTGGGGATAAATACAGCAGGGATGGGGAAATGAAAGTCATTCCAGTGTCTTGAGGATGGGCTGGAATTTTCCGTATCAGGGATCACAGAAGGTCTGGTGAGATGGCGGTTGCTTGAACCAAATCGTAACAGTGGAAGCAGTGTGAAATGGTCAGATATTGGATATGATTCAAGGTTAAGCCAGCAATATTTGCTGATGGATTTGACTGGGGTATGAGAAAAAGAGGAATCAAAGATTACACTAAATGTGTCGGCCTGAGCAACTCAAAAGATGAAGGTGAGATAGGGAAAATTGCGGGAGAAATGGGATTGGGGGGGAAAGTCAGGAATATGTTTGTGGACCTTCCTATTAAACATCCGAGTGAAATGTTGAGCAACCAGGTAGATATTCGAGATTAGAAATCTAAGGGAACAGCTGGGCCAGAGATACAAATTTGGGAGCAGTCAATCTCTAGCTATCATATAAAGGAACAATGCTGGATGAGCTGACCAAGGACGTGAGTGGAGGTACAGCTCTGAGATAAGTGAGAGCACCCTGAGGATAAAGGAAGAACCAGAAAAAGCATCAGAGACAGTGGTCAATGAGACAGTGGGGACACCATGAGAGTACAGTATTGGGAAGGTCAAGAAATAAAATTATTTCGAGAAAGTGTTCACATGCTGTTGAAAGGTCAAGGACGATGGGAAACGAGAGTTCATCAGTGCGTGAAATCACCAAGGACCTTGACCAGAGCACCTATAAAATGAGTATCTTCATACCCACCTCACAGTGGGGTAGTTTTGTATATGTGTAAGCAAGTATTAAATTATTCTGGTCAGATTTACTGCATACCTACCATGTGGGTATGTGTGCCAGAGGAGTCTTAATGAAGTTGTGGAGCTGAAATCTGATTGGAGCGTTTCCAAAAGAAAATCAAAGTGGAAACTGGAAACACCTAATACAGGCAACTCTTTCAAGGGTTTTTTTTTTTGTAAACGGGGACAAGGATATGGAGCAGTAACTAGCAGAGAAAGTAGAATCTAATATAAGGGAAATAGCACGGCTTATGCCAACGGGGCTGATTCAGAAAGAAGAGGAAACTTCACGATGCAGGAGAGAAATGGAACAACTGCTGTCGGGGTTCTTGAATAGACAACACAGGTGACATCTAGTGTTCAAATGGAGGGCTTCCCCTTAGCCAGGAGCAAGGACTGTTCCTCCTCGAGTAACTAAGGGGAAGAGTATACAGCACAGAGACAGGCAGCTAGGTCAAGTTCACGGTGGGAGTTTACGGCAGCTCTCTTCTGACTGCGTCTGTTTTCTCTGCCATCAGCTAAGACAGTCTGGGAGAGAAGGTTCTGAACGTTAAGAGGGGAAAGGAGCTGGTATAAAATCAGTTTTTAGGAGATTCAAGGGGCTAGGGAAATACCGTGGGATTCCCTGGCAGCACTAAGGATTCCCCTCAGGGAGCGGCCATAAATTTAAAGAGAGACCCGCAAGCATGGTGTGGCTATGCCTCCAGTCATGTACAGCTGTATACATGCAGGCATGGAGTAGGCAGCGTGTGGACTTTCACAAGGGTTTTGCTAGATGAGTGCTGAGAAGGGAGAAAGAAACTCAAGGGAATTGAGGATAAACCGTGGGATCTAAGCTGGTTAAGAGGGAAGGGAGGGCACAAGTGTATATGGGGGTAAAGGACAGTGAACATATCGAAGATTAAATAAGATTATTCACGTAAAGCTCTTAGCACAAGACAGCACCTATTAGACAGCAGCTATTCCTACCATTATCTTTAGTGTTCTGATTATTATTTGCTGAACTCGTTTGTGTCCAGGAAATAAGACACTCGTTTGCGTCTTATTTATCTTGGTAGTCTCCAGCTCTTTTATAAAGCTTGGAATAGAGGAGAATCAATGGGGGGAAATTAAGTGAACAGAGGGGAAAGTCAAGAATATTCTGTCTTCCTTTTAACCTCAAAAATATCTAAAATAAGTGCTTAGTAATTCACACAGTTTTGACTATTAAAAACACTTTCTACTTTTTAAAAACAAATTTATACTTTGCTCTGTTGATACGGGTAAACGTTTCCCCCGGTCCTGATTTGAAGGATGAAGAAAAACATAGTCCCAAAACAAATACGGAAGAGTTTTGAAGGGGCAAAAGACATATACCAGGCTTTTGTGAAATATATAGGCTATTCTAATGTGAATAAACATTTCATCTCAGAACTTCCCATTAAGTCATTTGGATCCATTAATTTTACCTACATTTCAAACAAAGGAAATCCTAGTCGTATACTTCCAGTGTCACAGAATGAAAATCAAAGTGGTGATTCACCTGCTATTATTAGATGTTTACATATTAAATACACAGAAATAACCTGACAAACAATCCTACCCTTGAAACATATAAGCCAAAAAAAGAAAAAAAAAATACGATAGCCACAGGAAAGTACTCCCATGGGCTTATTCCAAAATCAAACTTATATCGGCATAAGCAAGGTATGCAATCCTACTTCTTCCTGGATGGACGTTCTCATTCATTTCCTCAGTAGAGAATGATTCTGCAGGCGCCTGGCCTCCTCCGCACAAAGCCTGGGAGGCCTCTTCAGGTTTTAAAGACAACTTAGTCCTGGAAATACTTTTACAGCACATTTACATCAAAGGCTGTCCATTCTGAGCCACGCCTGGGGCAGGAAAGGGCTCTGCAGCAGATCCAGGATGCAAGTGCAAACAGCCCTGCCACTTCAGCCATAAGACCCAATAAACTCTACAGCACTGGAGGTATTTGTGGTGGGAAAAGCCACCACGTGAAGGTTATGCAGTCCCAACAGAAGTATCACAATTTACACTCTTAGGGCTCTGGAGTAAGAAAATTATGCACTATTTGAAAAATAGGTCCTTGAGTGCTATTGGGCCCTGGTAGAGATGGAGGGCTTGACCGGGGTCATGAAGTGGCCAGAAATGTCCATTATGAGCTGGGTTCTATCAGACCCACCACGTCACAAGACCAAGTTGGCCCAGCAGCAACTGATCCTGAGAAGGGCGTGGCCCTGTCTCCCATGTCATCCACTGCTGCTGCTCCGGTACCTTCCTGCTAGCACACACCTATGGCCCTGAGGATCAGCTGGTGGAGGAGGAAAACACCTGAGCCTGACTTCTAGATGCGATGGCTCGGCATCTAGATCACACTGAAAACAGACCATGGCCACTTGACAGTCCCACCCAGGGGTGGTGTTGAAAGACAGTAGTGAAGAGCTCTCTTCCCAAATGTCCAGTTTCAGACAGTACAGCTAGTCATCCACTTTGGAAAGAACAGTGACTCAAGATTTTACATAATGTTGAGGAAGAAAAGTAGCTCAAGAGTGTTGAAGTATTCTTAGGAGGTAAGAAGAAGGATTAAAGATCAAGGAAAAGGTGGCCTTAGCTAGCAGCACGTGGTAAACCAGGGGAGTGGGCATAAAGAGTGAAGATATATGTATTGTATTTTAACGCCCTCCAGAGAGCATCCATCACGGAAGAGGCACTAAACGATGCGGCAGACAAAATGACTCAGATGACATCGGCCACCCTCCATCATCAGTCACCCCAGTACTGGTTCAGTGAGCCCGTGGATGGTGTAGACAAGACATGGTGACAGGGATAGAGGCCATGCAGGGAACCAATACCCAGTCACCAGCTACTGGTGCTGTCAAACATCCATCCTGTCAGCAACACAGAGCAACACTTCCTCCCCAAGGTGGGACCATGCCTCAAAGATACACACAGCCCCTTGTGTAGACGACCTTAGACCCCTTTCACACTGGAAAGCACAGTGATTCACTTTTACAGAAACAAACACATATTCTAGATATGGATTTGCATCTCCTGTTGCTGTGGCCTCAGTCAACCCTATGTGAGGGCTTAAGGAGTGTTTGAGGCACTGGCATGGGATCCACATAGCAGCACACATCAGACCAAGGGGCTTGTTTAACAGCAAATGAGATGCAAGAAAGGCCACGTGACTGCGCGATCCACTAGCTATATCAAATACCACATCACTCTGAACTTGCCAACCTGAGCGAGTAGGAATGGCCTACTGAAGGCACAACTAAAGCACCATTCCAGAGACGACTCCCTGCAAGGATAAGGCACCACCCTCCAGGATGCACTGTGCGTTGTAAATCTGTGCCCTTTATAGGGTGCTGTGTTTCCAAAGGAAGAACACATGGATCCCAGAAACAAGGGGAAGAAGCAGGAGTGACCCCTTTTACCTTCACTGCCAGGGACCCAGTTGGGAAATATGTGTTTCCCATCCCTGCAACTCTGGATTGTTTAGTGTCTTTTCCCCAAAGGGCAAGTGCTTCTACCAGGGGGCGCAGCAAGAACTCTGCTGAACTACAAATTACAGCTGTTGTAGGGCACCTTGGGCTCTTTGTGCTCAGGGACTAAACAGGCAAGAAGGAGAGTTGGCATCCTTCTGGGTAGGACCGTGAAGAGGAGGAGGAGATAGGGCTACTATTGTACAATGGGGGCAGGGAGGGGTATGTCGGACACTCTTATGATCCACAGGGTTTCTTTCAGGTACAGCCCTGCCTGATCTTGATGGTAAATGAACAAGTACACCAGCTGTAACCTGAGATGGACATGGTGACCGGGGTCTCTTACCCCTCAGAGACGCAGGTCCATGTTCCAACACCAAGTACACCACCTGGACCAGCAGAGGAGCTCGCTGAGAGTGAAGGGAATCTAGAATGGTTAGGAGAGGACATTAATGAGTACTACCGTGGCCCTAAGAGCAGCTGTGGTAAAGAGGCCCTGAGACCCCCAAGAGAAGAGGCACACACAGATCCTGGAGTTTTTGCTCCCAGAAATTACACAAGGAGGTCAATCTGAGCAGAGCAAGGAGGCGTCTGCATAGACACAAGAATCTCCACCCAGCGCCCAGTTCAGAGCTGAGGGACTCAGCCCCTCAGGTGCTCTCAGCCCCTTCCTGGAAACTGCCCTTGTCTAAGGTACCCACTCCCGTAAAGGCAGCCTGATCCAGTAATTGCTAATGTGAGCATATAGAGGCCTGGCCTCCTAGGTACAAAAGGGCAACAACTCTAATGGATTATCCCAGTGTCAGACCTATAAGGTCAACTGAAGCCTTTGTTAAGACCACATCACAGCTCAACTTCTCTCTCTGCCCAATGCTTCCTTTCCCTTCCCTTCCACAGATGTTGAGCCTAAGCACACTCCCTAATACGCTTCCTACATCTTATTCTTCTCAGAATTTTGCTTCCCAGGAAACCCAACCTGCAACAGTGAGGCTGGTATTAAATGAATATTTATGTGGAGTGACATTTTTTATTTAGCCAATGTTTTTTTTTTCTCTTTTTGCGGTACGCGGGCCTCTCACTGTTGTGGCCTCTCCCGTTGCGGAGCACAGGCTCCGGACAGGCAGGCTCAGCGGCCATGGCTCATGGGCCCAGCCGCTCCGCGGCATGTGGGATCTTCCCGGACCGGGGCACAAACCCGTGTCCCCTGCACTGGCTGGCGGACTCTCAACCACTGTGCCACCAGGGAAGCCCAATTTAGCCAATATTTTTTTTTTTTTTTTTTTTTTGCGGTATGCGGGCCTCTCACTGTTGTGGCCTCTCCCGCTGCAGAGCACAGGCTCCGGACGCGCAGGTCCAGCGGCCATGGCTCACGGACCCAGCCGCTCCGCGGCATGTGGGATCTTCCCGGACTGGGGCATGAACCCGTGTCCCCTGCATCGGCAGGCGGACTCTTAACCACTGCGCCACCAGGGAAGCCCTAGCCAATATTTTTAAATGTATAAATTTCATTTTCAAATTTAGATTTCTTTAAAAATCGGAAAACTTGGCAATTCTGGGCTCGTAGATACACAGTGTCGCCCGTCAGCTACAGCTGAACACTGGCTGCCCTTTGGAACAAACATGTATTCCCCAATTAGCTATAATGTCTGCTGCTTCCTCTTCCTTCACGTAGGGTTGGCTTCCATGTTTTTATGCCACCTGCCTGGCTTAGAGTCACCTGAATTTCTGATATCCGACCATTGGAGACTGAGTTATTTAGGCATTATGGAATAGGAACTCTGTGTCTCAAAGGTGAGGGCTGCTCTTTCCCGAAGCAGACTTTGGTGCCCGTTCAGAACTGAGACAGCAGTGAGTTATCTCTGGGGAGCAACCTCCTCCCTAGCCCACCCTCACTCCACCCGCATTGGGCCCTAAACCACAAGATTGAATCCTGGAACTGCCCAACCCTCTGCTAAAAGCCTGTTTGACAGCATGGGCTGGAGCCGCTGGATCTATGGTCACATGCAATCAGTTTCACCTTTGGGCTGAATGGAAACACATGTGATTGGATTCAGATCTCTCCGGGCCCAGCACAACAGCTCACCCCCAGATGAGGGATGTGAGACTCACTCTTGGATGGAGGCTCAAAATAGCAAGCCAACCCCCAAGTGCAAGGCTGCAACCCCAGTTTATATTTCCCAGGTTTCCCATCCGCCTCCAGGAAGGGACTTTGGCTGCATGTTTCTTTTTTTCCCTTCCGGTTTCCTGTAGTCAGCTGTAGCAAAGGCTCCAGGGCCATAGGGCCTCATCAGCCTCTGGCTCCCTATCTTTTCAGACAAATAGGAATGGCAGAGACATATGCCTGAGGGTCTAGTCACAGGTTTTTCTGAGCAAATTCCCAAAGGAACAGTGGAGTGGAAAACAGGCTCCTCCCACACATCACTGGTATGTCAACGGATAAGCGCTTCTTAGTTGGATGGGTCACCTGTGTGCACTGAATCCCAAGTGAAACCCTGGATTTCTGACCTCAAGACAAATGCTGACCTGGCCCCAGGCAGAGTGCTTGGTCACTTCTGAAGGTCCAGATACTCATTTTTTTATTGGAGACAGTGAACATAAGAGGCAGGAACCAGAGACTGAAATAGAGAAAAATTTAGGTTTTCTAAATTCATTTCAAATTAGCTGACTTTGGAATTAGCCTGAAAAACTTCTAAGCTTGCCTCATCTGTAAAATGGGTCAGTAGAAGAGCTGAGTGGATATGCTGACACATACATGTTCTTTTGAACATGAAAGAACAGGTCTGATAAAACAAACAGATGAGCGGATTCATTTAAAAGGAGTTGCTGGTGTGTATCTTTATGGCATAGAGTGACTAAAAGAACAGGTTTTGGAGTCCCTGTGACAGTGAGTGGGTAAAAAATGGAGAAGCCCTGACCAACCTAGACCCCAGTCAAATTCTACTCTTGCTTCCCTGCTGTAATCATACCAAAGTGGATAAGGACTGTCTGAATTTATAGTACAATATACTGAGCATCTTCCAAAAAGGTATGTATAATTAATACATACTTTTAAAAGTAACCAAGTCCTGTTTTCATGACTTCATAGCCACAAATAATTTCCAATGACCTCCAAAAACCCCAAAGTATTGCTGACAAGAGAGATGAACACATTCTATTATTGACACCTGCCTAGTTTATACATTTCCTGGGGATTCTCCATAGCAAGAGAGAAAGTAATATATAACAAGATGGTGGCTAGTAGAATAACGGTTCTGTTGTAAGCTAATGCCACTGTGGAAGACAGTTATTATAAACAGCCACATGTCTTTGACTCAGCTTTAATTAAAGTTAAGATTAGGGCCACTCTCTTTTTTCTAAGCAGGAGCCCTGGAAATCACTTGTAGGGGTAGCTTTAAGGGAAACGGTTACTGAATATTTACACATTTACTAAACAATTTAAGGCGAATCTGTATTTAGTCTCTACTTGGTCAGCATAAAGTTGAGTTTCTCTCTAAATCCCTAAAGCTTCTGTAATGTTTTAATGCAAGGTCTCCTCACTTAAAACCTTGGGACTATGAAAGGTTCTCATGGGAAACTACTTTATCACAAACTTTGTTGTAAGAGATCCTACTCAGATAAAGGTAGAAACTATGTTGGCCACACAAGGTTGATTTGACTCATTCACTTTGTGATGACAGATTTACTATGGTCTTGTTAACTGACTTCTCATTAACTAGTATAAAAAGATGGTACCCTGGTGGCGCAGTGACTGAGAGCCCGCCTGCTGATGCAGGGGACACGGGTTCGTGCCCCGGTCTGGGAAGATCCCACATGCCACGGAGCGCCTGGGCCCGTGAGCCATGGCCGCTGAGCCTACGCGTCCGGAGCCTGTGCTCCGCAACGGGAGAGGCCACAACAGTGAGAGGCCCGCGTACCGCAAAAAAAAAAAAAAAAGAAAAAAGATGGTAAAGGCTCTTAGAAGTAAGGAAAGTATGAATGACACTCATATGACATTTTTTTTCAAGTAAAATAGAAAGTAACTAGCCCATGAACTTGAGAACATAAGATAGGCTATTTTCCATGACAACATCCATACAAGAGAAAAATATCTGAGGCAGCCACCTGCCCACCAGGGACAGAGTGAGGGACTGGCTGGTCCTCCTCCCCTGCCAAAACTCCTATGACCACTGGGCCCCCCTCAAGCTAACGTCACCCTGGGAGCCTGGCCTGCACCCCCCTCCCCTGCACCCTGGAGCCGTCTGCCTGATGCCAGCAGTAGATTCTCCTTCCCTAGCAACGCAGGTCTCTGTACCCTGATGGCTGCTGGAGGATGGTGTCCATAAACCTTGTTGACTGATCCCCGGGGCCACTGGCTTTCCTCCCCACTTGGCAAGAATCCACTGTTACCCTGATAATGCCCAAGTGGGCAAACAGAGAGCCCACTATGGAGCTCAGAAATGGAATCCAACTCTGCTAGTCACACAGACAGCAATTCTAAGCCATGTGGTGCCTGCTAACAATGATGCCCCTGGACAAGTTCATTTAAACTCAGTTTCCTCCTCTGTAAAATGGGCTAACATGGTTAACTTATATGGTGTGAGGATTAGGTGGAATAATGGACAGTACCTGATATTCTGTGAATGCTTCAAGAAACTGGATGGATTGACCTGATTAATTAAACTACTGCATGATGTGGCCCAGGGTACAGAGTGTTATTGAGCGCACCCAGTCCAAAGAAAGCCGAGCAAATTCTGTAGGTATGTATTTTGGCACATTTTTTCCTGGGGAGGGCGAGTCTCTAGTTTTCTTCAGATTCTCCAAAGCGTGCATGTGCCCGAAAAGATCAAGCATTCTCATCACTGATGCGACACCACCTCCCAGCCCTCATGCCTAGCCAGACCTACTCTCTCGGTGTCAAGCTCATACATCCAGTAGCACAAGGGGTGTCTCCACCTGAAGCCACAGGCACCTCTACCCCACTGTGGTGGGCTCTGTGGTGCACCACCCAGATCCCCCTTCGGGAGGAAAGGGCTTATGATCCCAGCTACATAAGTGCCACCAGCAGAGGCTCTCATCTGTCAGCCACCTTTGCAATGTTGCTTCAGCTAAGGAGGTCCACTTTGCCCCAGATGACATTGCCTTGGGGGGTGGCGCACATCCAGTGACACAAATGACTCAGGTCAGACCTGAAGGTTCGTCCTCTCTCCAGACCTCCTGGTAGGGCCAAGCTGTGATTTCTGTTGAGGCTACACTTTCCTTCTACTCAATTCTGCTTCCTTTTCCCCTTCCCCTTCCTTCCCATCCACTGGTGTTGATCTCAAGAGCATCCCATAGAAAACCTTCTGCATGTTAATCTTGTCTTATGGTCCGATTCCTAGGGAAACCGGAACACTCAACATGTCTCAGATAGGTTCCAGAACCTTCTGTACTTTCTCCAATGCTTTGCACCTCAGTGGGTGATACCTCGTTTCACCTGGTCTTTAACCAGAAACCTGAGCCTTAGTCCTTGGTGCTTTTGTACTGTCCGCTTCCCCTGCTTGGATCAACCTCCACCAGTTTGGGTCCTTCTTATCATTCTGCTCTCATCTTAAATGTCATTTATCTGTATGGGAGTCTCCAATCATTCCCCAGTCCTCTCAAGTTAAAGTCTAAGATTCTTAATATGATGAACAAAACTTCCCATACTAGGCCTCTCCTCATCTCTGTGGCTTCATCTCTCTTAACTCCTTACTGTACTTTATGTTCCAATAACCCTAGGAACCAGGCATTTCTTTCACATCATGTTGTTGCCTCCAAGTGCTTGCCCATGTCATACCTTCCGCTGAAGCGATCATCCCCCCTTCTTAACTTGGGAATCTCCAAACAATCCTTTATGACTCAACTCAGGCACTACCTTCTCCAGAAAGCTTTCCCTGACACCCATCCAGTGACCCCTGGTGATTCCCTGAGTCTCTGCCAACTTCCAGCACCGCGCTTATAGCGTATGTTATAATTATCTGTTTTGTTGGCCATCTTCCTCGGGCTCCTTGAGGGTATGGCTCTGTTTATTCATTATTGTATCCCAGTGCCAGCACAGTGCCCTAGCACATAGATAAAGGCACTTATGAGATGTGTGTGAAATGATGGCCTTGGATGAATACGTACCAATGTGCATATATACATACATGCACGCATGCATACACACACACATACATACACAAACAACCTCATACCAAACGTAAACCCACCTTGGAGCAGAATCCCGGAGGACTAATGGGTTGGCTGAGGTGGAAAAAGTTTAGGATGGGCTCATTTGCATGTGAACAGGATATCAATTCAGTTGACTCAGTGAAAACATCTTGTTAAAAAGTTAATCTCAATAAAACAATTTTTTAAAATGGGGGTGGAGGGGACTGCATTAAAAAGATTCAACTGTAGGTATCCAGCCAGGCTGGAATCAGGATCTGTCAGCCACCATCTCTTTTCCCCTCTAAGGCCTCACGGACGTTCACTGTTAACATTAGCTACATCCTTTCTCTAAACATTCAGTTACTCCATATTTCTTTGTTCTAATCACACTGAGAGAATAAAAGGAGTATCTCTTGGTTCTAATTCCCAACTGGAAGGAACGGGCTCTGCTTGAGCCAGGTGTTACCCTACAACCTAATCACCTATGGAGACGGAATGGGGGAATCATGACATAAACATGGCTGCAAGGAGCCTACCCATGTGGATGCAGAGGCCATAATGAGCTTGGCAGAACTCAGAAGACATCTAGTGATTCCTACTTGCAGTCCACACAAAAGGGGCAGAGGAGGGTGCACCGAAACTCACACTTCATTACCAAGGAAAAGAAAAAAATGACGAGTCAGCTTTAAGATAGGAACTAACAAGGGCACAAGAGAAGAGCCTGAGATAAGTTTTGCAATGGCGATCCTTGAAAACGTAAATTTGCCTGCTTGCCACATGCTAATAAGTGTTCACAGTCCGGATGTCACACGCATCTGCGTCGAGGTCTCTCCCTCTCCCCCCACCACCTCTCGGGCTTCTTGGTCTCTGTCTTTGATTGTCTATTTGCACTAGCTTCATTCTTTTTTCAGATCGTCAAAGAGATCAATTCCATGAGACCATAAGCAATCTACCCACTCAGTCCTACAGGTAAAACACACAAGACTAGAGAAGGCATATGGTTTGCCTACCCGGACCCCTTAAGTTAGTAACACCATTATTGTAGGGTTCTGACTCCTAATCCAGAGATCCACCATCCATTACCTACTGCCTCACTTCATCCTGGAAATACAGGACTGTGGGGCAGGGTGGGGTTTATCCCCTGTTCAGAGCTTCAGTCGCACTAAGCTCAGTCTCAGGTGAAAGAAAATTGGGCACAATATCAGAAAGAGATGGGTCAATCCTGAGCCAGAAACAGTTACTATTCTGAGATCCAAGACGTCATGACAAGGTGTTGTCGTGAAAAGAGAAAAAAAAATAAGGAGTCAAGAGATCCACGTTTTAACCAAGTCTATTTTATGAACAAATTGCTTGACTTTAAGCAACTCACTTAACCTCTCCTCATCTCTTTAATGGAGAATCAATTATTTGCTTCCAACCTCTGGGCTGATAATCAACTGAGATAATAGAAATGCCCTTGTTTGAAAAAAATGCTCTCCAAAAGGCTATCTGAACACCAGGCCTTCATATTACTTTTCCATCATGTCTCAAACATATCCAAAATTGATATCCGCTCAAAAGCCCATTTACCATTGTTGCTTTCCAAGTATGACCCTTCCTTTATGTACCTCTCTGTTTTTCAAATTATGTATTTCTCCAGATGCATGTTTCTACTTTCCCAGGCTGATCTCATTTGTTCATTTCCTGTCCATATTTCTAATCTCTCTAGGTTGCTCTCTTCCTCACTAGTGTCTCTAACACCATCCTATTTACCCTCATCTGAAGATATAATTGCCATAATAGGTTTACAGACTCTTTCCAAGCCATTAATAACAATGCAAAATGAAATGTGTCTGAAGCCCATCTCTCCAGCATCCTCCTGGAAATTGCAACATGCCATTTTTCATTCTTGGGTTTTTCAGCCAGTTTTGAGGTCATCTGTCATAGTTCAGAGAACTTCCTAACCCAACCCAAGACCGTTTGGTTTTGTTTTTTTAATCATATGGGAACCAGACCTTGTTTCTCCTGCTCCTGTTTATTATTATTTTATACTAAATAAAATAAAGGACAATAAGATAAGTTATAACATGCCAACGCATGAAGCCAGGCCCTTAAAGCCCTGAGAATCAATTAGTGGGTTCCTATCCAAGCATCTCCTGTCTCACAACAATACGAGTGCTCACTGGGATTCTGCCCCTGTGTCGCTCCAGAAATCAGGAAGACCTAAGTTTTCCGACTGGAATTCCAAACCCTTGTTGTTTCTTTCCAGGGGAAACCTGCAGCCAAGTCCCTCCATAAACCTGAAGAATGGGAGGTATAATCTTTGAGGCTCACTGCAAAGAAACAGTTTCTCTTTGTGGTTTTTCTCAATAAATTTGCTGACATTAGAGTCCCGTCTTTGCTACCACTACAAGAAGACAGAGGAAGAACACAGAGACTAATCCACGAGTGAATAAACTTGAGAAATGGTTTCGCTGTCATATTATTGCACACAATTTTCTTCTTGGCATGGAATTCTTTTTTTGTTTCTGTTTTGTTTTTTAATTGAGTCTGGCAGTGGGTGCTTTGCCTTCTTCGAATCTTTAGGATCTATCTCTTCACATCTTCCTGAGCCCTTCTGGCCTTGGGCTTTCCCACCAGCACTTCTGTTTTTTTGCACTTTAACTTTGATTCAAGCTCCAAACAGTTGGAAATCCAGGATGAACAAAACCTCTTTCTGAACTCCCAGAAGGATATCCAAATTTTTTTTTTTTTTTTTTTTTTTTTTTTTTTTTTTTTTTTGCGGTACGCGGGCCTCTCACTGCTGTGGCCTCTCCCGTTGCGGAGCACAGGCTCCGGCGCCCAGGCTCAGCGGCCATGACTCACGGGCCCAGCCGCTCCGCGGCATGTGGGATCTTCCCGGACCGGGGCACGAACCTGTGTCCCCTGCATCAGCAGGTGGACTCCCAACCACTGCGCCACCAGGGAAGCCCAGATATCCAAATTTTGTCAAAATTTAAAATATGAAATTTAAATATGAAATTTAAAATATTAAGAATATTTTAAACACCAACAACCTTAGACATGCTAAATTTTAGCATGAAGCGGAGAGAAAAGCTTCAAGGACCTAAATACCCTAAGTTAATTCCAGAGTCTGAAGAAAAGTCTAATTTAAATTAATTCCTTTCATCTGCGAAAGTAGAAAAACATGAACTTGGGGCACAGACCTGGTTTGCTAACTTGGTTACATCAAATACTTGTTTTATGAAACCGGGAAATTTTCTTAAGCTTTTTGAGTTTGTTTCCTCTTCTATTAATGGCGATAATACTACTCCCATCGTGGAGCAATGTTTGGATTAAATGTGCATAACAGAGGCTAGTAAATACAGTGTCTGGTGCATAGTAGGTGATCGGTAAACATCAGCTGCTTCCCTTGTCCTCTTATATATACAATGGGAAAATATGTCATCTTTTATTAATACACATAGCTCACTTTCTCATAATTCTGTTACCAGGCTGTCACGAACTGGTAAGGGGAAAATGCCTTTTCATGAATTTAATATGAAGATGATGATACTAGGCAGGCAGCATTCTAAATGAATTTATATGCATTATTTCATTTAATCCTCACAAAGGAAGGTAATTTTACTACAGAAAAGGATGCAGATGTTGAGAATGGTTAAGTGACATGCTAGTTGTTAGACGGGTCAGGAGTTGACGTGTATCCTGTAAAGCATTACATGTAATGCCTGCCACATGGTCAGTTCTTAACCAATACTAGAAATTTAGTGAAGGAGTAAGTTTTTTTTGTAATACAATTAGATCCCTTCTTGTAATATCCTTTTATTTTTTTACCATCTTTATTGAGTTCTAACTCACATACCATAATGGTCACCATTTAAAGTAACCAATTCAATCGTTTTTTAGTATGTTCAGAGTTGTACAAACATCACCACAATCTAAGTGGTGAACGTTTTCATCACCAGACACGTCTTTTATTTTCTAAAATCTGGATATTCAGAGATTTCTTAAAGGAGAAAATATCATATCAAAAATGGCAGTTCTCTCATACATTGTTGGTTGGGGAATATACAGCCACTCCAGAAAATAACTGGGTAGCTTCCTATAAGACTAAATATGTATTACATAATTCTGTATGTCAGCTACATTTCAATTTTTTTTAAAAAAAAGACTAAACATGCATTAACTATTCAACTTAGCAACTGTACTTTTGGGCATTTATCCCCCAAAAATGAAAACTTACATTTCCATAAAACTTGTACGGGAATGTTCATAGCAGTCCCATTCCTAAGAGCCAAAAAGTAGAAACAACCCAAATGTCCTTCAACAGGTGAATGGACAAACAAAGTCTGGTACATCCACACAATGCAATACTACTCATCAATTAAAAGGGTCAAATTATTGATAGGTGAAAAACTAGGATGTATCTTAAGGGAATTATGCTTAGTGAACAAAAATAATTTCACAAAGTGACACACTATATAATTCCACTTATATAATGCTCTGAAATTGACAAAACTGTAGAGATGGAAAACAGGTCAGTAGTTGCCAGGGGACAGGGACTTTAGACAATAAAGTGGTAGCATGAGGGATTTCCTTTGTAGTGATGGAACAATTCTGTATTTTGCATCATGATGGTTATATGAATACGCACAGAATAAAACTGCATAAAACTATACAAACACACACGATGACCAAGTTGTGTCAAGCCTAAGAACTGTCTCAAAATCATACATGTTCCAGTTTTCAGGTCTGGGTATCTTCTTTAAAACTCATTTTGACTTTCCTTTTGAAATGCCATTATTTTCACTTTTTATTTTGAAATGATTATAAGTTTACAGGAAGTTGCAAAAATGGTACAGAGAGTTCTTTGAACACTTCACTCAGCTTTTGTCAATGGTCACATCTTACATAACAGAAATACAATACCAAGACCAGAGAACTAACATGGGTACATCTGTCGTCATTGTTAAAGACCTGACAGAAATATCTAAATCACAAAACAAATTGCTCAAAATGGAAAATTATTCAAGGGAATGGAAAGAACACCTGGAACAAACAGGTGAAAGCAGAGCCTCAAAGCTGGTTTATAAATATAAGCTAAATTAAAGAATAAGTAAAAGATTCCTTAGGAAGGGTGGAAATATCTAAGTAATTAGAAACTACAGAAGAAATCCCACAACAAGGACTGTCTTAACATGTTATCATAATGAGGAAGGTGACTCAAACTCTTGAAAACACTCCTAAAGGTTTTAGACAGGAAAATTATAGTGAAAAAAATCTGAAGTTAATTTATTTGGATTAAAACCATGAATACAAAGTAGCTTGGACACAAAGTAGGACAAATGAACACATCCTCAGAAATAAGTATGCAATTACTATACTGCTTCTACAGATAATAACGGTAATAATAATGATAAGAAGTACAATTATTAAATGTTATGTGTCCAAGAACTTTCCTAGGGACTTCCCTGGTGATCCAGTGGTAAAGACTACCCGCTCCCACTGCAGGGGGCCTGGGTTCAATCCCTGGTTCGGGAACTAGACCTCACATGCTGCAACTAAGAGCTCGCATGCCACAACTAAGACCCCACATGACACAACTAACATCCTGCATGCCGCAACAAAGACTCCGCGTGCCGCAACTAAGACCCGGTGCAGCCAAATAAATAAATATTAAAAAAGAAAAAGAACTTTCCCAAATGTTTTACATCTTTTTCATAATTCTCATAACAACCTGCTAATACTGATACTATTATCATGGCCCTTTTTACACTGACAGAACTGAGGCACAATGAATGTATATAACTTGATCAAACTCATATAGCAAGTAAGTGGTGGACCTAGAGCTGAAATTGATATAGATACAAATGGACATAAATCCCATTTTGAAATGCAAATTAAATAAAGGATATGAATTAATCTATAATTTTAGCATGGAAAATTAATCCCTAATACCAATTAGTCCCTCGATCACCTAAGAAAGGGAGAAACAAATTGATTTTATTGAATATTAGAATTAACAAAAGCTTTCTGTTATCCAGGGTCCAGTCAGAGGACAACTTTTTATGACTATAAAATAATTGATGTTCATAATGATGAGAAGAGCAATATGATAGATTAGACAAACTAACCTTTCCAACACAAAATATAAATGCATAGTTAGGGGCAAAAAAACATGAGAACTGAAAACAGAAGTAAGCAGAAGAGCTGACACTTTGGCTGCCTTATGGGAATTTACCCATCTTGGTAACCAAGGGTCTGGGTTTTAAAGCTCTGGAAGGACAAGAAATGAGGCCGTTTGGTCCTCACCAAAGAGGGAGAGACTGGAACAGAGACCGACCCCCCCACATAAATTTTGGCCCTCCCATGAAAAAAGTAAATTAGGAAAGTCTTCTTATTAAAAAAGGATGATGACATGGAACTTTTTTGCTTTGGCCCATGCTCTTGATGGGATATTGTGGGCAAGTCTCCTCAGAATTTGTCACAATGGGAGGATGTTCACACAGGTTTAGATTTTATTTTAAACCAGTAGGAATTCTTAAAGTGGGATATTAACATTAAAAATGATCCTGGCAAAGAAAGCACTGGGGTATCTGGCAAAAGCAAAACCACTCAAAAAGAGATACCCTAGACCCAGGTTCATTAGACTCTTTCAGAAAAGACATTACCTAAAATGAACTCACAGTTAGAAACTACAAAACACATAAGAAAATAATGTACCATGAGCAAGATTTAGCAAACACAGTAAGTTTACAGACAACCAAAAACTTCATATAGAACAATCAGATACAATAAAATCAATATGTTTAAACTGATGAAATTCCCAGTAAAAATAAGAGATAAGTACAGGAACAGAATCAGACACTGTCAAAACAGAAAATGCAAATTTAAAAAAGGAGAAAGGAAATATATCTTCTGGAAATGAAAAAATAGCCAGTGAAATTAATAACAGACAGCCAGCAAACTTTCTCTCTGAAGAGAAAGTTTGTGATCTGGAATGTAAATATGATCAAATAACTCTAATTGTGGTGAAGAACAAAAAGAAGTGGAAAATATAACAGAGAGATTAAGAAACCTAGACATTAGTGAGATGGTTCACCATAATTAATAGGCATTTCTGATAGGAATGGAGAGAGGCTACTCTCCACGGATAATGGCTAAGACATTTCCAGAACTGCTGAAAGACATGAATCCTCAGATTCAGAAATATGTTGCATTCAGAGGAGAAAAATCTTTACTAAAATTGCAGAACTCAAAGTTAAAGATGCTAAAGGCAAGCAGAGAGAAAGAAAGATGATTGACAAAGGAACTTAGATTCTGAAACCATATAAGATTTTGAAAGTTCTCTGACATCTTTAAAGAAATATCAAACTCCACCCAGTACAAGGTGAACGTCTTAGCATATGTTATTTATTCCTATTCTCAGTGACCCATGCAAGTCACATGTGGAAATGGTAACAGTCTTCCCTTTGGATGTAGTATACAGTTTTTCAAAATCTCTACCGCATGATGAGATTAGTCTTAAGAATGTGATCTTGGGCTCTGGAGTCAGATGGCAGGGATTCTAACCCTGACCCCTCCCACTAGAAGCTCTCTGACTTTGCACAAGTTATTTAGTCTCTGTTTCATTTCATGTATCTATAAAATGGTAGCACTCATAGCTTATTATAATGTTTTGAGTTTTAAGTGAAATGATTCATGTAAAATGCTTAAAACACTGCCTGGAATACAAGAAACACTCAATGAATATTACCTAGCATTATTATTATTACCATATTTCATTTGATCTTCACAATAGTACTGCAGTGGAGACTTTGTTTCCATCTTCCCAGGGAATTGTATGATTTGATAGCTAATTGCTCATTCAGAATTACAATTAGGCTTTTTAGAGCTGGGACCAGAATTCATGTCTCTTGTGTCCTACCATTTCGAGCTCTGTCTATAATTATTGCACTTATAAAAATGTTTTTCAATCGTGGATTTATCCTGAGTTATCCACTACATAAGACAACACACCTCTCAAAGCTTCAAATGTTTCTTTCGTTATTACTGGTCTCTTAGAAGTGGGTCACAGGTCTTATTAACATACACCCTGACTTTTTATTTTCATTTTATCCGTACACACCAGCGTCAGTGAGGACTGGCATTTAGCTGTGCATATCTCTATCTATAAGGGAGGCTGGAAAATGGAGTTTTTCAAGCTGGGCACACCGCCTCCCTCAACAAAATCGGGGCTGTCTTAGGAGACAGTTGAGTATTGGTTAGACAAAGGCCATAAGATATAAGAAGTGTGGTCTGAGACACAGATGGCACTTTTGGAAGGAGGCAGCCAAGAGGATGCAAGAGGCTCCCAGAGTTTGTGGCCCTGCACATGCTCTGTACAGCTCTGCATAATTTGGCCCTGGCTGACCTCTCCGACACTGACTTCTGCCCCGTTTATGCCATCACCATCTATAAGATTTCTGGTTCTTAAGTATGCCATACTTTCTCTTTCACAGATCACTGGCCTGGAAACACCCATTTCCCCCACCCCACCCCATCCCCCCACCAGCACACACAGGCGTACACACCCACCACCAGCACAAATTTCCATCACCAGGCATGCACATTTTGCCAGGCTAACACAAACGCACACTGGGGCCATGTGAAGCCTTCCCTATGCCCCAGGTCCCAGTTCAGTCTCCCATCTGTCTCTTAGCCCCTGCGGCCCCTTGTGCAAACCCCTGTTGTAACACTGATCACACCCACCATACTGCAAGTGTGTTTGTGAACATAACCAACCTCCCTCCCACCACTTCCCAAACTGTTAGAACCTTAAAGGCAGGAACTCTATTCTATTTTCATCAAGTCAGGTGTGCGTCTTACTCATTTTTGGCTCACCAATTATTTGCACAGTATCTGGCACCTAACAGGTGACCAATAAATATCTGTGGATTAAATAAATTAATACTTTCACTCTATTTCAGGAGTTCATAAAAGGAAAACCATAGTGCAGATAGGCAGTCATAATAGTTATCATATATTGAGGGTTTATGAAATGTGAGGCATGCTGGTTTTAGGGCTTTACATGAATTAGTTTCTCTGTTTTTTCCAACAACTCTATGATATATATACAATTCCCATGCTCATTTTACAGATGAGGAAACTGAGGCTCAGAGATGTGATTTGCCCAGGTCACAGAGTTAATAAAACATGGTGTAGGGATCTGAACTCTGGTTGTTTCTACTCCACCACCTAAATCCTTAATTACCAGGCTATGTTGCCGAAACTCAAGCTGGCTGCATATTCCTGAGAGGGCGCTCCAGAAGGAAGTTCCAGAGCACTGAGGAGCTGGGTGATAATGCAAATCTTGCTGACTCCGAGAAGGACATTTTATCATCTCCGAAGAGAGAATGAGAAGAGAGGGAAGTGAAAGCCTAGGGGAGCTTTAGGTTGGGAAAGAGAGGAAGCAGGATGACAAACTAAGTAAACTGAGAATCCCACATGAGAGCAACCGCAGATCCAATCTCAGACAGGCATTTCATCTATTAACACCATTCTGACAACGAGCTAATTAAAGACCTCTGGGGAGAGGGTTCCCATCTTGACTCGTAAGGGCAAGTGCTGAGTTCTGAAGCCTGTTCTCTACATGGGGCTTAGCAAAACCAGCTTCCCAGCTGGCCCTATAATCCCCGAAGCAAGCGTAACACCCAAGTCCCCCAGGAACACAGGCAAAGGCAGCAGATTACTCAGAAAGCAAGCTTAGCACAACAAGAGTAATAAAAGCTTACATTTATTGGGTACTTGCAATCAGTCTCAAGCAACGGAGTGGTTATTTCATTTAATCCTCCTTAAATATAATTCTTATATTTAAGAATATCATGAGATAGACATCATCCCCATTTTACAGGCAGGGGACCAAGGGACAGCAATTGTGTCTGTTACTTTTCTACTGTTTCTCAGCCCCAAGTTCATCCTTCCACATTCTATACACTCTAATCTCTACGTGGCTGGAACTCTGCAAACTACATCACCCAGGGCCCTTAACCAGCTAGTTTCCTATTCGGCAAATAGGAGGCAGACAATGGAGAAGAGAAAGCCAAAGAAGGGGAAACAGACCCTTTCGTGCTTCCCCGTTCCTGTAGCTGCAGTCACCTCCAGACTCCAGCTTCTCTCCACACTTCCACTCCCAGTTTTTGCTTGTTTGTTTAGATGTTTTCACTGAAGTACAGTTGATTTACAATGTTTCAGGTGTACAGCAAAGTGATTCAGTTATACATATATATATATTCTTTTTCAGGTTCTTTTCCATTGTAAGTTATTACAAGATATTGAATACAGTTCCCTGTGCTATGCAGTAGGTCCTTGTTGTTTATTTTATATATAGTAGTGTGTTTTGCCACTCCCTCTCATGGGCAGCAGGGGCAGCCAGGTGGAGCTCTCTCCTCAGAACTCTGAGTGCCAACCCTGCAGGGCAGCCCCTCTGAGCACCGCATTCTGGGAGCCTCTTTGTTCCCTCAGCCTTGGGTGGTTGGTATTTCCTCTAGTTATCTCTAAATTCACTGCTAAGTTCCTTTTTGCTCTGGCAGCTTCCAACACGTGTACACTCAATTCTCTGTATTAAATCCTTCTTTCCGAAGGACCTATTATGGTGTCTATTTTTATGACTGAGGCTGGACTGATACAAAGATGTTGACTATCTGTCCAATATCACACAGCTTGTAAGCAGCACACTGATTAGGAAGCCCAGGTTCTCCACAGAAGTTTCATAGGCAGCTTTATCTGCCCTGCAGAGCTAGGGCCATAGCAGACAATCGATACAAATGTGTTAAAATGAATCCATTTCTTAGTGTCACGTCGTAATTATATTTTCATTAATAACAATAACATGTGTATAATGCTTTAGAGTTTGGAAGGGATTTCACAGCCATCACTTCCTATGATTCAGGAAAGAAATATATTATAGTTAAAGGTATAACCTCCGGAGTAAGATAGATAGTAGTTTAATCTTGGTTCTGCCATATAATAGCTGTGTGATCTCTGGAAAGTTACTGAACCTTGTTCTGAAACTTAGTTTTGTTATCTATGAAATATGGTTACTCAAACTATGCACCACATGTGATTGTTGTGATCATTTAATGTCATATAATATATAAATATATATATAAAACATGTCAAGGACTGTGTAGGGTCTGAGATTTTATCCTGCTTACAGCCTAACAAGTTAGCTTGTTAGTACTTCCTGCAGGCTGGCAGAAGACAGGAGACTCCTGGGTCAGAGACAAACAATGTTATTACTCAGGACAAAAGCATTAGCCAGTTTCATGTTGGTTTTCAGGTTTTGCTCACGCCTCCCAAGTCTCATAAGGATGAAGACTACTCTTTGTCTGGGGGAAACGTTACCTCATCTCTCAACTCGCTCCTTGAAAACATAGCCATGAGAAATGATCCAAGAGCCTTCAGAGCCTTGCATTTGGGGGGCAACCAGCAAGAACATGCAGCAATACTAAAAGGGGCTTTTAGTATTGGGGCTTCCCTGGTGGCGCAGTGGTTGAGAGTCCGCCTGCCGATGCAGGGAACACGGGTTCGTGCCCCGGTCCTGGAAGATCCCACATGCCGCGCAGCGGCTGGGCCCGTGAGCCATGGCCGCTGAGCCTGCGCGTCCAGAGCCTGTGCTCCGCAACAGGAGAGGCCACAACAGTGAGAGGTCTGCGTACCGCAAAAAAAAAAAAAAAAAAAAAAAAAAACCCAGTCATGAAGGAATACTTGCCCCAATTTAGAGTTGAGGAAAGTGGCTCAGAGACATGAAATGACTTGCTCAGTGGTGATACCCTTTGGGGAAGTGGTGGTTATGCGTCCAAAAATCAGAAGTCAAGACACCCAAATCCCACCCCCATTCCTCTCTAGCACAATGCCCATTGGTAAGGACAGGTGTCAAATACCATCAGTCCAGGACTGGCTAGATAGTTTGTGGGGCTCAGTGCCCCTATTTCTAGAATTCTTGAACTTTAGAAGCAGAGGGGACCTAAATATAATCTATTCTGCAGGTCCCCAGCTGTGTTTACCAGAGACATAGTTGTCCACTGAGCTCCCTCAGAGGCCACCAAGAGTGGAGGTGGGACACAGGAAAGGAAGATTGGGGAAAGCCTCCATCCAAGCAGCTCCACTTTTATTGGGGTTATAGATAAGATTACTTTCGATTTTTTTTTTTAAAGGAGGTGTATGCTCCTAGGAAATCTCAAATTTAACTCAACTAAAATTTGATTTTAAAAGTAGAGAAACTAAGGCCCAGAAAGGCCAAGTGATTTGGCCAAATTTACACTGTAAGTTACAGAACAATGTCTCACCCTTGCTCTCCTGGCTATCAGACAAATGTTCTTTCCACCAGGCTGGGGGTGGCCTCAGATAAGTGCTAAAGCTGTTATACAATGAGATGTGCTTCGAAAAGCAGATGGTACCAATCCACTACCAGAAAGCCATGCACTTTGAATTGCCTGGCCAGACACGACAATGACCTCTCCTACCAGCACATGCAACGGACTGCCTGAAGTCAGACAGCCTGGCGTGACTCTGAGACACTGCATAATGAGCTAGCTGATGTTCATTTATTCACGATTTCATTCAAATATTTAATGAGGGTTTATTATATACCAGGGACTGTGCTAACTGCCAGGAGTACAACTGTGAAAAATAAATTTTGATTAAGTTACTGAAACTTTCTTACTGATTCATTCAAAAATATGTACTGAGCACCAACCACGAGTTAACCACTGTGCAAGGGCATTGCCCTCAATGGGTTCCAGGCTAGTGGGAAAGAGGTAAATGAGAACTTATAATACAGAATAATAAGTATCAAACAGAGGTGCGTTGGTGAGTACATAGGTGCACCCCACCTGGCTTTGAGGGTCCAGAGAAAAGTCCTGGAAACACTCAAGATGAAGCTGAGATCTGAAGGAGAGGGAGTGACAGTAGCCCAGCTACCTCATCTGTAAAATGGGAATAATAATAATATCTTCCCCTCAGGGATGCTGTGAAGGTCCAAAGAGATATTCATGTGAAGCGTCCAGCCTGGCACACAGGGATGGCATTACATGTTACTTCTCTCCCTATCTTCATACACACAGGAGCTGACCAGGGCCTTCTGTCTGTCTGTCTGTGGCTGATGAACAAGGAAGTCAGCAGCCCACATAGGAAGAAATCTGGCTCCAGCTTCCTTAGCATCAGGGTCCAAACAAATAACCAGGCCCAGACACTGGCCTTGGAAAGGAGCCTGCACGGCTGGCCACTTCATTCAGGAATTTCACCCTGTGGCAAAGACTGTACCAAACACAGTTTTCCTCCTGAAGTGGCTTCCTCCCCCCTACCACCACCCGGCACCAAGTGATTTATGTCCCATTGAGGACCTTTTCCCCTTCATAGCCCATCTGGCCTTCCTGCCTCAGCCTGCAGGGCGGGTGTAATCCTGTGTTTGCAGCTTTACAGATGGTTTCTATGGAAATTATGACAATATTACAGTTATTGTGGAGCCACGTCACTGCTAATTGAACGAGGAGACGGGACTTGAAAGGGGAAATGTGGAATTAAATATCAACAACTTAAGTCCTTAGCAACAATGACTAGTTTTTCGTAATGTGGTTCCTACCCACAGTAACAAACAATAACAAACTAGTATTTTTCTTGTATTAACAATGTGAAGAAGGGTTATTTCTCAAATCCCTTCTGGAGATTACACAGAGAAGATGAAAATCAGGCCCCAAGCCAGTGCTTACTGGCAATAGTCAGAAATGAGAATCTCACTTATATGTGGAATCCTAAAAAAAAAAAAAAAAAAAAAAAAACCAAAAATACAATTCATAGATACAGAGAAACTGGCGGCTGTGGCCAGAGGCAGGGGAGGGCAAATGGGTCGAAGGGGTCAAAAGGTACAAACCTCCTGTTACACAATCAGTAAGTCATGGGATGTAATGGATGGCATGGGGACTACAGTTAATGCTACTATATTGTATATTTGAAAGTTGCTATGATGGTAGATCTTCAAAGTTCTCGTCACAAGAAAAAAAAAATCTGACAAAAGAAGAAATGAGAGCAAGGTAAAATTTTAGATAGAGGTTAGAGAATTGAGGGGTGTAACTTAAGTAACTGAATACTTCTAATTTCCACCATATCACACAAGACCAGGCTACAACTGCATAGGATTTGGTGTGGTTTGTTAACTGCTTTCTCTAATCATCAGAAGAGCTTTGCAGGGAACTGGGAAATAGAAATGCTTATTTAGGGAA
Source organism: Phocoena sinus (assembly GCF_008692025.1). Taxonomy (NCBI): domain Eukaryota; kingdom Metazoa; phylum Chordata; class Mammalia; order Artiodactyla; family Phocoenidae; genus Phocoena; species Phocoena sinus. The sequence goes on along the minus strand of NC_045765.1, from coordinate 48,158,339 downwards.
AAGGAGTGGTCAGCACCCATTAATGGTTCCCAAATGTTGAGGCGATAAAGCAGCCATAAAACCAGACCTCCACTGAGGGTATCTTGCCAGCACTGTTCTTTACTTTTCTTGTGGCCTGTATTTTCTTCCATGAGAGGTTTAATCTTTTCTTTTTGATCAACTACGTCCTGAGGTGTATTTAAGCAGGATTCTTTTCTTTGAAAGAGAAAATGCAAAGCTCTTATTCAGTTTGAAAAGCAACACAAGGTCACTGTAAAAAAAAAAATGTGAAAAATGTTCTGAAGAAATAGAAGAAAACATAAGTTAATCCACTATCCCACTGCTAAGATTTTGTTAAATTTCTGTTTACTTTTTTATTGTGGCTGAGAGTGTGGGTTTGGGGATTCAGACAGAATTCTGGCTTTGCAAACTGTTTGAGCTCATGCAGGTTACTGAACCTCTGTAAATCTATTTTCCTACTCAAGTTGTTGATGGTGACTTCCTTCAGAGAGTGGAGGGACTAACCCAGGAACACCTTCTCACGCCTCTATGCTTCCACAGCATTGTTTTTAATGGCTCTATAGTGTTCTGTCCTATGAATAGGCCATAAGTTATTTACAATGTCCTGCTATGAGTCAGGTGTTCTCTATATTTAATATTAAAATAAAAAGCGACTTCCTATAAATAATCTCTAGTCCTTCCTTTGCTTCCTATGTATTATTCAGCAGAGGGGTTCAATTCACCTAGTTTATAGCAAATACACTGTGCACATTTGACTGTGGTGAACATGAAGGAAGAGCAGCCAGGAGTGAGTGGTGGGTCCTGCCCTCACAGAGCTGAGCTAGTGTTTACAGTGGAAAGAGCGCTGGGCGGGGAGATAGGAAACTTGGGTCTTAGCTCCACCCTCCCCACCCCCTTCTCGTAAATGTGTGACTTGGGTATGTGACCTAATCTCTTTTTTCTCATTTGTAAAATCGATGTAATTAGAGAACTTCCCTCCAAGGTTTTTGTGAACAGAATTAAACTAATAAACGTAAAATGCTTTAAAAAGTGCCTGGCACAGCACCATTCACAACAGCCAAAAAAGCAGAAATGACCCAAATGTCCATTCGCTGGTGGATAGAAAAACCAAATGTAATATATCCGCACAATGGAATATTATCCTGCCGCAGAAAAGAATAAAGTACTGATGGGTGCCACAACATGGATGAACCCTGAAAACATTATGCTCAGTGAAAGAAGCCAGACACAAAAGGGCTTCCTAGTATATTTTTCCATTTATATGAAATGGCCATTACAGGCAAATCTATAGAGACAGAAAACAGATTAGTGGTTGCCAAGGGCTGGAGCGAGGGGGGCATGGGGACCAACTGCTTAATGGGTGGAGAGTTTCCTCCTGGGGTGATGGAAAAGTTCTGCAACTAGATAGTGGTCGTGACTATACAACATTGTAAATGGACTTACTACCACTGAAATGTACTTTAAAATGGTCAAAAATGATAAATTTTGTTATGCATATTTTACTACTGTTTAAAAAAAACAGTGCCTGGCCTGTAATAAGCACTCAATAAATTTTATTTTTCATCTTTATTCCCATCTTGAGCTCTCAGTTTTCCTATTTCTAAAGTGAAAGAGACAAAATGGTCTTCGAAACGGCTTCTAGCTCTGAGATTCTCCAGTCTAGTTGGAAAAATCTGTCTTGTGATAGAGAACTCTTTTCGTGAATATCCATTTCCTCCCCTCCCCGCCCTCTGACCTGATGCAGGCCCAGCTCCCCGCTTCTGAGCGCTCATTTTTTGAAGCTGCCACCACCTCTTCCACACGAACCCTTCAAGTACCTGACAGATCCCCGATTGCTGGTGACCCGGAAGAGGCTCATAGTGGACGCTCAGTAAATATCTGTTGGACCCACGAATGGTTGAGAGAATCAGTGAAGGAAACAGTGAGTGGATAGCCACTGACACTGCCTGCAGGCCTCAAGGGGAGCCAACTGCAGCGGAGCTCCTGACCCCTAAGGCAGGTTTCCTGAATGGTGAGCACACATCTTCCAAGAGGTAATAAACACCGGCCCAAGGATACCCTTTCCCTGAAAATTCCTAATCACCCTTCTATTGGACAAGCCATTATGTCAGCTCTCAAAGCTCCCCATTTTTAATCTGTTGACAGGTCTTAAGAGTAGGAGGGTGGTTCTCTTTCTGCTCAGGTTCAAGTAGGCAGAAGGAAATTAAAAAAAAAAAAAAAAAAGAGTGAGTGAGCCTAGCCTTCTCCCCGTTCACTTAATACTACCACCTTCTGTTAACATCTCCAGGAGGTCTTTTCCACAGGCCCCTCTCCTCTCTGCAGCTCCAAGCTGTTTCCTGCCCTCGCACCTCTCCTTTTTCGAGCACCCCAGTAAAGCTTGACCTCCTCCTTCCTAACTGTTCAGACTTCCTTTCTTTCTTTCTTGCTGTCGTGTCCAGGTCATCCCCCTCACCCTCTCCCTTTCTCCTGTCTGCTCTTTACAAAGCCTTGTCTCCACTTCATATTTCATTCTCTTAAAATAGCTTACATAGTTCTCCTCTCCATGGTCAGATATGTATTTATTTTTAATGACCTCCTCGAATCTCGGACACCCGGAAAGGGGGTCAGGTGTTTCCGAGCCTTTTAGATGATCTCGTGTAGTTCCTATACCTACTTCAAATTTCTACATCTTTTCCTATTGACAAGTTGCCATAACTCACTCTGCCATTCCAACATACACGCAAACACACACACACACACACACACACCTATGCCCCTTTTCTTATATTCAAGATCAGGGGTTAGCAAACTATTGCTCTTGGGTCAAGTCCAGTGCAACACCTGATGCTGCAAATAAGGTTTTATTGGCACACAGCCACAGCCATTCATTTACATATTGTCTATGGACAGCTTTGCTATACAGAGCTTAGTAGTTGGGACAGATAGCTTATAGCCTCAAAAGCCTAAAATATTTACTATCTGGACCTTTACGGAAAAAGTTTACAAACTCCTATTGTAGACAACTGAGTGACACCTAATCCTTTTATTTGCAGACACTTAGCTGAAAGCAAGCATTGCCAGATACTGTCTTCATTTCAAATCACCTCCACCCACTTCAAACTCCCTGCTCCCCACCTGTAATCTCACTGGCTTCCTGACTCTCCCTTGGTGGTGTGTAGAAGAAAACTGTATCTCTGGAAAGGTTTTCCCTCACTACCAATTATGTGACATATCATCATTTATCAACTGTATTATTTTCTTTCTTACTCAGTATCCATTTATCATACAATTTTCCATTTCATTGGCTTTATTTATTTCTATCTAAGTGACAGGATGTAGTCAGAGGAAAACAGCCCTTCCCCAGCCCACTTCCAACTCCCTGTAAACACTGCATCTTTTCTCTATGGTGGACATAGTCTAGCTTCTTGGAAATAAACCAAGTGATTCTGCCCTCAAAAGAGACTGTCATTAATAGTGGTGTGTGGGCTCCAGAGTCCTGCAGACCTGGATCTGAGCTCCATCTCTGCCACGATCCTTTGAATACTATCTGCCCTTAGCAAGTGCCTTTAAATCAGGTCAAGCAACCAGCAAGCCACAGCACCCAATAAAAATAATTATTAGACGAAAGTAAAAATAAACAAATGTGACCAAATCAAACTTACAAGCTTCTGTACAGCAAAAGAAACCACAAACAAAATGAAAAGACAACCTATGGACTGGGAGAAAATATCTGCAAACGATGCAACCAACAAGGGCTTAATTTCCAAAATATTCAAACAGCTCACACAACTCAACAACAAAACCACCCAATCAAAAAATGGGCAGGGGCTTCCCTGGTGGCGCAGTGGTTGAGAGTCTGCCTGCCGATGCAGGGGACACAGGTTCATGCCCCGGTCTGGGAAGATCCCACATGCAGCGGAGCAGCTGGGCCCGTAAGCCATGGCCGCTGAGCCTGCGCGTCCGGAGCCTGTGCTCCGCAACGGGAGAGGCCACAACAGTGAGAGGCCTGCGTACCGCAAAAAAAAAAAAAAAAAAATGGGCAGAAGACCTAAATAGACATTTCTCTAAAGAAGACATACAGATGGCCAACAGGCACATGAAAAGATGCTCAACATCGCTAATAATTAGAGAAATATAAATCAAAACTACAATGAGGTATCACCTCATACCAGTCAGAATGGCCATCATTAAAAAATCTATAAATAATAAATGCTGGAGAGGGTGTGGAGAAAAGGGAACCCTCCTACACTGTTGGTGGGAATGTAAATTGGGGCAGCTACTATGGAAAACAGTATGAAGGTTCCTCAAAAAACTAAAAATAGAGTTGCCATATGATCCACCAATCCAACTCCTGGGCATATATCTGGACAAAACTATAATTCAAAAAGATACGTGCACCCCAATGTTCATAACAGCACTATTCACAACAGCCATGACATGGAAACAGCCTAAATGTCTATCGACAGAGGAATGGATAAAGAAGATGTGGTACATATATACAATGGAATACTACTCAGCCATCAAAAAGAATGAAATAATGCCATTTGCAGCAACATGGATGGACTAGCAATTATCATACTAAGTGAAGTAAGTCAGAAAGAGAAAGACAAATACCATATGACATCACTTACATGTGGAATCTAAATTATGACACAAATGAACTTATCTACCAAACAGAAACAGACTCACAGACATAGAGATCAGATCAGACTTGTGGTTGCCAAGGGGAAGAAGGGGTGGGGTGGAGGGGGGGAGTTGGACTGGGAGTTTGGGGTTAGCAGATGCAAACTATTACATAGAAAATGGATAAACAACAAGGTCCTACTGTATAGCACAGGGAACTATATTAAATATCCTGTGACAAACCATAATGTAAAATAATATAAAAAAGAATACATATATGTATAACTGAATCATTTTGCTGTACAGCAGAAATTAACACAACACTGTAAATCAACTATTCTTCAATAAAGTAAATTTTACAAAAATAATTATTAGGCATTTGGTGCATTTCAAGACAACTATCTTGAGTCCCTCTCTACTTCTTCCTTCTTTTGCTCTATCTCCTGGTCTCCTTCTAGGGCCTCCTAGCTTCCAGTATTTTCTGCTTTAGCCACTGAGCTCACCTTTGGACTTGACCAAACTCTGCTTTCCTATTTCGATTCTGAGAGCCCCATCCTCTTACTCTCCAAAAAGTCTCACCAGTAGATATTTTATTCTGGATAATCCTCTTAGCCAAGCCAGTGCTAGGTGCTTGACCCCATTCAGAACTAATTCTTAGCTGCCACCACATACCAGGAGAACAGCAAAGTGGTATAAAAAGCAGTTGGACAGTCTAAGAGCTTAAATCCTACTTTGTCCATTTCTAGTTATATGACTACAGGAAGTCAAGTAATCTCTCTGAGATTCCGTTTCTCTCCCAGAATACGTAGCTATTAATACCTATTTTGTAGATTTATTTTAAGGGTTAAAGACAGCAGTACCTTGCATAAATTAGTATTCCATAAGTGGATCTTTGCATTAGAACACACCTTGAACCTCATATTTGTGCCCTAAACTCAAGGAAAAGTAAAATAACAATAGATTTTGGTGGGAACTACTTTGGTAGAGAAAAATTCTATTTTTTCATGGATCTCCTTTTACAACTTTAACTTTCTTCCTGTCTATATTTTTATCTCCAGCTAAGATTTAAAATCTTCTTCTTCCCATGTCTTTTACTTTGTCCCCATTTACCTGGCTTTGTGTCCCCTTAACCTCATCTGCTATTGAGCAATTTGGCCAAGACTGTACCCATGTTTCTTACAGAATTTACACAAAATACTCTCCTGGCTTTATACACTGCAGAATCCTGGCGCGTGAAGTTTCACATAGCAAACAACCATTCCATACTCAGTGTTCCTGCAGCTGAAAATGACCACACCACAGGTGTCCATTTCTAGGAACTTTCCACTGACCAATGGTAATAAAGTGAATATGCAAAAAGATTTAGCTAGCAGGAGGTCTAGCACTTCCTTATTTGCAGTAGCAAAAGAAGAGAAAGTAAAAATGAAGTCAAAACTGAAAACAAAAATATAAATGTCCAATTAAAAGGCATAAGTGATTAAATATGTGATGCCTCACAGTAGAGTACTATACTGCTATTATAAGTTATATTTTGGAAAATCTTTGATGCTCTGTAAAGACGCCATAATAACTTAAGTTTAAAAAAATAGTTTAGGGTTTCAGATCCAACATGTAAGGAGCTAAGAAGTTGCCACTCCATCCTGACAAGGAAAATGCTGAGCAAACTAACACACAAACAACTCTTAACTTGAGGACACGGGGAAAACCACTGCCCCCCAAACTGGAGAAAACAGGTGAATACAGAATCACAACTTACCTGAACAGAAAATCAGAAGCAAACACTACCAAGGGAACCAGTGCCAAGGTAGGAAAACCTGAACTGGGATTGATGAATTGCTGGAGGCTCAGCTTGGACAACTCTGAGAGTTAAAAACTTCAGGGGACCCAGTTATCCAGTTAACAGAGAACCCTCACAGTTCTGTGACTGTTACCTCCAAGAGCTTCCCCTGGTCCTCAGAGTGAAAAATCAGAGAAAAATCCCCTGCTGCTTCTGGCAGGGGGAGGAGAAAAAGAACCCTTTTGAAATACACCAGAGCTTTCTGTTCTTAACAAGGCCTGCCTTCAGAAGTAACTAATTTATCAGAGCCTAACCTCCCTGAGGGGGAGGAAGAAATACCCAGCACTAGCCACCTCCAGCCTCCTGTGTGGGAGAAGGAAAATAGGCAACTCCAGCCCCCTCCAGCCATCCTGTCCCACCTAATAGGTGGCAGGGAAGGACTCTGAAATTGGTGAAGTTCACAGTTCAGAGGCACAGGTTCACCAAAAGACTGAGACCTAATCATAGCACTACAGAATGCTTCCCCTACATCCACATCTTACCACCACATTAGAAAAGGTCTATTTATTGTAGTTCCTTTTACCCAGTACATTGTGTCCAGTTTTCAAAAAAAAATAACAAGGCAGGGACTTCCCTGGTGGTCCAGTGGCTAAGGCTCCAGGCTCCCAATGCAGGGGGCCCTGGTTTGATCCCTGGTAAGGAAATTAGATACCACATGCCACAAATAAAGAGTTTGCGTGCTGCAACTAAAGATCACACATGCTGCAACAAAGATCCTGCATGCCGCAACTAAGACCCAGCACGGCCAAATAAATAAATAAATATTTTTAAATAATAATAATAAATAATGAGGCATACTAAAAGCAAAATAAACAAACCAACAAAAAAATGCCCCACAGTTTGAAGAGATTGAATAAGCATTAGAAACAGAGTCATATATGTCAGGAATGTTGGAATTATCAGACAAGGAATTTGGAAAAAGTATGATTAATATGTTAAGGGTGTCAATGAAAAAGGTAGACAACATGCAAGAACAGAGATATAATATAAGCAGAGAGATGGAAATTCTAACAAAGAATCAAAAAAAATTGCTAGAGAACAAAAACACTGTAACAGAAATGAAGAATGCCTTTGATGGGCTCTTTAGTAGATTAGATACAACTGAGGAAAACCTGAACTCTGAATTTGAGGTTATAACCACAGAAACTTCCAAAACTGAGGAAAGAGAAAAAAGACTGAAAAAGAAAAAAAAACCAGAAGAGAATATCCAAGAACTTTGGGACAACTACGTAAGGTGTAACATGTATGTAATGGGAATACCAGAAGGAGAAGAAAGAAACAGAAGCAATATTTAAAGCAATAATGACTGAGAATTTCCCCCAAATTAATGTCAAGACACCAAACCACAGATCCAGGAAACTCACAGAATGGTAAGCCAAAAAAACAAAGCAAACAAATGAAAAAACTACACCTAGGCATATCATATTCAAATTTCATTAAATCAGAGATAAAAAAATCTTGAAAGAAGCCAGAGGGAGTAAAAACATCTTACCTACAGAGGAGCAAAGACAAGTACTGCATCTGACTTCTCAGAAATGATGCAAGCAAGAAGAGAATGGAGTAAAATACTTAAAGTACTGAGAGAGAAAAAAAAACAGACTAGAAATCTGAACTTGCAAAATATCCTTCAAAAGTGAAGGAGAAGTAAAGACTCTCTCAGACAAACGAAAATTGAGGGAATCTGTCGGCAACAGATCTGCCTTGTAAGAAATGTTCAGAGAAGTTCTTCGAAGAGAAGGAAAATGATATAGCTCAGAAATCTGGATCTACATAAAGACAGAAAGAGCACAGGAGAAGGAACAAGTGAAGACAAAAAAAAAATTTTTTTAATTGATCTAATATGTAACAATTTGTTCAAAATAATAATAGCAAAAATGTATTCCTTTATTTATTTATTTATGCTTATATATAAGTGAAATGAATATCAGCAATGACACAAGGAGCAGGTGGGAAGAAATGAGAATATTTGGTTACTATATGGCACTTGTACTACCTGTGAAGCAGCACAGTGTTATCTGAAAAGTAGACTTGGGTTAGTTGTAAATGTATATTGCAAACTCCAGTGCAACCAATAAGAAAAGTAAAAAAGAAGTATAACTGATATGCGAAGAAAACAGAGAAAATGGAGTCACATAAAATGCTCAATTAAAATCACAAAAGGCAAAAAAAGAATGGAAGACAAAAATAAGAACAAAGAACAAGGACAACAAGTAGAAAACACTAACAAATACAGTAAATATTAACCCAACTATATCAATAACCATTTTGAATGTGAATGGTCTAAATGCACCAATTAAAAGACAGATTGTCAGAGCTGATCAAAAAACACAACCCAGCTATACGTGGTCTACAAGAAATCAACTTTAGATATAAAGACACATATAAACTAAAAGTAGATGAATGGAGAAAAACATACCATGCTAATACTAATTAAAAGAAAGCAGGAGTAGCTGTATTAATTTCAGAGCAGACTTCAAGTAGGAAAGTTATCAGGTATAAAGAAGGGCATTACATAATGATAAAGGGGTCAATGCTAAAGGAAGGCATAACAATTCTTAATGTATACATGCCTAAAAACAGAGCATCAAAGTATGTGAGGCAAAATCTGATAGAATTGCCAGGAGAAATAGATAAATCCACTGTTAGACTTAGAGATTTTAACACCCCTCTATCCAAAATGGACAAATCCAGCAGGCAGAAAATCAATAAGGACATGGTTGAACTCAACAGGACTATCAATAAACTAGATATAACTGATAGCTACAGACTATTTCATCCAACAACAGCAGACTATACATTCTTCTCAAGCTCACACAGAATATTCACCAAGATATACCACATTCTGGGCTATAAAGCATACTTTAACAAATTTAAGAGAATAGAAATCATATAATATTTATTCTCAGACCACAATAGAATTAAACTAGAAATCAATAAGAGAAAGATAGCTGGAAAATCCCCCAAATAATTGGAGATTAAACAACACCCTTCTAAGTAACACACGGGTCAAAGCAGAAATCTCAAAAGGAATTTTAAAATGTTTTGAGCCAAATAAAAGTGAAAATACAACATATCAAAATCCGTGGGATGCAATTAAAGCACTGCTTAGAGGGAAATTTATAACACTGAATGCATATATTAGAAAAGAAGAAAGATCTAAAATAAATAGTGTAAGCTTCCATCTTAAGAAACTAGAAAAGAAAGACAAATTAGATCCAAAGTAAGGAGAAGAAAAGAAAGAATAAAAATTAGAACATAAATCAAAAAAAACAGCAATAGAGAAAATTAAACGAAAAGCTGATTTTTCAAAAAGATCAATAAAATTGATAAGCATCTAGGCAGGATAATTAAGGAAAAAAGAGAAGACATAAATTACTTATATCAAAAATAAAAGAGGGGACATCACTAGAGACCCCATGTACACTAAAAGGATAATAAGGGAATATTATGAAATACTCTACACCCATAATTTTTATAACCCAGATGAAATGGACTAATTCCTTGAAAGACACAATCCGCTAAAACTCACACAAGAAGGAATGGACAATCTGAACACTTAATGGTGAGAAACTCTAAGGAACTGACATTATCCAACTTCAACACTTACAGTAATCAAGACAGAGTGGTTTTGGCAAATGGATAAAGAAATAGATTAATGGATCAGAATAGAGAACCTAGAAATAGAACCATATAAATACAGGCAACTGATCTTGGACAAAGGAACAAAGGGAATACAATGGAGCAAAGATAGTCTTTTTCAACAAATGGTGCTAGAACAACTGGTCATCCACATGCAACAAAATGAATCTAGGCACAGATCCTATACCCTTTACAAAATTTAACTCAAAATGGATCACAAACCTAAATGTATCAATAAAACGAAAAATTCTAAACGCCTAGAAAATCAGATAGAAGAAAACCTAGATGACCTTGGGTATGACAATGACTTTTTAGATACAACAACAAAGGTACAATCCATGAAAGAAATAATGGGTAAGCTGGACTTGATAAAATTTTAAAACTTCTGCCCCACAAAAGAAAATGTTAAGAGAATTAGAAGCCACAGACTGGGAGAAAATACTTGCAAGAGACACATGAGATAAAGGATTCTTATCCAAAAAGTACAAAGAACTCTTAAAACAATAAACAATAATAAAATGAACAACCCAATTTAAAAATGGGCAAAAGACCTGAACAGACACCTCACAAGAAGAAGATATACAGATGACAAGTAAGCATATAAAAACATGTTCAGCATTGCACATCATTAGGGAATTGCAAATTAAAGCAACGATGACATACTACTACACACCTATCAGAATGGCGAAAATCCAAAATAGCGATAACACTAAATGCTGGCGAGGATGTGGAGCAAAAGGAATTCTCGTTCATTGCTGGTGGGAATACAAAATGGTACAGCTACTTTGGAAGACTTCTTACTTCTTCTACTTTGGAGATTTCTTACAAAACTAAACATACTCATCATATGATCCAGCAATCACACTCAACTTACTCAAATGAACTAAAAATTTATGGCCAAGACAATGGACTTGAGGACACGGGTGGGGGAGGGAGAAGCTGGGGCAAAGCGAGAGTAACATCGACATATATACACTACTGAATGTACAATACTTCGCTGGTGGGAAGCAGCCGCATAGCACTGGGAGATCAGCTCAGTGCTTTGCGATGACCTAGAGGGGTGGGATAGGGAGGGTGGGAGGGAGACGCAAGAGGGAGGGGACGTGGGGATATATGTATGCATATGGCTGATTCACTTGGGTGTATAACAGAAACTAACACAGTATTGCGAAGTAATTATACTCCAATAAAGATTAAAAAATAAATAATAAATAAATAAAAGAGAAAAAAAATTATGTCCACACAAAAAGCTGCAAATGAATGTTTACAGCAGCTTTAAGTCCTAATTGCCAAAACCTGGACACAGCTAAAATGTCCTTCAGTGAATGTATAAATAACCTGTAGTTAATCTAGACAATGGAATGTTTAGTGCTAAAAAGAAATGTGCTATCAAGCCATGAAAGGACACAGAAGAAATTTAAATGCATATTACTGAGTAAAAGAAAGCAATTGAAAAGGTTAGATATTATATGATTCCAACTGTATGACATTCTGGAAAAGGCAAAACTATAGAAACAGTAAAAATATTTATAGTTGTCAGGGGTTAGAGGAAAGGGAGGAATAAACAGGCGGAACACAAAGGATTTTTAGGGCAGTGAAAATACTCTGTGTGATACTGTACTAATGGATACATGTCACTATACATTTGTCAAAATCCACAGAATGCACAACACCAAGAGTGAACCCTAATGTAAACTATGGACTTTGGGTGATGAGAATGTGTCAATAGGTCCATCAATTGTAACAAATATACCACTCTGGCGGGGGAAGCTGATAATTGAGGAGGCTATGCAAGAGTGGGTGCAGGAGAAATATGGGAAATCTCTGTACTTTCCACCCAATTTTGCAATGAACCTAAACCTGCTCTCAGAAATAAAGTTTATTAAATGTTTTAAAAAGTGGTAAAAAAAGCTGTTTAAAAACAGATAATACCGCATGTTTCCACTTTTATTTTGGAGTAAAGAAAATACACTCTTGTGTTAATGGCAGTTTTCTCTGAGAGATTATGACAAAAGGCAGTTTATGTTTTCCTAACGTGCATCTATTTGGTTCACCTTTGTTCCTCTAACATTAGTTTTTGATTGCTCACCTACATAGCTGGTGCTCAGTAAATGTTTTTGAATCAATGAGAAAAGAGAAAATTAGTGCATGAAGGGAGATTTGGGGACTCCTCATCATATTTATGGTGACCCTTGTTATCCACACCCCAGTGGCCCAACCCCAGACATATATTTATAAAGAGCACACTGAGCAGTAGCCATCATCTGGCCTGCAGCCTCATCACAAGCCTTCAATGGTTTGAAACTTTTCTCTTAGATGTTGGTCCATAAAAGACGACATGTCCCTGAAGAACTCAGGCTGACAGTGAACTCATTAATGACTGTTATATTGATATTAGAACCACTGACTGCTATGGCTTTGTTCCAAAGATCATAGACTTACAAGCACTCACCCAACTGGGTAGGCAAGATGAGCCACCAGGGTACAAGAAAAAAAATCACGATTTATATTTATGATGATATCTCTTCTTTTTTAGTTTGTACTTTTCTTTGTATCTAATAATGTCATAAGATATTAATATATTATTTGTATATGTAATTTATATATATGTACATGTGTGTACATATATGTACATACACATATATAGAAAGAGAGCATATGCTCAAAAAATTTTTGCATAAAGGTACACAATCAGAAAAGTTTATAGACCACTGGTCCAGCCCCTTCATTTTAGAAAGGAGGAAACTAAAACTCAGAGAAAAGGGAGGTACCTTTCCTAAATTGTATAGCTAGCTGGATAAAGGAAGCTAATGCTTTATCCAGTTGTCTTTTTTTCTGCCTCATCTCACTGTTTTTTTGATGGTGTTGAACTATTTTTTGAATGCCATGTGAGTCCACGTTAAGAGTACAGATATATTTTAACATGACATTTTCCTGAAAGTTTAGTTTTTTAAAAGTGCTTACACACCCAAATAGACCTTCTGCCTCCTCTTGCAAAAGAAGGGCTGAACTTGCATTCAAGGATTCCATTCCCCTCGGCCAGATTTCCTCTTCCTAGGAAGCTTTATCCACTGTCTCACAGGAACATTATTTGATTACTGGAAACTAATCATAAAGAGAATCAGCTATAGAAATCACTCACAGAAAAGTATCACAGACCAACCTCTGGCTTCCAAAACATTACTTACAAGAGCCGTCAGCAAAACCTTGTCTCCAGGGCCCATTACTTTGAGGGAACTCTGCCAATCGCAGCATTACTTAGAAGGCACATTTTTTATGTCCCTCAAATGCCTACTGTCAGACTAAACTAAAGTTCTGAATGGTTTCAAACACACCCAAGTTTGGCTAAGTAAACGTACTCCCAGATTCAAGTGTGGCCTGAGGGCCAGGTAAGTAAGAACTTCTTTTCCCAGCCTGAGTGCAAACTTTAGTTTGTCCGAGCAGCCTTGTAAAATTCATTTACACTACAGCGTTTCGATCTGGATGACTAGAGAGGCCTTTATAAGCCTAGAATTCTATTGCCAGCTGTCTTCCTTTGTGTAGGTTAAGGAGGAAGACTTCAATTTCTCTGAATCATTTTGAAAACCATCACCAGGACAACAAAGACAAACGGTAAAAGGTAAGAGGCACAGCTCATTTGTTTCAAATCCTCTCCTCCTGGACCCCAAAGCCCTGCTGACTTCATAGGGAAAAATCTTGCACAAAAGTGGCCCACGTGAGAAGCGGGGAACTAGAAATGACCCCCAGTTCCCGAAAGGGAGTTATCAATAGACCCACCTAATCATAATGTCTTTACTTTTGTTTTCACTGGATGACAGAGTCTGCAGAATCATTTGCTCTTGGCAAACTATATATCATAATTCTCCTCCCTTTAGTAATTTCCTCACTGCTAGAAGTGATTTCCTTTCTGCATGCATGGAAACCATCTTGACAAATGGTGAAAAAAATATTTACTTTTCACTTAGAACTGCTTTTTTATGTACTGACTGTCAAAAATCATAAACAAAAAGTTGTGTTGAAGAATTTGGCAATATGAATGCCTATCATGAGAAAAATGTAAATACATAATTTAATAAGGTGTTTACAAATAGATCCAGAACCACAATAGAAAGAGCCAGTGATACCTCAAACCTGGAACATGGCATTTGGAGTATAACTCAGTGACATTTTTTACATTTTTATTCTGCCAAACACTTTTGCTATTTAACCCTTTCATAATTTATTCTTTTATTAACTAAACTCATTTCCTTCAGGTGGGAATTAATAACTAGGAATGCTAGAGACAAAGCATATTTTAATTTTATCATGATATTTTAAAAACCTCTTTCTATAGCTTCAAAACCAACTTGGAAGAATAAGGATTTTGCAGCAACTGTTCTCAAAGACTGAGCAACTGAGCTCCAAGAATTCTGAATAATGGACTGGCAGGGAGATGGAGACGGTTTCTAAGGTGTATGTAGTGGGAAGGTCCGTCCTTGCCTTGCATTACGGTAACATGTCCGGAAAAGACATAGATAAAGAGATAGAGATAGAGATGTCAGGCACATAGAAAGTGCTCAAAAAGAGATATTTATTATCAAATCTGCAGATAGTCCAAAACTGGAGTAAGGGATATTGTACTATAGAATTAAGCTTCAAAATTATCATTATAATAGAAAAATAAGCAAAATGGTGATGAATATTACAGAGGGAAAAAATAAAATCCTGCCGTTAAAATATTTTTTTCCTTTTGGTTTTGTTTTAAGTTCAACTGTACCAACATAGTATGTAGATATCCTGGCTTATGTGGAAAAGTTTCTGAAGGCTGAATGACATGGAGTTTATTATGGAGACAACAGTAGGACTTGGATTAATGAATTATTATGTGTAATCTTTACTACAGAAACATATGTTGTGTATAAATCACGGAAAGTAACTAGCCTAATGCATTTTGCCATGGCCATATCCCATCTAGAACACTGTGTTCAGTTCTGGGCACTATATTTTCAAAAGAATCTTTACAAAATATAGTATAACCTGAAAAGGAAATCCAAGTGATAAAAGGCTCATACAATGCAGAGCTGAAGAAGCTAGGAATAATAAGGCTAAAAAAGAGAATTTTAGCAAGAATGTGATAATTGCTCTAAAACATATAAAAGGCAGTAAAAATCAATGAGTAACAGTAACAAACATGTATTGAGCACCATACGCAAAGTAGTCACTGTTATCTGCATTTTGCAAAAGAGAAAAACTAAGGCACAGAGAATAAGTTACACATTTATGGTCACATAATTTGTAAGTGTTGAGCCAGTTTTCATCCCACTAATGCACCCCAGATCTGGGAGAGATCTTAAAGCTATTTCCCAAATATTTCTAACCTCTATCTTACAGGATCCCAGTAAGACTGTACTTTCTCAGTTCTTCTGAAGTTGGACATGGACTGATGATTTGCTCTGGCCCATGAAATATGAGCATAAGTCATGCTCGTGGCTTCAGTGTGGGAATTTAAGAGTCTGTGAGCAATTTACCACGTGCTTTTCCCACCATGGATGTGAGGACATGGGACCTCCATCAATCTAGGTCTCTGAGGAGCAATAATGAACAGAGCAGCCCTGCAGATCCATCACAGACAAGGAGCAGGAGCAAAAAACACTTATTGTTTGATTAAGCCACTGAGATTTGGGGACTGTTTGTTACTGTGGCATTACCCCACCTTTTCTGACAGATGCACAAGCCTACATGCCTAAAATGATTAAGATATCTCAGAATAAGGAAACATAGTTATTCTTATATTTCCAGTGGTCAGAACTGAGAATAGTTTGTAGAAACTGCAGGTGGTAGACTTGGGCTTATTTAATTTTTTTAACATCAAGTCATCCAAAATGGCTTCATGAAGAAGTGAGCTCCCTGAAAATGGCAGTATTTAAACAGAGGCCAGATGATGATTTTGTACCTATGTAGCAAAAGAGATGGCTTCGTTAAGGGGGTTTTATCAAACTTTTATCCAGCACCTCCCAAGTGCCAGGCATTTCAGCCACAAAGATAAATGCAAACACCCGATCCCTATCCTCAAGGAGATAATCAAGTTCAGAAGTAGATAACCTCTGCTGTCTCTTCTAACAGTGTGATTCAACCAAATTAGAGATAATAACATGGTCTGGATGAAGCTGAGAGCAAACCCAAACTTAGAAATAACCATGTAGCACTAGAAATCCTGGTTGTATGATTATTTTTCAATTAAGAGGCAAAAGTACAGGGTTTGCAAAAGGAAGGAAAACGAAAGACTTATTGGGTTTAAAAGAGGAACATTTTCCCTTTCTCTAGTTACCATTCTTAAATCTTGCAAACCAGGCATATTATCTGGCTTACATCAGGGGTGTTCCAGCAAAGGGAATAGCACTGACTCAGGGCAACTGTTACCGACCTTTTCCATCACCTCTCCCACCCCTTAGAGTCAGAAAGGGAACATTTCAATACTGATCAAAGTCAGACCTGAAGAGAGGCAACAACCTTTCCCTAGGGCCATTCTTCAGCTTAGAAATCAGCCAAACCCTTTCCAAAAGATCAGAAGATTTTCCTAGAAGGGTATTTGAGCAAGGCCTAGAGAAATCCCGTATACTAAGGATGATGTGAAAATCACAAACTAAGTAAGTGATTCCAAGACACAATGACATTGTTCCCCAAAGGCACCTTAAAACAGTACTGATTTCGGTACTTTCTTTCCCACTATTAATACTTAAAGCTTTATTATTTTTAAACTTCCAAAATTCACACAGTGCAGAGAAGTCCTGTCCTTTCACTGGCTCGCTGCATTTTAATGGAAAAACATCTAAAACTTGGGTTAGCATTAACTGTAATAGTTCTCAGGCAAACATTTCCATTTCAGGTTATTATTCATAACAGTATTAGTGCAGTATAATATATGCAGCTAGATTTTGCAGCCATTATCTAGACAAGGGTGAGGTATCTGATTACTATTGTTCCCCAACTCAAAAGCGTCCATCTGAACTCTGAATACTCCAACTCTGCCCAGGCCCTGAATTTTCTGGACTATGGTCCTGATTTTCTATGAAACAAACAAATAAATCAGGGCAAGCTGGGTTTCAGTGCCATATCTTAAGTCAGCTCAGTGTGACATGAGTTTCTGAAAAACACACACACAAGAAATTGGCTTTGGCACAAGGAAAAGCAGCAGGGAACTTGCAGCTCGTGCTAGTTCAATGTGTACCCTTAATCCTCTCGCCTATTTTTTAAAAAATACAATTAATACTCTTCCAAAGACAGCTGGATCCCCAGTCTTGTACCAAGCTACCTACACAAATATACTCTTTACAAACAGAGACGTGAAATGTCGATCTAGGACAGAAGAGAGGCATGGGGTTTTGGGTGTTTAGTCTAGTGGCTCCACACTCAAAAGTTTCAGGGACAGAGCTGATGTCGGAAGAGCGAGAGGGGAGACCGCCCACCCTGTACTTTCATCCGGGTACTATGGAGATGACCCCATTTTCCCAGGACCAGTCTGCCCTCTGCCCTGGTGACCTGGGTTGAGATTTAATCTAGAGTCAGAGGGGAGACCGAGACAATTGTGCTAATGGGTACTCAGACCTAGAGAAGGGCTGGAAATCACTCAGCCCTCCTGGGCTGGCCCGGCTGACACACCCACACAGAACCGATGGCCCGGGGATGCGGCAGGGAGGCGAGGGGACCCACGCACCCCGTCCCGCGCGCACTAAGATGCTACAGTTGAAGACACGCGCGAATAATCCAGACCCGGGCCGGGAGGGCTCGCTGCACTCAGAGGAGGATGCCCTTTTCCTCCCCCTAGTCCTCCATCCCCTTGCAAAGTGAGCAGGAGAAAGTTGTGCCTGGGCCATGGCGCCCCGGGCTGGGAAGGGAACGAGGGCAGGCGGAGAGGAGATCCTGGCCCACCTACCTTGTCCTTGGGGCCGAGGTTCTGCAAAACCTCCTTGCCCGTGGCGCTCCGGATCTCCACCCCAGCGGGAGCGGGCGACGTGGGCGCGGGCTCCCGGCTCTCCTCTCGGCCTTGGCCCCGGCGCGGTGTGTCCCCCTCGGCGCCGGACCGGCTCCCCGAGCCTCGGGCGCTGCCCTGGCTGCTCCGGGGAGTCTTCGCGCCCCGTTGCCCCACGCTCAGGGCATCGAAATCCAGCGTCTTGCTCTCGAAGGCGCCCTCCACGTTGCAGAACATGCCGCCGTACTTCTGCCGCGGGACCTGGTCGGTGGTGCCCGGCCTGGCCAGGTACACGGGCAGATCGTCTTCGTGGGAGCTGTCCCAGCCTCTGCGGCCCGAGGCCATGGTTGGATCGCGACAGTGGCCCACGGGTCCTCTTCCCGAGAGGCGGAAAGGGCAGCCGCCGGCAGCGTGCGCCGAGCCACAGTGATTGGGGAGGGAGGAGGCGCCTGAGCCTTCGCGCCAGAGGCGGCAGTGCTGCTCCGGTTCCTGCCAGTCCCCTGCGAGCCCCGAGCCAGCGAGCGCGGCGCGGGGGCCGGAGCGGCGGCGTGTTCTGCTCGCCCGCCTCGCCCGCCTCGCCCGCCCTCCCGGCCGCACCTCCTGCGCGCCCAGACCCTAACGTGTGGCCTCCCGCGATCACGCTTCCCCGCCGCCCATCCAAAGGAGAAATCCAATTTGGCGCGCGCGCGCACACACACACGCACGCTTCCCGCTCGCCCAGCAACCCTCAGATTCACCCTCAAGAACTCGCCTCGCTCACACGTGCGCACAAACCCTGCTTTATACACACTCACTCCGGAGTTGGCCTTCCAAACACAAGTCTCTCTGCCCTACTAAAGTGAAGAAACCTTGTTGACTCAGGTGGGTTGATTTAAAAGCCAAGTCTTTCCTGATTTAGAGCCACACACATGCACAAACTCAGATTTACCAGACTCACAATCCCAGACCTGTCTCATCCTAATCTTAGAATTGTCTCACAATTGCTCCCAGTTCTAGAATCTGCCTCACAAACCTGCACCCTCACATAATGAACTCCTGAATTATTGGTTTACAGAGCCCTACAGACAGACCAGCTTACTTCACTGACAATCACAAAAACCTGTAACTGACTCACACATTTCAACCCATTCTTACTTCATATCTACCGCCCTAGATTTTGCTTTTCATCCACCCTTAATTTGCATCACACACAATTACACAACAGATCAGACTTGCCTTGCAAAATACTCTTCATACCCTGTCTTCATAGCACAGCCCCCTGGCTGATACCTCACTTACTGAGGCCAGAACTGTACCCCTGACCTCACACAAGGGTCCAGATTTACCTCAAAAATGGACAACCAAAGACTTTGCTGTTCCTGTTAGCTGACACACACACAGGTTTTACTCGTGCTGGTGCACACTCTCACAACCTCATCCTCTTCTCCACGTCCACCCACATGCACTCTAAGCCAGACTTCGCCACATAAACACAGAGTCCACAAACTGCAGAGCTCACGTCGTAGGTGCCCACACAGCCTAAACCCTGAACCTGTAACGCTCACCTTCAACTGCGCCCCGTCTCAGAAATTCACTCATGCGGTTATTCAGTCTTCCAACGTGAACTGTGTGCCTACTATGCTCTTCAGAAGGTACTGGAGCAACAGTGTGAAACGAGGCAGATGGAGGCCTGTCTCCAGCAAGAGTGTACACTACAACCACCCATCTGGGTAGCTCAGTCATTCACTAATCTGCCCAACTTCATCTTCTGAATTCTCCACTACATCATAAGCTCCATGAAGGCATATACCGCATCTGTTTAGTCTACCTTTGAATATCTTGAGTCTAGAGCATCTATAGGCACCTAAGGTACTCTGTAAATCCTTTTTGAATGAATGGATAATGATGACAATAATAAGAACAATAGGGAACATTTATGATGTGGTTGCTGAGTGCCACTCATTAATGTAATTGTTTCGCATATATGTATTAATTCATTTAATGCCCATAAGCATCTGGCAGGCCTCTCATGCACACAGAAAGGATGTTTAAAGGCATCTGCACTGAAGTTGATGAACTGAAACTCTGAACTCCAATATGGGGGGGAATTAGGATATTGGAAAATGGGATCTCGCTGAAAGGCCTGTACAAGCCTTGGAGGTTTGAGGGATGGAAGTTGACATGAACTCAGATCAAAGCCAAGTATGTTGACACAAGTTATACTTATCCCGAGTGAGGAGAAAGACACTTAAAAACTGTCTGTGTTCTATCACAATTACTCGTGATTTCTTAAGCTGACTTCCTCTGGGCAGCTGCTCCTTTTTTTTTTTTTGTGGAACGTGGGCCTCTCACTGTTGGGGCCTCTCCCATTGCGGAGCACAGGCTCCAGACGCGCAGGCCCAGCAGCCATGGCTCACGGGCCCAGCCGCTCCGCAGCATGTGGGATCTTCCCAGACCGGGGCACGAACCAGTGTCCCCTGCATCGGCAGGCGGACTCTCAACCACTACGCCACCAGGGAAGCCCCAGCTGCTCCTTTTTAACAAATGCTGGTTGATGATGGATAGACTCCGAAATTCATGTGAGAAATCAGGGAAACAGGCCATTCCCTCCCTCTTTGCTCCCATAGGTTACTTCCCCCCTCCTCTTTCCTATTGCTCTCATCTTTCCTCCTTTCATTAATTCACCTACAGACCGTTAGTGGGACACTTGCTATGTGTCCAGCATTGTCCTGGGTTCCTCCTCTGTGGAACATAATTCTAGTGGCAGGGAACTGACAGTAAGTAAGAAAGATTAGGTCGGATAGCCACAAGAGCTATGTAGAAAATAAGATAGCCAACATTTTAACTGGCT
Organism: Phocoena sinus; assembly: GCF_008692025.1. NCBI lineage: Eukaryota > Metazoa > Chordata > Mammalia > Artiodactyla > Phocoenidae > Phocoena > Phocoena sinus. The sequence goes on along the minus strand of NC_045765.1, from coordinate 48,137,483 downwards.
GATCAGGAAAGACTTGAAATCTTCCCCATCTGACTCTCTATAAACGCCACTGGCACCTTCACCATCAGCAAGGGCAACGGTAAAGATATTAGCTAACATTTATTAGGAATTTATTCTGTGCCAGCCTAAGGATTTCCACTGCGTCTTGATTAATCTTAATAACGCTACAAGGGAGGTGCCATTATTTTACTAGTGAAGAAGCTGAAGCTCTGAGTAAATGCCCAAGTTATGACAGAATCATAACTGGAAGCAAAGTATGGGCCAAACGTCCAAGGTTTCCTTCGAGACAAGCACATTCTGAATGTAGATGCAGGCTTGTCTGTGCTCCCACGTGTGGGCGCAGATAAGCCCCATTTTTAGAGCTGCATTGCCTCATGACTAGTCTGTTGCAATGTGTATGCTCCATAATTACATTTGTTGATGAAACATCACATTTAAGAGTCAACAGCTGCATATGCACATATGTGTTTAATTAAGAAAGCCAAGCAGTCTTGAAATGAAGACTGAAATGGGAACGGTTGATCTGACTCCAGTTCTGCAACTATGTGGCCTTAGGCCAAGCATCTTACTTAACTTCTAGATGTCTTTCTCCTTCATATTTACCTCACCCACTTGACAGGATTATTAAGGACTTCATTCCTTGAGTAAAAGACATTGTGCTGAGAATTCCATATGCATTGCCTTAACCTTCCTAACAACCCCATACATTGGGGATGATTATTCTCATTTTACTGGTGGGGAAAACGAGGCCTAGACAAGTTAAGTCCCTTGCCCAAAGTATCACGCCTAGTACTTCAAGCTAGAATTCATATCCTCTACCAGCTAATTCAGAGCCTGTGCTCTTAAAAACCACTCCACAACAGAGTTTTCTTGTAAGAATCCAAAGAGACAGTTAAAGACTAAAAGTAAGATGTTAACAAAGGAAATTATTCTAAGCACCCCCAGCTGTTGTTGGGCAGAAGTTAACTTTAATTAAGACAAACATTCACATAAAGAAATATCCTACCAATGTCCACCCAACGAAGGCCTTAGCCCTATGAACACATGGTGATTTTGTTACATCTCTGCCTGGTAAGGTAGAGGAGACATTACTTAAGGCAGTCACAAACATAGGAGCACCATTATGTCTATGGCCACCTTAAGTCACTTCCTAGTGAAAAATTTATCCAAAACCATATGCAAACAGGAAACTATTTCTACAACATGGGCAACAAAATAGAGCTTTCAACTTGTCACACACCAGATCAAATTTGCATTTCCTGTAACTGCAGTAAATGACTTGCCACTTTGCATTGAGATGACTTGTGAAGCGAGCCCATTGCATATCCGATTATAACTTTAGGGCAATGTATTCCGGAGCTGTCTTCTATTACCTATAGATCAGAAGAAGGCAGAGAGACTTCTAGACGGTAAGCAATGACATGTGTGGAGCAATCCCAATACAGCAGAGGCTAGGATACCTTTTATGCGAAATAAACTGCACTGCAGTCTTATAAGGCAAAAATCTACCCAACAGAAGATAAAATGTTAATACTCACTAAGGCTGTGCCTCCATACTCAAAACAAGGAGAAGATAGAGGATTTATGCAGTTTACTTTGACTCAACAGTGAATTTAAATATCTCTGATCAGAACCCACCCTCTGTCTTTTCCTTCCTTGAACTGCAAGAATTTGAACCTACATTATCTCTTTCCCACTTCATGGGTACAGACACTAGACACCTCATTGTTCACCCTATAAATGCCATATAGGAATCAGACAATCTTTTCAAACTATTCAGCACTCTACCTGACACACAGTAGATGCTCAATAAACATTAGTTCCCCATTTCCTCAGAGTATATTTAGATATATCATTAATATCACACAGAGTTTGTAATAACGAGCTTAACCATGTCCTGCAACTTTAACTTTGCAGGGGTTTATGGAGCGAATTGACACTGGAATAATGTTTTGTATGTGTTTTGTATGTTTAAAAATGACTATTTTTAATATACTTCCATCACACTCTAAGAATTTTCCTGACAGGCCACTACTCCGTTTCAGCTCAATATTTGGTGACCAAAGTGTTCATTACAAATCTAAAAACAGGTTGTTTTTCAAATACATGCACAATGATAAAACCATCTTATAAAAAATATTAATAATCCCAACTGTGTACACAGAAAAAAAAATCCCTGCTATTTCATGAATATATACATGTAGGGGGGAACTATAAGAATACATATAAAAATATTAACAGAAAGATGAGTTGTAAGATTATGAGTAACCTTTAGTTTCTTCTTTCAAGCACTTCTATATTTTCCAAAATCTCAAAATTTCTATAAGTGTGAGTTAACTTTTAATAATTATAAAGTTTGTGAATTTTTAAATGTGTGTCCAGGATGTTATTTTAGATCAAAATACATTTATTGATCATGTTGAAAATTGCTGATGAATTATTGAGCAAAGCTGTTAGCTCTCTATTATGAAGACCTATTAACTAAAATGAAAAATAAAAATAAAGGAAAATTAACCTCCTCATCAGGGTCAAGCTGTCATCTCATGCAAAGCATCTCAGCAGTTGGACAGCTGAGTGAGAAAATGATCATTACGATGAGGATGTGAAATGAGGGCTTAAAAAATGTCCTCGAGGCAAATCCTTTCCACCAAAGGATTAGTTAATAAGACAAGACATAATCACCTTCCTAGTATGGAGTTGTTGGGGGTTCCCTTCCCCATTTTATACACAAAGCATCTCTCTTTGATATTACTGTTCTCAAATGTTTGAAAGCCATTCCCAGTCATGGAAGTTTCTTTTGCCTTAAGTGTGAAGAAGACAAACGTTGAAGTAGCTGCTAAGATGATAAAATAGATACTCACGTGGAATGCTCTAATGCTCTAATTTCCTTGATGCCAGTTCACAGGTGCAACTTAATCTCCTAAATGAAAATCTCTAAGTAAGGGCCAGACATAAATCGAGTTAAAGGATAAAACCGAAAAAACAAACAAAACTTATAACCTGTCCAACCTCCTTACAAGCCTCAATGTTCATAATACGTTTCCAAGATTTTTTAATATGTACTTATTTTGTTGTTTTTCCAGTTACTCTTCCTGTTTTTTTGCTCATTTACAAACTAATCTCATTGGTTTTACATTATTGTTATACCAATCTTCCTCTGATTATTCAGAATAAAAATAATTCTCTCTTACCTTTTGCCATTCAGGGAAAAATATAACAATAATGAATTATTTGCTTATCTCTCCCTCCCTCCCTCCCTCCCTTCCTTCCTTTTCAATGAAAATTTCAAAACTACAGAAAAGCAAAGGGTAGTTTAACAAATGCCCATGTATGCATTCTCTAGAATTTATAAATGTTAACGTTTCATCATATTTTAATGACATATTTTAAGCAATAAAACAAAATAGAGTTGAAGTGCCCTATGTATCCCTTACCTGTTCTTTCTTTCTCCAAATGAAAAAAGAACCATTAATCTACATTAATATCTCATATTCTCCTAGGGTCTTCTATCTGTTGGAACATGATCCTTTACAATTTTTATAACTCTTTTTCTTACCAAATAAACTACTCTCCTAGTTTAATTACTTGTTTTAAAAAATAACCACTAAAAAAAAAAAAAAAAAAAACCACTAATCAGGGATCATATACAGAAGCCCCTTACTCCTAGAGAGCCAAGACTTGCAAAAGTAACTTTAGGGTATCTCCTGTTAAAACAAAGGTGATCATACTTCATGCATTAGGGCAGAACATGTTCAACTCAAACTCTAACAGAAGGTGTGTGTCTTCAGAAGACTGGGTTTCTGAATCAACCAATACAAATTCTGTTAGAGACAGGGTCAAAAACCAACTAATTTTCTCTTAGTGGAAATATTGCTGTTATCGTAGCTTGAGTGGCTCAAGGACCCCAGACATATAATGTACACTTAACATTTAAAAAGATGACTTTATTTCAGTTTTCCCTTGAGCCTAAATGAAGTAAAGCGCAAAGAAAGGTAGTCAAAAGAAAAATGACAATCTAAAAAGAGAAGCTTTTTTCATTGCAGACAGAAATTTGCTGGCTCCACAAGACTAGCGAACATCCTGGCCCCAACATAAATAGCTGACAGGCAAGAGTATGAACGACAGATACTAAGAGATACGGGAGAAAAAATGGAAACGTGGTGAATAATTCTTTCATTGACAATTTTATAGCTATGTACAGATTCAGAAAACATGACAATGTTTTGGCATTTTGGCAATGTCTTCGTATCCCAGGGCTTTTGTCTGATTTCATTTTTTCCGTTAATAAATAACATTATTCCTCCAGATCTTTCAAAATTAAGAAGAAGGGATAGGAAACAGGATCCCTTCCATGTTTCAAGTTTTTACAGTGATTTATATTGGAAACATGAAGAAAAATGTAGAGAGATAATTAGATTAATCATATAGCCCCAATTTCCATCTCTGATTAAGAAATATCAGAGTATTCATGTGGAGTTTGTTACATTTGAGAAACACGTGGGACTTGAAGTAAAGAAAACTGGACCGACAATTGTGGGTCCACCACTGGCTTAGTGAATTTGGGGGAATTGCATAAACTTTCTACTTCTGTTCCCCTCCTCAACAAAATGGGAATAAAAAGCTGTGGTGTTGAAAAAACAAATGAGATATGGCATACTAAGCTGCAACTGTTCTCTATAAACGTTGTTGTTTGAGTTCCTTCCATGCCTGGTACCAGTTTCTGTGATTCAACAGATTAACAATAAACATGTGTTGAATTAATGGTATCTGGAATTTTTGTTTTTTAATTGTAGGTAGAACTGTATATAGTATATAACTAATAATTACGAATCAGTCTAAGTCATGACCAAAGTGAAAACATATTTTGGGAAACCAAGTCAGATTCCCTTCTCTCCTAATCCTAAAACTCTTAGGCATTTGTCTCCAAAGGTATCCTAGACCAAAGATACAGTCAGATGTATAGGTGAAACTTATTATATAAAAATACACTAAAAACAATAAGAAACAGACAGAAGTTTTTAAAGATTGTTATTTTCAAGCAGAGCTCATATTAAAATTTACTCAGTTCTGACTACATGACGTCTGATAACGTATTTAATCATTTTTAATGTGGGCTGGTCACTAGGAATGGTAACATTGTTTATTTCTTTTCCAAAAAATATTCAGTATGGACTATACACTCAAACAATACACTACAAAATCATTAGTATATCAGAAAAAAAATAATTTTTTGGCTATAAAATTTATACCTACAAAAATATACATTGCAGTCTTTTACAATAAGATTGACTGACTTGTTCTGGGAATAACTAGAGTATATCAAGATGGACTAATCTAAAATTCTCAAAATCTCAAATCTAAAATTCTCTAAATCTAAATTTCTCTAAAATTTCTCTAAATTTCTCTAAATTTCTCTAAAATTTCTCTAAAATTCTCTAAAATTCTCAAAACCATACATTTATTGAGTACATAAGTTAACAGTTTTCAAAAAAAAACTGAGGTTAAATACCATGCAAAAATTATAGTAGTAGTGAAGTAGTGAAGTATTTTATCTTTAATATAATTATTTTATGGCTTAATTTTAACTAAAACTTAGTTCTCGAACTAAAAAATGTGAGTGACTCAAGATTTGGATGGGACTTGTCAAACGTCTATAATATCGTGATAATTCCAGTGGATGTACCTTGGCAATTACCCTATAACACAATACAATAAGGATGTAATATTGTTAGCTGGATTATTCTTTGTTATGGATATAATTTTTGACATTGGCTGGCAAATACATAATTACTTATTTAAAAATTCAATAGTCAGTAATTAGAATACAATCGTAGATCATACAATGATGATTTATTTTACCATTTGGATTTTTACCAGTGCCTTTTACACCTGGATCCTGAGAAGTCTTTAATTCAGGACAAGGCATAAATGAAAACTCCCCATGGGGAAGGCAGATTCACTTTTATTAGAAATATAACTATTTCTGTAGATCTTTAAGTACTCTTTCCCAAGTTCTAGAATACTTGATGATACAGAAATCAAGATTGCTTTTTTTTTTTTTTTTTTTTACCTTTGAAGACACTGAAAACGTCTAAGAAACCACTTTGAAACTTGTCCTTATAAAAAACTGTGAGTTCTTGAATTAGCCTATTCAATCTTCTTTTTTTTTTTTATCCAAAGACCAGTTCTGTTTGCTGTCCTAAGATAATTCAAAGGCAGAGGAGACAATACCTGAGCCAAGTCCAAGCCTCAGCTAAGGGGAAAGAACTCTCTGGAGTGACAAAAGGGAAACAGTCAGTTTAATCTATTCAATTCATTACATATTTATTGAGTACTTATTTTGTGCCAGGGAATATTCAAGGTGCTGTGGGAGTTTATAAAATAGGAGATGAGAAGTATTCAAATTTAATGCTGCTTAGATTGTAATAAGTGTCACAAGAGGAAAAGAGCTACAGATCAGCAAAAACTTTCTGAAAAGCAAACCCAAGTCACAAAGGGTGAGGGGGATTTTGACAGAGGAAGGTGGGTGTGGTCATTACTGGCAGAGTTGAGAAATGGTGGAGAACAGAGAGCAGTCTTGCTTGGATGGAGAGCGCAGGGCTTGCAGGGTAGTGATGGGAGGCCAGGAAGATTGGACAGGGCTTGAATGTTGGGACCCTGAATTAGAGGCAAGAAAGTTTTTTGATTAGGAAAATGAGTATGCACTGGGTCTGACCTGTTTTGCAATATTAACCTTACCTATAGCCATGAGCTCCAGGGATTGATTTCAGATGTCACAAATACTTCTGCATATGCCCTCTGCCCAAATTTCTCCTGTCTTCATATTGCTGTCTGAAAATCATTTTTAGGACCTCTGTTCTATTACTGAAGATTTTATGCTTTTGTAGAAAACACTGAAATTCTCCTGATAAGGATAACGTCTCCAGCTATCAGCATACAGAATTCCCACCCCTCGCTGAGTAGATGTGGGAGGTGAAGAGAATGTAAACAGCACGAAATCTCAATGTGCGGGGCAAGGAGTATCTGGAGAAAGGTTTAGAATTGGCAGGCAAATTTCCAAATGAGTCTGCAGTGTGTTTAAGAAGAGAGTTGAACATTTTTGTCAAGGGATGATAACAGTTGTAGGAAAACCAGTGATTCAACAGCAAAGCAAAAGGCTTAGAGCTGTGACTGATGAGATGAGCAGATTTCTATCTCACTGCGGGGCAAGCTGGGGGATGAAATACAGGAGTAAATAATGCATATGAGCGCCTGAAGAAAGGTTTTATGTGATCATTCTCTCTGTATAAGAGAGTATTACATTTCCATTGCTATATGACAAATTACCACAAATTTGGCAGCTTAAACAACACACATTTGTTATCTCATAGTTTTCAGGGGTTAGGAATTTGGGGACAGGTTTAGCTGGGTTCTCTGCTCAGGTCTCACCAAGCCGAACTCACGGTATCAGATGAGGCTGAGATCTCATAGCAGACTTGGGGTCCTCTTCCAAGCTCCTTGGTTGGTGACAGAATTCAGTTCTTTACAGTTGCAAGCCCACCAGCTATTTTCTGTCACACAGGGACCACTCCCAGCTCCTAGAGGCCACCCTCATGTCCTTGCCGTGTGATTCCCCTTCCTAGGTAGTTCACAACGTGGCTGTTCACTATTTCAGGATCAGCGAGAATCTCTGTTGCTTTCAGTCTCTGAATTCTTTTCAAGTCTCACCTGATTAGGTAAGGCCCACCCAGGATAAGCTTGCTAGCTTAAAATCAATTGATGAATGCCCTTAATTACATCTGTAACATCCCTTCAGAGCAGGACTTGGATTAATGTTTGATTAAAGAACTGGGAGAAGTGTATACAACCAGGATAGTGGGACTGTTGGGGGCCATTTTAGAATTCTGCTTGTCACAAAGAAACATATGCCAGAATCTTTAATAGGTGAGGATTTCATACTAAGGCTCTTTTTCCATCAGGAAAGTTGTTGAAAAGTGGGCCAGGGACTTCCCTGGTGGTCCAGTGGTTAAGACTTCGTGCTCCCAATGCAGCGGGCCTGGGTTCAATTCCCTGGTCAGGGAATTAGATCCTGCAGGCATTATGCAGCTAAAAAGAGCCCACATGGCACAACGAAGGTCCCGCGTGCCGCAACTAAGACCTGGCACAGGCAACTAAATAAATAAATATTAAAAAAAAATAGAAAGAAAGAAAAGTAGGTCAGCCCAGCCATGTCTTATATGTCTATACAATTCGTTCCTCTGCTTAGCATTTAGTGCTTAAGACTACACTAAGTATCAAAATATCTACATTTATAATATTTGAGTATGGTTATATGGATATGGATATGATCAGATGATTCAAAATTATAAATTTTTTTTTTTTTTTTAAACTTTTTTTTTTTTTTTTTGGACTTGAGAGAGCTTTTTTAATGGAGCTTTTTATTAATTAATTTATTTTTGCTGGGTTGGGTCTTCGTTTCTGTGCGAGGGCTTTCTTTAGTCGTGGCATGCGGGGGGCCACTCTTCATCACGGTGCGCAGGCCTCTCACTATCGCGGCCTTTCTTGTTGCGGAGCACAGGCTCCAGACGCGCAGGCTCAGTAGGTGTGGCTCACGGGCCCAGCCGCTCCGCGGCATGTGGGATCCTCCCGGACCGGGGCACGAACCCGTGTCCCCTGCATCGGCAGGCGGACTCTCAACCACTGCGCCACCAGGGAAGCCCCAAAATTATATTTTAATAAAAGAATCTTACTATATAATATTCACGGTCCAGCACAAATGCACAAAACTATTGTACAGTGCCCAGTGATATGCAATAAAATATATTGAATTAAAGAAAATGCTTTGTCTTTTTGTTGAGTGGGATTTTTTTGAGAGTCCTTGTGAAGCAGTGGGAAGACCAATTAGGGGATCTGGATTCTATTTCAGGCAGCATCAATTACTAGTAGAGGGCTCTCAGGCAGGCCACTTCAGTTCTCTGAATGTTTACACAAGGGAACAGTAAACCTAACAGACATCTATTTTGCAAAGTTGCTCTACAGATCCAAGAAGATTGGTAATATAATGTGGAAATTTATATGGAATTTAGGGAGAAATTCTTAGGCAAAATCTTGATGAGTTATTAGTTGTGTAAGAGCCCCGTCCCAAATATTTAAGCCAGAGAAGCCAAATCTTGTGAGTCAGATCAGTGGCAGACTCTTGCCTATGCAGCCTTCATCAGCTGGTTCTACTGCAGCCTCAGCAGCTCACTTCAACTCTAGGTGGCCTCAGAAGTTCTCATGACGAGGTTCAGAAGTGGTCTAAAATCGGAGACTTGAGGACTTAATTTATGGCCATGTGGCTAAGCCAGGCAGCTCCTCCTCAGGAGACACCTTTGCAGGACTTTTTCCATTGAATTGAAATAAAAGTTTCTTCTCTTCCTATATCTTTAAAAGGGAATGATGGAAGTACATAGGGGAAGATTCAGCAGTTTTACCTTTTATACATGTTGCAAAAGTTAAGTGCAAATTCAAAAGTAATTTCTGTAATTACTACTACAGCTGACTTGTGGCGTCTATCCTGGCAGTCAGCAAACGACAGCCTACAGCCTACAGACCAAATCCAAGCTCAATGCCTTTTTTGCTGTGGCACACAAACTAAGAATGTTTTCTACATTTTTTTTTAAGAGCATGAGCTCTTCCATGCCCTTTATTTTTTTTTTAAATACTTACGTATTTATTTATTTGGCTGCGCTGGATCTTCATTGCGGCACACGGGAACTTCATTGTCGTGTGCTGGATCTTTGTCGCAGCACGTGGGATCTTTGTCACAGCATGTGGGATCTTCAGTTGAGCCATGTGGGATCTTTTAGTTGTGGCATGTGGGATCTAGTTCCCTGACCAGGGATCGAACCCGGGCCCCCTGCACTGGGAGCGTGGAGCCTTACCCACTGGACCACCAGGGAAGTCCCCCAACATTTTTAAATAGCATGAAAAAAACTAAGAGTTCATCTTAAAAGTCCTCAACACAAGAAAAAAAGAAAATAATTCTTACTATATATGGTGATGGATATTAGTAACCAGACTTATTGTGGTGGTCGTTTTTCAAGGCACACAAACATCAAATGTTGTGCACCTGAAACAAATATAATGTTGTATGTCAATTATACATCAATTTTTTTTAAAAAAAGGGATTACAGAATGGTAATGGTTGCACACCATTGTGAATATACTAAAAACCACTGAGTTATACACTTTAAAATGGTGACTGATTTTATGTTATGTGATTTTTTATCTCAATAAAAAAAATAAGCAGCAAAAAAATCCTAAAATATTTTATGACATGCGAAAATTATATGACTGAATTTTCCATGTCTACAGATAAACTTTTATTGGAAAACAGTCACACTCGTTTGTTTACCTGTAGCCTACGGCTACTTTCACACTGCAACTACAGAGTTGAAAAATTGCAACGGAGACTGCACAGTTCACAAAACTGAAAATATTTGTTATCTGGCCCTTCACAGCAAGAGTTTGCTAACCATTGATCTATAGTGGGTTCAGGCTGGTAAATATATAGCAAAATATGTTCTCATCACTTCTGGGAATGTTTGTAGGTACACCATTTTTAAAAGGCAGTTTGACAATAGATAAGCAAGAGTCCCAATACGTTCAAGAAATTTGCATGCATTTCCCAGTTATTTCTGCTGCAGGTGATTCTCAATCAGGGCACATTCTGAGAAATACTGTCCTCTGTTATCTCTAATTGGATACTGTCTCTACTGAAACTATTTTTGTTTCCTGTTGCTGATGCTTCCTAACTTGGAGAAGATTCCCAGGTCTTCCTTCCCTGTGCTGGTGTAGGTGAAAAAGCTTCCCTAGGAACTGTTCTTTCAGCACCACAGCCCATAGGTCCTGTCAAAGGCAGTTCACACACCTAAAGGCAGTTTGGGAACTGATGGATCATTCAAGCAAATCCTCAGAACTCTCAGGATCCCCTGTATTAAATAGCAATAGTTCATATTGATTGCAAATCATACAACTTGGGATTTTTCCTAATTATACTAGAATGCCCTGACTGGTTCTAGATTTATTTTTCTTTGAAAAGAGTGCTTTCACCTTCTATGTGGAGGCAAGGATTTATAGTTTCAGAGTCAGGAAAAAGATCTTGCACCTTACAGCATACCATCCTGTTTCGGCTTTTTTTTTTTTTTTAAGCCAAAACACTCTGCTTTAAATTTTAACATTAATTCCAAAGGGTTGAAATTGTGTTCCAGGTGTCAAGAAGGACAAAAAACACCTGGACTGAGATTAGCAATTTAATTAATCTAATTGCTCCCTAGTCCTGTTTCTAAGTCTGCACCAGACTGATTTTAGCTAATCTTTCTATGTCTGTCAAAACGTGAAGTTTGAGAATGGCCCAGGAAAAGTTAATAACTGAAAAAGAAAAGAGAAAGTCATTGATCAAGTAAAATAGTTCTATACAGTCCTGTTATAAATAGCTTTTGGTTCCACCTCACCAAGGCTGGCAAGGCAAGGATTTGAAATATGGCATGTGGTGCCACCTAGGTGGTTTAGTGTGGATTACAGAAATTGGAATGAATTCCCTTATTTAAACAATTTTTACGAGGGAGGAACAAAGATGGCGGAGTAAAGGACGTGCTCTCACTCCCTCTTATGAGAACACCAGAATCACAACTAGCTGCTGGACAATCATCGACAGGAAGATACTGGAACTCACCAAAAAAGATACCCCACATCCAAAGACAAAGGAGAAGCCACAGTGAGATGGTAGGAGGGGCGCAATCACAGTAAAATCAAATCCCGTAACTGGTGGGTGGGTGACTCACAGACTGGAGAACACTTATACCATAGAAGTCCACCCACTGGAGTGAAGGTTCTGAGCCCCATGTCAGGCTTCCCAACCTGGGGGTTCGGCAACGGAAGGAGGAATTCCTAGAGAATCAGACTTTGAAGCCTAGTGGGAATTGATTGCAGGACTTCGAAAGGACTGGGGGAAACAGAGACTCCACTCTTGGAGGGCATCAGGACCCAGGGGAAGGAGCAGTGACGCCGGGGGAGACTGAACCAGACCTACCTGCTAGTGTTGGAGGGTGTCCTGCAGAGGTGGGGGGTGGCTCTGTTTCACCGTGGGGACAAGGACACTAGCAGCAGAAGTTCTGAGAAGTACTCCTTGGTGTGAGCCCTCCCAGAGTCTGTCATTAGCCCCACCAAAGAGGCCAGGTAGGCTCCAGTGTTGGGTTGCCTCAGGCCAAAGAACCAACAGGGAGTGAACCTAGCCCCACCCATCAACAGTCAAGTGGATTAAAGTTTTACTGAGCTCTGCCCACCAAAGCAACAGTCAGCTCTAGCCAGCACCAGTCCCTCCCATCAAGCCTCTTAGGTAGCCTCATCCACCAGAGGGCAGACAGCAGAAGCAAGAAAAACTACAATGCTGCAGCCTGTGGAACAAAAACCACATTCACAGAAAGATAGACAAGATGAAAAGGCAGAGGGCTATATACCAGATGAAGGAACAAGATAAAACCCCAGAAAAACAACTAAATGAAGTGGACATAGGCAACCTTCTAGAAATAGAATTCAGAATAATGATAGTGAAGATGATCCAGGACCTCGGAAAAAGAATGGAGGCAAAGATCGAGAAGATCCAAGAAATGTTTAACAAAGACCTAGAAGAATTAAAGAACAAACAAACAGAGAAGAACAATACAATAACTGAAATGAAAACTACACTAGAAGGAATCAATAGCAGAATAACTGAGGCAGAAGAACAGATAAGTGACCTGGAAGACAGAATGCTGGAATTCACTGCTGTGGAACAGACTAAAGAAAAAAGAATGAAAAGAAATGAAGACAGCCTAAGAGACCTCTAGGATAACATTAAACGCAACAACATTTGCATTATAGGGGTCCCAGAAGATGAGAGAAAGGACCCAAGAAAATATTTGAAGAGATTATAGTCGAAAACTTCCCTAAGATAGGAAAGGAAATAGTCACCCAAGTCCAGGAAGCACAGAGAGTCCCATACAGGATAAACCCAAGGAGAAACGCGCCAAGACACATAGCAATCAAACTGGCAAAAATTAAATACAAAGAAAAATTATTGAAAGCAACAAGGGAAAAACAACAAATAACATACAAGAGAACTCCCATAAGGTTAACAGCTGATTTCTCAGCAGAAACCGTACAAGCCAGAAGGGAGTGGCATGATATACTTAAAGTGATGAAAGGGAAGAACCTACAACCAAAATTACGCTACCCAGCAAGGATCTCATTCAGATGCGATGGAGAAATCAAAAGATTTACAGACAAGCAAAAGCTAAGAGAATTCAGCACCACCAAACCAGCTCTACAACAAATGCTAAAGGAATTTCTCTAAGTGGGAAACACAAGAGAACAAAAGGACCTACAAAAACAAACCCAGAGCAATTAAGAAAATGGTCATAGGAACATACATATCAATAATTACCTTAAACGTGAATGGATTAAATGCTCCAACCAAAAGACACAAGCTTGCTGAATGCATAAAAAAACAAGATCCATATATATGCTGTCTACAAGAGGCCCACTTCAGACCTAGGGACACATACAGACTGAAAGTGAGGGGATGGAAAAAGACATTCCATGCAAATGGAAATCAAAAGAAAGCTGGAGTAGCTATACTCATATCAGAAAAAAATAGACTTTCAAATAAAGAATGTTACAAGAGACAAGGAAGGACACTACATAATGATCAAGGGATCAATCCAAGAAGAAGATATAACAATTATAAATATATATGCATCCAACATAGGAGCACCTCAATACATAAGGCAAAGACTAACAGCTATAAAAGAGGAAATTGGGGCTTCCCTGGTGGCGCAGTGGTTGAGAGTCCACCTGCCGATGCAGAGGACACGGGTTCGTGCCCTGGTCCGGGAAGATCCCACATGCCGCGGAGCAGCTGGGCCCGTGAGCCATGGCCACTGAGCCTGCGTGTCCGGAGCCTGTGCTCCGCAATGGGAGAGGCCACAACAGTGAGAGGCCCGCGTACCACAAAAAAAAAAAAAAAAAAAAAAAAAAGTGGAAATTGACAGTAAAACAGTAATAGTGGGGGACTTTAACACCTCACATCAATGGACAGATTATCCAAAATGAAAAAAATAAGGAAACAGAAGATTTAAATGACACAATAGACCGGATAGATTTAATTGATATTTATAGGACATTGCATCCAAAAACAGCAGATTACACTTTCTTCTCAAGTGAGCATGGAACATTCTCCAGGATAGATCACATCTTGGGTCACAAACCAAGCCTCAGTAAATTTAAGAAAATTGAAATCATATCAAGCATCTTTTCTGACCACAATGCTATGAGATTAGAAATCAATTACAGGGAAAAAAACGTGAAAAACACAAACACATGGAGGCTAAACAATACGTTACTAAATAACCAAGAGATCACTGAAGAAATCAAAGAGAAAATAAAAAAATACCTAGAGACAAACGACAATGAAAACACGATGATCCAAATCCTATGGGATGCAGCAAAAGCAGTTCTAAGAGGGAAGTTTATAGCTATATAAGCCTACCTCAAGAAACAAGAAAAATCACAAGTAAACAATCTAACCTTACACCTAAGGGAACAAGAGAAAGAAGGACAAACAAAACCCAAAGTTAACAGAAGGAAAGAAATCATAAAGATCAGAGCAGAAATAAATGAAATAGAAACAAAGAAAACAATAGCAAAGATCAATAAAACTAAAAGCTGGTTCTTTGAGAAGATAAACAAAATTGATGAACCATTAGCCAGACTCATCAAGAAAAAGAGGGAGAGGACTCAAATCAATAAAATTAGAAATGAAAAAGGAGAAGTTACAACAGACACCACAGAAATACAAAGCATCTTAAGAGACTACTATGAGCAACTCTATGCCAGTAAAATGGACAACCTGGAAGAAATGGACAAATTCGTAGAAAGGTTTAACGTTCCAAGACTGAACCAGGAAGAAACAGAAAATATGAACAGACCAATCACAAGTAATGAAATTGAAACTGTGATTAAAAGTTTTCCAACAAACAAAAGTCCAGGAACAGATGGCTTCACAGGTTAATTCTATCACACATTTAGAGAAGAGCTAACACCCATCCTTCTCAAACTCTTCCAAAATATAGCAGAGGGAGGAACGCTCCCAAACTCATTATATGAGGCCACCATCACCCTGATACCAAAACCAGACAAAGATACTACAAAGAAAAGAAAATTACAGACCAATATCACTGATGAATATAGATGCAAAAATCCTCAACAAAATACTAGCAAACAGAATCCAACAACACATTAAAAGGATCATACACCATGATCAAGTGGGATTTATCCCAGGGATGCAAGGATTCTTCAATATATGCAAATCAATCAATGTGATACACCATATTAACAAATTGAAGAATAAAAACCATATGATCATCTCAATAGATGCAGAAAAAGCTTTTGACAAAATTCAACACCCATTTATGATAAAAACTCTCCAGAAAGTGGACATAGAGGGAACCTACCTCAACATAATAAAGGCCATATACAACAAACCCACAGCAAACATCATTCTCAATGGTGAAAAACTGAAAGCATTTCCTATAAGATCAGGAACGAGACAAGGATGTCCACTCTCACCACTATTATTCACCACAGTTTTGGAAGTCCTAGCCACAGCAATCAGAGAAGAAAAAGACATAAAAGGAATACAAATTGGAAAAAAAGAAGTAAAACTGTCACTGTTTGCAGATGACATGATACTATACACAGAGAATCCTAAAGATGCCACCAGAAAACTACTAGAGCTAATCAATGAATTTGGTAAAGTCGCAGGATACAAAATTAATGCACAGAATTCTCTTGCATTCCTATACACTAATAATGAAAAATCTGAAAGAGAAATTAAGGAAACACTCCCATTTACCACTGCAACAAAAAGAATAAAATACCTAGGAATAAACCTACCTAGGGAGACAAAAGTCCTGTATGCAGAAAACTATAAGACACTGAAGAAAGAAATTGAAGATGATACCAACAGATGGAGAGATATACCATGTTCTTGGATTGGAAAAATCAATATTGTGAAAATAACTCTACTACCCAAAGCAATCTACAGATTCAATGCAATCCCTATCAAATTACCAATGGCATTTTTTGCAGAACTAGAACAAATCATCTCAAAATTTGTATGGAGACACAAAAGACCCCGAAGAGCCAAAGCAGTCTTGAGGGAAAAAAACAGAGCTGGAGGAATCAGACTCCCTGACTTCAGACTATACTACAAAGCTACAGTAATCAAGACTATAGGGTACTGGCACAAAAACAGAAACATAGATCAATGGAACAAGATAGAAAGCCCAGAGCTAAACCCACGCACCTATGGTCAACTAATCTATGACAAAGGAGGCAAATATATACAATGGAGAAAAGACAGTCTGTTCAATAAGTGGCACTAGGAAAACTGGACAGCTACATCTAAAAGAATGAAATTAGAACACTCCCTAACACCATACACAAAAATAAACTCAAAATGGATTCGAGACCTAAGTGTAAGACCGGACACTATAAAACTCTTAGAGGAAAACATAGGAAGAACACTCTTTGACATAAATCACAGCAAGATCTTTTTTGACCCACCTCCTAAAGTAATGGAAATAAAAACAAAAATAAACAAATGGGACCTAATGAAACTTCAAAGCTTTTGCACAGCAAAGGAAACCATAAACAAGACAAAAAGACAACACTCAGAATGGGAGAAAATATTTGCAAATGAATCAACGGACAAAGGGTTAATCTCCAAAATATATAAACAGCTCATGCAGCTCAATGTTAAAGAAACAAACAACCCAATCCAAAAATGGGCAGAAGACCTAAATAGACATTTCTCCAAAGAAGATATACAGATGGCCAAGAAGCACATGAAAAGCTGTTCAACGTCACTAATTATTAGAGAAATGCAAATCAAAACTACAATGAGGTATCACCTCACACCAGTCAGAATGGGCATCATCAGAAAATCTACAAACAACGAATGCTGGAGAGGGTGTGGAGAAATGGGACCCCTCTTGCACTGTTGGTGGGAATGTAAATTGATACAGCCACTATGGGGAACAGTATGGATGTTCCTTAAAAAACTAAAAATAGAATTACCATGTGATCCAGCAATCCCACTACTGGGCATATACCCAGAGAAAACCATAATTCAAAAAGACACATGCACCGCAATGTTCATGTAGCACTATTTACAATAGCCAAGTCATGGAAGCAACCTAAATGCCCATCGACAGACGAATGGATAAAGAAGATGTGGTACCATATACAATGGAATATTACTCAGCCATAAAAAGGAACGAAATTGAGTCATTTGTTGAGACATGGATGGATCTAGAGACTGTAATACAGAGTGAAGTAAGTCAGAAAGTTGAAAGCAAATATCATATATTAACGCATGTATGTGGAACCTAGAAAAATGGTACAGATGGACCAGTTTGCAAGGCAGAAGTTGAGACACAGATGTAGAGAACAAACGTATGGACACCAAGGGGGAAAAACTGTGGTGCAGTGGGAATGGTGGTGTGCTGAATTGGGCGATAGGGAGTGACATGTATACACTGATGTGTATAAAATTGATGACTAATAAGAACCTACAGTATAGAAAACAAACGAACAAACAAAAAACAACAACTAATACTAAACTCTCTTTGGGTTATTTTTATGGAAATATGTTAATATAAATGTTTCAGACATTACATGAAATTTCTAAAAATCTTATATAGTCTGGTATAATAAGTCATAATTGTAGTTATTACTTTAAAATGTATATCTCAGAAATAACTAAATTTCCTTGTCAATTGCATTATTATGAACTTTCATCAAATCTTTAACCGTGGTCATTTTTAAATCTTTTGTCATTTACAGACAGTTCTGGGTATACGCTGATGCTTTTGCAAAAGTGTTCCTATAAAAGGCTTTCATCTTCAAGGAATTCATGGAAAAGACTCTGACAAGTACAGGTTTCTGGTAACTGACTATACTGCTGAACTGAATGAATACGCATTTTCAGACCTCTAATGGAAAACGGATGAATTCATAAAAGTGCTAACAAAAGATCAAGATAAAAAAAATTTATTACGTGGGACTGAGTGAACTGATAAGGATGATTATAATTTTTTTGACTTTCTGTTTGAATAAAAAAAAAATCCCACAAGGACTCAGAGGCAAAAAATATACAAATTAATTATCACTGCAAAGTAAAGGAGCTGTTACAGTGGAGGATTACTGGACTGAATGTTTGTGTTTCGTGTTTGGTAATTGCAATCATTTTTGCTTTTGTTGTGGTCATCCATTTACAATGCTTGGTGTCAATTTATTACCTCTTGTAAAAATAAAATACAGTGTGTGTGTGTGTGTGTGTGTGTGTGTGTGTGTGTGAAAAAACAACAACAAAAATAACAACCAAGCAACACCATAGAAAAGTACTTGGTATGTTTGGTCTTCACTAGGAAGAAAAATGATGAGGGAGGAGTTGAGAAAACTAGAACATTGAAGAGAAATCTGTGAAAATTTGAATTATTATATATATTTTTAATGTTGGCAGCTAATTCTGTATTTTGTAAAACAGTGTACAGGCCAAACAACACATCCGTGGGCAGCTGGCCTGTGCATCCCCATATTTATTGATATTACTGAATGTGTTTTAAAAAGTACATGTTTCTAAATAAAAATAAATAAAAATAAAAATGTAACTTCTAAAAAAACAAATTTTTTCCCCAAAGGTCTACCATATGTGGGCACTTTGCTACGAACAGCTGATGCATCCGTCATTGTGGTATAGGGGCTTCCAACATCATGGGGGAGACAAATTTTGAATAAACAATATGTAAACACGGCATAAGCGCTACCAAATAGATCAGCTCAGATGTGGGTGACGTAAAGCCATCTTTGGAAGGTGTGGGAAACCGAGTTCTAAAGAATGAGTAAGGAGAAGGAAAATGAACTTGAAGGAACACCTCTCAGAAGAAGACTGTATGCAAAAGTCCAGAAGCAAGAGATAGTGTGGCTGGTATTTGGAGCTGTAAATAGTTTCCTATGAGCAGAGGGGGAGGAGCAAAGAGTGAGAACTAAAGTGAGTAGACATGATACATGTATGTAAGAACATATACCTAATTGTCAATGTGTAAAAAAATCCATTACTTTAAAAATTTAAAAATACATGTAGATAATCTAGAAGAGGTGGCTCAAAGGAAAGAATAAGGAATACAGGGTATACGTGCCTGCTAAGCCCTCAAAAATGTTAGTTATTAGCGTAATAAAAACACAAAGTAGCAGTGTTCTGAGATGGAGACCTTATTTGTTCTCTGATTTGAGCTAGAACAAAGGGCAGAATCTGGGAAGGCCAAGAAGGAATTTAGTGCAGTGGTTAAGAGCCAGAGAGACTGGATTTCAAATCCAGGTGTTAAATATTAGCTCTGTGCCCATGGGCAGGTTTTTAACCTCTCTAAGCCTATTTCCTCATCTGTGAAATGGAGATAATGTACTTCATTCACAAAGCTGTTGTGAGGGTTAAATGCAATACTCTATGTAAAATAATTAGCACAAATTGACTGGCACAGAGAAGTCACTCAAAAATAGTTGCTGGTATTATTACAAAAGGAGGCAAAGGACAGGTGGCAGAGGTTGGGGAATGTTCCCAGAAGATGCATGGTGATAAGGACAATTGTCTCAGCTGGGCATAAATTCCTCTTGCTGTGGCTGGGTCTGTTGTAAAGAATAATCCCATGGATGAATAGGCAGCCAGCCAAGGTAGCTTGATCTTCCACACCGGTTCTAGCCAGGAAATCCCTCGAGTGTGAGTAGAATGTGAATCACCTGCTTACTGTAAATTAGTTATTATTATTCACTCAGCAAAGGGGGAAAAAGTGCTTGGTCAGAATTAATCACCTTTAAAAACCCAGTTATTTTAAATTCATTACATTTGAATATGGTAATGAGGCATTTGTCATTTTTATAACTCTTTGTGGGGGAGAGTGTCTATTGTAGGATGGAAAAGGATTAATATTTAATCCTAAGAGTGTGCCCTTCTGTTTTTCCTTTTTCCATATTCATGGAAGTCTAGTATAATATTTGTTGCATGTCCCTACTTTACAGATAAGCAAACAGGCTTTGAGTCTGAAGGGATTTATCGTAAAATGGTGTTAAAAAATCCAGATTTTTCTGACTCTAACTGATGATTCTCAGTTGGCTTCACATTAGAATCACTTGGAGAACTTTTTTTTAAAACTAATGATGGTCAGGGTCTACTTCCAGAGATGCTATGGACTTGTTCAGAGGTAAACAATTCCTAAATATGAAATTCGTTGGTCAAAAGCAAAAACCCTTTTTTAAGTCTTGCTAAATACATGATTAAAAAGTTTTTAAATATGGCCGTGCTGCCTACTGAGGAAGCATGCTGAAAAATCGATGGAATCCCCCTCCCCCGTGCCCCTCTGCTTTATCCAGTTCAGAACATTTCAGAAGCAGGTTGAAAGCTGGGAGAATGAATTCAACCCTTTATGCTGTACTGAGAGCAGGGAGTAGTTCCCCCCACCCCCGGACCTTTGCGATGAATCATTGATAGCCTTAATGTGGTGATTTTTCAGTCTCATCAGAGAACAAACCCCTCCAAACATTCTAAATAATCAGAACATTATCTAACACTGGAATGAAATTGGTCCACATCACTTAACCAGTTGACCTTGCAGGCTTACTTCTCCAGAGGAAAGATGAACCCATTTCGCTTTATTTTTTTGTGGCACTGAATAAACAAGAATTTTGAAAAGTGGTCTCTTGTTAGTCTGTGAAATTGCAGTGATCACACGCTCTGTGGCTTCTTGCAGTCACTCTCTCCCTCCCTGAATTACACTACTCACACCAAGTTCTGGCCTTAGAGGGGATGGAACAAAGGCTGAGTCAAAACCTCTTCTTTGGAAGGAGATGCAAGAAGGAGGAGATATGGGGATATATGTATATGTGTAGCTGATTCACTTTGTTATACAGCAGAAACTAACACACCATTGTAAAGCACTTATACTCCAATGAAGATGTTAATAAAAATAGCAATTTATAATACTTAATGGACACTAGTTTATGGTGATACAGTTTTGTACAACAATAAATGTAATTATGATGCAAAAAAAAATCTCTTCTTCACGTGCATGCCCTTATTGCCTACTGACTGGAAGAAATGATAAAATGATTCTATTCTTTTAAAATCGTCTAAAGCAGTGAGACTTAAATTTGGGTTAATCTTCAGCCCTTTTAAGTAGCTAATAAAAGTAAGGCCCCCAGAAGAATTTATTAAAATATACATACTTCAAATATTCACCTATCTTGACCTCTTAAGGGTTCATGAATTCATAATTAAGAAACCTGACACTTTAAGAAAAAAATAGACGTGGCTTTCATCTTTTACCAATGCAGATGAGCACATAGCAGAAAACGAGACAATTCAAACCAAATTCAATTCAACCAAACGAGACAATTCAACCAAATGAGACAATTCAAACCAAAACTATGTATCAAAAAATTTTTTTAAATTTGTTCTGAAATCAAAAAACAAACAAACAAAACTTTCCTCCTAAAAAAAAAAACCAACGCAAGCACTGTGTTTGGTTCCCTGAGATATAATTTCTTCCTCGTGAGCATAGTTCACAAATTGCCCTGTGTGTGCAGATAAAGGCTGCTTTTCCTAAGCTGGCTTTCCAGTTCAGTCTGACACTTCCCTTCCCTACCCTACTGTTTCTGGGTTCTTTATCTTCTTTTTGTCTTTGTCTTCCTGACACCCAATCAGAGATACTTATGAAGGAGCTTTTTTATCAGCTAACCAAAAAGAGACAGTAAAATGTAAGGTCATGGAGGACCCAAAAATGTCTCAGAAAATACATTAGCAGGAATTGGCTAGAAAGGGATTCTAAATTGGTACCTTGAAAATGGGTCTCCTGAGACCAAAATAACCCTGATAATTGTGCCTCTGCCCATTTTCTATTTTGAGTCAGAGGAGAGATTTGTAAGAAGTCCTGGGAGAGGGAGGGTGTGGGAGCTGGTCTAAAAGAGAGAAACAGGAAGGGCCCATTGTCTGTCAACTAAGAGGCTTTGTTTTGAAAATCCCAGGGCTAACATTTTAATGCTTTATTTGCAAAGGGGGACAAGATTGCAGAATAATAGCTCAAAGTTTGATTTGAGTTTGATTCTACCTCTTTCTGTCACCTCAACTTGTCCTCCTATACATGGAACTGTGACTGTGAATACCTGAGATATGTGACTGGAAAAATTCTGCTTTCTGTCTTTAACCTGCTAAGATTTACTGGGACCCAGAATTTACTTACATGTTTCCTTATTAAATAATAATATCAATAGCTGGTATGTATCGAGCCCTTACTATATGCCACACATTGTTTGAGGAGCTCGTGTAGTCCTTACAATAATCCTATAAAATATGTTCTGTTATCTCTGTGGAGGCACTGAGAGGCTAAGTAGTGTGCCTAAGGTCAGAGAGCTTAGGAAAAAAAAAAAAAGTGGTAGATCTGGGTAGATCTTAAACGCAGGGAGTCTAACTGCAAGTCCTGTATTCTTCACTACTACACTTTACTTCCCCTGAACCCATTTCCTCAGTGAACCCTGATGATCTGAGCAATTTAATGAAGTTCAATCTTGGTAAAGTATAATTTTCAAAAAAAGGTTAAATTATGACTCTCATATAGATATAAACATGAACATGTGTCAAAGATTTTATTAACTCGTTAATGAGAAAACTAGGTATGTGTTAAAAGTGCCACTAAAAAAAGACACATTTATAGATCAGGAATATTGAAATGAATGTGATATAGAGGCGAAAGAGGACTCTTCCACAATGGGAGGCGGAAGTCAGCTAGACTTCCTCCACCGGATAGAATTTGCATGTTTATAGACAAGACTTATTTTACTTTGCTATCAGTTATTTACAGCTTACAAAATAGTAACTCCCATGGAATCAGAATAAGATAACACTAGAAGGATATGCTATAGACAATGTATAGTTTTCCACTTAAGTACAGTTGTTTTTTGTTTTTGTTTTTCCTATAATAAGAACATTTCACACTTGTTCCTCAAACCCAGGAAGATTTACAACTGATAGGTGTCAAAGGCATTTTAGAAGATAGACATATGAATAAAAAATGACTTACAAACTACCAGAGCAGACATTCATAAATGATTTCAATAAGGCAGATTGTTAAAGAATATAAATAAGGGAAGGAGAGATTCATTCAGCTCTGAGAACCTATTAGAATTTCTATGTGAGGCATTTAGGAGAGGCAATCTAGTTGGAGGAGGGGACTGGAGGCTATCCTGAAGCTGCTTTTAGATACCACTTTACATAAAACTAAGAAAAAGTAGATCATCTCTGTTAAAGAATTCCATGGTGCTTGGTAGGAGTCATTAAAGCTATCTCATGGACTTCATTTGAAATCTAGAAAAATTCCTTGGTATTTAGATTGACTTGGGAGTTAGTACAAAAATGTAGATGTGCTATCCAGACAAAGGGGTATCTTGATCCAAGACACAGAAACCAAGAGAGGAGAGGTGACATGGGAAGGGGAACGATAAGAAAGAGTGTGCCTCAAAACCCATGCTCCCTCAGCCTATGCAGGTCAAGACACCTACTAAGCTCTGTTTCCTTTCACAAGGACCTGACAGCAGGATACTCTACCTTCAGCCCAGAGCCCTAGCCCCAGCATAAGAGTAGATATTCAATATGTATATACTTCCTGAATGAAAAACAATATGGAAGGAAGAAAGAAGGAAGGAAAGGAGGGAGGGTGGAAGGGGAGATGGAAGGAAGGAGAGAAGGAAGGAAGGAAGGAGGGAGGAGAGGGAGGAAGGAAGAGAGAGGGGAAGGGGGGATGGAAGGATGGAGGGAAGGAAGGAAGGAGGGAGGAGAGGGAGGAAGGAAGAGAGAGGGGAAGGGGGATGGAGGGACGGAAGGAAGGAAGGAAGGAAAGAAGGATGGAAGGAAGGGGGAAGGAAGGAAGGGGGAAAGGAAAGAAAGAAGAAGGGGGGATGGAAGGATGGAGGGAAGGAAGCAAGGAAGGAAGGAGGGAAGGATGGAAGAAGGGAGGGAGAAAAGGAAGGAAAGAGGGATAGGAGGAAGAGGGGAAGGAAGGAAGGAGGGAGGGAAGGATGGAGGGAAGGAAGCAAGGAAGGAAGGAAGGAGGGAGGAGCGTGCGTGGGAGGAAGGAAGAGTGAGGGGACGGGGGGTGGAAGGATGGAGGGAAGGAAGGAGGGAAGGAAGGAAGGAAAGAAAGAAGGATGGAAGGAAGGGGGGAAGGAAAGGACAACATTGAACTTCATCTAATTGTTCCTCAAGCTTTACTGTTTCAGGGGAGAGCTAACCACCAAGGACCCTTCCCATGTGACTCATTTAAGACCCTCCTCCACTCTGCCTCATGATTCCTTGTCTACTTCCCTCTATAAACCACAGGTCTCTGTCCTTTCCTTTGAGATGCTCCTCATTAATGAACGTTTTCCATATTGCAATACCCTAAATAAAATCATCTCTTTCATTGTCCTGTGCATTTTTGTCTTTCACAGAAGGAAAGAAGAGTTCCGGACCCTCCTGTGGGTCTGTGGTTTAATACAGGATGAAGGCATCCAAGCTTTTAATTTGTTTTGACTGCATCCTCCTTATATACATGAAAGAGCAGGGACCAGGCTGCTGTGAAAGCCTCAGAATATAACTTGACCAAGAAAGAAGAAACCATTGTCAGTAGCGCTGGCATAAGCATCTTTGTCTTTGGGACACAGGGTGAGTCCAGGGACTTGTTTGAATTCCTCATTTGGGGGATTAGGGCATATAATGGAGAGTGTTTTTCCTTTCCCTTTTGGACAGTGGACTGGGGTGAGGGGGGAAGATTTGAGTTGACTAACTTACAGCATGAACAGAAAGACTAGTTTAGAGTAAGAAATAGGAATGTATTTTTATTTATCCGAAGATGTGGCTAAAGGTGGATGCAAGCAACAAAGCTACCTTTGACCTGCTTAAGGAAAAAAAGATGCGGGACTTTATTGGAAGGATTCGGTACAACTCAGTACTTGAAGAAAAAGTTGAAGAATAAGAACAGCTCTGAGATATAGATAGTAGAAAGTGAACAGACAGTGATGAGCGAGTTCCTACTCCTTTCAGCCTCACTGTCCCTCTGCCAAAGAATCAAATTCCAGGGAAAGGGCGTCTGATTGACAGGACGTGGATCACACGCTCACCTCTTGGCAGAGGGAGGTGGCTCAATCCTGATGAATTGATTGGCAGTAGCCAAAGTGGGAGAAATTATACAGCAAGATGGGAGGTGGGAAGGACTGTTACGAAAAGGAAGAGTCAAGGATTTGGGGAAGGCAAAACAGCAGATTTACATAGAATTACCACGTAACTCAGTGATTCCACACCTAGGAGATATAAAAACATACATCCACACAAAAACTTTTACCTGAATATTTCTAGCAGTCTTATTCATAATAACCATGAAGTGGGAAACCTAAATGTCCATGAACTAATGAGTATACATTCATACAATGGAATATTATTCATCTATATAAAAAAAAAATGGATCTGCTCTGGGCAGTCCCCGCAGGTTTGTCTCTTGCTTCAACAGTGTTTGGACGGAATAGACCCAGGGTTGCCCCTTGCTCCCCCCTCCAACTACCCTCCAACCTTTTTTCCAGTCGCAACCTTCGGAATCAGCCACTCAGCTATCCTCGGCCTCCAGGCCCAGCCAGCGCCATTTTTTGAGCTTAGCTCCTTTTTACCAATTAAGCATGAGCTCCCAGGTTCGTCAGAGTTATTCCACCCAGGTGGAGGCCGCCATCAATCTCCTGGTCAACATGCATCTGCGGGCCTCCTACACCTCCCTCTCTCTGGGCTTCGATTTTGACCACGACGATGTGGCTTTGGAGGGCGTGGGCCACATCTTCCTTGAAATGGCTGAGGAGAAGCATGGGGGCACCCAACGTCTTTTGAAAATGCAAACCCAGAGCCACGGCAGTGCCCTATTCCAGGACGTGCAGAAACCATCTCAAGATGAGTGGGGCAAAACCCAGGATGCTAGGGAAGCCGCCATTCTCAAGGAGAAAAGCCTTTTGGATCTACATGCCCTGCACTCTGCCCGGGCAGACCCCCAGCTCTGTGACTTCCGGGAGAGCCGCTTCCTGGAGGAGCAGGTGAAACTCATCAAGAAGATGGCAACCACCTGACCAACCTCTGCAGGCTGGCTGGTCCCCAGGCTGGGCTGGGCGAGTATCTGTTCCAAAGGCTCACCTCAAGCACCACTAGGAACCCCTGAAGCCCACAGCCTTTGAGGAGCCCCTCTGGTGTCAGGGCTTCTGCCCAAAGCCTCTCTCTCTCCAGCCACCAGGCAGCTTTTTAACCACCCTGGGGCCCTCTCCCAAGACATGGACCAAATGGAAACAATAAAGTTTTTTGCAGAAAAAAAAAAAAAAAAAGAAATGGAGTACTGATACATGCAACATGATTAACCTTGAAAACATTATGCTAAGTGAAAGAAGACAATCGCAAAAGACCATATATTATATGATTCCATTTATATGAAAAGTCCAGGATAGGCAAATCCATAGAGACAGAAAGTAGGTTAGGTAGATTAGTGATCACTGGGGATGGGGAAGGAGGGGTGATGGGGATTGTCTGATAATGGATACTGATTTCTTTTAGGGGGAAAAATTGTTTTATAATTATATTGTGGTGATGGTTGCACAACCCTGTGACTAAACTAAAAACATTGAATAGTATATTTCATTATATGAAATGTGAATTAATCTCAATAAAATTATTTATAAAGAAGCAGCAGCTTTTCCATTACAATATTGTTATTGCAATAATGAAATCTGTTCTAATTAACTTTTTTGTTTTTACTTGTTGGTAAAGTAGGTAGAAGCTACTGGAGTGGATCTTAAGAGATAAGAAAGGAAGTCACTGGTCAGTCATGAAACATAAATTACTCCTTTGGAATAGGGCATTGTTTTATGTTAGGAACAACTACCACCAGTGTGTTCCTTAGTTAGCTTTGTAAGTTATCAAAAAAGTATGGATTATTCTGTCAGTCCCTTACAAATGTGTCAACCAAACTAAAACAGGACCTGTCCGGAATGAAACTCACGTGAGGCAACATGGAATACTCTAGAGGATGCAGGCTAAGAAGTAGGAAATCTGAATCATCTCCATTGATAAGCCATTGACACATACGTGGTAAAAGACTGTAGGGAAGTTCCTGCCCTTCTCCAGGCCTCAGTCTCCTGACATGGAAAAGGAGAGTGATGGACTAGATTAGTAGTTCCCAAAGACCGTTTCTCATTAAGGGCTGTGATTTAATATTTCCTCAAAACAAATCAACGTAAACAAAAAGTGAACCAATGTAAAGAAAATTCTAGGCAAATAGTATGGATATTGTAGAGATATGGCAAAAACATGACATTAGTGTAAGAATTACTGAAGTTTGCCAAATGCTACGTGATACCTTTTGCTGTAATCTGGTTACGTGCAACAGAGGTGGGAGAATCCATTATTTTGTAAAGCTGGATTTTACCCCATTTATTTGATTTATGATAAAAAGTTTCTAAATAAGAATGATATTAGTAAATAATTATCATTTGTTAAGTTTTATTATGTGCCTGTCCTGACAAATAAAGGGAAAGTTCAGGAAGATGTTATGATCAGCCTAAAGTTTAGGTGAGTGGGGAAGGCTTCCCCAAAACTGAGGCTGGAAGGATGATAAGATTTAGTAAGGTGAAGGGCTAGGGAGCTTTTTGTAGGTGCAAGGGCATTGGTGAAGGTCTACGGTTGAAACTGAACATGTAGTTCATTGGGGGAACTAATCTATCCCGCGTGGTTGGAACATAAAGAATGAGCGGGAGAGAATTCCATCAGCCACCAGCACTTACTGAGCACACACCTCACTTCCCACAGTGTGCTAGGTGCTTTGCTTATTTCATTCAAGCCACAAAAAACTCTCTGGGGTCAGCATTTTTACTCCATTTTACAGATGGGGACTGAGGCTTAAAGTTAAAATATCTTGCCTGTGGCTGCAGAGCCAGTAAGAGGGAAAGCCTGGATTTGAATACAATCACTTTGCTTCCAGAGCTGGTCCCAGCTCTGGTCCCAGCTAGACGACAGACTGATTGAGCCATAGATTCCTTGCTCTGTGAACCTGGTTAGGAAGCCCATTGTTAAAGTAAATAAGACACTTGGAAAGCATAGCCAAAGCTATTAAAATTCTATAAGCCAGTTTTCTCCAAGATTTTGCACTTGGGGATGAATGTCAAAAGGACTTGTTAGGAAATCATATCTTTTAGAACTTCCATATAATTTCTTTCTCCTTAACACAGAGTTGAGAAAGGTAAAAATAAGAGTGTTTTGTTTTTTCTGGGGAAAGTTGTAAGTCTTTAGTTGGGACAATGATTGAAAAATAACTGGTCAGTTTTTGCCTCCACGCTATGATTTGGTACAGAAAGGGCAAAAGTCACTCTTCACTACATGTATAAGAGGCTTGCTTAAAGTAATGTAGTTTCTCAGGGTTCAATGTGTGTTCCCCATAATAGAATAAATCTCTAATAATAACAAACAGCACTCTTCCCATTGTTGATGCTCAAGTTCTTATTCCACACCTCCAACTGTATTGTTATTGAACAAAGGCTGAAGAGGATAACACAGTGCAAGAATTTCTATGCTACCCATTCCAACTTCAACAGAGGGAACAAGTGACCCAAACACTTTAATTCCAGCCCAAACTTTGAAAGAATGCACTTTCGTTAATGTTTGAGTTCATTATCTTACCATTGGAATATTAAATTAAAAAAAAAAAGAAACAAAAATAAAGGCAATGTTTACCCATGATGGCTAAGGATTGGACCTATATTTTGGATAAAATTGTCATTCTTTTGGCCTATTCCTAAGAGGCATTTTTAAATGGAGTCATAACAGCTAAGATTCCCTATTGTATTCTCTTAAATAAAACGTTCATTGGAAAGGAGAAACGTTCAGGAAATTAGAAGATTAAAAAAACTAAAAGGTTTTTCTTTTTTCTAATGTGATCACTTTGATGTCTTCAATGGTCCAAGAAAGATGACTTGTGCATTTCAAAGATTTCACTCCATTCTTTCTGTTCTTCATTTCTCTGTGTTTACACCATAACTAAAAGTGAGTCAAGTGTATGTCCTGGTTAGGAGTCTGAGAAGATGATTTAGGATGACCAACTGGCCCTGTTTGCCCAGCATTGAGGAGTTTCCTGGGATGCAGGATGTTCAGTTCTAAAATCAGAACATGCCTGAGAAAATCAGAATGAGGTTGGTCACGCAAAGATGGTATTCTTTTGGCCTAGTTAAGAGGTCTTTGCTTAAACAAACCAGAGAGGACACTCATCCCTTGTCTACTGAGTCACAGTCTCCTGTGAGCCCAATCACTTATTATTTTTAAAAGCTTCCCGGTTGTTCTGATAACCAGCCAGGTTTGGGAGTTTCTGAGATGCTGCAGGTAATTCCTAAATAGAATCGTTTCTATCGGTCTCAAATGGAAAATGCAATCGATATAACATTTCCTTTTTCTAATTTTTGTAATATCTTTGAAGTCGAGCTGTGTTTAAAAACAAAAACAAACGGCTTCCATGACAAGAGGGACGGCTATCGTGTTAACATTTCACAAGGTGCGTGATCTTTTGAAGATTGACTCTTGTCCAAGACCCCAGGGACTGAAACATCAGCTCCCCATGTGGTTTTGAGAAACCTGAGGGTTACATTTGGCCTCAATGATCTTCCATTCCCTCTGGTCTCTCATCCCTCACGGAGGGAGAGAGATGGGAAATGGAACTCTGGACAATTTCTGCTACTCTCAGAATCTTCAAATAAGATGCTGACTTCCCCCACTTTTGACTTCAGATTCTTAATTCGTCTTAAAACTGCAGTTCACAGCTTTACATTATAATATAATCTGTGTTTATTACAAAATATTTGGAAAATATAGAAAAATAAAAGAAGAGAAGAAAAATGATCCAACTGTCTTCTCTCCAATTCAAACAACCTTAATATTCTGATGTATTTCTTTTCTGCATTATTCCTTTGTATTGCCTTTGTATTATAACTGTCATACTCTATTTGCATACTACATTATATTGCTTTTTTTTTTTTTTTTGCGGTACACGGGCCTCTTACTGTTGTGGCCTCTCCCGTTGCGGGGCACAGGCTCCGGACGTGCGGGCTCAGTGGGCATGGCTCACAGGCCCAGCCTCTCCGCGGCATGTGGGATCTTCCCGGACCGGGGCACAAACCCTTGTCCCCTGCATCGGCAGGCGGACTCTCAACCACTGCGCCACCAGGGAAGCCCTATGTTGCTTTTTTTTTTTTTTCTATATTGCTTTTTAAGTAACTGAACATGCTCCTATATCATAACATACCATAAATAGTATGTTTAATGACTACATTATATTTAAAGAGGATGGGCATAATTCAACTTATCAGGCTCTTGGCTAACTTTCCAGAGCAATGTCTTTAACATAATCTACCAAATGCTAGAAGACCATTATGAGACACAAATCCCAAAAACGTAATCTGGAGAAGAATCACGATCCTGATGGTTCACGTACAACTAAGTCTTTCCTTTAGGTTAAGAACAGGTCATTTCTCAGGAATATTTCTTTATTTTGGTATTTTGTTGTGGTTGTTTTTCATTTAGATAATAGAATAGCTTCAGATAAAATTTTAAAAAGAAAAATTCACCCATAATTCCACTGCTCTACCAAAGCCACTCAAAGGTATATAGACACATAGATTCTTATACAGCTATCATCATACAATACATGCAGTTCTGTGTTCCTCTTTTCCACTTTCTATTACACTATAGTCATTGTGCAATGTTATTACATACCCCTTACAATGATCACTTTTTAAATGGTTGTGTAATCATCTGCAAGTTGTTGTCTTTGGCAACACAATTATTTTGGTTTAAGAACAGGTAACAATTATATGAAATAACTGAGGAAGAAAAAAATTACTTAAAAAAATTATCTAAGCACATTCTAAAGCAGTGATTTTCAGATTCTGATCCTTAGTATATACCCCAAAGATTACCATGGAATAGGAGTTGAGGAGAAATCTGGGACCACCCAATCTTCATTCTAGCAAAACATTTCTCCTTTACGTTTTCTTTTGAAAATATGCTCTTAATCAAAAAGAAAGGAAGAGAAAAAAGTATAAAATTAAATGATGCAGCTTTTATGGTAGAGTCTGTCATTAACTAGCAGTGTGACCTTGGGCAATTAACACACATGCCTGAGTTTCCTTGCCTAAAAAATGAGGATACTAATTACTAATTTTACCAAACTCATTGGTCTGTGATAAAGATGAAATATACGTGCGATATATATAGATTGCTTAGAACAATGCCGGGCCCTAACTATTGTATCCGTTTTTATGAAATAAATAAAATAAAATACTGGAAAAAACAGCACCAGGCCAACAAATCTAGAGCATGTTCATGTGAACTTTAAAGCAAGAAATAGAACATTCAGACAGTGATAGATCTATGGATGGTAGTGATAGTTCCCAAGTAGAAAAAAACTTACCCACGATTTTGGGGGTAAGATTATCAAGGTGTCTGACTAGACTCTGATATTTCATACCTGTGTGACTTCAGGCAATTGACTTAACTTCGCTAAGTCTCAGTCTTCTCATCTGTCAAAGACTGTTAATAATATTAACTATATCCTAGGATTCTTATGAGCAGTAAATCAAGTCATCCCTATGAAGAATTTAGCCCAGGACCTGGTCCATTTTGCATCTTCAATAATAGACAGTTAGAACCTTCCCAGGTACAATGTATGTTGATCACTTACTGGAATTTTTGGGGCACATCCACAACTTAAAGAGCCAACATGCACAGCAGAAATTAATATGACATTAAACCAACTATGCTTCAATAAAATTAAAAAAAAAAAAAAAGAGCCAAAATGCTACATATGGAGTCCAGGTGGTCAGGATGGAAAAGAATTTTGGTTTCAACTTGCAAAAAAGACAATAGAAGGAGGAAATCTACACTGATAACCCTCTGGAAGTTAAGGTGCCAAGACCCTCTTATCCATAATTGCAGGCAGTGGAGTTTGGGGAAGCATGGGAAAGATGTGAAAAGCACTGTCTTAGGAGTTAGGTGACCTAATCCTAGTCCCAGATTTGTCCTAAACTTGCCACGTGGCCTTAAATAAATCAGCTTTCTGCTTCACTCTTAAATTAGCCCCTGTCTAAGCAGTGGTGGTTGAACAAAAGATAACCTCAAAGATCTCCTCATCTCTATTATTCTTATGGAGTAAGGAGTCCTTTGCTATTTTTAGAAGCCCTGGGATCATCAAGGTTTTGTGGACAAGAAGGTGTTACATTTTACAGAGTAGCATGCAACTTTGATGAAGACTGCCATTTGTCAATCAGTTATATTGCCTCTACCTTTTTTCTCTATAAGAGAGAAATTATCACACTAAATAACCAAGATTTGGTGGTTACATTCCCGGAGAATAAGAATGGTTTGTAAGAGTCTGCTCTTAAAAAAATATTTCTCCAGATATTTGTAGTTGGAATCCTTGTATTTAGCTTAACCACTCCCTTGTCTGTGAAATGAAATGAATTACCACCAAGCCTTAATATTGTCTCTGGCTCCAAGCAGAAGGGGAAAAACAGTTTTGGTCAGCAATACAGTAGAATTAGAGAATATTTGCCTTATTTAATCATGGTCTGGCCGAGTCATTCCAATTGATATTGTTTGGAATGAAAACTTTACCAGATGTTCACTTAAATGAGCTAGAGAGATTAATGATCAGTCCTACCACATTATCTTGAAGGGTGGGTATAATCATCTCCAAGGAATTTCCTGGAGCTGGACACAAAGGTTGCTGATTGTAATTACAGCTAACACTTTATGAAGTACACACAATGTACCAGGCACCACTCTAAGTGCTTCATATGTATTAATTCATTGAGTCCCACAGTACCCCCTGAAGGAAGGTACTAACGTTATCCTTTTACAGGAATGAAGTCACTCAGCTAGTAAGTGGTAAAGGCAGGATTTGAATCAGGAATGTTGACCCATAGGCCTACACTTTTAAAACTACGCTATACCCATTGCCCAATACTATACCCTGTTTTTGACCCAAGGTGCTGTTAAAACTTGAATGAATTAGGCTTGTCATTAACCTACAAGTGGGTGAAGAGGAATCTGAACTATTGTGAGTAGGGAAAAATATAATGTCTGACCTGAGGGAAGGAAGAATGCTAAATTTTGGAGAAAACATTCGTATACCTGATCTGAATCTCTTGGGTTACCAAAACAACATATCCACCATTTATTTATCTTTTAGAATAATTTGAGGAATGTAAGGGGAATTGAAATTTAGACCTCTACTCCTTGTCTGCATAAGATATCTGGAATGTTTTGTTGCTATGATCAAAGACAAGCAGATAATGTTGGTCGATGCTTCTTGGTTAACCTTAAGAAGAAGCAAAAAGAACCGTCAGATTTTCCTCATTTCCAACGGAATCCCAAATATTTCTTTGTTCTTGGGGTTTATTGGAAGTACTATACTAGTTGACATTGACATTCTTCTGAGCTTACTATCTGAGAGCTCCCTTATCTTTTGTTAGCAGGTACTCTCCAACAATACAAAGAAAGCATAACATGTAAGCTATCCATTTAGGTTTTGAAATAACGGAGTGGTTTGAAAAGGGTGTTGATTCTGGATGTGGAGATTTGTGGACAGAATCTTTCAGATCTGAGACTGAGAACTCGTAATGTATTTGAACGGCATAATTTCATCTCAGACCCAATCCCCCATTTTTTTTCTCTTAAAGAGTGTGTTAAAGATATTTTTATTACAGCATATTTTTTTTCTTATTCCTCTCTCTGTGAAGGTTTTCAATCCATTTGCATGCAACACAAGCTTTCATCTATATAATTAGGATCCCAGAAACTTGCAGCAGTTGGCTATGACATTCACATATAAGCAATTTTGTCAGTTCAAGCATCATGATATGACATTAAAAACTTCAGTAATAGGGTAAGAAAGACTGCGAGGGAGACAACTTTGACACAAGTTAAATATTTTGCTAATCACAAGCAACCAAAGAAATTTGAACTCAGATTAAGACTTTAATTAACTAAAATATAGCCTATCTTAAAAGATGCCATCTCTATTATGCCTCCTTATAAATACAGAATTTCTCCAATAGGAAATAATCTGTCTCCTATCACCTGGAATTTTTTTCTTTTTAAACAATATATTTTTTCTACTATTAAAAAATTATACATGGGCTTCCCTGGTGGCGCAGTGGTTGAGAGTCCTCCTGCCGATGCAGGGGACACGGGTTCCTGCCCCGGTCCGGGAAGATCCCACATGCCGCGGAGCGGCTGGGCCCGTGAGCCGTGGCTGCTGAGCCTGCGCGTCTGGAGCCTGCGCGTCCGGAGCCTGCGCTCCGCAACGGGAGAGGCCACAACAGTGAGAGGTACCACACACACACACACACACACACACACACACAAATATATATATACATTATCAATGAATAAAACAGAGAAAAGTAGAAAGATTACCCAGGGTCTCACCACCTTCACACTGGTACTTAAACTTTGGCATACCTCCACTTAGTTATAATTATGCTCTGCATATAAATGCTGCATCCTTCATTTTAAAGGCTGAACTGTAGTTTTTAATGTATAGAACCATAACTTTTAATGGTTTTCATAGTAGTCTTCTGAGTGGATGCCCTATAATTTAACTACATATTCCTAGATTCCTAAACTAATAATGTTTCCAACTTTTCTATTCTAATAAATATTAGTTCAGTATTCATCTTTATGCCAAAACATTTTCCTTTTTTAGGGTTATTTCTTTGGATTAGCTTCCCTCAAGTGGAATCACTACTCAAAAATGTTGTATTCTGAAGTTTATTGCAGATAAACAAATTTTATCAGCATATACTAACTTCCTGCAATAAATTCACCCACAATACACTGTTAATTGGTTTGTCCAATTCCAAAAATAAGGCTTGGAAAGCAGAAAGTCACTGTTCCCCGAAGGCATTCTGAATTTTTCTGTTACTTTAACCAGAGTTTCTGAATTTTCCTTATGTTACTTTACCTTCTTGCTTTGGCATGTATTTCTGCCATGAACTTAAGTCCTGGAGTTTATTCACTGGAAGGTTCTGACTTTGATTGCGGGCTCTTTCCACATTGATGAATTCCCTCTTGTGGCCTTAATCTTCTGCATCCCTCTCAGTGAGAGTGAGAGTAGATACTGTGGCTATTTCCCCACAATGATTCTATGTCTGCCCTGTGTCAATTCTCTGGGGGACTGGCCCTACCATGGCTGCAGAGGTAGTCCCTGATTTAACCTAATTGACCTTTTCTTGCCCAATACGCTATTGAAACCACTCTGGTCATGTCACCACTGACCTCCCTCCATTTTGTTCAGTCTAATAATCAATCCTCAGCCCTTATCTTACTTGACCTCTCAGCAGAGCTTAGCATAGTTAATCACTCCTTTCTTTTTGACGCACTTTCTTCACTTGGCTTTCAGGATCAAATCAAGTCAGGATCTAATCAAGAAAACAAAAATTATTCTTAGCGTCTGACAAGAGGGAATTTAATTCAGAGCCTTGATAACCTAGGTGACAAAAGAGCTGAAAAGGAGAAAGTGAGAAAACCAGAGATGGGCAACAGCAGAAACACGGTATCAACCTTGGCTCGAGGAACATAGAGAAGAGGAGGTGCCCATGGGCTTGAGGGACCCAGCAGAAGCTAGCGTCATGAAGGGTTTGTCTAGCAGAAGCCGGAGCCGGAACAGAGGTACAGCCACAATAAGAGACACCACCGCAGAGGAGAGGAAATCCTGGTTTCTCCTTTTCTCCCTCCCTCCAATTTTCCATCAGTGTCCTTCATAAACTAATCCCAGCTGGAAACCAACTAACATCAGAATCTTGGGAAAAGCAGCTTGCAGTGGTCAATCCCACTGCCATATAGACTCAAGAAGAAGGGGAGGAGGGTCTACAGGGCCAACAACAGACTGCTTTATCCCCTGCTCTACTGGTAACTCCTTCTCTGTCTTTCTATTGGCTCTTCTTCTTCTCTCTGCCCTCTTAACATCGAGGTTCTCCAAAGCTCAATCCATGTTCCACTTTCTTGTCTAGTTATCCATGAATGCTCAACAAATTCTCGCCCCCAAACCCTAAATTGTTTAGAACAACAATTTATGGTCACCTCTCATGATTCTGTGGGTTGACTGGGCAAAGCTGGGTAGTTCTCTTTTGGGATCTATCATGATGTATGTGGTGAACCCTGGGATGTGTCGACCAGATCCTGATCCAGAAATGAACAAATTATTACAGCACTTGCTGGGAGTCTGGCTGACAGCCCTCAGCTGTCAGTCTTTTTCAGGGAAAGTCTCAGTTTGTGAGGGTCACCTCACCCAAGGTCTCATACCCTTCCGAGAGTAGCCCATATCCAAGGACTGGTTAATATAGAGGATATAAAGCACAACACTTTCATCCCAACTTAGGGCAGATACAAGGGATCACCCCATCCTCAGAACTCCCTAAAAGCATCAGTTGAGGTTCTGATGGAATTGCTTAACAGCGTGATTTCTCCCTTTGTCAATCCTGTTTCCCACCCTTCCCTTCCATACATTCCACAGGCATATATCCCCAAAGCACTCCTTAATGGAACCTCTGTGTCTCAGAATCTACTTTCTGGGGAACCCAACCGACAACATGGTTACCTCAAGATGGTGGCTAAGGCTGGAGTCATCTAACAGGTTGGCTGGGTTGGACATCTACGATGCCTCAATCACATAGCTAGCAGTTGATCCTGACTATCAAATGGACTATCAACTGGAATGTCTAGACATAGCGTCTCTATGTGGCCTGGGTTTCTCTCACCATGGCCACTGGGTTCCAAGTGGGACCACTCCAAACATAAGTGTTGAAGAGGCCTGGGCATATTTTTACGTCCTAGAATATTAATTCTATTGGTCAAATAAGTTACAAAAAATCAAAGGTAGGAGTATTAGACTTCCTTCTTGATGTGAGGAACAATATTCACATACAAGGAGGAAAGAAAGGATGGAGGCTTTCGTTGTAAACTCTACCACATCTTTTCCTCTAGATCACTCCATTAAAACTCCTCTTCTCGGGCTTCCCTAGTGGTGCAGTGGCTAAGAATCTGCCTGCAAATGAAGGGGGCATGGGTTTGAGCCCTGGTCCGGGAAGATCCCACATGCCTCAGAGCAATAAAGCCCGTGTGCCACAACTACTGAGCCTGAGCTCCAGGGCCCGCAAGCCACAACTACTGAGCCTGTGTGCCACAACTACTGAAGCCTGAATGCCTAGAGCCTATGTTCAGCAACAAGAGAAGCCACTGCAATGAGAAGTCCATTCAATGCAACGAAGATTAGCCCCCGCTCACCGTAACTAGAGAAAGTCCGTGGGCAGCAACAAAGACCAAAAGCAGCCAAAAATAAATTAATTAATTTTTTAAAAACCCTCCTCTTGTCATGATCACCAATAATCTCCATGTTGCTAAATCCAATGTTGTATTCCCAGTTGTAATCTTACTTGATCTCCCAGCAGGATCTCTCACTTCTTTGACAATCTCATAATATCTATAGGCTGATGACTCCCAAATTTTTACTCCTGTTCAGTCCACTCTGACAACCTATAAACTCCTATAAGCAACTATATGCCAATAAAATGGACAACCTAGAAGAAATGGACACATTTTTTAAAAGGTACAACTCCCAAGAATGAACCAGGAAGAATAGAAAATTTGAATAGACCAATCACAAGTAGGGAAACCGTGATTTAAAAATTCCCAACAAACAGGACTCGAGGGCTTCACAGGCAAATTCTATCAAACATTTAGAGAAGAATTAACACCTATCTTTCTGAAACTATTCCAAAAATTGCAGAGGAAGGAACACTCCCAAACTCATTCCATGGGGCCACCGTCACCCTGATACCAAAACCAGACAACGATACCACAGAAAAAGAAAATTACAGGCCAATATTACTGATGAACATAGACACAAAACTCCTCAACAAAATACTAGCAATCCAAATCCAACAATACATTAAAAGGATCATACAACATGATCAAGAGGGATTCATCCCAGGGGTGCAAGGATTATTCAATAAACGTAAATCATTCAGTGTGATACGACACATCAACAAATTGAAGAATAAAAAACCATAGGATCATCTCAATAGATGCGGAAAAGCTTTTGACAAAATTCAACACCATTTATTATGAAAACTCTCCAGAAAGTGGGTATAGAGGGAACATACCTCAACATAAAAAAGGCCATATACAACAAACCCACAGCTAACATCATACTCAATGGTGAAAAGCTGAAAGCATTTCCTCTAAGATCAAGAACAAGACAAGGGGCCTTCCCTGGTGGTGCAGTGGTTAAGAATTTGCCTGTCAATGCAGGGGACATGGGTTCAATCCCTGATCCACAAAGATCCCACATGCTGTGGAGCAACTAAACCCATGAGCCACAACTACTGAGCCTGTGCTCTAGAGCCCACGAGCCACAACTACTGAGCCCACACACTGCAACTACTGAAGTCTGCATGCCTAGAGCCCATTCTCTGCAATAAGAGAAGCCACTGCAATGAGAAGCATGCACATCGCAACAAAGAGTAGCCCCCAGCTCACTGCAACTAGAGAAAGCAAGAAAGCCCATGCACAGCAGCAAAGATCCAATGCAGCCAAAAAAAAAAAACAAGACAAGGATGTCCACCCTTGCTACTTATATTCAACATAGCTTTGGAAGTTGTAGCAACAGCAATCAGAGAAGAAAAGGAAATAAAAGGAATCCAAATTGGAAAAGAAGAAGTAAAACTGTCACTGTTTGCAGATGACATGATACTATACATGGAAAATCCTAAAGATGCTACCAGAAGACTACTAGGGCTGATCAGTGGATTTGGTCAATTGCAGGATACAAAATTAATACGAAGAAACTTGTTGCATTTCTATACACTAACACCGAAAGATCAGAAAGAGAAATTAAGGAAACAGTTCCATTTACCATAGCATCAAAAAGAATAAAATACCTAGGAACAAACCTACCTAAGGAGACAAAAGACCTGTATGCAGAAAACTATAAGACACTGATGAAAGAAATTAAAGATGATACCAACAGATGGAGAGATATACCATGTTCTCGGATTGGAAGAATCAACATTGTGAAAATGACTATACTACCCAAAGCAATCTACAGATTCATTGCAATCCCTGTCAAACTACCAATGGCATTTTTCAGAGAACTAGAACAAAAAATTTCACAATGTGTATGGAAACACAAAAGACCCCAAATAGCCAAACCAATATTGAGAAAGAGAAATGGAGCTGGAGGAATCAGGCTCCCTGACTTCAGAGTATACTACAAAGCTACAGTAATCAAGACAGTATGGTACTGGCACAAAAACAGAAATATAGACCAATGGAACAGGATAGAAAGCCCACAGACAAACCCACGCACCTATGGTCACCTTATCTTTGACAAAGGAGGCAAGAATATACAATGTGGGGGCTTCCCTGGTGGTGCAGTAATTGAGAGTCCACCTGCTGATGCAGGGGACACGGGTTCATGCCCTGGTCTGGGAAGATCTCACATGCCGTGGAGCGGCTAGGCCCGTGAGCCATGGTCACTGAGCTTGCATGTCCGGAGCCTGTGCTCCACAATGGGAGAGGCCACAACAGTGAGACGCTCGCGTACCACAAAAAAAAAAAAAAGAATATACAATGGAGAAAAGACAAACTCTTCTATAAGTGGTGCTGGGAAAACTGGACAGCTACATGTATGAGAAAGAAATTATAACACTTCCTAACACCATACACAAAAATAAACTCAAAATGGATTAAAGACCTAAATGTAAGGCCAAACACTATAAAACTCTTAGAGGAAAACATAGGCAGAACACTCTATGACATAAATCACAGCAAGATCCTTTTTGACCCACCTCCTAGAGAAATGGAAATAAAAACAAAAATAAACAAATGGGACCTAATGAAACTTAAAAGCTTTTGCACAGCAAAGGAAAAACTAGAAGAAAAGACAACACTCAGAATGGGAGAACATATTTGCAAATGAAGCAACTGACAAAGGATTAATCTCCATAATTTACCAGCAGCTCATGTAGCTCAATATCCGATAAACAAACAACCCAATCCAAATATGGGCAGAAGACCTAAATAGACATTTCTCCAAAGAAGATATACAGATTGCCAATAAACACGTGAACAAATGTTCAACATCACCAATCATTAGAGAAATGCAAATCAAAACTACAATGAGATCTCATCTCACACCAGTCAGAATGGCCATCATCAAAAAATCTACAAACAATAAATGCTGGAGAGGGTGTGGAGAAAAGGGAACCCTCTTGCACTGTTGGTGGGAATGTAAATTGATACAG
This sequence comes from Phocoena sinus, assembly GCF_008692025.1. NCBI lineage: Eukaryota > Metazoa > Chordata > Mammalia > Artiodactyla > Phocoenidae > Phocoena > Phocoena sinus. The sequence goes on along the minus strand of NC_045765.1, from coordinate 48,096,968 downwards.
CCACTATGGAGAACAGTATGGAGGTTCCTTAAAAAACTAAAAATAGAACTACCACACGGCCCAGCAATCTCACTACTGGGCATATACCCTGAGAAAACCATAATTCAAAAAGAGTCATGTACCACAGTGTTCATTGCAGCACTATTTACAATAGCCAGGACATGGAAGCAACCTAAGTGTCCATCAATAGATGAATGGATAAAGAAGATGTGGCACATATATACAACGGAATATTACTCAGCCCTAAAAAGAAATGAAACTGAGTTATTTGTAGCGAGGTGGATGGACCTAGAGTCTGTCATACAGAGGGAAGTAAGTCGAAAGAGAAAAACAAATACCGTATGCTAACACATATATATATGGAATCTAAAAAATAAAAAAAAAAGGTTCTGAAAAACCTAGAGGCAGGACAGGTATAAAGATGCAGACGTAGAGAATTGACTTGAGGACATGGGGAGGGGGAAGGGTAAACTGGGATGAAGTGAGAGAGTGGCATGGACATATATACACTACCAAATGGAAAATAGATAGCTAGTGGGAAGCAGCCACATAGCACAGGGAGATCAGCTCCATGCTTTGTGATCACCTAGAGGGATGGAATAGGGAGGGTGGGAGGGAGACGCAAGAGGGAGGAGATATGGGGATATATGTATATGTATAGCTGATTCACTTTGTTATAAAGCAGAAACTAACACACCATTGTAAAGTAATTATACTCCAATAAAGATGTTTAAAAAAAAACACATGGTATTGGCACCAAAACAGACATATAGATTAATGGAATAGGATAGAAAGCCCAGAAGTAAACCCATGCACCTATGGTCAATGAATCTACAACAAAGTGGGCAAGAATATACAATGGAGAAAAGACAGTCTCTTTGATAAATGGTGCTGGGAAAACTGGACAGCTACATGTAAAAGAATGACATTTAGAACATTCTCCAACACCATATACAAAAACAAACTCAAAATGGATTAAAGACCTAAATGGAAGACCAGATACTATAAAACTCTTAGAGGAAAACATAGGCAGAACACTCTTTGACATAAATCTCAGCAATATCCTTTTCCATCCATCTCCTAGAGTAATGGAAATAAAAACAAAAATAAACAAATGGGACCTAATGAAACTTAAAAGCTTTTGCGCAGCAAAAGAAACCATAAACAAAACAAAAAGACAACTTACAGAATGGGAGAAAATATTTGCAAAGGAAGAGACTGACAAGGTATTAATCTCCAAAATATACAAACAGCTCATACAGCTCAATAACAAAAGAACAAATAACCCAGTAAAAAATGGGCAGAATATCTACGTAGATATTTCTCCAAAGGAGACAAACAGGTGGCCAATAGGCACATTAAAAAGTGCTCAACACCACTAATTATTAGAGAAATGCAAATCAAAGCTACAATGATGTATCACCTCACATCGGTCAGAATGGCCGTCATCAAAAAGTCTACAAATAATAAATGCTGGAGAGGATGTAGAGAAAAAGGAACCCTCCTGCACTGTTGGTGGGAATGTAAATTGGTACAACCACTATGGAGAACTGTATGGAAGTTACTTAAGAAACTAAAAATAGAGTTAGCTGATGATCATGTAATTTAATATACTTATTTATTTTGTTTATGTCTTCCCCTGGAAGGTAAATGTTTTGTTCTGCTTAAAAATTATTATTATAATCCCCGTGCCTTTACAGTGGTGGGCACATGTATGGGGACCCAGTAAATATTTGTTGAATGTATTAATTTAATAAATGAATGAATGAATTCACATAGGATAGCGTAGATGGAAATAACTACTTTTCCAGTGAAGTTATCTTGCATGCTTTTTATATTGATGTTCTACACAGTACATTAACACTTCTAGTAATTCTGAGTAAATATCTTACAATATTCCGTTCAATAACTTCTTGCAAATGAAATATTACACACAAAAAATCAGAAAATGCATGCATTTTACATTGGACAGCTTATGCAAACCACAAGGATAAACACACTCACACACAACCACTGATATCCTTCTGTGGACTCAGAAGTTTATTGGGAACTAATGTGAGTCTCTTACATATTCTCACCTCTTAGAAGTCACCTAATTCCCTTGAGGTTGGAGCTACATTTCCTAGAGAAGCCAGTATGCCTATTCAGGTCACTATTTCTGACATGTTGTTCAGAAGCCTTGAAATTATCTCTCTGGGCTGATTTTACCCCACTACATTGTGTACGTCCCAAAGTCAAATCCGAGTCAGCCCTGTGTATATCTGAATTACTTTGAGTCAAAGAACGAAATAATAGAAATGTCATACTTCCTAATTAACTTACCTTATGGCCCAATAAGGAAGAAACCCTGGTTTGGAGGAGGCTTCTAAATTGTTTCTTGCAAAATTGGATGGTACAACCTCTTCATTTTATGTTGTCTTGTTTTTTCCATCTGATTCTAGGGAAAAGGAGTCAGGCATCTTCAGATGAAAATGGTGCCCTGAATAGGAGTGTAAGTAAAACCTAAGATGAGAAAAGGAACATCTGGACTACAAACTGATGATGAGCACATGTGGAATGTAGATGGTAAGATGGAAAATAGTCTCTAAATTTCTCCCTGAATCACTTTTTGGTTCCCATAGAGTTAACCACAGATGGATGCTTGGGAGTCCACTGTGTTTGATTTCTCTTGCATGGTTCTGTCCATTGCCCAGTCTCTGCTCCTTCAAGCTTCCTGGTCAAGGCCATGGTCAGGGTGACCATAATCCTTGCTGTATCCTGGGAGAATGGTGCCAGCTCCTTTATAGTCCTAAGTGTAGAATTAGTATGCACTGCATACAAGGCAAAGACATCTTCCTCTGACTGACACTGGCTCTCTCTCAGAGTAATATTAATAATAATTTTTTTAAATAGTAAGCTGAAAGACTTCTCACTAGTAGTTAAAAGGAAAAGAATAAATGGATTAGGGGTATAGTGGGGTATCTGCCATGACAGATGGACATAAGGCACTTGGCTGGTGGTGGTATAGTAAAAGTTGTTTAGGTGTAAATAGGGGTTAGGCCTAAGAAGGCAGGCACTCAAAAGAACCTACTTACTCAATCAATGAGTGAACCAATGATTTAAATCCTGTGTCCAGTTTTCTTAATTTAAATTAAATTAAATTAAATTAAAAAAATTTTTGGCCACATGGCTTGCAAGATCTTAGTTGCTGGACAAGGATTGAACCCAGGTGCTGGGCTGTGAAAGTGCAGAGTCCTAACCACTGGACTGCCAGGGAATTCCCTATCTTCAGTTTTTTTTTTTCTTTTGCGGTACGCGGGCCTCTCACTGTTGTGGCCTCTCCCGTTGCGGGGCACAGGCTCCGGACGCGCGGGCTCAGCGGCCATGGCTCACGGGCCCAGCCGCTCTGCGGCATGTGGGATCTTCCTGGACCGGGGCACGAACCCGTGTCTTCTGCATCGGCAGGCAGACTCGCAACCACTGCGCCACCAGGGAAGCCCTATCTTCAGTTTTTAAGTCTCTTCTACACTCAACTTCTTTCAGCTACAAACTGTAATAATTAGGATTACATAAAATAATGTTTGCAAAGCACTTAGCACAGCACAAGCGCAGAGTGGTCAGTAAAGACATATTTTTACTCTTCTACTTGACAACTTCACAGGTTTGAACAAATTGCTGAAAAATGTTAAGGGAGGGTCCACACAAAATAAGAGAGTTGGGTAGACCAATGAGGTTGAAGATGATGGTTTCACAGTGGTCCAACTTCTGCTTTGCTTTGCTCCTATTATTGCAGGTCTGCTAGATGCATCCAGAAGATTTCCTGCTAGCTGAATATATGAACAGTTTTACCCGGTACAGAGAACTATATAATTATCTATCTAGGTAGTCACATTGTCTTCATATTCTGCTGTGAGTTTCCTTAGGATTGTATAGAGACACCGGAAGACAATCCTGCATTGTAACTCTACTTTTATATACTTGATGTATCAGGGATCTGCATAAGATTTGTTGCTGCTTCGTTAAAAATGTTTGGAAACATATTGACATTGGTAACTCACAACAGTGTTTAGTCATTTATTTTATTTGTATATCTTCTAGGAACTGGATATATAACAAAAGAACCAACAAAGATTTATCCCCTGCCCTAATGAAGCTTATGGTCTTGTGTATGAGACAGAAGTTAAAGAAGCCAAGTAAATGTACAACTACAAGTGTAAGTAGTGATGAAAATGAGGGTTTTTTTTAATTGGGAGTTCTGATTATTAAATTTATGATGAAATATTTTGGGTGGCAAAATGACATCACCAAATATAGAAATGACTGGGTGAATGAATTTGAAATTTTTTTTACAGAAAAATACACATATCACTATTTTTTGGTAAGAATCCATTCAAATGCATTTCAAATTGGATCTCAAATAGCTAACTGAAAGAAGGAAGAAAGGAAGGAAGGAAGGAAGGGAGGAAGGAAGGGAGGAAGGAAGGAGAAAGAAAGAAAGAAAGCGAAAGAAAGAAGAGAGAGAGAGAGGGAGGGAGGGAGGCAGGAAGGAAAGAAAGAAGAAAGAAAATTCCTGCTGTGCAGAGCAACGAAAATGGTAACACAAATAGATGTGTAGAAATGGAAGAACTTTTTTCATTTTTCTAAGCCTTTGAACAGCTCTGAATGGAATTACCGGCTTGTGGGGAACTGACAGCGATATGTGATTTATTGCTTAGTTCCTTTAAGAAATATCATTGTTTTTAGGTTATATTGTGGTAAGGCCAGAGTCTTTTCTATGAACGGTGATGGAGACTGAAAGTTTGTGATCCTGGGAGTAGAGAGCAAGTATCACCTTGGATCTAGTGAGGGCTAACCCTGAATCCAACCTTATCAAGGGTCCTCTTTTTAAAAAACTTCTCACTGAAGTGTAACAGGGCATGAATCATAAGCATGTAGTTTGAAGAATTACGGCAAGGTGAACATACCTGAATAGCCCCTTCCCAAGGAAAAAACTAGAACATTACTAAAAATCCTGCTTGTGCCCCTTCCCAATTATTACCCCTACCTCTTCAAGGTCCTTACTACTCTGACATTTAACACTATACATTCATCTCACTATATAGTATTCAACAATGTAGGTTCATTATATATTAATTACACTGTTTATTCATAACTCTATGTATTCATTGCATATAAATGAACCATTAATTTCAAACCATTCATTTCTTATTCTCCTGTAGGCTGGATATGACCCAGATGTACCTACAGCATATTTTTCTTGATTTTCTTAAAATACACCAGTACAAGTAAATGTACTATATTAGTTAAAGAGAGTTATGTCACATAACAAAGCTAATGATATAAAATTTAATGTAAGGTTCTCATGTTCCTAAAATCCTACTGCCGGTCAGACCACTGGCAATGGTTACTGGCCAATTTCTCTGCAGACCCTCACACTGCCACCATTTTGTTGTTCCATTTCATCCTCTCTTTAGTATATTCCTTTCGTATCTCCAGTCTATATATTCAAACCCCATACATGCCTTTCTTAGCTTTTACACCATTCTAGGCTTACACTAGAAAACTTTAAAAAATCTTCTTTTAGATATAGAATTATTTAGTTCTTCTGAACTGATTTCTTGGTCTTTCAGTCTGTCTCTTGGGGCCTTTATTTTCCCAACCAAAATGAATGATCATGGTGTTTTGCTGACACTGTAGCCTTCTATTAACCTGATCAAATTCTTAACCATGGCCCCTTCATACCAGCCTTTCTTTAAGTGGATGAAAGCTTGTATTAGGTGAAAAGAGCTGCTATAACAAAGAAATCGCAAATGCATAATGGCTTGAATACAAGAGAAGTTAATGCTGTGGCCTTACCACAATATAACCTAAAACAATGACATTTTGTTTTAGGAATGCTGTCAGTGGAATGCCGTCCTTTTTAAGCATCAAGTCAGGGGAAGGAGAAAGAACAAAGAGGATGAGAGCTGGGAGATTTTTATGACCAATCACACCTAACCACAAGGCATCCAGGAAAACATTTTCTAGCTGCAGACCCATGAAGAGAATATGGTTCTGAAGACTGGCTAGCAGTCTCTGCCCCTGAGCAGGATGGAACTCTATTCTCTTCTGCTATGAAATGGACCACCTCCCCTACATCAAAATGATGGAAAAGAAAAGTAGTTTAAATGATGGAAGCAAAAGTAGTTTCTGTCATTTTGAAATGTTAGGAAACCTGTCTGATTAAACATAGAACAGGGATTGTGCTTATGAAATAGGTTTTGGGTGGCTTCAGATGCAATGGGACCAGGGAAGGGTGGGAAGCAGGAGGTCAAGGTTCATATGGACCAGAAAGAGGAAAAAGGGAAAAAGAAGAGCAGTCTACCTGCATCACTGGCCCCGGGTATTACTTTGCCTTTATCATACCTCTATTTATAAATCCTTTGTGTTCAAAGCACTCAACAAAGGATCCATACTTTGCAATTGTTGCCTGTGAGAGATGAAGTAGGAAGGATGTGATTTCACAAATGGGGGAAATGGGAATTTCAAACAGGTGGATGTCATGCAATAAGGGACTCTAGACAAGAATCTGAGCTTCCTTGTCCATTTTATGTAATGACTAAATACCGTGTGTGTGTGGCAGGGGTGGGGAGACAGGGGTTTATGTTTGGTCCCCCACTCCCTCTTTCCCTTCTATGGCTAACTCCATGCTCTTTGCTGAGAAAGTTGACTGGATTTGACCCAAAGGGAGTTGACATTTTACTATCACTTTTTAAAACTATTTCTACTTGGAGGATGCTGGATAACTGACAAATTTTATTCCAGTTAAACTACTTTTTTTGTCTTTAAGCAGTTGAAATTTTTTTCTTTTTCATTCCCATTTCTGCTCTCCAACCATGAGTTCTCTGCCTTATGGTTGTATCTACAGGTATTTATCTACAGACATTCACTCTCCCTCAGATTACTAGAGGGCAGGGGCAATAAGCAGAAGTGGGGAGCAACACTTTTCTGACTTTTAGATATAGGATCTCCCCATCACTCAATTTGTTGACTATTTGTAAAGGTATGGAAAACAAAGGGATAGTTTGAAGATTTTAAACTACATGTTGGTAAGAACAAATATTACTGACGGGTATTAAAATAATATGGGCAGGCGCTCCTGCACCTATAGACACTCTTATACAGGAAATATTTCCCTATAGTAAATGGAGAAATCTGTAGTTGGTATCTTTTGATAAGGACAGAACAAACATCTTGGAATTAGAGATTACTCTGCTGATAAGCATTTATTTATTTATTTATTTATTTACTCTCAAAGCAATTAGCTAGGAAGCTAAATATTGGTTAAAGAGGAAAAAATTTGAAGTCAGTGCCACGGTAGACTCATGACTTTGGCACTTTACAGTAGTGTGATATCAAGAAAGTTACTTAATCTTTCAGTGCCTCACTTTTCTAATCTTTAAAATGGGAATAGTAATAATCATATTAATAATAATCACCTTACAGATTGTTTGGATGATTAAATAAGTTATTGAAGGCTAAAATGGTTAGCAAAGTATTGGCTGTTTTATAAGGGAAAAAGTGGTATCCTCATTGATGTGTTCTAATCTTAAATTTAATATATCACTTGCTCCCCTACACCTATACACACACATATAATACACACATAGTAGTCTACAATCCACATATATTAGTGCTTGGTGTATATTCAACCAAGCTTTTATTCCTCTATAAATAAATATGTACATGTACATATGCATATACTACCTAACTATATTTTTTTATTTAATAACAATTAAAATAAGATCTAATTAATAATCCTATTCTGTAACTTCATTGTTTTCCACTTTGTATTTCTTGGCCTTTATTCTAAGTCTATTATAAAGACCTATTTTTAAATTTTTGCTTAGGATTCCATTGTTTGAATGTGTGGTTTACTTAACAGGTCCTCTACCAAAGGATGTGGGAGTAGTTAAAATTTTCTCACTTAACCACACAAAATAGTGAAAGCCCCAAGTATCAATACCATGATATACACCTTTGGAATATTCAAGGAAATGTAATGAAGCAGGAGCCAGAGGTTCCAGTCGTTGTAAAGGTTATTTGTCATCATTTTAAGGGTGTCAACACTGTGACTACATGACTTGTTCAAGTTATAAAGCTAATAAGTACTGAAATGAGATTCAAATCCAAGTCCCCTTCCTTTCAGCACAATAACAAACTATGGTAGGGGTGGGGTGTTGGTAAACGTACTGGGCCTAGAAATATTTGATTTTGATATTAAAAACTAGAGATCAGAGATGATATGTGACTCATCCAGGATCACTCAGCTTGCAAGTGATAGAAGACAAAGATTCTCTCCCTGACCAAGCTCCAGCCAGGCCCTCTGAGATCTCTTCTTGACTAGGTCTCAAACTTGGCCTATAAAGACATGAACAAAATGCTAACACCAGAAAACACATAGAGCTAATCAATGAATTTGGTAAAGTAGCAGGATAAAATATTAATGCACAGAAATCTCTTGCATTCCTATACACTAACAACGAAAAATCAGAAAAGGAAATTAAGGAAACACTCCCATTTATCACTGCAACAAAAAGAATAAAATACCTAGGAATAAACCTACCTAAGGAGGCAAAAGACCTGTATGCAGAAAGCTATAAGACAATGATGAAAGAAATCAAAGACAATACAAACAGATGGAGAGACATACCATGTTCTTGGATCGGAAGAATCGATATTGTTAAAATCACTATACGACCCAAAGCAATCTACATATTCAATGCAATCCCTATCAAATTACCAATGGCATTTTTCACAGGACTAGAACAAAAAATTTTACAATTTGTGGGCTTCCCTGGTGGCGCAGTGGTTGAGAGTCTGCCTGCCGATCCAGGGGACACGGGTTCATGCCCCGGTCTGGGAAGATCCCACATGCCATGGAGTGGCTGGGCCCGTGAGCCATGGCCGCTGAGCCTGTGTGTCCAGAGCCTGTGCTCCACAACGGGAGAGGCCACAACAGTGAGAGGCCCACGTACCGCAAAAAAAAAAAAAAAAAAAATTTTTACAATTTGTATGGAAACACAAAAGACCCCGAAGACCCAAAGCAATCTTGAGAAAGAAAAACGGAGATGGAGGAATCAGGCTCCCTGACTTCAGACTACACTACAAAGCTACAGTAATCAAGACAGTATGGTACTGGCCCCAAAACAGAAATATAGATAAATGGAACAGGATAGAAATCCCAGAGATAAACCCACGCACCTATGGTCACCTTATCTTTGACAAAGGAAGCAACAATATACAATGGGGAAAAGACAAACTCTTCAATAAGTGGTGCTGAGAAAACTGGACAGCTACATGTATGAGAATGAAATTATAACACTTCCTAACACCATACACAAAAATAAACTCAAAATGGATTAAAGACCTAAATGTAAGGCCAAACACTATAAAACTCTTAGAGGAAAACATAGGCAGAACACTCTATGACATAAATCACAGCAAGATCCTTTTTGACCCACCTCCTAGAGAAATGGAAATAAAAACAAAAATAAACAAAAATAAAATGGGATCTAATGAAACTTAGAAGAATTTGCACAGCAAGGAAACCATAAAAAAGATGAAAAAACAACCCTCAGAATGGTAGAAAATAGTTGCAAACAAATCAACAGACAAAGGATTAATCTCCAAAATATATAAGCAGCTCATGCAGCTCAATATCAAAAAAACAAACAACCCAAACAAAAAATGGGTGGAAGATCTAAATAGACATTTCTCTAAAGAAGATGTACAGATGGCCAACAAACACATGAAAAGATGCTCAGCATCACTAATCATTAGAGAAATGCCAATCAAAACCACAGTGAGGTATCACCTCACACTGGTCAGAATGGTCATCATAAAAAAGGTCTAGAAACAATAAATGCTGGAGAGGGTGTGGAGAAAAGGGAGCCCTCCTGCACTATTGGTGGGAATGTAAATTGATACAGCCACTGTGGAGAACAGTATGGAAGTTTCTTAAAAAACTAAATATAGGGCTTCCCTGGTGGCGCAGTGGTTAAGAATCCACCCGCCAATGCAGGGGACACGGGTTCAAGTCCTGGTCCGCAAAGATCCCACATGCTGCAGAGCAACTAAGCCCGTGTACCACAACTACTGAGCCTGTGCTCTAGAGCCACGAGCCACAACTACTGAGCCCACGTGCCCCAACTACTGAAGCCTACACACCTAGAGCCCATGCTCTGCAACAAGAGAAGCCACCAAAATGAGAAGCTTGCGCACCACAATGAAGAGTAACCCCCACTCGCCTAGACCAAAAAAAAGGCCATACGCAGCAATGAAGACCCAACGCAGCCAAAAAAAAAAAAAAACCCTAAAAATAGAACTACCATATGACACAGCAATGCCACTACTGGGCATATACCCTTAGAAAACCTAATTCAAAATAGTCATGAACCACAATGTTCATTGCAGCACTATTTACAAGGGCCAGGACATGGAAGCAACCTAAGTGTCCATCAACAGATGAATGGATAAAGAAGATGTGGCACATATATATAATGGAATATTACTCAGCCATAAAAAGAAACAAAATTGAGTTATCTGTAGTGAGGTGGATGGACCTAGAGTTTGTCATACAGAGGGAAGTAAGTCAGAAAGAGAAAAACAAATACTGTATGCTAACACATACATATGGAATCTGAAAAAAGAAATGGTTCTGAAGAGCCTAGGGGAAGACAGGAATAAAGATGCAGATGTAGGGACTTCCTTGGTGGCGCAGTGGTTGAGAGTCCGCCTGCCGATGCAGGGGACACGGGTTCCCGGTCCGGGAAGATCCCACATGCTGCGGAGCGGCTAGGCCCGTGAGCCACGGCCACTGAGCCTGCGCGTCCGGAGCCTGTGCTCCACAACGGGAGAGGCCACAACACTGAGAGGCCTGCGTACCACCAAAAAAAAAAAAAAAAAAGATGCAGACGTAGAGAATGGACTTGAGGACACAGGGAGGGGAGAAGTGTAAGCTGGGACGAAGTGAGAGAGTGGCACGGACATATATATACTACCAAATGTAAAATAGATAGCTAGTGGGAAGCAACAGCATAGCACAGGGAGATCAGCTCCGTGTTTTGTGACCACCTCGAGGGGTGGGATAGGGAGGGTGGGAGGGAGGGAGACACAGGAGGGAAGAGATATGGGGGCATATGTATATGTATAACGGATTCACCTTGTTATAAAGCAGAAACTAACACAACATTGTAAAGCAATTATATTCCAATAAAGATGTTAAAAAAAAAAAACAGATACATATACCACAATGTTCACTGCAGCACTATTTGCAATAGCCACGACATGGAGGCAACCTAAATGTCCATCGACAGATGAATGGATAAAGGAGATGTGGCACATATATACAATGGAATATTACTCACCCATAAAAAGAAACAAAATTGAGTTATTTGTAATGAGGTGGATGGGCCTAGAGAGTGTCATACAGAGTGAAGTAAGTCAGAAAGAGAAAAACAAATACTCTATGCTAACACATATATGTGCAGTCTCATAAAAGTGGTACTGATGAACCTAGTGGCAGGGCAGGAATAAAGATGTAGAGAACAGACTTGACACAGCAGGGAAGGGGAAGCTGGGATGAAATGAGAGAGTAGTATTGACATATATACAGTACCAAGTGTAAAATGGATGGCTAGTGGGAAGCAGCCACATAGCACAGGGAGATCAACTCATTGCTTTGTGAAGACCTAGAGGGGTGGGATACGGAGAGCGGGAGGCAGGTTCAAGAGGGAGGGGATACGGGGATATATGTATACATATAGCCGATTCACTTTGTTGTACAGCAGAAATTAACACAACATTGTAAAGCAATTATACTCCAATAAAGATGTAAAATAAATAAATAAATAAAATAAAAAGAAGAAACAAAAACAAAATGCTAACATCATTTCTACCAGCTCAATGCCTCACCCTTAGAATGACACTAGCCCCTTTAAAGGGACTGCCTGAGAAAACTTATGGCTGCCAAAAGAATTTACTGTTTGTTCCACCAACACCTGAAGATGGGGTCCCCTGTCTCTCAGCCCCTATGGGAGGGGAAGAGCCCAACTTCCATACACGACATCAATTAACAAACCAGGTGGGATTCACATGGACCAACCCCACCTTCCCAGTTTTGGTAATTTTTCACTTCCTTGGTTCTACTGAGCCTCTGCTCACCATCCTCCCTTTTCCCTCATTCTCCCTTTAGAACACCCAGTCTCCTTTGTACAAATCAAAGTTGAGTTCTGTTCACACTGGACTCTTTTCCTATAGCAGTAGGATATTACTGACTAAAATCTGCCCTTACCACTTTAACTAGTACCTGGCTTATCTTTGACATAGAACAGGCTGCCCTAGAACCCAGACTGCCCTTTCTAATCTTGAGCTCTTCAATGAATCCCAGGATTTTATCTTTCGGGGAACCAACAGTAATCCAGAATACTACTGTAATGCTGAGTCCAGTGACTTAGGCTGCTGGGACATTCTGCTCCATTTTCTCTCTTTTTCCTTTCTGGAAAATGAAAGCTTAGCACTGTGACTGATAGTTTCTCTCTTGGCAGCAAAAAGAGAAGGGATCACAGGCAGTTTTTAGTGCACTTGCTGTGACACCTCTTTTAATATATCCCCTAGGTCTGCCAGGTTTCCTGGACTTTCCACATTAGTTCAATCTTTGAAGTCTCAGAGGCTCTTTATCAAATGTGTTTATTCATAGGAACTCACTAGGCCTTTTAAAAAACATAGACATATATCATATTAGTTTTTAGATAGCAGGATGAAAAGGAAATGGGGCATAGTTAATTTTGATGGAGAAGAAGAAAGAAATATGAATTTCTGGATATAATGAGAAGGAATGTGATGGACAGCCAAGATTGTTATTAGATGCCTAAGTAGAGGGACTGTCCAATGGCAAAAGATGTTTCTTTTTTTAAAATATAACAACCTTTTGACATATAATGCATATATCACACAGTTCACCCACTTCAAATATACAATCCAATGGTTTTTAGTATTTCACAGAATTGTGCAACCATCAGTACAATAAATTTTAGAACATTTTTTATAACCCCCCAAAGAAACCTTTTACTCATTAGTACTTACTCCTTATTTTCCCCAACCCCCTGAAGCCTTAGACAACCAATAATCTACTGTCTGTCTCTATAATTTGCAGCAAAGGGCTTTATTTTGTTTTGTTTTGTTTTTCTTGTTTTCTTTTTTTATTTTACCATTTTAACCATTTTTCCATATACAGTTCAGTTGCATTAAGCACACTCACATTGTTGCTCGATCATGACCATTCAGCTCCAGAATTTTTCATCTTCCCAAACTAAGACTCTGTACCCATTAAACTATAACTTCCATCCCTACTCCAGCCCTTGGCAACCACCATTCTATTTTCTGTCTCTATGAATTCGACTACTCTAGGTACGTCTTATAAGTGGAATCAGACAGTATTTGTTCTTTTGTGATTGGCTTATTTCACTTAGCATAACGTCTTCAAAATTCATCCATGTTGTAGCATGTGCTAGAATTCCTCTCCTTTTTAAGGTTGGATAATATTCCATTGCATGTATACAGCACATTTTGTTTATTCAGTCATCTGTCAGTAGACACTTGGGTTGCTTTCATCTTTTGGCTATTGTGAATAATGCTGTTATGAACATGGGCATACAAATATCTGTTTGAGATACTGCTTTCAGTCCTTTTTGGTAGATACCCATAAGTGCAATGGCTGGATTATATGGTGCTTCTATGTGTAGTTTTTTGAGAAACTGCCGTACTGATTTCCATAAAGGCCACACCATTTTTCATTCCTAACAGCAATTCACAAGGGTTCCAATTTCTCCGCATCCTTGCTAACACTTGTTATATTCTGGGTTTTTTTTGATAGTAGCCATCCTAATGGGTGTAAAGTGATATCTCATTATGGCTTTGATTTGCATTTCCCTAATGATTAGTGATGTTGATCATCTTTTCATGTGCTTAAAAGATATACAAAAGCCCTTTGTGTATCTTCTTTGGAGAAATGGCTATTCAAGTCCTTTGCCCATTTTTAAATTGCATTGTTTGTTTTTTGTTGTTGCTGAGTTGTAGGAGTTATTGATATATTCTGGATATTAAACCCTTATCAGATACATGATTTGCAAATATTTTCTCCAATTCCATGGGTTGCCTTTTTACTATGTTAATAGACTCCTTCAATGTACAAAAGTTAAAAATTTTTGTGCTGCCCAATTGATCTATTTTTTCTTTCATTGCCTGTGTCTTTGGTATTATATCTACGAAATCCTTGCCAGAGCCAATGTCATAAAGGTTTCCCCCTGTGTTTTCTTCTAAGAGTGTTATAGTTTTAGCTCTTATGTTCAGGATTTTGATCCATTTTGAGTTAATTTTTGTATGATATAAGGTAAGGGACCAACTTCATTGTTTTATATGTGTATAACCAGTTTTTTCAACACCAATGTTGAAAGCAAAGGGAGTTCTTAAAGGAAAAGTTAATGTTTTATTTTGAGGTCCTTTTAAGCAGAGCCTGTGGCAAGAACTTATTTACACATAGTTTATTTGGCAAGTGATCTCAGGAATCAGGAGTGAGAGAAAAGGAAGACTGACACAAGGAAGGATAGAAACCCAGTATAAAGGTATATTATGGAGGTTGCGGCCATAAATGACAGCGGCTTGGTTCATAGCAGCACTGTTTACAATAGCCAAGACATGGAAGCAACCTAAGTGTCCATCAACAGATGAATAGATAAAGAAGATGTGGTACATATATACAATAGAGTATTACTCAGCCATAAAAAAGAATGAAATATTGCCATGTGCAGCAACATAGGCAGACCTAGAGATTATCATACTGAGTCAGACAGAGAAAGACAAATATAACATGATAACAAATATAATACGATAACACTTATATGTGGAATCTAAAAAAATAGTATTTTTTTAGAATGTTTACCAAAGGGGAAGGGGTGGGGGAAGTATAAATTAGGAGTTTGGGATTAACATATACATAATACTATATATAAAATAGATGAACAACAAGGACCTATTGTATAGCACAGGGAACTATGTTCAATATCTTGTAATAACGTACAATGGAAAAGAATTGAACAGAATATATAAATACATATATATACACTTTTAAAAAGGAAGAAAGTGATCAATATCATGTAGGTGATACATATGGGAGGGAGAGGAGGTTTCTAGTAATGGGTAACAAAGGCTTCAAGAAAGGTCACATGTAAACCGAGTCTTGAAAAATGAGGTTTATACATTGATTCATTCAAAAAATATTTATTGATGGCCTTTTGTGTGCCAGAGACTTTACCAGGAGCTAGGGATTCTGTGGTGAGCAAACAAAAATAGTCCCTGCCCTACTTATACTCTAAAAGAAAGACACATGATTTATAAATTAATTTATCAAATTAATAAGCAAGAGAACATAAGATAGTGGTAAGCGCTATCAAGGAAACAAAATATGACAATTTGATAGAGCGTCGAGCTGGGATTGGAGGGGTATGACTGTGGATAGGGTGATCACAAAATTCTCTAAGGAGACCACATTTAAGTGGAGACCTGAACAGTGATAAGAAGGGGTCAACCCCATAACTATCAGAGGAAACTCTTCTAGACTAAGAAAATGCAAAGGCCAGATGCAGAGAAAGGGCTTGCGCATTGAAGGAATGGAAATAGAGGCAGTGATTCTGGAGAGTAAGTGCCAGGGATGGAAGAAGGTTATGCAGTGAAGTCAGACGGATGGGCACAGGCCAGGTCACACAGGACCCAGTGGGGATCCCACCCAGTAAGGCCTCTGGAGTTAATTTTTGTGCCAGGAACGTCATGGGAGGGTTTTAAGCAGGAGAATGAACTAACACAATTTATGTGTTAAAAGCTCATTCTGACTGCTGTGTCAAAAACAGACCACGCAGGACAGGAGCAGAAGGGCTCAGCCCAGTGCTGAGGCTCCTGCAGATGTCACCCAGGTTGGACTTGGGGATGGCTTGGTCCAGGCTGGTGGCAGTAGAAACAGAGAGGAGGGGAAGTTTTAGATTCAGTGTTGGAGGTGGGCTTGAAGATTGCCTTGGTTGTACTGAGATGATAGCTGGAGGCATGGACAGAAGTGCCAAGTCAGGCAAGAGGCTTATAAGGAAATGAGGCTTTTCTCCTCCTTGAATGGTTTAAGAGGGCCACTGATCAATAAATGATGGAGATGTGGCCTTGAAAGAGATCAAGATGGTGAAAGAGATCAATTCCTGTGCAAAGGAATCGGACTTAATTCTGTAGGCAATGGGGAATAATTGAAGGTTTTTTAAACAAAAGGGTGATAGGAACCAAGCTGCGTTCTTTGTCTTGTCACCATTGGGTCAAATAGCTCATAAATTTAACCAGAAAAACAACCACAACAATAGTGTGCATAAGTGTGAGCGTGTGTGTGCGTGTGTGTGTGTGTGTGTATTTAAGCAAGGAAAGTAAAAGCCATTTGGACAGTAAAACCAGTGACCTTCTTCTTCAGAGGTTAATTTACTTCTCTGTTTATTGATGTTGCTATGGTGATGCTAAACCGCTAGCCAGGAGGACAGAGAACAGTTGACTGTCTCTGCACTTAATAATCTGATTTTATGTAAGACATCAAGAAAGAATGCAATAACTCAGGCCCTTTGCTGCGAGCATTAAAAGAAACCAGATGAGGCTGAGCTCACAACCTTTCCAGCCACAACAGTGCCCCTCCTTGGGTGCAGGGTTTCAGGCCCAGCTGTCTTGGCACTACCCAGCCTGACATTTGGAGGAACTCACCCTGCATTTTGCCCCCTCTCTCCCTTTCACTCCCTTAAATGAGAATATTGCAAACAGCCCACAGAGTGAAATAAAACCACAAGGAAATAGAAAAGGAATTCTGCCTATAAAAGGGGATTTGCAAAGGGAAGCTAGTTTCATTGGTGGATGGAAATGACTCCCTCCCAGAGTATTAGCTGATATGGCCCTGAGCATGGGAATTGGAGAAGCTGCAGATTTTAATTTAGATTTGGATTTTTCCACTTTCTTTCAGGAAGTTGACGTTTGGAAGCTGGTGGTCAAGGTATTTTTTTTCCTTAATTAGAAACACATTCTTTCTGTTGTTGTTTAGGATAAAACCACTGAATTTTTCACTTTTCTCAGTGTCATAGTAAGGTTGTGTTCTCTAACTGGAGTTTTTGATGAGAGCAGTAAAAAACAAAAAGGGACTTTTCGTCATTCCAAATTCTAAACTCTGAGCATTGCAGATTTTTAAATAATATCTCACTTAAACCTCCTAGCAATCATAGAAAATATTAGTATTATCCTAATCTCATAGATGAGGAAGCTGGGGCTTCACTGGTGTGGCAGCCCACAGATTATTACGGCATTACGTGTGATGTGCTTTGAGCAATAACAAGAAAGCCTGCTGCCATTCTGAAATAGCTGGGACTGGACAGTTTTACATGAATAAACTTTTCTTTTGCTCAGACATTAGAGGATTTCAAGAATGGTTCAAACTCCAGTGCAAAATTAAGTTTAAAGCTCATAGTTTTGACAACCCTGTATTTAACAGAGTGAAAGCTCCCTTTCTCCCAGTCTGTGATGACTTTGTAAAATCACAATACCCACAGCACGTGCTAGAACAAGATGCTGAATCAATCTGATGTATACACACTTAAAATCTGACGAAACTATCCTGAGAGTCAAAGGCTAATATATTTATTCAGCATAACCCAGAACCATTTTTAAGATAGATTAAACAAATATATTCACCCTTGCCATCTGCTCCAGGTTAATTTTCCAATAGTAAAGAAAAATGCTGCAAATCACAGTAATAAGACTTCTATTTGACCATCCTCTTTTACAATCTAGCATGAGGGGCCTTAAAATGAGCATCTTTAAAGTATATGCATGGCAAGAAGTAGAATGCCCATAGGTAACAAGAGTGCAAAGGAATGTATTGATAATTTTAAAGTGCTCATTTTATCAACAGATGCATGAACAAATAAGATGTGGTATACACACACACACACACACACACACACACACACACACACACAATGGAATAATACTCAGCCATAATACAGAATGAAATTTTGCCATTTGCAACAACATGAATGGACTTGAAGGGCATTATGCTAGGTGAAATAAGTCAGACAGAGAAAGACCAATACTGTATGATATCACATATATGTGAAATCTAAAAAGTAAAACAAATGAGTGAATATAACAAAACAGAAACAGACTCACAGATGTAAAGAACAAACTAGTGGTAACCAGTGTCAAATGGGAAGGCGGGGAGGGGCAATAGAGCGATGGGGGATTAAGAGGTGTAAACTACTAAGTATAAAATAAATAAGCTACAATGATATATAATATGTACAACACAGGGAATATAGTCAATATTTTATAATACTGTAAGTGAAATATAACCTTTAAAAATTGTGAGTCAATATACTGTACACCTGAAAGTTACATAATACTGTTCATCAACTATACCTCAATGAAAAAAAAAATGTACTCATTTTAAAGTTCATTCCTGCCCAAGTGCTAGAACAAGACATTGGGGAGTTGTTGCACAGTTTGCATAGTGCCAACTGTCTGATAAGCTTGGTGGAGAAGTCCAATGGGGTGATCACTGGCTTGGTGAAAGGCAAAGTGGGGCAAAGCAGTCTCCTTCAAGAGTATTAAGTCTCAACTTCAATATCTCTTCTTTAGGGAGGATTCCCCTGACACTTTAGACTGGGCACTGTCCCTTGATATATCTACACTCTCACCCTCCAACTTTCATTCATAACATTTGTCACGGATGTAATTTAAACCACTATTTGGGTAAAAATTTGTTAATGAGTGTCTTCTACACTACAACATAAGGTCCATGAGATGATGTCTGTCCTGTCACTTTTTGAAGGTGAATAAGACGACTTACCACTCAATGATTAGCACAAAACCCCTCCAAAATCTCAAAAATGCCTTCCAGCCTTCAGCAGTGCATAGTAGAGATGATGGCCCCTATGCTCCTGAGGACTCTTTAAGGTAACATAGGAGTCTGGTAAGAAGGGAGTGGGAGTGAAGGAGTAAACACCCTCACCTCTGCCGCTATCACCTCCTTTCTCTAATCTCTTATTGTTCCTTCCCATGGGCCAAACCCAACAGAAGCCAGGGGGCAAGGGAGTCTGGACAATACAGTCCAAAGACATCAGCGTCTCAAGGCACAGTCTAGCCCAGAGAAGGGCATAGAGTGGATCTAGTGGAGCAAATTTTGTGGTATAATAAGAAATATATTTAATCTTTGTCCTGGGTTCCTGGCACAAAGCTCCCAAAACCATTGTAATTTCCTAAGTGATAAGATTATCTTTTGTTATTCATGACAAGCTCTTTCAATCACACCTGAGTTTATGCTAATGAGGTGATTTAGAGTGAGGTCCCAACAAAACCTCAGGATGGGGCTGGTCACCAAAAAAGATCAAGTAATTAAAGAGTTGGGGGACTGCCCTGGTGATCCAGTGGTTAAGACTCCGTGCTCCCAATGCAGGGGGCCTGGGTGCAATTCCCTGGTCAGAGAACTAGATCCCATATGCCACAAGTAAAGATCCAGCGTGCGGCAACGAAGACCCAGCACAGCCAAAAAAATAAATAAATTTTTTTTTTTTTTTTAAAAAAAAGGCTTAAGACCAGACACGGAAGGCCATGTATTAAAGGGTTGGAACTTTTGGTCCTACCCATTGACCTCTGGGAAGGGGAGGGGTGCTGGAGACTAAAGCTCTATAAAAATTCTAGAACAGCAAGATCTGATGAGCTTCTGGGTTGGTGGACACTTGGAGGTGGTGAGAGAGTGGTGTGTCTAGAAAATGCATGGAAGCTCCATGGCCCTTTCCATACAACTTACCTTGTGCATCTATCTCTTCCATCTGGCTGATCCTGAGTTATATCCTTTTATAATAAACTAGTAGTCTAGTAAGTGAATGCTTTCCTGAGTTCCGTGAGCTGCTCTAGCAAATAAATTGAAGCCAAGGAGGGCATCGTAGGAACGTGAGACTCACAGCCCCTAGGTCAGAAGTACAGGTGGAAACCAGGGACATGAGATTCCCATTGGCAGTAGGGGGAGGGGGAGGGCTGTCTTGTGTGACTGAGCCCTTAACCTGTGGGATCTGAGCTCTCTCCAGGTAGATAGCGTCAGAACTGAATTAAATTGTAGGCGGTGTTGCAGAATTGCTTGATGTATGGAAAACTCACAGGACTGGTGTCAGAAGGGAAATAGCGTTGTAGAAGGGGATTGAGAAGAGAGGAGACACGCAGGAGTGTGGTCTTCCTTAGACCAGCACAGCAGGGAAACTCTCACATTTGTAAACTTGACAGTCACCAAAGCACTCCTTCAATCCTCAAAGCTGGGGATTGGGAAACTGACAATGGTATGAAATAGAGGAACAGGAATTCAGGGACTTGCCCAAGGTTAAACAGCTCGACAGCACAACTGGACCTTTCCTTAAGCAATCTGACCTGCAACCAGTGTCTCTGTTGTATTTGTGCTTCCCACCTTCCCCTAGCCTCCACAAACAAGATACCATTGTAGCTAGAGATTCTTTGGTGCTAGGGCTCAGCAATGTGGGTGGTCCGTGTTCAGTCTCTTCTCTGTTTCTTTGGGGATTTTGCCTCTATTTGTAAAATATTATCTCTTTGTGCCTGCAGTATTTGTTGTTGTTGTTGTTAATGCACCCAGAATCCGTCATACCCTGGTTTTAGATGACGCCTGATTAGTCATACTGAGGTGGGGGGAAGGGGGGGATGGGGGGAGGGGAAAGAAAGCGATTGTAAACCTACACAGGGCTGCCCCCTGGGGGCCAGAAGAGTGAGCCCCTCTGGCAGGGAGTGGAGGGGCTGCAAGAGGCTGAATTAAATTGTAGGATTAAATTAAATTAAATTAATTTAAATTTAAATTAAATTAGGTGAGAATGCTTGTGAGCCTCTGGGCTTGGTGGGTTTACCCCCAGAAAACTTCAGTAGTGACAGGCTATGGGGCTCTTTTATGCCAACGTATAGTTTTTCTGTGCCTTGCTTTTCTCTTCCCTTAGATATCTAGATTCAGCGAAGATTACCAAAAACTAACTTTTAAAATTTAATAGGTATTCTTAAAGAAAACTTAAAAAAAGAAAAAAATTGCCCATAATTCCAACCCCGGAGAGAACATTTTCATCTAAATCTTTCCAGTCATTATTCTCTGCATAGATATACATGCCTATTTATATAAAATTTATTTTAAAGTGCAATTATTCTATACACAGTGCTTTGCAGCTTACTCTTTCATCCCATATGGTGTTTTAACGGCATAGATTTTTCAAATTTCATACAGAAATTTTCTCAGCTATTTCATATCCAGAGCAATGCCGTAGCTAGAAATGAATGCCCTCCCCAGTGGTGAGGCTGATATGGCTGGTCTGAGGCCCACATTCTGAGATCTACACAGGTGTGGTGGAAAGAACTTCGATCTAGGAGCCAAAAACATGTCTTCAAATCTCGGCCATGGATTCTGGATAAGTTTCTAAACCTCTTAACTTTAGTTCTTTTATATAAAGAAGAGATCATAAAAATCTGAAGATGCTTAGCACAAAGTATGTATTTACAGTTTGTGGAATAGTTATATATGTATGGTTATATGGAAGTATAGCTGAATTGGAATCAGATCATCACAGAACAGTTAGTTGAGGGGAAAAGCAGAACTCTTCACTCATGTCCCCTAGTCCCCCCTCCCACTGCACCAAAAGAATAAAATCTGCTATCAAAATAGAAAAGAATGTTCATTAAATGGCAATGCATTTAGAGAGATAAATTGATCCCGTTTTGCCTTTTCAAAGTATTCAGGAAAAAAGGATCTACAACTCAAATGAGATTGGATCGCCTAGCCATCTCTGCTCACCCATCAGCAGCTGTAAGATTGAATCATTTCTTTTGCAAATACACTAACATCTCAAATATATGTCCAGATTTCATAAAATCCACTTTTCCTGTTTTTGTTCTTTTTCTATGTTTTCTGTCCTGGTGTCAGACATGTTCTTTCTTTTTCCCAAATCTCCTTTTCCATGGCCTCCCTATGAAACCGAGCTGTACATTGTGGGGCTCCTGGGGATGGGAGCCTTCCTGTCCCCTATTTCTTGTTTCTAGGGAATAGACTCCAGCCTCCATGACCTTCGCTGAATCCCAACGGGCAGATTCCAACAGTTGCTAATCAGGGAAAGCAAAGAAAAGGAAAGGAAAGGAGCACATATTACATACACAGTTGTGTATATACATAATGTATACAAAGTTCCCTGAGTGGGAGCCCGGGCACCCTGCTGGGGTCCAGCCACAGTTGTGTATATGCATTGTGTACCCATAGTTCCTCTGTGGACACATAGTATGTCCACTATTGTGTATGTGCATTGTGTATCCAAAGTTTTTTTGTGGACACATACGATGTACACAGTTGTGTGTATGCAATGTGTACCCAAAGTTCCTTTGTAGAAACATTGTATGTCCACTATTGTGTATATGCTTTGTGTACCCAAAGTTCTGTTGTGGAAACATAGTATGTACACAGTTGTGTATATGCATTGTGTACCCCCCCCACCCCGGGGGTCCTGCCAGGGAGGGGGACAGATTCCACCTCAAGGGATACTCATAACAATATCTTTGAGCTCTTTACAGAACTAAAACCACCAACTGATGGAAGAGGTTAGCATTCTTCATTCCAGAGATCACAGTTTATAACCGGAGAAGCTCATCAGGAGACCAGATTAAAGGACCGCAGGCCCTGCACACACCCTGATTCTTATCAGCAACCCTGCCCTTGAAGCTTTGCTATAAAACTCCTCACCAAATCCTCCCGGTTGGGACACACAGCTTTTGGGGGCATGAGCCCACTGTGTCCCTCTTTGCCTGGCAAAGCAATAAAGCTGTTCTTTTCTGCTTCACCCAAAACTCTGTCTCTGAGATTCGATTTGGCACCAGGGCACAGAGGCTGAGTTTTCAGCATCACCTAGTCTGCTGGCTTTAACTTCTTCTCCCTCCAAGACCCTCCCTCTGGACCCCATTCACAGATCTTTCCTTAGGAAGTTCTTGGCTTCTTTAGTTTGTATCTTCATATGCATTTCTGGGAGTCTGGTGGGGCCTTGTGTTTTTCTTGCATAATCATTATCATTTGAATTTTTTTTTTTTAAACTGGCATTTAAAAACAGAGTATAGAATTAGACTTTTGTGTTTCTCTTTTCAGCTGAGGAACCTGTCAGCTATATCATCTTGTAATACTTGATAATAACTTTTTCAACAAGGACATACCCTTAATCACTCTTTGTTGCTTCCCTTACGAGGTTAGGGGCAGAGGGAGCCATGATTGTCCTGGGAAAAATGACTTGTTCCACCTTTACTGGGAGGCCCTTGAAGGGTTGGTAGTCTAGTTTCTTATGGGTGGGGGCCATGGTAGGTGTAGATGTCAGGCTGAGTCAGTCGGGCACCTGCCTGTGTCCCAGGAAGTTCTCTGTCTGAAAACTGAAAGAGCAGATTCTTAAGTGCTGTTTAATTGTGGACCCCAGTGATTGAATTCTGAAAGGCCTCACACTGAGATCAAAATTGGGGGATTAGGTTATCTTGAAATACCACCCTGGGTGTGTTTAGCTTGGGGATAGGTAGTTACAGTTAGACAAAGAAAAAGAGTAAACTAAAATAGTTTAATTAATTGACCAAATCAGGCCAAGATAAAATTTCCAAGGCTTAAATGTTCAGGTACTTACTGAGCAAATGCCGTCCTTTACTTGAATTATTTAGGTAGTTATGTCTAATTCACTCGGTTGCTGTTTTCTTGTTTATTCCCATGGAGCCTAGCATGCCCTCCAGCTTCTTAGTATGAGGACTGCAAATTCTTCCCTGCAAACCCACAGCAGTGGGGGAGGGGTAGAGGATGGCTGGTTTCTTTGCTGTGACCTGGTCATTTTTTTATACCTCAGACTCTTGATTTTACATAATAATTTTTTGTATGTGTATGTGTGTCAGTTGGCTGTGGGTTATGGTTCACATAAATACATATGAGATTACTCAAATCATTTTTAGAATAATTTGGGTATACTTCTGATATAAATAGAGTCCACTTATATAGAAGGGAGGTAATGCACGAGTGGAAAGAGGATGGAGTGAAGGGAAAAAAAAACATACCACCTCAAAATACTTCTCTTTGGGGGCTTCCTTGGTGGCGCAGTGGTTAAGAATCCACATGCCAATTCAGGGGACGTGAGTTTGAGCCCTGGTCCGGGAAGATCCCACATGCTGTGGAGCAACTAAGCCCGTGCACCACACTACTGAGCCTAAGCGCCACAACTACTGAAACCAGTGCGCCTAGAGCCCGTGCTCCGCAGCAAGAGAAGCCACAGCAATGAGAAGCCCACACACCGCAACAAAGAGTAGCCCCAGCTCTCCTCAACTAGAGAAAGCCCGCGTGCAGCAATGAAGACCATTGCAGCCAAAAATAAATAAATTAAAAAAAAATTTTAAGTAAAATAAAATAAAATAATCTTTATAGAAAAATACTCCTCTTTGGCATATAGGTTATTTTGGGTTGATTATTTTTGAAAAGCTGCAGACACAGGAGAATCTCTGAAAACAAGCAGAAGTTACCCTTTATACTTATATTTATAAGGGAAATCTCTATTTGTAAGGGTGTCTCTACCAGGAAGAGGAGGATGGCCAAATCTCTAGAAACTCTTACCAATGGAGAAGGCATGGACTTAAATACTTGTTTACTGCACTTTGCCTGTAAAACTTCCATAGGCGCCCTCCTCCCCGCCCAACACATCTTTCTTTTATCGTTAGCTGAAGGTATATAAGGTGGTGACTTGGGCCATTTGGGGAGGTACTCAGTTTTCCTGGGTATCTGCCACATATACAGGAGGTATACATATTATTAAACTTTTGTTTTTCTCCTGTTAATTTGTCTCTTATTACACGGGGTTCTCAGCCAAGAGCTTAGAAGAGTAGGGGGGAAATTATTTTTCCTCCCCTACAGGAACTATAGCGGAGAAGTTGACAAAGAAGATATTTTGAAGAATAACAAGTTAATCAGGCACCAGCTTAAAGAGACTGAGTTTAAAGAAAATGAAAGTCTGGGCAAAACTGATGGAGATTAGATGATATTTCCGGGAATTGTGAGGATAGTATCTGGGACTAGCCTTGATGATGATCTGTACCTGGTTTTAAATTCTTCCTATCTTGGAAAGAATGTTCTCACCCCACTGGTCTTGTCTTAAATTATAAAGTCGGTTCCATTTATTGAGTACGTTTGTAAGCAACTCTTTGCAAGAAATTGCCCTCAGCAGGAAACCCCTTTTCTCGTCAATTTAAGCAAAGCTACATAGTAACTAACTTTTAAATCAAGGGTCCTGCATGTTCTACTCATCTCCCACCCTAGCACACCTTTCATATCTTTTGATCACACAATATCTTGCCTAACCTGTTGGTTCTTTCCATAGATCAAAGAAGTAGAAATGAAGAATAAATAATTAACAGCTGACCAGATCTCTTCTCTAGCTTCCCTTTCAGTGATCTTGCAAACAAACTGTGTGAACAAGATAGCATCTAAAGAAAGATCACAGGTCAACAAGCCTGCACGCAGTGGGGGATGGTGACAATTCTGACCCCCAATCTCAATGATTAATTGAGATTACTTTTCTTTTTCCCTTTAAAAACCTTCATGGCCGAACAGAATCTTGGAAAGTGGTTTTTGGGAGACACTGAGTCCAACTCCCCAGATGGCTGGCATTCTGATTAATAGCAACTTCCCTTTCTGCAAACAACTGCCTCTCGGGGGACCTGAGTTTGGTAACACTTACTATGTAAATAGTAAGGTTTCTTGGTGTGTAGGGTTCCAATCAATGGGCAAGTGTATTACTACCATCTGGTACCTCCCCTTGCTTACACAGAGATTGGATAAAGGGAAATAAAGTTGGCAACACCATGAGATACAAGTTATGCTAGCTGGGCTGCAGCATTCCTGCCAGAGAAGTCTGGATCACAACAGTCTCCACCTGCAAGAACAATATTCAGTGGCCGTTCCTCAATGGGCAGTTCTGAATTCCCTCTGCTGGAGGCCAGGGAGGTGTGCTGATGCCTCTGTTAAGTTAGAATGTCAGGCTTCAGGGTACAACAGGGATAGCTGTGAATTCTGGTGCATGATGAGTTAGTTATAACAATCTCCCATTTTCTTCCCTGGAGATGACTAAGCCTCATGGATACCTTGAAACATAATGGCTTCACCAGCATCTCTATTTTTTTTTTTAACTACTATACTGGATTGTAAGCACTACATGCTCCTTTTTAAAATTTTATGTGAAATGTGGCTAAAACAGGGAGGAGAGTTTAGGGCTCTTGGGTGAGAGTAGAGATGGGAAGAGGTTAATGCATCATCCATGGTTTCAGTGGTGGGCATTCTGCTTTCAACGAGGAACAACATTTTTCTATTTCGACTATAGGCATACTAAATTATTGAATTTTCATACAAGTTGTTGGCTATATTTTCTCCACTTTTTCCAGTGAAGGAAACCAAGTCTCAGAGAAGTAATGTTAACTTGATCAAGAGCACATAATCTGAGCAAGAAAGAGCTAGGCCTCCAACCTCAATCCAGTGACACCAAAGGTCAGTATCTTTCCCCTGTATACTTCTGCCATCTAAAACCCATCCCCCATTACCCAACTCAGGCAGTAACAGGAAGGGAGTACCACTGAGGTCTGCTGCTCTGACAGTTATTCTTAAGTAGTTACCAGGTGTCTCCTCCCACTTTTGTTTTGAGGGTGGAGGCAGGTCCTGTTCATCTGCCAACTTCTTTATTCCTTAGAACTGCTAGATCTTGGGATTCCAGTTCAAACTTCAGTCTGGCAAAATCTGAGCCCAGTGAATCATGTCCTAACCATATCAGGGTGGGTTTTTTTCTTTCTTTTTCTTTTTTTGTTTTTCCCTTAGCCAAATAGAGGCTGAATGGATGGGCTCTTGGCAACCTCATCATATCTATTATGTGCTCATCATTATTTAAACAAATGGTATTCACTGGGGTCCAAGTTAGACGGACACGACACAGAGAAGGCTTTTTATCAGTCAGCTGGACTGCTCTTCCCTTTTCCCAAGTCTTTTGTGTTCCCTGAGGATCCCTCAAGTGTGGAGCAGCTCACAAAGGACTAGGATGGACAAAGCCTTTGTCTGGGAAGGGAGAGCCAGTCAGTCCCCTTTGCCCCTCTGCAGATGTCTTGATCCTTTTGGCTATTTTCTATCTCTATTTAAATACAAAAGTGCTGATGAAACACTGTTAAGGCACCGGGGGGCCGCAGAAGTGTGTGAGTCATGTGCAGCTTTTTACAAGGTCAAGTATAATAAAGAATCAGTATAGGCACTAGGACTTAACGCAGCAGAGAAAGAATAGGTGTTGAAAGATGCTGGCTCTACAGACAGTATGCCTCAGTTCCAAGAATTATACAAGTGATCACGAAAATGCTTTAACCTAGCAAGACTTAGATCCCTCATATGTAAATGGGAACAACAATTATAGGTATCTCACAGCATTAACCAGAGGTTTAAGTGAAATATTGCATGCAGCATGGTTACTGGAACACTTCGTGCTTTTATTAAACTCTCGCTTTTATAATTATAGCTGAGGATAGATTTATGGAGGGAGGTGGCCTTGGGTCCTGGAAAGGAGAAAAATTATAGAATGTTTCAGGCCCAAGTCCAGGGAGTCATGAATTCTGGAGAATAAAAGCATCTGCAATTTATCTTTTCACTCTAGGGTATAAAGTTAGGGAAATATTTTACACATCTGAAAAGTTTCAAGTAAACTACTCTGGTTTTAACACATTGATGCTTGAACATAATTTCCCAAGCCACATTTCCACAAATAATAGTGCAGAAATTTTTTTTTTTAAGTTACCTCCTTGAATCCTATAAAAATGGGTACTTTAGTTTAATATGTTTGACAAACTCAGTGTATTTGGAAACTCATCATGAATATTAGCATACAGTTTCTGAGCAGGCCTATATGAAAATAACATAATTCAGCATTAACTAAATAAATCTGAATATGAAGCATTGTTGTTTCTATTGCACCTGCTGTTGTTTGGAGTGAGGGAGCAGAAAGGCACACATAATGACACCCTGAAAAATGGAGGTCCATGGGATTTGGTTTGGGAGCTCCGCTGATTATTCCCAAGCGTGGAGTTGGTTGTAAGCTGGCTCACTCAGATGTGTGCGGTCAGCTCAAGTGTTTGCATGCAGGGCATCTAGTCCTCCAAAAAATGCAACAGTTATGGTGACACTAGGCATTGCTCTAAAATAGTGGCTCTAAAGGGCAGTAATTCTAAAGATTCAGGAGCTGAGAAGTCTTAGCAGATTGAGGCAGGCAGCCTTACCTCAGGAGGAAATACTTTATCGTGATATGGGGACCTGGCATCAGAGTTTGAGTGGCTTTTAATTAGCTGAGTTTCCAAGATGTTATCATTATCAAATTGTTTCTAAAACCATATACAAACTTATAAAAACTTTACTCACCCCAACACTTTCCTACTGTAGTATACAGAGTATATGAAAGGTCTAGACATTAGGTAGCACTAAGAATGTAGGGGACTATGTGTTAGATGTTGGAAAAGAGGAGAGGCAGGGGAGGAAGACAGAGAAAGAGAGAATGAAGAGATGAAGCTGTGTTCTCTTAATTTGAGAATATATATATAAATGCAATATATAGACGAATATTATTCTTATATTGAATCAGTAACCCTATTTTTAGATTATCTAGATATATAATTTGTTTTCTGGGGAGTGGAAAAACTAAAGATAATTGATGAAAATTTCAATTTTCTTTTATATATTTACAGCTACATAACTGTAGCCTAAAATTTGCTGTGACTAAGCTTTTGTGAATTACTTAGCATTTCATAGGTTGCTGGCACTGCATAATGAGAACTTCCTAATTCTGAGCTTTTTGGGTCTGAGTCCACCCACTCAGTCTAATGCACTGTGTCTTTGAAAAACTCTTTACCCTAAGTATCTTTAGTTTCTTCCAATGTAAACTGAGAATAGTAAGTGTTTCTGGATTTTTTTCTTGTGGTACTAGGGCCTCTCACTGTTGTGGCCTCTCTCGTTGCGGAGCACAGGCTCCGGACGCACAGGCTCAGAGGCCATGGCTCACGGGCCCAGCCGCTCCGCGGCATGTGGGATCTTCCCGGACTGGGGCACGAACCAGTGTCCCCTGCATCGGCAGGTGGACTCTCAACCACTGCGCCACCAGGGAAGCCCGTGTTTCTGGATTTTTATGAAACAAATAATATACTGCAGTCATTCCTAAATACCTGTCCATATATTGAGGTTAGTCATAACAAAGTTTTCATGGGTGTATAGTAGAATAAGAAAAAAAAGATCACTGTGATGAGTGTTAATCAAATTTTATACAATTTTAAAAAATGGAGATAGGGGCTTCCCTGGTGGCGCAGTGGTTGAGAGTCCGCCTGGCGATGCAGGGGACATGGGTTCGTGCCCCAGTCCGGGAAGATCCCACATGCCACGGAGCAGCTGGGCCTATGAGCCATGGCTGCTGAGCCTGCACGTCCGGAGCCTGTGCTCTGCAATGGGAGAGGCCACAACAGTGAGAGGCCCGTGTACCGCAAAAAAAAAACAAAAAACAAAAAAAACGGAGATAAGTTCGTTCTATGCTTTTGCTTTAAAATCTTCTTTATTTTACAAAATACCTTTTTGAGGTTTCTCCCTATTTCCCTCCTATTTTACTAGTAGGTAAAATGTCAAAGTCTCAGAATTGATGAGCTGATGATATAGAGACACTGGGCTCAACACAGATAGGAATCAGTGTTCCCATGAATTTTGCCTTTGTATGGAGTTATTCCTCTGTCTAGCAGTAGAGAGAGAGAGAGAGAGGGATCTTCAGATATAACATTTTTGGGTGAGTCCTTCTCAGAAACAGTGTTTTTGTCAATGGCAAAAAGCTGAAAACCTTCCCACTAAAATCTGGAACAAGACAAGGATGCCCACTCTTACCACTTCCATGCAACATAGTATTGGAAGTCCTAGCCACAGTGATCATACAACAAAAAGAAATAAAAGGTATCTAACTTGGAAGAGGTAAAATTGTCATTATATGCAGATGACATGATACTATATATGGAAAACTCTAAAGACTCCACACGAAAACTACTAGAACTGATAAAAAAATTGAGCAAGGTAGCAGGATACAAGATTAACATACAGAAATCTGTTGCATTTCTGAAATATCAGAAAAGGAAAGTAAAAAAAAAAACTCTTTTATAATCATATAAAAAATACTGAGGAATAAATCTGATCAAGGAGGTGAAAGATATATGCTGAGAACTATAAAACATTGATAAAGGAAATTGAAGATGATTCCACTGGACCACCAGGGAACTCCCTGAAGATGATTCAGATAAATGGAAAGATATCACATGCTCTTGGATTGGAAGAATTAATATTGTTAAAATGGCCACATTACCCAAAGCAATCTACAGATTTGATCCCTATCAAGCTACCCATGACATTTTTCACAGAACTAGAAAAAATAATCATAAAATTTATATGGAAGCATAAATGACCCAGAATTGCCAAAGCAACCCTGAGGAAAAAGAACAAAGCTGAAGGTATAACCCTCCCAGACTTCAGACAATACTACAAAGCTACAGTAATCAAAACAGTATGGTAAGGAATAAAGACACAGACGTAGAGAATGGACTTGGGGACACGGGGAGGAGGAAGGGTAAGTTGGGATGAAGTGAGAGAGTGGCATGGACATATATACACTACCAAATGTAAAATAGATAGCTAGTGGGAATCACCTGCATAGCACAGGGATATCAGCTGGGTGCTTTGTGACCACCTAGCAGGGTAGGATAGGGAAGATGGAAGGGAGACTCAAGAGGGAGGAGATATGGGGATATATGTATATGTATAGCTGATTCACTTTGTTATAAAGCAGAAACTAACACACCATTGTAAAGCAATCATACTCCAATAAAGATGTTAAATAAAAACAAACAAACAAACAAAAAACCCAGTATGGTATTGGCACAAAAACAGATGTATAGATCAATGGAACAGAATAGAAAGCCAGAAATAAACCCACACACCTATAGTCAGGAGGCAAGAATATACAATAGAGAAAGGAGAGTCTCTTCAAAGAGTGGTATTGTGAAAGCTGGACAGCTGCATGTAAATCAATGAAGTTAGAACACACCCTCATGCCATACAAAAAAATAAACTCAAAATGGCTTAAAGACTTAAATATAAGACTGGACACCATAAAACTCCTAGAAGAGAACACAGGCAAAACATAAATCATCATCTCTGACATAAATCATACCAATGTTTTCTTAGGTCAGTCTCCCAAGGCAATAGAAATAAAAGCAAAAATAAACAAATGGGACCTGATCAAAACATAAGTTTTTGCACAGCAAAGGAAACCATAAACAAAACAAAAAGACAACCTAAGGACTGGGAGAAAATATTTGCAAATGATGTGACCGACAAAGGCTTCATTTCCAACATATACAAACAGCTCTTACAACTCAACAACAAAAAAACAAACAACCCAATCAAAACATGGGCAGAAGACCTAAATAGATGTTTCTCCAAAGAAGACATAGAGAAGGCCAAAAGTCACAAGAAGAGATGCTCAACATCACTAATCATTAGAGAAATGCAAATCAAAACTCAGTGAGAAAAAAAAAAAACTACAGTGAGGTGTCACCTCACACTGGTCAGAATGTCCAGCATTAAAAAGTCTACAAATAGCAAATGCTGGAAAGGCTGTGGAGAAAAAGGAACACTCCTATACTGTTGGTGGGAATATAAGTTGGTGCAGCCACTATGGAGAACAGTATGGAGGTTCCTCAGAAAACTAAGAATAGAGTTGCCATATGATCCAGTAATCCCACTGCTGGGCATATATCTGGACAAAACTATAATTTAAAAAGATACATAAACCCACTATGTTCATAGTAGCACTATTCACAATAGCCAAGACTTGAGAACAACCTAAATGTCCATCGACAGATGAATGGATAAAGAAGATGTGGTACATACACAATGGAATACTACTCATCCATAAGAAAGAATGAAATAATGCCATTTGTAGCAACATGGATGTACCTAAAGATTATCATACTAAGTGAAGTAAATCAGAAACAGAAAGACAAATACCATATGATATCACTTATATATGGAATCTAAAATATGACACAAATGAACTTATCTATGAAACAGTCTCACAGACATAGAGAACAGACTTGTTGTTGCCAAGGGGGGTGGGGGAGGGAGGGATTGCAGTTTGGGATTAGCAGATGAAAATTATTTTAACATAGAATGGATAAACAACAAGGTCCTACTATATAGCACAGGGAACTATATTCAGTATCCTGTGATAACTATAACAGAAAAGAATATGAAAAAGAATATATATATATATTTGGTTTATATATATATATAAAACGAATCACTTTGCTGTATACCAGAAACTAACACATTATAAATCATTATATACTTCAGTTTCAAAAAACAGTGTTTTGGGGGCTTTCCTGGTGGCGCAGTGGTTAAGAATCCACCTGTGGGCTGCCAGGGCTCAGCGGGCGCTCGGGCTCCAGGTGCGCAGGATGAAGATCGAGAAGGTGAACAGCACCACCAAGACACAGCACCTCACCTCTCACAGCCATGTGAAGGGGCTGGAGCTGGTCGAGAGAGGCCTGGCCAAGGCGGTGGCCTCAGAGTTCGCGGGCCAGGAGAACGCGTGCAAGGCACGTAGTGTGATAGTGGAATTAATCAAAAGCAAGAAAATGGCTGGAAATGCTGTTTTGTTGGCAGGGCCTCCTGGAACTGGCAAGACAGGTCTAGCTCTGGCTATTGCTCAGGAACTGGGTAGTAAGGTCCCTTTCTGCTGGATGGTGGGGAGTGAAGTTTACTCCATGGAGATCAAGGAGACAGAAGTGCTGATAGAGAACTTCCACAGGGCTATTGGGCTGCGGCTAAAGGAGACCAAGGAGGTATATGAAGGCGAGGTCACAGAGCTCACCCCATGTGAGACGGAGAACCCCATGGAGGGCTAGGGCAAGACCATCAGCCACATAATCATAGGGCTCAAGATAGCCAAGGGGACCAAGCAGTTGAAACTGGACCCCAGCGTTTTTGAAAGTTTGCAGAAAGAGCGAGTGAAAGCTGGAGATGTGATTTACATCGAAGCCAACAGTGGGGCCATGAAGAGGCAGGGCAGGTGTGATACCTATGCCACAGAATTCGACCTTGAAGCTGAAGAGTACGTCCCCTTGCCCAAGGGAGATGTGCACAACAAGAAGGAAATCATCCAAGACGTGACCTTGCATGACTTGGATGTGGCCAACGCATGGCCCCAGTGGGGACACAACATCCTGTCCCTGATGGGCCAGCTCATGAAGCCAAAGAAGATGGAGATCACAGACAAACTCTGAGGGGAGATTAACAAGGTGGTGAACAAGTACATCCACCAGGGCGTGGCAGAGCTGGTTCTGGGGGTTCTGTTCGTTGATGAGGTCCACATGCTGGACATCGAGTGCTTCACCTACCTGCACCAGGCATTGGAGTCTTCCATCGCCCCCACTGTCATCTTTGCATCCAACCGAGGCAACCGTGTCATCAGGGGCACGGAGGACATCACCTCTCCTCACGGCATCCCTCTCGACCTTCTGGACCGAGTGATGATCATCCAGACCATGGTGTACACCCTGCAGGAGTTGAAACAGATCATTAAAATCCAAGCTCAGACAGAGGGAATCCACATCAGTGAGAAGGCGCTGAACCACCTGGGGGAGATTGGTACCAAGACCACTCTGAGGTACACGGTGCAGCTGCTGACCCTGGCCAACCTGCTGGCCAAGATCAACGGGAAGGACGGCACTGAGAAGGAGCACATCAAGAAGATCAGTGAGCTCTGCTACGATGCCAAGTCCTCAGCCAAAATCCTGGCTGACCAGCAGGACAAGAACAAGAAGTGAGATGGCCGAGGTCTTCTTCAAGGAGACTCTGGGTGGGTCTGGTCCCGGTCCAGCCTGTGGGTAGGATGCTTGCCCCCAGGTTGAGCTCTGTCTTCACTCGGGCGGGTGGCAGTGTTGTCAGTTTAGCATAGAAGGGTTTCTTTTTAAATTATTGTGACTCCTCCCGTGGTTGCATTGAAGAACCCTGCCTTATCTGGTGTGTTTTCTAATAAACCCTGATAGGTTATTTTGATGATTAAAAAAAAAAAAAAAAAAAAGAATCCGCCTGCCAATGCAGGGGACATGGGTTCAAGCCCTGGTCCGGGAAGATCCCACATGCTGCAGAGCAACTAAGCCTGTGCGCCACAACTACTGAGCCTGTGCTCTAGAGCCCACGAGCCACAACTACTGAGCCCACATGCCACAACTACTGAAGCCCGCGCACCTAGAGCCCGTGCTCCACAGCAAGAGAAGCCACTGCAATGAGAAGCCCGCGTACCGCAATGAAGAGTAGCCCCTGCTCGCCACAACTAGAGAAAGCCCGCGTGCAGCAATGAAGACCCAATGCAGCCAAAAATAAATAAATAAAATAAAATTTTTTTTAAAAAGTGTTTTTGAACAGCTGCCTTAGAGATGTCATTGGTGCCTATAGAACCAAAATGAATTGCTCCCAAGAGCATGGTGTGGCCTGATTAACACTGAACTTCTACAGACAGCAACAGGCAATAGAATTGGGAGAGAGCCATGGGACTCCCTTATCCAAATGTGTCTGGCCAGTGTCACAAAGCCAAATATGACTGTGAGTCATTGGCATTTTCTGCCTCTTTTCTCCCCTCTTCATGTTAATTGCTATAGGCTCATTTCCTAATTCACTTGAGAGACATTCACTGGGGTCCATTTTTTGTCAGGTATCAGGCTGAGTAGTTTACATACATTATTATCGCATTTAATTCATTCAATAGTTTAGTGAGGCAGGCATTATTTTCATCTTCAATTTTCACAGATGAGGAAATGGGCTCAGACGCCTGTGTGCTGTACAAGGGCCACTGATCAAGAGTCATCTAACAGGGTTCAAGCTCAGGTGTCTCACATTCCGAAGGTCACAGCATGGACCATGGAAAAACAGGTCCTTCTGTATCACAGGCAGACCTATGGTGGCAACATTATAAGCAAGGACTTGGAAATATGCAGACCTCAGTTGTTGCTGATATCGTTTTTAGTTTGTTTGGAAAATTAAGAAAGTAATTGTCTAACATTGATGGTTGTTGTCAGGACTAAATTAAATACTGTATATAAAATCCTAGAACATAATAAGCTTTTTTGAAATGGTGACTGTCAATAATAATGTTAACCATAGTAATTGGACTTTGATGTGGGTGGTATGACACTTTGTAGGAGGTAAGAAAATATATATAACAACGTGAAGTACAGCAGGAAGTTTGGGAGTTGGGTAGCAGGCTTGAGGAATTGTAATTAGAGATACAAAGATCATTGGAGGTGGGTTCCAGTGTGGTGAGGGCATCCTTGTTGAGTCCATCCTGGCCTGGTGGGCCCCGGCAGCCTAAGAGATGGAGTACAAGTTTGTGTGTGGCCACCGAGTTCACAGAGCTTTGTTCCACTCCTGCTGGGGAGGGACATGATCAGTGAGGGATGAGGTTCATGCAGCTGAGACCTTGCAAAAGGAGTCTGTGTGGATGAGAAGCTGAGCCAGGCTCCCGAGGGGAAGCCCTCCACCCTGGCTGTCTGGTTTGTATTAAGTGGAGTCAGTCTCTGATTACCTTGGCCAAAAACCCTTTCCCCAATGGCCCAGGAACTGAAAGATTAGGATCCTTCTGGCAGCTGCTGGCATGTTCTGAACCACAATGTTTGAATTTACTCCAAGGCTGGGAACCAGCTGCCCCATGGAGTGAAAGACGAGGGAATTTCACATGTGCAAGAACCTGAAAGGGGGGAACTTGCTCTGGAAGGAAATGAAGTCATAGCTCTTGCAAGCACAGCATTTCCTCCAGACTGGGGGATCACAGCCATGACTTAGACAGCTTGAGAAACTAAAATCCACTATTATAATGTATATTTAGAACGGGAAAAATTTAGGGAGTGTGGCATGTTTATTTATCATTTATTTGCACACATTTTCAGTGTCGATAAGGCACATCCTTCTCCAGAGGATGACTCATTTCTCTTGGTTTTTATCTTGGGCGTCGTCTGAGAGGATTGAGGAGAAGTGTACTTAACTTTAATAAATTTTCTTGCATTTCCTATACATTTATACATATCTCCTCAAGAAATAGCTTAGTTAATAGTTACTGAGTGTCTGCCAACTGAATTGTCATAGATAAATATATATATTTATGGCAGTGTATTTATACTGCGATAGATAGGTAGATAGGAACATACATACATACATTTAACTTATTTTGAAATAATTATAGTTCTACAGGGAGTGGCAAAGATAGTATAGAGAGGTTCCTGTGTACACTTTCCCCAGTTTTCTCCAGTGATTATATCTTACCTAACAACAGTGCTATATCAAAACCAGGAAACTAATATTAGTACAAGGTATGCATAGGTCTATGTCATTTTGTTACATTTACAGGTTAGTGTAACCACTCCCTGACTCAAGATAAAGAACTATTACATCACCACAAAGGTCTTCCCCATGCTACCTCTTTATAGCCACACCCATTCCCTTGCCTCCACCATCCCTAACCCCTGGCAACCCAGTAATTTGTTCTCCATCTCTATAATTTTGACATTATGAGAATGTTGTATAAATGGAATCACACAGGGGACCTCATAAGATTGGTTCCTCTCAGTCAATGTAATGAACTTGAGATCCACCCAAGTTGCATGTATCAATAGTTCATTACCTTTTATTACTGAGTAGTATTCTATGGTATGGTTGTACTGTAAATTTTTTAAGCAAATTGTCCTTTTGAATGGACATTTTGGTTATTTCAGTTTTTTGAAGTTACAAACAAAACTGCTATGAACGATAATGTATGGAATTCATTTGGATATAAGTTTTCGTTGCTCTGGAGTGAACGCCCAGGAGTGTGGTTGCTAGGTTGTATGGTATGTGAATGTATAGGTTTCTTTTAAGAAAGTGGCAAATTATTTTCCAAGTGACTGTACTACTCTACATTCCTACCAGCAATAGCTGAGAGATCCAGTTTCTCCACAACCTTGCCACTATTTGGTATTGTCACTATTTTTTATTATATCTGCTTTAATAGGTTTGCAGTGACATCATAGTCTTGATTTGTAGTCCCATCAGTTGCATTGCTATATTTAAACAGCCTTATTGGAATATAATTCACATACCATATAATTCACACTTTTAAAGTGTACAATTCAATGGCTGTTAATTTATTCACAGAGTACTGTATCCATCCCCACAACAATTTTAGAATATTTTTTTCACCCCCCAAAGAGACTCCTTATCCCGTAGCCATTACCTTCAAACCTTCCACCTGCCCCCAGCACTAGGACACTACTAATCTATTTACCGTCTCAATAGATCTGCCTGTTCTGCACTTTCTATATAAATGGAATCATATAATATGTGTTCCTTTGTGACTGGCATCTTTCACTTAGCACAATGTTTTCAAGGTCCATCCATGTTGTAGCATATATTAGTACATCATTATTGCCAAATCATGCTCCAGTGTACGGTTATGCTACGTTTTCTTTATTAATTTATCAGTTGATGGATATTTGGGTTGTTCGACTTTTGGGCCATTCTTAATAATGCTGCTATGAACATTTACACACAAGTTTTTGGTGGACATGTTATCAGTTCTCTTGGGTATACACCAAGGGGTAGAATCTCTAGATCGTGTGGTAACGGTATATTTAACCATTCGAGCAACTGCAATCTGTTTTCCAAAATGGCTGCACCACCTTAATTCCCACCAGCAGTTTATAAGGGTTACAATTTCTTCCTTGCCTAAAGTGATCATTATATTTCTTTTTGATTAGTGTCATCCTACTGTGATATCTCATTGTGATTTGCATTTCCCTGAAGTCTAATGATGGTAAGCATTTTTTCATGTCTTTATTAGCCATTTGTATATTTCCTTGAGTGAACTATTTTGATACTTTGGCCACTTTTTAATTGGCTATTTGCTTTTTACTACTGAGTTTGAAGATGTGTTTATATATTTTAGACACATGTCCCTTATCAGATATAAGATTTTCTGAATTTTCTCTTACTCTGTGGGTCATCTTTTTACTTGAGACTGTTTTTTGAAGCACAAAAGTTTTTAATTTTGATCATGTCCAGTTTCACTACTTTTTCTTTTGTTGCTTATGCTTTTGGTGTCATATCTAAGAAAACATTGCCTAATCCAAGAGCATGAAGATTTACGCCTTTCTTTTAAGAGTTTTATACTTTTAGCTCTTACATTTAGGACTATGATACATTTTGAGTTAATTTTTGTATATGGTGTGAGGTAGGAATCCAAATTCATTCTTTTACATGTAGAGACCAGTTGTCCCAGCACAGTTTGTTAAAAAGACTATTTCTCCTCCATTTAATTGTCTTGGCATTCTTTTTTCTTTCTTTCATTTTTTTTTTTTTTGGCCCTGCTGCTTGTGGGATCTTAGTTCCCTGACCAGGGATCAAATCAGGGCCCTTGGCACTGAAAGCACAGAGTCCTAACCACTGGACCACCAGGGAATTCCCTGTC
Organism: Phocoena sinus; assembly: GCF_008692025.1. Taxonomy (NCBI): domain Eukaryota; kingdom Metazoa; phylum Chordata; class Mammalia; order Artiodactyla; family Phocoenidae; genus Phocoena; species Phocoena sinus. The sequence goes on along the minus strand of NC_045765.1, from coordinate 48,058,257 downwards.
TTGACATTTTAATCAGAATCAACTAATCAACTGACTACATGTCACACTTTTGAGAATTTTTTTTTTTCTATCCTCAAACTCCAGTTCCTGAGAACTAAGCATTTTAGCTTCCAAAGGATTAATTAATGCTTGATCTAAAGCTTCAGGAGCAAGGATTTTAAAACTGTGAAGAGTCACTTGTCCCTTATGTTAAATGAGATCCAGATACTTTTTAGAGAGTAACTTTAGATCTGGATGAGAGGAAATACCCAGTGGCTTTGGATAACTATGGGGAGAAGGGGGCCAAGAATACATGACAATCCCAAAGATCAACTTTACTTTTTCAGTTTTTTCAGCTGTACCTTTAATTAGTCTTGGGTTTTGATTGTTTGGCCTCCCTCTAGTCTCCACAGTATAGTATGGCCTCACTCTGGCTAAAAATGCAAGATTTTGCATCAGATAAACATGGGATCCAATTCCAGATCCTTTGTTGCTTCCTACCTGTTGATCTCTTCAAACTTCAGTTTCTTCTTTTGCAAATTTGGGATAACAATTATGTCTACATCAGTGGATTGTTTGAGCACGAGGCAATACAGATAAATATGTAGCACTGCCATGGCATATTAAAAATATTATCCCTTATTATTTTCTCTATCCACAATAAAACCTTATCTGTCCTGTGTTCTATTCCCTTGGATCCTGCTTTGTAAGATGGGATAATCCGCTAATATGATTTAAAAAAATCCTACTAACCTCTTAGTAGGTTTGACATATTTTTCTTTAGGGGAGTAGAGAAGATTTCAATTTTCTTGTATGCTTTAATTTCCTGAGTGTATTACAAGCTGTATTAAATTACATTTACTATTTGGGGGTTTTAAGGGTCCTAACATGATACTAAGCTTCTATTAACATGTGATAGAAAGGGAAAAAGTCCAGGAATCTGTAAAACCCCATGGCCCCTTCTACCTACTCCCTATGACTGTAGGCAAGTTGCTCACCTGCTGTGAGCCTCACTGTCACCACTTGTAAAATGGGGATAAAATACCAGCCTGGACTCAAAGGAGGTAAAAACTGTGCAGAGCTTTAAAAACTGTAAAGTTTGCTGTATCTGTAAGATGGCTTTTATTATTTCATTGAAGTACACAACCAGTGAACTCTTTGACAAAATATCAATATTAAATTTTTTTGTTATTTTTCATTAATATTGTACTACTGTATCAGTGGCCTTAAGAGATATAAAAGAGGACAGTAAGGTCAAAAGCTTTAGCTATGAAACAAAGCAGGGAGTCAAATTCAGAATGCACAGTTGTGGTTCAAGGCTGTAAGATGTTTTGAAAGGTTAATGCTCATTGTTTTTGCATTCTTTTTTGAAACCTTAGTGGGCTGGCTCTCTCAAGGCTTTCTTTCTTAGTGGTATGATCTTTGGTAACAGGAAATAGATGAACTCAACTTATAATTTTCAGAGCCTTAATTTTAGGGCCAAAGAAATGGTCCCACAGGCTTTTGTCTGGTCACTTAAGAAACCTGATACTCCATTGTGTGTGTGCGCGTGCATGCACGCATGGTCACAGCAAACGTATTTGAAATTCACTGATTCTTACAATTTAATATCAGGTTCTTTTGTTACATTCAAATACAGTTAAATTATTTTGTATTTAAAAATAGGATCTACTATAGAACTCCATTTCCCTAAAAGTAGCCTTAACCCCTCTCCTTCCACCTGAATATTTACAAAGAAAAATGTCTAAGATGAAGGTCACCTAACGATGCTGATGATTAATTCTGTATGGTATAATTTCGGGGGAAATTTTACTGTCACCTTTATATTTTCCTATATTTTGTGAGGGTTTTCCCCCTAACTTTTTATTTTAAAATAATTGTAAACACAAAGTTAGGAAAATAGGAGTCCCATGTAGCTTCACCCTGTGGCAACAACTTATGACTATAGTACAATGGCAAAGCCAGGAAATTGACTTTGGAACAATACAAACTACGGACTTGATTCCGATTTCACCAGTTTTGACATGCACTGATTTGTGGTGACACCCCATCTTAACTCTATTTACCCCTCAGTGAGCATTGCTATTATAGTGGTAGGGTGGGGTATAGAGCTATTATAGTGGTAGGGTGGGGTGTAGAGCACACTACACTTTAAAGGGATAAACACAAACCTACTTTCAAAAGGCACATTATTGCTCATATGGTAACCAATTGGCAGGAAGTTACCTCATCCTTTCAAAATGACTGGTCAGGATGTGCTTGAGCTTATAACAGTCCTGAAGGCCAGTTGTTAAATATTCAGGAATCTTGTCATTGGTAGCTTGAAATCAGCCGTGGTGGAAGCATTTACCTCAGAGAAATCTGCCAAGCGTATAAACCAAGGCTTGCCCTCTCTTGCTTGAGCCGCTGACCAGCACATCGCTGTTTGCCTGGCCACTGACAGCTTGTCTCGGCTGATCCAATTTCCCCATATACGTCTCCTCAACTCGGTCTCGGTAAAACCTTATTCCCCAGCAGGATGTTTCCTTATCATTCATGATGCTTTTTTCCTCAGGGCTGTAGACTAGGCAGCTAGATAGTCTAAAAAAAATAATAATAATAATTTTCTGTTAATGGATTCTAATACCTTCATTACGGCCTTTCTTGGTAACTCACTTTCATTTTGCCCAGGGACTTTCTGGAATATGTATTCGTTTTTAACTCCAAGAGAATGTTTGGGTGTGTGAGAGAGAAAGGCAGTAGAAGGAGCAATGGGGTCTTGAGTGCCCTCTCCATTCCCACCAAGCAGGCAGTGTTGAGTCATCCACACTCAGGGTCAGCCCTGCCTTGACTCCCCCGGTCCCATCTTTTTCTCTGTAGGCTGCGGGAAGTCAGTGGTCCCTTCTGTTGAGGCAGAGGATGGGAAATGGGAAGAGAACCTTGCTTTCCAGTTGAAAAGGGGTCAAAAGGCAAAGGGATTCTTTGCAGATCACAGTGGATTCATAAGCTTTCATGTAGTGAAGGGCCGTATCCTTTCATCGTTAGTCAACAGGTGTGCTCTGTTTCCTGGTACCCTTAGTACATTACTTGTAGACAGAAAAAGAGTAGAAACAAAAACAAAACTTTGCTATTCTGTCTTCTCCCCTTGTCTAAGTATGTTGCTCACTTAACAGACTTGTGTCGACTATTATATGTATACTTCCCCAGGCACTGTGGGGAAGTATTAAATGTTCTCTCACCTCAAGGACCCACTAACTGGAGACAAAAAAGCACACTGGCAGCACAGTAGAGCAGAAAGAGTACAAGCTTTCAAGTGAGAGCTGAGTTCAAATCCTAGCTCGGCCACTTACTAGCTGAATAAACTTGGGCAAGTTACCAAACTTTTATGTGTTGGTTTCCTCACTAGTAAATGCAAAGTTGTTTAAAACACAAATGGTAAGAACTGGAACCCTACCCTGTACCATGCATTTTATGTCTGCTTTTATACTGTTTCATTTTACTTTATTTAAATTTAATCCTTACCATAACCCCACCAGGTGCGTTATATTAGTTCCATTTTATGGATGGGAAAATTGAGCCTCGGAGACATTCATTAACTTGATTAAGGTCATAGAGCAAATGGGGAACAGGACTGGGATTCAAAAGACCACTCTGGAAGCCATACAGCCTATGAAAAAAACGTATTAAAAAATTCTGACACTTGGTAGGGGCTCAGCAATTGTTATGTTGTTATTCACTTAATATATAATTAATTATATGTTAGCTATATTGATAATTATATTAATTAATTATGTATCATAGTATATAGGATTATATAATGTATTATACAATGCATTAATTACATGAATTAAGTGGAAAGTTGACTAAACTTGGAGTCGGATCATCTGACCCACATTTTGACTCTGCTCTTTATTAGTTCTTCCAATAGGCAAGTCACTTACACATCAGTAATTCTCCTTCATACACAGGCATGAGTGAGACATGGTAGCTGCTTAATAAAAATTTGTTGAAAACTGAAGAAATAAACGAAGGAATCAACGAATGAGTAAATGTTTGTCTCTTCTGGGTCTTAAAAAAATGACTGTCGTTGTGATGTACACAAATGAAAAATTAAATAGTTAATGCTCAAATGAAAACTTCACTGTCAGTAGTCTGAGTCAGAGGTATCCCAGACCACAGCGGTTCCTTATAGTGACCCCTGTGGTGCCAAGGGGGTACTGCAAGGGTCATTGCATAGGCTTCCTGGTAATGCCTGATGTTGGCATTGGGCCCAGGATTTGTTTGCACCGCCCCTTGTTTGCTCCTCCTCTGCTGTCTATTAACCCTAGCCTGAGGAGTAAGATTTTTGCTTAGTCCTCTACATAAATGCCTGCCTATTCACGTAATATTGCAATGCTCTGGCAGAATACATATTGCTTGGCTTTGTTAGAGAGTGCCAGGAGTCAGGAAGGATTGTGAAGGCAGGAATGTCTGGGGTAGGATGCATATACTATTCTTTCATAGTTTATGGTTTTGTATTGATCTTCTATACTATATCCTTTTATACTTATAAGTGAACTGAAGACTTTACAAATAATTAAAATGTGACTTATGAAGCCTACTGTTGATCGAGTCCGTATATCTCAGCCACACATTAAAACTTTTGGTATTAACCCTGCTACATATCTCATTTAACTCTCACAACAGCCTAACAAGGGAAATTATCTAAGTTATCCCATTTTACAAAAAAGGAAAGGAAGGCTTCAAATGTTTCAGTAACTCAGTGACACACACCTAGTGGCAAAGCTAGGGCTGGGACCCAGTCCGTCTTCCAAACACATATTCCCTCTCATAACAGAGTAGAAAGAAAAATAGGCCAGAAAGAGAAAAGACCAACATAATTGGGATTCTGCTTTATGTCCATCAGTAATTAAAATAAAATGGAAGTACCTGGCTTGTGTGATCTTTCCCACAGCAGCCTCTATATAACTGGGGAGATGCCAGCACTAAGAAGCAGGGATCCTTTGTCAATTACAGAGTGATGTATAAAATGTGATTTACGGTTAAGAATGGCAGACTAATAGAATAAAAGCTTATCTAGTCAGTGTTTTGTATAAACAATCAGAAATTATTGCTTTTTTTCATTCTTGTGCTTCTTGGGAGGTAAATATTTTTTAAGGACGAATCACTATTCTTTCTTTTAAAATTCCTTTAGGAAACATAATATGTTTTGGCAAAGATATTTAAAACATAACACTGCCATTTAAAAGAATTCAAGTACATTCACACAGAGAAACTCTAGACACAATAACATACCTTCCGTTGTCTGTTCTCTGGGAAGGACTTGCTTTGGAGGGGGAGAATTCGGGAGTGAATCTGATGAACTGCCTTGACCCTTTTTGTCTGGCATCTTAGTGAGTCTGGAATATTTTGAGGCTGTAATTGGTCTCTAAGTTTCCCTGAGCCTTTGTGTTTGCAAATGAATTTGCAGCCTGCGTAAAGACAACAACCCAGCTTCCCTGAAGTAAGGAGAGACTGAAAAAACCAAGATGGTGAAAAACCATGCCAGAAAAGTGGACAAGACAGTGTTTATATTTAGATTATTGCTTTCATATGGATGTGCGGAAGAGAAACACAAAATCAAGAGACACAAAATGCCCCATAAAATCAACTTCGGATTTTCTTTGAGCTGACACTTTTTCCTGGACTTCTAGACAAATGCTCCCCTCCTGTGGTCAGAGGGTAGAATACAGGGGAATAGAGAACTTCAACCGGAAGGATAAGGGAAGCGAGTAGGGAATGTGTTAGTCTTTTTGCCTGTTTTCTGAAGAGCTTTTGGTTTATGGACCAAAATTATTGTTCAAAATATAAAATAAGGTAACAACAGGAAGAAATAGCAAAACCCTTATATAATAACAAAACCAACCAACAAAACCCCAGAAACAACAATAAAATAAATTTCCAAACAATGACCCAGTTTACCTATTTCCACATTCATGGAGCCTTCTTTTATCATCCAAATGAGAAGTGATACTTCTCTAAAAAATAAACAAATGAATATAACAAAACAGAAACAGCCTCACAGATATGGAGAACAAGCTAGTGGTGAGAAGAGGGGAGAGGGATGGGTGAGGGGCAAGAAAGGGGAAAGGGATTAGAGGTACAAATCACTAGGTATAAAATAAATAAGATACAAGGATGTAAGTACAGCACAGGGAATATAGCCAATATTTTCTAATAACTTTAAATGGAGTATGATCTATAAAAATATTGAATAGCTCTGTTGAACACCTGAAACATATTGTAAATCAAGTCTACTTCAATAAAAACATGGAAAAAGGACTCCCTCCACAGAGACTCTGCTACGTATCAGGAAACGTATTAGTTGCTGAAGATTGAAAACTGAAAAACGCATATTCTCTGCTCTCAAATAACTCAGATTTAATTGGGGGTACAAGTGGGGATGAACAGAACAAATAATTTTAATTACCTGGTAAATGACAAGATGAGTACACATAGAATGCTTTGGGAGAACAAAGGATATTGTGTCCAACTCTTGAGGAAGACGATGGCTAAGCTGAATATTCAAGTTTTAGAAGAGGTATCCAGGACATAAATGGCCACGCTGAGAGTCTAAGCCTTATTTCCTATAGCTGGGTTAGACAAAATAGCAGGCTTGTGTCGGCTGCAGTGTCTTACCCCAGCCCCCAATCCCATGTTTAGTTCCATAAGCGTTTGAGAGTCAACCCTAGGTAGGCATGGGAAAGCAAGGAGTAATTTTAAAGATGAGAACAAGCTGCCATGATCTGCACATTAAATCAAGCTGGAAACAACAAGTAGGGTAAAAATAAAGAGGACACAAGTGGAAGCAGTTAATTTAACTAAGAAGCTGCTGCAAGGGTTCAGGCGAGAAGCTCTTAATAGAAGTGATGGAGAATAGAAGACAGGTGGGAGAAGGAAAATCAGTAGAACTTGTGAAGGACTGGATATGGAGGGTGAGGGAAAAGCAGGAGAGAACTGAGCCCATGAATCTATCCTAATTCTATCTAACAGCTCTCACTGACTTGGGGGAACTAGGAGAGGGAACAGGTCTGGATTCAAAGATTAACTCAGGATACTTAGCAGATAGTGGCTTTTAACCCTCCTGTATTGATTTCTATTTCATTGTTTTGGGGACTTAAGTGCCTTATCTTACCAGAAGTTCATTGAGAGCAAGGAACATATCTTGCCTTTTGAAAAAGCACTCTTTTCAAATTGTTAAAAATGTCATTCTCATAAAAATTAATGAGCATGTGTCCAAGTTTTATGTACTCCATTAAATAAAGAAACCAGTAGAATAACTGACCTGATTCAAGAAAGATCTGAAGAAGGAGGCAAAGTACGTGAAAGAAGGCAGTATGCTAGAAACCAAAGTGGTTAATTTGCATATAGGACAAACGCCTCATCTTTGAGTTTTTCTTTTTTTATCATGCAAAAAAAAAAAAAAGTCTCACCTTATCAACTTTCTGCAAGTTAGCTTCTAGCTTTACAGGGCTGTAAAACAACGGGGTTCTCATCACTTGCTGCATTTCCCCAGAGTCAAAAGACTTTTCATTTGACGTATTAGAAACCACTCTGAAATGAAATTAGAAAGACAAATACTCATTTTGCTTTACTTCCATGTTTTGAATATTTTTCTACATATTGATACTTTCCTATAGTAGCTCTAAGAATATTTAATGTGCACTTAAAAAATATTGAGTTTATACCCTGTGGCTGTACAAAAATACATCTGAGGTGATGTAAATTAAAGGTGAAACTAAAGTAAGTTAAAGGCAAAAGAGTGAAATCAATAAAGTAAAAAGAAAATAGAAATAATTGACAAGATTCCATAATTAAATTTTAGATTTGTTCATGCATTTCTAGGCAGTCAGGGCAAAATAATTTACATAATAAATTATTTATTTCTTATTATAAAGGAAGAAGAATCTAGTTCTTGAAGTGGCTGTGGTTTTGTTTTCTCCTTCTCCTTCTAAATTCTAAAAAAGAGTGTCATATGGAGCTTCACGAAGATGATATAGATGTAGTGGCCCTTGTTCTCAATATTTTTACAGTAATACAGGCACAGATTCCCAATGCCTCTTTGTTATAGAGCCTATTGATCAAAACCAATGTTTTCACATTTATAAGTGCATCTGCATGCAAAAATGTATTTGTTAAACACATTTTTATTTGGAGCATTTTCAGTGAGCAAAAAAGCCTTCATCATTCACTCTGACATTTCGTATGTAAATACAAAGTAGCTTAAATAAAGTAAGCATTCTTTATCAGCCACTGGACACATACTTTACCCATGGGGTAGGTAAGCACTTGACTACACCTCTGCACCCCTATGAAAGCTGCTCACGTGTAGGTCAGAGGCACAGCTGTAACATGAGCCCATAGGAGGAGTCCCTTCGTGTGGGCTTTGTATGAACCTAGTGGATGCTTACTTGTCCCACTGGCACTATGGTAGGAAGTGTTCCCTGCCCCCATTAATATCTCCAAAAGACACCAGGGTACTTTGTTTTGGAGCTAGAAGAAGTCAGTTGAGCTGTTGACATGATTAGCATATTTGAGTTATATACAGAACTGGAGTTCGTCAAAACTTTTCATTTATAACATTAGACAGAATCCATAACAATAACTGCCTATTCCATGGCATGCTGATATGCTTGGTACCTTTCTCATAGAGACTCAGGCAATTGTAAGTCTTCATCAAATAACATAGTCATGACGTCTTGAGGGCTGGGGTTATGTCTTACTCTCTGTTTTAGGGATCTGACGTGACACAGGAGATGGTTCCTATAAACGGGTAACAGAACTTTAACTTGATGAGCGACACTTTTTGCTAGTTAAAGATAAGAGGTTGCAACTTAAGAACCATTCTTAGCATGGATTTTTCAAGCCCATCCCCAAAGACTAATATTATTTTTAATTGTTCTCAATAGTGACCTATAAAATTATGCCTCACATTGTGCCATATTGGTTCTTTATTTGTTTCATGTATACATGGGTAGTTTCCCACATAAACTGTAAGCTCTTTGAGGGTCGACCCATTCATACCAGGCCATAGGGATGGACACATAATGGATGGTCATGTAACAGACGCTTGTTAACTTGTTACATCTAGTGGGTCTACAAGGTAGAGAAAAAAGGTAGGTGGATAAAGCAAAAGAAGTAATAGCTAGAATAAGAATGGCAAATAGCTGGCAACATTCTTCCCCAAACTATATTCAGAGCAGGCGTGCTAATGACCATAGCTCCCTCCTCATGAGTGTAAGTTGTGCCTTGGACTCCTCACCATAGTGCCTCTGGCAGGTACAATAAAAAATTCAGAGTGGATAGATGAGAAGAAACCTATATACCATCTTTGATGTAGAGTTTGTTCCCCAACATTATACGGATAACCCTGATTTCCCTCACCCTGCTTTTCTAAAGTAGATTAAGAGTTAAAACAAAACAAAAACCTATGGACAATGCAAGATAAAGTTTTTAAAAATGCAGTTTGTTTTATTTTTATATAAACTAAAACACCAGAGCTCATTGATTCCTGTATTAAATACATAAATTATAAAATAACCATTCATAAAACTTTACATACAATAAGTTGATTCCAATCTCTACGGTAATAACATACAGTACATGTACATGTTTGGTGTACTTCAGAGGATCATTCTGGTGAAAGTCAGTGAATTTATATTTTTCTTCCATTGATAAACAAGCACTGAAGCAATATATGGAGTCATGCTAATGAGATGGAGAGAAAGAATCCCAACTGAAGCAGTTGATTGAATGAGAACTCTGAGAAATTGACCCCCTGGCTGCATTAAAACAGTAGACATCTGGGGAATTACGTATTCCCATGCACGGGCTTTGTACTTGAGTCCCCGCAGAATTGTATCGTGGAGGTTCAAGCAGGCATAAACCCTTTACGGAATGAGATTTTTAGATGATAAAAATATGTGACTTTGGGCTAATATTAATACTGTAGATTGTGCTGGACTCTGTTGCTCTTTCCAGAAAAACCACTGGCATCACCATAAGGCTAGTTTATGGGCTTGGGTAATTGGAAAACCAATGAGTAGTTCTTTGCCTCAGTCAAAACCAGGGAATAGTAGTAATGGACAGAAGGTAGAGGAAAGGGAGAAGAGACAGGCAAGCAGGAGTAGAGCACAGATACCAGATGCTAAACAAAAACATGAGTTACCCAGCAGCGTCAGAAAACCCCTTCCCAATTCCTCAGTCCTAGGACAGAAGTACACATGTAGTAAGCGCTCACAACCATCACACTATATACAGAATGTATATGTGTATATATCTACATCACATATTTATAAAAGTGTTTGGATTTTGATCTGTCTCATTGTGGGAAGTTATTATGGTTCATGGGGGGAAATAGGCACATTTTGTGACTTATCCATCAAATATAAGTGACTGCTGTTATCAAGGGATGCTGGGGATCTGCTTTTGGGAAACTGCATCATCCACACTATAGTAAGTTTGTAGAGGCTTGACTGTAGGCAAAGTTGGACTCCAAGTTGTTTATCTACAGCACTCCCACCCTACAGAACTTTGATATCACAAGGATGGAAACATAAGCATGGGTTCAAAGACCTCAATGCACAAACACAAAGATAAAAACAGGGAACTTCACCCAATCAACCACCTGTACCTCTGAGTTTCATATACTAGCTTGAATATAGCAAATTATAGTCCTTTTATTTTTGCCACATTACCCCTTGAAGTATATCTTTAGTGATTATGATTAAACATGGGTCTTGTACTCTTAACGATAGAAGATTTATTTAGAAAGAACTAAACTGCCAAACTAAAGGCAGCAAAGGAATGTGAATCTGCTCTGCCTGGTACTGAAATGGGATCACAGAGGATCAACTCCAACTTCTGTTATGTCTGAATCCTCCTGCCACAATGCCTGAGGTTCAGTCTCAGGACAATATATTATATAGAAATGACAAGGCAGTTGAACCGAATGGAAGCTTTTGGCCCTCAAGACCTTTTGACTTACTCTTTTCCCTTTAGAAAGTAGAAGTCCACTTAAGGAGAGGCTTGGGTCCACCCTGGAAGCATTAACTCATGACATAAACAGTCACCTAAGATTTGCTTTGATGACTATCTCTCAAGTTATATCGAACTTTTTCAATATAGCAGATAAATATATACATACACATTCATGTATATATGTATATGTATACATATATATACTGTACCATTCTTTGACAGATCAAAAATGCAATTAAATATTTAAAAAATAAAATGTCTATGCTGCCCATCTATTTTGATGTAATATAACACATACGATCCAGTTATTTAGCATCAACACAAAACTGATGAATACTATTTTTACAGTTTCCCTGAAAACCTAGGCAGGTTAAAAAGACATGTTTCATTTTAAAACAATGAACTTATGAATTACATCAAAGACATTGAACACGTGAAATTATACAATGGGTTTACAGAAAAAGTTGACAATAAATAGGCAAAAAGGAACAAATTTGCCAGAGATTTATTTTAAATGGAAAACCATAAAAGTAAGTTGAAATACTGTAGCAAAAATTTGTTTGGCAAAACTATTTCTTCTATTACTAGTGGAAAACGTATGTCCTCATTCTACTCCAGTGATGACCCATGAGCCTTCTACATCATCTCTATCCTTTAAAAGAACCATGCCACCTACGTGAGCAGTTTTTTTAATAAATGGGAAAAAAAATCAAAGCAAAATTTATTCTTCCACCCCTAAAAACCTTGCTATTGGCAAAAATTTCATTTATATGATGTAAGTTAAAAGGGATTTGATAGTTATTTTTAGCAAATTCTAGTGTTACCTAAAACAAAACTTGGGTGGCCATTAAAAAAAGTTAGACAATTTAGTAATAGATGCTTTCTAGTTTTATAGTTAAATACAGTCTTCTATTTCTTTTTCCTTTCTCATGAAACTTTTCCTGTCCTCAATAGCCATGCTAAATTGGGACTTTCGTTTTATCTCAAACTATTTTTTTAATATCTTCAGTTAAGTTTATCTTCCAAGAGATGAAGACTTTGTTAAGAAAAATTAAGTAAAATGAACTCTGAAGAATGCTGTTCTGATTGCTGCTAACCTACTGGCCAAATATGTCAGGATAGTTAAGATGTAGAAATTAAAGCAGATATTAAAGACCCAAGTGGGGATCATTTGATCTCTGTAAGAAGTGGAGTCACAATAAACCTCTCCATTATTGAGACACTCTATTTATGCTTGCTGAACATAGTATGCAAGGGAAGCATTCATTTAGATATGATCCATTTCTGTGGATCCATGAGTGACTGGAACACACATGTACAATTTTGCTGATGCTTTTTGTAATTGTGGAAATGGATAACAGAGAATGTGCCTATCAAAATAGTTAGCCTTACCCCAAGATATGTTAATTTTGAGGATCACGAGTAAGGTACGGTAAAAATATCACCTTTTAGCTTAAAATCTTAGAGAAATTTGCTAATCTCTTGGATCTTAAGCTAAATCCCCCCCTTGTTTTTTTTTTTTGCATTTTCCGTAAACACATCTAAAGCTGCTTAGATGGCCATTCTCATGGGCAACGCTCTTGTATGATTTTGTGTGTATGTGATACAATCAGATTTATAGCAGATAAGGTACATGATTAAACTACATTATTTTAATAAATATTTCTGATTGTTCAAACCCCAGTCAGTGCTTGGATATAAAATTTAGCCTACAAGTTTCTTGGTGGGGAAAGCAAGATGAAGAGGAAGAAAGTAGGTTTGGTGGAGCAGATGGGGTATGAATTTGCTCAGATACACGCTGGAATGGCCAATGGAAAAGTCGTCTAAGATATGGGAGAGTAATTTATCCTCTTCCATATGTTCTGACTGAGATTTGAAAGTGTTGGGTCACAAACTGTAGTAGCACCCTTTTTCATATTGCCTGCACAATGCATGTACTATTCATACTTAATATTGAACCTACCCAGTTGAACAAAGAATCCAGCAGAAGGATAGTTATATTGTATATTCCCAGTAGGACATCTCACAAGACCTCCCCCTCCAAATGAAAGGGATAATTAGACTAATTATGTGATATTCTCAGTTCACTTCAAACCTTAATTTCATGGCTGGCTCTCCTATGATAAAAGTGGAGTTTTGTATTATGGCATGCATATACAGTAAGGAGAGCTAGAAAATGCTTATCATTGAAATTACACATTCTTCTAACTTGTTCAATAGCATGAGAATGATCTATTTACTATAGGTGATTAGGGATCCTGGCTCTGGATCGCTCAATCTTTATTGCTAATAATTGATGGGAAAGCTTCAGTGCTACCGTGCTTAGATTGAACCAAACTGAAGCACTATTTTATTACACAGGGGACTCTTTCTCAACAACACAAGAAAGTCAAATATAGCAGTCATTATAATTACAAAGCACTTTGTGCTACTTTAAGCACCTCTTGTTCCAGAATTGCAAAAAAACCTCAAAAAACAAAAAAGAAAAAACAAACAAACAAAAAACCTTTATGAAAAAGCATTTTAACCTCATTTTGCAGACGAGGAAGCTGAGGCACAGAGAGGTTAAGTGACTGGGCCAAAGATACCTGGGTCAGCAGTAAATATAAGAACAAAAAGTGGGATTCCTGCATTGTAGCTTTTCTTGTACATTCTTCAGTTATTGTTCTGGCTTTGAAAATGCCAGTGCTAAAACTGAAGAATAAGATACTGAACCCATGTATGGAAGAATTTGTGTAGCATTTCACAGAAAGAGTTTCTGGTTCCCTACACACATTCTTAATGCATGGGAATGCTAGCCCTGTAAATAAAACGTTGACAATTTGAAAAATTGAGGCTGTTTTTTTATCTACAGTAAATGAGGCTAAAATTGGTTTTTCAGGAACATTTATTTGCTCTCAGAGCTGAATCCAAGACTCAGTATTACATAACCTAGGAAAGTACCAGTCTTCTAATTGTCTCTGGTAGAAAATGTCCTTATCAGTAACACAATGTTACTTTTATATAAAAAAGTAGAGCTACCTTGTTGCTGTCAGATCTCTGGGGAAAAAGAAAAACGTTATCAGTCTAAATGACAAGAGGTCAGAATGCTCTAAGCATATCAGGATACTTCAAAAAATAATCATAATTTCATTTAATAGTCACATCTCTGTGGTAAATTCAACTGTTGGTAGAAGTTTACTTATCGCCTCTATTTGTATCAAATCACATAACATGTTATTTGCAGGCAATTTTAAGCAGCCATTTGAAGACCAGTATTTTGGAAATGGAAGTATTCAGAGGTGCCTCTGGCCCTATAGTCGTTGACATTCTAAACAGAACTAAGTCAGGGAGCTTGTGATTTAGAGCATCATCTTCTTAATTTTCAATATGAATGAGATCAGTTTGTTGCTCGTGGAGGACCACAGATGTGACAGAAGGCCAAGGAAGCATCAACATCTGCTGTTATTTCGTATGTTGCATTCGCCTGGGTCTTTCACTTTGGTTGCCAGTTTAGTCGGGGTCACTGTGATCCACTTCCCATCTGTCATGTGTGGAATGCATTCCACAAGCTCCACCGTTTGCAGAAAAACAAACCAGACACTGCTTTTCTTCTCACTCAAATTGCAGATGTCTCAGTTCCTGAGTTTTAAACAATAATAAAGACAGAAAAGCAAATCCCTGTAGTAAGAAACCAGACTTTTCAAATGAAATATTTTATTGTAAATAGCTCCTCATGGGTATTCCTCTGCTTCAATCCCCACCCACCCTTATTTTTTTGTTTGATTTTTTAAAATGATGTTTATTTCAGGACTAGTGATTCCATGGGGTGTAGTGTTACATTAAAATGACATCCCCTGCACAGCAGGGGTAGAATGTTTCTTTGTAACTTTGGTTCCATGCCCAAGACACATCTTTGCTTGATCTGTTGAAACTGTTTCCATTGCTGAATAAGTTTTCTTCTCGCAATCTATGTTTATAGTTCTTTCCTTCTGGTTTGACCTATACATGTTTCATTAAATGCAGCATATATTGTAGATTTTCAACAGGGTCATGTAGGAACTGTCAAGTAAGAAACCTTGAACAATGGCTTTAAAATACACAGTTGTAGTCCTGGCTACATTATAGTTCTAAGCTTTTGATCTCCCTTTCACTGCTGTAAACATTTCTGCCATCTTTGAAGGTTTAGAAGTATCTGCTTTTCTGCAGTCTTATCCGTGTTTTCGGTTACTCTGTAAAACAGACGGAGAAATTCTTTAATCATCATTTCTGTCAATAGCTGAAACAGAATAAAAGCACAAACTCTTTTTTTAAAAGAAAAAACCATCTTTTATTTTTTACCACCTCTTGGAACTGCATGATCTTGTGCATGTTATATAAAGAAAATCTCTAAACTTAATTTCTTTAATTTAAAATGAGAGAACAGAAGTATCTATTTCAAGGGTTACTGCAACGTAAGGCATGTAAAGCAATTAACAGTTCTTGTCTCATATAAGTGGCCTGAAATATTAGCTGTTATCATTATTGCCAATGCCTTGAGAAGCTCAATTAAAATATTATTTTCATTTTATTGTATTTTAAAAAATTTTATTGAAGTATAGTTGATTTACAATGTTGTGCTAATTTCTTCTGTACAGCAAAGTGACTCAGATATATATATATACATATATATATATTCTTTTTCATATTCTTTTCCATTATGGTTTGTCACAGATATTAAATACTGTTCACTGTGCTATACAGTAGGACCTTGTTGTTTATCCATCCTGTATATAATAGTGTGCCTCTGATAATCCCAAACTCACATTCATTTCCTCCCTTAAACCCCTCCCCCTTGGCAAACACAAGTCTGTTCTCTATATCTGTGAGTCCGTTTTTGTTTCATAGATATGTTTAGATTCCAAGTATAAGTGATACCATATGGTATTTGTCTTTCTCTTTCTGACTTACTTTGCTTAGTATGATAATCTCTAGGTCCATCCATGTTGCTGCAAATGGCATTATTCCATTCTTCTTTGATGGCTGAGTAATATTCCATTGTGTGTGTGTGTATATATATATATATATATATATATATATATACACACCACATCTTCTTTATCCATTCATTTGACAATGGACATTTAGGTTGCTTCCATGTCTTGGCTATTGTAAATAGTACTGCTATGAACATAGGGATGCATTTATATTTTTGAATTTGCTGGATCATACAGCAACTCTATTTTTATTTTTTTGAGGAACTTTCATACTGTTTTCCCTAGTGGTTGTACCAATTTAAATTCCCACTAACAGTGTAAGAGGGGTCCTTTTCCTCCACACCCTTTCCAGCATTTGTTATTTGTAGACTTTTTAATGATGGCCATTCTTACTGGTGTGAGGTGACACATCATTGTAGTTTTGATTTTCATTTCCCTAATAATTAGCGACGATGAGCGTATTTTCATGTGCCTATTGGCCATCTGTATGTCTTCTCTGGAGAAAGGAGAAATGTCTATTTAGGTCTTCTGCCCATTTTTTTGATTGGGTCGCTTTGTTTTTTTGTTGTTGAGTTGTATGAGCTGTACGTATATTTTGGAAATTAAGCCCTTGTCAGTAGCATAAGATATTATTTTAAAAGCCGGTCTATCTATGTTTTTCAGCGACTTACTTTTATGTCACAACAATTGTATTTAATGGCAGATGGTCTCTACCCCAAGGTCCTGACCTGAGGATTCCTTGGGAATTTTGCCACACAGATTTCCTGTTTGGTCTCAGAGTATCTCTGAAAAGGTATTTCCCTGGGCTATGCCAGTCAAGTCTCCTAGCTCTGTTCCTCTTTAAGTCCATGTGTCTAGGTTTTTGCTTGGGTAGAAGTTTAGGACATAATATGCTATTCCAATAAAAGCCAGAAAATGGCACAGAGGACATGTTACCATGTGCTGCCTAAGGACATGGCCTTTAGAATGTGAATGGCATGGATGGAGAAAATGGGAGTTCCATGGAAAAGTCATTTAAATTCTCCAAGGCTTAATTTCCCTGTCTATAAGGTAAAGGTGCTAATTCTGTAGCAGGATTTTACTGGCACTCCAGAAATAGTGACCAAGATCCAAAGTGGTGGAAAAGGGGGCATGTAGTACCTTAAGGATGCTTCCAGTCCACCATACAGAGGCAAATTAGAGATTTGCCAAAGAAATTCCTGCCATAGGTGCCATAGGTGCAAGTTCGAAATATTTCGAACTTGTATTTGCAGAGCCACTTTGTCTACTTCCAAAGACTAGATTAGACTGAGATGAAAGAGTGACCGAGTCACAGAAGAGAACCAGTGGGAAGGAACTGCAGTGGTTGGGATGAAAGTACACTGTGGGCGGGAGGGGAGGGTGCTAAAGGGTGGTGCTGGCACAAAGGAGACTTGCATTCTATTGCTCAAACACAGAGCAATGCTCATCGATTTCTCATCCTCCTTTGTCTATCTAGGCAGAGAACTGGAGAGGAATGGCAAGGCGAGACGGGGCAGTAACTTCCTTCCCAACAAGAAGCTGACGCCAGTACCACCAATGATGAGATCCAGAGTCTCAGTGGAAGGGCTTGGGCCCCAGCCAGGCAGGGGATAGTGCAATGGGCTTCTAAAGAATTCGCACATATGACCCTCCCAACGGCCCCATCACCTCTCATAGAAAATACAACAAGAACTGGTCAGTAATAGCCAGAAAAACAGCTTCAACCACCAGGGAGGGGGCCATAACCACTGCCCATGGGTTGAGAGGCATGGATCATTTTCCCTCTTCCTCTTCCCTGCCCTCCAGAAGAGCTGAACCTTGCAGAGGGCAGAGGAAGAGACCTCTTAGAGCCAGCTCGTGCACCTCCTTCACCATGGGGATAAGGGAAGAAATGAGATGAAGCAGAGACTGAAGCTGAATTTTTAAATTAGGCTAGACTTTCAAGAACTGGAAACGACTGGGGAAAACAAACTGGGGAACCAACCTAAGATTTAATTAAAGGATGAGAGAGGGAAATAAGTGAAAGCCTTGTTTTGATAAAAATAGATTGCAGGGCTTCCCTGGTGGCGCAGTGGTTAAGAATCCGCCTGCCGATGCAGGGGACACGGGTTTGAGCCCTGGTCCGGGAAGATCCCACATGCCGCGGAGCAACTAAGACCGTGTGCCACAACTACTGAGCCTGCGCTCTAGAGGGTGCGAGCCACAACTACTGAGCCCGTGTGCTGCAAGTACTGAAGCCCACGAGCCTAGGGCCCGTGCTTCGCAACAAAGAGAAGCCACCGTAGTGAGAAGCCCGTGCACCGCAATGAAGAGTAGCCCCCGCTCACCGCAACTAGAGAAAGCCCACACGCAGCAACGAAGACCCAACGCAGCCAAAAATAAATAAATAAATTTATTTAAAAAAAAATAGATTGCATTCAGACTTACATCCCACTGAGATGAGAGCCCCAAACAACTCGTTACAGCTATAAGATTCCCATAATCCCTGGTAAAGAGGAGAACTAATCTGAATGTGTATAAAAGATGCTTTAAGGTGTGTGTGTGTCTGTGTGCGCGTGCACGCTCTCTCTATAAATATATATGTATATACATACACACACACACACAGTGTGTTTTTATATATAAACTAAATATGTAACATAAAAGTCTTTTACTTGCAAATTTTCAATTTATATAACCTCAGAGATAAATCCTAAATTCTGTTTCAAAGCACATATGCACCATTTCTCCCCATCACAACTGAAGTAAAGCCCATCATTTGAGTAAAACCATGTTGGTTTTAAAAAACAAATGGATTTATAGGCAGTCTCCCAGAATGTTAAATTTCTGCAAATTAAGTATCTATAAAAGGAACTATGATTTCTACAGCAAAGCCAGGTTTATTCAAACAGGCATTATGAATAAGTGAAGTAGTATCCAATGCGTCACCACACATGACCCATTTTCAGTGACCTAAAGGTCAGTATGCTATAACTAAAACTGTATAAAATACAAATCCATCTTTGATTCAGAAGGCCCTTCTGGATGTTACAAAACCTCAGGGATTCTTTTGAATGTATTGCTCTACAGCACTGAGCTTTAGTTTCCTCCTCTGTAAAACGGTGACTGCAGTCATCCCTTCTGAGAGTTTACAACACGCCACCAGACTCTAAGTTGACGAATACAGTGATGTCATTTCTGACTTCTGACTCTAGTATCCAAGTACCTGCCGCATTGCCCGGTTCACAGAAGAAACCTAGCAAATACGTGCCGAGGTCAATTGATAGGCTACTTATGTTCACAGTTCTTTAGAGTTTTCTGACTGCTAGAAGGTGGTTCAGATCCTTTATGGACCATGTACTTAGAGGCACATTGATTAACAAACTGTATCTAATTCCTGTTCTCTGGTTATGACAAATAGCCAAAAATCATGAACAGCAATCACACCCTATTCCTGACGTCCACATATGCTTTTCATGGTAAAGGGTACCACCATCTAACCAGTTATACTGTACCATCCGGGACCCTAAGGGCCATTCCCAATACTTTTCAATCTATCAACCCTTATATACAACTTATCGTACAGTATTCAATAAATGGTAGCTGTTATTCTTACTTCCATTTTATAGATGAGGAAACTGATATGGAGGATTGTTAGATAATTGGTCCTTGAGAATCCTAGTAAAGAAGATAAAAATATTGAATGAAACTTAACTGAAGCTAGAGGATCAAGGAAGGCTTCCCTGAGTCCGTAATTTTACAATGAGATGGGAAGGACAAATGGACATTAACTAGTTGATGGTGCTGTTGGAAATGTGGTCCAGGTAGAGGGAAGCACGTCTCAGAATGCATGATCTAAAACAGAACGCTTGGTGTGTCCTAGGAACTTGGCTTTTAATGATCCTTTCTATGGGCTAGGTACTATATTGGTTACTTTACTTATATAATATTACTTAATTCTCAGAAAAATAGTAGATGCTATTACTTGCTAATTTTTAATTAGGAAATTAATGTTTAGAGGGGTGTAATAGTATCTATTTTCCAGAACTGTTGTAAGTATTACATAAAATAATGGACATGAAATGTACTTTTTCAACTGCAAAACAGGATGTCCTCTTCCTTATTATAGTATCATTACTATCATTAAAAATGCATTTATTGATTGTCAACTATGTGCTAGACACTGTCTAGGTATTTGAGATACAAGAGTAAAGAAAACATCTATGGTCTTTGCCCTCATGAACTTTATATGCAAGGAAGGCGAGAGGCAGTAATTAAAACAAAACAAAACAAACAAAACCCAAACTCCAAATGCATATAACATTTGACTGGGAGTGAAATCTAGGAAGACTTCCCTGAGGGAATCACAAGTGAGCTGAGATCTGAAGGATGAGTGAGAAGGTGTTCACTAGATAAAGCAGCACAGAAAGTATAGTTGTTCCTCAGTGTCCATGAGGGATTGGTTCCAGGACCTCCCACCAAAATCCAAGGATGCTCAAGTCCCTTATATAAAGTGGTGTGGTATTTGCATATAACCTATGCACATTCTCCCATATACTTTAAATCACCTCGAGATTACTTACAATACCTAATACAATGGAAATGCTATGTAAATAGTTGCCTGCAGGCAGCAAACTCAAGTTTTGCTTTTTTGGAACTTTCTGGAATTTTTTTTCCCGAATATTTTCCATCCACAGTTGGTTTAATCCAAGAATGTGGAACCTGTGGACATAGAGAACTGACTCTACTCTGCACACAAGGGCTGAATGGGCAGACCTCTGTGGTAGGCGGAAGGGAGTATAGCTCATCAAGGGAAATCCTGGAACAACACGAGGCCTCAGTTAGTCTGTAGTTAGATCAGACAGGGCTTTTTTGGCCACATTAAGGAACCGTGATTTGACCCTAATGGTGATGTTTTCCCAGGAAGGGGGCATGATTAGATTGGTGTTTCTTAAAACTCATTTGGGCTGCTGTATGAAGAGTGAGTTATGAGAGTGTCTGAGGAGAATCACTGACGCCAATAAGTAAGATATCACCCCTGTGGAGCTGGGGGAGAATATATTAATGTATTCTTTCCTCTGTTCACTCATTCTTTAAGTTATTCTCCAAACAACATATAAAGAACAAACTGGATAGTTATCTTGGTGTTACATTACTATGCTATCCAGGGCCCTGATCTAACAGGTCACAAATCTGCTTTCACCTTCATTTACCCAGCTAGTTATTCATTCATACATCTGCCCTTCAGTCCATCTGTCAATTTAAAATTTATTCAGCACCTAAGTATATATAAGGCACTGTTGTAGACACTGAAGATACAAAGATGAATACAGCATAGGCCCTACCCTAGGCTTTACTAACAGTCCAATGTGTGAGACAGATAGGGAAACAATTTTAATACAACTAGATAAAGGCTAATGGATATGTTTACATAAAGGAAGGGCTGATTAGCTAGCATATAATGCTGCATCAAATGGACTTCTTTTACCAATATAAAAGAACAAGGAGCAAAATTCTCCGATTTTAAACAACGTATATTGTAGATATTGGTCAATTGCCATTTGTTTTCCACATGTTACCTATAGGCATTAGTGGGAAGAGGGATTGAAAAAAATGTAAATGTAACAAGAAATAAACATTCGTATATTTTAATGGAGAATTTGTAACTAATCAGCTGTGGCTGTTTTTATAATACAGCATTTATTGTTAAGTTTTTTTGGGATCAGAACAACAACACAATATTATGTGCCTTTTAACATGGTTTATGTTACTAGACAGGAAGCGAAAATATTGAGCTATCAAGTTCAAAAATTCATGGTTGACACCAGAGAAGTATCATTAAAAATGAACTAGAATATGTGGATGAAGAATCACGATCACCTATTCTCTGTCTGGTCTTCCCAACTTCAAAATGAACAAAGCTGGTTCTGTTTTGTTCTTCACTAATCCATCCCTCCTCAGAAGAGGAGGATTTTCAATGGTCATTGTAACATGGATGTAACAACTAACCTGGTGATAGCTATTTCTGCACTCCTCTCATTTTCTTGTTTCCTTTGCCTTCCTGTGTAAGTGTCTAACATGGAAGAATTAGTGGTACACTATTTATTAGAATACAAATACAGAATACTTGGAGGAAAGAAATACATGAAGGAGATTAAGAGGTACAAACATCCAGTTGCAACATAAACGAGTCTTGGGTATGAAATGTACAATGTGGGGAATATAGTCAATAAGTTGTAGTATCTTTGTATGGCAGCTTGTAACTAGACTTATTGTGATGGTCATTTTGAAATGTACAGAAATATCGAATCACTACGTTGTGTAACAGGAACTAACATAATGTTATAGGTCAATTATACTTCAAAAACCAGCAAAGAAACTCATAGAAAAAGGGATCAGATTTGTGATTACTAGGGGCGAGGGGTAGGGGGAAGAGGTACTGGATGCACAATCAAAAGGTACAAACTTCCAGGTATAAGATAAATAAGTTCTAGGGATATTATGTACAACATGATAAATATAATTAATGTGATTGTGTATTATATATAAAAGTTGTTGAGAGTAAATTCTAAGAGTTCTCATCACAAGAAAAAAATTTTTTCTATTTCTTTAATTCTGTAGATGCTCACTAAATTTACTGTGATAATCATTTCACGATGTATGTAAGTCAAATCATTATGCTGTATACCTTAAACTTATACAGTGTTGTATGTCAACAATATCACAATAAAACTGGAAGGAGAAAATGAATGCATGAGCAGATGGTATCTCCCGAAACTACGTGGGGTTCCCCTACTTAAGGTAAAAGTCCCACGATAATGCATGAACGGAGTTATTTAGTCAGCAACCACTGAAAGCAGTAAGGAGTTAGGAGCCTTCAGCAGCTTCTAGATCATCACTGACAAAAATGACTTAGGTAATTGCTAAATGGAAAGAAGCGTAAGTCGTTTCATTTTAAGGAGGCTATCTTTATATACAGTTTAAGTTAGTCTTAGGTTTAGAGCAGAATATAAATCTTTAATTTAATAGGGAAAATATTTTTGTGGTTATTTGCAGCATACTCTTACTACCCGCCAATAAGAAAGCACTTTTCTTCCTTACTTCCTCCTACCTCTCTCTTGCCTGCTTTGGACATATAAGTAGCATTAATCACTTTCCAGTAATGTCTTATTCCCTTGTATTACTGAAATCCAGCTTATTCTCGGAAAAGAAGAGATGAAAAGGTAACTACTCCTTTTGGTTTAGGTAGTAAACTACTCGGCAGTACTTAGAGGTTTTATTTTCAAACTTGTATATTTGCAAACTCAGTAAATGTGATAGCCACCTTTTTTTTTTCTTTTTTATAATAGCTAAGAGTTGCTGATTATTGAACCATGTGCCAGTCAATGTGGCAAATCCTTTATATGTATAATCTTATTT
This sequence comes from Phocoena sinus, assembly GCF_008692025.1. NCBI lineage: Eukaryota > Metazoa > Chordata > Mammalia > Artiodactyla > Phocoenidae > Phocoena > Phocoena sinus. The sequence goes on along the minus strand of NC_045765.1, from coordinate 48,034,927 downwards.
AATTCTTTCAACATAATGCCATGCTGGAGTTAATATGATTATAAACATTTTATGGAATAGGAAACCTAATCTTGGTCTAAACCTACCATGACATAGCTAGTATATGGCAGGATTCAAACTTAACAGTAGAGTTAACTTCAAAGCTGTACAGTCTACTCAGCCTTTTTCCTCTACATATTTTTACTACCCAGATTCACTGCTACATTAATTTGCTATATTATTATTATTAATTATAATTGCATTTTTTCATTTGACCATTCCTAAGTGTCAATCACGCACGCCTCTGGAGGAAAAGCAAATCAAATTTTGTATATCCCTCGAGGAGTTACAAAAAATTGGAAAAGGTATGGAGATGAGCACATTGCAATTTCAAAACCCAAGAGCTATGTAGTAGTACACAGATTGTAGACAGGACCCCTCTGATTGCTGATATATATGAACATAAATAGTGCTCAAAATGTGAGAGAAAGGCCCTCTTTCATTTGTGAGGCAGAATGGGGTTAAAAGTGGACTCTGGCGTGAGCCTGTCTGGGTACAAATCCTAGTCCTGCCCGCTGTAGCTATATGGTCTTGGGAAAATCACATGCTGTAGTTTCTCCAACTTTAAAATAAGAAGTAAAAGCAACACCTACTTTTTAGGGGGTTTTGTGAGGATTAATGTATCTATTGCTTAGAACAGCACCTAGCATGTAATTGTTAGTCATTATTGATATTAATGTTCAAGCCTACTCATTTTCTAGCTAGTATTTATGTATTTATGAAGTTTGATGTTTCTTCCCTACACCACCATGTAGTACTTGGGTCTCAATGAACTTTATTTGCCTCATTGATTGATTGATTGATTGACTGTTATTTGGGGTATGGGAGGGCTGTTTGTTTTCTCACGCTCTGGCCATTTTGATCCTTTTCTAGAGAATCTCACCTATTTCTCTTTAGATATTCTCATTCAGTTTAAGAAACGAAGTCCTCTTCTTTATGTGCTGCAAGGTTACTACCCTTCTTGTCAGACAGAGGATAATTTTCAGTCTGAAAAGAAAATCTTTTGGAGGAAGGAATAAAGCCAGGGAGTTGGGTATATGAGGATACAACTTTCTGGGGATATCTGCTTCACTCCTTCCTTGTATCAGGTCATGTTAAAGTACTTTTGCTTTTCTGTTTCACATCCAGGTAACAGAGTTGATACCCACAGAGAGAGAAAGTGTCTCTCTTCCATTTTTCAACTTGTTATAGAAAACGTTAAGTAATGTGAGGTCCAGGAAAGATCCCTGCATAATATAACTTAATAGGATAACCAAAGTGGACACACGCCATGGTAAACAGATTTAGAATAGCAGCTAGCCCTTGTTTATTTTTAAATAATGGTGTTAAGGTTTGTGGTTTCTGTACCTGGGTAGACATCAGAATCACCTGGTATGCTTGTTAAAAATATAGATCAATCTTTACTCTCCACCTCTCTCACCCTCTGTCTCATCCCCACGTCTAGTAATCTGCTTCATTAAATCGGAGGTAAGGATTTGGAATCTGTATTTTTAATAGCATTGGGAATCACTGTCTAAGATGATTTATACTTGTATTCATAAGAAATTGACTTGATAATATAATAATAGTGAGTCTTCATTTTTTTCTAAATTGACATTGAAAACTATCTTATTTTAAAACAAGATCCAATCTCCCTAAACAGTCTTTTTTCCTGAGTCCTGATGAAGAGGGACTGGAGAAAGGGGTTAAAAAAATCAGTCATTTTTAACTTGTTAGATTTACAGAAGCAGAATTTTCAACCTGGAAGAGAGACTAAAAACATACTCATATTTTTTTACTTTGCAGATACAGAAACGACTCTTTCAGTGTAATGAGGGGCTACAATGAGAAGTCACAGATCCACAGACATGATGACTTCCCAAAGCAAGACAGTTAGCTAGAAAAAAATTCTTGATTTCCGTCATGCTTCATGGTTGCTTCATTTCTTTAATAATCACCCAAATGGACTGGATCTATTTCTCATTTTATGGCATTTAAATACCCAGTGTATTTTTTTTAAAAAAATATGGGCATAGTAACTATATGCAGCATCCTTCTTATCAAATACCTCTTAGAAGCACATTTTGAGAATTAAATGGAATCTTACCTGTAAGAGGCACCTTGACATCAAGGCCATAGAATAAAGGCAAGAGAGAAGAACAAGAATAGAAACAGAAACTGCAGAAGAAAAAGAAGAAGATTATGTAAATCTGAATTTCTGTACTGCCATTCAGGTCGTACAAAACCTCAGCTTTTCCACTTTGCTCAAATCTGACCATTTCTCATATATACACCAAACACCTTTTATTTAAAAAAACCATACCTTTTATTTATCCACTGGTAAAGCAATGCAATGAATAACTGGTGTTCAACTAACATCGACTGATACATTTTAGAACTCTGAGAGGGTCTTAACAGGTCATCGGACTAAGCTCCTAATTTTATAAGTAAGAAAAATAAGCACAGAGCAGTTAATCAATAGTCTAATTGCCTATAATCTGATGGTATAGTGAAGCCTAGAGGTTAGACCTTCCAAGTCCTGCTCTATTACATGTTATTGTCTCTATTTTTAATGTGTGAGAGGGTAATTTAAAAAATTAAAAATGATCAAAGTGTACACAATCACTCAATGCTATCATTATTTGGTTAACGTGTTAGGTTTTAGGACTAAGGTATTAATCTGTAGGGTAAACATATGATCACTTATCCACAGTGGGGCACTCCTCAGAGGGAAATGGAATTGTATTAGTAATTACATCAGGGCAACAGGTATAACCTGGGTCTGTCCTGGTTGAGTGAGGATATGTGGTCCTCCTACTGGTATGAACTATGCTTATTCATCAGAGGTAACTACACACAGTGAATGGATGCTGCCGCTCCAGACTGTCATGCTTTTGAGATAGATTTCTCCTTATTGGACTCATAGAAGTTAAATGGAGCCCGATGTTTCTCTCTTCACCAAGAACCTTCACCAGAGAAGCAGATACTTGGTTGGAAAACATGCTTGTGTAGCACTGGTAGAAAACCAACTGTATACTAATTATAAAATGTCATAGGTCAGATCAGTTTTTTCGAATACTGATTTCCTCTGTGATTTACAGAGTCATGAAGTCTTTTGCCTTGTTATCACACTTCAGGAGCCTTCTGTTGGTCATGACATTTTTGAATAGGGTCCTGTATGGCAGTCTCATATGGGGCATATTATTTGCATATTTCCTTTAATGCCATACTTATAAGGCTCTTGCTTCCCTGTGGCAAAATTGCATGAACAAGTTATAGACATGGTGTGAAGAGCCATGTATTAGTGACTGGTCTAGTACTATGAAAAGCAGAAACTCTGTCCTTTTTTTTTTTCCATTCCTTGAAGATGGATAGTAATAGGATGGCACATGGAACAGGAGTGGATGGAGGAGAGGAATGGAAGGCTTCCACTATTCCCATGAGAAGGTCAGGTGTCAGAGCTACCTCTCTGGGCATGAGGGGACGCCCATCACTTGACTTACAATGAGAGTCTAAATTCCATGCTATGTGGTAGGCAGGCTGTGGCACTTAGGGTCAGATACCTGACCTCTGGTCTTGATTTGCCATAGACTGGTTATATGATTTGGGGAAAGTTGTTTAATGTCTCTGAGCCTTTGTTTTATTATCTGTATAAAAGGGGAACATAATATCTGTGGTATGTTTCTCAGGATAATTATAATTAATTATAATAATTATTATTTATTATAATAATAATTATAATGAATGATGATAATTCATCATCAAATGAGATGATGAATGTGGAAGTGCCTTGAATGGTGAAGAGCGGCACGTGGGAAGCAATTTTGCTATGTTTGTTTTTATCACCTGATTTATACTCATTGTGTGCATGGGAATTAGGAACAAAGAAGGAATACTGTATGTACCCTGAGAAGGTGTTCAAGTACTCCAGGGGAAAGGATGAAGACTATCCCTGACATAAGTGATCTTTAGCCTTTTTACTATGCTTGTGGATGAGCAGAATTGAGATCAAGTGAATAGAAGGTACTTTATAAACCTCATCTGTCATTCTAACCTCTAATCAAAAACCAACTGGATTGTTTTTGAAGCGGCTTAGTTTAGTACTACATATGGAATATGCTGCTTTGTTAGCTAAATAATCCTCATTTTCTGTTAAGTACATTAACCTATCATCATAAATATTTAGGAAGTTCAGACCTGTAAAATGAAAAGTTCACACTTAATTTGGCTAGGGTGGTGACCTGACTAGATGTTAGAAAATTCCTTTGTTTGTTTTTCCTCAGTTAAGTGGGGACTGAACTGAATGAAGTTTCTGGGGAAGAGCTGGCAGCTTCCTCCTTGAGCCACCCCAGGACTGTTTACGGATTAGCAAAGAGACTGACTAGGACCAAGGGTAGCCATTTAAATACGTGGAAAATGGAAGATAGCAGGTGTGTCCTTTGACAGCCAGGGAAACTGTGGACAACCCCTGCTTTCTATGGGTCTCTCTGCCAAACACTGGGAAATTAGATGCAGCTTTTCGTTTACTACACTCTTACCCTGAAGAACTAAATAGCACAGTTTGGAAAAGAGGAAAATTCAAATTTAAAATTTTGTATAAGATATGTAACTTTACATTTGGAAATTTTAAAAAATATACTTTAATTTGACTTATACTTCTTTAATGTTTCCTAATTTTCATGTAAGTGACCTCATTTTTTTCCTCATGGAACCCATGAGAGGAGGTGAGGGTGAGTGTTACCATCCCTATTGAATAGATATGGCTTAGACACAGTGGGTAAAGTCACTTACCCAAGCTCAAATAAGTACATGAAGACCGAGACTACATAAGAATCTAGGTGGCTGATTGTTTGGCTACTGGACCCTACCAGTGGCCTTTGAGCTCACGTAAGGGCAACTCTAAAAGCCATTTGGGATGAACCAAATTCTAATCACTATCTCAGAAATGGCAGGTGGTTTGCTATTTGCTTCTTGGGTGCCCATGAGATACTGCAAAACAACCATTCTTTTTCGCAACACAGGGATTCAGGCTGCTACTTCCAGTCAATGAGACTGGAACTCCATAGAACACCTCTTGCCATCCCTGCTGTGTTCCTTGGCAGGGCGCCCCTGGCATCGTAGGCAGGATAATTCTTTGTTATGCAAGACTGTTGAACTCACTGCAGCTAAGGAGCATCCCTGCGCTAGCCCTCTCCCTTCTCCCAGAACACACACAATTCCAAATGCCCTCTTTACCTCACCTCCACCCCTGCCAAAAGTGTTGGCTGACTTGGAAGAAGCAGTTCCTCTCTCAGACCACTGGGGAAGTGACATGAGGGCATAGTTTTCATGTGTCAATCTAAATTTCTGAATGTATTGTTGAGGTGAAATTGCAGCACAAGGAGGAAAGGGCTTTTTATGAATAATGGGAAAGACTTTTTAAAAAAGGGACTAAAAAGATTTTAAAAAGGAAGAGGAACGTAGAGTAACAAAACTCAGAAGAAACTTTTGGCAAAGAAGTGAAGATGGGAAAGGGAAAACTGAGGAAAGAAAACACTGATAGAAAAGGACAGGAACCAACACAAAAGGCAAAAATGTAACTGAAGGCAGAAGCTTTGCTAGAATCCTGGTGCCTGACTACAGGCAGAGTTTACGTTTACTGTAACTATACCTGCCTACACAAGATACACAATAGCTGAGAAGAAAGAAAACACGGTGAGTGAAAACAATATTATTGTCTGATCTAAAAAATAAAGATTGAAATACATATTGAACTTCACATGTACCTTTTCTTCTAAGTCCTTTATCTGTCTCTTCTGGATGTCTGTTTTATCTTCTAAGTCACGAATTCTCTGAAAGAAAAAGGGATGGGAAAAAGAAGCTTTTCAGTCTGTTAAGTTAAACAAGAAGATCATTCACCAACCTAAAACACAGAACTTTCTATAAAAACATAACATCTGGAAATGCCACATATACGTTTTCCTATACCCAGTGGGTTATTGCATGTTTCAAAAATTACCCGTACTCACAGTGAAAATCATTGTCATTGATTATATTTTAAAAATATTTGCCATCCCTTTCTCTTCTGGGTCAATCTATCCCTGAAGACCCCTTCCCTGTGAGAGAGGCATGATTCTCACCCCACTGTCCTTGGGCTTGGTCAGGAGACCTGTTTTGGCCAGTGGAACGTGAGTGGGAGTGAGATGTGGGAAAGCCACATCCTTGTAGAGACAGCTGTATGTCCCAGAACTAGAGAGCAAGAAACAAATTTTGTTGTAAACCATTTGATTAAGGTTTTTGGTTGCTTATTACCTCATTAAAAAATGGCTAAAACTGGCTCACACAAATGCAACTAGCCCATCTGTTTCTGTTCTACCTTTTTTTTTTTCCAACCTTATATCAAATCTGTTTCAGGGTGGAATTTCCTCACGAAACAGGAATGACCAATTTTCACAAAACAAGGTAGCGATTCCACTTCAAAAAAATTCAAAAGAAGGAGCTGATAAACTAGGGGAAAAAAACCCCAAACATAACAAGAATAACACAAGTAATCCTGAAGACAAAAAAGTTCCAGAACTGTCTTTGAAATTACCTGTAAACTATAACAAAATTCCAGTAATTTAAATAGCACAGATTTGAAATTGGTATTACATAGACTAATTTATAAGTGAAAAGAGTCTTCAAATTTCCTTCTGGCAATCTAAAGGCCTTGTATGTTCATGGTACAGGGTTACACAGGGCAAGCTTGTAATTTAATGCCTCTTTTGGGAATAATTAGAAAATGGAGAACTGGAGTCTAAGAAGAAAACAATGGAAGCTAAACAACGTGATAATATAGAAGGAGAGGTTTTACAATGTAATGTGGGGAGACAAAAGGGAAGCTAGAACAAAGAACAGTTGAACTTGGAAATCATATCTTCCTCTCTCTAAATGGTTCTCAACTGGGGGTGATTTTGCACCCCAGATGACATCTGGCAATGTCTGGACATTTAAAAAGTTAGTTAATTTATTTTAAAGTGTAATATTCAGTGGTTTTAGTATATTCACAAAGTTGTGCAACCATCACCACTACCTAATTTCTGGACAGTTTTGAATCACATGTGATCACTGGTCACAACTGGGGGAAGGGGTGCAACTAGCACCTAAGGGGTAGAGGCCAAAGATGCTGCTAAACATCCTGCAGTACACAGATCAGTCTCCACCCCCCACCCCACCCCCATAAAGAATCATCAGGCCCAAAATGTCAGTAGTGCAGAGACTGGGAAATCCTGCTTTAAAGGAAAGAGGGTGAGGTTTGTGCAGGAGAGGAGGGTGTGTTTTGTCAGAAGGACCGTGAAATTACGTGACAATGAATGCTGATGTGTGCGTCAGTGAATGATAAATGCGTGTGATGTGTGTGCTTGTATTTCCATAGTGCGGCTTATGCTCCAAAGCTACACAGTGAAAGAATAAATTTGCTAGCTATTTCTACCTTGAGGGTGCAAGAACTTCCTTCATATGTCTGCTGGATTAGAGGCAAGCACTACACCAATACAATCATGAGATTACTATGGCATCTATGCAGCCACCAAGCCTGTGCTTGTTGGGCACCTTCTCACATGTTCAGGACTGTGCTGGATGTGATGGAGAATACAGGCAAGGCATCAATTAGTTCCTGATCTCAAAGAACTATCACATCCAGATGGGGAGAAAAAATGTAAAACACAGGGAAAAACAGACTAAGCAGAAAAGTAAACAATGGCGAAACTATGCACAACTTCATCGCCAACCTCTAACACCCAGTACAGTGTTTAGTACAAAGAAGCTGCGTATACATACTTATTCAATGAGTTAGGTAAGCTACACTGTGTGCTGCGGGCTTTATGTCTTTTTCCGTCCCATCTGCTTGCCAGCCTGCCATCCAGTCTCACAGTAAACTCTATGGAGTCCAAAATAGATCCCTTCTCTACGACTTTTTGTCTCTATTGCTACTAAGCACACCAAGTCCCCCATCATGACTGTGTGAGAGGTTACTGCCGGCTCTTCCTGCTTCTAATCTTGTGCATCCTACATCCACCTATAGCAGCCAGTGTGAACTCTTAGAATGTGAAATGATCACGGCAGTCCTTGAGTTTTAAGGGGGCGAGGAAGAGGGAGAGGGACAGTTAGCCAAGTTGCTCTCAGAATAAAACCCAAACTCCTTCAAGGCCCAGCATGACCTTGGCCTGTCTCACCTCTCCAGATTCATCTCATAACCACCTTCCCTTGGCTCCATGTGCCCCTGCCATACTGGCCTTCTCTCTGCTCCTTAAATATTCCAAACATTCCCATGATAGACACTTAGCCCCTGCTGACCCTAACTTCTGGGACACCTCGCCAAAATCTTTGTGTGGCTGATTTCTTGGGGTTTCGACATTTTCAGAGAGGCCTGCTCTGATCAGCCAGTTTAGAGTGGCTAATCCTACTCCCAAACTCACTCTCATTCTCTCTCTCTCCCGCCCTCCCTCCCTCCCTCTCTCTCTCTCTCACACACACACACACACACACACACACACACACACATCTTCAGAGCACTTATTGCCACTCTCTGAAATTGCCCTGGCTATTGCTCATTTCCGCTGTCGCTATTTCCCTCTTCATTGGTAGGATACATGAGAACTGTGACCTTTATGTCTTTCTCCACCATCACACTCCCAGCACCCAGCACAAGCAGGCCCTCAATAAATGGTTCTGAATGAGTGTATGAAAAGGGTATGGAATGTCGATTTTTTCAGTAGTATGTAGTTCATTGTGTTCATCAGGGAGAGCATTCTGAAGAGCTGGATCTAAACTGAAAAGTGAGAAGATTTGGAAAAGTGCAGCGGACTCTGAACGACATTTTGGGGCGAGCAGTCAGGAAAACAAAGGCTTGGAGGTGGGAAATCATGGCCTAAGGGGTACGGGAAGAGTTCTGCATGAGAGGAAGGTAAGCTATGAAGATTGTCTCAAATCTGGGTTTTAGGGGAGGAGTAGCCAGCTACTGAAGGACCTGGAGATAGCATGATTAGACTCAACTGGAAATTGGGATCATGGAGACTTTTGAGGAAGAATATGACATCAGAAAAGGGGAGAAGGAGAAGGAAGACCCCAGGGTTTTCAGCTTGAGTGCTTTGACATGTGGTAGTTCTACTAACCAAGACAGGCAGATGGGGAGAGAAGGGCGAAGTAAGGATAAGAATGTGTGTTTAGGTATGTTTCATTTGAGTTCACTCTAAAACATTCAAACAGAAATGTCTAATAAGTGGTTAGTGATATGCTCTAGAATTTAGACTGCATTATAAACTTATATATGACAAATCCTGGCCAATGCTTTCTGGAATAATTCTCTCAAATCAAAGCTACTGATTGAAAGGAAAGTAAGGAATAACTGGAAAGGCATATTCTAATGAACATCTGGTTGGGAGACAGAAAATGTCGATGAAACTCTCTGAGGCTTAGAAATATAATGTACTTAACAGTTCAGACTGGGTAACTTAAAACAAAACAAACAGAACCATCTCTTTTGGGAGTGAAGTACCTTAGCTGACTGAAGAGACACAAAAGCACTGACAAGGCTTTAATCATAAAAAAATTTAGATAACTATTTGTCCATCTTAAAAATAAACACTTCTGCGGTTCTAGGACACACCTCCTTCTTTGCTGAAATTAATTAAATGCTATTGCAGCCTGAGAAATTTATGCAGAGGACATGTTCATTCCCTTATAGAAGGAAAGAATGCCTGCATTAATGCAATGATACCGCACAGTCTATTATTGAAAGCTTTAAAACTCTCTTCAGAGTCAAAATCCAAACCTTTATGATGGAATCTCAAGAACCAGTGAAACAAACATGTATGTGTTTATCATCTCTGGGACAAAATGTCTTCAGAGTTCCCTGTTAACTTGGGTAATTTGTTAGCCTGTAAAGATCCACCAAAAATAACCCCTGTTCCTTTTCTACTCACCTTGATCTCTAATGACCACATGATTCTTACCTCCCGTAGAGCCCATCTGGATTTCGTACCAGTTGCTTATTTCAGCTTATGAGTACCAAATACCCTAGCCTGGAACTTTCAATTCTGGAATTATTTCAGAATCTGCTTTTGACCAGGACCCTAGTCTTTGCCTGGCAATCTGTGACATGAACAAATAGTTGGAATTAAGAATTTTGGCTATAAGTTAATATTGGGTGTTTATTTTGAGCCTTGCCGGTCTAGATAAATCATATAAATTATAGATGATTCAAGCTGTAGAAGACAGCATAGTGCAATGTTTATGTGCACTGGCCTTGGAGTCAGGCCGATCTGTAATTCTGGCTCTGTTGCTTACTATCTGTCATCTTGGGCCAATCACCTAAGCACTCTTTTCTTCAGTATCATGATCTCTTAAGCTGGGATAATAAGAATACTTACAGTAGTGGGCTATTGCCAAGAATAAATGAAACAATGGAAGTACAGCCCTTAGTTTAGTTCCTGACCTATAGCACATGCCAGTAAGTAAGAAGCAGCTTCCATGCTTTGTTGCTGTTGCTGTTGCTGTTTATTCTGGGAATAAAGAGAAAGGTCCTTGTTCCCTTTTACCCTCTTCGGATTATTTGATCAGGCTAGGTTATGGACTGGGATGAGTAACAGCGGGGAAGCATTATCTGTGTCCTGGACTGAGTCCCAGAGAGTCCCTTCCCAGCATAAGGGACATAATCAGGCTCCATGAGATTCAAGAGGTGTTTCAGGACAAAGTAGTCGCAAAAACAGTAGCATGACACAGTGCTTCTGAATTGCCAATTCTCTTCAGATTAGTTCATTATAAAACCATGGTCCTGTTTCTGAGTGTAGGTGGAAAACAATAGCTATTTATTTTACTCTTTGAAAATAGCTTCTAGCTCCCAGGCTTCTCCATACTCATACCCAACACTATGTACTGAGTACTTGGTCCCATTTTCTTAGTACCACCCAGGTAGTGACTACATCCTCACCTGATGGGCTTGCTGTAAGAGCTCCATTCTCTCCTGTAGAATCTGACAGTCGTACTCTCTGCTCTTCCTCAGCATCTGCCGCCGTAACTTTTCCACTGCTGTCCTCAGCTCCTCTTGCTGTTTTTCAGTTAATAATTCACCAAACTTGATAACAGTTTCTTGCTGCAGAGCATTGTACAAAGTCGCTTCTAGTTCCTGGATTCTCTGGCAAATAGAATTAGAAAACCTTGGAATTTAGCATCTTACGTGTGGTGTGTGAATGTACACGTGTGTGTACATGTGGAGGGATGTATTATTTTAGTCTCACAGGATCCTAGCAACAAAATAAATTTCAAAGCTTATCCAGCTTAGGGACTATCCTGATGGTGCAGTGGTTAAGAATCTGTCTGTCAGTGCAGGAGACAAGGGTTCAATCCCTGGTCTGGGAAGATCCCACATGCCGAAGAGCAACTAAGCCCGTGCACCACAGCTACTGAGCCTGCGCTCTGGAGCCTGCACACCACAACTAATGACCCCGTGCACCACAACTACTGAAGCCCGCACTCCCAGAGCCTGTGCTCCGCAACAGGAGAAGCCACTGCCATGAGAAGCCCACACACTGGGACTTCCCTGGTGGTGCAGTGGCTAAGAATCTGCCTGCCAGTGCAGGGGACATGGGTTCGAGCCCTGGTCCGGGAAGGTCCCACATGCCACAGAGCAACTAAGCCCATGCACCACATCTACTGAGCCTGTGCTCTAGAGCCCACGAGCCACAACTACTGAGCCCGTGTGCCACAACTACTGAAGCCTGATTGCCTAGAGCCTGTGCTCCACAACAAGAGAAGCCACCGCAATGAGAAGCCCGCACACCGCAACGAAGAATAGCCCCCGCTCGCCACAACTAGAGAAAGCCCGCACGCAGCAATGTAGATCCAACACAGCCAAAAATAAGTAAATAAAATAAATAAATTTATATATAAGAAAAAGAAGCCTGCGCACCGCAACGAAGAGTAGCCCCCCACTGGCCACAACTAGAGAAAGACCGCGTGCAGCAATGAAGACCCAACTTAGCCAAAAATAAATAATTAAAAAAAAAAAAAAAAGCTTCTCCAGCTTAAATATCCTTTTGATGATCCCCTTTATAAGATGCCTTAAGGATCATCTAGCCAATATGTGAACTACTCCGATGATGGAGAGTTTGTTCTTTTTCTTGGGATCCTGTCTATGTCACATACTTTTCATTTTTAGCAAGCCCTTACTTTGTTATAATAACTGTATATCCTTCTATTCTCAAATGTGGCTGAAAATAAGTTTGTTCTCTCTTTCATTTGACAGATATTTAAAGACATCTATCGTGTGGCCATATTTTTATAAATAAGCATTGAAAAGTGGTCCAAGTTGGAGTAAAATACTTGAAATTGGAGGTATTTCACACACACAATGCCTCCTCTCTTCCACATGACACACCTCTGAAGATGGCTTTATAGTCTCCATTTTTTTCTTATAAAAATAACAATTGAGAAATATAGCCTAGAGTCTTTGGAGTTGGTCTGTTTTTTAATACTCTGAGATTTATAGTTGCTCTAGCTATAAAATGCTTCCTTGAGGCTTTTCTTTTTTAGATGAAGAGTCTACTGCTTCTTATATCCCAGTTTTCTTTTCTTTCACATGCTTCAGATACAGTTACCAAAATCTATCATCTTATCCCCTGTGACTCTGACATAGGTGAAAGGACATGCCCTGGTGAGGGATGTTCTCCAAGCTCCTGTCCTGGACTAAGCAGGTCTCATCTCTTAAAAGTTAAATATATTAATAATTATCTGAATGAGTCTTCAGTCCTGGAACACACACACATGCAGTTTAATCTTACCGTGTGTAGGTAGAGAAGGCAAGGCTAAAAGGATAGGAAGGGAGGGAAAAATTACCTCCTTCTTTATTCTCTAATCAGCGGCCAATACTCATCCTCTCCTTTCCCCATCAGTCAGTGCTCAGAATCTCTTATTCATCTTGGGTGGGGAGTACTAATTCATCTTTGATATAAGCAGGGGCTAAGTGCTTCACTCTTTTCCCAAAAGTGACTCAGGCTGCTTCCAGGAAAGCATTATAAAAACCTCTACTAGCAACTCCTCAAAATGTTCCTCTTTCTCTTGAGTCATTACAGTGTATTATGGTGGGGGGCAGGGTGGTGTCCACATGGAGAGAAGAAGTGCAAGCTGTAGTCCAATATTAGGAATGATGCTTTATGAATTTGGTTCAGGGGAGTGGATCAAATGAGCTCCTCCGTCAGCACAATCTTCTGGAGGAGAGAAAAAGGCACAGCCCATTTCCCCATATATTCTTTTTTTTTTTAATTTTAAAATTTTATTTATTTTTTTATACAGCAGGTTCTTATTAGTTATCCATTTTATACATACCCATATATTCCTACTGTGGCTGGATGACGGTAGTTAAGGCCACAATGTCTGGAGTCAGATCTAAACACTACCTACTTGTGTACCAAGCTGGGCCAAGTTCTGTCTCTCTCTAAGCCTTCATTTTCTCATATGTAATATATAAATAATAATATTCCCTATACCTCTTAGGGTTGTTGTCAGAAATAAATGAATTAAAAATATGTATCACATTAAACACATCATTATTCTATCCCTAGATTAGGCTCCCCAACAATCAAATTTGATTTAATAAAATTTCTCTTTAATCTACATTGCCATCCAATCTGTTGTTCATTTAAATATTATTTAACAACACAATTCAATTTTTTAAAAAATCAAGTATAATGAAATATTTATTAACTATTATAAGAGTATTGTAACAGCAAAGAACCAGAGGTATATTTGTTCTAGAATGAGAACTGGAAACCTCTGAATAAATGAGCTGCACGTTGTGGTCTATTCAAATACATGACATGACAAATTACACAGGATGCTTTACTCCAGAGCATGTAATCGTAAACACTCGGAGTGTCTCCAATGCTTGTTGTACCTACCATATATGCTTGGTCGAGAGCTTGTTTCCTGTAGTCTAGTTCTTCTTCCAGATAGCCTTTGATTTTGCAGAATTGTTCCTAGAAAAAAGGGCGACATTAATAGATAGAGTCAGCTTAGTTAATGAGAAAGTGATATATAAATTGTATTGATTAGCGTTTTCTCTAATTCCACTGTAAGACAAATCACTAGTATTTGTAGGGTCACAGAATTTGTCTTTTAGGGAAATAGTTCAACTTTTATAGTTTCACACAGGGAATGTACAAATCAATGGAAAGAAGAAAAAATATATAACAAACAATCCACATGGAATGTCTTAAAGGATTTTTTATACCAATTTAAGAGTATGTCATTAAGGATAGATTCTTGTTTGTTTGTTTGTTGGTTTGTTTTTTGGCCTCACTGCACGACATGTGGGATCTTAGTTCCCCGACCAGGGATCGAACACATGTCCCCTGCTGTGGAAGCACGGAGTCTTAACCACTGGACCACCAGGTAAGTCCCTAAGGGTAGACTTCTGACAAGATAAATGCTATAGATGCTAATAAATATATCTGTGTAAATATACTGGGATAGTATATTTTTTAAGAATGTTATGAAATAAAATAGAGCAAAGTTGTATAATAAAAATTTATTCAAACTCATCTGTATATCATTAGCAAACACAAAGATAATTTAGAGAGTGGGCACAAAGTTAACCACACATATTGCTCCATCCACATACCAACTAACTGACCAATTTATCCATCTGCCCGTCTCACTAAGACTTATGAAGGGGTGGTGGAGGCAGGGGGTTGGGGGTGGGCATCTGCTTTAAGAAGAGTCATGGGGGACTTCCCTGGTGGTCCAGTGGTTAGGACTCTGTGCTCTCACTGCAGGGGGCATGGGTTTGATCCCTGGTCAGGGAACTTGGACTCTGGTGTGTCCTAAATAAATAAATAAGTAATTTAGGATGGCAAATTGCATGCTGTATGTTTTTTACCACAATTTAAACTAAATTTTACTTTTAAAAGAAAGAAAAAAATAAAAGAGGGTGGAGGCAATTCCACCCACAGTGCCACTTAATGAGTGAGTGTCTGCTCTTGCTGCAAAGCCAGAGTGAGCTGGGAAATGTAAATCTGATGTTCCCTTGCTTGTCCTCAGTTTTTGTGTGGCTCTCATATTGTGAGCATCTTGCCATTGGCATTAAAAAATGTATCTTTGTATAGAACATAGCTCCAAGCACAAGTCCATTCTTTCTCTGTATGCTTAACAAGGAACAAGGGCCTCGTCCAACACTGAAGGTAAACTTGATTGCATCAACTTTTGAGAGAGGATATGTCTGCATGTGATTTTGCTAGTGACTTTCCTAATTACCTCTGAGCTCCAGTGCCTAGAACAGTGTAACAAGCTGATTGCTTAATTAATGTTTGTGCATTTAAAGAGTTCAAGGGTATTTTGAATATAAACAGTTCTTGTTATATGTTTTGACTTTACAGCCCAACCTGTTGGTAAAATGTAAGTCCCGTGTAAAATATGAGCTAATGATTTGTAAGCTGTCACATGCTATGTAAATTCAACTTGTTGTTCTTACGATAGGATTCCCTAACCTGATAGGAATCACTACCTGACTTTTAGTAATAATGATAACAGTAATGACCGTACTGTTATAAAAGTCTATGTATTGCTGTAAGTTAAAAATGACCAATTCCCAGGCCTGGGGATTTAAAAAAAAAAAGCTAATAGTGGCAAACTACACACAACGTAAAATTTATAATCGTAACCACTTTTAAGTAGTGTTAAGTATATTCACAGATAAGAAAGTTTCACAGAAACGAGTTTCACAGAAACTTTCTTATCTTCAGTAGTGTTAAGTATATTCAGTGTTATGAGACCAATCTCCAGAACTCTTTTCATCTTGCAAAACTGAAACTGTACCTATTAAACAGTAACTCCCCATTTCCTCCTCTTAGCTCCTGAGAACCAGCATTTTGCTTTTTGTTTCTATGAATATGACTACTGTAGGTCCCTATATTAGTAGAATCACACAGTATTTGTCTTTTCGTGACTAGCTTATTTCATTTAGCATAATGTCCTCAAAGTTCATCCATGTCATAGCATGTGTCATAATGTCCTTACTCTTTAGAGACTGAATAATATTCCATAGATGGATATACCACATTTTGCTTATCCATTGACAGACACTTGGGTTGCTTCCATGTTTAAGCTATAGAGAATAATGCTGCTTTGAACACAGGTGTACAAATCTCTCTTCAAGAGCCCGCTTTCAGTTATTTTGGGTGTACTCCCAGAAGTGGTGTTGCTGTATCATATGGAAATTCTATTTTGAATTTTTTGAGCAACCACTAACCATATGGTTTTCCATAGCAGCTGCACCATTTTACATTCCCACCAACACTGCACAGGGTTCCAGTTTCTCCACATCTTCATCATCACTTGTTATTTTCTGATTTTTGTTGGGTTTTTTTTGATAGTAGCCATCTTAATGGGAGTGAGGTGGCTTGGGGATTTTTAATACCAAAGTTATACCCATCATTTCTGTCAATTTGGTGGAAAAATTATTTAGCCTAAGAAAGAAAACACCTAACTGGATTTTCTTCAACATTAGTTCTGGAAATACTGCAAAATTACAACATGATATTTCTGGAGGCTATAGCTTGAAATTGTGGGGTACTTCTGGGCATTCTGTTTCACAGTCTATACACAAAATAATGGCAAGGCTACAAACTTCCATCCGTGTCAGATAAAACTGTTAGAAAACAGTTGTTTTCCATTTGTCTTGTCAATTTTTCTTTTGTTTTCTGACATCTCATTTTTACTCACCATGTCACTTTCCAATTCCATCATTTTCTGATGCAGGGCAGCCTCTGCTCCTTCAATTTGCTGGATCCACTAAGGGGTAAACCAGACACAAGTGTTTGACATGATTGCTTGACATGGTGTAAGTGGTGGTGCCTCCTGAGCTGCTTAGTCTCTTCCCCTTGTATCTCAGGAAGCAGACTAAGAATTGGAGTGAAAACTTGGTACATTTTAACTCTTAGCTCAGAAACAAGTTTATAAATTTCCACTCATTCATTCATTCTTCATTCAACGAAAGCCTTCATTGATATCTACTATGTGTGAGGCAATGTGCTGGGTACTAGGGCTGTGATGGTGAATAAGACCAACACATGTTTTGCCCTCATTGGAGGACGCCATGGGAGGCTTTCTTGGAAATGACAATTGCACTGGGTGTAAGGAATGAGTCAGAGATGACTAAGCAAAGGTGAGGGGCAAGTTCCAAGCAGAAGGTATGTCTAATTCTCCATGATTGGAGGGAGCATGATGAAAGAAAGAAGGCCAGGTGAGACTGGAGAAATGGCATCTTTTTCAGTATATGACACTGATTACAGCTAAATGTTGAGGAATCATTTTTGTTGAGTGGAGACAAATTTTAAATCACACAGAAAGAACTTATCTTTCCTAACACTTATATCATTGTTAGATGGTGTTGATATTAGCACAGATCAATATCCTGAATGAATTTAGACTTTGAATAATATAGTGTGAGCCTACCACATACATGGTTTCAGAGAATAAATTGTTATAATGGGTCTCCATCAAGTTAACCATAAGCTTATCCCTCAGGGAGGCAATTGGGCAAATAATTAAGTGTGTGGGTCCTAGAGGCCAACTACCTTGGGTCTAATCCCAATCCTAGCTTTTCATGGCTATGTGGCCTTGAAATGTTACCTGGTTTCTCTAAGCCTCAACTTTCTTATCTGTGAAATGGGATTAATAATAATGTGAAGATTAAAGGATATAATTAACCTAAGGTCCTACTGACAGTGTACTGCACATACTAGGTAACCAATACATTCTTGTTTTTGGTTAACATTCATTTTTGTACTTCCACACTGTTAGAAATTTGCCTCACTACCAACTATTTCTTCTTAGTTTGTTTGTGATAAATTATGTGGTGTACTGAGCATTTTTCTATATACTAAAGCCTTGGTATTCACAAGGGGCCACCATATCCAACAGCCCCTTGGCTGTAAGGAACATGGGGAAAGAAAAAAGGCCGTGGAGACTGGAGAGGTGCTAATCTCTCAGCTCTTGTACATACATATGGCTTCCCTCATGAAACAAATTTCAGTCCAAAGTCATGGGTTTCTTGTAAACACCCTCATATTGCAATTGTGTATCATCAAGGTTTATTAAAATGCTTCCTCTTGCTTGCTGCCCATTTACCATTGAGAAACAAATTCTCTTGTGTACCATGTTTTTTTTTTTTTTTAATATTTACTTATTTTGTTGCGCTGGGTCTTAGTTGCAGCAGGTGGGCTTCTTACTTGTGGCTCGTGGGCTCCTTAGTTGTGGCATGCATGTGGGATCTAGTTCCCTGACCAGGGATCGAATCCTGGCCCCCTGCATTGGGAATGCGGAGTCTTAACCACCGTGCTACCAGGGAAATCCCACACTATGTTTTTAAGAGAACCGCGAAGTGAAGTAGTCCGGTCATGGGCTTTAGCTATAGATTTGTATGTTGGCTCCCGACTCTGACTACGTGGATGATGCAGGATGAGGAATGAATAGCCCAGGCCACAGTTTTCTCCCAGATAAAATGAAAATAGTGGATGAATGTACGGTGGTTGTAGGGAGCAATGAGACAATGCACAGACAGTATTTAGCATAGTCCCTGGCCTGTAACATGTCCTCACATAAGGTCACTGCTCTTATTATTTTTAATACGAAGTCACAATAGGATTTCCTTGTTGGAGATTTGTCTAGGCTCAACCTCCGGCTAAAGGTCACAGTCTCAGATGGTAGAGAGATAATTCAAATGTGTGGTCTCAGGAAGTTCAAGATGATATTTACAATTACTTGGAGGTAGAAATGTTTATCTGTGAATCCCAAACATGGGGGGAGGCGGTGACTTTAGCTTATGAATTGCAAAGATTTGCACAAAAGGCAATTGCACAGACCATGAGCATTTTAAGGACAAGCTTGTGTCTTATTCAGCTGATTCCTCACTTTCAATCACAGTGCTAAGCGCATAGGCATCACCCCTTGATTGTTTAATCTGAACCCCTCACACCTGTTTTGCAAAGGAGGTAAGTGGAGGCACGAACCAATATGTCAAAGCTTTACTAGAACAGTTCCTACGTGCTACAGGGTACTTTCTGCTTTTAGTAGGAAGCTTGAGGGAAAGCTTGCAATAAAGAATCATAGCCCTTCATGACTCCAACTGGATGAGATGCTCTGGTGTGAAAAACTAGGAAAACAAAGAGTGAAAAACAGATTCCAGAGTTGCTCTCGTGGAGCGTAGAGTCTAGTGAACTACAGAAAAAAAAAAAAAAGTGTGGTTGTATTACAGTTGCTAAAAGCCATGGTAGCAGAAGCACAGGTCACTGTGGGAACACAGAGTGAGAAGACCTAACTGGGCTTGGGTGAATAGGAAGGCTTCCCCATGTATGGGAGGGTCTAATGATTAAGATTTAGCCAGACAAAGGTAGAAAGGGAAGAAGAGAAAATCTAGACAAAAGGAACAGTGTAAAGGACCAAGGGATGAAAATATGTAGAGGTAGATAGAGACAGAGACAGAGATAGAGTGATAGAGAGACAGAGAGCGAGAGGAGAGAGAAGAGAGGAGAGAGGAGACTGGAGCCCCAAAAGGATTTGTGCATGGCTGGACCTTGGTTGGTGACCAAGGAAGGAAGTGGGGTGCTGGAGAAATAGGTAAGGGCCAGTTCCAAGGGGGCCCTCTTGCCAAATTCTGGATTCCAGACCTATGTTAGGGACAATGTGGTGCTATTAATTTGATCACAAGAGGAAAGGGAAAGTGATAAGGTCTGTTATTAAATTGTGAAGGGTGGAAGTTTTTAAAAGAGCAAATCCCAGATATTTCACATGAAATACTTCAGTATGTGTCCCTAACACTTAAGGTCTTTTAAGAAATAACATAACCACAAGGCCATTTCCACACTTTGCAAAATTAATATTAATTCCTTTTGTCATTTGATACCTGGTCCATATTAAAATTTCCCCAGTTGTCAGCAAAATGTCCCTGGTTTCACACTTGGTTTGCTTGAATCAGGATGCAAAAAAGGATCATTTCAATATTTCTTAAGTAACTTTTTATTTCATAGCAATTCTTCCCTCTCCCTCTGCCATTGTTTTAAATGTCATTGTTTTGTTTGAGTACTTAACTGGGTCATTTGACCAGTAGAATTCCCTCATTTCAGACTGGAGCAAGGTGAATGCTTGCTCATGGTTTCATTTAATTGACAACATGCTTTTTTATGCATTTAGAAATTAAGAAAGCATCTCAAGGAACTTATAGTACATAAGTTCTTACTTTATCCAGCCATGTACACATGACTGTCAACTATGTGCTGATTCTCAAGGTGCCCTGAATACAGCCAGTTACCAGGTTTCTTCACTTGGCTCTTTCCTTTTTTCTCTGTCTTGCATTTACCAGGTTTAGACACAAGGGGGTGAGAGAACGCGCAGTGTTGCTCTTCTGACAGTCCCCAGGTTGGGCTTTCTAAATGAAGGTGCAGGGAGCCACCACCAAGTTACAGAATCAGTTGGAATAACTGGTAGGTACACACCCAAGGAAAAGCCCACAGAAAGAGCCATGCTCCAATTTACCACTTAACAAAACCCTTCTTTATTGGTTTCCCAGCTTGGTAAGGATGGCTTAAGTAATGTAATCCAGGTTTTGCATTTTTACAGAATTATATTTTTAAGAGACTTCAAAGCAAGAATTATCCACCCACCCTAAATCAGTGTGTAGACTCTTCTTTTGTGTGTTCTCATTCTATCTGGGTTATATCACCCTGAAGAATAAAATATTTATTAGGTATTCAATAATGCAAAATCATGTGCAAAGAGATTGTCCTTCAACCCCAAGTGTTAAGCCAGACACTGAGATGATTTGAATGTTAGTATGATTTATTACCTTTTCTGCCAGGGACAGCACAGTGCTGGCCTGAATTATAGCCACTTGCTCTTCATTTCTTAAATTCTGTGGCGGGGGTTGAGGGGGTGGGGAGAAAGAAAATAAGCTGAAAACACTTTTTGACATTTATACTATCAGAAGATACTGCCTAACTTGCCTGCCACATACGCATGCATAGAACATTCACAAACGGCCTATTCTATTTAGTAATAATTCCTAACAAAGAGTTCATTCAAAACCTGTAAAAAGTACATTAAATGTGATGGTTTTATATCTCTAGTGCTGACTTGGTTTTGTTTCACTGTAAGCATACTGCATGAATAGTCATAAGAAAAGCAGAAAGCAAAATGAAATAAAGATAGTGGGAAGCAGCCACACAGCACAGGGAGATCAGCTCAGTGCTTTGTGACCACCTAGAGAGGTGGGATAGGGAGGGTGGCAGGGAGACGCAAGAGGGAGGAGATATGGGGACATATGTATATGTATAGCTGAGTCACTTTGTTATACAGCAGAAACTAACACACCATTATAAAGCAATTGTACTCCGATAAAGATATTAAAGAAATGAAATAAAGAGTAATCCCTTCATAGCAGTTTGATGTGATTTAATCGATTTTCTTCTCTCCTTTGGTAATTTTTCAAGGGAAAAAAATAGTGTGACTACTTCAACCTACATACATCATTCATCTAGTATCTCAATGAATGGTCCTCCCACTGAATTAATATGCCTTGACCCTGTCTGGAAGGTGTTTTTAGAAAGAAAAGAGATTATAGTTTCCTAGTGCATTTTTATGGGGCTGCCACCAACCCTACTGTTTAGCAGCATTTGCAACTGCATGACTGGTTAATTTCACCCCCATGCCTCCCAGCAACAGTCAGAAGGTAATTAGCTTTAATCAGGGCACACTCCATTGGCATTCAAACCTGAAACCTGCGCATGAAAAGCACCTTACCAGTTCCCACTTCTGCCACTACCTTCCAGAGATCCTTACAATCCCTCAGCTGAGTGGTCTGATAGACTGCTGATTCTTTTCCAGAAGCCGCATGCTTAAGTGAACCTGCTGTCTCACTTGTTATTATTTTTTTGTTTTTTTCTATTTATTTATTTAATTGAAGTATAGTTGATTTGCAATGTTGTGTTAGTTTCAGGTGTACAGCACAGTGCTTTAGTTATACACATATATATGTATAACTACATATATACATGTATATATATGTGTATAGCTACATTTTCAGATTCTTTTCCCTTATAGGTTATTACAAAATACTGAGTATAGTTCCCTTCACTTGCTACTGTTTTACACGTAATGCATTGGCAAGTATTTCTTGCTTCTCTTTAGGCAAATGCATATCTTTACTGTACTTAATCAATTCATGACTTACCCCGTTATCACCCAAGATATCAAGCTGCTTTATGAGATCAGGGATGTTCACATCCTGCAAAATCAAGGAGATTCATTCAAGTCGTGGCTTACCATTCTATCAGTGCCTGCCTGAACCTTGAGTTAGAGAGGACATTTTGAGACCTGCTCTTCCTTGGTTTGTTTTCCATCAGGCACAGCTGGTTTTACATTTCCACTTTGCTTCCTATAAGCTGTGCGAACCTGGGAAAACTACTTAACAGTGCATTTTCAATTTCGCCAACTGCAAAATAAATACTTTCTTCATAGGCTGATTTGAGGATAAAGAGATTGTACATGAAAGTGTCTAGGATGTACTAAGGACTCAGGATTTGCTCAATAACTTTTTTTCTTATAATTGTTTAAAATTGTTTCAACTGTGGTAGATTTCAAGTATTAAGAAAAGTAACAGGAAAGAAATTTAAATAACCAACCAATTTCATTCTAATTAATGGAATTCTGACCTGGTTGAGATTTTGACTGCCACATAGAAAACTACAGAGCAGTTCTATTTTTTAGGTGTTTAGCATTAGTTCCATCCTATGGAAAACAGCTAATTTTTATTATAGTCCCTGAGTCAATTTGAAGCAGCTGAACTCCATTTAAAAGAGTTCCCTTGTATATAAACTACATGCATTGATTAGGTTGTTTGTGATTTATCTAAAAACAAAACATCTAAGGAAAAGACAAAGTAAAGTGCTTCTCATTGAATTAGAGTTGAATCAAAAAATTGCTTTGGTTTACAAATTTTCAGGCAGCCCAGGAAGGCCAGAAGTTTAAACAACATGAGAGTGGTTTAAAACAGAAGTCAAAGAAGCACAATTTTCGACCTAATTTCCCCCACATTAGTACCACTTTCTCCTTTTACTCAGGTTCAGTTAACAGTTTAGCAGATCCCTACTGCCAGAAATACAGAAGTCTAGCTCAATCTCAGAGGTAGAGAGAAAGCAACTAAAGCAGGTATATTTGGCAGCTCAGAGTGGGAACAGGAAGGGCCATGCAGAAGGTAAGGAGAGACCAGAAACAGCGGGAGGCTTCCTAGCCTTACCACTGGAATAGTCAGTCACTATGTGATTCTGTTACATTGAAGGACAATATATTTTCCAGGAGATGGAGCCACCTCCACTCGACCTTAATATTTAAAATGTATTCCAATATCACTAAAGATGAAATTATATTTTGTCTAAGTGAGCAACATGTTATAATCCCCAAGGCCTTCCAAAAGTGAAATCCTCCCTAAAACACACCCATATCAAAAAAGATGGTGGGCAAGATGATTTCAAGCTTTCTTTTAATACTGAAATTCCAAGATGATGAATTCCATAGCAGTTAGAACAGCACAACAAAGGGACTCAACAAATACCTTTTTATCTGGCATCCTTGAGATATGTTTCTTAAAATATTGAATTTATTTAATATTTCTTCCAGATAATCAAGGGTAATTATCTTAATATTTTGATTCTGTATCAATCTTTATGTTACTGTTCTAAATAATCATGGCTTCCTAGTTTTTTGTTTTTGTTTTTTTTTGCTGTTACCATTCATACATCTGTCACACATTTATTTTGTGTATGTTCTGTCGATTTTCCCATAGATGTGACTATTTTCAGTTCCTACATAGTTTGCATCAAAATGACAACCAGTGACCGAAAGACAAAACAGTCACAAACAACCTCCCCTTTTCCAATTCCCAGTTTTTCTACTGTCTACAACATACACAGGGAAACATCTGCCTACCTTGACACCTTCTTTCATACAGTAGATCTGTAGAGCACTCACACCATCTGAGAATGGGTGAATTTGCAGATTAAATGGAGGGGATCGTCTCTCTCTTTCCTTGAAATACAGTGAAGAATATGTGGGAATTAAAAAAAAAAAAAGCAACAACTGATTAATCACTAAACCAGTTGTCTGTGGCCTCTATGCTATTTCAGCAGCTTATCAATGTGCCATTTGGCAAAAAAAAAAATCGAACTCAAGATCTTCATGCTTGAATTTAATGGAAAAGAACTGATAAGTCAACTAAGAGATGTGGGAGAAGAATTTAACATGGTGTCATCCAGTTTTGCAAATTTTTTTCTTTTTTTTTTGCGATATGCGGGCCTCTCACTGCTGTGTCCTCTCCCACCGCGGAGCACAGGCTCCAGACGCGCAGGCCCAGCGGCCATGGCTCGTGGGCCCAGCCACTCCGCAGCCAGTTTTGCACATTTTTGGATCAAGGAAATGTGGGAAGTGGAGTTCCATTTTAAACTACATGAATATTTAGAGCTTTCAGGTATCACAAAGAATGTTCTTCTGACCATGAAGTTTTATGGCAGCTCATGGTCTTTTGCATATTCAATCCACTCAAGCTTTATTAGTAAGATTTGTGGGCTACCAAAGACGACTTAACTCTTCTTCACTGAAGCATACCAACTACTAACTTTATCCAAACCTAATGTAAAATAACCTCAAGAAGAAACTATTGGCGAAATAACAAAGAAATCAAATGGGAAATTTTCTTATCCTTTACATATCATGCACATTCAACCAGACCCTACGCCGGATTATGCATGATACAATCAAAATCTGATTTGATTGATATGTTTTACTTAAAAACAAAGACTGAAACTTGGTCAAGTTAAACAAATTATTTCCTAAAACAAATTACCTTGCTTCTTAGCCTTTTGCATAATGCATTACAGAATAAAAAGTTTACTTACAGATTCAAGGGTCTACCAATAAAATATTTGTGTATATAGTACATTTTAAAATATAATTCTTGAAGTAATATTTTCCTGAGTCAGAATTCAATGAAGGATGGAAATGATTATTTAAAAGCAATGAAATATTGATAAAGTTTGAAATACATTATTCAAATTATTTAAAAATTATTCATTAGCCTTGTTCATAAAGGCAACAGTGTTGTAAAGTACAGTATCTGAACAGACAATTCTGAGTTGCATCAGTGCTTCACCACGTACTAGTCACAGGACTTGGGCAAGTTATTTAACCTCAGTTGCCTCATCTATCAAATCTGGGTTGTGGTCGTGAGGTCCAACGAGAGTATGTATCTGAAATGCTTAAGCTAGTACCTCACACAAAGAACGGGTTCAGTGCATGTTAATATTTTTATTATCATTATCATCATTTCCTTACTTCTAGCTCTAGATTTCGAAACTCCAGCAGCTCATTCTGGTCTCTGGCATCCTGCAGTTCCTGTTGGAGCCGGTGATTTTCTGCCTCTTGTTTTTCTATCTGATAAAGTAAATCCTCAAGTTAGGTGGACATTGCGAAAAGCATCTACAACTTTGCAAAGCAAGCATGGACAGCATTCATTTACACGGTGAATAAATCGTCTAGACCATGAAAAAAGTCCCAAGTAGATGTGAATAAAATAAATCTTTGGTTTTCCCTCTATTTATCCTTTGGTTGAGTTTTTCGGGTCATATAAGAAAATACTGGAGGATGCCTCCATTCATTGAGATAAAGTCTAGGGACCCTATGAATAGTGAATCTGTCCCTTGCTGTCTGGGACAGTGTCCAAGAACTAGATTTAATGGTGCAAATAATGGAGACTGACACCTCTTATTTCTGGAGTTACAAGTTGTTGAAGAAATATTTTTTTAAAACAGCTCTGATCCTACACAAAAGTTTGTTGAATTCTAGTTACGTGCAAAATAAAGCTGAAGTCCTCAATGGAATTCAAAAACCTTAAGAATCTGCTCACCAGATTTAGGTGTTATCACTGTCATGTCTACACACACACACACACACACACACACACACACACACACACACACTCACATGTGATCACATACACTTGAATCTAGAAACCCAGATCTACCCTATGTTCTGGTTACTCCAGGAGCTCTGTCTGTGCTCACCTCTGCCTGAAAAGGGCTCCCCCACTCCCTTTTCTACATGAGGAAATCCTATACTTCCTTGATGTCTCCTACCATAAGAGCCTTCCCCTGGCTCCTTAATCCAAAGTGACAACTCTCCCTTCTGTTTTCCCATAGGGCTTTCCTGTAGGACATCTAGTGTAACCTGATGAAGCATGGAATTAAGTTAGTTGTGTACAAACCTGCCTTGCCCTGTACACAGTGCCCATGTCCACAAGGGATCAGAACATTTCCATGATTTGCAATAGGTTTGGGGCTGCCTTCGATATTAGCTGTGTGGGTGGGCCTTCTGTACAGTAACTTTAAAATCTTGAATTTAGAAATAAAAAATCAGGGGCTTTTTAATGTAGGGTGAATCTTACTTTCTCAAGGATAAACACTGAAGTAGAATGTTTAGCTTTATTGTCACTTTGGTTTTCTTTTACTCTTAGAAGCCTAAGCTCAAAAAATTCCCCTTTTAGCCCAAAGAAATCAAGACCAAAGAAAATCAGAAAGAAGACATAATGGGAGTTATTTTTTAGATGATAAATAAGTGTAATAACACTTATTACTGGGTATCTTGGAGACTACTAAAATCTTTTTCTCATGGTCTCCTGATATAGAAAAATTATAGAAAAATAAAGATGGGGGAAAGTGAGATACTATGTAACATTAATTTATGTAGCCAACTCAAGTTTTTTCCACTAGATTTTTGTGGTCTAGTAAACTTTTGAAAGTTTTTAGAAGTTGACTATTTCCTGGGGCTTCCCTGGTGGCGCAGTGGTTGAGAGTCCGCCTGCTGATGCAGGGGACACGGGTTCGTGCCCTGGTCCAGGAAGATCCCACATGCCGCGGAGCGGCTGGGCCCGTGAGCCATGGCCGCTGAGCCTGCGCGTCTGGAGCCGCAAAAAAAAAAAAAAAAAAAGAAGTTGACTATTTCCTAGAATCTTGGATTGACATCAGAGATGGGATATTTGGGGAGATGCCTGGCTCTGGTGGTTAGCACTAGCCATAATATTAGTGGTTCACAGGTGGCTACAATTCATAGACCAGGGCTAATGTCCATAAAGTTTCTTTATAGGAACCCGTAACCTTTCTGAGAGTACCAGTCCTCAATCCTGGAACACCCACCCCCCTTCTATACATCAGCTCTGTCTCTCATCATATAGAAAGTGAGACAGGACCAGAGGGAGGGGAGGACAAGCGTCTTCTTTACCTTTTCATGCTTACCAGGGTGTTGCAGTTAACTTTTATTACTTGTCAAGGCTAGTGAAGATTGGCAGAAACAATCCTAAAATAATTTCTATATAACTCTACATCACCCTACAGAATTATTTCCCTTTTTCAAATGGGCTTTCAAATTCTCTTTCTGTCAAGAATAATATGAGATTATTTTGTAATCGTTTCACATCATCAAAGGGAAATACCAAAGGAAAAGCCACGTTTGAACTTAAAATGATCTCTGTTGTATTTCACTGCCCCTAATCAAAAGTCTATGTTCAGCTAACCCAAATTAATTCTATCTACTGGGCCGAAACCAAGCCTTTGCATCTTGATTTGTTCCAACCTCCTGGAAATGCTCTTTTGTGCTCTGGATGCATCTTTTGAAATGTTCTTTCATAAAAAATAAACAAACAAGCAGCGAACATTAGCAAAAAATTAACAGTAAGAACACAGTCTATGCTAGGTTGCAGCAGGTCCTTGCACAAAATAACAGGTCCTATTCACAGGGTGCTCTTGTAGATGGACAACCACATAGGATGTGTGCATGTGTGGGTGTGTGTGTATATATATATATATATATATATATATATACGTACAGTACATATACAGTATATATATATGGGTAACAAATCAATAGGTTTCAGGGATCACATCCTTTCAAGTCGGCACAACGCCCAGCGCAGAGCCATGCACACCACGTGCCACTCAACTGATGGTGATGGCAGTGACAGAGATGCAGTTGGGCACTCAGCAGAGGGGAGCACAGCGCCAGAAAAGCCTCCCCGTCCCCTAGCCCCTGTGCCACTCCTGAGAGGACCCCCTGCTGCTCCTGGATCTCTCATCATTCTCTCCTCTGCCCCACTAGGGTGTTGCGCCCCACATACCTTTTCTAAAAGCTCCTGGTTTCTCTTAATGAAAAGTTGTTTATCTTCTACCCAGTGTGAATCCTGTTTGACAAAGAATATCGCGCAGTCAGCATTTCAGAGTGGCATGAAAGAGCGTGTGTCGTCAAACCACTTTGCCAGAGCCGTCTTCTCTCCACCCGGATTGTTTGCCTGCCAACGACTGGTAAATGACACCCACCCCGGCCTGCTCCTCATTCCAAGACATTGGGGCCAAAGTTGCCGGGAAAATTTAACCCCCTTTTTATTGTCACTCACTATCCCTATCTTTTTAAGTCTGAATAATCCAGGACCAGCCTTCTGGGGACTCAGAAGTGACCACACAGGCAAAAAGTGAAAAGGGTCAGAATGCACACAGGCTAGATACATATGGATGGAAAACATTAAAATGCAGAACCATAAATGTAGCATAGAGGCAAAGAATGCAGCTTGAGGGGTGGGTCTTGGTCTTAGCAGCTCATGACCACTCTAGGCTATGTGTACAGGGCTCCTCTTCCTCTGGCATTCTCTCTCTTGCCCAGCCTCATTCACTGTTGTAGGTGGGTTCACACTCTGGCCAACCAAACACCAGGGACAGAAACAGAGAGTTGAACATTCTGACACAGTTTGAGAAAGGTCACTGTGGAGAGCCAAGCCGTGTCCTGGATGGGCCCATGCACAGGGTGATCTAGAGGAAGGTCAGTTTGAATTGTCTGCATCTGCAGAAGTGGGAGCAACCAAATGCCTACCTGCCCTTTCTGAGCCAGAGTCGCTTCCAGATCTTCAATTTTGGCTTTATACCTTAGCACCTCTGCCTGGAGTTGCTCTTGAGCCTAGTGAAATCAAAATTCCAGAACTCAGTACGTAAAATGGCAACTCAACATTTTTCTTCCCCTCATGTTCCTTGATTAGAACTCAACAATTGAGGAAAAAAAAAAAAAGAATTTTCTATCACCAAAGAATATTTTCAATCTATTTTTACAACCTAAATTCTCTGTGTACAATTTTCAGTGGCTCCCTTTACCATCAGGTTAAAATTCAAACTGTTTAGCTTAGGATTCGAGAACTTCTCTTATATTTCCAATCTTTTCCCACCACTATCAATGCAGGGTCCATCCCTTACCTGCTGGTGATCTCCTTGTTTCCTAAATATGCCTTGTACCTCTCAGCTTCTCTCTTTATTTGAACGACTTCCCCTTCTGGAAAGCCTTCTCCCATTTTGCCTCCTCAAAATCCTTCTGTTCTTTTGAAGCCAACTTTGTGCCCTATATTTAAATCTAAATCCAAATCTATGTATGTAGGTATGTATATATGTATCTATCATGTGTTTTGTGTGTGTGTGCACGCACATGTGTGCACATCAGCAGTTTGGGACACTGATTTGTATGAAACAACCTTACTTCATTTAGCCTAGTAATTTTTTAGATTCACTTGTATTCTCTCTTAATATGATCCTACTTTTTGTGAAAAATAGCTTTTTTTGTTTTCTGGTCATACAGATATTTTTTTTCCTTGTCTTATGATCTGGATAGGTTCAACAAAGTTGAACAAAATCAGTGATGATAAGTATTCTTTTCTTATTATTCGCTGTGAGGAGAATATTTCTTTGGACTGTTAAGTATTATATTTAGTGTTAGCTTCTTTATCAGGTTAAAAAATTCCAAGCTTCGTTTGTTAAGAATTAATTTAACTTTGTTGGCGCAGTGGTTAAGAATCCACCTGCCAAAGCAGGTGACACGAGTTCGATCCCTGGTCCGGGAAGATCCCACATGCCTCAGAGCAACTAAGCCTGTGTGTCACAACTACTGAAGCCCGTGTGCCTAGAGCCCGTGCTCTGCAACTAGAATCCACCACAAAGAGAAGCCCGTGAACCACAACGAAGACCCAACGCAGCCGGAAAAAAAAAAAAAAAAAGAATTATTTTAACTTTGAATGGGTGTTGAGTATAACCTATTTTTTTGCCTTGTCTTGAAGTGATTAGGTCTTCTGTTTTCACTGATACTTTTTCATCTATACTAACTATTTTTGCATTTCTACTTTCTTTGAATTTACTACTCTTTTCCCAACATCTTGATTTGTTTTAGACTATTTTGCTCAGAATAGTTAAGTTGTCTTACTTTAATGGCCATAAACAACACTAAACCCGTATTTTGATGGGAAAGTGAGACTAGAGAAAGAGAACTGGGTTCTATGTCATCACCTCTCCAAAAAACAAGGCATACGCTATTATTTCAATTGACCAATCCTACGCTGTTAAGAATGGGTAGTAAATACTGATAAAGGAATCCACAACTCTTACAGTATTAGGGCACTGACATGAAAGCACACACACACACATCCCTTCCTAATGATTGCTTACGTGTCTATTCCAAATCACGGTCGGTTTTCTTTAATGTTTGCTCTCTATGTATGTGTATGTGCATGTATGTATGTATGCTACCATTTAAAATATAGCTATAATATCTATCCTTTCCCACTAACCAACTAACAGTAGTTCCTACAACACTCCTCAGTACATTGTAGGCCTTCTAATTAGGAAGTAGGATAAAATCACTGGATGGTCACACTCTTTCTTGCCCCAAGTAAACTAACCTATAAGGAAGTTATGGCATAGTGGTTATGACTGAACTCAGAAAGACGAGGTTCATATCCTAGCTTTCATCTAAGCTACATACCCTGGTTTTAACCTAACTAAGCTACATTTAACTTCTACTAGGCTACTATTTCCTCTCCTGTAAAAAGGAGTTAATAATAGCATTTAACTCATAGAGTTGTTTTAGGATTACATGAGATAATGCGTATAAAGTACTCAGTACAATGCCTAAAACACAGCAACAACTCAATAAATGTCAAGTATTAGTACTGTATGTGGCTTTTTTAAAAAACAGACTTATGAGAGGCAGTTGCAACATAATGGAAAAAACAACTGACCCAGTATGATATGACTTGGAATCCCAATTTTGCATTTATTAGCTGTGTGATCTGGGGCAATTCAACTAACCTCTCCGAGCCTCAAATTCCTCTTTTATAAAATACCCACCTTAGGGGGCTGGCACAAGGGTTAAGTGAGATATTGTTAGTGACAATTCTCAGTAAGCTGTCAATGTAATGCTGTGCACTTATTAACTAAGAAAAAGAACTGGCTAACCATTGCTTTAGAAAGATAAAAGTTTTCTTTTTTATTAAGCAAGAAACTAAAAAACATGGATTACCAAAATTCAACATTGTTTAGCTTTGAAAATATAAGTTTTCAAATAGCAAAAATAAGAATTATGTACTCAACTATCTTTAAAGGAACAAAAGCCTCGATCTAAGCTGGTTCTAATGTCTCTAGATCCAAGGTTTGTTGACATAAAAGATAAAGCAGTTCAAAACTGCAGTGGAGAGAAGGGTACAGAGAAAGCTACCCTATTGGTACTTTTATGTCTGCAATACTTTTATGCTATGACTGTCGCAAGCCTATTCAGGGCACTCTCCCAGATGTACACTAACCTTGGCTTCTCTTTCAGCATCAATGATGCCTCCAGTCTGCTCCTGCAAGAGGGCATAGGCTCTTTGGAGAGCCTGGTACTCTTTTGTTAATTGTCGGAATCGTAGCTCAGATTCTTCAGCTGCTAGACTCTTGAGGTTAAAAAAAAAGTCGAAAAATAATTATGTTCAGGTCCTGTGTTCAACGTGAAATATTAGCATTTGTCCATTTTTTAAAGAGAAATAAAGGTTTGTATGATATTGAATTCTATGTGCTTTTATTCTTAATTTTAAAGTATGTGTATGGGCACAAATACTATGACACTTTCCAGATGCGCATTTCAGAAATATTTAAGTATTCATTAATAAGATAAGCATTTGCTTATTTATACCTTTCTGATTATTACCCATTTGGGCTTGGATTACAGACAATTTTGGATCCAAATGAGAAAAATGTACACCCAGATTTTGGATCCAAATTTGAGGAGATGGTAATCAGAGTTTTAGTTTCAGTTCCTTTCAATACATTCATATCTAACAACTTCTTCCCCAGATAAATTATAAAAACGTAGTTTTACAGTGTTAGGTCCCAAACTTCAGAGCATAATACAATCATCAAGGCGTTCTGTGAAAAATGCAGATTTGGAGGTTCCACCCTCAAGATCCTGAGTCAGGAGCTGTGTGGTCCAGGAACTTTCATGGTAATTGAACCCCCTAGATAGTTCAGATGAAGGTGGCAAACAAAGAAACTTGGCTAAACACTGTCTTAGACTTATTTAAAAGCTGTTCCTCTAAGCTTCTTCTTTGGTTCACGCCTCCTCTGGATGAAGAATCTGGGAGAATAATTTTATTTTGAAAGAAGTCTTCAAGTTACAGAGCTGAACTTCAGAGAAGTTTCTACAAGGGCTACATAACATAGGTGAAGCTATTTCTAAGAGGTAACAAAGTCAAGCACAGTCTCAAAATTGGTCACTATTATGAGATTATGAGCTGTTCATAAAGCAGATAAAAAGGTTTTTCTCCCCCTTCAAGGAAAGATGTGGTGACAATATCACAAAAGGAGAGAGAAGTGAAAAAGCTTACTTCATCCAAGTCATCATCAGGAGTAGCTGGCGTTCGGTCTGTTCTAAATGAGGCCATGGATGATGTTTCTGAATCCATGGAGTCCTCATCGTAGCCAATAAATGGGTCCAAAACAGGCCTCTAATGGAGGGACAGTACATATTTACCAATAAAACTAACAGTGGGGAAAGTCAACATATTATTAAAGCACTGTCAACTGGCAAACATGCAAATGAACAGAGAAGACATAGATCTTTTAATGCTTCTTTGATGAAATAAACATATTAGGTATGAACACAATAATTCCAATAAATGTTTGTCCTACGTTATTTCACTTCTGATATTTCAGAGGAAGATTCATTAATATTTGGGCTCTTCATAAAAACACTGTATCCTCTTTTATGTTACATTTTATACCATGATGATTTTATGTCATTTACTCTGTCCAGTATTTAAAATATAATTAAGGAATTCTGAAAGTCCAGGCATCTATGGGAAGGGATTATCAACTCATATCATCTAATTCCACATCCAAATCAAATGATGCAATTGTTAAAAGCAAAAATGAAACACATTGACAAATTAAATAACAAAACTTTGTGGATTATAAGAGGCTATACAGATATTCATGGATTGAGAGTATCATTATCAATAATATTGCCCACGTGAATAATGAAAATATATTAATCAATTATAGGATGGGTACCAGATGCTAATATTATTCAGGGGAGACATCAAATAATAATTATCTCTTTCATGTTCTTGGAGTGTGACTCTCCAGCTTGTCAGATAACCCTTTCTATGTCAAACCTAGTGGCTTCTTCACTAAGAGGAACTCATATTAAAGCAAATCCTTTCAGGTTAAGATCCACAATGCAATCATTTTTGGACTTCTGAGAACTGTCAAGAGAAGAGGTTTTCTTCTGGCAGATAAACCCCAGGGTTTGCTGCAATTCAGGAACATGTGATTTATCACATCTTTGCAGGAAGATTCCTTGGCAAGCCTCACTTCTCTGGCTATGTGTGTGGCAAAAGCCTGATAACCTAGTTTTCTCATTACCTTAATTGGCTTGGAACTTCTTCTATGCTTTCTCCTACGAATGAGCTTTTCCCGGTCCTGGAAAATAGATTAACGACTTTTCAGATCTTGAGTTGGTACATATCTCCCCGTAGGGTTTTGGGGTTTTTTTTTTCCCCAAAGACAGAGTTGTTTTTCCCCTGAGGCATTACATATTTCTATTTAAAATAAGATTATGTTTTGTAAATTCTGGCAACTTTGGGTTTGATACTTAAGTATTTTCAAAGGAAGGATATTCTACAACCTTTCCTGATTATGTGGATCTGAGAGCCACACAGTCAGGAAGTACACTGTGTACACTGTGTTGCTAATTGGATTTCAAGTGTGTTATACTTGAAATCAAGAACAAAATAGTCATTCATGTTCTCCCAAAGCACAATTCTTCAATTTTCTCAGATCCCAAATTATTTTAAATTTAGGTGTGGAAAAAAATATTATTTTATTTTAAAGAATAAAACATTCTTTTCACTTAATCACTTGAAAAGTATAGAAAGCTATCTTTTGACTATGCTTGGATCCTTGTTCTCACCTGTAGCCTCTGAAAATGGGACAGGGTATCTGCTTGGTTGGAATCATCTAGTGTTTTCTTTTTTTGGATGGGGGGTAGTCCTCGTTAGAATGTTCTGGGAAATTCAAAGAATATCTAGAAATAACGATCGATTTCTTAATTCATTCTTTTTGTGAAAGGAGATATCCTGGGACTTTGGTGTCCACCTGCTAAATACTCCATATACTTACTGTACAAATTCAAAAGTGGATGGAGGGACTTCCCTGGTGGTCCAATGGTTAAGAATCTGCCTTCCAATGCAGGGGACACGGATTCGATCCCTGGTCTGGGAGCTAAGATCCCACATGCTGCAGGGCAATCCCTTGTGCCACAACTACAGAGCCCACGAGCCACAACTACTGAGCCTGCGTGCTCTGGAGCCCGTGCACCACAACTAGAGAGAAGTCCACACGCTGCAACGACAATCCCGTGTGCCGCAACTAAGACCCGACGCAGCCAAATAAATAAATACTTTTTTAAAAAGTGGATGGAATAAGTGACACTTATGTCTTCTTGAAAGTCTAGTGGACATGCCTCAAAATTCTGTAAGAAACTTTTAGCTTAAACTCAGGATACTCAAAGCCAAGCAAATTCCTGGACTAATGAACCTGTGAGATTTATGAGTTATTAAGGATGTGGAAGTGAAGTGAGGGGCATAGAGCTTTGAAGCGCATGTTTAAGAAATAATCTGGTTAAGCCAGTGGTGTTAACTTTTTTGATCTTTCACCTTTATAAGTAAAAGTAATTTGATCATGCAACCTTAATATATCCAAAACTTTAAAAATTTATACTTAGATGACCCTCCAAATGTAACATATGCATTATAACATACACTCAACACGGAAACTTTTAAAAAGGTGAACCATAAATAATTATAAAGCAGAATTTATAATCTTTTCTTCCCTCAACGGCAGTAAATCATCTTGCTCACCTACTCTGGAGACTACTGCTTCAAACTCCCCCATCACTAGTTCACCTCTGTAAGCCTTGGCTTGGTCCTGAAGAGTGATCACAGATGTCATTCACAGAATAAAGACAGAGGCGAAGAGGAAAACCCAAATGCGTATACAGGTCTCAGCCCAAAGTTGTAGGTAACACAGGCCTCAGCCAGATGCAGATGGGAGTAACAACTGCTTTACCTACTTCAGCAGGTACTGAAGTCACAGTCAGAAGATCTGGACTGGAATTTCAGCTGTTATGTCATTATGATATTGTTGTTCATTCGACAAATATTTATTAAACTACCACTATGTGCCAGACACTGAATCAGGTGTTGGGAAACAAGAGACCTATGATCCTGTTATTGTAGGCAAAGTATTTAATCTCTGAGCCTCAGAATCTTGATACTGGAAAGGAATTATAAGATACATCACACAATCCACCTACTCACATTATAATGCATTTGGGAATTATTTTAATGTGCTTTGCAGCTATTATTTGTGTTACCAAAATTATTAACTGCTTCTAGTGTATGTTGATTTCTTGGCTACTTGTCCTTGGAAACCGCTTAGAGTTTATAGATTAATCAAGACCTACCCTTGTGAGCTCATCAATAATGTTCTGTTGTTCAATGACCTGCAGTTTTAGAAACTCTGTCTCTTGTTCTTCATTAGCTTGATCGAGGTCATTCAGAGATTTTAATTTCTTCAAGGGTGGATGAGATGTAATTTTTTCTCTCTGGGTTGAAAAAAAAAAAGAAAGTGCAAGTGGAGACTTTGAAAATCCCAAACTTTAGTGGTTAACATAAAATATCTGTAGAAACTTTATGAGGCTACAGCTAAATGTGAAAATGGCCCAGCTTCAATACACACACACACACCAACTAACACCCTCAAGTACATTTTGTCTTCTGTAATAGGTGGAAATCATTGGGAATGTCTGAAGATCTCTACAGCAGGACGGGAAGTCTGTGAAGGAGTACGTTAGCACGTCACCTCTATATATAATGAAAATGATGGCATCTGTTCTCAGTTACTATGCAAGATCTTAGGAGATGTGGGGTACCCACTGTACGGTTCCACAAAGTGCACGTTAGTGAAATTCCTGGAAGGAGGTTTCTATTTTTTTAATTTTATTAATTTTTAAAAAAGTTTTATTGACGTTTAGTTGATTTACAATGTTGTGTTAATTTCTGCTGTATAGCAAAGTGACTCAGTTATACATATATATATTCTTTTTCATATTCTTTTCCATTCTGGAATATCACAGGATATTGAATATAGTTCCCTGTGCTATACAGTAGGACCTTGTTTATCTTGGAAGGAGGTTTCTGTGGCTGAGGAGCTAGGTTGAAACTCTGCTTCTCTATTTTGGAGCTTTTGGAGAGTGTACAGATTCCTGGAAGTGCTCTCATCATTCTGCAAAATTTAGAAACCCCACAAAATTCAAAGCCAGCAACCTTCTCTTGATTTCTTCCTTATGTGTTCCTTGCTTACATAAGGGAAAAATCTAAGCTTTCACAAATAGCATTGTATTTTAAAAATAAACTGGGAAAGACCAGGAAGTCAGGTTAACAGAGTAATAAAAAGAAAGAAGCTGCAGTTTTGCAGAGTCTGTGGTACACACCATTTCTGAATTTTCCTTGGTAACGGCTTTTAGTTTCTCTTCCATGCGCTGCAAAGACACCATCAGTTCATCGTTTCTCTTGGCGAGGCACTTGTTCCTTTCCAGAAGAGGTTTACATTGTTTTTCGGTTTCCCGCACGCGTTTTAACTGGGAAGACATAAGACAATGTGTCCCTTGTGTTTAGAGGCTGAAAATGACTTCATTATACCAAGAGCCACCAAAAAGAATGTAAAATGTAAGGCACAGAGCATGATATTTTAAACACAAACATCCAAAAATGACGTAAAAAATCCCTAATACTAATAAGAAAATGAACGCACAAGAGGAAATGGGCAAAAGACAAAGGGCAAATCACACAGGATACCCAAAAGACCAATAGATATTTGAAAAGTTACTCCACCTCATTAGTGAGAAGGAAAATAAAATTGAAAATCCTACAATAAGAATATACCTCACACCCACCAAAATGACCAATTATCTTTGCATGTTGACAAAGACATGGAGAAACTACAACTCTCATACATTGTTGGGGGAAATGTGGCTATTAAGACAACTGTGGAAAACTGGTAGCAACTGCTGAAGCTGACTGCAT
Organism: Phocoena sinus; assembly: GCF_008692025.1. NCBI lineage: Eukaryota > Metazoa > Chordata > Mammalia > Artiodactyla > Phocoenidae > Phocoena > Phocoena sinus. Next base: position 47,997,375 of record NC_045765.1, on the reverse strand, counting down.
GCATACTCTATGATCCAGTAATTCTGCTCCTTCATATATTCCCCCCAGACATGAGCAAATTTTCTCACCAGGACATGTAGCAGCACCATTAACCGCTATAAATTGTTATGAAACAACATTAATGTCCATTAACAATAGATGAATATATATATTTAACATATAATTGTATACACATATCATATATTGTTTATACTTTTACAATAAATATATACTTATATTGTATATAACTGAATATGATAGAAAGTGAAAATAAATGAATTCTACATGCAACACAGTGGATGACCCTCACCAATGTAATGCTGAGCAAAAAAGCCCGACACCAAGGAGTAATTATCATATGATTCCATTTACAACACATTTTGTTGTTGTTGTTGGTTGGGCTGCACGGCTTGCGGGAATCTTAGATCCCCAACCAGAGACTGAACCCAGGCCCCAGTAGTCAAAGTGCTGAGCCCTAACCACTGGACCGCCAGGGAATTCCCTACAACACGTTTTAAAAATGGCAATAGACATCTATAGTGAGAGAATTCAGTATAGTGGTTAACTTTAGAAGGATGGTGATTGAAAGAGGTCACACAAAGGGGAAGTTCTGAGATGTTGGTAATCTTCTACTTATTCATCTGGGTAGTGGTTATATGGGTGCTTCACATTGGGCATTTTTACTGAGCCATACCTTTATTACTTGTGCACTTTTCTTTATTGTGCTATACTTCTATAACATCGTATATACTACTATAACAAAATGTTTAAAAAATAATAAAATAAAATAAATTTGCTTAGAACTCACCAATTCATTTCGTTCATCTCCAAGCAAGGTATTCCTGTCTTCTAATTTTCTTATAGTGGCGTTCAACTCAGCTATTCTCTTTTGATTTCTTCGCAAATCCTACACGTGAAAATTAAAATTATTATTTCTTCAATAATACTTTTCACAAAATTTTAGAATACTGCTCATAAAAGTAATAGGCTTGGTTCCTTTCATTTGGTTCATGAGTTGAGAGTAAAATGTTCTCTTATTCAGAGAAGCGTAAATATTTACCCTATTCCAATCCCCAATACTCTCTGCTTGGGTTTAAGATCAAGCCTGTTTGAAATTGTAAATGAATTCCATGTGGCAGATACTCCCTGGAGCCCTGGCTCCTGGCAAAGGAAGTGGTACATGGTTGGATCAGTTTATGAGATCTGTGAGCTGTGAGACCAAGGTCACGCTGTGATTACATGAGGTTCATGGTTACATGAGGTTCATCCCTTGTGTCATGGCTGCACATTGCTTCCCAAAGCCTAGACAGATGTCCTGCTCTTACTCTTAGCCAAAGAGAGGATAGAGCAGGATATAGGGATGGGATTTGCAAATTCCTGCATACCCCGGAGAAAAAGGTCAGACTCAGAAGGCTGGTGCATTACTTTCATGTATAGAAGACAGTAGGTTATAGGATAGACTTCGCTGGTAGATTCTGCCCAGATCAGCTGGCTTCCCCACTGGCATAATAGTCATGGAATCACTTCACATGCAGCAGTCATAGATTAAGTCTGTGCTCTAGAGTCCATAGGACATATATACTTGCAATTCCATTATCATCTTACATTTTGATAGTGCTGTACTGTTGGCAAAGCAGTTTCACACACACTCTATTCCTTGATTCACAATATCCTAAAGGATTCAGCAGAACCGGTAAGATTCAGGGAGGTCGTAAGTTGTTCAAGGTCTATACTAATATGTATCGGATGCTGTGTGCCAGACACTATGTTCTATATTTACATATCTTTTCTTCTAAACCTTAGACCAGCTCTGTGGAGTACCACTATTGCCTCTATTTTACAGATGAGGAAACTCTGAGCAGTCAAAGGATCTGCCTAAGGTCACACATCAAACAGCAGATCCAGGATTTAAACTAAAGGGTATGACTCTAGAGCTCATTCTCTTGACAATTTTACTACACTGCAGCTAAGTGTCAGTGACAGAACTAAAACTTACATCTGCTGAATCCTAGTTCAGTATTCTTTCCACCACCTACTGGGATATATGTATACATATATATATATATATATATATATATATATACACACACACATATATTCATAAATTATTTATTAGTTAGTTCTAAGTACTACTTTGGAACCTACCTCTGTTCCTAAAAAATACATTGTCATCTTTTTTAGCACTAAATAATTCGCAAGGTATAAGATATGAAAGTAAACTATATACAAGCTGATTTCTATCACTAAACTTCTGAAAATAATTTCTCATATAAAATGAAGAAACTCCAGGAAAATAAGTGTCAAACAATTAGACTTGAAGCTTTCAGATGATGATTATAAATGGTTTAGTCTTTTACACAGTTATACATTTTGACCCCTGTACATGATAACCATTTTTACCAATTTTCAACGCAATTGTCCACACAAGGGAAAATGACCAGTCTTGGCAAGAGGCAAAGTATTTTCATCTAATTTATGATTCTTATAATATGCTGATGTTTGGACGGGTATCACAGCTAGAAAAATTCTATAAAGGATTTTAAAAGATATGTAATTCTCTTGTGATCAGCTAATGCAGTACAGACCACTTTGTTGTCTATGAGTTTAGAAAACTCTGCTCCCAAGATACTTGCTTGTTTTATAGTAGGAGGTGGAATTGATTGCTCTGTAGTAAACAGGAAAAGAGCGTAAGTGAAAAGTAAAACTTAGGCGCTAAATAAAAGATGACTCCTGAGTTTTTAACTTCAACTTGAATAGACTTACAGGACTGCTGCAGTGTTCAGAGCCATCTCCTGCCCTTCCCGGAATTTCTCGTTTTGGACTGCTCATGTTACATTCGGCCTCCTTGACCAGAAAGAGCTGTTCATCCAAAGCCTCCTTCTGCAGTTGGAGTTTCTGTACATAGCCTGTTTGGGTCTCCAGTTCCTTTTCCAGGGAAAAGATGATCCTGTCCTTGGCTTTGATTTCATCCATCTGGATTAAATGACACCCATGACATTTTATTTAACAATGCTGCAAAGAAATGCATTTTTACAATGGTATGAGCTTAACTTTTGTTCTGCTGATTGATATAGGGAAAAAAATCATGAATATGACAAGTATACTGAATTCAGGAGTCAGACAAGGCAAGAATATGTAATGAACTGCCATCCTAGACTAATTAGGTGTCAAGGAGGGTAATTTTTTCTCTCTAGTATATCCTATGTAGGTGCTGTGATTCAATATATTATTTGAAACAGTCTGGTTTGGTTGGATATGGAAAGCAAAAGTTAACTTTAAAACAGGTCATTAGTGTTAATATGGACAGATGCTAAATATTCTACTACAATGTTTCCCAGGACAATGTGTGATGTTACCTCCTGTTTGGGGGAATGACTTTTGAGTTCAGTTTAAATAGCAGTAACAACTATGAACAGGTCATTTGTAACTGAAGAAGCTACAGTATTTCCAGTAGCCTCATCATTTCCTAAGGCCAATATGTTCGCATTCAAGTGGTGAATTTGTCCTTCCATGGTTCATGTTGTATGGTTCTTTCCATTCCTATCCATTTTTCAGAGCAGCCAGTTCTTAGCAACCATTTTACTATTGCAGTCAGAAAATCATGGTTGGGACAAGAACCGGAATAGAAAATACCTGGTAATATTAGTTACTATTTTTCCACCTATATCTGTGGGATACATTTATTGATTCTAACACTCATTTTTGTTAAGCCTGGGCATGGCCTCAGAAATACTTCTCAACTAAAGGCCAAAAGCATTTGATACCAGTTGATCAGAGTTCCACTGGACTGAAAACTTTTTGCCATCCCTGGGTGAGGGCTAGTGAAGTTAATATCTATAAACAATCTCTGAAGAAAGCATAGCCATTAGGTAAAACCTTTCTTCTCATTTCATCATATTCCATGAGAATCTTAAAAATGGAAATAGAATAGACACATTTAATGCAAACAATATTATACTGTTCTCCTCTTTATAAAAATGTCTCCTTATATATAACAAATCACTTGGTATAAATCTTTCTTTGCTGTGTTCCTAAGACCAAAATACATATTTATATATATTTGGAACAGAAACTGTATTATACAATCACATCTTCCCACATGTAACTCTCTGTGAGCTACTGCCTCCAAGTCACAGGATAAAATTTTAGATCATTTTTGGGAGGCCATGGTGCTGTGACATCATCTGATAACTTGGCAAGTAATCAAACGCTGTCCTGTTAATTTGGGAGTAAAAGCATTGTCTTCATTTTATCTCCTTGCAGGAAACTTGAGTCCAGTGTTACTCTTATCTAAGTAGCACGTTCCTTTGTTAGATCTGTCATCTATGGTTCATTTCCAGTTTACTGTAGCTCCAGATCCGCATGCTCTTACTTGGTTCTTAAGTACCCTACATAACTGAACTGGCTGGGAAATCACCCCATTGCACCCATATAATCAGCCTCATCATTATAACTGAAAGTTATTGATCTTTTTCTACATTCAAGGCATTCAGGGCCTTACATACCTTGTCTAATTTTATAACAATCCTATTATATAGGTTCTGTTATCACCATTTCACAGGTGATGACTGAAGACCCAAAGGGTTAAGAACTTGTTCATGGTCATATGGCTAATAAATGATGAAGCCTGATTTAATATACAGTCTTATGACCCTAGAGCCCATTCTATTTGGCACTATGCTATACTTATGCCAAGGTTATCCTTCCAGCATTTTCCCAAAGTGGTTTTCTGTAGACTATCCAGTACCTAGTGTCAAGCAGTCTCTATTGCATGCTGGTTATAAATATGGACTCTGGTTTCAGAATACTGAAAATCTTCCAAATTTCTAGTTAGATGGGTACATACCAGAATTCCCTGGGAAAATTTTCTACACAGAATAGCTCCCATTTCTCTCCTTTTCGGTTCCAAAAATAAAACTGGGTGTTGCAGTAAGAACAGGATTAGAAGGAAAAAATGAAGTGCATCTGTATTAATGAAAAAGTTTCCCCTGTTTTTCTGTTTGTACCCAATTTTTGAACCAATCTTCAGACAGATTAGATTTTACATTGTTATTAAGAGGGATTTCATGTCTGCTTCTGCAATGTGCTGGTGAAAGGAAATCATGGAAGAAATTGCAGACCAACAGGTAGATATATTTGTAGATTTTACATTAAAAGCGTCGACAAGCAAAAATATTTAATGTAAGCTTCCTTACCTACCTGCTGACTCCAGAGTTCACAGTCTTGATTCTTTCTTCATCAGCCATTGTTGTCTTAAAAACCAAAGGCAGGGCAGAGACCAATATTTCTGCACTGTGTTTGGTCTTTATTGTCAACCAATGCGATAGTATGAATTGCAGATAAAGAATTTGGAAAGTGTAGCAAAGGCAACATTTTACAGTCACACTGTATTGCAGTACAAAGAAAATCACATGTTTCGTTTTCTAAAATGTTCTACGATAACCATTTTTTACATAAAATTGAAATCCTAGAGATACTGTCTAAGATGCATAATTGGAATTCTTAGAATATAAATGCTTAGACCTGGCACACACAAGAAGGAAGGTGTAGTTTTTCCTAAGAAAATATTTTTAGAGAAGCATAAAGTACACTCGAACAGGTGATAGTTAATATATAACCAAGATATAACTAATGCTAAACATTCTGAATATAGATGCATATAAATACTTCTAAGAGAAGGCCAATCTGCAACATTATAGCTTTCACACAATAATTCTATTTGTTTTACTTTTAAGCATAGTGAGAGACTGACGTGGCTTTTGGTCATACATATTAAAAAGAAAGACTCAACTCAGTAGGGGTTGAAGGAAGTCTTGGAAATTTGTAATAGCAAATAAGCTATTTAGGAATGACATTCAATTTAAGAATTATAATGGCCCCTATTCTGAGTGGCCCCTGTTTATTCTGGGAAAGAAGATCTCTTTGTAAAATGACTAGGGGTTTTATAGCTCTATTTCTTGCTTTCAGACACGGTTCCTGGAGAGAAGACAGGTGAATCCCAGAGGATGTTCCCAGTGGCTGCCATTTTCAGACACCTTGAAAGCCAAAGAAACTTCCCTTTCCCCGGCAAAAACCCCAAAACATTTTATAAATGGAAAGCCTACAAAACATGCTGATTTTGGAAGAGTTCATAATTCAGAATATTTCCATGGACATCCAAGAAAACAGGAGTCATTAAACCCATACTCTCCATACGTGTGGGGCTGGAAGAATCCAGTTTTCATGAGAAAGGTGACTCCAAAATCTTTTACCTTTTACAATGCCAATTTTGGCCTGGGCGCATCTACTTATCTATTGACCTATCTTGTATCTTGGCCATAGCACTAGACAGAAGGAGGGTACTGTTTACAATCCTCTCATGAAAGACACCTTTCATGAAAAAGCAAACCCCAAAGCACTCTGAAGCCTGGAAAGAGAATGGTTCTGCCCTGGGTTACTAACCAGCCTCCGAATATCCCGCTCCGACTCCCACTTGATCTTGGAGATGGCTTCTTGGTGGGACTGATGCTCACTCCTGAGGTCCCCAGCCTTGATTTTATCCGCTTGGATCATATTGCTTAGCGCCTCATCCACCTGCTTCTTGGCCGTTTTCAGGTCCGCAATTTCCTGTAACAGCTTAAGGCGCTCTGCATCAAACAGTTTCCGGGCCTCCTCGCGGGCCTCGATGGTGAGCGCTGTCCTTACTTTGTCGCTGCTGCCGTCCCGGAGCGCACACAGCGCCGACTTGAGCCTCTGGATCTCCCCGTCCCGCACCTTCACTGTCCGGGCCATTTCCTGCTCGTGCTGCTTGATGAGATTCTCCCGCACGGCCTGCAGCTCCTTCATCTTCTCCTCGTGGAGCTTGGCTTTGAGTTCGGTCACCAGGACCGTGTGCTTGCGCTGCTCCAGCTCACGGATCCTCTTGGCTTCTTGAGTTTTCTCTCTTTCGAGTTTAGATACCTGAAGGCAGAGAGGTGAAAGGATGAAAAGAGGAGAGCCTTATCAAACAGGTGTGCTCCTAGGCAGGACTGGCAGCTCAGGCCCCTGTGATCTCTTAATGCCTCATCTCTTTTCAAATTCCAGCCCCCTGTGGAAGGAGCGAGGGGAACCACAGGCCTTTTAATGCTGGGAATACAGTGGGAAAGGAGGAAATACCCGAGGGTGCTTACATTACTTTGTTCAGAAAAATAGTTGGCGTTCTGGGGCCTTACTGTTCTGTGTGGTCTGCAGACAAGCAGCACAGCCATCACCCAGGGGCCTGTCAGAAATGCGGGGGCTCCATCCCAGACCTACGAATCAGAGCCTGCAGTGTAACAAATCCCCAGGTGACTGGTGTACACGTTATAATTAGGAAGCGGTACTATAATAGTCTTCACCCTGGTGAGGAGTTCAAAACAGATCACCTGGAGAGCTTTCTAGACTACACATCCCTAACAAGGTCCAAACTGATAAATGTGGGTGTGGGTGTACCGGGACACCCAGGTTGGTCCATAGTTCAATATTATGATCAGGCTAATAAACTGGTGCCTAAAGTGATAGTATAAAATATTCCTCCGCCCCTTTTTTTGGAAGAGAAGCTAATTGCTGCTAAGGGGGAGGTGAGAAATGAAGACAGTTGATATGTCCTCAACCTTAACCTTTCTTACTATGGCAACTTGATTCCACCCCCCAAATTATTACAGGTACACACACACCAGCCCAAAACCCTGCAGTGCAGGGCCCTGTGCTAAAGGCGAGTTCAGTGGCTGTTGTTATTTCTGCTAAATGGGTGTCTGCATCCTTCACTACCCCGCGCTTTTATCTCCCTCTCTCTCCCACCTAAGCCAACACTCCAAGGAATTTAATAAAGTATTCCTTTTCATCTTTTCATCTGTCAGGTATTCTGGTTTAAAAAATTCTCCTGTGTTTTGTACTATTTCTAATGATAACATAGGTCTATTCATAGATTAGCAATGGCACTACCTTAATTTGTCTGTGAGTCCATCTCTGATTCAGTAGATCAGGGTAGGGCCCCAGCATCTGTAGCTTAAAAAAGACTCACCAGGCTCTTGTTGTACTGTTCTCCTTCCCCCTCCTCATCTCTGCTGCCTGCCTTTGTTCCTCTGTCTCTGTCGTTTGCACACACACACACACACACACACACACACACACACATACACCCACACAGTAACCTGGAAAAAGGGAAGAACTGGGCAGCCCCAGGAGTAATATCTAGGTGAGTGATACTGAGTCTCTGCCATTTGTAAAATTAGAATGTTTCATAAAATAATTAAGAGCCCTTCCAGCTGAAAAATGTTAAGATCCAAATTCCTTATTGAAGCCATTGTAATTATAATGTAAAGTGTCTGAGATTTCACTTACCTTAACAGTTTACCTACCTTTAGCTAGAACAGGATTTTCTAAGTCCACATGGCATTTTATGAATATTTTATTTTAAAGGCACAGCAATTATTCCCATGTAGGTTATTCTAAAAGAACTCAGGGCACAAGGAGACTTGGCGAAATATGCTGCCAGGCATCCCCAAATGATTGTCCTTGGGTCTTGCCTCCAGCCTAGGCTCAGGTCCCCTCCCGGATGCCCTTTAGTTCATATGTTCTAGAGCTGTGCTGTCCCATGCGGTGGCCACTAGCCACACCGAGCACTTGCAATATTGAAAATCTGAATTGAGCCCTGCCCTAAGTGTAAAATACATACCCGATTTTGAAGACTTAGTATGAGGTAAACATTAATAACTCATTAATAATTTTTACATTGATTACATGTTGAAACTATAATACTTTGGATAAATTAGGTAAAATAAAGTATATTATTAAAATTAATTCTGTTTAGTTTTACTTTTTAAAATTGTGGTTATAAGAAATTTTAAAATCACATATGTGGCTTGCGTTTGTGGCACATATTATATTTCTTTTGGACAGCATTGCTCCAGAGTTCTTGGAGGTTCATTTAATGAACTGAGCTTTCTTCACACTGCTGCTGACATTCTCTTAGTAAAGTCCTGTTATGATCTGATTTATGTGCCAGGACTCCTTTCTGTTGGGGAATAAAATCCCAACACTTCAGCTGCATCTTTCAGCTCTCATAAGACTTGGTTGGACTTCCAGCTCCCATTTCCACTCCTCACTCTACCTCTCCAGGCACGGGGGATTATCCTATTTTCTGCACATGCCCTACATCGCTGTACCTGTGTGCCTACTTGAGATTCTTCTTCCTGACCTGCCCTTCCCTCAGCTCCTTTTGGTATCCTTTCATTCCTCATGACCCAACTAAATGTCACCCTCTCTGATCATGACACCCCAATCACGCAGGACCAAGCTTACTTCTCCTGCATTTGTCTTCTCAGTGCAGTTTGCTAATACCTCCTTACTGGTCTCTTCCACATTTTTCTTTATGCTGTATTTTTTTTACATACTTGTCTGTGCTCACCACCTCCTCTCCTACCTCACCTCAGACTGGAAACTCCTAGAAGGCTGCCAGTGAGCCTTGTCCATCTTTGTCTACCCATTGGTTGTCAGCACAACACATGATAAGAAGACAAAGAGTACGTGTGGAATTAAAGAATGTAAGCCAATATGTTTCCCTGGCTAGCCTCGTAACCAGAGGCAGGAATAATATATCCTGTCAACGTTTTAGAGAACGAACATAGGCTTGCACTGTTACCCAGAGCAGCCCTCATCCATCCCTTCCCTGTATAAAACAAAAGAAACCCTAACATATAATGTTTGCCTGTCCGCTGTTTGATGTTTCTCTCAGTTCTTCAGTGATGAAAACCTAAATCTAACTTTCCATTTTTCTACAATGAACTGAAGAAGTATCTTCTAGACCATGAGTGGGCAAACAACAGCTCATAGGCCAAATCTTTCCTGCCCCACCCCCAGTCTTTGTTAATAAAGTTTTATTGGAACACAACCAGGCCCATCCATTTCCATATTGCCTATGGCTGCTTTCACGCTACAATGAAGTTGAGTAGTTTCACACAGACTGTCTGGCCCACAAAGCCTAAAATATTTACTGTTTTGCCCTTCACAGAAAATGTTTGCTGATTCTTCTTTTAGATAATGCACTTTTTGACATGAGGGGCATTATTTTTCACTGATTTAGAAACTCTGCAATTTACCTTCCATCTAGGACCTTGGGGAAGTTAACTTTAGCTTGAGTGATAGGAAACGGGATCATCTTCAATTTCAGCAGGACGTATTTATGTTCCTTAGGCATTTGGACCATTAAGAGCTGATAGGTAACAAGTTACTAAGGGAATTTTAGCAACTCTTCCTAAAACAATAAAACGTTACAGTAAAAATGGATAAAGGGTAATGAATTCTGGGTTTGTATTTTGATTTCATCATCTGCTGTCTCTAAGAAGGTTGCTTTATTCTGAGGATCTTTGATTACAATTTTAAAAATATCTGTAAAAGAATTATTTTTAGGATTAAATTAGATAGTGAATGGGAAAGTAGCTTGAACTGTAAAGTACTATAAAATGTAAGGTAATGATATTATTATTGGATATAAGAGGAGATACTCTTGATCTAAAATTATTTGTCAAATTCTCTGCAGGTGCATTAGATTGTACCACTTTGTGATTCTGTAATTTCTCTCAAATTTATTTATAAACACTAATCTTTTGTGTGTAGACTGGAGAGGAAATGAATGAAAAAGAAAAAAAAAGTGAAAATACAGGTATATGGGAAATATATTCCAGCATGAAGACAAAACTAACACTGGCCTTTTTGTCTATCACATAAAAGGAATCCACAGAACTCAAAGAAAATTCAAAGGTATTGAATTATATTTGGCATTTTTTATGTCTGCTTATTTTGGTTGTCATGGAAACTGTCATTTTTGGCAGGATTTCTAGGTATGATTTTTTTAGGCTTGGGAGAAGAGTTTCACTGTGAAGGAGATACAAAGAATGTGACTGACATCTGGGAGGAAAAAAGAACCAATAGAAATTTTGTAGTAAAATCACTTTCTGAAAATTATTTGCAGCTTAGATTGCACCACTAAGGAAATAGATCTTAATATCTTAATGTAAATCATGTATACGAAAAGATGAAGAACTACCCCTGAGTAACAGTGAAAAAATGTGAAGATGATAATACTTTGAAATGAAAAAAATTATTTATTAATTGGAGAGAGAATCAATTTTGTTAGTGGAAATGTTTTATGGAGAAAATTTTCAGCTCGATCACATAAATAGTAAGCATTTATTGAGGGTTTAACTTACTATGTATGAGTTAGGCAATTTTTTAAAGGCTTTACACCTATCAGTACATCTAACCTCCTAGGCAGCTCTATGATGTAGGTAGTATTTGTTGCACCTGAATTTCTGATGAGACAAGTGGGGAACAGGCTCTACATAAGCACAACATAAAGAAGGCTGATCAGAGTCCAGTGTGGGCCAGGAGCCAGGTCAGGTCAGATCCCAGGTCTCCTAGTTTGCTCTGAAACCTTGGGCAAGCTGGGGCCCCTGACTCAGCCTCAGTCTCATGTGTAAACTAGAATTGGTGATAACCTTCTCATATGATTGTTGCGAGGACTGACTTCCATAATGTAGCAAAAGTCCTTTGGAAAGGCTGGAACACATGGGAGGTTAATAATTATTAATACATGGTAGATACTAGATATTAATTTTGATGAACATCATAGCATATATTAACATTATATCATGCAATGACATACTAATACCAACAACAACATAAATCTAAATACCCATATTATGGTAGTAAGACAAATGTTACTATTATTACATTATCAAGACCATAGCAACTATTTTCCTAATAGAAAGAGATGTTCAAAGATAACATTTTCCTCAAGATGTCTTGAGTTCCCTGGTGGCATCTACAACCTCTTTTTTTTTTTTTTTTTTGCGGTACGCGGGCCTCTCACTGTTGCAGAGCACAGGCTCCGGACGCGCAGGCTCAGCCGCTCCGCGGCATGTGGGATCTTCCCAGACCGGGGCACGAACCCGTGTCCCCTGCATCGGCAGGCAGGCTCTCAACCACTGCGCCACCAGGGAAGCCCCCTGGTGGCATCTAATCTTAACTGGGAAGACACCTGGATTATGTGTACGAAGAAGGACTGGGGGGTGGGGTGGGACAGGGCCAGGGGGTGAGCACTGAACAGAGCTTTGAATGGTACACTTCCCATATCCCTTTTACCCCAGAGATGTCTGCCAAAGAATAAAGTAAAATAAATAAAGATCATTAGGAAAATTTAATCCGGCTGGGGAAAGCTTCCACTATGACAGAAGGAAGAAAATTCATGACTAGCCCTCCCAGGCCTCACATTATAATTTTTTCTTCTGTCTTCATTCTGTTCTGGCCTTTGAAAAATGCCACTGTAAGTTCTGCCAAGATAAAGAGGGTGGTGTTTGAGCTTTAATGTGACCTTAGAAATCTAGGATTAAACATTGGACAGCCTGTCGAAGATAAGGAGGATTGAGAGGTTATCAAGACAAGACAAGTTAGCAAAAGGTTCAGCTTGGATTATCTGCATCGGATGTTGCTGGGGATCTAAACTCATGGTAGGCAGGCAGGGATTTTCACGGGCACTGAGTAACTCTCCAACAGGAGATGTGAAGAGGGAAAGGCTGCCGCCACATCTCTCCCGTAAGGGAGATTTTTTATACAGCCTGGGGAAGTAATAAAAGCTTCTCTCTTTCCATTTTTTGCTTTTAGCTACTTAGGCTTCCTGAAAATAAAACTAAATTTGCAGAAAGCAAGAAATACTGGATGCCCAGTGTGGTCCCTGAACCTGGAAGCTCTAGAGTACTAGCCTGAGGATAGAGAAGGTTGGCTGGTTTTCTGAGAGTGCCCTGGAGGCCACAGAGTGCGGTGGAATAAGACAGCATTACCTTGATCACCGCCTTGGAGAAGATGGGAATTCCCATTTTGGCTGCTCTACTAGTTGTGTCACTGGGAGCAAATGAGTTACATGGTTAGAACTCATTTTCTTTCTCAGTGAAGTCAGAATAGTATTGCATGCTGCCTTTGTCCCAGGCTCTCTGTGAGGACTGCTTTGTAGTCTGAAGGGCTGTCCAAGGTGGCAACTGCTGTCTGGAGCCGACTCCTCCCAGAGCCTGCATCCCAGGCCTGTTGCCCCCCTGCCCCTACCCTTGGAGCCCTGTCCTCTGCTCCTGCTTCATCCCCTCTGTGCCTGTGGAGTTCACCCTAGCTGCAGGCTGCTTCTGAGGGAGAAGACCAAACCCTGGGGAATCAGGTGGGTGGATTTCACATCTCACAGCAATCCCTGGTGTGCTTACAACACCCTGATCAGCGGATCATGGTGTCCACGGAGCAGACAGACAGGGAAACACCATGGCTTAATGGCTCAGTGCTGCTCTAAGAAAAACAGACCTGGGTGGAAATACTTCCTCCACCCAGGCTTGGGGTTGCCCACCTAAATAAATACTATAATGTACTTATCCCTTGGGGTTGTTGGGAATGTTTTAAAAAGAACCATGGAAATTCATTCAACAAGTAGGACATGTCTCCTACATGCCTGGCAGCACTGCAAGCTCTGGGGATACCTTACTTAGGGGATCCTTTAAGCAGACATGGTCTCTTACCCATAGAAGCATGTATTTCATTGGGGTGGGGGCAGTAGGCAATAAACAAGCAAATAAACGAATAACATAACTTCAGACAGTACAGAGCCCTGTGATTGAAGTATTACAGGGAGATGTGATAGAGTACATGGAACTAGGGGAACAGTGTCATCTAACCCGGTGGTCAGGGAAGGGTCCCGAAGAGCTAAAGCAGTTTCCTTTCCTAACTAATCCCGACCGTTTTGCAAGGACCTTAGCTCTTTTATGTTGTCTACAATCTGCTTGTTTTATAGATGCACAAGTGCAGGCCCAGAAATGACAAGATCATCCAGCATAAAGACCTCACCCTGGGCTTCCCTGGTGGTGCAGGTGGTTAAGAATCCGCCTGCCAATGCAGGGGACACGGGTTTGAGCCCTGGTCTGCGAAGATCCCACATGCCGCGGAGCAACTAAGCCCGTGCGCCACAACTACTGAGCCTGCGTTCTAGAGCCCACGAGCCACAACTACTGAAGCCCATGTGCCTAGAGCCCATGCTCCCCAACAAGAGAAGCCACTGCAATGAGAACCCTGTGCACCGCAACAAAGAGTAGCCCCCGCTCGCCGCAACTAGAGAAAGCCTGTGCAGAGCAATGAAGACCCAACGCAGCCAAAAAAATAAGAAAATAATAAATAAATTAATTAACTAAAGAAAAAGACCCCGCCTTGTCTTCTTTCCTATCCACCACAGGTTCTTCACAGTTATATCCTCTTGGTCCTTATGCCTGGAGTCCAGTCAAAATGACCTACCTATCTGCATGGTTATTCCTATCAGCGATTGGCGAATCTTTTAGATAATTTCTACTCACCAGAAGTTGACTGTATCTAGTATTTTTGTTTCATTTCCCTGCAGTGGAAATGCAGGCATCTGTGGGAGAAGGATAGGCGTATGTTTCCACTCCCTCTCCCACTTTGTTTCTCCATTTGAAATTTTGCACAATAGTGTAAAGAAAAGTTCTTGCATCCTCTCTTCCTCTGCCTGAACTTTTCAGTATCTTCCAGACCTTCACACATTTTAAGCATAGGCTTTGCAAGACATGGAAACAACCTAAGAGTCCACTGACGTAAAATGGATAAAGAAAATGTGATATCACACACACACACACACACACACACACACACACACACACACAATATTATTCAGCCATTAAAAAGGAAGGAAATTCTGTCATTTGCAACATTATGCCAAGTGAAATAAGTCAGACAGAGAAAGACAGATACTGTGTGGAATCTAAAAAAAAATTAATTAGAGCTCATAGATACAGGGAACGGACTGGCAGTTGTGGCCAGAGGCAGGATGTAGGAGATGGGAGAAATGGGCGAGGGGGGTCAAAAAGTACAAACTTCCAGTTATACAATAAGTAAGTTCTGAGGACGTAATGTACAGCATGGCGATGATAGTTAACAATCCTGTTAATAATATTTGAAGGTTGCCAGGAGAGTATATCTTAGAGGTTCTGAGCACAAGAAAACAAAACTTTGTAACTATGTGAGGTGACCGATACTGACTAGATTTATTGTGTAATCATTTCACAAGTTATACATATATCAAATCATTATGTTGTATACCTAAAACAAATACAATGTGATATGTCAATTATATCTCAATAAAACTGGGGAAAAAACATATTTTAAAAAAGGAGCATTGGCTTGGGAGGAGAGAGAAGGGGAGTTGGAGACTCAGCTCTGTCACCGACTAGCATGTGACTCTGGGTGAATTGCTTTACCTCACCAAGCCTCGGTTTCCTCATCTGTAAAATGTGGATCACAACAATGCCCACCTCAGAGAATGGTAGCGAGGATGAAGTGAGATGACTGAATTATAAAACAACATGTTTGACACTAACTCCTCAAAAAATAACACACACATACTTAGGAAGTAAACATGACTATTATCCTATATGACAGATGAGGGAAGGAAGATGCAGAGGGATTTCATAACCTGCTCAGGGTCACTCAGGCGCTAAGGGAAAGAGCTGGGATTATGTCAGGAGGAAATGCAGTTCTTACGGTGTGTGACAGAGAGTAAACATTCAAAAAAGTCTAGCATTTGTGACTCTGCTCTACTACAATGTGTTCTGCAAATGTCAATGGGATGATTTGTCTTTCTGGAAAAATGAGTAATGCCCCATTGCTCCAAAGGTTTCTGCTCTTTAACTAGTCCATTCCCCAGTGGCTAAACTGTCATTTTATCATCATAGCCTTGGAGCCAAACTGAGAGTGTGAATTCACATGTTGGCATTGTTCATATTCTCTCTCTTAAAAGCTTGGGCCTTTGGAAACACAATCGTATTTATTTTAATAAAACTGCTTTATGACTTGTTTGCCCTCTAAATTCCCTTTGCTCTTTGGGGAATGCTGCTGACAGGCAGTGAGGCTTTGCTGTGGCCCCTGTGCTGGGATTGTAATTAACTGCCGCGGAGAGGGAGACTGGGGAGGGGGCAGCAGAGGGGACAATAGGGCAGTGCTTTTATTCCAGGGTCTGGCTTCTCGTCTCTTGTCAGAGGAAAGGGAGATTACCCCTGACCTGCTGGCTTAGACACCAGGGCCAGGCCCTGGATAAACAGGCAGGATAAACAGCTCTGTCCAAGGTCAAGAGTTACTCCTTTTAAAAGGCTTGAATGAAAAAAAAAAAAAAGGCTTGAATGTGTGGAAAATGGCAGGGTGGGGTCTGTCGGGCCTCTGCCTCTTTAAAATCTCATGAGTTTGCTCTCTGTAAATCAGTGGCAGGTTATGGTTGCCAGTCTTTAGACGGATAGGTTTCTTCCCGTGAAGGTAGTTTGTCATTCTGTTGTTACTACAATTAAAGGACTCTGCCGGGCTTCCCTGGTGGCGCAGTGGTTGAGAGTCCGCCTGCCGATGCAGGGGACACGGGTTTGTGCCCCGGTCCGGGAGGATCCCACATGCCGCAGAGCGGCTGGGCCTGCCTGTGGGCCATGGCCGCTGAGCCTGCGCGTCCGGAGCCTGTGCTCCACAACGGGAGAGGCCACAACAGTGAGAGGCCCACGTACCGCAAAAAAAAAAAGGAGCCTGCCTCCCTTGAAATGTTATGTTGCCCCAGGGAAAGTTAAAACCAATGAAATGTTTATAGGTTGTCAACCTGGAAGGAATCGTGGAGTGGAGTGTTTGTCAACATGAAGGCAGAGAGCCACCTCCATGGGGGCTGTCTGGACTGTTTGCTGGAATTGCGGTCCTGAACCTTAACCCACAATCCTTGGGTTGTGGGCCCAGGGATCTCAATTTTTAATAAGTTCCCTCAGGTTATTCTAATGCCCAGTGATGCTTGAGGGACACAGATATGGAGAAACAGATTCAGTCACTGAATTACAGATCGAGATACTGAAACACTGAAATTTGTCCCCAAGGAGAGATAGACAATATTCTGGTTTTCTGACTCTTACACAAAAGTTTTTGGGTTTTGTTTGTTTGTTTTCATTTTAGTACATCACAAACTTTACATTGGTGTCTGGTTATCCAAGGTCAAGGCTTAGCTGAGACAGGAGGCCAGGAGCTTTGGCCAATCCAAGCTTTATTATTGCTCAAACCAGGAGAAATAGATTTGGGTGAAAATAACTAATTAAAATGTAATAGCAACGTCAAGGAAGAAGAGGTAGATTAAAAGGAATAAGGATATCTGTTGGTTTGTGATCTATAGCTTGATCAAGAACGTTTCCTTACTACACAAAGCGCTACCTCTTTAAGGCAACTTTATGCTGACATGGCTGTCTCTATCTCTAGTTTGCAAAAATGTCTTATGCCTGTCACATATTTCAAAATGCTTTCCTGTCCGTGACCCTGTTTGATATCCATACCACTCTAGTAAAATAAGTGTTAGCATACTCATTTAACGGATGAGATTCAGAGAAGTAAAGAGACTTTCTTAAGTCTAGTTAGCAACTGACTCAAGCATACAGCATTTTAGAAGGGATATTACCATGCATTTTTTTTTCAGAGTTTGCTATGTGCCAGGCAGCTCTCTGAGCATCTGACATGAATTTTCTCATGTACTCCTCATGACTCCTTTTTGTACTTGTCTAACTTAAACCTCATCCCAGCTCTACAGGATAACAGTGTGTGACTGATGAAAAAGCTAAGGTATAGCGAAGAAATCACCTCTTGGTCATGTCATTCGTCTACTCATTTAACAAATATATGTTGAGCTTTTCAGTTCTGGACATTTATTTAGGCTCTAGGAATAGAGAGGTAAGATGAGACTCTGTTGTCATAGAGATTTCACTTGACTGGGGAGACAGAAGCACTAAACAAGTGAATACATAAACATAGAAATTGCTCTGAGATGAATCAAGAAGAGGCAGGCCTTAGTGAGCATGTGGGCCCAGAAGTGCTCTGTTTTGGACACTGTGGTCAGATGCTTGTACTAGGGCTGACACCTGAAGTTGGTGAGGAAGGAGCGTGCCGCTGACTGGGGAAGAACAAGGGCAAAGGCCCAAATGTGATGAGCATATGTCTCCTGGTCCAGCAAAGAGGCTGAAGCAGAGTGATCTGGGGGACAGCAGTGGGAGATGGGTCTGGGAGACAGCTGGAGGGAGAGTCCTGCAGTGGTGGGGAAAGTCCTATGACTGAGAGGCAGGAAGCCTTTGCAGGGTTCTGAGCAGTGGAGTGACACCAGGGACACAACTGAGAAATGCCACAGGGGAAATGACTACAGAGGGCAAGGGTGGAACCTACCCAAGGCCGTATGCCTACGAAGTGTCCAGAGGTGTTGGTGGGGGCAGGTGTGGTCTCCGTTTTTACATCTGGCCCCGTGGGGAGGCAGAGCTCAGCCCCACGGGCAGGTTTTTCTCATGTTCTGTGTATCCTGTGCTCAACTCCCTCCTGCCACACACAGGGAATCTCCCTCTGTCCAGGGGTTGTTGCCCTCTCTGGCAACCAGCAGACAGAGGCCCACTGAGGCAGGCCAGCGGGCAGAGCCGGGCCAGAGCCTCCCAGGCTGCAGCCTCGGGGAGCCCCACTCACCTTGGACTTCTCTTGATGCAGCTCTATCTGGATGTCTGTGAGCTTGGTCCTGAGGTCTTCGTTGGCAGCTTGAAGGGCGACAATGAGCGCCTCGGGCTTCTCGCCCTTATTTCGCCCTTTCTTGGACATTGTTCCTCTCTGAATGGAGTCTGTTGGTGTTTAATTCCTCTCAAGCAGGGGCTGCCATGTTACTGCTGCTTCTCCCGGGTGCGATGGCTCAGCAGCTACTGCGTGCTGCCCCTCGGGAAGGTCTCTTCAGCCGCTGTCCTAGAAGCCCTGGGAGAGGCAGAGACAGCAGTTACCGCTGTGACCAAGACCTGGGCCACGTGCCCGTCAGGCACTCAGCCTGAGCCGCCTGCACGCGCCTCCTCCCGAGGGCTCCTGTCAACTTGGTGCATCAATTTAGGGCCGGCTTTCTAAAGGGCTTGTTTGGTCACGTCAACGCCCTGCTTAAAACCCTTCAAAGACCTCTGAATACATCTATGAGTATATCTTTCACATCTCAGAGTGCTCTTTATGCCTGAACCTGCCCATTCTCCTAGTCTCACCTCCTCCACATCACTCACTTATACCCTGGCCATAAGGAATGTCTTTTTCTGATTCTTCCTCTCTTCGCATAAGAACTTTTCATTTTTCTCCATCCTCTGCCCAGCCTGCTCACATGGTCCTCCCCGTATCCTCATCCTCACAGGCTGCCACACAGACAGGTTAGTCTGACTAACCTTTATGACTCCATCAGGTCTCAGCTGGCATATCAGTTCCTCCTCGAAGCCTCCCACCTTACCCCCAGGTTAATACACGCCCTTGTTATTCAAGTGCGGTCACCTCCATAATCTGTAAGCTTTGTAAGAGTAGGAATGTGTTGTTTGTATTTACAACTTGCTTCTCAGGATCCATCACAAGACCTGGGACATACCAGGCACTTAATTAGTATTTGTGAAAGGAAGTCACCTATATGATGACCTATGGTCGCCCTACAGAGAGACCCAACTTTAAGAAAATCTGATATATAAAGATCTAGAATTATACAGTGGATAAACTGGGAGAAGTGGGGGTTAATTATGCTGAGTTAATTGGGTCACTCACTTATTTAGTCAATAGGCTTGTATATGTTGTGCTAAGTACAGTATGTTGAAATTGAAATTGTTAGCTTTCCAAGGCAAAAACAACAAACCTTTATCCCTATCTACCTATCTATCTATCTGTCTATCTATCTATCTTCATCATCATCACCATCATCTATCTGATAACGCCTTAAAAAAATAAACACTAGTTGTTTCAAAAATATAGACAAGAACCTTTCCTTCTCAAGAGAGAAGTAAGGAGTAAGGAGGGCTCCCTGAAGACAGTGGCATTGCCTGGAACTTGAGGAGCGGGTAGGATTGTAACAGGTGGAGAAACAGGTGAACCTTGGGTGAAGGAAACAGCAGGTGCCAAGATACAGCAAAGAGAAAGCACAGTAACTATTTTGGGGGAAACGGGGGCCTGATTAGTTACAACCCAGGATATGGTTGGTGGGCATTAATGCTGGAAAGGTTGCCTGGAAATGATAGATTCTGGGAGACCTGGTATGCCATCCTTAGAATTATGGAATCTTTTATTTATTTATTTTTCAGTAAGTAACAAGGAAGCTGTAGGAGCTCTTGGCAGGTAGATGCCCTGATATAGCAGTACTTTGGCGTGGTTATTCTGGTGGCAGAGTGGGGAGAGAATGAAGGCAGGGAGACCAGATAGAAGGCTATTAAACTTGCCAAGGTGAAGGATGATGAAGGCCTAGTCAGAACAGTAGAAAGAGGAGAGAAAAAAGAGAGATGTATCTTGATTTACAAATTCTTAAATGTGTCATAGGAACAAGGAGGTAAGGAAAATATGAATACTAAACTATTAAGAGTCAATGCAAAAAAACCATGACTAGATAAAGAAGATAGTAGAGAGTTTCCCATGCAACCTTTCAGAAAATTGAGTATTGTGTACATCTAGGTGCTTCAGTCCAGAACTAAGGGGAATTCCTGCTGATGACCCATATGTTCTAGCAGCTGCTGCTACCAAGACCCCTGGTATTCAGCCTTGAGGACCATGCTGGGATCCTGGACTTTCTGCCATCTACCCATGAGCACTGGGGCCATGCCCTTTGGAGAGTGTCCCTAGGGAAAGGGGATAGGCTAAGGTTAGGAAGTTGGATCCACCTGTCTCCAGCCATCACGGACCTGTCCACCATATTCCACCCTCGGCTAGATGCTGGAGTTGTCCTTCATGCTTGTTTTGCGAATGTTGCGAAATCATTAAAGTGTATGGCTGGGAGAATTCTAAGTGGTTACCATTCTTTGCTTTTAGAATTGAAATGAATTCAACAAGCATTTATTGAAAATTTGTATGACAAACACCACTAGGCACAAAGATAAGTAAGACAGTACTTAACTCCAAGCAGGTTCTGGGTGAGTAAACTCACACGTATACAGTTAACAGGTTTCTCTTCCTCTAGTTGCTCTCTAGATGTTGCTGGTCCCCAGCGCTTCGTCCAGGTTATCTCTAGTGGCCCCACCTATAGGGTTATGACTCTCAGTGCTATATCCATAGCCCTGACCATTCCCCAAACCCCAGACTCATGTATTCAACTGCTTCCTTACCAAATCCACTTGGACATCCAATTGGTATCTCAAACCTAACCTAACTGATACAGAGGTCTTTTTAACTAGCTCCTCAAAAAACCTTATCCTCCCCAAGTTTTCCCATATCAATAAACGGCACCAGCGCATGCCCAGTTATTCCAGATCTAAGCTTAGAAATCATCCTTTTTTTTTTTTTTTTTATCCCTTATTTCCCTTATCCGGTCCACTAGGAAGTCTGGTTTGTTTTACCTATAAAATATGTCTCACTTCGGTCAACTTCTCTCAAACCCCTATGGTGCTGTCACAACACAGAGGAAAGGACAGTTTGGGAAAAGCTTCCCAGTCACTTCCTGGCCATATCGTCATCTTGAATGAAGAATGGGCTTTTCTAACTGGAGATACTCAAATGGCAGAGGAAGGAACTTGAGAAAAACATGGAGCCACACAACTGATGTATGTAGAGAAGGTTGTGAACTGGGAGAAGAGAGACTGGGGTTAGATTTCACAGGCTCCTGAATAATCGATGATTAAATTTAATTCATAATGATTAGATTTCATTATGGAGAAATGGAGAAACATAGCAGTCTTTGCATATAAGTGTAATAATAATAAAAGCTTACAGTGACTGATTGCCATGAGCCTGTCATTGGATTTAGCAATTAAAATACTGCTCTCATCTAATGCTCACTAAACATAGGGGGGGAAATAAAATGATTCACAGAAAGATTAAGTAACTTGCCTAAGAGGACTGAGTGGAAAGCTGGTGAGGCCCAGATTCAAATCCAGGCAGTTTGAAACTGAGACCCAAGGTGTGTACCCTGGGCTAGCCTGCCTCATATTTGCGTTTTAGAAAGGTAGTTCCAGCAGTGTGATGGAGGATGAGTTACTAAGGAGGGAGAGACTGGAGGCAGGAAATTAGTGAGTCTGCTTCAATGGTCCAGGCGAGAAATAACGCAGTCCTGAATGGGGCCATGGCCATGGGGATGAAAAAGGAGGTGGCAGCTCTGTCACACGGAGACTTTGATGGAATCACGTCCTACTTTTAAACATTACATTCTTCTGTCCCATTGTAAATAACAAGTACCAGCTCTCTGTCATTGCTTGCAGCAAGAATGTGCAAAGCAACAGCCATATTTTACATTTTAATTTATAATCCTTTCCAAAAAATATAAAATATGTGCCTGGCTTCACGTATTTTTAGTCTGGGAATTATTGTGAACTTCATCCCATAAAAGCTGGGGAAAAGAACAGGATTAATAAATTAGACATGTTCAGGAGAGAAAAAAGCATCACAGGAATTTGAGGATGGAATCAATTTATAGATACCTGAGGTAAGCAGCTGTTCATACGTACGGCCCTACATACCCCTCTGTTGGAGAGCAACTTTCCAGTCTTTTCCAGTTGTGACGGGAGCCTGACAATCTCATGATTCTCATATATAATTTCACTAAAATGCTTCTGTTGCTTTGTGCTGCCCCCTCCCCGTTTGGACAGCTTTATTGAGGTATAATTCACATATCATAAAATTCATAACTCAGTTTTTTAGCATATTTACAAGGTTGCACGACCATTACCACAATCCATTTTAGAACTTTTCATCATGCCACAGAGAAAACCCATACCTGTTAGCAGTCATTTCCCATTGCCCACCAAACTCTCCCAACCCAGGCAATCACTAATTTACTTTTTCTCTCTATAGATTTGTCTATTCTGGATATTTTGTATAAATGGAATCATATAATATGTGGATTTATTTTTAATTAACTGGCTTCTTCTACTTCAAAAGAGTCACCCATAATATAGCATGTATCAATATTTCATTTCATTTTATTGTGGAATAATATTCCATTGTATGGTTGAAACTGAATTTTATTTATCCCTTCATCAGCTGATGGGCACTTGTGCTGCCTTTCCTTAAGCAGTTTGAGGTCAGCCTTCAAGAAAGGCTGCCACATGCAGAGGGACACCACCCCTCAAAGGAGCGTGCTCCAGAGCATAAAGGAGAGCTTGAAGGGATCACTGCACACAGACGGAATGTTTCTGGGCCACCCTCAGAGCCCCTGTCGCTGATAACATCTGATGTAGCAGATGATCCGGAGGAGAGACAGAAGCCTTGTTCAACTGAGGGCCAATCCTGGTGGGGGTGGGTGGGCAGGGGGAGACGGCTTCATAACTTAAAAAAACTGGAAGGAATTTTAAGTGATCCCTAGGTTTCCAGCTCTTAGCTACAATGATGGTAGTGCTAGCCTCAGGCAATGCGGTGAGGTACCAAAGGCGAGAATTTTAGCTTATCCTCTGGTCCTACCCTGTCCTTAATCAGACACCTCCCATAGCCACCGAGGCTGAATTTCTCTGTAACCAAGTCTCTGATAAAGATACCAGAAAATTTAGAGACAGGCTCTCAGGAGCAATTGCATTTTAAAATAAGGACCACTGCTTGAGAGCAAATCTTAATGTAGGAATATATTATCAATGGAAGAGTTATAGTCATCATTCATTCAGTGGACATTTATTGAGGAGGAAATACAGTGTAGTGTTAATTTCTCGTTTAAGATTTTAAACTATTTCTATAGACAGCTTTGTTAGGAAAAGCAAACTCAAAGGCTCAATTTTCTTTTTTTTTTCTGTACACAGACCCACAAGGAAGATTCTGAGATCCATTATTTCCTCTTTGTATGGTAAGCAATCTTCGATATTCCAAAACCTTGGAGTGCTGGTCTATAACATTCTAGATCATCATAGCTTTTGTACACATAATTATTATACTCCATCGACTTACTCACCTCATACTGTGACAGCTGAATACTACTACTACCGCTAATTATCACCATCATTATTATTACTGACCATTTACTACTGCCGGCCACTGGGCTAAGCTGTTTACATGCATTATATTTTTAATGCTCTGAGGTAGGAACACAAGTCATCTAGTCCAGTCTCAAGTGTATGACTTATGAACACTTTTTACAGCTATCCCCACTGGGAGGGATTGCCATGTAAATAATGAACTGCAAGTTTGAAGATGTAATGAGTGCTGTAACAGGGAAGCAAACCAGGCACTACTGGAGCACAGAGGAGGAGACCCAATTCCCTGGGGGGGACTAGGGCTGCTTCTAACAGAAGGGATGGCTGAGCAGAGTCTTGAACGATGAGAGATGATTTGTCACGTGGTTGAGGAGATAAGGAAGAAGTGAATAAATGTTATATGAGAAGATTTCGTAAGAATTATGTATACACCAAGACTGTTGATTAACTCGAGTTAGGGGGAGGATGGAGGAGGGAGAAGAGAGAATTTGGAAAGGGCTCATTTTTATATCTGATACTAAGCGCATCTCTATTCTTACACCTCATGTAAAACATTAAATTTGGGGGAGGAGGGTTCCACATGCTGAGCTGTAGACTAAAAAATTGTTTAATAATAGTGCTATTGAAATCTTTCTATATGTCAAACACAGTATTCACCGTTGCACATATAGTCTCTCTCTAAAACATGTTCTCGATGTAGATATCATTTTCCCATTATGCAAGAGAAGACATTAAAAATTCTAAATCTGCCCAACTTTACACAGCTTGTATGTCTATGAGCCATTCATTGATTCAGTTGTTTCTTGACAGCCTATGATATGTCTGTCAAAATTTAAAATCAGGTCAGCCTGATTCGAAAACATTCATTTTAACCACTACATAGCGCTTGTCTCTCCTTTAGGATCAGAAAGGGAATATCTTTTTTTTTCCATCTATTATTAGCTTTAAAATTCTCAGATGAATCAAAAATAAGTCCTGCTCTATAGAAATCAAAGCATAAGGCTGCAAACACATTTCTTGTCCAGGGCGTTTCAAAGATTTAACACAAGGCTGCGTATCATTGCAGCAATGCGCTGGGCCCTGATTGAAGTAGTCACTTAGGGCATTTCAGTGACAAATCCCATTCTTCAGGGCACTTACAACCTAGCAGCTAACATTTTTCCTGCGTGAAATAGGGTAAGACAAGGGAGTACTTTACTCCTGCAAAACAGTGCACACAAAATAGCTATTAAGTCTTAAATGATCACATGAGACAGGTAATTAAATAAGATGGGATTGGAAGCCTGCATCTAGGGCTGTGGTTGAAAAACTTCTTATAGTGTCGACCTGGTTCCTTCAGACAGTCTGACAAAATACAACCAATAGCAGTAAACAGTAATTAGTAATATTTCCCGTGTATTCATTCAGATGGGGTAACAGAGACTTAGTGAAGATTAATGATTGACCTTCATTCAGCCCTGAGCTGGTAAGTACTGACTGGGGAAGATTTAATCCAAGCCGTTTGACTGTAGAGCCCATGTCTTCACTCTATCGCTCAGTGCCTCTTTTGGAGGGTGATGATGAAAATTCCATGGACTAAGGCAGGTGAAGGGTTTAGCACGGTATGTATCAAATAAGAGGTCTTTTTAAAAATGCCTCTTTGAACACTTAATAGCTGCCAATCACTGGTCTTGGCACTGAGTAAATAAATGAAGACAGACATAATCCCCAGCTCATGGAGGTAACATGTTAGTTGGGAGGGGCACACAACAAGCACGATAAATAAATAAGTACTCTGCTAGATTATGACAAAGTTCTATGGGGAAAAATAAAAGCATGGAAGGTGATGGGAAGTGTCCAGGTAGGTCGTGATTTTAGATAACGGAAAGCCTAACCAAGCAGGTGTTAGTTGGCTAAAGACTGGAAGGGGTGAGCCATGCAGATGTCCGGGCGGAAGCATTCCAGGAGTGCAGGGCAAGGATAAGAGCTCAGCAGTGGGCACAGACATCCAAGTTCCAGGAGCTGAAGGAAGCCAGCCAGGCTGGAGACAGTGAGCAAGCTAGGACAGCAGCCAAGTTGAGGGCAGGCATTAATGGGAAGGTAGCATGTGCAGACCATGCTGCGCTTCTTAGGCCATTTCACATCGACTTGGGTTTTTACTCAGAGTGAGGTCCCATTAGAGGGTTTGACAGGAGGGGTGCCCTGATCTGACTTGGGTTTTAGCATCTCACTGACTGCAATGGTAAGAGTAGAAGAATTTTCATAAGCGTGGAAGTAAGGAGACTGGCTTGGAAGCCACTGCAAAAATCCAGCTTAGAGATGGTGGTGGCTTAGGTCAGGGTGAGAGCTGTAGAGGTGGTAAGAGGGACCAGATATAAGCTGCTGTTAATCCTTTCTAAATTGGTGTTTGGCCACAATTACAATGAATCAGTTGTTAAGCTGAGATGCAGAGTCACATAGGGCTGCATGAAGTATTAAACAGTATGTTAGAGTGTTTTTCTCTCTGAAATTTATTAAGCTCCCACTCTAAGAAAGGCATTATGCCAGGCACTGCAGATGAAAGAGATGAGGGTGACTATCCCCGCTCCTCTGAGAGCTTAACTCTAGTAAAATGACAATATACCACAGCTACATGTGGAGGCAGAATGTGGCCGTATGCATTCTTCCAATGAATATCTGCTAGATGCGGTTTTAGGTGCTGAAGATCAATAGATAGGATGTAGATAGAAGACACAAAAATCCCTGCTCTCATGGAGTTTATATTCTAGGAGAGCGAGACAAAAAACGAGCAAGAGAAATATATAAATTATATAGCATGTTAAAAGGTAACGATGAAGGACTTCATAAAGGTCAAACCCATGCCTGCACAACACTGTAATAGGGAAAAATTAGGAACATTGTAACATCCATGTGAAAGGAACTGGCTTAATAATGTGGTATGTCCAGTCTATAAACTAGTAGACAATAGTTATAAGATACATAAGTAGATATAGTGAACCAATGAGACTAGCTGCACTTCAAGATATATTACTGAATCAAAAGAGCGATATGATGAACAAAACACAAAGTGTAATTTTTAATATACACACACACATATACCACCATGTGCACATATATGTATAAGAAGTCACAATACATTTTGGAAAGACACGGATGAAGGGATCAAAAAAGCTTCCCACATGCTTCACATCATTTGCTCCCAGGCCTCCAACTCCTCCCTTCTCAACTGTGGGTCAGTCTGCAGGTCATTCTCCAGAGCTGTGTGGCAGTGTGGCCACTGCAAGATACACTGTGTCGTCCTCTGTGTGATAAGCCCCACCTTCATGACAGCTCTGACAGTGACATACTTTGATCTGTCTCTGGGAAAGCTGAGACCCTTAGAGTGGACAGGTCAGTCCTGGGCAAAAAAAAAAATCTCTTCTGTTTCTTTCCTCTCTCCCAGGATCTTCCTGGGGGTGTGGAGGTGACTGGAGCCTCATTCTGGCCTCTTTCTCTCCCACCTTTGTCACCATCTTCTGGCCCAGTGCCTCACTCCACTCAGCCTTCCCAAGCTCAGTAAACATGATAAGCCACTCCTGCCAACATGCTAGCAGATAAGGTTTGTGTTTACAGACTCTCCCATCCCCCTGACGTGTGAGTTTTATTTTAGAAAGGGGTTTAGGAGACACAGGCATTGCATGAGATTTTATATGAGAAAATTAGTATTAACCATAAACCATGGTACATAAACTCAGTTATGAAAATGATTAATATTAACTCTCCCGGACTTCCTTGGTGGCACAGTGGTTAAGAATCTGCCTGCCAATGCAGGGGACACAGGTTCGATCCCTGGTCTGGGAAGATCTCACATGCCGCGGAGCAACTAAGCCCACGTGCCCTGACTACTGAGCCTGCACTCTAGAGCCTGCGAGCCACAACTACTGAGCCCGTGCGTCACAACTACTGAAGCCCGCGTGCCTAGAGCCCATGCTCTGCAACAAGAGAAGCCACTGCAATGAGAAGCCTGCGTGCAGCAATGAACACCCAACACAGACAAAAACGAATAAATAAATAAATAAATAAATTTATAAAACAAAACAAAAAACTCTCCCACCTTTCCCACTGTACACAGATTAAATGTTATTGTTATTATTAACCTTCTCACCTCCTCCACAGTAGACAGATTGGGAAATGATATTAATAAATCTCCCCATCCCCCAGCCCTGCTTTTTCTGTCACTGGGAAGATATTTGCATGAACTGCGCTGGGCTTAAAAGGCCAAGGATTTTTAATCTTCCCTGGTCCTAGTACTGCCTAGCATTCTTTCTCCTTTTTTTCCTTTTTTTTTTTTTTACAAGTTTATAAATTTACGAAGTGCTCGAACATGCTTTATCTTATTTAACATTCACAATGAGACTCTGAGACATACTATGATCCCCACTTTACGGATGACAAAACTGGCCCTCAAAAGCATGAAGTCACTTACCCAAGTTGTTACAAAGCTGGGATATAACCTAACTTGTCTTCTTCCAAGCACTGTGTTCATGTAACACAACCCAAGCTTGGCCAAACAGACTATTTGTCCTACAGCCTCACCCGGAAGAGGGGAGTGTTTTTCCCTCTTTCTGCTCAAGGACACAGGAGGTGCTGTTGATTATTGGGATGCAGAGGAAGGAGCACTGGAACTACAGTGGAGGTGGCCAGGCTTGTGACTGTCCACAGCTGTGTGAGGGGACACTGAGTGGGAGCCTATGTGCTGCACCTGTGCCTCTTGAGTCTGCACGTCCTTGAGTTTGCACATTCTTGAGTCTTCACTCCTGTGTTTCCCTATGCATGCAACTGTTTCTGTGTCCTTCTAAGTCATCAAATAGAATGCCCCTTCCTGCCTCAGGACCTTTACACATCCCACTCCCTCTGCAGGGTCTTCTTTTCCTTCAGAGTCTAATGATCTCAGCTCAAATGTAACTGACTCAGGGAAGTTGTTGTAGGTTGAATTGTGCTCCCTGATAAAGACATGGTCAAGTCCAAACACCCGGTACCATGAATGTGACATTATTTAGGAAACAGGGTCATTTCAGATGTAATCACGTTAAGACGAGGTCATACTGGATTAGGGCCCTAATCCAAGGACTGGTGTCCTTTTAAGAAAAGGAAAAATTTACACACAAATGCACAAACACAAAGGAGAGAAGGCCTGGACAATGGAAGCTGAGATTGGTGTGACACATCTACAAGCTAAGGAACACCAGGGATTGGCAGCAACCACCAGAAGCTAGGAGAGGAGGCATGAAGAGGTCTCCTCAGAGCCTCCAGAAAGAGCCAACTCTACTAATAACCGGATTTCAGATTTCTGGCCTCCAGAACTATAAGACGATACATTTCTGTCATTTTGCCACCGAGTTTGTGGTCATCACGTTAGCCCTAGGAAACTACAAAAGTCATCCAGCTTTTCCAGAATAGGCCAGGTTCATCTAGTGCATGTTTTCATAGCATCAGCTACTTTTTTCTAAATAGCATTGTATCACAGCTTCTTGTGGTTATATATTTGCTTTTTTTTTTTGATCAATATTTATCCCCCCACTAAAATGGAAGCCCTATGAAAATGGATAGTGTTGGGTTTTGATAGCTATAATGAGGTAAAGAGAAAAACCCCAACAGTGACTAGCATAAAAACAGCACGGTATGCAATGAACATTTTTAAATGAAAGAAAGAGTAAATGAATGAATAGATTGATGATTGGCAAGAAGAGAGAATGGCACTTGTAATTTTGGCCTGGGAGTATGGGAAAAGCATCTGAAACCAAAACAAAGATCTCTGTTTCTCTCTCAAATTCTGTGTCTCTTATCTCTCCCTCAATCTCTGTCTCTCTGATTTCTTGCTTTTGTCAAGTTAGATTAGAACATTTGTCTTTTCAAAAGTCTGTGGGGACTGATAAGATTGACAAAACAGTTCATGGTAACAGGGAAAACTGTCAGCACCAATGCTGATGATAAATACTGTAAAACTGTGAGAAAATGAAAACAAATGATTTCTTTCTGTAAGTTAGAGAAAGTGGATTTTTTTCACTGTCTTATCAAACAGTACAATGATAATTATTTGTACCATCAATTTTGTATACAACTAAAAATGGTAATTTTTATTTAATGAAAACAGCAGAAGTCATATATATATTTTTCCTATCTTTATGTTAGCTATTTACAAACATCATCACATACTCATATATCTTAAAAAGTATAGGAAAATGATGTTGTATAATGGTTAAGGGCAAGAGCTCTGGAATCAGACCCCAGGCTTAAAGATCAGCCCTAACCACTTAGGGTGTGACCTGGGACACATTACTTAACTCCTCTCTGCCCAGCTTTTAATTTCTGTCTCATAGGGTTGTTGTATGGATGAAATAAGCTAATACATGCAAATACATACAAGAGTAATTGGCACTTAGTAAAACTCAATACATTTTAGCATTATTATTACTATTAGACATCTGACAGTTGATGAGACCATGGTAAGTAGTCACTGAGATAATCTCACCTATTTATGCCATAAGTTACAAATTACAAATCATTTTCCGTGTTCATCTTCCAGAATTAAAAAGCAATGAACAGGGCTTCCCTGGTGGCACAGTGGTTAAGAATCCGCCTGCCAATGCAGGGGACACGGGTTCGAGCCCTGGTCCGGGAAGATCCCACATGCTGCGGCGCAACTAAGCCCGTGTGCCACAACTACTGAGCCTGCGCTCTAGAGTCCATGAGCTACAACTACCGAGCCCGCAGGCCGCAACTACTGAAGCCCGCGTGCCTAGAGCCTGTGCTCCGCAGCAAGAGAAGCCAGCGCAATGAGAAGCCCATGCACTGCAAGGAAGAGTAGCCCCCGCTCGCTGCAACTAGAGAAAGCCCGTGTGCAGCAACAAAAACTCAATGCAGCCAAAAATAATAAAATAAATAAATAAAAAAAAAAAAAAAGCAATGAACAAAATAGACTCGTGGATGATGCATGGGGTTAGGGATGACAAAGAGATTTTGCAAACACATTTCTTTGTAATAAGAAGTACTGAAAGCTTAATTAATCTTTTATTTCTGGCAAGGTGGTAGGGGGAGTAAAATGTCAAAAAATGGAATTAAAAATTAAGATACCCTATTTCCATTCTTTTGAAGCAACTAATTTATTTTTATGGTAATTTTTAAGTTCAAATTTTTGCACTTTATAGTCTTAGTCCTGTCAAGTCAAAATTTCAAAGGATTGTTAAAAACTCAGGTTAACAGAACGATTTAAATGGTTTAAAGACTCAGAATTATAATTAATTTGGGGGTTGAACTTCTGATCACACAAATCAGATTTCAGTAGAAAATCAAATCCATTAAGCATATCTGTGGTGTTCGCTCCTTCTCAAATAAATACTTACTTCTAACAACATTTCCATTAACTGGTTTATTAAAGAATTTTATGGCAAATTAATTAATATATTTAAACTGATGATCAGAATAGCCACACTGGAACTTAGCTCTTCTCTTCGTGTCAAAGAAGAACACTCTCATTCCATCTTAGATTTAATGGAGTTGTCTGCTGACAGTTGTTACCACTTATACTGGAAAAATACTGAGGTTTAAAAAATTCCTTTAGGGCTTCCCTGGTGGCGCAGTGGTTGAGAGTCCGCTTGCGATGCGGGGGACGCGGGTTCGTGCCCTGGTCCAGGAAGATCCCACATGCCGTGGAGCGGCTGGGCCCGTGAGCCATGGCCGCTGAGCCTGCGCGTCCGGAGCCTGTGCTCCGCAACGGGAGAGGCCACAACAGTGAGAGGCCCGCGTACCGCAAAAAAAAAAAAAAAAAAAAAAAAACTCCTTTAGTGGTCTATTTTGGCTAGAGAAGATAAAGTTCATTTGAGAGGGATGCCAGCAGCTTGTTATCTTTTAGGGTGTTTCCTGTCTTGCCTTCGTGGCTAATTTTGGGATCACATTTCGATTATGGGCAGCTAAAATAGAAACAGGACTCCTCAGCGGGCTGTCTACATCACAAGTAGTCATTACCCCACGCCAGAACTTCCTGAGAGATGGAGAGGCCATGCAGGAAAATGAGCCACCCCAACAAGATTCCGACAGATCCTATCATTGTCTGGAAAATGGATAGGCTATGCTTGTCAAAGCCACTGTTTTTCATTCTCTCCCACCCCCTCTTTGCGGCTGGTGATTTCCATCTGCAGCTTTTGCAGTCTGGTGTGTAATTTGGCCTCTCCTGACTCCCTGGATGTGCCTTCATGTTACATCTTCTTTTGAGACTGCATCTTTCTCAAAGTTTTCTTATCTCTTAGTATTGGTCAGATTCATTCTTCTTTGTTGTTGAGGGTCAGAGTTCAACTTTGAAAAAAATACAGTAAAGATGGAAACAAAATGAAAGAAAATAAAACATAGAGAACTAAACTGTTTTGACAGGAATAGAAGTTAAGTTTTGTGTCCTCTTGGCCTTTTGACAAAAGTAATGCATATATATGTGGCTCAGAGCTTATCAAATTGTGACAGATGTTGTGTTTGTTTAAGGTTCTACAATGGAGGCCGAGTAACTTGAAGGCATAGAATAAAATAGAAGTACATGCAAGTAAGCCAATTTGTTTTACTGTATGACCATTCCTAGATACAGGACCAGAAGGATTTTCTCGCCTTTCTCAAATTTAGACTGAGGATGAGTATTCATGATCAAATTAGAATCATACCAAACTGAAGACATAAATATTAACACCCAGAGCTTTTTTAAATTAAAGTATAGTTGATTTACAAAATTATATTAGTTTCAGGTGTACAACACAGTGATTCAATATTTTTACAGATTATACTTCATTTAAAGTTATTATAAAATAATGGCTAATATACAATATATTATTTATGTTATACATAGTAGTTTATACCTCGTAAACCCCTACCCCTATTTTGCCCCTCCCCCCTGCCTCTCTCTACTAGTAACCACTAGTTTTTCTCTTTATCTGTAACTCTGTTTCTATTTTGTAAATAAATTCATTTCTATTATTTTTTAGATTCCACATATAAGTGATATCGTATGATAGTTATCTTTCTCTGGCTTACTTCACTTAGTATGATAATCTCTAGGTCCATCCACGTTGCTGCAAATGGCATTGTTTCACTCTTTTTTACAGCTGTGTAGTATTCCATTGTGTATTTATACATATACATATATGGGTGTGTGTGTGTGTGTGTGTGTGTATATATATATCACATCTTTTTTATCCATTCATCTGTTGATGGACACTTAGTTTATTTCCATATCTTGACTATTGTAAATAATGCTGCTATGAACATTGGGGTGCATGTATCTTTTCAAATTATAGTTTTGCCTGGGTATATGCCCAGGAGTGGGATTGCAGGATCATAGGGTAACTCTATTTTTAGTTTTTTAAGGAATCTCCATACTGTTCTCCATAGTGGCTGCACCAATTTACATTCCCACCAACAGTGTAGGAGGGTTCCCTTTTTTCCACATCAGCACTCAGGACTCTTATGGAGTAATTTTTGTACTAAATTTGGCAGTTTATAGATAGCTACCAATCCAGTTAAATTAATGGCTCTTTAACACCAGCTTAAACAAAGAAAAGCCTCTATATTGGTTGAGAGGATAAAAGAGAAAAGCGAACTGGCACCAACTGCCAGGTTTCCTTCCACACCCGTGGAAATGAGCAGAACCCTGCAGGGCCCCCTCCAAGTACAAAACAGAGCAGTTAATGATTAGGACAATCGAGTCACAGACTCAGTGTCTGCTGCACACTCCTGAGTTGTTTTACAGATACTGTAACTGCCACCAGAGGCAAAAGCTAACTGCATGATGACCAGACTATAGCTATGACATAAGCTGCTTCGTCTTCAGAGCAGTACTGAATCTATGGCTAGCACTATACCAAGAACTGGCCTCAAGAGAATGGGATTAACATTATTGTTCACAATAATCTATATCTTTGTGGGCATCAAAATAATTGTAGCTGGCTCTACCCGTATATGTAAGTGGGCAATTAAAATTGTCAGCAAAGAGATGTGACAGACCCATGTCAACATCTTCCACTCTGAGAATATGGCACCCTATGTCAGCATGAAGAAGTTACAGAAGACAGATGTTTGGCCATAATCCCATAGAAATGGAATGATGTTCTGACAAGTGGGGATTTGTTAGCAGCTCTTTGCAGGAAACCGCCTTCAGCAGGAAGCCTCTTTCCCTGTCACTTTAGCAAAGCTATATTGTAACTTTTAACCAGGCACCCCGGTACTCTACTCATCTCTGGCTCAAGCCCATCTTTAAAATCTTTTAATCACACAATACATTGCCTAACTTGTCGGTTCTTTCCATAGATTGAAGAACTAGAAATGAAGAATAAGTAATTAACAGATGACCAGATCTCTTCCTTAGCTTCCCCTTCAGTAATCTCCTGAACAAACTGTGTGAGCAAGATAACATCTACAGGAAGATCATGAGGAGAGGACAAGCCTGCACACAAGCCTGCACTCAGCGGGGGATGGCAACAACTCTGACCCCCTATCTCAGTGATTAACTGAGATTACTTCCCTGTTTCCTTTTAAAAGTTTCATGGCTGAGCAGAATCTTCAGAGGGGGTTTTTGGGGGACACTGATTCCACCATCTCCCCAGACTACCGGCATTCCGATGAAAGTTTCCTTTCTACCGACATTTGTAAGTACGTAGTTGATTTTGTAAGTGGCGAGCAGTGGGATCCCCATTCGATAACACTCCACAGGGTAGAAGACTCTCAAGGATGCAGGCTTTTTTTCCTTAGATTTGAGGCAGGTGAAATTTATGATGGCTTCTCTTAGTCTGCAGTTTGGCTACACAGGTTCCTGTATTTCTTTAGAGAGAGCTAGATGCACTGGATTCCTTCTTATGGCATTATCTAATGGAAACAGCACTTTCCAACTGCAGCAGCCCTAGCCTGTGCCCAGACATGTATGCGCCTCCCTAGCTTCTGACCTGCAAAGCAAGGCTTGTTTCTTTCTTCTCCTACGTTACAGAAGTGGAGGGTCTATCTTTGTGGGGGCAGGGGGAGTGGAAGGGGAAGGGGAGAGAGAGAGTGAGAGAGAGAGAAAGCTCAGGGACTTTTTCTTCATTTATACTCATTTAATGCATACTGATTTATAGGAATTGAGGACTTACTTGACTTAGACATAAATTATATAAAATCAAAACATTTTTTCTGAAAAAGTTATGCAGAATAATACATAGTTCTATTATATTATATATTTTAAAGCCACAATGGATCCAGTATCTAAAATCTGAATATAATATTATGCTAATTTGCTTCCATTTTAAAGGAGAGACAAAAACAAAACAAGATTCTATGGAGATCTTCCCAATATACAGACTGCTACCTGTCTTAATTTTTCTTTTCCCAACAAAGGTTAGGTAATTACAAAAAGGATGTTAAGACAAATCCCTATGGAGGATGGACAAAATTTAGTAAGCAGATGATGAATGCCAGCCATGCTTAAGACTTTTTTCTATATGAAATGAGGGTTATTGAGACTGACACGTTACACAGCTTCAGGGCATGTCACTCGTGTATGCTCCCTAGTGCTCTGCAAAGTGGTGATATAAAAATATATATAATATGGTCTTTCATTGGTGCACTGTGGTCCCCAGAATAATGACATTTCAGCATTAAAAGCTCTTTGCTATCTGGCCCAAACTTCATTTATCACAATCTGTGTAATCTAAGATTTGGCTGTAAAGGATCTATTCGCTACCCACCTTTTGCTGTAATTAACCTATACTCTTCTACCCCTCCTGCCTTTGCTCATGCTGTGACCCCCATCTAATAGAGCAGAGAGTATATACACACCCAAGTATTACATAGGGTATGAAAAACACTAAGGCACACCAAGTTTGTGCTCTTGGTGAAGGAAACTGAAAGAAAATAGAGCTGGAAAGGTAATTTAGGCCAGTTAAAGGCCTTATTTAGTAGGTCACAGGGTTTGCTAATGGTTTGAATAGGTGCATGATAGGAGCAGAGTTGTATATCAGTAAGACAAATGGATTTGGTAAGAAAAGTATTGCAATTGTTAAACAAGACAGAATCAGGATCTAGCCACATTGGATATGGATAAGGATAGATGTAGTGACATTTCCAGGGTAAGAAAAGATAATTGACAGACACATTCTGGGAAGTTGTCTACAGTGGTAAAAAAACAATTAGAGAAGGAGTCTTTTAAGAATAAAACCATGACTAAAGAGAGTGGGTAGAAAGACAAGTGAGGTGGGAATAGGGCTGAGGGGCTTGGGTAATAAAGAGGAATTAAGGAGAATTTCATTTCCATGCATACAGTGAACTAGTTTTCTTGAACATTTTACCCACTTAAAAATTACCTAAAATTTATAGATTAACAACAATAGCAGCATCCAGTAACATAATAAAAATAGGATGCCAGAAATGTAAACAAATACCACAGATGGCTTTATCCTAGGAACATCTGCCAAAATGTGATGACTCTTGAGCACTGGGGACAGGAAATAAACCCTAGTGTTTGCCACGAGTAAGGCCTTACTTTTTATGAAGGAGCCTGTGTAAGACTTCCAAAGAGAACTAAAAATCAACCTGCTCTACCAGAAGAACACTAAGACAAAATGCCTATTTCAAACTTGCTGATGTGTGAAGAAGGGAGAAAACAATTTCATGAGACGGAACCACAAGTCATCCTTCATGGGGATGTGTGGCCTGAACGAATACTACCTGTTTGTAACTACTTGTGTTAGGTAAAAACACGTTGGTTGAAAAACCAGTGCTCTAAGTGAGCAGAGAGAAGCAAACTCGAAACCACTTTGTGAAACATACCTTTAACATAGACCTCAAAGAATTACCCCAAATAATGTTCCAAGGTAGAAAGTTTACTGAGGAGGAGCAGACAACAAAATCAGACTAACAAAGATTCAAGTACTGAAATTATCAGGCATACTACATAAATTATGTATGTTAAAAATACTTTAAAATAAAATAAGGGATTAAAAATATAAGTGCTAGTTATAAATATAGAAAAATTTTTATAAAATAATGAAAATAACCATATAAATATGATTTATAAAATAACCAAAATTGAATTTTTATAAATAAAAATAACTCAAACCTTTAGGTAGAAAACAATATAGTTAAAAATTAAATTGGTGGTGAACATCAGGTTAAATACAGATGAAGAAATATTGAGTGAATTGGAAGACAGAGCTGAAGAAAGTTTTCAATAGCATGAACAAAAAGACAGAGATTAACAAAAAACATATACAAGGGCTTCCCTGGTGGCGCAGTGGTTAAGAATCCGCCTGCCAAGGCAGGGGACATGGGTTCGAGCCCTGGTCCGGGAGGATCCCACATGCCACGGAGCGGCTAAGCCCGTGCGCCACAACTACTGAAGACCTTGCGTGTAGAGCCCGTGCTCCCCAACAAGAGAAGCCACCGCAATGAGAAGCCCGCGCACTGCAACGAAGAGTAGCCCCCGCTCACCGCAACTAGAGAAAGCCCGCGTGTAGCAACAAAGACCCAACACAGCCAAAAATAAATAAATAAGTAAAATAAAAAAAAG
This sequence comes from Phocoena sinus, assembly GCF_008692025.1. Classification (NCBI taxonomy): domain Eukaryota; kingdom Metazoa; phylum Chordata; class Mammalia; order Artiodactyla; family Phocoenidae; genus Phocoena; species Phocoena sinus. The sequence goes on along the minus strand of NC_045765.1, from coordinate 47,959,908 downwards.
AGAGAAGTCAACTTTAAAAAAAAAAAAAAAAATATACAAGAGGTTAAGACAAATGGAAACCAGAATAAGAAAGTCTAATATGTATCTCATGATATCTCCAGGAGGAGAAAGTAGGCAAACCTGGGGAGAAGTAACATTTGAAGAGGTGATGGCAGCTTTAGAATTTAGCCAGTGTCTTGTGAGGGAAATTCAGCTATGTGTTTGTGTTTCCTCACTGTGTCACTGCTAAAAGCTCTGATCAGGACCAAGCCCAGGGTCTTAGCCTGTAGCCAAAACCAAGAATTAGCAACTCTCCAAGGGAAGACAGCAACTGCAGATCTTCAGAACACCTCCGAAAGTTTCTCACCTCTGTGGAATTTTAGTCCCTCTAGTCTTCCTTGCTTCTGCAGCTCTCTAATGCCTTTAAAGTGTTACTTGTGTAACATGTTTGGCTTTTCTTGTTATTTTCAGTGGGAGTATGAACCTGTCATGAATTACTTCATTCTAGCAGGAAGGAAAATTTAGGGAGGCTTCTTTGATATTTAAGCATATTCAACTGGTTAGAGCATTTATGAAGGGCCCATTGTGGCTAAAGTGTTAGAGGAAAAAGTTGATAGCTGGGAGTGAGAATATGTAAAGCCTTGTAGGCTATAGTAAGGATTCAGTTTTACAAGAACAAAATATGGAAGGAACAAAATGTGGTAAGGACCAATGTAATGAATGAAAAAATCTCTAAGGATAGGGACAAGATATAAAGAAGGAATATGATTCTGGGTGGAGGGAGAGGGTATCCTGGGATTAGATTGAAGAAGAAAGCTTGGATCCAAAGACAGAGGAATAAGTTAATTCATTTTGCCATCAGACACTGGTTTGTGGTTGAGTGGTAAAGGCAGAGTATTTTAAAGATAAAGAGAATGCTAATTCTTTATCCTCATCCTCATAATTAGTGCAAGAAAGATTATAAGCAGTCTACTGGAAAAGTAAGGAGAGAATCTTCTCGTTAGCAAAAGTTAGGCTTCAATGATTCTAAAACCTACTGCTCACTCATTTTGCTTGCTCATCATCTCTGCATTCTTCTGGTAATTCCTTCAGGGAAACTCCTTCAGGGAAACATCCCTCTTCCATTCCCAGTTCATATGATTTCAGTAGAGTCAACTGCTTTCCCCCTCTACCTCTCTCCTACTTGCCTGCCAAAAGGTTGGTACATGATCCAGAACTGACCACAGCAACTGATTCTAGGATGAACACAATTTTGTGATTCTAGGATGAACACAATTTTGTGTAGCAAAGCTCAATTCCAGGACTTTCGATGGAATTATTTTGCTTGAATTGATGGAATGTTTGTCTGGATCAGGTAGTGGCTACCTTGCCAACACAAGAGTTAACACAGAGAGTGCAGTAGAACTCAAGAGGGAGGAAGACTGAGAGTCAGCAAGACAGAACACTGAGAGAGAAAATAGCACTAACATGTCTGAATATATCTCTCTCTCCAGACTCTCCATTTACATGACATAATAAATTATCTTTACTGCTTACATCACTTTGAGTTGTGTTTCTGTTGCTTGCAAAAGAATAACTTCTGACAAATGCATTTGGCAAAATTTGAAATGGATGGAATTTACTTGCAGTAAAATAGAAGCTTCATGAGGCATAAAAAAGCCAATCCTAGAATTTCAAAGTAGTATAAAACCCCAGAGATAAAGATGATACCCAGGGAAATGTTTTGACTTGCTCTAAGTTCTGTAGTCAGTTCATGATAGATCTACTACTAAAATCCAGGTCTCCCATATTTTCTTCTCTTAAAAAGAGATGGAGTTGTACTTACCCTTTCTCTCCTTGCCTCCCCCTACTTGGGCTTTTGGTGCTAGAGAGGACAAGAGGAAGAGTCTCCAACATTAGAGGTGGAACAAAGTAAGAGGAAAGGCAAGCAGGGAGGAGGGATTTACTCTTTCTGGGGACTAAATTATCCATTAATAATCAATCAGCTTCTCCATGGAAAATCAACTGGATTCTCTGTGATAACTAACATGGTCATTTCTCAATAGAGAAGCCTGGCTGAGATTTTCCTTCCTTAACTTCTAAACATCTTTGGCTTTCAATAATCATTTGTATTAATACTTGATACTGCTGACAATCCTGACTTTGAAGAAAGGCTCTGGGGTGGAGTTAAGAAGCTCCTCTGAAGAAACAGCCCTGCAGTGTGACAGTGTGTGCAGGCAGTCAGAGGCCTGCTGGAGCTGTGTTTGTTCACTTCTCCGAAAAATGCAGCATTTATTGGATAGAACCAGAGAGAGAAAACAGCACTAACAACACAGCAGAGTGCGAATAGCAAGGTACAGGCCAACAACCTAACACACGCAAATCAGCTGGGATAATTTTATCTCATCATCTGCTACACCCAAGATGCGTGAATGGAAATCTCTTTGAAATCTGCTCATTGGTGCTGTAAGAGAGAATATGCTTTGCCCTAAAGGATAATTGTCCTCTGATTTCTTGATTATTTGGAATTTCTTTTGCATCAGTTAAGCCCATTGTGAATGTACAGAAAAACGTGTCTTGTTCAAGCTGTGTTTGAACCTCAGAGCGCTTTATGTGAGTTCACTAAAAGATGTCACTTTATGTGACGTCTTTTCTGCACCTTAAGCAGTGGATTACTGGAGATAGAAGGGAATTCAAAGACTACTTAACTCAGAGACAGTAAATGGTCACCTGGCAAGTAAAGAATATGTTTGAGGAACTGCGTGACATTGGCAAAACCCTCTTCACTTTGGGCCTCAACTCTCAGATCTGCAAAGTGAGGGTGTTGGACTAAGGGAAACCTACAGTCAATTCCAGGGCAGAAATGCTCTGACTCTAACCTCAGGATAAAGTGTGTGGTTGGGAGGTTGGTCATTCAGTTTGACACAAGACATCGAAAGAGAGCAAAAGTTCAACCTTATGTGTGATGAAGGACTTGCAATTTAAAATTCCACTTTTTACCTATCAGAAGAAAACTTTTTTTTTTTTTTTGCAGTACACAGGCCTCTCACTGCTGTGGCCTTTCCCGTTGCGGAGCACAGGCTCCGGACGCACAGGCTCAGCGGCCATGGCTCACGGGCCCAGCCGCTCCGCGGCATGTGGGATCTTCCTGGACCGGGCCACGAACCCGTGTCTTCTGCATCGGCAGGCGGACTCTCAACCACTGCGCCACCAGGGAAGCCCAAGAAAACATTTTTTTAAATGCACTGTTTGGGCATGAATGCGGGGAAACACTTTTATATTGCAGTGGGGGTGTAAACCAGCACCTTTCTGCAGAGCAACATGACAACATATTTAATAACTGAAAGTGCATATACACCACTTGATTTAGACATTCTATTTCTAGGAATTTATGCTATACATATACTTACACGTGTGAAATTACCTTTGTATAAGGATAGTCATTATAGCATTGTTTGTAATAGAAGCAAAACAGTAGCAACAACCTAAATATCAATGAGAAAAATTCTACCATGAAATATCATGCAGCTTTTACAAATAAAAGGTAGCCCTGGCCGAAAAAATCTTAAAATACGTTAATAAGGAAAGACTTGCAAAAGTGAATTACCTTAGCTAACTGATTTAAAGAAAAGCTCAAAAGTGATGCTAGCTCTTTTTTATCTTCCTTAAGACTTGAGTATCCAGAATGGGTCTAAGGCCAGCAAATACATTCCAATAAAGAACTGACCAGCAACTCTTTTCAGTCAGCACTGGCAAGGATGGGATCTTGGAACTTTGGCTGAGGTATCCATTCATGGTATCTTCCCTTGCCTTATTCCTCTTCTTACAGTTGGTCTCTTACCAATGATGCTTGTGTGTTACTATTTTCTATCAGAAATACTCACAAACTCGGGACTTCCCTGGTGGTGTGGTAGTTGAGAATCCGCTCGCCAATGCAGGGGACACGGGTTCAAGCCCTGGTCCAGGAAGATCCCACATGCCCCGGAGCATCTAAGCCCATGCACCACAACTACTGAGCCAGTGCTCTAGAGCCTGCAAGCCACAACTATTGAGCCCGCATGCCACAACTACTGAGCCCGTGTGCCACAACTACTGAAACCTGTGTGCCTAGAGCTTGTGCTCCGCAACAAGAGAAGCCACCTCAATGAGAAGCCCATGCACGTCAATGAAGAGTAGCCCCCCACTCTCCTCAACTAGAGAAAGCCCGCATGCAGCAATGAAGACCCAAAGCAGCCAAAAATATATTAATTAATTTTAAAAAATAATTGAAAAATAAAAAAAATACAAACTTTTTCTTAACACATTATAGTCACCTGATAAAATGAACACCTCTTAAATTACAATATTGAGTACCTACAATGTGCCACACAGTATGTCTAGAAATTTATATAGATCTTGCCATTTATCAAAAAAACTATGATCTACCTAAATATTATCTCCATTTGTCAGATGAGAAAACTTAGCGTCCAAGTGGTTTAATAATTTACTCAGAGAATGACAGCTAGTGAGGGGTTGAAGTTAGTGCTTCATTCTTTCTGCTATGAAAGCTTAAGAGTGTTTACCTGTGCATTGTACTCCTAGGCCTTCTTTGAGGGCAACTGTATATTTTTCATACAGGAAGTTAAACAGTTTATACAAGGCATTGTGATTTAATTCGTATTAATCCTATGTCCCATGCACAATACTAAGTCCCTGGCAAGTACAGCCCAGCATTAGAAAGGCCAGAAAGGCCAGAAATGGACATGTGCTCTCAGTGATACTGGCTGCCCATGTTCCATGTATAATCAGTATTGTTAAATGCAGTGCCTCCCAAACATCAGGCATTTTCCTTCTTCCCTCACGATTTTCACTATATCTACACACCAACTATAATATTTTTTCTTTAAATCAATTCATTATTTTCCCTTAACGTCTATCGACTTTAGCCTCCATCCAAGTAAAACCAAAGTTGTGGTATGCTAGTAACATTTTCTAGTACACGCTACAATAAATACATTGCTACGGGGAAAAAGAAAACAGTCAGTGTCCCATCTAATGATACACTTTGGGAAATCCTGGATTAATGTAGATTGAGGCAGAGCAACAATGCCCCCCTATGCCCCGTGAGATTCTCTCACTCAGTTTTATGACGCTGTTGCTACCACAGTTCAGTTAGCATTGGTGCATCCTCCCTGGTGACATATCCCACTCCAAAATGGACAGATATATACATGTTTCATCATGCATTCTCCCTTAAATGTTTGACTCAGACTACTGATGTGGTATGTAACAGCGGGTTTGTGATACTGAATTTGTGATGAGTCAATGTTTGATATGTAAATCAGGTCACAAATAGTAAGTAAAGAGTCTTCTTTAGAAAAATGGAATTGTAACAAGATGTTGTTGGCAAGGAGCCATAATCTGAACCAAATGCTTCCACAGAACAGAACTTGGGCTGTTCTGATGTAGGCTACATTGACTAGTCTGAGGAAAGTCAGAAAAAAGCTTAAGCTGAGGATGATTTCTGAGCAAGGTTTCCTAAGACTGTAAGTCAGAGAGAAGGGAGTTTTAAATAGCTATTATATACATATCAACAAAGATTTCCTTAGAAGACATTCTTGGAAGTGTGTGATTATTGAGTCAAAAAGTATGAAAATATTTTTCACATTTAAATACACGTGGTGAAACGTGTATCTAGCATGTGGACCCTAGCCACAAACGAGGATTCAAGTGACAAAGGAAGAAGACTGTCAGCTTGAAAAGAATAAAACTAAAAATAAAATAAATAAGAAAAGGAATGTGGACCAAAGAAAGATTCACATTTCCCTCAACACTGGGTTTCAGACATTGATTCTCAAACCTTGAAGAGAATTAGTATCACCTGGGGTGGGGGGTTGGGAGGCAGTTGTTAAATATACCCAGTTAGGCTCCACCCCCTACAAATTCTGAATCCAGAGCTCTCGGGTGAGAATGGGGAATCTCATCTTCAGCAAGCTCCCAGGTGATTCTGATGCACCCACATTTCAAAACTCTGACTTAATTGACAGCTAGTCATAGGGGAGGTGGAACAAGCTGGAATTATGATTGTCGACACTTAGTTTAATTATGATTAGCTTAGTAATCAATCTGCAAAATAAATAGCTCTTAAAACTTATTATTTTTCATTCATAGTTTTAACTCCTGTTCCTTCCATTCTAATATGAACTCCCCCTTCCCTCACAATACAATGTTCCTGGAACTGAGATGCTTCTTACAATCGACATTTTTTTTTCATGAAAAGATGTTCACAAATCAGTGTTACATAATACAGTGAACTGTGTCTTAATCAAAGAAATACAACATTTGCAGTGACCTCAAAGGTCCATGCCAGGAGGCCATGTGTAATGTTGTGGATTCCTGGGTTTGAATCATGAGTACCCTGAAAGCAGTGTGAAGCTGAGGTGATTGGTGAGGGAACCCGGGTGATTGCCCAAGGTCCCAGGCAGCCCTGCTCCTTAGCAATGCAGTGACTCTCCTGAAGCAGTGAAGCCCATCAACACCTCAACAACAGCACATTTTGTTTCCTTGTGAGAATCAGCCCTCAAATACTGCCAATGGTTGGTATGGGTGATGGGTGTAGAAAGGCCTAAGAATGATCTTTTAATCTAAAAAGAGGTATTTTGAAAAACTTGAGGAGCTGAGCTGTGGTGGCAAATAAGACCTATCAAATGAACGATATAAATAGTTTAGATCCATGGAGTTATCCAATGTTTAAATGATATTTTAAGACTGTGTAATGAAAACTTAATTACATTAGGAGAGTTGAGACGATCTCACTTTTTTTCTGAGAATGTTAAGGATCTACATTACGAAACTGTAATATATACTTGCATGTATGTATTTGTGTATAAAAATACACACACAAGAGACAGAGAAAGGTAAATACTGTATGATCTTACTTATTTGTGGAATCTATAAAATCCAAACTGACAGAAACAGAGATCAGAATGGTGGTTGCCAGAGGTGGGGGTGGAGGATGGAGGGTGGGCAAAATGGGTGAAGTTGGTCAAAAGGTACAAACTTCCAGGTATAAGATATACAGCATGGTGACTATGGTTGACAAGACTGTATTGTATATTTGGAAGCTTCCAAGAGAATAGATCTTAAAAGTTCTTATCACAAGGGGAAAAAATTGTAGCTATGTGAGGTGATGGAATTTGACTAAACTTAACTGTGACAATCATTTTGCAATATATACACCTATCAAATCACATTGTTCACCTTAAACTTATACAATGTTACATGTCAATTACATCTCAGTAAAACTGGGAAAAAAATTTAAATTGTACACAGAAGAAAAAAAGAAAATATACATACAAACAACCCCCCAAATGTTTAGGTACACATCTATAATTATTTATATAAATACACATAGGCATATATATATATATATATATGCCTACAATTACACATATATAAATATTTCTATACATACGCACATGGATCTATATATGTATCTCTATATAAATATGTACATATATACTGATGTATATAGTATGCATTACAAGATATTTTAAAAATGCAATTAAATATTTTCTGTGGTCTATTGTAACTGAGCAAGTCACGTATTAATGACTTACTCCAAAGTCAATATAAAGTAAATTGGGGACTTCCCTGGTGGTCCAGTGGGTTAGACTCCGCACTCCCAGTGCAGGGGGCCCAGGTTTGATCCCTGGTTGGGGAACTAAATCCCGCATGGATGCTGCAACTAAGAGTCTGCATGCCACAACTAAGAAGTCCACATGCCACAAGGAAGATCCCACATGCTGCAACTAAGACACAGTGCAACCAAAATAAATAATAAATAAATATATATTTTTTTTAAATGGGAGGTGAAAATATTACTCTAGTCTTTCTTTTCTTGTTCTCCTGCTTGTACTTTTTTCTTAAGGTCACATCATACTCTGCTTTGTACTTCATTTATCACTGTGCCTGCCTCAGCTCTCCGTTGGACTACAAATTATCTAAAAGCAATGATACTCTACTAGTCTTCGAATCCTTCAGTGCCTAACACAGTGATCTGCATATAACAGAGGCTTAATAAAATCTGAAGGAGTACTAAATGAATAGATGAGTCAGGAAACACAAGCTCCATTCTGAGCTCTTTTATTAATTACCTTCTTAAACTTAAGCAAGTCATTTAATTTCCTTGGAATCCAATTTACTCACCCTTACAATTACAGAACTGGTTTAGTTAGCCTCCAAGGGATCTTGGAGATTTTTTTTGTTTCACATATTTTAAAAATTTCAAAAAATATTATAAGTGCTCCACAACACTATGGAGATTATATAGATTCTGCTGTGACACACAACTTTATCATTTCTTCCGTTAAATATATTAGCTATCAACAAAAGAAAATTCAAATAAAATATCTAAAACCAACAGGTATGCACTATATATACAGTGAAGTGTCAAGGAAAAGTAAAAAATACAATTTGTGTTCTTTTGTGAGTAGCTTATTTCACTTAAACATCAGAAATCCTAGAATCCAGCCTGAGTTTTGCCATTTACTAGCTGGGTGACCTTCAGAAACAAGTCAATTGAATTCTAAGGCTCCATTTCCTGGTCTGTAAAATAAAGATTATGATACTGGCTTTATCTCATTCTTAGGGTTGTTGTGAGGTCCGTTAAGATAATATATGTGAAAGCAGTTTATATAGTGCTGTACGAATGAAGGCTGTAATTTTATACCTCAGTACCAATGTTTTACTGGTATTCAGCTATATATTATTATGGCACAGTGAATTCAAAATGCACCAAGGCTCTGCTAAAAAGAAACATAAAAAAACTAAAATGATAGATGTGACAGGAAGCAGCTCTGAAAACTTAATTACATTATGCAAATGTAAGGTAATGTTATTATTTTATATCTTGATACAGGTTTCTGAATCAGTTACAGGGACACATTCCAAGTAGTAAACGACTAGGTAAAAAATTAATGTATTTGAACAGAGAGGAATAGAAATCTTTATACTATTTCTTAAAAAGTCTCAATTAGGCTCTTCAATCTTTCTGAAAATTATTCACTAATGTCGAAAAGATAACATGTTAAATGACAACATTCTGTGACAGTAGAGACATAAATGGATCTACCTTTAAAATAACTTTTTTTTCTTCTGCAACTTACTTTTTTATTGAAGTATAGTTAATTTACAATGTTGTGTTAATTTCTGCTGTGCAGCAGTGATTCAATTATACATATATATATATTCTTTTTCATATTCTTTTCCATTATGTTTTATCACAGGATATTGAATATAGTCGCCGTGTTATACAGTAGGACCTTGTTGTTTACCTATTCTATATATAATACTTTGCATCTGCTAATCCCAAACTCGGAATCCATCCCTCCCCTACTCCCTATCTGCCTTGGCAACCACAAGTCTGTTCTCTATGTCTGTGAGTCTGTTTGGTAGATAAATTCATGTGTCATATTTTAGATTTCACATATAAGTAATACATGGTATTTGTCATTCTCTTTCTGACTTACTTCACTTAGTATGATAATCTCTAAGTCCATCTATGTTGCTGTAAATGGCATTATTTCATTCTTTTTTATGGCTGAGTAGTATTCCATTGTATATATGTATCAATACCACATCTTCTTTATCCATTCATCTGTCAATGGACATTTAAGTTGTTTCCATGTCTTGGCTATTGAAAAATAACTTTTCTTATTTTGATTTTCAGAGGGACTTTGAGAACATGGGCTTGATGGCAAAACAGAATATGACTATTACTGCCAAGAAATAGATGTCTGTGCCTAATGCAAGGGGAACAAACACAGAGCCTGCAATTTCCTAGAGTCATAATGAGGTAGTTCCCAGTCCACAGAAGTAATGATAAAATGGTATATACTCTATTCATTTACTCATTTATTAGTTCACTCAACAATATTTATTTTGCTATGGGTACTGTGATTGGAAGTGGGGACTCAGTAGTGAATAAAAAGGATGGGGTTCTTTCCTTCCCAGACTTTTCAATCAGGCAGAGAAAACAAATGTTTAAAGAACATGGACCAGGGTAGTATGTCTCTAAGAAGGCAAAGAGCTTAAAGAGACAGATACTTATGGGAATTGGGGGCAACCTAATTTTATTAAGCTTCAGTTTCCTCATGGATAAAAATGGAACAATGTTATCACCAATGTCACGAGTATTTTGGAAGATTAAATGAAACAATTGGGTGTAAATCATAGTGTGCGATACATAGTAAATTCTTACTAAATGTTAGACTTTAAGGTGTCGATAAAGATATCTTTACCAGCTATACAACTCTGAACAGTTTGAACAGACTTTATTTATGCCATGTTAGAACATTCTACAAGGAACCTTACCTTATTCATAATTCAGATCTCTAAAATGTATGACATGTTGCACTTGGAACTTGGTTTTCTTTCTTTTTTCTTTTAGATGTATTGGATTAGCTTTTTTTTAAAAACATCTTTCTTGGAGTATAATTGCTTTACAATGGTGTGCTAGTTTCTGCTTTATAACAAAGTGAATCAGCTATACATATACATATATCCCCATAACTCCTCGCTCTTGCGTCTACCTCCCACCCTCCCTATCCCACCCCTCTAGGTGGTCACAAAGCACCGAGCTGATCTCCCTGTGCTATGCAGCTGCTTCCCAGTAGCTTTCTATTTTACATTTTGTAGTGTATATATGTCCATGCCACTCTCTCACTTCATCCCAGCTTACCTTTCCCCCCACCATGTCCTCAAGTTCATTTTCTACGTCTGCATCTTTATTCCTGTCCTGCCCCTAGGTTCTTCAGAACCTTTTCCTTTTTTTTAGATTCCATATATACATGTTAGCATACGGTGTTTCTTTTTCTCTTTCTGACTTACTTTACTCTGTATGACAGACTCTAGGTCCATCCACCTCACTATAAATAACTCAATTTTGTTTCTTTTCATGGCTGAGTAATATCCCATTGTATATATGTGCCACATCTTCTTTATCCATTATCTGTCAATGGACACTTAGGTTGGTTCCATGTCCTGGCTATTGTAAATAGTGCTGCAATGAACATTGTGGTAAATGACTCCTTTTGAATTATGGTTTCTCGGGGTATATGCCCAGTAGTGGGATTGCTGGGTCGTATGGTAGTTCTATTTTAAGTTTTTAAGGAACCTCCATACTGTTCTTCATAGTGGCTATAGTAATTTACATTCTCACCAACAGTACAAGAGTGTTCCTTTGCTGTGCAAAAGCTTTTAAGTTTCATTAGGTCTCATTTGTTTATTTTTATTTCCATTACTCTAGGAGGTGGGTCAAAAAGAATCTTGCTGTGATTTAAGTCATAGAGTGTTCTGCCTATGTTTTCCTCTAAGAGTTTGAGAGTGTCTGACCTTACATTTAGGTCTTTAATCCATTTTGAGTTTACTTTTGTGTATGGTGTTAGGGAGTGTTCTAATTTCATTCTTTTACATGTAGCTGTCAAGTTTCCCCAGCATGACTTATTGAAGAGGCTGTCTCTTCTCCATTGTATATTCTTGCATACTTTATCAAAGATAAGGTAACCATAGGTGCGTGGGCTTCTCTCTGGGTTTTCCATCCTGTTCCATTGATCAATATTTCTGTTTCTGTGCAACTACCATACTGTCTTGATTACTGTAGCTTTGTAGTATAGTCTGAAGTCCAGGAGCCTGATTCCTCCAGCTCCGATTTTTTCTCAGGATTGCTTTGGCTATTCGGGGTCTTTGGTGTTTCCATACAAATTGTGAAATTTTTTTTTCTAGTTCTCTGAAAAATGCCATTGGTAGTTTGACAGGGATTGCATTGAATCTGTAGATTGCTTTGGGTAGTACAGTCATTTCCACAATGTTGATTCTTCCAATCCAAGAACATGGTATATCTCTCCATCTGTTGGTATCATCTTTAATTCATTTCATCAGTGTCTTATAGTTTTCTGCATACAGGTCTTTTGTCTCCTTTCCTAGGTATTTTACTCTTTTTTTTTTTTTTTGTGGTACGTGGCCCCTCACTGTTGTGGCCTCTCCCGTTGCGGAGCACAGGCTCCGGACATGCAGGCCCAGCAGCCATGGCTCATGGGCACAGCCTCTCTGCGGCTTGTGGGATCTTCCCGGACCGGTGCACGAGCCCATGTCCCCTGCATCGGCAGGCGGACTGTCAACCACTGCGCCACCAGGGAAGTCCTATTCTTTTTATTGCAATGGTAAATGGGAGTGTTTCCTTAATTTCTCTTTCAGATTTTTCATCATTAGTGTATAGGAATGCAAGAGATTTCTGTGTATTAATTTTGTATCCTGCTACTTTACCAAATCCATTGATTAGCTCTAGCAGTTTTCTAGGAGCATCTTTAGGATTCTCTATGCAGAGTGTCATGTCATCTGCAAACAGTGACAGTTTTACTTCTTTTTTCCTGATTTGGATTCCTTTTATTTCTTTTTCTTCTCTGATTGCTGTGGCTAAAACTTCCAAAACTATGTTGGATACTAGTGGTGAGAGTGGGCAACCTTGTCTTGTTCCTGATCTTAGTGGAAATGGTTTCACTTCTTCACCATTAAGAATGATGTTGGCTGTGGGTTTGTCATATATGGCCTTTATTATGTTGAGGGAAGTTCCCTCTATGCCCACTTTCTGGAGAGTTTTTATCATAAATGGGTGTTGAATTTTGTCAAAAGCTTTTTCTGCATCTATTGAGATGATGATATGGTTTTTCTCCTTCAACTTGTTAATATGGTGTATCACATCAATTGATTTGCATATACTGAAGGATCCTTGCATTCCTGGGGTAAACCCCACTTGATCATGGTGTATGATCCTCTTAACATGTGGTTGGATTCTGTTTGATAGTATTTTGTTGAGGATTTTTGCATCTATGTTCATCAGTGATATTGGCCTGTAGTTTTCTTTCTTTGTGACATCTTTGTCTGGTTTTGGTATCAGGGTGATGGTGGTCTCGTAGAATGAGTTTGGGTGTGTTCCTCCCTCTGCTATATTTTGGAAGAGTTTGAGAAGTACAGGTGTTAGCTCTTCTCTAAATGTTTGATAGAATTCGCCTGTGAAGCCATCAGGTCCTGGGTTTTTGTTTGTTGAAGGATTTTTAATCACAGTTTCAGTTTCGGTGCTTGTGATTGGTCTGTTTATATTTTCTATTTCTTCCTGGTTCAGTCTTGGAAGGTTGTGCTTTTCTAGGAATTTGTCCATTTCTTCCAGTTTGTCCATTTTATTGGCATGTAGTTGCCTGTAGTAATCTCTCATGATCCTTTGTATTTCTGCAATGTCAGCTGTTACTTCTCCTCTTTCATTTCTAATTCTATTGATCCGAGTCTTCTCCCTTTTTTTCTTGATGAATCTGGCTAATGGTTTATCAATTTTGTTTATCTTCTCAAATAACCAGCTTTTAGTTTTATTGATCGTTGGTATTGTTTCCTCCATTTCTTTTTCATTTATTTCTGCTCTGATCTTTATGATTTCTTTCCTTCTGCTAACTTTGGGTTTTTTTTTAATTCTTCTTCTCTAATTGTTTTAGGTGTAAGGTTAGGTTGTTTGTTTGAGATTTTTCTTATTTCTTAAGGTAGCATTGTATTGCTATAAACTTCCTTCTTCAAATGGCTTTTGCTGTATCCCATTGGTTTTGGGTCATGGTGTTTCTAGGTATTTTTTGATTTCCTCTTTGATTTCTTCAGTGATGTCTTGGTTATTTAGTACTGTATTGTTTAAGCCTCCATGTGTTTGTATGTTTTACAGACTTTTTTTCCTGCAACTGATATCTAGTCTCATAGCACTGTGGTCAGAAAGATACTTGATATGATTTCAATTTTCTTAAATTTACCAAGGCTTGATTTGTGACCCAAGATATGATCTATCCTGGAGAATGTTCCATGAACACTTGAGAAGAAACTGTATTCTGTTGTTTTTGGTTGGAATGTCCTATAAATATCAATTAAGTCCATCTGGTTTAATGTATCATTTAAAGTTTGTCTTTCCTTATTTATTTTTTAGGATGATCTGTCCATTGGTGAAAGTGGGGTGTTAAAGTCCCCTACTATTATTGTGTTACTGTTGATTTCCCCTTTTATGGCTGTTAGCATTTGCCTTAGGTATTGAGGTGCTCCTATGTTGGGTGCATAAATATTTACAATTGTTATATCTTCTTCTTGGATGGATTCCTTGATCATTATTTAGTGTCCTTCCTTGTCTCTTCTAATAGTCTTTATTTTGAAGACTATTGTGTCTGATATGAGTATTGCTACTTCAGCTTTCTTTTGATTTCCATTTGTGTGGAATATATTTTTCCATCCCCTCACTTTCAGTCTGTATGTGTACCTAGGTCTGAAGTGGGTCTCTTGTAGACAGCATATATATGAGTCTTGTTTTTGTATCCATTCAGCCAGTCTATGTCTTTTGGTGAGAGCATTTAATCCATTTACATTTAAGGTAGTTATCAATATGTATGTTCCTATTACCATTTTCTAAATTGTTTTCAGTTTGTTATTGTAGGTCTTTTCCTTCTCTTGTATTTCCTGCATAGAGAAGTTCCTTTAGCATTTGTTGTAAAGCTGGTTAGGTGGTGCTGAATTCTCTTAGCTTTTGCTTGTCTGTAAAGGTTGTAATTTCTCCATTGAATCTGCTGTGTAGATCTACAGATCCTTGCTGTGGAGAATAATCTTGGTTGTAGGTTTTTCCCTTTCATCACTTTAAATATGTCCTGCCACACCCTTCTGGCTTGCAGAGTTTCTGGTGACAAATCAGCTGTTAACCTTATGGGGATTCCCTTGTGTGTTATTTGTTGTTTTTCCCTTGCTGCTTTTAATATGTTTTCTTTGTATTTAATTTTTAATTGTTTGATTAATATGTATCTTGGTGTGTTCTCCTTGGATTTATCTTCCATGGAACTCTCTGTGCTTCCTGGACTTGATTAACTATTTCCTTTCCCATATTAGGGAAGTTTTCAACTATAATCTCTTCAAATATTTTCTCAGTCCCTTTCTTTTTCTCTTCTTCTTCTGGGACCCCTATAATTCGAATGTTCGTGTGTTTAATGTTGTCCCAGAGGTCTCTGAGACTGTCCTCAATTCTTTTCATTCTTTTTTCTTTATTCTGCTCTGCAGTAGTTACTTCCACTATTTTATCTTACAGGTCACTCCGTTCTTCTGCCTCAGTTATTATGCTATTGATTCCACTTAGAGAATTTTAAATTTCATTTATCGTATTGTTCATCATTGTTTGTTTGCTCTTTACTTGTTCTAGGTCCTTGTTAAACGTTTCTTATGTTTTCTCCATTCTATTTCCAAGATTTTGGATCATCTTTACTATCATTACTCTGAATTCTTTTCCAGGTAAATTGCCTACTTCCTCTTCATTTTTTTGGTCTGGTGGGTTTTTACTTTGCTCCTTCATCTGCTGCATATTTCTCTGTCTTCTCATTTTGCTTAATTTACTGTGTTTGGGGTCTCCTTTTCGCAGGCTGCAGGTTCGTAGTTCCCGTTGTTTTTGGTGTCTGCCCCCAGTGGCTAAGGTTGGTTCAGTGGGTTGTGTAGGCTTCCTGGTGGAGGGGACTAGTGCCTGTGTTCTGGTGGATGAGGCTTGATCTTTTCTTTTTGTTGGCAGGATCACGTCTGACGGTGTGTTTTGGGGTGTCTGTGAACTTATGATTTTAGGCACCCTGTCTGCTAGTGGGTGGGGTTGTGTTCCTGTCTTGCTAGCTGTTTGGCGTGGGGTGTCCAGCACTGGAGCTTGCCAATCATTGAGTAGAGCTGGGTCTTAGCATTGAGATGGAGATTTCTGGGAGAGTTTTCGCCATTTGATATTATGTGGGGCCGGGTGGTCTCTGGTGGACCAGTGTCCTGAACTCAGCTCTTCCACCTCATAGGCTCAGGCCTGACACCTGGCCAGAGCACCAAGACCCTGTAAGCCACACAGCTCAGAAGAAAAGGGAGAAAAGAAAAGAACAAAAGGAAAAAAAATCAATAAAATAAAATGAAGTTATTTAAAAAATTATGAAAAATAAAAAAATAATAATTAAAAAAAAAGAAAGAAAGACGAGAGCAACCAAACCAATAAACAAATCCACCAATGATAGCAAGTGCTAAAAACTATACTAAAAAAAAAAATGGAAAAAAGAAAATGGACAGACAGAACCCTATGACAAATGGTAAAAGCAAAGCTATACAGACAAAATCACACAAAGAAGCAGACACATACACACTCACAAAAAGAGAAATAGGAAAAAATATATAAAAATATATTTTAAAAAAAGGAAGAGAGCAACCAAATCAATAAACAAATCTACCAGTGATAATAAGCTCTAAATACTAAAGTAAGGTAAACATAAAATCAGAAACAAATTAGATGCAGAAAGCAAACCCCAAGTCTACAGTTGCTCCCAGAGTCCACTGCCTCAATTTTGGGATGATTCATTGTCTATTCAGGTATTCCACAAATGCAGGGTACATCAAGTTGATTGTGGAGATTTAATCCACTGCTCCTGAGGCTGCTGGGAGAGATTTCCCTTTCTCTTCTTTGTTCTCACAGCTCCAGGGATTCAGTTTTGGATTTGGCCCCGGCTCTGCATGTAGGTCACCTGAGGGCATCTGTTCCCCCCACTCCAGACAGGACGGGGTTAAAGTAGCAGCTGATTCGGGGGCTCTGGCTCACTCAGGCCAGGGGGAGGGAGGGGTACGGAATGCGGGGTGAGCCTGCAGTGGCAGAGGCCGGTGTAACTTACAACAGCCTGATGCATGCCGTGTGTTCTCCCGGGGAAGTTGTCCCTGGATCATGGGACCCTGGCAGTGGCAGACTGCACAGGCTCTAGGGAGGGTAGGTGTGGATAGTGACCTGTGCCTGCACACAGGCTTCTTGGTGGCTGCAGCAGCAGTCTTAGCGTCTCATGCCCGTCTCTGGTGTCCGCGCTTATAGCCGCAGCTTGTGCCCCTCTCTGACGCTTGTTTAGGCAGTGCTCTGAATCCCCTCTCCTCGTGCACCCCGAAACAATGGTCTCTTGCCTCTTAGCCAGTTCCAGACTTTTTTCTGGACTCCCTTCTGACTAGCTGTGGCACACTAGCCCTCTTCAGGCTGTGTTTACACCGCCAAACCCCAGTCCTCTTCCTGGGATCTAACCTCCAAAGCCCAAGCCTCAGCTCCCAGCCCCCACCTGTCCCGGCGGCTGAACAGACAATCCTCTCGGGCTGGTGAGTGCTGGTCGGCAGCGATCCTCTGTGCGGGAATCTCTCCGCTTTGCTCTCTGCACCCCTGTTGCTGCACTCTCATCCATGCCTCCGAAGCTTCCACCCTGCCTATCCCCCGTCTCTGCCAGTAAAGGGGCTTCCTAGTATGTGGAAACTTTTCCTCCTTCACAGCAGGTGAAGGTCCCATCCCTATTCTTTGTCTCTGCTTCTTCTTTTGCCCTACCCAGGTATGTAGGGAGTTTCTTGCCTTTGGGGAAGTCTGAGGTCTTCTGCCAGCATTCAGTAGGTGTTCTGTAGGAGTTGTTCCACATGTAGATGTATTTTTTTTTTTTGGTGGTACGTGGGCCTCTTACTGTTGTGGCCTCTCCCGTAGCGGAGCACAGGCTCCGGATGCGCAGGCTCAGCGGCCATGGCTCACGGGTCCAGCCACTCCATGGCATGTGGGATCTTCCCGGACCAGGGCACGAACCAGTGTCCCCTGCTTTGGCAAGCGGACTCTCAACCACTGCGCCACCAGGGAAGCCCTGTAGATGTATTTTTGATGTATTTGTGGGGAGGAAGTTGATCTCCACATCTTACTCCTCTGCCATCTTGAATCTCTCTGGAACTTGGTTTTCTGATCCAATCTCCTTAGGCTTTGTCTCAGGTCTCTAACTTCATACCTACCATCAGATCTATGTCTGAAACGGCCTCTCCTGTTCTGGCCTTCCCCTCTTGGCTACAATCCACACTCATCTGCAGAAGCTATGTTTCCTACCTACTCCAGATAATAACTGCCTGGACTCTTAGGATCAAGATTCCCACCTGGTCTGCCCCATCCTGAGGAAGGTATTTAGCGAATTTTACTTGTAATAAAGCAAATTATGCTCCGTAAGGTCTCATTTTTTGCAAGATTTGATTAGATAATGCCTTTGTAACCATCGTTTTATAAATTCCTGTTTCTCTTTTTTATTTTGGTGTGAAAATGATCATATTTTGCATAGAGTCCTTTGTAAAATCCCATGAAATCTGCTGAAACAGTAGGAACACACAAGCCAGGGAGCAAATTTTGGAGTTTTTCCACTAATAATACTTACACAGGGCTTTATTCTCCTCTCTTTGTGTGTCTTTCTCACATTATAAAATTGCTCTGCCAATATCAGTTAGTGGAGGGGGGAGGGAATATTTTAAAGCTAGGAATTGGATGTTTCACTCAGTTGCTCCCTCATCCATCTTAATTTAGACACCATGACCACACAGCACCTAGCACCCACCCCTTCCACTCTGATGGCAATAATGGTCATGCCTATGAATGTTTACAAGCAACAATGGAAGGGCACACATTCCAGCTTCAAACACAGACACTTCCCATTCTCCTTCTCAAGGCAAAGCTTAAACAATAACCCTAGCTAAGGATTGAAATAAATATTCTTTGTTATGCTGAGTTCATAAACTCAAGTAATTCTAGTTAGGCAGATTCCTTTAAGAAATATGGCTAACAATTTAGATATGTGTACAAGAAGGGGAGGAAAGTGAGAGTAAAGGAAACTGTCAAAACTGGCAATCTCCAAAAATAAACACATCCTGAATATTAATAATGCATTGTATAAATTTAATTTGTTACACTTTACATCTAAGATATTTCTAGCCAGGAATGATATAATGCTGCTGACTTCAAATTTCTTTGCACTTCAAAGATTGTAAATTGTAGAATTAGTATATCTTTATTATACTAATAAAAATTGCTTAACATTTGTTTAACTTTTTGACAGTTGACTATGTCTTTTTGCAAATGTGAGCCTTCCTTAACATCAAGTTTCCATTTTTTACATGAGATATTTTTAACAAATAGCAATAATGTTAGGAAAAACAATATAAGCTAAACTTTACTGAATGTTCACTAATTACCATATACTATTCTTGGGGCATTACACGCATCAATTCACTTAAATCAGTATAAAGAAACAGGTAATTCCTTTCTTATTTATAAGGAAATTAATAGTAGGAAAAATGGTAAATTTTTAAGTATACTGAGGATTCAATTTAATTAATAGCAGACTGGATAATTCTGACCAACTCTCAACCAGTAAAGACCATTTAAAAGGCTGGGGAGAAAAATCCCAAATTTTAAAAAGCATTAAAACCAAATAAGATTATAAAGAATTACCAGTCAGATTTGGGGATAAACAGAAACCCAGAGCCAAGAACACAAAGCACCCTGAGGCTTTTGGTCTGACCATATTTGCTGATTCAGGAGAGAATGGCTAAGAGGCTGAACTGAGCTGTTGATAGACCAATAGGTCTAGAGGAAAAAAGGTGGAATCCAATTAAACTGTCCTTGCTTTGGGTTGAGAACTCAGAGTACTGCATACTAAAAGAAAAGATGAAATACAAGCAAACGACTCTTCATAAAAACGCCAGGCTGGCTGTGAGACATCTGGATGACCCAGAAAATCTCAAACCCCAAATATAGTTTAAGGTAAACCCAAATTGCTGTTACCCTCAGGCGTCTGGGAAAGGCAAAAGGAAATTGACTTGGAGAACTCAAATAATTTCTATTAACAATTACTGAAATACCATGCTCAGCATACAATCACAGGTGACCAAATAAATGAGGAGACAAGATAGCATGTGTAAGAACCAGCAGAACCAAGATACAACAGAAACACACGAAGACTTCAAATATTGTAATATCATTAGAAAGGGCCTGTAAGGCTTCCCTGGTGGCGCAGTGGTTGAGAGTCCGCCTGCCGATGCAGGGGACACGGGTTCGTGCCCCGGTCCGGGAAGATCCCACATGGCACGGAGCGTCTGGGCCCGTGAGGCATGGCCACGGAGCCTGCGCGTCTGGAGCCTGTGCTCCGCAACGGGAGAGGCCACAACAGTGAGAGGCCCGCGTACCGCAAAAAAAAAAAAAAAAAAAAAAAAAGAAAGGGCCTGTAAAACAACTATGCGTACTTAATTCAAGGAGATAAAAATCAAGCTTAAAAATGTTGAAAGGCAACCTGAAAGTATAAAAAGTGATATAGGAGATTTGGGAAAGAACAAAATAGAAAGTATTAAGCTAAAAAATCAAACAGCAACAAAAATTAAGAAATCAGTAGATGAGTCCATTGACATTTTAGGTACAACAGAAGAGAGACTCAGGGGCTTCCCTGGTGGCGTGTGTTTGAGAGTCCGCCTGCCGATGCAGGGGACACGGGTTCGTGCCCCGGTCCAGGAAGATCCCACATGCTGCAGAGCGGCTGGGCCCGTGAGCCATGGCCACTGAGCCTGCGTGTCCGGAGCCTGTGCTCCGCAACGGGAGAGGCCACAGCAGTGAGAGGCCCGCGTACCGCAAAAAAAAAAAAAAAAAGAGAGACTCAGTAAATGAAAGAGAGGTCAAAAGCATGGAGAGATCAAAAGATGAAAAATGACTCAAGAGACAAGAGAAGACACAGGATTTTGAGTAAAAGTTTGGCACACGTTCCACAGAGCCATGGAAGGATCCAAAAGACAGAATGGGGCAGAGGCAACGTTTAAAGAGGTAATGGCTAAATTTTTTCCAGAATTGTTGAAACATACCAATCCATAGACTCAATAAGTCCAATAATTACCAGCAAAAATCAAAGATAAAGAGGAAACCTTAAAAGCTGTCAGAAAGGGTTTCCCTGGTGGCGCAGTGGTTAAGAATCCACCTGCCAATGCAGGGGACATGGGTTTGAGCCCTGGCCCAGGAAGATCCCACATGCCGTGGAGCAGCTAAGCTCACAGCCACCACAATGAGAAGGCTGCACACAGCAATGAAGAGTAGCCCTCGCCCTCCGCAGCCAGAGAAAGCCCACGCGCAGCAACGAAGACCCAGTGAAGCCAAAAATAAATAAATAAATAAAAGATGTGTAAAAATATAGTCAGCTTGCTTGAAATTATTAATAAAAAAGAAGGGCTTCCCTGGAGGTGCAGTGGTTGAGAGTCTGCCTGCTGATGCAGGGGACGCGGGTTCGTGCCCCGGTCCGGGAGGATCCCACGTGCCGTGGAGCGGCTGGGCCTGTGAGCCATGGCAAAAAAAAAGAAGAAAAAAAAAGGCTGTCAGAGAAAAAGAGAGATGGCTGGCATACAAAAGAACATTTATACTGACAGCTAACTTCTCAATAGCAGCATGAAAAGCAGAAGACAGTGGAATGATATTTTCAATAAGTTGAAAGAAAGTAACTGCCAAATAAGAACCCTGTGTCTACTGAAAATATCCTTTAAGAAAAAAGGTAAAATAAAGACATTTTTGATGCATACTAAAGAAAGTCCTAAAGGGTATTCCACAGGCAGAAGGAAAATGATACAGGAAGGGAAAAGGAGCAGAAAAAGTGATAAAAATCTAAGCAAATTCTAAATGAACATATTTCTTGCAATGCATCTATATAATTATAATTCACAAAAATAAAAGCATATAATTCTGTAATTCAAGAAGAGTAAGTATAGCTTTAAGGATGAGAAGAAAGATAGACATGTAGATTAAAGTTAGACTTTGATAAGTCAAGCATGTTATAATTACTAGGGTTAGCACTAAAAGAATAAACAATCTATAACTTCTACATTAAAAAAAAGAAGAAATTCAATGATAACAAAATTACCTATCAATCCAAAAGTAGTTAAGAAAGGAGAAGGAAAAAATCGATATAGAACTCCTGGGGCAAACAGAAAACATTTAATGAAGTAGTAGATGTAAAGCCAAATATCAGTAATCACATTAAATTTGGATGAATAAAATACACCAGTTAAAAAGATAAAATTGGCACACTGGGAAAAACAAACAAAAAAAGCCAAAATCATAGCCTAATTTAAAGAGTCCTATCTATAACATAAGGATATAAAATAGTCTTAAAAATATGTATATTTATATGAATTTATTTTATGTAACATAAAAACAAAATAGAAAGTTGTGGTGGTTACATTAATACCAGAAAAATAAATTTTGCTAGAGATGAGTAGGGTAACTTTTTAATGATAAAATTCATATTCCACAGGAAAATTTAACAGCTCTAAATTTGTGTGTAACTATCCACATAGCCTAAAAAAAAAAAGCAAAAGCTGACTGAACTATAGAGAGAAAGGGAAAGCTCCATAAATAGAGGGAGGCTTTTTTTAAAAACACTCCTCTCTAAGTAAAAGATAGCCTCTTCAAGACGTCTCGTGATATTTTTAGCTTTATTATTCTTATTTATTTATTTTTGGCTCAGTAGTTGTGGCATGTGGGCTTAGTCGCTCCACAGCTTAAAATTTATTATTCTTATTTATTTATTTTTGGCTCAGTAGTTGATTTAGCTTTAAATCATATTTCTTCCATGCTAAAGTATGGGAGGAAATGGACGTCAACTTCCTTATTTTTTTCCCATGGCTGGGACCTCTTAGGAAGGACTTCCCCTAGAGATGATAAGTATTTCAAAAACCATTATGGAATACCATACTCCACCATACTTTCAACAGGTCCTATTTATCCTAGGTATTCATAAATAGTTTGCAATACAAAAGTATTTGAAGGTGGAACTTTTTTTAAAATTTAGAATCTGGATTTATTTGAATATGCAAATCTACAAAATCAGAGTTAGAATGATCATAGATTGCCAAGCTTCTCAAAGCTACTTTTTCTTTTTTACAGTTCTTTCTTTTCTTAATTTAAGTATAATTGACATACATTATACTTAAAGGTCCAACATTTTAAAGCCAATGAACTCAATGATTTCTAAAGGGTCCTCCACAGCTTAACATTTTAATTGCTAATTGCTATTTGTACTGTCTACCCAACTTTGCTGCAAATGACTCATCTTAGTATTTTACTGCTTGTTGTAATTATCACATGGATGCTTTTATAAGTACCTGTGCAATCTTTTAAGGATGCTGTTGTAACTTGCTATCACATATTTAAGGGTTGTCTCCTTGCTCTTTTTAGTTATTCCTCTCTCCTTTTTCCTTTCCTTCCCTCCCTTTCTTCTCTTTTCTCTCCTTTCTACTCCCTCCTCTCCCTCCTTTATTTTTTCTTTGTTTTTGATTATGTGCTGTGCACATGGAAGGTTCTTTGTGTAAGGAGTGGCGGTTTCCTGAACATTCCTCTCCATGATTTCCCAAATTTCTAAATCCTTGAGGATTTGCACCAGAGAGCTCCAGAATACCACAGATGGAAATTTCTTTATTTCCCTTCTATCTTATAGAGTGAAGAGAAGTTGACCTGAGATTTTTTTTTAAAGTATGTGACCACCAGCCCAAGCAAAGTATAGCTAATGAAAGGATAACATGGGACTATGTTAGTAATAGGAGAATGGTGACAATATTTTGGTTATATTAGAAGTGAAACAAATAAAAAACTAAACCATCTGATTC
The DNA here is from genome assembly GCF_008692025.1 of Phocoena sinus. NCBI lineage: Eukaryota > Metazoa > Chordata > Mammalia > Artiodactyla > Phocoenidae > Phocoena > Phocoena sinus. Next base: position 47,936,442 of record NC_045765.1, on the reverse strand, counting down.
TGAAGATGTCAAGTTTGTTGTTTTATCTGATAAAACAAATCTATCTGTAATTTACTGTTCTTTCACTGCCACAATAACGAATTTTCTCAAAGAATTACCTACTTTGAAAAATTAAAAGCAGAAAATATAGTTCCTTTCCATTTGTAACCTTTTTTCTTTTCTTCTCCCTGCAACCTCATTTCATATTGTTATTGCAGGGGAGAATGCATTACCTTTACAATGCTAGCATAGTTAGTTCACAGCATCAGCAAAGCATTTCTGGGAGAGGAAAAATATGAATATTATGGGATTAATTACATTTTGAATTTTGAAAAATTTAACCATGCATCATTAGCATGGTATTGAATCTAAAGGAAATAGCAGAGACTTTAGAATATAATCCATAAATTTTACATTTCAATAGGGTTGACTTTTCTAAATACTGGCGCTTTATACCTTGTTACTCCCATTTCATTTTATTTTTTTTACTGAAGTAGTTGATTTACAATGTTGTGCTAATTTCTGGTGTACAGCAAAGTGATTCATATACGTATATATATATTCTTTTACATTATGGTTTATTACAAGATACTGAGCATAGTTCCCTGTGCTATACAGTAGGACACTGTTGTTTATCTTATTTATTTATTTTTTTTTGCGGTGCACGGGCCTCTCACCACCATGGCCTCTCCCGTTGCGGAGCACAGGCTCCAGATGCGCAGGCTCAGCGACCATGGCCCACAGGCCCAGCCGCTCCGCGGCACGTGGGATCCCCCCGGACCCAGGCACGAACCCGCGTCCCCTGCATCAGCAGGCAGACTCCCAACCACTGCGCCACCAGGGAAGCCCAGTTTATCTATTTTATACATAGTAGTTTGTATATGCTAATCCCCAAATCCTAATTTATCCCTCCCCACTCCTTACTTCTTTGGTAACTGTAAGTTTGTTTTCTATGTCTGTGAGTCTGTTTCTGTTTTGTAAATAAGTTCATTTGTATCATATTTTAGATTCCACAAGTAAGTAATATCATATGGTATTTGTCTTTCTCTGTCCGATTTACTTAACTTAATATGATAATCTCTAGGTCCATCCATGTTGCTGCAAATGGCATTATTTCATTCTTTTTTCTGGTGGAGTAGTATTCCAATGTATATATATATATACCACAACTTCTTTATCCATTCATCTGTCAATGGACATTTAGGTTGCTTCCATGTCTTGACTATTGTAAGTATTGCTGCAGTGGACATTGGGGTGCATGTATCTTTTTGAATTAGTTTTCTCCATATATATGCCCAGGAGTGGGATTGCTGGATCATATGACAGCTCTACTTTTAGTTTTTTAAGGAACCTCCATACTGTTTTCCATAGTGGCTGCACCAGTTTACATTCCCACCAACAGTATAGGAGGGTTCCATTTTCTCCACACCCTCTCCAGCATTTATTGTGTTACTCCCATTTTAATATCAGACATAGAGAAAAACAATATCATACATCCCACATAATCAGATACACAAAATCCAGAAATATATGTATTTTGTATGTTGAATTATATGACACTGAGTATCTTAACTAAACATTTTATAAACCAGAATATAATACTGTGATTTTAATACCCACTTTCTAGTTTACATAAATCTTTAAGAAACAAAACAGTTCCATTTCTGCACATAATCTGTGAGAGAAGATTTCATCTTTTGAGAATAAGATACAATTAAACTCAACAAATCAGCAGCCTCCCACATATGTTAACTGGAATATGGAGACCAAGTAAAGTAACTCTTCCAACAATAGGAAACGTTAGTGTGCTCTTTTAAAAAAATTATTCAAACAGGGTAGGGGAAGAGTTAAACACAATGACTGTACATTCCAGGTGGTATGTTCTCTTACAATTGCCCCTTCGGGTTATTAATGTTAATTTTGGATAATGCCATGGGGTGAAGTTTGGTCACTGTTTTCAGAAAAAAAACCTTTTTGCTGTCAATGCTGGGTGTTCAATCATATGGAATTTTTTAAAACAGGTAATCATTGATCCAAATATAGTAAAAAGTTGATACTCAATATTCACAAGATGATTCTCTGTTACTCTTTTATGCCTTTTGCCGTAGTTATTTTTAGCAATTACAGCTCTGCCTGTGCTCATTCATTATGCAGTCTGTATAAACCATCATTAGACATTACAGGAAAGAAGAGCACATAGCTTAAAAAGCGCTCATTCTATCTTATTCACCAGCTATGGCTATACAGTTGTCTCTTCACGGTAGCCTGGGGATAACAATCTTGAACACATTAGCTTTTTAAAAAATATAATAAATTGTCTAAAACCCCAAAGAGGAGATGCATAACATATCTGGGACATATGGTGTTAAAATGATCTTGTACTTTCCCACCACCTGTGAGAAGGCATTTTCACCTCTCCAAAGGGGCTTCAATCAAATTCAATCCATATCAAAAAGATGCTATTTATTATAAAGAAGAACAGTCCACTTTACCAGATACTGAATTAAAACCTTATTTTGTGGCAGGCACACTGTAAGATGACAGGGTTAAAAAGACAAATAAGAAGTTAATTAAACAAATTATTCCTTTGTTCATAATTCTACATTTTTAAAAAAATACTGCCAAGCATTGAGCTAAGTCCCAAGGATACAAGACACTTGACCTCAACTTGGTTTTTTTATTCTAGAATACTTATAATGCAAAGCAGTTTTCTTTTACCATCTAATGTACCATATGCTCATAAATGAAGGCCCCATGTAAACATGCCAAATGTAATTTTCTATCACTATTATTTTTGTCATCTTCCTCTTATTTGTTACTACACCTGCCACTTGAGATAATGAGACAAGGTGTTGTAGAGAAGTATCTTTTAATGTCTTTCTTGCTCTTCAATAACAACAATAAAAAGAAAACCCATCTAATGTGCTGTGTCCTGTGTGCCTGGCATTGCGCTATGTGTTTTATAGGCATCCATTTTAAACCCAACTGAAAAACTCCATCAGGTAAGAACTACCATCATTTTAATTTAATGTGAAGAAATGAGATTCAGAGTGATTTACTAAATCCCTTGAGTTAACCAGGCTAGTAAGAAGCTCCGCTCAAACTCAAACTCAAGTTTGCTGCATGGAATGGTGATACAGAAGGAAGATTTTCTGGTACCCACTCCATCTTCACGATGTCTTCACAAGTTGGGGCAGTTTAAACTGATTTGCAAAAGAGTTGGATCAGTAGTTTTCTTTTCCTTTTTAATCATTGTCTAGATAGATAGATGGATAGATAGATAGGTAAACAGACAGACAGATAGATAGAACTCCTTATATGATAAGGGTATCCCTGAATTAAGAGTTGGCCAACATCAGTTTTAGTTAGAGATGCACGACCTTGACAACATATTTAACAGTTCCATGTTTGCTTTCTCATCTATAAAGTCTTAATTCCATCCTTGCCTAGCTTGCCTCCTTACTTTCAGGAGGATAAAATGAGAGGATATTTGAGACAGCACTTTGGAAACCTAAAGAATATGCTCAAGTGTCATCAATAAAAACTAGGGGTAGAGAAGAAAATAAAGGACAGAAAAATCACCAAGATTTACCCCTCCAAAGTGCTATAATTTCAAAAGGCTAAGGCAGGGTTGGATGCTGTCACATAAAAAACTTTGTTCTCTGGAATATTTATTCCCTGAAAAACTTTCCCTGCAGAGAGAGAAACACAAGAGTTTGTCCTTAATGGGGAAGCAGCAAATTCAGGGGTTGGGAAGGGGAATTTGAGGTCAGCTGTACGTGGTTTGAAATGGGCTTGGCCATTTCATCATCTACAAGACCGAAGAAGTTGTTTAACTTCCCTAAGCCTCACTTTCCGGTCTACAAAATAGACTTAATAATATAATAGCTATCTGAAAATATGGTTGCAAAAGTTAAATATAAGAAATGTATGCAAAGTGCACAGCATTGTGTTTGGCTCTGAGCCTGGCACATAGAAAATGCTCAAGCTCTGCAGAGTGGTACATTGAGTGATTTTTCTACCAATGCACTTGTGTTTGTTTTTTTAACTGTGGGCCAAGCCTGAGTGATTTCAGGCCATTTTAAGTTAATAGAGAATGCAAGCAGATAGAGGTGCTAGGAAGAATCGAGGCACTTTTGTTAGACTGGAAAAAAGTGAATGAGCAGGGAAGGATGGTGAGGGTTTCAGGCCAGAGGCACAGGACAATGTGATGCAGAAATGAGAATCGTGTATCAGTTCCATTTTGAATGGTCTAGGGGAGAGAGATCAATAAAGCCACGAATATCTAGTTTGGCAATAAAGGGCACTGCTTGGAATTTTTAGGGGGAAAGAAATCATTAAAGATGAAAAAAGTCCTTTGGGGATGTGGGATAAGCAATGGTAATATTCCAGTTCACTCAGGACAGACTTGCTCCTCAGCTGCTCTCTGGTGTAACAATTAACAGTGCTCTAAAAGTATCTAGGTCTTGGGACTTCCCTGGTGGTGCAGTGGGTAAGACTCTGCACTCCTAATGCAGCAGACCTGGGTTCAATCCCTGGTCAGGGAACTAGATCCCATGTGCATGCCACAACTAAGAGTTTACATGCCACAACTAAAGAGCCCAGGAGCTGCAGCTAAGGAGCCTGCTTGCCACAACTAACACCTGGTACAACCAAATAAATGAATAAATATTTTAAAAAATAAAAAAATGGAAGTATCCAGGTCTGGACTAGGAATTATACACAGTTGCCCCTACTTCTGAGGCCTGACAATATCAGGGGGTTATTTGGAGGGATTCTGGATAAGGTTTTTACAGGAATTGTGAAAGCAGCAGATCCTCGAATAACATGCTGTATGTTATTTAGAGGTTTTGCATCATCTCTTAAATTCATGGTCATGTTTACTCAGGAAAAAGAGCCTCAGATTTAGAGTCCCAGAGAACACAGCAATGCTCTCCTCTTCCTTGTATCTAGACTATTTTGCTCCAAGATAATCACAACAATAGTTTTGAAAAATAGGTCACCTAGATTTCAAAACTATTTTGTTTCGAGCCATCTGGGGCTGAGGATGGTTTTGAAATGAGCCGTTCTTAGTATCACGGCTGAAACCTGACATAACACATTTATTTGCCCATCTGCCAGTGTTGCAGCATTGTTCTGGGTATTTGATATTCAGAAGATGTATCAAGAATTTAAACCTCGGAGAAACAAACTACTCAGCATTTCAATGAGGATCAGTGTGTTGTGCATACAAAGCATCACTACAGAAAATCTTGGAACATATTGGAATACGTGGGTCTTAAAAAGTAAATACTGCCAAACAGTTACAAGTTAGATTATATTCTGCATGGGCAATCTCTTTCCCTGTCCCTGAGCTGTTCTGAGAAAGGTGATTAATACAGACTCCTGATTTGCATCTCCAAATTCCAACCACCTTAGCTTTCCAGTCCATGTTTAGTAAGTTATTTTCGGCACATTTAATTGACTCTGTATAAAGCTTTGATTAAATGGCAGCTAAGAGAACAGGTCATGTGACTCCATGTATTTCCCATAACACCCAACATAACTATAAAAAAGATTAGTGGCTTCATTTGGAATCATTGCCATTTTTATGCGCTTCCCCCATCTTGCTGGAGTAATTCTTAACGTCCTTCTCTTTTACCATGTATTTGTGTGGCTTCCAGAGTTCTATTCATGGCTGCTATCATCATCACAGAAAAAAGAGATGCCTCCACCTCTTGTAAAAAGTGGAGTGTGTTATCATGTAAATACGGCCATTTCTCCCTATCTTCCTCAATGGTGGATATAGGAGGAAACATAGGGCTTATTGTTATCTTTCAGATAATAATAATAATGACTGATACTACTAGTAATAATAACGAATGTGTATTGAATATTTACTAGGTGCTAAAGATCTTACCTGCATCATGTCATTAATCTTCACAAAAAACTGAAGACGTAAGTACTATCACTCCTATTGTTCAAGTAAGGAAACTAAGGCTTAGAGAGGTTAAGTGGCTTGCCAATGTCACACAGCTGGTACTTTTTCATGAGCTGGGGGTTTAAGCTCAGATCTGTCCGGCTTTAGAATTTGCTCTTAATCTCATGCTATGATATTTCTCTTTTATAATATGAATTTCTGACATACCTAACACCACCCTGCCGTTTGATCCTACAATGTTATATTCGAATTCTTCTCTCTTCCCAGCACCTTCAAGGAAATATCTAAAGTAAAAATCTTTATGATGCTTATAGAATTTAAAATTGATAACACATTGCCTGTGCAAAACTGTTACTCGTAATTAAATTATGGTTCAGGTGAGGATTTTTTAAATCCATTAAACTCTGAGGTTCTTAATGGGAGAGATGCTATCAATCATTTCATCCCCACTGATGAGCACGATAGTTGACAGGTGGTTGTCACTAGGTAATGCTTATTGAATAAATGTGAATTAAAAAGAAAAAACTTTACTCATGATAATATCACTCACTTTGGTTGTGAGAGAGGCTCTGTATTGAGAAACTGAAATGGGCAATTTCAGTCCATGCTGGGCTCTGTGTCTGACAAAGGAGGGAAGGAACAAAGGAAAAGGTCTGTCTTCATGTTTATGCTGTTACTGCACTACCTGATTCTTGCCTTTCCTAATTATCCTTTTGGGTTGGTATTTTCCATTTTGCTCCCTATGCCCTTTTGTTTTCTTATTTATTCTTGATATACTTTCTGTCCTTCCATTTGCTGTTGCTGTTTCAGCATCTTTGTAAATAAGGTTATTGACAAAACAGACTGCTTTCCAAGAAGAACAACAGAAATTGATTTGGGGGTAAGACTTACAAACTACATGCAGATCATAACAAACTGCTAATAAACTGCATTCTGTGTCTAATGAGCATGAACAGAGTCTGATTTATCCTCTGTAAAAGGAGGAGGTGTAGGAGGGTCCTTGCAGACATCTGTGTGAGAAGAAAATGCTCTATTGCAAGAAACAGCAAACAGCCTTCTCCCAGGCAGACTGCCTACCAGTTTTGCAAGGTTCAATGCAGAGGGTCAGAGGGGAATCCCCAGAAAATGGACTCTTGTGGATCTGCATAAGCTGGGGTCAGCACCCAGGAGATCCTTGCTATTCCGGTGTCCCTATTTCAATATGTTTCTCACCTGCTAGACCTCAGTTTGAATGCTAGCTCTGCCAACAATGTCACCATGGTCAAATTACCAAAACTGTCTTAGTTCCATTGTCTGAAAAAAAATGCATGGCATGACACTCAAATCAGCAACTTATAGAATATGAAAGTGATTTTCAAACAGTAAAGCTTACTTCAAGTGTTTCTTGTTATTATTACAGGAATTATCTTCCAAGTATTTCCACCAGCTGAATTCTCATATTTGTTAACGATTAGCCTTAACTGGCCATCTCAAAATTCCGTTTGTTAGGCATGTACTAAATGTTTCTACTGTACTTTCTAGCACACATTGCTGTTGGTAACTCAGTTAGGTAGAATGAGCACTGGTTGAGAAGTCAGGAGTCTGATGGTTCTGGTCTCAGTTTTCAGTCCAACTTATTACCACGCTGGGCAACTCATTCTCCTCTCTGAGCGTCAGGGCAGATTAAATGAGGCAATTCCTATAAACTAATGCTGTTTCCTGCCTCCTATTCCTTATCCTGGCTTAAGAAAGAAACACAGTAAACTGCTTCTCATCTACCACTCTCAAGAGATGGGGTTTTCTAGTTCGTGTAATTTCCTAATTAAGATTAAAATTCTGTTTCAATTACTACCAAGAACATTCCAGGAAGATTAATCCATTTGATTTAAAGAATGAACCTTAGCTACTAAGGGGTATCTTAAAGTTCATTTCATCAAAATCCCATATTTTAAAGGTTTCTTATGTTGAGTATTTACATGGATCTTTTACACAGATTTTATGTAAGCCTCGTATTGTTTCAAAGTTAAAATTTTGAAGATATTCTGGTAACTGGTAGCAACTTAAAGACTTTAAGGGCGATTCTTCATACACACCTGCTGTGTATTACTATTGCCCAGCTGAGTTCCCAAGGGAAGACAGACGTTTACTAGAAGAGGCAGAAGAGACACTGAGCCTGATAGAGATTTGATGTCTCCACAGTTACTATTATCACATGATATAGTGAATGAAAAACATTGCCTGCCATATCAGTAAACAAAGGATGTTGCAGCCATCAAGCCATCACATTAGCGTCACCCTAGCAGTGAGCCCTGAGAGAACTGAGGATAGAAACAGGCTGCCTGCCATCAAGTCATCAGCCACTGCAGCCACCCCTCAACGATGCGCCCTGAGGGAACTCGAGATGAGAAGCCACAGGACACTGGCCCCAGATAGCTGAGGTGCACATCAAAGGAATGATTTCAGTGAGTCCAGACTCTTGCATCTTCCCATACATAGAAAAGCACTAAATTCCTTAACTTGAAGTATCTGGCTTTCTTTAGTTAACAATAATCTTTTGATGTTTCGACTACCTGGTCTTCGTTGCAAAAACTCCTATATATCCTGGCTCTCCTCTTGTCTCTTTGGAGCAGTCCCTCAGAGTTATCTGAGATGCTGTGACCTGGGCTTAAGTCCTTAGCTTTGTCTCAACTTTTAGGTTGTGCATTTCTTTTTCAAGTGACAAGACACATGATTTCTAAGACCTTATACGTGTTCATTTACCTCTCTTACTACTGGGATGGGCGTTTGTCCTTTTAGGTAAGATATTTGTTGACTAGCTGATGTCAGGCCCAGTAATCTCCACTAAAGAACACAGATTTAGAGAAGAAGCCAGAATATTTCCAGAAATATTTATCATAATAATAGACATTTGGAATGCTGTGTTTAATTTTAATTTCTTAGCTTTAGTATTGCCTGATTTTGCACAATGAAAATACTTCTCACTTCATGTCAAAACATCTCCTAATAAAATGAATTATAAAGCTGAAAGCATATGATTCTCACTATGTCTTTTCTTTGTGCCCTGTTCTAGCCTTGCTGTAACTCTGCTCTTTTGGTGTTATAAATCAGGACTATAAATAAAGAAGGTTATAACTTTTTATCTTTTTGGTTTTAGATCAAGACATTCAAGTATTTTTTCTTTCCTGGAGACGGGGAGAAATAAAGAAGAAAGTACTCACTAATAAACAGCACTGAGATTTTAATTTCCCTTAGCGGAGATGGTAATGATACAAATTTAGAAGTGAAGCCATCAGAGTTTGGAGATGTCACTCTGAACCGGCTCTTCCCACAATTCTCCGACCTTTATAATCTTTAAGGTATACATTCTTTTCTTGTTGTTATTAATTCATTTATTTTTGGCTGTGTTGTGTCTTTGTTGCTGCGTGCAGGCTTTCTCTAGTTGCATCGAGCGGGGGCTACTCTTTGTTGCGGTGCACGGGCTTCTCGTTGTGGTGGCTTCTCTTGTTGTAGACCATGAGCTCTAGGTGCGCGGGCTTCGGTACTTGTGGCTTGTGGGCTCTAGGAGCACAGGCTCAGTAGTTGTGGCAATGGGCTTAGTTGCTCCGCAGCATGTGGGATCTTCCTGGACCAGGGCTTGAACCCGTGTCCCCTGCACTGGCAGGCAGATTCTTAACCACTGCACCACCAGGAAGTCCCTAAGGTACACATTCTGACCAAGAATGCATTTAAACTGTGATAGATCTCTAGTTTTAGCTATCTAAAAAGTATACAGGAATTGATTCCAACAGCTGCTGATTGATTTTAAGATTCTGCTCATGAAACATGCTATTGGAAAATAACATTCTCATTAAAGGTAGTCAGGATTCTCCTTGATTAAGCTGAGTGACTTAAATGTCTCAGTCAACACAAGTGTCTGATGGAATATATATACACACACACACACTTATTTTCAGAATGTTAATATGATGGGTTTAAGCAGCAATGCCTTGAAGACGAGAATTTCAGGTTGTGTGTTTTATAAGAAAATTCATTGTATGGAAATTCAATGTATAGGTCAGGTGATTACTTAGTACTGAACACTATTTTAGGACTTCCTTTGCAGAACTGTTAGATTTATAATGTGTGTTAATAAATATGAAGTTGATGATTAACAGCTTGGCTTTGTAGTGAGAAAAACTTAGGATCAGTTACTGGTTCTGCCACTTACCAGGTGTGTGACCTTGAGTTACTTTTCTAAGTTTTAATCTTTTACCTCGGAAAAAAAGTGATAAGAACATCAGCCACCTCACATGACTGTTACTGGGATTTAATAACATCATGAGATGATCGTAAGGTGATGAACACTAATGTTAACGAAGGTTGAAGATATAACAGGTGTTGCAAGGCAAAGAGAGATACCAGATCAAAATACATGGGCTTCCCTGGTGGCGCAGTGGTTGAGAGTCCGCCTGCCGATGCAGGGAACACGGGTTCGTGCCCCGGTCCGGGAGGATCCCACGTGCCGTGGAGCGGCTGGGCCCGTGAGCCATGGCCGCTGAGCCTGCGCGTCCGGAGCCTGTGCTCTGCAGCAGGAGAGGCCGCAGCAGTGAGAGGCCCGCATACCGCAAAAAAAAAAAAAAAAAAAAAAATACAGTACATTTTCAGCATACGTCCTGAGAACCAGTTTCATGACCCTTGGGTCTTCACCCAAGGATCTTAAAAGAAAATGTAGGATATAAAATGTTGGAGCGTGGAAAAGAGGAGGGCTTTGTTTAGCTGATTTTGGAAAAGAGGCTTCAGAGGATGGTACGTCACAGCTGCTCCTTAAACCTCACCAAAGGGAAGGGATGGGGGTACCCATTCTCACCACTGAAGCCTAGTGAGGGACTTTAATGCGCCCACTGGAAGAGTTTGATACGGCTCTCCCAGATCCTTAAAGGGAATGGATTTGAGTCTGACTCCCACCAGGGAAATCTGGAAGGCAGCAGAGAGGCTGGTAAGCTGCTTTACTGGGACAGTAGAAGAGAGTTCCTCCTGCAACTGTATTCCCTCTAACAACAAATCAAAGAATATGTGAGTTTACCCTCAAATTTAAGCCACATAAGAGAAGAAGCTGGCCTTGGGGTGTTTCACTTATGCCCAAGAGTGCTACCTGGAAGAGGCAATGGGATTTCATCCATGAGAGTCCATTTGGAGTGTCCCTCTAGAAAACTGGCAGTGGAGTGAGCAGGTGGCCAGCCAGAGGGGCGACACTGCCTGACTCATGAGGGCAACAGCTCCAGGGCCCATACGATAGCCTCTGAAGAACTCTCAAAAATGTCCACAAGGTCAAAGAGTCAGCTTTGAACTCTTTCCTCTTGTGGAGAAAAAGCAAAAAGGCCACAGGGAAGAGAACACGAAGCTATCTTGAAACAGTACTGGTTCAAGTAAAAAGAACTCCCACATGATCCTTTGCCCTTCCCTTTCTCAATGCTCCAACCGTCGTGGAGGGTAAGAAAAAGATAAGGACACCCCCCCCCCCCACACACACACACATGCACGCACGCACGCACACTGCAAGACGCCAGCTTCCAATATTGGTCAGAGAAAATCTAACATCATATCAAGTTCAGAGTTGTGATCACCCTCTGGGACTAGACAGTCTAGTTTCTAAAATAAGACTATGTGTGATTTAAAGAGATCACAGGACTTTCTATTACCTAAGACTGACCAGAAAAGTGACATCCCTGCCCATTTTCCACTCATGGTCATGGAAAGACTGTGCCTAGAATCTAAGTTTTAAAGGGAAACAATGGAAAATAAAATATAGTGTTTTAATGTGTTCCATGAGCCATGCTTGCTCAAAGTACAGCTGATTATGGGTATAACTAGTTTTCTCACTCTTTTTAACAACTAGAAAACCTTATTTCCTGGACACCAGACCCATTGAGTCACACTCCTAACCGGCTATACTGGCTTTGGCCAGAGGCCACCATGGAGAAGGCATTCTTGTTACACATACTCCTGCACAAGGTCATGTAAGGGTAAATAAAATGTAAGGTAGGAATGTAGGTATCACTAAGATCTAATGCCTAATTATAGAATCAGAATGGAGGACACACATTAATTACTCAGATATAGAGAAGAAATGGAAGACTGATTGCCATGACATATGTAAATATATATTGTCAGCGTACTCTGAAGCCAGATTGTACCTTGCTGAGGCTTATAGAGCTAACTGTGGCAGCTGGGACAAGTAAGTCTGGGCATAGTCTTGTTTCTAAAGGATAAGCCACTCCCTGTTGACTGAGAGCCTTTCCCAGGCTAGAACCTAGGGGTTGTCCCCATGACACTTCCCTTCAATGCCATCTCTCTCCCCACTGATGCTCAGCATATGTGCATTTCCAAAAATTTTCAGACAACTTAGAAGTAGTATGGGATGGTCACAATAATCCTGAAATCTTGTCTTGCAGGTTCTTCTCTCATCTTTCAGGAATCATGTGGCATAATGAACGGACTAGAGTCAAAGCTCCGGTATCAGCCTTTGTCTTCACAACCAGAGCTTAGCACAGCAACTGACACTTAGGATGTGCTTGATAAATGACAGGTGGAAAATAAAGTGCTTGTTATCATGACTGCAACCCATCTTGAAGAGCAAACCTCACATACAGGGTTGGTGAAGAGGAACACTGTCTCTAAAATGACCTGTGAGTTCCTTTTATGTGGGGAAGCACTGGAATAAAATCATAAATTGCTAGAGCTGGAAGGCCCAGTGAGATGCTTTATTGCAGCCCTTCATGGCATCTTACACAACTAACTCTTCATAAGGGCCTGCCTTCTTAGGATGATGGAGTTGATGAGTTCAGAACACTGTCCATTCAGGCCTGGAAGTACATTACAGACATAGCCTGCTGTAAAAAACCTAATTAACTAAAACACAAACTTGTTAAGCTAAATTGTTAGGCTACCATATGAAAAACTTACCTAAATATTAAAATAATTTCAGCACTTCTCCAAATATAAATTAAAAACACTTACGGTATATTTAAAATAACTTTGGTGATAACTGCATCGCAAAAAACTTATCAGATAATCTACTTTTCAACAAATATACCTTTTCCAGCTTCAGAATGTGACTGCCAAATGCTACTTCTTAGGGAGTATAATTGTTTGTTATGTTTTTGGCTGTACGCGGGCCTCTACACTGCTGTGGCCTCTCCCGTTGCGGAGCACAGGCTCCAGACGCACAGGCTCAGCGGCCATGGCTCATGGGCCCAGCCGCTCCGCGGCATGTGGGATCCTCCCGGACCGGGGCACGAACCCATGTCCCCTGCATCGGCAGGCGGACTCTCAACCCACTGCGCCACCAGGGAAGCCCAGAGAATATAATTGTGAGCAGCATTTATTATGTGTCTAGTCCTTTGAATTTTATTACTTGTTTTCTAATTTTCTAAAATGAACACGATATAATTTGCTCAATATATAAGAAAGCAAAGGTTATAAATATAAGTATGTACCTTTTTCCAAGAAGCAAGGAATTTTGCTCGCTTCGTTGATTAATTCACCAGAAAATTAAGAATCTATGTTTTACTTTGTAATTGTCTATAGAGTTTGATAATATATGTGTTACTCCATGAAAGAAAATACTTATCCAGAAGACTGATAGAGGTGGGCAGCACTTATTCTATAGATTTTAACTACAGGAAAGTAATTTCCTTTCAGCACATGCACAAGAAAGTGTTTTTCTTCCTAGCTTCAGGGAAAGCCTGTGAGCTGTAATTAAGTATTGAATTAATGCTACTGGTGTAGAATCAACTGGTCAGTACAATCATACCTGAGCCTGACTGAAACGTGAGTATAGGTGTCAGCAAAACTGCCAAAAAAGAAACAGCATTCGAGATGAACTCCTGCTGCTGTTCCAGGTCACCTAACCTTAACAATCAAGGTGACAACACCATTAATGTTGACCCAATTATAAAAGACCCAGCTCAAGGTTCATTTGAATGCACACATATATAACACAGACACACAATATTCAAAGACAACAGTTTCTGCCACTATCAAACCACACTGCCAAACAGTGTACTGTGACTTTGATATCGCCTTACCTGTGACTGTCCTCTCTCGGCGCCCCACAAACCAAGGGGATCATACATATTTTTACACTACTGTATTTTTTTTATTTTTATTTTTTAGTGGTACGTGGGCCTCTCACTGTTGTGGGCCTCTCCCGTTGCAGAGCACAGGCTCTGGACGCGCAGGCTCAACGGCCATGGCTCACGGGCCTAGCCGCTCCGTGGCATGTGGGATCTTCCCGGAGCGGGGCACGAACCCGTGTCCCCTGCATCGGCAGGCGGACTCTCAACCACTGTGCCACCAGGGAAGCCCTACACTACTGTATTTTTTAGTGGATTTTTGTAGGACCCTGGTGGGATTGCAACACGTTGCTTAGATAATTAGAGACACTTTAAACTGTCACAAAGGCAGGGCTAGTCGCTGCTGCACTACTGGCTCGGTGGTGTGTGTCATACCCTGCTGCTTGCTTATTTGATGCAACTAAGGTACAGAGCAGCCCCCTCTGAACCCCAGCCTCCCGGGCAGGCTCATTCCTCTGGATTTCCTTGCTCTCTTCATAAATCAACTCATTCTTGAGCTCTTCTGTGGGGAGCAGCAAGTTTGTTTTTGTCATTCATTCGTTCCTTCATTTATTCAAGAAATACTGATTGAGCATTTACTCTGTGCCAGGGGGAGAGGAAACTACCAGTGAAGTTTGATTCTCATGGAACTTACAGTTTTGTGAGGGAAGGCAGACAATAACAAAACAAAAATAAGTACGCACTATGGCAGGTGATGATAAGTGCTAAGCAGACAAAGTAAAGCAAGGGTAAGGGAGGGAGAGGTGGAGGTTTATTCATGCAGCTTGGTCAAGAAAGGGCTCCCAGGGAAAGCCTGTCATATTTTTTTGGATGATACTATGTCTATGACAAGGAGCCACCAGGTTCCAACTTGACCTTTTCTATGACATTATTAAGAACATGCTAAGACTCTTAAAAATGCACTGGAAGAGGGGCTTCCCTGGTGGCACAGTGGTTGAGAGTCCGCCTGCCAATGCAGGGGACACGGGTTCGAGCCCTGGTCCGGGAGGATCCCACATGCCGCGGAGCAACTGGGCCCGTGCGCCACAACTACTGAGCCCGTGCTCTAGAAGCCCACGAGCCACAACGACTGAGCCCACGTGCCAACAACTACTGAAGCCCGTGCACCTACAGCCTGTGCTCCACAACAAGAGAAGCCACCGCAATGAGAAGCCCACATGCACACCACAACGAAGAAGAGCCCCCCGCTCGCCGCAGCTAGAGAAAGCCCGCCCGCAGCAACGAAGACCAATGCAACCAAAAAAAAAAAAAAAGTACTGGAGAAACATTCTAATGATGTTTATAAATAAATTGCCAAGGCTCTCAAAGGCCAGCTGTATAAAAAATAAAGTCCAAAATGTAAATAGATAGCTAGTAGGAAGCAGCCGCAGAGCACAGGGACATCATAGCTCAGTGCTTTGTGACCACCTAGAGGGGTGGGATAGGGAGGGTGGGAGAGAGACGCAAGAGGAGGGGATATGGGGATATATACATACGTATAGCTGATCCACTTTGTTATCAGCAGAAAACTAACACAACATTGTAAAGCAACTATACTCCAATAAAGATGTTAAAAATAAATAAAGTCCAAAACAATTCTTCAAAAGTTATGTATTTTAAACCTATTAAACCCATCAGTAACTGTTTCTAAGCAAAAGATGCAAAGCAAAATAACTGTGCTCCTCACAAAAAAATAATTACAGCGTTTATTATATAAAACTAATCATAGTTCACTAAAGGCTGTAAGGTCTTGCAACGGGACAAAATTTTTAGATTTTATGATGGACATTTTTCAATCCTGTCAAGGTAGCTCTGTGACAGCACACAGAACCTCACGCGGACATAGCGTCAAAGTTTAAATGTAAGACCCTCTTTGGAAATGAGGTCTGCCCTCAGCCCGTATTGTAGACCCACTGAGTGCTCCCCAAACAACAGATCCTATGGGAAAACACAGACAGACAAACCTAGGGGGATGAAACTTAGATTTACACTAACAAACACTTACCAATGACCCGAGGACAGCACATCAGCAAAATATTTACCAGTGCGGGAAAATAAAGACTAAAACTGTTTTGCAGTGATTTGGACAACTCAAGACCTATTCTTTTAGATTCCCAAGGTTTTGGGTTTTATTAGATTCTGCTGGATTAACCACTCCTTGCTTTATTAAACAGAGACTCCCAAGATTACAAAGTCTTAGCTTGTAGTCTCTGCATCACCAACTACAGTGATTAGTGACTGTCTTTGCTGTGGCCAAGTTATTCCCTTAGAATCCACCCAGGAGGATAACAATACACACCCTTCCCTCATCACTCCAGACTGAGGTTTCAGTTCTCATGATTGATTTTTGTGGCCTTTTGTAACTCTTCCCTTTATTGTTAACGATTATATTTCTCACATCTGCTATTAAGCCGGTAAATAATAGACTCCTCCTCTGACCTACACACTATTTTTTTCCTAAGAGCTTAAAGAACCAACTCTGTGGGCAACGTTTTAAAAACAAAAAGAAAGACACAAACAGCCTTGGGGTGATGTTATTATGAATTCAAGATACAAGTTATCAACTTTAGTACCTGAACTTTTGTGAGTTTATTTTTTGTTCTTTTGCTTATTCAGAGACTTTCTGAGCCTCAGATTCATCATCCATAAAATTGTGCACAGAATTTTGGTGAGTATTAATACAGTCATATAGTTAAAAAATATATCGTGTGCTATTAATATAGGCAAGCATTTTTAGTCATTATTGTTTCTGATTATTACTTGTGTTAAGATAGATGAGGGTTCCAGAAAGATGAATTCTGGGGAGGTGAAATCAAATTTTGAAATTCCTGAGAGTATAGGATCCAAGTTGAGAAAATCCAAAATAAGTATATGGTTAGAAAGACATGGACTTTTGCATGCATCAGACTTAGCCAGAGGAAACAGAGGAATAGGTAAACTTCTCAGGATTCTCTGGAGTGTCCAAGCCATCCTGGATAGCAGGGTTTCACCAAGCTCCAAGCGGCTTAGTGGCCTTTCATTCAGACGTGCCTGATAGAGGTATTTCCTCATCTAATCCTCCCTAGAAAAAGCCTGATGACCTAAGTTGTATTCATGGATAAAAAAAATAGTAATAGAATTAACACGGAGATAGACCTCTAATCTGTCAGAAGAAGAACAATTTTCTGGATTCAACTGCTCTCCTGAGAGTTTAGGTATGCTTATACCTTATAAACTATTCATAAATATATTAATATGTATAAGTAAAATAAATATAGGAAACACAAATAACAAATATATTAAATAAAATATATAATTTATAAATTTCTATTTTATATAATTTATATATATATATATATATATATATGTATACACACACGCCAAGTATTTATCATGGAGCCTGAAACCTGTAAAGTACTCAAGAAACATTAGCTACTTCCATTACTGCAGAATTAATACCTGCCAAAACACCAGCCAATTATATAACTCTAGCATTTTTCTCCATTTTTATATATACATCTTTATTTGTCCACCCATTAGTATAAAAATATACCACTCTTCTGTTTTCTAAAAAATGATTTTTACTCAGAAATTCTCAGTTACATAATTTGAAGAACTACTGCTGGTTCACATATTAACTTAATAACCGGTAGTCCATTGGTTTGCTTTAGCATGATCTGTTTCATGATTCCTACATCTTTGAACATGTATAAGTCACACACTTATTTGCTAAAAAAAATGAAGTCACCAGATAAGCCAGTGCCCATAAGTTGGTACTTTTTAAGGCAAGAGATTGAAGTTTTCTCATAACAGTCTTCACCAGAACCAAGCCTGCATGCAGAAAAAGCTGTCTATGTTTCTAATGCTTATAACGATTAGTCAGCGTTACAAGTCATAGGACGGGAAAAAGACTCCGTGTAATGTAAATGCGAATGCCCCCTACTTGCTCACATGCCACAGTGCCTTCATCTTTTACCCGGTAGAGTCATTAGGAACTCTTTTAAAAAAACAAGGTTCTTTTAAATGTTGGTGATGCCATGGTACATCAGAGAAGGCTGTGCAATCAAGCACAGGGAAATGAACTGCTCTCCATTTCTCTGATGGGGATAAAGGCTGGAATCATTTATCATATAAATGTCCCTGCAAGAAAAGTTGCTCAAAGCACACTTCTGCCAGCCAAGGGTTTACGTTCTGAGGGTAAATTAAACAAGTGAAGGACAAAAATGACAACCCTGGGCACAGCTGGCTTGAAAACACGACGATTCTAGCAATAAAAATTGGTAATTACCAAAGATGTAAATAAACGGACAGAGGCTGACATTCTGCTCTGATGTAGTTTCACGGCCACTTGGTCCACCTCAGGACAGCATCATATGGCACGTGAACTAATTCAGTAGCCATCTACCAGTCTCCCCTTTTCCAGACTCTGCTTCCTGCAACCCATCTTCAAGGTGCCATCAGGGTTCTGCCTGAGAGTGTCTCTTTCTACTCAAAATCAGATTCCTTTCATTCCATTTAAACCACTCCAAAGTTTAACCCCAGCTGACCTTTTTCCAGGCTTATCGTTCAAGACCTCCTCCGTCATCTAAGTTCCAGCCAAATTGAACTCTCACTATTCTCCCTATATGTGCTGTGACTTCCTGTCTTTGTATCTCTGCATAAGCTATTTACTCTGTCTAGAATGTCTAAATGCAAAAATTCCCTCAAGACCTGACTTTGCTTAACTATTTACTTCCTGACGTATATTTTCAAAGTGCATCTCATAGGCTACCTTTCGGAGGAACCATTTCCCATATGTTATTATTTATAACAATAACTGGGAAGATTTACTGAACATTAACACTGTAATGGACATTCTGCTAAAGGTTTCCTAGACTTGTGTAACAAGTGAGAAAAGTACAGTGTTAAAGAGTGCAGAGTGCCAGGGTTTCAAGTCACGGCTCTGCCACTACCTGCCAATGAACTTGAGAATTTATTTACCTTCTGTGTGTTCAGTGTCATCATGTGTAAAATGGGCACAGCTATAATACAGTTAAGTCTAACAGAGTTATGTTGGGACTGTTATGTGAAATAATACATATAAAGCCCTTAGAACAATTCCTGGCACATTGTAATTACAATATAAATATCAGCTGCTGTACTGTTATACCTCACCTATGCTACAAGGTAGATGTCCTCATTTTTCCATTGAAAAGATGAAGAAACTGCAGCTTAGGAAAGTTGAAAGTATGTCCAAAGTTATGGAGCAAATGTGTGACAGATACAGAAACACACACATAAACCTGTCAACTCTAAATCTCTAATCTCACTTTCTGCAGACTAGTTGTCTTTGTTTCAATCTAGTGATTTCCCTGAGGGCAAACAATAACAGCAAACAACCATATTTGCTAATATTTATCGAATACTTACTTGTGCTAGGATGGTACTGAACACTATCCATGCATTTATCTCATTAATTTGCACAGCGGATTTAATAACTGAAGACCACCCTTATCCTCATTTTATAGAGGAGGAAACTGCTTTACAGAACCTTATTCAGTCACACAGCTTATAAGTGACAGAACTAGGACTCAAACCAGATTCTTATCTGAAACGCCACCCTGCCTTACTTTTAGCTGGATTTATTCCCTTACTCCTCGTTTCTCCAGCTCTCTTAGCGGAAGCTATTTCTACGTCACTGGGCACTTCGTTAGCTGTGCTTCTGTCAGACACCACTGCCAACCTGTCAATCACTGGAAAAGCAGAACCCTGTCCTATTCACACCACTTGCCTAACAGTGTCTTCCGAGAAGTACATGCTAATATACCTTGAACTGAACTGAATTTCATGTGGGATGTTGGATCGTGAAGAATCAAATGTTGCACAGAAAATGTTTTGCCTGTATGCTGACATGTTAAGTTATAATGACAAAGGGCTTGAGTCCAGTTCTTGTACAAATGGCTAATGAATGAGAAACAACTTTCACATTAGTGGAGAGGCTCAGCCTGTGAAACTGGATTCATCTGGAATCAATCCCCAAGCATACTAACTTTTTGTTTGTTTTATTTATCCATTCTAAATCTTGGTTTCCTCATGGACAAGTAAAAGATAAGAATAATACTCCTCTTAGAGTTTTTGATAGGATTAAATGTAAACATTCATAAAGCTGCTTAGCACTGTGACTCTATACATGGTAAGCACTCAGCAAAGTTGCTCTGTAAATAAAAACTTATATATTTCAAAAGTCAAATAGGGACTTCCCTGGTGGTCCAGTGGTTAAGACTCCACTTCCAATGCAGGGGACATGGGCTCGATCCTGGTCGGGGAACTAAGATCCCACATGCTGCCGTGGGACAACTAAACCCAACGCAGCAACTACTGAGCTCACGCGCTCTAGGGCCTGTGCACCGCAGCTACTGAGCCTGTGTGCTCTGGAGCCCGTGTTGCACAACTAGAGAGAAGTCCACGCGCCGCAGTGAAGAGCCTGCAACGAAAGATCCCGGCCACAAACTAAGACCCGACGCGGCCAAATAAATAAATATTAACAACAAAAAAAAGTCAAATAATTAAAGAATAGCTCCTTGATCATTCAAGCAACTGCTCTTTTCCAGATGTAAAATCTTCCTGAGGGAAGACCCCAGATATTGTGAAAAAATTGAGCAAAGATGAGTGAACAGAAAATAAATAACTCTCTAGGGAAGTGCCCTGAAAGGGTCAAGCATGTGAGAAATGGCAGGAAGGGGGACCATTTTGTGGTAAACGGCTCCATTCTTAACCCAAGGGACACAAACCCCACTGGGTGTCTTTGTGTTTTACAATGTGTGACAAAGGCCCTACAGTGAAGGTTTTCCTTTGTTCTCCAGTCTCACTGACAGAGTGAATTTCACATGTAGAACTCATTTATCTGGAAACTCTGATGCCTAATGTATTAAGAATTGCAAAATTAAAACTGGGTGTAAAATATTAGAGCTGATAAAATAAAACAGTGAACACATAGATTTCCCAAGGAATATATCACTCATGTTTCCAGCAAATATTATATTATATATATGTATTTTTCCCAATTAATCAATAAAGAAATATATATTACATGAAATTGCAGCTTTGAAGGTCCCTGACTATTATGGACCTAATTATGTGCCCCTCAATTCATTGATGAAGCCCTAACCCCCAATGTGGCTGTACTGGAGATAGGGCCTGTTAAGAAGGTAGTTAAGGTTAAATGAGCCCATAAGAATGGAGCCTTAATCTGATAGGACTAGTGGCCTTATCTGGAGAGGAGACACCAGATGCACATGCACAGCGGAAAGATGATGTGAGGACAGAGTGAGAAGGTGGCCTTTTACAAGCCAGGAAGAAAGGCCTCACTGGAAATCAACTCTGCTGGCACCTTGATCTTGAACTTCCAGCCTCCAGAACCATGAGAAAGCGATTTTTCGTTTTTAAGCCTCCCAGTCTGTGGTGTCCCATTATGACAGCAGGAACAGACTAATATTTGTATTACATTATTTCCTGTCTCCTATAACAATATGTTTACATTTTTCCAATGAAGAATGAGGATGGCTTATTGGACAAAGGACTTTTGTGTCTCTTTCAAGTCAAGGAGTCCATTTGGGAAATGTAGTTTGGATCTCCTGACTTTCATACTTCAGACAAAAAGAAAAAAATATTAACACCCCACACATAGCACTTGTGTTATAAAGTATCTCTTTATTAGAAATCTCTAAGTACCTCCCTCCAGACCTCAAGCACCGGCAAAGGGCCATGGGAAGAAAAGACCAGCCACACAGCAGGCATCAGGATAAACTTAGCAATGATACGGGCTCTTTGTTACATGGATTTACTCTTTGTCCTTCTGAAATTTAAATTCTTTCCAGTTGAAAGGGATGGTACAATTCCATCTCTTTCAGCCAGCCATGCTTGGCAATTGTGGGTCAAGAGGCAGAATAAAACCATGGCCAGCACTGACTGATAAGGTTCTGCAGGCTTAGTGGTACTATGGTTTCCATGATTGAGAGTATTTATTTTCTTAATTTTCTTCCAAAAATATTTTCTGAGGCCTGCGTGTGACTGGTATGAGCAAGGCTCTGGGGATAGAGCAGAGAAACAACAGCCTGGTCTTTGCCTCCAGCTTCAAACTAGGATGTAAATACAGACCACAATATGCAGTTAACCACATTAACATATACAATATCTTCTGATGATAGGAAGTACTGAAAAGATCATAAAAGATAGCAATGGATAACTTTAAATTATACTTTGGATAGAGTTTGAACTGTGGTCATGGCCGTGCTAACACAGGGGAGGAGAAGTCCGGGCAATTAGTGTAAAGGCCCTGTGGCAGGAATCACCTCGGTGTGCTTAAAAGTCAGAAGGAAGGATGGCGTGGCTGGGGCACAAAAGGGGACTAGATCAAGAGGGCCACGTAGAACATGATCAGGAGAGCTGGGGATTCTTAGTGCTCTGACAAACCACACAGGGGTTTAAGCTAAGCGAGTCTAACTACAAACAACGGTCTGCAGGCCAAATCCAGGCTGCAGCCTGTTTTGTAAATAAAGTTTGACTGGGGCACAGCCAAGCCCAGTCATTTAATTGTTGTCTATGGCTGCTTTTGTGCTACCAGGCCAAAACTGGGCACTTGAGACAGAGACTATATGGCCCACAAGACCTAAAATATTGACTAACTGGCCCTTTATAGAAAAAGTTTGCTGGAGGGGAAGCATGGGGAATAGTCAGGAGGCTGTGCAGTCATCCAATGGAGAGGTGATGGTGGCTTGGACCAGTGTGTTTGACAGCAGTACATATGCCAAGAGATGCACAGATCTAGGGCATGCTTTGCAAGAAGAGCTGGTAAAATTTCCTGAAGAACTAAATATGGTGGGGGAGAGAGGAATGGATAGAGAGGAATCAAAACATTTCTATAGAGTTTTGCCTTGAGCGTCTGAGTAGATTAACAAGGTCCTGTACTGAGATAGGAAGCTCCTGAGAAGGAGCAGCTTCGTGGAAACAGTAAGAATGAAGAGCTGTTGGAAATGTTCAGTTCGAAAATGCATTTTTATAAAGCCTCTCTGTTGCCTTTTTCCCCCTTCAGTCCAGTGCAGTTATTCCCAAAGCAACCCAATGACTTTTTCCCCCGTGTTGCATAACACAAACAAAACCCACATGGCCAGTAGAATGATAGCTGACATTTCCTTGGACGCTAAACCGTAAACATTCTGAAGGCAGGGGTCATGCCTGCGTTGCACACCATCATATCTCCATGGCCAGCCTACCACCTGACACATAGAAGAAGCTCCATAAATAACGGTTTTGAAAGCAAACTGAAGAAATAGTCACCATTCATAGAAAACTTACTATGACATGAGGAACTCAGTGTGGCGCTGCACACAAATTACATTATTTAGTCCTTACAAAAATCCCGCAAGCTAGTCGATGCTATACAAATTCTACAGATTTGGAAACTGAGGCTTAGAGCAAGGGATCAAAAGCACAACTCCCTGCCCTACAGAGCTGAGTCAGGAGATAGAAATGAGTGAAGGGGAGGCAAGTATCGACAATGGGATGCAGTAGTTGGATGTACTGTGAGATGACAGCCTTCTTTAAGTGGGCAATTGCTTCTTGGCTGCCACTGAAGCTTGCTCTGTGGAAAAGCAGCTACCCAATATTACCAGGTCTGCTTTTTCAACAGAAGTTGAAAATCCAGTTTTTTATAAAATGAAAACTCTCAAAAAAAAAAAAAAAGTACATTGTCCTAGAGCAAGCAGTAGAGAAACCAATCCTGGCAGGCATCTCTCATACTTTTCTCTGTGTATTAACCTCCTTTCTAGTGGGGAGAAAAGCTAGTCTACTCCTTAGTAAAAGTTGTTGGTGAATCTGGTATAACATACTGTCCCTGTGGGCTCAGTTAAATGTACTTTTTGTTAAAGATGTTCCTTATAACAGCTAAGGTTTCACTAGGCACTTGCTTTTTGTGTCTAGCACTCTGTAGCCATTCTCTGATGTTTGAACATCTGCCTGATGCCTAGAGTGAAACCCCCAATCATACTGAGTGGCTAATAAATTCGTACAGTTCTTCTAGTGTGATGATGCAACACACTGACCTCACTGTGCCAACAAGCCCTGCAATTTTAGAACTAAAGACATTGAATGCTTCCTTTAAAAAAAAAAAATAGAAAAAAGATTCATTTCTTATTATTAAGTCTGCTTTTTAGAGACTGGATATTATATTGATGGTGCCAGCTTAAATTAATTTCTTAAAATGGGAGCTTAGAAAATGCTATCACTGGCTTATCTTTTCAATTTTAAGCAAAACAACCACTAAATGGTGTAACGAGGAGGGAAGTAGGATGTTTAAATTATCTAATGAATTGAATTTGGTGAATAACTACTGAATGTCTATTATATGCCAGGATCTGTGCTAGGTCCCAGGACACAAAATGAACAAGACATTGCCCTGCACTCATGTGCCAGTGGGGGAAACAGATCCATAAATAATAAAAGATTGAGACCTACGCTATAATAGAAGGATTACAAAATGCTCTGGGAACTTAGATAAAAGGATGATTAACAATGACTTCATGTGAGCAGACCTGGAAGAAGTCTAGGTCAAGGAATGCTATATAGGAACAGTTACTACTCAGCTCTAAATTTAAGGATGGCTGGTGTTTCAGAATTCAGGTGTAAGAAGAGGTGCATTCTGGGTAATACAAGCTATTATCTATCAGAAATTTACTATAAATAAGGTACTATACTGAGCACTTATACTCCATTCTTCGTAACAACCCAATGAGTTAACTTGTTTTAAATGCCCATTTTTCAGATTAAGAAACAGAGGTCCAGAAGGTTTAGTAATTTAGCCAGGCTTTATAGCTAGTCATTAGCAAAACTTGTATTTTATTCCAGGTCTGTGTGACTTCAAAGCTTGGGCTATTAAACACTATACTCTATCACCAGGTAGGGTAAGAAGCATGTATATAAAAGATTTTGGTTTAAGGATTAGAGATTAGTCCATTATGGGTAGATGGTAACTTGCATTGATGTGTGTTGCAATGGGGGTACAGGTAGGGAGCAGCTGTGAATATTTCGATATAAGACTTGTAAACTGGGTCCAGATTTTAAGACTGCAGAGTTGGAGCTTTACTCCATAGGCAGCAAGGACTCTTGGGATGATTGTAAAAATCAGAGTAACATGATCAAGAATGAGCTCATTAGATAAATCCAGGATTTCTGAAGCAGCTTTGGAGAAACCAAATGCTAGAAAACCTGCTTAAAGGTTACTGAAGTAATGCAGACAAAAGAAGATGATGGTCTAAACTCAGAGACTGGCAGTGAGGACAAAAAAGAAGACAAGGATGTATAAAGATGTTGTGGAGGGAAAAATCGACATGATTTCAGAATGGATTTATGGGAGAGATAAAGGAGAGGTATCACTGGTGATGCTAGGAATTCTGGCTTGAATAACTGAGTAGGTGTTGATGTGAAATGTGGAACATGAGGGAAAGGTCTATGGATGTTCAACTTGCTAAGTCCAACAAATAACTGGTAATATGGAAACTTGTCTTGAAAACATAGATTTAGGAGCCACAAAAAAGGGGAGATCATCTACACCAGGCAAAGTGTGGGAATGAGAGGAAATAGACCTAAGACAATAGCAACACCAACAATAGTTTTACAAGGATGTTAACAATAAGGTTTAACCAGATATTAAGCACAATTCTTTTCAGAGCCTCTGTAATTTGTTTTAGTTAATTGTTTAAAATTAACCAAGGTACAGTAACTTTTCTTTTTTTTTACAGCTATTCCATCTATAAGTATTTAATGGCTAGAGGTCTGAGCATTCACTAATACTAGGGTATCAATGAGCTAAACATATTCCAGTTGGGGACCCATAGTGATAGTTGAGATAATTTACTTTAATCTACATAGGTGTGTATATCCTATATTGCTTTAACAAAAAGAAACACAGCTTACTTAAAAACATTTATATAAAAGTATCATAAACAGATAAGTATATCAGTACAAAGAGAAAGGCCCAACATAAACATTTAAATGTTTTTTAAGAAGGAATAGTCACTGTGATTACTAATGTTCCAACTGTAGTAGATTAAATGAAAGTACAATGCTTTGAAAGAATTCCTTTTCAAAGCACCTTATATTTTTATCTAGTGACCAAAGCATTAGAACGAAGCATTCTACTGAAGACAATCTGCATTCCTGTTGTCTTTACAGCAGAAATAATTTGTCAGTCAAGGTCAATAGAATCCAACAGGGAGGCTCTTGCCCTCCCTCCTTACCCTGGTACGTGCAGAGATTAGAAGAGTCTAACCATTTAGCCTTGGAATTACTACATACTTCACCTCTGAGCTATTCAGAAAGGCTTTGCTCATGAAAAGTTCTCATGCTTATAAAACATTAAACAAAATCTTGTTCTGTGTGACGTGCTGTACTACATTTCTCTTTGTTTGAATAATTGAAAAAGCTTTACAAACAAGACCTAATAAATCTCTTTAAGACAGTCGTCTGTGGGAACTCTTCCCCAGTCAATGGAGACTGGGGACAGGTAAGGGGAGAAGAGAGGCTAAGAGGAGAAAAGGAGGGCGGACAGGCACCCTCTGTCACCTAAAGTCACCAAAGAAGTTCACGGCTGCACACATTTCTCCTCTGATTGTCCTTGTCTCTATAAACAGCCAGCGCTCTACCCCTCCCAGGTGGTAGCTGCTGTTTCTAGAGTTTGCCATCTGTTAACACAGGTGAGTAACAGGGAACAAAATACTAAACGTGCAGAGGGTAGGAGATAAAAGAAGGAAGATAAGAAAAATGAACAATTACTAGTGCTTCCTGTGTTTAGGAAACTATGCTAGATGCTGTCATATTTACAGTAGGCACTTAATACATACTTAGTTTCTTCCCTTTCACATAAATTATGCTGATTAAAGGAAACTAGTATTCGTAGAGGAAAAAAAGAGAAACCCTGTGATTTAAAACTGCTGGTCATGAAATAAGCTAATTAATGTATCAGCACGGAGGCATGAAGGAAAGGGCTGGTGAAGTGCTGGGTCAAGGTCAGCTTGTATGCTCTGTGTAGTGATTATACCAGGTAGGACTCATTCCATTCACATATAACATTACTACCAAAAACGAAGAACTCAAGGGACAAGGGACAGAATTAGCCACTGGCACAAAGAATACAAATTAACCATTGATCTCTCTTCTCTAGCTGAGAACTCTTCATAAATGAAGTCATTGCCTGAGTTTTTGCCTTTGGTAGCAGAGCGGAGACTGTGATGGGGCATTAGGGAGGCTTGTTTTTACTCCCTCAACCCACAGAGTTAAACTTGGTCCTGACATTTTTGTGGAAGTCTAGAGAAGACCTTTGAAAAGCTATAGCTTTGGGCTTCCCTGGTGGCGCAGTGGTTGAGAGTCCACCTGCCGATGCAGCGGACACGGGTTCGTGCCCCGATCCGGGAAGATCCCACATGCCGCGGAGCGACTGGGCCCGTGAGCCATGGCCACTGAGCCTGCGTGTCCGGAGCCTGTGCTCCGCAACGGGAGAGGCCACAGCAGTGAGAGGCCCGCGTACCGCAAAAAAAAAAAAAAAAACGCTATAGCTTTCACAAGACAAGAGAGCTACTGAAAGCAAGTCAGGCATAGTATCAAAGGGGCTCTGGAGTCAGATGGGCCTGAGCGTGAATCCAGTTTCTGCCACTTAACTTGAGCCTAGTTATGTAATCTCTGGATCCTGGTTTCCTTTTCTGTGAAATGGGAGATAACAATAATATCTGTAATATCTGCCACTCAGGGCGATTATCATAATGAAATGAGATGAGGCAATGTGGGCATTTGGCACAGTGCCAGGCAGGCGGTAAAAAATCAATACATATTACTTTATGCTGGTAGCATTTTTTTTTTAATTCTGGGATGATAATGCACTTACTTGTGAGGCTTAATATCAGTCTATACCATTTTTAGAGCATTCTGAAGATTTTTGATAAAGACATACGATGGAAAATTTGATGTATTTATGTATATCAATAAATACAAAATTTTATACATACACATCAATCCACAAGATCAGCTTCTTCTTTTTTCTTTTCTGGAATGTATCAAGTATTAATGATGATTAACTTGCTTTTCGTCTCAAAGTACAAGCCATAAATTTTTTAAACTAATACATAAGCTATTTAACTTTTTAAAATAACATACGTTATTTAACTTTTAAAGGACAAATTTATCTAGTAAAAGGCTATTCATCAACTTATCTTAGATAAGATAGATGCAGTAATGAACAGTTTAGTAAAGATTCAGAAAATAATATGGGTCCCTAAAGCTTGATTCCTCCAATTAAAGGGTGAAGACAATAATGAGAACACAGAAGTATGAGGTAATCAAAATGTACACTTTTTCCTAAGTTTACAACTTTACCTAAACAGTTATAGCAATGCATATGGCATTGTAACAAATAATGTAAATTTCTGTTGGTAACAGAAGGATTTAATGATTAATTGCTAAAATACAAATGACAGCTAATTTTAGGAAAGGTAAAAGTAACTTCTTTGAAGGTATATGTATATAATATTAAATAGAGCAAAGAAAAATATATTTTAAAAACTTAGACAACCTGCAGTTTATACCATATATCAAAATAAACTTCAGGTTGCTTCATAAGTGAACTATGACTTTCAAATCATAGAAAAAGCTAAAAATGGACTATCAGCTCTTCAAAGCAATAACTTTCTAAAGTTTGAAAAAATAGAAACTGTATTTCACAAAGAAAAAGTTCAACAGAATCAAATATAATGGCTTTAGAGTTTTATACAATGAAAATCCCAGTAGAACACACAGAAAGATACTATATATGTATGCAAAAATTAAACAAACAAACAAAAAGGGAAACAAAGGTCCCAAGAGTGCAATTTATGAAGCTATGTGTAGTTCAGGGGCATCATTAAGGCCTTTCACATACTGACTAATTCTCTTACTACTTATTGGAAAGCATTCACTGTTCACTCTATTACGCTTAGAAACCTCTGTATCTCCTCATACCATTGTGCCGTCTCTCATTTTTGGTGATAGAGGACTCAAGGCTTGGGGAGAGAGGTAACAGATTTTCATGGTTACAGGGTGTGTCTTACTCTTTGATCTGATTTCCATCCCTAGGCAAATTATTCCCAGAAAATAATTGACAGGAAGAATAAAAGTGCATGCCTAAAGATGTTCATATCAGCATTATCTAATAATGGAAAACAAAAGAAAATAGAGGAAGGAAGGTACAGGGGGAAATTTATTTATTTATTTATTTTATTTATTTTTGGCTGTGTTGGGTCTTCATTGCTGCACAAGGGCTTTCTCTAGTTGTGGTGAGTGGGGGCTTCTCTTCGTTGTGGTGCGTGGGCTTCTCATCACAGTGGCTTCTCTTGTTGTGGAGCACAGGCTCTAGGCACGCAGGCTTCAGTAGTGTGGCATGCAGGCTCTAGAGCGCAGGCTCAGTAGTTGTGGCGCACGGGCTTAGTTACTCCGCGGCATGTGGGATCTTCCCAGACCAGGGATCGAACCCGTGTCCCCTGCATTGGCAGGCTGATTCTTAACCAGTATGCCACCAGGGAAGTCCACAGGTGGATATTTTTTTAAAAAGGCAAGGAGAGAGGCAAGGAATCAATAGAGGAGAAAAGAAGAGAAAAGGAAATGACCTGAACGTCCAAAAAATATGAGATGGTATATCAATTACATTAGTTATTATTCTAATTAATTTATTTATTTATTTTTGGCTGCAGTGATTCTTCGTTGCTGCGCACTGGCTTTCTCTAGTTGCGGCAAGTGGGGGCTACTCTTTGTTGCGGTGTGCTGGCTTCTCATCACGGTGGCTTCTCTTGTTGCAGAGCACAGGCTCTAGGAGCGCAGGCTTCAGTAGTTGTGGCACGTGGGTTCAGCAGTTGTGGCTCACGGGCTCTAGAGCACAGGCTCAGCAGTTGTGGCGCATGGTCTTAGCTGCTCCACAGCATGTGGGATCTTCCTGGACCAGGGCTCGAACCTGTGTCCCCTGCATTGGCAGACAGATTCTTAACCACTGTGCCACCAGGGAAGCCCGATTAATTATTATTATTATTATTATTTTTTTGCAGTACGCGAGCCTCTCACTGCTGTGGCCCCTCCCGTTGCGGGGCACAGGCTCCGGACGCACAGGCTCAGCGGCCATGGCTCACGGGCCTAGGTGCTCCGCGGCATGTGGGATCTTCCCGGACCCGGGCACGAACCTGTGTCCCCCGCATCGGTAGGCGACCTCTCAACCATAGCACCACCAGTGAAGCCCCTAATTATTATTTTTTAAGGATAGTTCTGTGGACGATGCAGTCACATGGGGAAATGCTTATGTGATCTCTGGTCTAGAGCATTGATTCAACACATACTTGCGTGCCTACTCTTCAGGCATTGTTTTAGGCTTCAGGGATATGGAAATGAACAGATAGAGTGCTGGTGGTAGAGAAAACGCAAACACATCCTTAAACAAAATATCAGAGACAAGTGTTATACATATCATTAAGATGGAGTGAGGGCTTCCCTGGTGGTGCAGTGGTTGAGAGTCTGCCTGCCGATGCAGGGGACGCGGGTTCGTGCCCCGGTCCGGGAAGATCCCACATGCCGCGGAACGGCCGGGCCCGTGAGCCATGGCCGCTGAGCCTGCGCGTCCCGAGCCTGTGCTCCGCAACGGGAGGGGCCACAACAGTGAGAGGCCCGCATACCGTTAAAAAAAAAAAAAAAAAAAAAAAAAAAAAAAAAAAGATGGAGTGAGGTGACAGGAGTGTCTGTCGGCTTCTCTAGATTGGATGATCTGAGAGGGCCTCTCTGAAAAGAAGACATTAAGCTGGGATTTGAACGATAAGAAGGCGGCAACTTCTTAAAGTAAGAGAGAATTGCATTCCAAGAAAAGCGTGTCTGAGGTAAAGGAAGGGAAGCACATGAGGAAGAGAGTAGTTAGTATAATTTGACATTAGAGAGGTGTGCAAGGTCAATTTTCAGGACCGTGTAAACTTTGATAAGGAGGCTGTACTTATTAAATGATTTCGCAATGAGATTTGTGATCTGATTTATGTTTAAAAGGATTGCTCTGTTTTCTGTAAGGAGAATTTACTGTAAGAGGGGAGAGAAGCAGGCAATCCCCCTAGTGAGTTGTTGAGGTGTTTCCAGCTGTGGAAGATGGCGGCTTTGACTAGGACAGTGGAAAGAGAGGTGAAAAAGTTAGACCAGCTTAGGGGATGTTCTGAGGTAAAAGTAACAGGATTGTGCATAGATTGGATTTGGGGTATCAGGGAAAGAAAGAAATCAAGGGCAGCTCCACAGATTGGCTTTAAAGATTTAGAGGATATCAAGGTCATTTACCAAGATGAAGACTGGTGAAGGAACAGTTTGTGCTCAGGGTGACGTGTACATAAGTCAAGAGTTCTGCTTTGTCCCAGTTAAGTTTGAGAGACTAGTAAATATATTATCAGAGATGTTGAAGAGGTGATTGAATATGTGTCTGGACTTCTGAGAAGGCAGGACTGCACATGGGTGTTGCCATCCCATGGATGAGAATGCGTGAGATTACCTGGGGAAAGTATAGCTAGAGAGCTGGAGAAGGTCTGGGACTGAGCCTTGCTGAACTCAAATACTTAGAGGCGGAAAGTAGAAATGGGACCAGCCAGAAGAATGGAGAAGGGGGAGCCAGTGAAAGAGAAGAAAAGGTCAGTGAGTGTGTAGTAATAGAATCCATGAAGGGAAAAAAAGCAAGAAGGGACTGGTCAACAGTCTTCTTTGAGGTCAAGATAAGAAAAGGTCAAGATAAGGAAAGGACTAAATGACTGGAATTTCCCATCACAGCGGTTGTTGGGGACTTGAAAAATGCAGTCTCAGAGGAGTGATGGGAATGGAAGCCCATCTAGAGCAGGAGAAAGTGTTGGTGATAGGTGCAGACAGCACAAGAAACAGATTTTTCAACAGGTGTTGCTGTGAAGGGCAGACTATAAATGGGATAACGATTAAAGGGGATGTTGAGGTCAAAAGAGGAATTTTTTAAGATTTGAGATACAAGAGCATACTACATGCTAATGCGAGAAATTCAATTTAGAGGAAGAAATGGATGATTCAGGAGAAAAGACCTTGAGAAGATGAGAGGGGATAGGATCCAGAACTCACAGGCTCCTCTCTGGCCTTGACAGGTACAGGGAGTCTCTTCTACTGAGAAAAGTATGAGGCCCACACACAAAAATATACACTCTAATTAGAACTACTACCTCGTATACATATTAGCCAGGCTGGAAGGAAAGAGGAGTGTTTGAAGAGTTAAGTGAGGATACTAAGGGGAATCTTCTTCCTCCTTGTGTCCTTTAATATCTGTTTGTATAATAAACAGAAATTTTTAAAGTAACAAATTCTCAAAAAGGCTCCTAAATCAAGGTGTTCTCACAAGTTACACAGCAAGAAAAGAGCTGACAAATATACAGTTGTTTTGATATATTAAAACACCTGGACTATTATATTTTGACAATGTGATGATGATTTTGATGGTAAATACTATATACTACCCCTATATTAATTCTTCATAGAGTTAATAAATGCCCATATAGTCTTACTATGTGCCATACTATTATAAGAATTTAATAAATATCAACACATCTGATATTCAAAACAATCTCAATTATGTACGTAGCATCATTATTCCGATATGAGGAGTCTGAGGTACAGGGAGGTTATTAACTTGTCCAGCATCCCACAGCTAAAAAGTCAGGGAGCTGAGATGCAAACCTCAGCATTCTGATGCCAGAATCCTTGCCCTGAACCTCTCTGTTGTGCTTTGGATGTGTTATCTCATTGCATCTCAACAACAAACTTTTAAGAAAAGTATATTATTATACACTTAACAGCTAAGAAAAGTGAGACTTTGAAAGGTTAAATAACTTTCTCAAGATTATGCTGTTTAAGTGGCTGGACCAGCATTCAAATCTGGATCTTTCTCTCTACAAGTGTATGTTCTCAGCACTTAACGCTATATAAGTTTTAGAAACAGAAAAAGTAAAAAGTTTACATGTTTCATCACTCAAAAATGCTGAATAAAAAACAAAATGCTGAATAAATATGACGAGGGGTATAGAAAGGGAAGTTTTTGATTAAGGGAATAAAACAGATTAAATTAAATGATGAAGAAGATAATTAAATATTTAATGATATATGCATTGGTTTATAAGATAGTAATAGTTGCTGAGCTCAAGAATTTAACAATCTTGACACATTTTATTCCATATAAAAGCCATTTTAAAAATATGGGATAAAAATATATATGTCTAAATTATATATAGAGAAATACATATAGGAATTTATATTTCTAAAAATAATTCATGCTCATTGGAAAACAGGCTTTACAGACAAGCAAAAGAAGAAAAAAGGGAAGGTGAGGAGGGTGAGAGGGAAAGAGGAATAAAACCGTATCTGGAAAGGATGTGAGGGTTTGTTGCATATAATTCCAGACATTGTACACACACACACGCATGCACACACATACAAACACATTTTTATATAAATGGGATCATACTATGCGTGTTTTTCAGTCACCTCCTTTTCTAACTAAAACCATATTGGGAGCACTGACTATATCAATAAGTAGGTATAAATCATTATTTTTATGATTGCATTATATTCCATTGTTGGACTGTACTCTAATTCACGTAATCTTCTATTGGATGATTAGGTTGTGTATTAGTTTACTAGGGGTACCATAACAAAACACCAGAGGCTGGGTGGCTTAAATAACACAACTTTATTTTCTCAAAGTTCTGAAGGCTGGCAGCCCAAGATCAAGGCGCCAGCAAAGTTGGTTTCTGATGAGGCCTTTCTTCTGGCTTGCAGATAGATAACTGCCTTCCCCTCGTGTCCTTACATGGCCTTTTCTCTGTGTCTGCACATTCCTGGAGTAACCTTCTTCTTCTTACAAGGACACCAGTCATACTGGATTAAGCTCCTTCCCTTATGACTTCATTTAATCTTAATTACCTCTTTAAAGGCCCTATCTCCAAATACAGTCATATTGGGGCTTGGGGCTTCAATGTATAAATTTTGGGGGAGAACACAATCCAGGCTATAACAGGTTGTTTCCAATTTTTTGGTAGTATAAATCATACTGATGATAAATGATTAAGTGATTTTTATCCAATCATCTCCCTAGGATATAATCCTAACAGCATAATTGCTAGGTCAAAGAGTATGTCATGTTAAGGCTTTTGGTATGAATTGCCAAGTTGTTTTCTGGAAACGTGTTTTCCTTTGAACTTCTACCAGTAGACTATGAGAATGAAAATGCCACCATTTTAAAGAACAATATACATGTGTAATATTCTCCAACCCTCAACTAAATCTCAGCTCAGGCCATTGTCTCTTGACTGTCTACAATATGCGGTGAGTGGCCCCAGACGACAACATTTTCAGTCCCACCTGAATTCTGGAGAGAACTTCATGAGGAAGGAAGAGTTAGAAGAGCCTGGATTGACTCATTCAGAGAGTTTCCTTTAGTATCTTTGTCGCCTGTTCTTAAATTCCTCCTCCTAGTTCTACACACCGCATGAAGAAGATAAAACCCAGGCACTTTCTGACAAAGAGAAACATGGTGGGACAGAAGAGTGGGCATATGCTGGTTAATTTGGGGGAGGCTATGAGACTGTCTTCTCTAGCTTTCTGTAAGTTAACACAGTTGAAAGGGAGGCTTTTCCTACTCAGGATTCTCTCTGTAAATATTCATTTCTGCTGTCTCCTGCAGAGGTCAGGTTACTACAGGCTTTTGCATATCCTAGAGGCACTACAGGGAATTAAGCTCAGAACACTGCTTCCACTTCATTGCCTTTTGTCTCAAGTGTGCTGCCTCCACTATTGGGAGAATAATTTAGAGGGGGAGAGGAATCTCAGATTGAAATAAAGAGAAGGTAGCTTCTTTCATGCAGGGAAAAGAGAGAGCCAATCCATGTATTCATGTCTTTAAACTGTTCATGGAATAGAGGAGTACTTTAATGAATTAGGCACTTTGGGGTTTAATGTAGTTTTGGTGAGTTTTCTTCCAAGAGAGGAAGAAAACTTGACATGAACAGGGAAGGCCATTTAAAAGCAAGAATTGATTATATTTAATGTTTCTATCATGACATTTTACCTCAATTATGTCAAACACAAAGCAAGAGTATACAAAAGTAGAAAATTAAATAAAATGGTAAATGAGCTACAATGTGAAAGTGACATATTATCAACCAGTCAGACAATATGGTGGAATGGAAAACATTTAGAGACCCAGAGTCAGACAGCTGGGACACTAACCAGCTGTGTGGCCTCAAGCAAGTATGCAACCTCTCTGAGTTTAGTCTTCTTCCATGACTTAAGAGGATATTAATACCAGTTTAACGAAGAATTAACAGGCTTAAATGAGATAAGCAAAACAACCAGCATAGTACATGGCATACTGGATGCACTCATAAAACAGAGGCTTCCTTCCACTTCTGGAAAATGGAGGACTGTAAATTCTTCAAGAGCCTTTCAATATAGACATGGAGACAAAATGTGAACGTTTGAAACAAGGAGAACAATTATGCACTAAACAGTGTGGCAGTGATCACAAGCATGATAGGAATTCAGACAAAGGGAGAACTGAGTGCACAGCACTACTCCGCCAGTGAAACATTCATCAAATTGTTGGGTCTTACATACTGGCTGTCTGGGATAAGTAACAGAAGCAAACTGTGGAAAGAGGATGTTGAAAGGGGGTGGGTGAGGTAAGGGATGCTGGAGCAGACACAAAAAAATGGTAGGGACACTGAATAAAATTAAGCAAAAGTGACAAATGAAACTCTTCAACTGACCTATAGTCTATGGAGAAAACAATTCATGCTCATAATAGATACAACAAAATATAATTAGAATGACTAAGAAGGATTACAGTATGAGTATGTGCTGAATAAATAGTAATAGATAACAATAATGATTTATCATTTTGTAAATTAAGAAAAATAGGGCTTCCCTGGTGGCGCAGTGGTTGAGAGTCTGCCTGCCGATGCAGGGGACACGGGTTCGTGCCCCGGTCTGGGAGGATCCCACATGCCGCGGAGCGGCTGGGCCCGTGAGCCATGGCCGCTGGGCCTGCGCGTCCGGAGCCTGTCCTCCGCAACGGGAGGGGCCACAGCAGTGAGAGGCCCGCGTAACGCATAAAAAAAAAAAAAAAAAAAAAAAAAAAAAAAAAAGAAAAATATCCGTGGATAAAAACCAATTGGTCATATATTCCAAAAAAGAAATGACCCCAATACTAATTTGCAAAACTATTAGTAGACAGAACATCAAGAAGGCTCACTTTTTTCTACTGACAATGATAATGTAATCACTCTGGTTTGCTTGACCTGATCTTATGGCTTTTTCTTTAATATCATAACAGCTTAAAACTGGCAGGAGAGCATTGCTGGTCTTCATTTGGCTTGTCTAAATTCTAGGGCTTTCATTTCCTACATATACTTATGATTGATAATTATTTTAATTCATATTTTTTAAAAAAACAAATAACAGAACAATGAAACAATTTATCTTAATGGTAAAATAATATAAGGCCTGCTTTTCCTTCCCTAATATCCATCAGAAACTTTCTAAAATATTCAGCTAGAGGCAACATAAAAAGTCTTTTTTGGAGGAACAAAGCTAGAGGCATAACCCTTGCAGACTTCAGACTATACTATAAAGCTACAGTAATCAAAACAGTGTGGGATTGGCACAAAAACAGACATATAGATCAATGGAACAGAATAGAGAGCCCAGAATTAAACCCATACACCTATGGTCAATTAATATATGAATATACAGTGGAGAAAAGACAGTCTCTTCAGCAAGTGGTGCTGGGAAAGCTGGAAAGCTATATGTAAATCAATGAAATTAGAATACACTCTCACACCATATACAAAAACAAACTCAGAATGGTTTAAAAGACATGGCACCCTAAAACTCCTAGAAGAGAACACAGGCAAAATATTCTCTGACATAAATTGTAGCAATATTTCCTTAGAGCAGTCTCCCAAGGCAAAAGAAATAAATGCAAAAATAAACAAATGGGACCTAATCAAAATTAAAATCCTTTGCACAGCAAAGGAAACCATAAACAAAATGAAAAGACAACCTGTGGATTGGGAGAAAATATTTACAAATGATGCAACTGACAAGGGGTTAATATCCAAAATATACAAACAGCTCATACAACTCAATATTAAAAAAACAAACAACCCAATCGAAAAATGAGCAGAAGACTTAAACAGACATTTCCCCAAAGAAAACACAGATGGCCAACAGGCTCATGAAAAGATAACATCGCTAATTATTAGAGAAATGCAAAACAAAACCACAATGAATTATTACCAGGACTTCCCTGGTGGTCCAGTGGTAAAGAATCTGCCTTACAACGCAGGGGATGCAGGTTCGATCCCTGGTCAAGGAACTAAGATCCCACATGCCTCGGGGCAACTAAGCCTGCACAACACAACTGCTGAGCTTGCGCGCCTCAACTAGAGAGCCTGCATGCCACAAGCTACAGAGCCCACACGTGCTGGAGCCCACGTGCTCAGGAACCCATGAGTCACAACTACAGAGCCCATGCATCCTAGAGCCTCCGCACCACAACCAGAGAAGAGAAAAAAAACCCACATGCCACTAGAGAGAAGCCCGTGCACCACAACGAAGAGCCTGCATGCCACAACGTAAGATCCCATGTGCCTCAACAAAGATCTTGCATGTATCTAAGACCCAGCACAGCCAAAATTAATAGAATAAATAAATAATAAATAAATCTTTTTAAAAATGCAATAACTATTATGTTAATATTAAAACTAATTATTAAAGTTATAAAAAAAATTATTACCTCACACCATTCAGAATGGCTATCATCAAAAGGCCTACAAATAACAAATGCTGGAGAGGGTGTGGAGAAAAGGGAACCCTCTTACACTGTTGGTGGGAATGTAAATTGGTGCAGCACTATGGAAAACAGTATGGAGGTTACTTAAAAAACTAAAAATAGAGTTGACATATGATCCAACAATCCCACTCCTGGATATATATCTGGAAAAGATGAATTCTAGTTCAAAAAGATACATGCACCCCAATGTTCATAGCAGCACTATTTACAAGAGCCAAGACATGGAAACAACCCAAGTGCCCACTGATAGATGGGTTGCTTAAGAAGATGTGGCATATGTATACACACAACACACACACACACACACACACACACACACACACGCAAACAATAGAATATTACTCAACCATAAAAAAGAATGAAATATTGCCATTTGCAGCATCACAGATGGACCAAGAGAATATTATACTTAGTGAAGGAAGTCAGACAGAGAAAGACAAATATAAGATATCACTTATATGTGGAATAAAAAAAAACACAAATGAATTTATATACAAAACAGAAACAGACTCACACACATAGAAAACAAACTTTTGGTTACCAAAAGGAAAAGAGAGGGAGGAGGGATAAACCAGGAGTATCATATTAACAGATACAAACTACTAAACATAAAATAAATAAGCAACAAGAATTTATTGTATAGCACAGAACTATATCCAATATCTTGTAATAACCTATAATGGAAAACAATCTAATATATATATTTTTAGTTACCTATATCTGAATCACTTTGCTGTACACCTGAAACTAACACAATATTGTAAATCAACCATACTTCAATTGAAAAAAGGGAAAGGTCTTGAATAAATAACCTGAGCTTTCATATTAGGAAACTAGGAAAAAAAAGAGCAATATACAACCAAAGAACACAAAACAAAAACAAAGAAGTTCTTTTTGGTTTGCTTCTTGTCTTATTAACCAAGTAATATATGTTTATTGGAAAAAACCTAGGAAACCTTATCAACAAAAATTTTTAAATGAAAAATAAAATTCACCTATATTTCTACCACCTTAACACTTTTTACATTAAAAAAACTTAAGAAAATTTTTTTTACTATTTATTTATTTATTTATTTGCCACACTGCACAGCTTGTGGGATCCTAGTTCTCACACCAGGGATCAAACCTGAGCTTCTGCCCCCATCCCCTGTTGGCAATGGAAGCTCGGAGCCCTAACTACTGGACCACCAAGGAATTCCCCACTTTTTACATTTTTATATTTCCTTCATGTCTTTTTTCCCTATGCATATGTGAACATATTTTCAATAGACATAGAGTTTTAAAATCTAGGCTTTTCACTAAATATATTCTGTCTTTCCATATCATTAAATTTTTTGTACCTGTAATATTGTTTAAAATGTTTATAGCACATGCCTTCTGCAATGTTCTTTCACCATATCTTCACTATATTCCAAGCATTCAAGGCAATTTTATGCAGTTTTACTTTTTATAGTTATATATTATAAATTTAAAGGTTAAATTTATGTGCGTTTTTGAGCCATCTGCAATTCCATCACCCTTTCTTAAATTCTAGTTTACTCCTTAGATTGTGTTTCTCCTTCCTTTTCTCCCTCTCTCTCCCTACTGCACTTCCCTTGTGGAGATTGTGGGCTAATGGAAGAAATAAGCAAGGTTCATAAATAACTGTAATCAGTACCACAGGCAAATAAAAGGACTTTGGATTTCAAAAGAGAATTCCTCCATCAGTTTGCAAATATGCCTACACATCTAAAGGCAAAGGAATGAAAAGACCCTTCTGAACACTTTGTTTTTTTTCTTTTGAGAGGAGCAAAGAGAAAAAAAAAAAAACAGGCGCATCTTCTTCTCTCTTTTTATAGTTGAAAAAAACAAAAATCAATAATGGACAGGAGGGCTTCCCTGGTGGCGCAGTGGTTGAGAGTCCGCCTGCCGATGCAGGGGACACGGGTTCGTGCCCCGGTCCGGGAAGATCCCACATGCCGCGGAGTGACTGGGCCCGTGAGCCATGGCCACTGAGCCTGCGCGTCCGGAGCCTGTGCTCCGCAACGGGAGAGGCCACAACAGTGAGAGGCCCAAGTACCGCAAAAGAAAAAATAAATAAAAATAAAAAAAAAATAAAATAATGGACAGGAGAGGACCTTCAAGATGGAGAAGTAAGAAGTGGAGATCAGCTTCCTCCCCACAAATCCATCAAAAATACATCTACAAGTGGAACAATTCCTACAGAACACCTACTGAATGCTGGCAGAAGACCTCAGACTTCCCAAAAGGCAAGAAACTCCCCACGCACCTGGGTAGGGCAAAAGGAAAAAGAAAAAACCAGAGACAAAAGAATAGAGACGGGACCTGCACCTCTGGGAGGGAGCTGGGAAGGAGGAAAGGTTTCCACACACTAGGAAGTCCCTTCACGGGTGGAGACTGTGGGTGGCAGAGTGCGGGGAGCTTCGGAGCCATGGAGGAGAGCGCAGCAACAGGGGTGCAGAGGGCAAAGCGGAGAGATTCCCGCACAGAGGATCGGTGCCAACCAGCACTCACCAGCCTGAGAGGCTTGTCTGCTCACCCGCCGGGGCGGGCGGGGGCTGGGAGCTGGGGCTCGGGCTTCGGAGGTCAGATCCCAGGGAGAGGACTGGGTTTGGCTGCATGAAAACAGCCTGAAGGGGGCTAGTGAGCCACAGCTAGCCAGGAGGGAGTCCGGGAAAAAGTCTGGAGCTGCCAAAGAGGCAAGGGACCATTGTTTTGGGGTGTGTGAGGAGAGGGGATTCCCACTCCATGTGCCCACAGAAGGCAGAGCACCACCTAAGTGAGCTCCAGAGACGGGCGCGAGCCATGGCTATCAGCCTGGACCCCAGAGACGGGCATGAACTGCTAACGATGCCACCGCTACCACCAAGAATCCTGTGTGCAAGCGCAGGTCACTACCCACAACACCCTGGGAGCCTGTGCAGCACGCCACTGCCAGGGTCCCGTGATCCAGGGACAAATTACCCCAGGAAAACACACGGTGTGCCTCAGGCTGCTGCAATGTCACTCTGGTCTCTGCCACCGCAGGCTCGCCCCACATGTCAATTATGACTACCATACCCCTCCCTCTCCCCAACCTGAGTGAGTAAGAGAGCCCTAATCAGCTGCTGCTTTAACCTGCTCCTGTCTGGGAGGGGAACAGATGCCTGAGGGCAGCCTACATGCAGAGGTGGGGCCAAAACCAAAGCTGAACCCCAGGAGCTGTGTGAACAAAGAAGAGAAAGGGAAATTTCTCCATGCAGCCTCAGGAACAGCAGATTAAATCCCCACAATCAACTTGAAAATCTCTGCATTTGAAGAATACCTGATCAGATAATAAATGTTCCCAAAATTGAGGCGATGGACTTTGGAAGCAAATGTAGACTGAGGGTTGTTTTCTGCATCTGATTGGATTGTGGTTTTACATTTATCTTAGTTTAGATTTAGTGCTTGTTATCATTGGTGAATTTGTTTATTGTTTTGGTTGTTCTCTTCCTTTTTTTAAAAATTATTTTTTAAAATTTTATTTATTTATTATTTTTGCGGTATGTGGGACTCTCACTGTTGTGACCTCTCCTGTTGCAGAGCACAGGCTCTGGACGTGCAGGCTCAGCGGCCATGGCTCATGGGCCTATCCACTCCGCAGCATGTGGGATCTTCCCGGACCAGGGCACAAACCTGTATCCCTTGCATTGGCAGGAGGACTCTCAACCACTGCGCCACCAGGGAAGCCCAAAATTTTTATTATTTTTATTTTGTTTTTTAAATTTTTTATTTTCTTTTAATGTTGTTTTCATTTTTTCTCTTTTTGTGAGTGTATGTGTATGTTTCTTTGTGTGATTTTGTCTGTTTATGTTTGCTTTTACCATCTGTCCTAGGTTCTCTGTTCGTTTTCTTTTGCTTTTTTAGCTGTTTGTTTCT
Organism: Phocoena sinus; assembly: GCF_008692025.1. Classification (NCBI taxonomy): domain Eukaryota; kingdom Metazoa; phylum Chordata; class Mammalia; order Artiodactyla; family Phocoenidae; genus Phocoena; species Phocoena sinus. The sequence continues at coordinate 47,894,663 of NC_045765.1, read as the reverse complement.
TTTTTTTTTTTATAAGTGTGTGTGTGTGTGTGTGTGTGTGTGTGTGTGTATGTTTCTTGGTGTGATGCTTCTTTGTTTAGTATTGCTATTACCATTTGGTTTGGGGTTGTATCTGTTCATTTTTATTTTTTCCTTCATTTTATTCTGAGCTGTGTGGCTGGCAGGATCTTGGTGCTCTGGCCGGGAGTCAGACCTGAGCCTCTGAGGTGGCAGAGCTGAGTCCAGGACACTAGACCACCAGAAACCTCCTGGCCCCATGTAATATCAAGCAGCGACAGCTCCCCCAGAAATCTCCATCTCAACACTAAGACCCAGCTCCACCCAATGGCAAGCAAGCTACAGAGCTGGATGCCCCATGCCAAACAACAAGCAAGACAGGAACACAACCCCATCCGTTAGCAGAGAGGCTGCCTAAAGTTATACTAAGTTCACAGACACGCCAAAACACACCACCGGACGTGGCCCTGCCCACCAGAAGGACAAGATCCAGCCCCATCCACCAGAACACAGGCACCAGTCCCCTATATGAGCCACTGAACCAACCTCACCCACTGGGGGCAGACACCAAATATAACAGGAACTACGAACCTGCAGCCTGTGAAAAGGTGACCCCAAACACAGTAAGTTAAACAAAATGAAAAAACAGAGAACTATGCAGCAGATGAAGGAGCAAGGTAAAAACCCACCAGACCAAACAAAAGAAGAGGAAATAGGCAGTCTAACCTGAAAAAGAATTCAGAGTAATGACAGTAAAGATGATCCAAAATCTCAAAAATAGAATGGAAAAACTACAAGAAATGTTTAACAAGGACCTAGAAGAACTGCAGAGCAAAGAAACAATGATGAATAACATAATAAATGAAATTAAAAATACTCTAGAAGGAATCAATAGTAGAATAACTGAGGCAGAAGAACACATAAGTGACCTGGAAGATAAAATAGAGGAAATAACTGCCATAGAGTAGAATAAAGAAAAAAGAATGAAAAAAATTGAGGACAGTCTCAGAGACCTTGGGGACAACATTAAATGCACCAACATTCGAATTATAGGGGTCCCAGAAGAAGAAGAGAAAAAGAAAGGGACTGAGAAAATATTTGAAGAAATTGTAGTCGAAAACTTCCCTAACATGGGAAAGCAAATAGTTAATCAAGTCCAGGAAGCACAGAGAGTCCCATACAGGATAAGTCCAAGGAGAAGCACGCCAAGACACATATTAATCAAACTATCAAAAATTAAATACAAAGAAAAAATATTAAAAACAGCAAGGGAAAAACAACAAATAACATACAGGGGAATCCCCAAAGGTTAGCAGTTGATCTTTCAGCAGAAACTCTGCAAGCCAGAAGGGAATGACAGGACATACTTAAAGTGATGAAAGGGAAAAAACCTACGACCAAGATTACTCTACCCAGCAAGGATCTCATTCAGATTTGACGGAGAAATTAAAAGCTTTATAGACAAGCAAAAGCTAAGAGAATTCAGCGCCACCAAACCAGCTTTACAACAAATGCTAAAGAAACTTCTCTAGGCAGGAAACACAAGAGAAGGAAAAGACCTACAATAACAAACCCAAAACAATTAAGAAAATGGTAATAGGAACATACATATCAATAATTACCTTAAATGTAAATGGATTAAATGCTCCAACAAAAAGACACAGGCTCACTGAATGGATACAAAAACAAGACATGTATATATGCTGTCTACAGGAGACCCACTTCACACGTAGGGACACATACAGACTGAAAGTGAGAGGATGGAAAAAGACATTCCATACAAATGGATATCAAAAGAAAGCTGGAGTAGCAATACACATATCAGACAAAATAGACTTTAAAATAAAGACTATTACAAGAGACAAAGAAGGACACTATATAATGATCAAGGGATCAATCCACGAAGAAGATATAACAATTGTAAATATTTATGCACCCAACACAGGAGCACCTCTATACATAAGGCAAATGCTAACAGCCATAAAAGGGGAAATCGACAGTAACACAATCATAGTAGGGGACTTTAACACCCCACTTTCACCAATGGACAGATCATCCAAAATGAAAATAAATAAGGAAACACAAGCTTTAAGTGACATGTTAGACCAGATGGACTTAATTGATATTTATGGGACATTCCATCCAAAAACAACAGAATACACTTTCTTCTCAAGTGCTCATGGAACATTCTCCAGGATAGATCGTATGTTGGGTCACAAATCAAGCCTCAGTAAACTTATGAAAATTGAAATCGTATCAAGTGTCTTTTCTGACCACAACACTATGAGAATAGATATCAATTACAAGAAAAAAACTAAAAAATACAAACACATGGAGGCTAAACAATACAACTAAATAACCAAAAGATCACTGAAGAAATCAAAGAGGAAGTAAAAAATACCTAGAAACAAATGGCAATGAAAACACGATGACCCAAAACCTATGGGATGCAGGAAAAGCAGTTCTAAGAGGGAAGTTTATAGCAATACAATCCTACCTCAAGAAACAAGAAACATCTCAAATAAACAACCTAACCTCACACCTAAAGCAATTAGAGAAATAAGAACAAAAAAACCCCAAAGTTAGCAGAAGGAAAGAAATAATAAAGATCAGACTAGAAATAAATGAAAAAGAAATGAAGGAAACAATAGCAAAGATCAACAAAACTAAAAGCTGGTTCTTTGAGAAGATAAACAAAATTCATAAACCATTAGCCAGACTCATCAAGAAAAAAAGGGAGAAGACTCAAATCAACAGAATTAGAAATGAAAAAAGAGAAGTAAAAACTGACACTGCAGAAATACAAAGGATCATGAGAGACTACTACAAGCAACTATATGCCAATAAAATGGAAAACCTGGAAGAAATGAACAAATTCTTAAAAAATACAACCGTCCAGGACTGAACCAGGAAGAAACAGAAAATATGAACAGACAAATCACAAGTACTGAAATTGAAACTGCGATTTAAAATCTTCCAACAAACAAAAGCCCAGGAACAGATGGCTTCACAGGACAATTCTATCAAACATTTAGAGAAGAGCTAACACTTATGCTTCTCAAACTCTTCCAAAATATAGCAGAGGGAGGAACACTCCCAAATACATTCTACAAGGCCACCATCACCCTGATACCAAAACCAGACAAAGATGTCACAAAGAAAGAAAACTACCGGCCAATATCACTGATGAACACAGATGCAAAAATTCTCAACAAAATACTAGCAAACAGAATCCAACAGCACATTAAAAGGATTATACATCATGATCAAGTGGGGTTTACCCCAGGAATGCAAGGATTCTTCAATATACACAAGTCAATCAATGTGATACACCATATTAACAAACTGAAGGATAAAAAACCATATGATAATCTCAATAGTTGCAGAAAAAAATTTCAACAAAATTCAACACCCATTTAATAACAAAAACCCTCCAGAGAGTAGGCATAGAGGGAACTTACCTCAACATAGTAAAGGCCATATATGACAAACCCACAGCCAACGTTGCTCTCAGTGGTGAAAAAACTAAAACCAATTCCTCTAAGATCAGGAACAAGACAAGGTTGTCCCACTCACACCACTATTATTCAACATAGTTTTGGAAGTTTCAGGCACAGCAATCAGAGAAGAAAAAGAAGTGGAAGGAATCCAAATCAGAAAAGAAGAAGTAAAACTTCACTGTTTGCAGATGACATGATACTATGCATAGAGAATCCTAAAGATGCTACCAGAAAACTGCTAGAGCTAATCAATGAATTTGGTAAAGTAGTAGGATATAAAATTAATGCACAGAAATCTCTTGCATTCCTATACACTAACAATGAAAGATCAGAAAGAGAATTAAGGAAACATTCCCATTTACCATTGCAACAAAAAGAATAAAATACCTAGCACTAAACCTACCTAAGGAAACAAAACACCTGTATGCAGAAAACTATAAGATACTGATGAAAGAAATCAAAGACAATACAACAGATGGAGAGATACACCATGTTCTTGGATTGGAAAAAATCAACATTGTGAAAATGACTATACTACCCAATGCAACCTACAGATTCAATGCAATCCCTATCAAACTACCCACAGCATTTTTCACAGAAGTAGAACAAAAAAATTTACAAGTTATATGGAAACACAAAAGATCCTGAAGAGCCAAAGCAATTTTGAGAAAGAAAAACAAAGCTGGAGGAATCAGGCTCCCTGACTTCAGACTACACTACAGAGCTATAGCAATCAGGACAGTATGGTATTGGCACAAAAACAGATATATAGATCAATGGAACAGGATAGAAAGCCCAGAGATAAACCCACACACATATGGTCACCTTGTCTTTGATAAAGGAGGCAAGAATATACAATGGAGAAAAGACAGCATCTTCAGTAAGTGGTGCTGGGGAAACTGACAGCTACATGTAAAAGAATGAAATTAGAAACACTCCCTAACACCATACCCCAAAATAAACTCAAAATGGATTAAGACCTAAATGTAAGGCCAGACACTATAAAACTCTTAGAGGAAAATATAGGCAGAATATTCTATGACATAAATCACAGCAAGATCCTTTTTGACACACCTCCTAGAGAAATGGAAATAAAAATAAACAAATGTGACCTAATTAAACTTAAAAGCTTTTGCACAGCAGAGGAAACCATAAACAAGATGAAAAGACAACACTCACAATGGGAGAAATAGTTGCAAATGAATAATGGACAAAGGATTAATCTCCAAAACATACAAGCAGCTCATGCAACTCAATATCAAAAAAACAAACAACCCAATCCAAAAAATGGGCAGAAGACCTAAATAGACATTTCTCCAAAGAAGATATACAGATTTCTAACAAACACATGAAGGATGCTCAACATCACTAATCATTAGAGAAATGCAAATCAAACCCACAATGAAGTATCACGTCACACTGGTTAGAATGGCCATCATCAAGAAATCTACAAACAATTAATGCTGGAGAGGGTGTGGAGAAAAGAGAACCCTTTGCACTGCTGGTGGGAATGTAAATTGATACAGCCACTATGGAGAACAATATGGAGGTCCCTTAAAAAGCTACAAATAGAGCTACCATATGACCCAGCAATCTCACTACTGGGAATATACCCTGAGAAAACCATAATTCAAAAAGAGACATGTACCACAATGTTCATTGCTGCACTATTTACAATAGCCAGAACATGGAAGCAACCTAAGTGTCCATCGACAGATGAATGGATAAAGAAGATGTGGCACATATATACAATGGAATATTACTCAGTCATAAAAAGGAAAGAAATTGAGTAATTTATAGTGAGGTGGATGGACTTAGAGTCTGTTACACAGAGGGAAGTAAGTCAGAAAGAGAAAAACAAATACCGTATGCCAACACATATATATGGAATCTAAAAAAAGAAATCGTTCTGAAGAACCTAGGGGCAAGCCAGGAATAAAGACACAGACATAGAGAATGGACTTGAGGACGTGGGGAGGGGGAAGGGTAAGCTGGGACGAAGTGAGAGAGTGACATTGACATATATACACTACCAAATGTAAAATAGATAGCTAGTGGGAAGCAGCTGCATAGCACAGGGAGATCAGCTCCATGCTTTGTGACCACCTAGAGGGGTGGGATAGGGAGGGTGGGAGGGAGACGCAAGAGGGAAGAGATATGAGGATATATGTATATGTATAGCTGATTCACTTTGTTATACAGCAGAAACTAACACAACATTGTAAAGCAACTATACTCCAATAAAGATGTTAAAAAAATAAAATAAAAGAATGGATAGGACACCTGCTCATGTCATACAGCTGGTTGGTGGCTGAACAAAGATTAAACCCAGGACTTCTGTATCCCAGTTTTGTGCTTTCACACTGTGTCACACAGGCTCACCCTAAAAAAAAATTACAGCCAGGATAAGTGAACTTGGGATCAAGACAAATACTGTGGGAAGAATACTTGTCTAGTGAAGGGATGCTCTGATTAAGAAACTCTACTGACCTGATATACAACAGTAAAACCTTTCCTGAGAAATGGGAGAGAATGAAAAGGACAATCCTGTATCCTTTCCTTGGATGTTTTTCTGTCAAGCACAGCTATATTCATACTTGGATTAAAATATCACACATATGGCAAGCTGGCTTCCCCAATGGGAAATCTAGAAAGTGACTTCCTGAATGCACAAGAGCAAATATTTTGTACGACAGAGAATGCTCCTGCTTGGGGGTCTACTTCCACATGTTCATAATGTTGAGTGGAAACAGTCTTTGAATATAATCTAATACAGCCCCTTAAATAAACTAGGAAACCTCTTAATAATACCTCTGTCCATCAATCATTCACCTTGTGCTTGAACGTAAGCACTTATGGAGGACGCAGGATCTGGGCTGAAGCCAAGAAAAAGTAAAGTCAATACTTTCATTTATTGGACTGACTAATTAGCCCCGCAGTATACCACATTCTATGCCTTTTTAGATGTATTGCTTAGATGTAATGAACTTTTTGCCAAACTGAACGACACACACACACATACACACACACACACACACACACACTTACACACAGTGAAAGAGAAAAATGACAAAAAGCTAATATTGCTTTATTACCTTGGGAAGCATTTATTAGGACACAGGACTGATGGAAAATGTGATGGACAGTCACAGAGTCAAAAACGTATTTACAGCTGGAAGGGTCCTTCTTGTAGAAAACTAGCCCAAGACTTTCCTTTTACTTAAAAGGAAATAAAGAGTTTAAAAGATTTGCTAGGCTTTTACAGGTTTCTGCTTCAGTGGCATTTGACTACACAGAGAGAGAGGGTTTATAGATTATTTAATATAGAGGGTGGAGTACTGATAATCACAGCTCAAAAAGGAAAAACACCAAAATGAAGGCAGGTGGATCAGAATCAATACTCTCATTAAATACTCAGTTACCTTTCCCCCTCTGGACTTACGTTTTCCCTCACTTTCTGGGTTACCTTTTTATGTACTAAATACAGAAAAAATAATCATGAAAGAGTCCCTTGACTGTAACTGGAATCAATGTATCTAACACGTTTTGCAATACTTGCTGTGCATGTGGCCTCATTACATTCACATGCCAAGAAAGGTTCAAAGGGAAAAAAAAAAACTGTAGGAAGCCATTCATAATTTCCTCGACAGGATTTAACAGCCATTCCTTACTCCAGTCTTACACTCTGTTTTCTAATACATCCCAAGTGATAAAACTTCAAGTATATTAAAATTCAGAGCACAGCAAACTATTCATGCTGCAAAGTGATTAATGTTTATGTTCTTCTGTTTTGCTTTATTTTAAAAATTCACAGTCTGCATTATTCTCTGAAAAAGGGTTGGATTCCATATCACTATAACATTCCTTTTTAACTCTAAGGCCAGGCAGGTTACAATGCCCCTGCCCCACTTTCACGTGAGGAAACTCAATCTTTAATCATCATGAATTTACTCTATTTCTTCATTTATGTGCCCTGATGGATGTTTCTCAGTTTTCTTGTATAGATTTTCACATGTGTGATACCCAATTTGCAGATGTTCTTATGTTCTGATAAAGGTCTCTGTGTCTCTTGGCATAATTTTAGCGCCTAAATGCTTACTGCTTACTATACCTTTGGGATTGAGTCTTACTCATCTTTGTATTCTCCCCACTCTCTACTCCTCCACACATACACCTTAGAAGAACACATCGTAGGTGTCAGAATTATTTTTAAACATCATTTTCCTTTGCATTAAAATCAGGGCCACAAATTCAAAGAATACTAATTTGCATTTGGTTTGAAGACTATATTAAAGATCTAATTCAAAATGTTTAAATGTATCCCTAGTTTCTAATTGAACAGGTTCACCAGGTGATATTATGAAGAGAAAAATCTAACTTTGGTTAGTAATTCACGTAAGAAATAAGATATTTGAATTATCTTACAACTCATCAATTAGATGGGTTTGGTCAGATAGTGTTAAAATATACGACCTAATGTACAGTATTACAACGTGTAACATAAATCAACAGGAAATAGTCACTAAAAGTTGTTCACATCCTGTTTTTATTTCTTCAGTAAAGATCAAATACAATTCAGCTAAAATAAGACTCTATATCTTGATTGCAAATGTTAAGGTATTCTTTGTTTTTTGTGGTTTTTTTTTTTTGAGTCTATGTCCTTTGGTAGCTGAATGGGAAAGCCATACCATTACAGTGTTTGCCAGGTTTTACTGTTAACTCTTGTTTATAGATCTGTTTCCTTTACTACTTATAAGCCTTTTGAGAATAAGGCCCTGATCTTTATCCCATATACCTAGTAATATAAAGACAAGTACTTAGGAAACATTCAGTAAATCATTTGTTAGCTGGTTGAACATTTCTGTCTTAGTTTCCTCAACTAAAGTTGTAAGAAGGGGGTACAACAGTACCTATGACCAAGGTGTTATGCTTATAAAGTGTTCAGAACTTCACAGGGCACGCAGCAGGTACTTATTCAGTCCTGCTCCCCTGCACAACTCTGGGAAGTGTCATTCACAGTGCTCCCTGGGGCTGTGCAACTCCAGACCCCACCCTCAAAGCATGAACTTCCATTAGCATCATCATCATTATTATTAGGCTCAAGAATAGAAAGATTTCACTTCATCTAAACTACAGAGAGGGCAGCAAAAGTGTGAACAGGTCCTTCATGATGGAGATAAGTGCACCTACTTCTTAAAGGGAAGAAGGTGAGAATTTTGAAGAATTTTTGTGCATTTTTCTCTCTCATCATTTAATCCTTGTTTGAGGTCTTCCATGGAAATGAATTATGACTGAATCACACGATGTTAAGCTTGGAGTTTTGTCTGATTCTAACAAACACTGTGAACTAAAACCACTAGAGGCTGATGAAAGTAAGATGATGAATATCCAAGTGAAAATAAAAAAATTTAGTTTTTAAAGAAATTAATATTTTGGCACATAGAATGTCAATTACATCAGATATATCATTGGGTTTTCAAATCATTTTGTGAAAGGATCTTTTTTCTCAAAACTTTAGGAGGACATCCAGTGGGTATCTGTGTGTGTGTGTGTGTGTGTGTGTGTGTGTGTGTGTGTGTGTGTGTGTGTGTGCTTAGAGAGCCTGGACCCTATCCTCCCAGCCTTTCTCTTCTCTCTATGGCTTACCAGGGACACTGTGGTTATCTATGGAAACCAATTTGGAACTCCTGATCCAGAGAGAGCAAAACTTCCATCTTCCAGAAGCCCTACAGAGTCACGCAGATAGTTAAGCTATTTGGATTTGTGGATGACTTAGAAATTTTGAAGACCAAATCGTTCTTTCAAAAATATTCACATTTGCTAAATAAATAAGTAAATTTTATTTTAGTAAATTTGAAAATCATTAAAAAAATCAGTGAAGAAATTTCTCATAAAGTTACCACCCAGAATTAACTGCTGTTAATATTTTGATTTATACTTAAAATATATATATTTATATATTCATGTAACTTTTTCCATTTTCACAAAATTGGGACTAAATTCCACCTTTTGATTTTTGACCTCTTTTTTTCTAACTTAAAAGACATATCTTACATATTTTCCTAAGTCACTGAACCTTTTTCTACAACATACTGCTTAGAAAGCTTCATTACATTCTAAGGTTGGCATAGGTCACAATTTATCATATATACAGGGAAAGGCAAATCAAGGTTTCAACCTTTTCTCACCCAAACCTACTCTTGTCAAAACTCCTGCTATTCACTATAAGCAAAAAATTGAAACAAACGAATCTTAAAGTTGCATGAATTTAGAACCATGGAAACTATAAGAGCACAGAAACTGTGCTCTTCATAGCATCAAGTTTGGAATCTGTGCTGCTCAGTCTATTTTGCAATTGAGGATTTTTTTCCAGAAATGAAATTCCTGTAAAACTGCTCTCTGAATCTCTTTAGAAAAAAGAAAATATTCATAGCTTACAGAATTGTGGAAAACATAGCACAAAATGTTTTCTGGGGGGTTTATTGCTTTAAAAAAGTAGGAAGGAAAACTAGGTAATTTTCTTTTCTTAAAATACATTTAATACCTATTTAAATGTTTATTTTAAAAAGAGAATCCCAGATTACATTGTACAAATATATGTAACTCACAAATGATCTCCTAAGAGTTATTAAAACACAAAATCTCCAAATGGTTTATTTTAGGACTGGGATTTATTCAGCCCCTTATTTCCTTTCTTCACTGGGGAAACTATGGTTATGTGGATTTTGTTCTTGAATGTCAATTTTAACAGTGTTTCTATCCTTTGCTTAGCAAGAATTGGGTCTTCATTAATATTTAATAATAACATTAAAAATATACTTGCCTTTCTCTTTATTTAATTTTGGGGAGCACAATCAAGTTTTCACTACAAGAGGGAAGTGGTTTAGCTCATTACTTAAGATGACTTTGGAGTCAGGCAGACTTGAGTTCAGAATCTAGTTCCATCTGTTATCAGTTAGATAATCTTCAGTAAGTATTAAATTGTTGTATGGTAATAAACCTTAGTTGAGCTATACATAAAATAGGGATACTATGACCTTCTTCAAAGCGTGTTGGTGCATGTATGTAACAACTTTAGGGCACTGCTTGGCATCTAGGAAGGGTACTGAAACAAACATAAACCAACAATGCAATAACAATTAACATTAATGTCAAATGTGTTTTGAAAGAAATTTCAAAGAGATTTTTTTAACCTGAATTTGGTCCAAAAAGTAGATTAATGTGCCTCATAATCTCTATTTATTAATGTAAAGATTATTATATTTGGCTCATCAAATGAAACATCTATCTTTAGAGAAGAAAGATAAGATTGAATACTGATTCAAAACCATCCATGTCAACACACATGTTAATAGTTGAGGCCAATTAGCTAGAAGCCATCGTGGTCACATCACAAAAACAAAGACTTCTGCTGAAAACAGTGGTGCTATTGATGTATTCCATCTAAGTGTCACATGTGTTAATATTCTATTTAAATTTGGCCCTTTCTCCTTGTAAAAACAGAAGTTCCTTTTGGACAGGGACCAGGGATAACAATTGGAAGTCTACGAATGCTTTCTATTTTGAGGAACTTCAATTAGGCTTTTGTGGTATTAGTGATGATGGTAATGATACACATGTAGGAACTATTTATTCATCCCCCCACCCTCCACAACCCCCATCAAAGGTTCTTGGTTTATTTAGTTGTGTCCATATACAGATACACATCCACCAATCATATGTGAAAGGAAGGACTTGGTGAGGATAACCAAGTGACCTAAATTCCCTTAGCGCCTGAGTTAGGATTTAGAGTGAAGGTCAGATCATGTCATAATTCTCTGGCTCTGATTCATGTTACTGATGGATCATTCGGTTGTGTGGGGCCACATCTCATAGAACAAATAAATTCTGAAGTAAAGAAACCTCAATTTGAGTGGTATACTTTTCACTTAGTGGTTAGGTGATGCTGGATACAGGTAGACAATCTGAACTTTAACCTGAGGTTGATTATAAATGGTATAACATAAATTAACATAATGTAATATAATACAATATAACATAATATATAATATCTTCTCTACCTATATGCTTGTGAAATTTAAAGTATCAAAAGTCCTTTGTAACTTGTAAAATAAAGTATTGAACACATTAATTCCTGTGAAAAATGCCTTTGCTTACTAATTATGAAAGAAATAAAACAAATAATTGATGGTGCATAGAGGAAACACCTGAAGCTACAAATTGTCTGGTTGAAACGTAATTGTGATTGCCCCCAAATCAGATCAACAGCATTAAATTTCATACAGATAGTTCATTTTTATCAAATGCTCATCCGCTGGGTTAAATTCATTTCAGCTTCCATATTAATGAAACCTGAGTGTTTCTCTAAAGAACAAAAACCATGCTTAACTGGGAAATAACATGCTATAGTGGAATGAAAATGGGCTAAACAGCAGTCAGAATTCCAACGGTCTCAAGGGCCAAAGAGTTAATGTGAATCCACTGGTGGGGAAGGGGCTTGGGGTGCTGATGTGGCACATGCTGAAAAGCACAATACCCACCCAGAGGAATACCTATCACTCAACTCCAGATGTGTCTACCATGAAGAGATGTGGGCCTAGTGATGCCAGATTTTCTTATTTTCTAAGAGGAGGGAGATACTGAGATATTTTTTGAAATGTCAAAATTACAAAATTTTGGACAAGTGTTTTTAAAAATACTGTGCTGGAAACATATATTTTTGCTTACAAACACTTGACATATGTTTGCAAACACTTCCCTGAGCTGGGTCCAGTCCACAAAGCTTCAGGTTTTAACCACTGTGCTATAAAATCAGATAGCTCTTACTTCAGTCTTAGCTCTAAACTCACTAACTGAATGGCTTTGGCTAAGAATTTAACTTACTCAAGCTTCATTTTCCTCTTGCAAAGTGGGAAGGACAATGCCTCTGTTTGTGAGGACTGAAAAAATGAACATGGGTGAAAACAGTATAAGAAATACATAATAGGTACTCAAAGAATTTAGCTCTTTTTCTGGATAACTTTGAAAAGTAAGTTGTAAAAGTAAGTTTTCTTTTTATTCTTGTTATATTCAGACCATATCAGATATTCTTGTTATTAAGAGGGTCAAGGCTGTCTCATTTGTTCCTGGAATAAATTGGTTTACTTGAATTATAAAGGAAACTCGATACTACGGATGTCCTCAATTCTTCTAAAGAACAGAGTCAGCATCAAGTCTGAAAAAAAAATTTCAGATTGACCCAAGAGAGAGTGCTTCTTTGCAAAATGTCTCCTGAACAAAATGCTTTTCTACTATTTCATCAGCTACTCTGTCATAAAGATCCTTTCGTTAGAAAAACAACATTTGAGGACATCAAGAATGTGGTTTAGCAGTGGCACCACGTGAACTGAGAACAGATCAATTCCGCTTAGATTACAGTTGGCTATACAGCCAAAGATCAAAGCAAGATGTTTCAAAGCAAGAAGATTATACAAAATAAGTTTAGACAGTTAATGTTTTCAAGCCCTACAAATGTTAGTGAAAGTGCAGAAAGCAAATAGCCAGGGACTGGCTAGAAATATTAATCTTGTCTCTTTACTACCTTCCAGGGGTCTTGGCTAAGCCATTTAGGTTTGATTTCAAAAACTGTAAATAGAGTGAAAAGAGAAAAATATAAAATAATACACCACACTTAAAAGATATTGGACAATGTGTGTAGCTAAACCTGTCCAGATGAGAGCATTCATGTGAACTGGGCATGTTTAAGCACGCATTTAGAGACTGGGCTCTTTTCAATCTATAGAGGAAAAAAACCTGAAGGTCTACAGTGGTAGAAGAATCAATTTCCCTTGTTGCAAGCTGATATTTTCCTCTCTCTTGTTTCAGAAGGTGACACTGAACCCTGTGGAGCCTGGAATGTGGACAATCTAGCTAAGAAGAGAGCGAGATGGCTAAAATGCTCCTTCTATGTAAAATTAACTAGGAGTAAGGGGGTCCTTGTTAATTCATTTTTTAAAAGCTAGGGTTTATTTTTAATGATTGCTAATGTTTCAGGCATCTAGCTCAAAATACTATAAATTCTAAACTTTGTAGGCACTTTTATTAAATGAAATGCTTTTAAAATAAAACTAAGTCATAATTCAAATGTTCTCCTTCCTACAACAAAGAATCATATATTCTCTGAAATACAAATTCCCCTTTATGGTTAATTAGCAACCACTTAAATTCCTACTTAAGAGATGCAGGAGACAAAGACTAAGCCTGTGGAGTAGGAGGAATTCCTTCCTGGGGTCTAGGTAACCCTAGCAGAGCAGACAACGGAGAAACTCCAGTAATTCCAGAGTTCCCATTTTCACAATCTGAGTTATCTAGGAAATTCTTAAGAAGGCAAGTTTGGGATCTATAATATCTTCAAAACACTTAAGTCCCTTTCTCTGTCTCCTCAGTGCCAATTAGCAGAATTATCATCTTGAGAATTCTCATGTGAATTCAGTGTGTTTATTTTTAATATAAATTGGTTATTGTTGTATATAAAATTATTGTCTTGCTATTCTTTTAATGGCTTGCTGGTAGAATGACACAATATCCTAGACTTTACAGACTGGGACTCATTTAAAATATTCTGTCTAGGGCTTCCCTGGTGGCGCAGCGGTTGGGAGTCCGCCTGCCGATGCGGGGGACGCGGGTTCGTGCCCCGGTCTGGGAAGATCTCACATGCTGCGGAGCGGCTAGGCCCGTGAGCCATGGCCGCCGAGCCTGCGTATCCGGAGTCTGTGCTCCGCAACAGGAGAGGCCACAGCAGTGAGAGGCCCTCGTACAGCAAAAAAAAAAAAAAAAAAATATTCTGTCTAGCTGTTTTCATCAGTATAATTGCATCTAAAAAAACAATTTTTGTTTTGGAAAATATGTTCAAATTAGGTATATCTGACCTATGAAGAGTTTACAGGCCTTAAATATGGGTCAGACGTAAGGACTAGAGAAGCCATTCATTTTTGGAAGGTACCTCTCCATGAATGCTTATTTTTGGAAGGTACCTCTCTCCAAGAAATGCTGCACAAGAAAGAGCCAGATGAGGCATGTGGGTGAGAAACACTTGCTTGGTTTACATTTTCATTGTGGTTATACTGGGTAGCATTTTCCAAGGAAACATTTCCAGTTTGGATCAGAAGGCAGGTTGACAATATCACCCTCTTTTCTGAAGCACATGCTCACAAGGCTTTTTTAGAGTCACAATGACCTCAGCAAAATTTCCTTCTTGAAAATGATACCAATGAATTGTTTTCTGACCAGAGAGTGTCAGCTAAACTTAGCCAGATTTGGTTTTCCATCTATATTTTAACTGCAGTTGACTCTAGAATTTCAAGCAGTGCAGTGAGTGATCTTGATTTAGATGCCAAACAAAGACAGGGAACAAAGACTTTTTCCTCTTACTTAAATTTCAATGTATCAGCAGGTCAGGCACCTATAGAGATGGCTGTTCCCAATGATTTAAAGATATTTCTTTGTATTTGCCAAGCATACCCCTTCTCCTCCAGGTCACTCTTTTTATATTTGATTTCAAAACTTCCATGAAAGCAAGATTTTTCCTCAATTCATCTTCTGAGTAAGGTTATTGTCTCCATTTCTGTTTCAGCCTCATTTTTGGATATAGATATGAAGGAATGATTTATTTATGATTAGAGAATGTAGTAAAGTGTATTTCTAGAATAACTTTGAGTGTGTATCATATAATTTGATGTTAATAATAATTAAATTACTAATTTATTTTAATAAGTTATAGTGAATCCAAAGGTATTCCCTTAATGGTTTCATTATTTCTGACTTGCAATTCAGTTTTGAAAGGGAATAAATGAAGCCACAGAAATATTCACAGCCTTTCTTATTTATGTCATACTATGTAGTGAACAATTTTTAACGATGGATTTTTTAAATATTGTGATTTGTCATTTAAGAATTTGGCTTTCCTTTATGAACAGCCTAAAATCCTGAGAATATCACATATATGAATACAATCCATTTTGTTTTCACAGCCAAAGTACAAGAATGAGAGTTACAGTCTGAAGACCTGCTAGAAAACAGAGGTCCTTCAGGGGAGCACCCATTTATTCGTTCAGTCAACCACTGTTTATTGAGCACATATGTCGTGCCAAGGCTTTCGTTATTAATTGACAGTTTCATTTTCTGCCCTCACAGAGTTTACAATCTAGTGAAGGGCAGGGAAGATCAAGTGAGCAAATAAATAGCTCTACAATTACAACTTTGATAAATGCTACAAAGGAAACAGAGGGTACGAAGAGTAATAGTGGAGATATACTTAAGGAAACCTCTCCAAGGAGTTATATTTAAAGCTCAAACTTAAAGTATAAGAAGAATCCAACCATTCATATTTTAAAAAGGGAAGAGTCAGATGACTGGGCTTTCATTTAAAAACTATATACCAGTTTAAGAAACATACAGATGCCAAAAATATATCTTAGTTTAGTCTGAGAAGTCATGTGACAGCTAAGGTATGTTGTTTAAATGTTTTTATGAAGAATTTAAGTTGGTCACTGAGGTTAAGACTACAGGATGCCACTGCTATACTGAGGAAGAATAACATGAATCTGGAAGAGATTTGTTTTTGTTTTTTTAATTGCCGCTTATGCATGCGCCTGGTGAAATTCCTAGCAATTCAAACAGGGATTTCACTGACTTGAGCTTAAAACTCATTCATTATCAGCAGACAAGAGATGACCGAGGTTAATTTAATACCCACTGTGAGATGCAGTGGCAGGTCAGAATAACAGATCTCCTATTTCCTGAAAATCATGCTTGACTCACAGCTACTGAAAATCAAGCAGGATCTACCTGTATTTAAATTTATTTATTTATTTTTGCTGTGTTGGGTCTTCTTTTATGTGCGTGGGCTTTCTCTAATTGCGGCAAGTGGGGGCCACTCCTCATCGCGGTGCGCGGGCCTCTCACTATCGCGGCCTCTCTTGTTGCGGAGCACAGGCTCCAGATGCGCAGGCTCAGTAATTGTGGCTCACGGGGCTAGTTGCTCCGCAGCATGTGGGATCTTCCCAGACCAGGGCTCGAACCCGTGTCCCCTGCATTGGCAGGCAGATTCTCAACCACTGTGCCACCAGGGAAGCCCTCTACCTGTATTTAAAAGCAAAGTGTGAAGACCCCAAAGTGGGGGAAAGTATCTTGAGTCATCAAGAAAAATGCACACAGAGATTAAAAATTTACTAGAGACATATTTCATTGACATGGAAAGATGGCCACCTTATATAAAATAAAAAACCTATAAAAAAAAATACCTATAAAACAATGCTTAGAGTATGGTCCCATTTATGAAATGGTATATCTGAGTGTGTTTATACTGGCAGATAGAAAAAAATCTAGAAGGAAATATTTCAAAGTACTAACAGTAATTATTTCTTGATGGTAGGCTTATGGGTGATTTTCTTATACATTTCTGCTTTATCCTTTTTTTTCCAACAATTTGGATATATGTTTCAAATGTAAAATAAGAGAGCCTTTAAAAGAAAATTTAACTGTATTGGTGAATATTGATTTAAAGCAGAATGCCTTTAATATGACAGATGTCACTTGTACTGCAAGCTAATTAATTATAAAGGACACTTCACAAATGTGAAATGATAGTTCAGACGGCATGATTTACTCTTTGGCCAGTGCTGAATTACCAAACAGTTGGACAAAGCACGTGCCTACAGTGTTAGCAAAGAAAGGGAGACATCAAAAAACTACAAGATTTTGGAGAAAAGTATTTGATTTTTGATACTTCAGAAAAGTATAAAAGTATTTGTCCAGGAAATATCAGAAAGTTGTTAAACTGATGTACACTTATTTATGAGTTAATATCATTTTAATTTTTAAGAACATGTAGGTAGAGAGATGCTTAGGACATACAGGTAGGAGGTATGGGCTAAGTTTCTTCAAGGTCCAGGACCTATAGAAATTAATTTGGTCCTAAGCACAGGAAAAAAAACTGTGCTACCCCCCAACTTTATCTCATTACAAATAAAAATAATACTTAGGTATAAAATAAGTGCATATCAGTCCAACAAAGTTCCAAGTTTTCCCCAAATGCTTCATGCTTTTATGAAATATCATGAATCCCAGATTTTCTCCAAAATAATTTTTGTGTCTACCTTTTTTTTGGCTGATAACTGAAGAATGAATTTAACCTATGTGGCAATCCAATATGATCAAAGAACAAATCATATCCAAATATCCAAATAAATGTCCAAATAAAAATGAACTACATTTAATGCAGAGTTTACTATATTTGATATTTTAAAATTCAAATCGGCAAGATAATTTGCTATATTTTCTAATATGGCAGATTTGAGCTCATGTGAGTTGGAATTAGGGCCCAACTAGGCTATTTACCAAACCCAAACTTGAACAAGTCTAATCTCCCGAGCCTCTTTCCACTAATGTAAAATAATTATGATGACACTAGATTTACTGGCATGACAGAATTTTGGGGAATATAAGATGACAAATAAAGAATGTAAAATGACTTTAAGAACTACAAAAGATTATATTAAGATAAGGTGTAATGATGGTGCTAATTACAACTACATTGTTTTCGTCATTAACTATTGCACATGTGTATAGGTTATATACCCCCCACAAGGAAATTCTACGTTCCTAGATATGCAAATTGTGCTAGTCATATAAGAGTTCTACAAATAGTTGTTTTTCAACTGATTAATTCACCATGTCTGAAAACACATTTTCACTTGGTAAAATAACATTTGGGATGTGCAAACAGGGGGAACTGTAACTGACCTCTCAGAGTAACACCCAAGTATACATCTAGTTTATTTATTTCAGTAAAAAACAACTGAGTAATTTATGTTAAAACTTCCAAGATAAATTTTGTTTTCTTTTTGGTTCCAACTATGGAAAACAAAGCATTAATCTTTTTATGAAACCATGAAAAATGTAGAAAACAGTTTTGACTCTCCAGCTATTTTCTAAGTTCCCCTGATGGAGACTTGAAGCATGTACATAAGACTGAAATATGTCTGAAGTCACTTGAAGAAATAAGGAACATCCTATCACAAAGTGAGAAATTAGATAATATGTGTTTTATCCCAATTGAAACAAGTTTTACAAAAGTTTAAATGCCAGTCAAAATGTTTAATATTGCAACAAGAATGGCATTTTCAAGATAGTATTTGAGAAAAAGGTAATTAATTAATTTGCTTGTTGTTAAATAGCGCATTTAAATAATCAAATGTATGTATCTTCCATATATTTTGTTTTTTCTGACATCAAATTGATGGCTCTTGAACTATTGATATTTTGTATCTAGACCCCACTAAACCCCATTTCATTTTTTAAAATTAGCCATACAAAGGGAATAATGTTAATATGGCTGTTAGGCATCACATTCCATAAAGTTGCTGAGAAAGGAGTCTTATGAAGAGGACAATATTCAGTTCCTTGCATCCTGACAAGATAACATACACGTTTCTCCAAGCATACGGTCAATTGATTTCTTTAAAAATATTCAGATTCTGTAATTTAGAAGCCCTTTACAACACGGAGTCTTACTGTTGCAGGTCTAGCAGTACCTGATGTTAAACAACTAAAGCACACTCTTAAATGGACAATTTACTCTAGAAAAAGCCAGTAAAGTTCTTGAGAAAGAATTTAGCCTGTTCAGAATAAATGCATGTCTATGGCATACTTTTGGAGGTTTTGAAGAAGGATGCACTGCCTTATCTGGTTATCCAGTTGACAGTTCAAATTTGCGATCAGGAAGTTTTACATTGTGTATTCCTAATCTTCATTCTTTCTAATGAAGTTGAAGCCCAATGACCATATTTTAGGCTCCAAAAACTGTCAGTAAGCAATGTCCAGCTCTTTGAAGTAAATGATCATCATCTCTTAGTTTCACTTCTCCCAATAAAATAATCCTAATTTCCTTATCCTTTCTTAGAGGGTTCAACTTGTAGTCCTTTAAAAACAGTTCACTTTTCTGTGACCCCTCAGCAAAGGTCATATAATCGTCTCAAGTTGTAGGATCAAAAACTAGACCCTTATTTCCATCAGGGTCTGACCACACAGCTGAAACTCACTGCTGAGAGTCAGTTCTATGTCCATGACTTAGAGTGATTTGCCTCTGCTCAAACTGTACCAACTTCACCTATAAAACCACATCCCAATGAAAAGTCGAAACAAAGGAAATAAAACAAAGCCCAAGGTAACTGTTTTCAGTGCATGAAATACAATGCAACTGCAACTACAACATGTCTTAATTTTTTAAAGCTTACTGAAATTTTAATTTTTGCCAGGCAAAAGTTATCATTAACGATTCAGGATGCAGAGTGTTATAAAATTTTTGTTATGACATACAAGCCTAGTACCCCTTTCCCTGCTCTACTTTATGTAGTTGTGATAATAAGGCCTATGGTAGCATGACTTGATGGAGCTGTGAATCTATATAATATATGACATGCCATGAGCACATTAAATCCATTCTTCCTATTAAGTTGCTGAAGAGCCTTCCCATATATAAACCAAACCGGACATTTATGCTCGGAGAAGTTAAACTATAAACCTGATTCAAATACACGTAAAGATTGTAAATGAAGGGGAGCAGTGTGTAAAATAAAATGCAGGATTAGAACAAACGTTTTTTTTTAACATTTAAAAAATGTTTGCACTGACAATGATATTGTTAGAGAAGAGAGAGATGGATAAAAATAGTCCATATGATAATGTAATGTTACTAACACAGTTTTACCTGCAAGGATTTTTCTGGCTTTAATTCAATGAAATTTCTATTATCCTGGGTGGTAATGGAGCCCTGTACCCTACTCATCTCAGGCATCCTTAGTATCCTGAGTTGCCTTAAAGCTGTGACATAATAAAAGGTCAAGCAGATCACACTAAGCATTTGTAAACTACAATAGCCCCCCATTTTGCCTGCAAGCCACACATTCTCACCCTAAGCTTTGCTCACTCTCTTATTTCATTTCATTGTATAAGCAGGCTAATTTGGAGATGGCTAAGGTGCTTGGGAACACCTAGATTTTCAAAACAGTCCCACTTTCCTACTTAACCACCTAAAGAAGTAGACCCATACCACAACATTTGAGGGAACTGTAAAATGGTGTCTGGATACTGAAGGAATAAGCAGCACTATTAAAAAAATGAATGCATTTCACCTTCCAACTCATCTGTGCTTCCTGGGACACAGGTACAAACATGAAAGGCTTGGGGTAGAATTTCAAGAAAACTGATTTGTTTCAACATTCATTTGGCAAGATGCTAGACACAAAATAATACCACAAGCCACCTCCCTTTCCTATCATTGTAAATTCAGGGCTCTCAAATCACCCCCCACAAACCCAATTAAAAATAAAGAAAAGAGGCAGGCTATGAATTCACATCTAGTGCTATGATACAGATTGTCCTAATTGGTCACAATGAAACTAAGAGACAATAACAAGAATAAATCTTGCATTAATCCAAATGAAGCCAATGAATAATAATACAAACCAGAAGCACAGTTTCAAAAATATGCAATTACCTCCAAGCATGCAAGGTCATTTGTAACCCATAAAAATGATTGCAAAGCACACTCTGCACATAAATATGTTTCATAAATGCTAAGTAACGTGTATGTATCATATGCATATCCATAGGGTATCCATTTGTATGTTCACAATCAAATCTATGTACTAAAAATGAAACTCTATCTGGCAAATGGTTTCTCAGCAAGAGTACATCAGAATATGAAATAAAATGCTAAATTCTGGAGCTACCTTTTCTTAGCAATGAGGGAAATAAGCAAAATCACCTTATAATTAGGCCGGAAAGCTTAGGAAGCACCAAATGTGTTTTTGAGGAAGGCCCAACCCTGTATGTGAGAGCCGCAAATTAAATGATTCCCTTCAATAACATCCATTTCTTGTCAGCTCTTTTTCCACCCCCTGATTCTGTCGCTAAGCTGGGAAGGAAAGGAACCAAGTGGCTCAGTCTGCATTCTGAGCCAGTTCAGGATAAAATCACAACACCATTTTTTTTTTTTTTTAACACAAGCAGATGCCTTCTTACTTCTCTCTTCCTGGCAACCTTCCTCTCTCCCATCCCCATCACTGTCTCCACATCTTCCTCTCCTTCTCTGAGGGAGTCATTGTTCAAGTGCAGGCCACAAATGTATACACAGGTCATTTAACAGCCAGCTAAACCAAGAAGATAACCCCGCTCTCTGCTACTTACCATGCTGAGACGCGGAGAAGCTGTTGAAAGGAGGGAGAGATGCAAACTGAATCCATTTTCCTTGTGACCGAGTCGGATGCAGCCTCCGAACCCAACATCAGCAGCGGCTGCTGGGATTTTTTTCCCTCACTCTCTGGTTGGCGACGGTGCGAATAGGAACCACCCTTCCAGCCTCACTAGAGTATCAGCAGTCGAGGCGGCAGAAGCAGCAGCAGCATCACCACAAGGCCTCCTCCCCCTCGGAGGATGGGGTGAGCTCAGAAGCAGCCAGGAACTTGCAGCACATACCTCCTCTAGCTCCTCCTCTCCTGCCCCCTCCTCCAAAGCCCCACCCCTGCTGCGGTAGAGGCTGCCAGCCCTGGCTGCTGCTGGTTGTCATGGCAACGACCAATGGTAAGCCACCAGACTAAGAGGGAGGCGAGATGGGTGAAAGGAGCTGCAGGGGTTGGAGGGGAGTGAATTTGCGCTGCTGCTCTCTGGGATGCTCTTGGTCTCTCCTACCCTGGACTCCAGGTCTTTAAAAATGGGGTAAGGGTGTATAGCCATGGGAAGAGAATAATTTCAATTTTATTGAAGTCTAGACTGAATCATACAAAACAGCTTAGCTATTTTTTCATTTTCTATGGTTTCCCAATAAAATGTATTAAATTTGCAATCAGAAAAAATAATAACAAATATGGAGAAAGTTATATAATGTAATAGGAGATTATTATCACTCCAAATATGTTTGTTCTTTATAGCATCTTTTACTCAAAGCCACTCAAGGTTGTTAACAAGGAAAATGGGTGGCTGGACTTTGCAATTAAAAAAGAGTCTGTTTGATTCCTTGGCACTACTCTGCTTGTTCTTCTCAGGTGAGTCATTGTTTTTCCAGCTCCCCCTCTGAAGAGGACCTGGAGTTGTTTGGCACTCCCCTGTGGAAAAGGAAGTTGGAACAGAGGAATCAGAAATTCCTTGAGCAACCACGGCTCTCAGTTGGTGGATAGTTTCAATCCTTTTTAGTGTCAGACTCCTGGAGTGTTCAATATCCTGCAGGAAATTCCATGCTATTTCAAGGATGCCCTTTTGGAGGTCCCAAGCCAGCTGGGGGTCTGGGCAGTGAGTAGGAAAAAAAGGATGTGAAATCAGCAGTGCTGAGTTCTAGATGAATTGTTTCTAACTATACATTATAAATGACACTAGTATTTATCTCAGGCAGTAGTTGTAAAGATTGAATGAGATAATGCACTAAAAGCACTTGGCATGTAGTAAGCATATAATAAATGTTTACTCTTATTGCTATTATTAGTAGTGGTGGTAGTACATTGTAGCCACTCCTTGATCCAAGGGATTGAAGGAATAGAGTGGCAATTTCAGACACGGGAAAGAATTAAGGTGAGAAAACACTTAATACATGATAGCTGTGATGATGATGATGAAGAGGAAGATGGGTGACAATGATGATGATGGCAAAAACAGCGAGGCCCTAAGAGGTTAAAAGTTCTCTAAAATGTGACAATTAAGGACGTTGTAAGCCCAAATCCACACGGCTAATACATGGCAGAGCCAGAATTAAAACTCTGATGCTTCTAACACTAGCATTTGCTCTCCTAACCATTACATTTTCTGCTACTCCTCCATGGAATGGAGATACTCTTGTTCTTAATCCATAGGGTTATTTACAGATTCAAATAGGATTAGTACAAATTTCAGAGTCAGACAGCCTGGGCTCGACTGACTTTAGATATGATTTGGGACACGTTAATTAACTTTCCTGAACCTATGTTTCTTCATCTGTGAAATGGAAATAATTGTAGGACCTCATCGTGAGAATCAAATAGGATGATGCATGTAGAGCATGAGCACAATGTCTAGCACAAAGTGCTAGCTAAGATTCTTTGTTACTCATTCTCAAGTAATTAATTTTAAAATGTGAGAGGACATTTTCCTGCTTGGGTTCACACTTAATGTCAGGGCCTTATTCTAGCAAAACTGATTTGAAGGCAATTAGGTGGTTGAGGAAAGGGTTGCAACTCATCCTCCACACTTGGCATTGCCTCCGGGTCCTCTCCAGGGGAGAGCCTGCATCCTGCTCTGTGCAGCTAGGGGCCCCTCCCTCCCCCAGAACCTAGACAGTCAGTCTACACACACTTGCACGTCAGCAGCACGTGAGTGTAGCTGTGTAGCATAAAGGAATGCGTTGTGATAGTCTAGCTTTTGTATTCTCTGTATTTCATCTTCTGCTGTCTCCACAAAAATGGTCATGTAAAGTAAGCAGAGATGAAAGCTGCAGGTGGTAGAAACTCAGACGTGCTTAGGTGATGGAATCCTCTCCACCAGCCTTGTGAGGAAGCCTTTTATCTTGAGCACCAAGAGCTGACTTGGTTGGGGTGAGTGATTCTAGTTTTCTCTCCTCCTATCAACACAGAGGCAATAGGAAGGGAAAAGTGTTTGGTGTTCCCTATTTAAACAATTCCCTAATTTAACCATTCAAATAGTACTCTTCCTTTTTTTGTGTGTGTGTGGCTATATCCATGCAGCACTGTTACCATTATTTAATAATATTTTCCTTTAGATATTTAATTGTGTGGTATTTATTTTTATTTACTTTAATTATTTGTTACTTATTTACTTTAAAAGGAAATTTGTCTCTGGCTTTGGCAAAACATTAATAAAATTAGGCATGGTAAACAGAATGTTCCCAGAGAAAGGAACTTAATGTAAAACAATATATATATATTTTTTTAGTTAAACAAAGACTTCAACTTCACTTGTAATAATTCTTAGTGAAAAAAAAGAAAATTTAAAATTTCATTCCTCTCTCCATTGCCATTTCCTGTTACTGTGCTCTATGTTCCCATGGTATCTATTATCTTTTAATATACTATGTCATTTATTTATACTTTAAAATTTTTATCTGTTTCTCCCCACTAGAATGTTAGCTATGAAAGGGTAGAGATATTTGTTTGTTTGTTTATTTGTGAACAGTACCTGACCCATATTAGATGCTCAATAAATATTTGTTGAATGAACAAACCAGTAAATAAATGAAATATCAAACAACTTCTGCATTGAATCATGGCTAAATAAGTTATTATTATAACATTATTTTTCCAGTTATCTATTTCTGATATTTCTAAAAATTAGAAAGAAATTATAATAACTATCTTTTCAGCATACATGCATATTAGCATAATGTGTATCTATTACATATTTTTTAAGTATATAGTTATTAAAATGGAAATGTTTGCCCATACATATTCAGAGTCACCTAGTATACTGCTGGTAGTCTTTGGGAAACACTGATTTTGTTTCAAGAGCACCTTCTCCATACGTTAGCATCTACTAACTGTGGCCAGACTGTCTACCCCTCCTGAGATCTCTCCAACTTTGACTTCTGAATTCTACGAGATGTCTGAAAAAGTACAGGGTGTGTGTGAGTCTTGGCTCCAAAAGCAGCATTAAATTTTCAGGAGGAACCACAGCATAATGGGAGGAAGCTGCACAGTGTGGGCTCTGGAGACAGACTACCTGGATTGAGTCCCCACTTCACCATTTTTTTTTTTTTTCTGAGTGACCTTGGGCAAGTGCTTAATTTCTCTGTACCTCAGTTTCTTTTGAAGATCAAAGTTCATGTGTGCAAAGAGTCAAGAAGCATTTGGCATGTAATAAATAATGTTAGCTAATATTATTATTAACATAATTTTTAATAACCATGGTTATGCATAGCACATTTTTCTAGGTGTTTACAGAATACTCAGATCACGCCAAGCTATTCTAAGAACTTGCTGTTATGACCGCAGACCAGCTACCAGCAGACTATGAGGAATTCTGGAAATGTTTACCTCAGAGATAGGCCAATGTCCTTATTTCCCCCCCAAAAGGGACAAAAAGCTAGGGGTCACAGAAGTGACTGTTGTTCATTCCCCGTCTATTCTGTAAGAGGTTATTAACATATTGTCTATGTACAGAAAACATTAAATGTAAGTAGCCAGGATCTTCTTGAGGTCATTAAGGATAAGGATAGCATTCTGACCTCACTGCATGTCCTTTATCAATACTACCAGGAAGCAAGTATATTGGAACTCTCCCATGAACTCTACAGTCCTATGGCCAACCATCTTATGGATGACTCTACTTAGCAGGTGGACACTGCCTTTGCTCACCCTGTATCCTCTGGAAGTCCCTTCCCTGCCCTAATTCTTCAGCCTTCAAGATTTATCCATCACCTCCTTCAAGGACTCTTCACTGATAACCAGGATTAGCATTAGATTAGCATTAGAAATGAGATTCCCATCGTCGTTGTCCCTTGTCACATCTTTATTACTACGCTCATGATGGTGAACGGTAAATATTTTTTTGTCTTTCACTCCTATTTGATTGTAAGAACATTGAGGTCAGCAGTACCATTCATTCATTTGTTTACTGATACATTAATGCTGTACTAGGTACCAGGGACACAGCTGTGCATAAGATAATGTGAACACTCTTTTCAAAAAAAGAGTTTATAATCTAAAATGAAAGAGACACTACAAAAGTTCTTAAAATAAATGATGTTGAGGGCTATAACAGAGAACTACAGGAAGCTCTGATAGCATATAAAGAGAGAACATAACTGAGTTTGAGAGCCTAGGAAGACATTCTTGGAGGAATTGTGGAGTAGGGTGCGGGCAGATGGCTTCAGACAAAGAGAGGGAAATGTATGCTGGTCCGAGTTGTGGAAAACAGGCATGTTACTCAGTTTTTGTTTCATGCTAGTACCTAGCACAGTACCTGTGCACATCATGTGCCACATACGTGTTTGTTGAAAGAATCAGCCTCCTTTCCCCCCTAACACATAGACACACAGTTCTTTCCTCTAGGTTTTCCTTCTGTTAATTTATTTGAGGGATTAGAGTTTGTCAGTAGCTAAGGAGCTGACAGGCTATGTGGGATGAGAAAGCATGAAGAGAGGCCAAAGGATTCATTGTTGTTCCCACAGTAGAAAAAGAGGTGTAATGCTAACAGTGACCACTGCTCCATTACAGATTTATTAATAAGGTTTACTTGATAAGACAACCTTTGCTCTGATGTTGAAATGAGAAGCAGTTTTTTCCTGTCTGGTTCTGGGCAGCTGTTATTACCCAAAGGCAGACAACACATGTGCTTAGGTTACCAGAAAATCAGGGACACCAAAGAAATGCGAAAAGTTTCATTTCAATGAATTTTTCCAAAATTTTGTAA
Organism: Phocoena sinus; assembly: GCF_008692025.1. Taxonomy (NCBI): domain Eukaryota; kingdom Metazoa; phylum Chordata; class Mammalia; order Artiodactyla; family Phocoenidae; genus Phocoena; species Phocoena sinus. The sequence continues at coordinate 47,867,736 of NC_045765.1, read as the reverse complement.
TCAGAAAATCTATAAATAATTGGGAGATTGGGATTGACATATACACACTGCTATATATAAAATAGATAACTAATAAGAACCTGTATAGATGTATAACACAGGGAACTCTACTCAATATTCTGTAATGGCCTATATGGGAAAAGAATCTAAAAAGAAAAGAGTGGATACATATTATGTATAACTGATTCACTTTGCTGTACACCTGAAACTAACACAACATCGTAAATCAACTATACTCCAATAAAATTTTTTTTAAAAAGAAAATCTGCAAATAAGCTAGTTTAATTTCAGTATATGTAGAAGTTTTATTTTAATTTTTGTATAATTTTTACTATGGGAGGCACCATAATTGTCAGAACTTTTACAGTGCTCAGGAACTCAAAATGTCATTACTCCCAGCACTAAGAGGAGAGAACGTGAATTAGGTAGTACGATAAGCGTGTGCATCCCACAGTGAACAAAACAGACTTAGTTCCTGTCCTAGCTGAGCTTAGAGTCTAGTGGATGGGGCGGCCAAAGAATAAGAAAACCAACCACTAAAACAATAGCACATTTTCACAAGTGCCATAAAGCAATGAACAACTGAGGGGAAGATGAGGACCAGAGATGGAGAGGAATGACTCACTGTGGGGTGACATTTAAGTTGAGAAATGAAGTATGGATTATGCCAGCCCTGTAAGAGCTAAGAAAAGAGAGTTTCCAACGGAGATGAGCTCTGAGGAGAGGAAAAGCAAGGGAGGAGAAATATCTTTGAAGGCCAGTGTAGCTGGATACGGTGACCATGGGGGAAAGTGCCATGAGGGGAAGTTGGGAAGGTAGGTGGGAACCAAAATATGCAGCACCTTGTAGCCCACTGTCAGGCAACTGGAGTTTTTCTTAAATACAATGAAGAGTCATGAAGAATTTAAACTTGGTTTGAAGCATTGTGGGAAATGAAGTTTTGAAGGGCAAAAGTGGATGAAGTTAGGATGCAGTGGTCACCTAGGCTGGAGATGAGAGTGGCTAGAATTAGGGTGGTAGCGGTGGATAGGGAGAAAATTGGACTATCTCAAATGAATATATATTAGAGGTGGCATTGTGAGGACTTGCTGATGCATTGAAAGCTAGGGCCGAGGAAGGGGTAAATATCAAGGATCACTTTTTTTAAATTTTTTTAAGGATTACTTCTAAGTAGACAACTAACTCTTCCATTTTGAAGAAATGGAAGAGGTTTGGTTTTTACCTTCTGTGGTGAGGAAAGGCCTCAGGGCTCTGGCTCTGAAAACGTGTGGGGAAACTCGAAAGGGTTCTAAGTGCCCAACTTTCGGGGGGTCCCTCCTCCCTCCCTCCCCAGGCCTAGTGCCCTTGAGAATTAGGCATTAATGACCAGTTGGTGCACTGGGCAAATCATCACTGAGCTTAGGCAACTGCAGTGGAAGTAGCTTGGCTGGGAAGGGATAGATGAGGCCTGGGAGAACCCCATGATTTTGACTCAGAAAATCCCCAAGCTTTGAGAAGTGGATTTCCAACAAGAAATGGCCTTTCTCTATGCTGAGCCTCCTAAACATTCTAAACCATATTCTCTTCCACAACTAGTTTGACTTCTTCCTGGGTTACAGTCCTGATTCAGCCACCTTCTAATCGTAAGACCTGGAAACCTTATCTTCTCTTAGCTCCATTGCTTCATCTATGAAGCCCGGGTGAAAACTGCCTTTGCTTACTGAATGGAGGTTTAAATAAATCATGTTGGTAAAAATCTTAGTCCATGCCTGGCATGTGGAAGGATCTCTATGAGTTCCAGCTGTTCTATTATATTGTCTCCTCCTCCATATCTGAACTTTTCTTATTAAAGCCACTAAAGCCTCAATCTTTTCCTTCCAGACCCTAAATTTTTGGACAACTTCCCTAGTACTTCCCACCTCAAGACCCCCATATTATTCCTTTGATCCCTCAATGGCTGAGTACTTATTTTCCTCTGACAGGGCAGGTACAAAGGAACTGAAAGGAGAAAAGCGTTGTCTAAAAGTGGAATTTACAGATTTCGTGGTCTGTCTCACATATTTATGAGCCAACTTTCTTTAAATATTTACATCCTGCATTTACATTTTATTACTATTTGATTTGTTTCTTATAGCTGATCTGAAGTGTGAAATTGGAAGCCTGGAGCTTGCTAAGACTTTCATGCTAGAGAAATGCACAATGAAGAAATTGGAGTTTCATGGGTTTTTTCCTCCCCCACCAAGGACAAGAGCATTCTGCAAGGAAATCTTTGAGATCTCTTGCATCTGCCCACTGCCTCCCCCGGATATTCTTCCTTAACGTGTTCCCGGCTCTCGCTCATGCTACAAGGGTCTTTCCCGAGGAGTCAGAGACTACCCCCGGGGACCAAGTAGGTTTGATTCTGAACGTGGATAACGGAAGGAAGGCAGGACCAAACCCAGAGAGGGGAGTTAAATTTCAGGAAAGCAGCTTTCCTCTTTTTAACTCTATTAAACCTCTTTTCTTTTTCCCTAAGTCCAAATTCCTTCTCTCTTCTCAGCATCTATTTCTTCTTCTAAGAAATTTGTCAATTCTTAACAAAATCCCAATCCAGCTCTCAAGTAAATCTGTAAACTCTTAACTCTTGTTGAAGTATAATTTTCAAAATGGTAAAATCATGACACTTAGGCAAATGCAAAATGTACATATTAGTGATTTTACTCATTATTTATTTATTTATTAAATCAGAGTTTCTGTAATATGTTAAAACTGGTCCAAAGCGCATTTGAGAAGCTAAATATTCATAGGCAATAGAAAAATGAAAGGAAAAGAGTGGTTTTTCTTATGCAGTCAACTTGAGCTTCAAGCCTTGAGATGCACATTTTATGCACAGGATTGATCTTTATGACCCTGAATAAACTAAACTAGTGATTGATCTTTTGCCAGTCATAATAGCCAGCTCTTGTATCACCTGATTCAAGGGACAGAATGAATATTAATCTCTTCTCTTGTTCCTGGGAGAGACCTCATCACAGGATGATAAGGGTACAATAGTCTGATACTGAAGTTGGAGAAATGGAATTTCATATCCTTTCTCCTAACCTTTCTTTGTTTTGCCAGATAATTTTTTAACCCCATCCACTGGCTCACAACATGCCCAAAGTTAAATCTGGGGGTGCTCATTTCATGCAATGTCTTTGTCTCTCACAATATCCTCCCATCTTACAACTCTATTTATGGCAAAGAGATAAGTAACTGAAAATGAACAAAAAAGAAGAATGGATGAGAACAATGCTTTCAGGTAGAATGTGGTGCAGGTGCTTGAACTGGTCTTGACTCATCACAGATGTGATGTGCTCTGTGTGGAAACTGAAAGATTTCCCCTACTCAACACTTTCACACACTGGGGCCCAAGTATTCCTGCCTGAACAACCCATTTGAAAGAAGGCAGAGAGAATTGTTCTCACCTCACTAAAAAAGCTTTGCATAAAGGGAAAGAGCTTTCTCCTTCCCTAAAGGATAGAGGTGAGAGTGAATTTTTCCTCACCTTGAAAGGTGCTAAGCCTTCCTGCCTGACAAGGATCCAGGGCATCGGTGGGCAGGGTCAACCACCGTGGGTGGAGGAGAAGAGGGCTGTGCAGGATTGTAGAAGCTCAGCAGACCATGTGTGCAGGGCACCTGGAAGCAAAACGGTTCTACATGTTTACGGGCTCTGATGAAGGCCTGGTCCTGAGAAGCAAAGATCAGAGGCTGCGGCACGGATTCTTGAGCTCGTATAATAGTCCCCTTGGGGTCTTTTAGAGAGCTATTGAAGCAGAGGACGTGGAGGGCAGAAGGGAGTATTTGGCAGGAATGTGACTTTTCAGGGTGAATAGGTCAGGGCTCATTCATTCACCCAGGCAAATCAGGGGTCAGGATATATTGGTTATACAACAAATAGTTTTAGGTTCCTTCTCCAATCTCTCATATCTACTTTTCAGTTGGATAAACTGAGAGTGAGCTACAGAAATGCAGTGCAGCCTAATGCTACAACCCTATCATCTTTCTGACTTTTCATGCGTCACTGTCTCCACATTGGAGTATAGTAGGACAGTGGTAGAAAATACAGACACTTTTATTTGTACAGTTTGCTCATGCCCCAATCTCCTGTTAATCGCACTGTTTGTCTTCATAAAAGAGAGCTTCTTGAAGTCATGAGAAGAGAGGAAATTTTGTTTCACGAGTTTCCCTTGATTGATCTGGAGTGTCTGGCAGAGGACTTCCTAGCCTGGAGTCAGTATGAGAAATCCAGCCCGGGGAAAGGACTTCATGCCCCTCCTTTTCAATAGAACTGTAAAGTCTGTGGACACTACTTCTTTAGTGTCCCCTTCAAATGAAAGCTCCTCTCAGAAAGCTTAACACCATGAAGCCACAGTTCCCTACAGAGTTATTATAGCTGTGCTTCTGGGCAATGCAGAGAGTCAATGAATTTTACACCACAGAGGTCTCCTTAGGGGTCACTTACATCATCCCAACACCAGGCAAATTTAGATTTTATGTTATCATAAGGAAAACTGGGCCAGGGACTTATCCAGAGTTTTGGGTGTTTTGCCTTCAATATAAGAACAGAGTATCAGTGGTAGAATTCAAGACTGTACTATTATTAGATCATCCTCTTAACTCCTGAAAGGCATGATATGTAAGAATGCCAGGAGTGGTGAATTTAACCTCAGGCTACTCTATTGTCCTAGGTGAGGCTTTAAAAGTCATTACATCAGGAGCAAATTAACACTGACAAAGAAAAATGGCCATTCTTTCTATACCTCCAAACAGCTCAATTTCCAAGCCTTCTTTATTTTATCTTTAGTCACTGAACTGGAGACCCAGACAGGAGGAATAGGTCACATTGCTTCATGATTATGTCCCCTAGATTCCCAGCCTCTGTAACCAGGAACAGTTTTTATTTATTTATTTTTACTTATTTGTCTGCACCACGCAGCATGTGGGATCTTAGTTCCCCCAACCAGGGATCGAACTCGCGTCCCCAGCAGTGGAAGCACGGAGTCTTAACCACTGGACCGCCAGGGAAGTCCCAGGAACAATTTTTAAATATAAGAGCAAAAGGAGATGTGGCGTATTGTGCTTCATGCAAATTCCTCTGTAATGTTTAAGATTTGTTTGCTCTTCATAACTGAGAGAAGATCTTTATTCTTTTTTTTTGATACAGTGGAATGACTAATGACTATCTGATTTTAATACATAATTAATAGGATTAAAAAACTTACAGTGAATCAGAGGTGATGGAGCTCCTAATAGTTCCTCCATTTTTCCAACCATTTCTATTTTGGCTCTAATACACAATAGCATGAGGATGTCAAAGAGGAAGAACAAAGTGCTTTGAATCATGCAATGTCCTAATTTTCCAGAATTTTCTGGAAACTGTCCTAGGTCTGACTTTATGTGGAGATCTGTATGGAGATATTACAGAACAAGGGTAGGTTTATTTTGCATACCTTCCCTGAAGGAAGAGTCATCATGTCCCAGACCTCAGTATGAGATATCAAGCCCAGAAAGGACATTTATGCCTTATTGTGGCTTCTGTGACCTAAATTAGATTAAGTCAAAGTCATGGTCTCTTATAGGTCATAATGACAATCTTTTCTATCTCTTGAACCAAAGCTTGCAAGAGATATTAAATTTAGTTTTTGAGCCTCAGTTTCTCAGATCAACCTAGGTAAGGGTCTATAAATAGGATTTTACAAGCAGATGGTATGAGACAAAGGAAAAGGAGCTTCTTTGGCTGCTAACATCTCCTGGGCTTTTCAGATTTCTTTAACCTAAGCTTTAGCTAATACACCACAAAATTCAATGAAGCAATGCCCTCAATCCTCATACTTTCCTCCATTTGGCACCCTATTTTCAGGTCAGACAGATTCATGTATGAAATAGAGGATGTGAAAATGAAGATGATTGAGACCAAAAATTCCAAGCACACGGTAGTAATTTCTTAGTTCAGAGCCTAGTCTGAGAGACCAAAACTTGAAGAGGAACCCTGATGTAGTTTCTCTCCATCTCCTTTAACAAATATGTGAGTGATGTGTCACCAACACTCCTAGTGCCCTTTTAGTATGGACATCTCCCCTCCACCTCTATCCCTCAATAGAGGAGTGATTCCATGACTGTCCCTGCAAAACCCTCAGTCTCTGTATTTGTGCATGGGAGCTATAGGTGGAAACTAGAATTGTACTTTCCTTTTCCAGTGAAAAGCCTTTAGAATACATCTTACTTAACTCTTCCTCCAGTCTTGGTTTGATTAAAAATTCATCAATAGAATACTGAATTTCACCCCTCCCAGGATCATACCCAGAACTTATTGAGTCTAACCATCAAGACCAGGATCTTTTGAGTCATGCCTTCTGGCAGGACCTCATCTAAACTGTGGGGCAGTCATGGGTATATCGTATATCTTATGCTATTAAACAGTCTGGGATGGGTTTTCACATGTTGGTGAACAAATTTGCTATGGGATAATCAAGTGGAATAGAGCTTCATGCTAACACTTTTTATCCTGTTTCTATTTTCAGTCACTTTCTACTATGGCAAGAATCTTAGCATGGAGGACAGGCCAAAGGGCAGTACTGGAATGCTTTGCTTTATGTCTTATACTCATTTCCCCAATATTCTTTTCTACTCTTAATTGCCTTTGTGGCCAGTTTTCATGTGTAGCCTTTAAAGTTGAAAGAGAGGATTTTTTCACTGAGACACACATGAGGACTCCAGAATTAGCAGTGAGTCTTAATAATCCATGTCTAATATCAGGGACCGGCTTTTGAGCCAGGGCTTCATGTATTTCCTGTAATTTGTGATCACACTTATTATGTCTCCCACACACTAGGGAGCAGGTGGACAGAGATTACTGAGGAAGACCTAGCCTGCCTTCTACTGAGAGCTGCAGGCAGAGCACGGACCTTATCTCCCTATGCTACAGCATACACTTCTAAGTGGCACAGTGAGCAATGTCCCTTCCCAGATCTGTGTGAATCATGCCTTTATGACTAGAAAAGACCATTGGAAACTGTCTTATAAAATCTGATTATATTGAAAACAGCTTCTGCTGATGAAGTCATGGAGAAACAGACACTCTCATTGATTACTTGTGTGAATGCAAATTGATAGTGAGATGGGGGAGAGAGGCAGAGAGAGACTACTTAAACACAACTGTCAGCTCTGTCTGCTGAGAAGGCCTATCAGCCATGACACACCAGTATCCAGACCATGAATTCTAAATACCATACTTCATTAAAAGAAAAGAAACAAGAGCTCGTGGGAGAAATGGTTGATTCCAGGGCAAGGCAGTAAAGTACAAGATGAACCTGGAACATCTTGCTATGCCAGAAAGTAAAGAAATATTCAAAGAACGACAGGGATACTTCAAAATCAAACGAGCCAGCTTGAAAGACACCCACTAGCAAAATTTGGGAAAGTTTGAGCATCAACATGAATAATTGTAGTAATGGAATATAATACATTGAATAAAATCAGAATCCCATGAGTCCATACCAACATATATAAACAAATAAACAAAATGGAATAAATAGGGGAAAAGGGATAGTTCCCTTCTACAGTAGAATGTCAATTAATAACCATAAAAGGAATGATCCATCATTTGGCAAACCATCATTTAGCAAACATCATAGTAATATTTTTAGGCATGAATCATCAATGGTTGCTAAAAGTAATGAGTTAAAGTTTGATGAGGAAGTAGACATTTACAGAGCCTCAAACTATCTCTCCACAAGGCCCCTATTAATTACAAAGGGAAAAATTGTAACTTTATAGTGACGAAAAGTTGGTTGACATCTCTTTAACCAAGCAATTAAAGATAACCAAGAGTAGGACAGATAGAACTCACGTGCCTCCTTAACACGATGCACGGGAAAGAACACAACATTCCTTCCAAGGAATCTGCCAAACTCATGACACTGCAATTCTAATCCATGAGGAAACAGTGGATAAACCCAGATTGAGGGATGTTCTACAAAATAACTCGTCTGCACGCTTCAAAAATGTTAAAGTAAGAAAAGACAAAGTAGGACTGAGAAAATCTTCCCTATTAGAGAAGACTAGAGACATGATTATTAAGTGCTTTGGAATCTTGGACTGCATCCTGGGGAACTGACACAAAATAAAACAACGTGCCATGAAGGACACTAATGAGATAACTGGCAATATTTCAATAAGGTATATAGATTAGAATTATATCATTCTTAATTTCCTCCTTTTGATAAATGAATTCTTGTGAAAGAAATCGCCCTTGTTTTTAGGAAATACACACAGTATTTAGGGGAAAAAACACAATGTCTGAATTTTTCTCTGTAAGTTTTCTCTTTGTCCTCCCCCTTTCCCCTCTTTTCTTTCTCCCCTGCCCTCCCTCCTCCTTCCAGTGTTGCTGCAGTGACGCTCACAGGAATCCCAAACACACAGGATGCAAATGGGAAAAGAACCAGTCCCTTCTCCTTCCTACAGTCTTCTAGTCTCCCTCTGGCACCTGCTATTGGCAGAGTTTACTGGCCAAGCAGCAATGGGGTTTGCATAATCCCAGCCCTAATATTGCAAATCAAAGTAATGAGGAGTGCAACTGAAGCCGAGAGACAATGCTTCCTTGTCTCTTAGCCCTTCAGAGCTTTCTAGGAGGTGCCTTCATGACATACTTCAGGATAAGAGACTCAGCCTTGGAGAGGAAACTTCATGTTTCCTCTTAGGTGGGCAGGATTCTGACCTATGAGTGCTCACATCTCCTGGTGTCATTTTCTTAAAGGAGACACTTTTATTCCACAGGAAGTAAGCTATATGCTTTATCCTTGTGGTCAGAAATTTCTATAAAATTCTCAGCAAATTTTTCACTAGTGTTGGGACCTTCATTGAGAATCAATTATTATGAGCTCTTTCTCCAGGGAAGAACATTTAGAGATAATCTACCTCTCTCTTCCAGCCTTTATGAGATGTAAGGTCCTTACAATGCATAATGAGTGTCTTTCCCTCCCAATAGCATAACCAGATCTCTCTAAATTTGACCTTCAGGGCTATGTTTATTTACTTATTTTTTAAAATATGCCTTTTGGAAGAATATTGTCAAGTTGTAGATCAGTGAACTGTGTGGTATGCTTTCCGTTTAGTACCATAGAATTTTTTTTAAATTTATTTAGATATTTATTTTTTGGCTGCACCACGTGGCTTGTGGGATCTTAGTTCCCTGACCAAGGATAGAACCCAGGCCCATGGCAGTGAAAGTGCCCAGTCCTAACCGCTGGACCACCAGGGAACTCCCTGGGGGTGGGCTTTCTATAGCTAGAGTCTGGGAACAAATTCAGTGTTGGAGAATCAAGAGGAATAAAGCTTCATATTGCATTTTCTATTGTGCTTCCTACATTCCCAAGTTTTTTTCCCCATTGTTTTAAGCTCTGATCTCTAGAGAAGACTGGAAAGAAAAAAAAGGATTCTGTGCCTCAAGTAATGCCCTCATTCCTTGAAATTCTTATCTACTTGACACTCATGCTTAACGGCAGAGAAATGCAGAGTTATGTGACATCAGGGAAGGGCTTGCTTCTTGAAATCCCCTTTAAGCTTGTCAGAGTTATACAGGAGGGTCTTCATGCCCTGATTCTTAGTATGAGAGACCCAGTCTGGGAAGAATACTTTAAGAAGCTATATATATCCAGGTTTCCCACTGCTATATTAAAGGAAGCGAATTGTCCTGTCTGACTCTGAGCCTCAGACACCATCACTGTGGTTGTCATTATCTGCCAAATTTTTATTCAGGCACCATCACTCTGGTGTGGGTGACAATGGTAAGTCAGAGCCTCCTAAATTATACATGGACACTTAGAGTGCATCTAATTCTATCCCTTCCTTCTGGATGGGCTAGTTCTAACTTCTTAGTATGAGTGCAAAGTCTTTCAAATTAAGACCTTGGAGATGCTTTAATAGTCAGAATGATGGGAAGAGATTAGCTGAAATTAGGAGAAATGAATATTCATGTCATATATCCTAAACTATTCTGCATTCTCCCAGACTACTCCACTTGGACTCAAGTCATGGCATATAGTGAACAAGAAAGGGACAAAGGAAGGATCATTCTCTCTCCCAGAGTTTTTTCTACTTTGGTTTCATGGCAGAGGACAACAAGTAGGCATCAGAGGATGCCATCGAATGATGGTTTCAAGCAGCCTTTTCTTATTCTCCAAGAATTATCTAAGAAGGGTCCTTGTGACCCAGAAAAAAAAAAATTCTGAAGAGAGGTTGTCATTTTCTTGCACCCAGAAGTATACGAGCTCTCTAGGGTCTCTGCTCTACTGTCTCTCATAAAGGCCTCAACTACTAGACAGTTGCTGTAGGTCATAACCTCCCATGGGCAACAAGTAGAATCAGAAGGCATGCAGTTTCCTGTGAACCTCCAGTACTTGTTCCCATTCCCTCATAGCTCCCAGTCCCAGCATGGATGGAGTCATAGAGAGGTTTAACAGAAGGCTGGGTTTTATTTCAGACCCTTTCTTTGTGGTAGGGACTTGGTGTAGGTAGGCATAGAAGGACAATGAAAGGAGATGCTTCATGAAGCCTCTTTGGAGCTCACAAAACTTTTAAACCTCTACAGGCATCTATTATCCCCTTCTCTTTCCAGAGATTGGACTAATTTCCAATATGGAGATACCTGAAGGCTTTATATGGGATTATCTTGCTTAAATCTGCAAAGATTTTTGATATGATTAGGAAATCTCTTTTCTTTGCCTCTCAGGGTTCTGGATTAAAGAAGGTCCTAAAAAATCAATGAAATGTCTCTTCTCCTTCAGAGTTTCTTTCCTCTAATTGGTTGACTCCCCCAAGATAATGAAGCCAGCCAACAAATGACTGAATAAAGGAAATCCACACTTAGTTTATAGCGAATGAGTAAAGCAGAAGCTAGAAGAGGTAGGAAATGAGCTAGAACCTTCTGTCTCCTCCCTCTGACTCCTGAGGTCCTGCTCTGTGACTCTCACCTGATAGGAGTGTTCCTTGAAGTTTTGAACAGCCGAGGGATTATCTTAGTCCTGTACTTGGTCTAGTAACAATTTTCATTGTTGACTAATTTTATGATATACGTAATTATTCTTCAAGGAAGTACAGTTCAAACACCCTGTAGAGCCTACTTATGCAAGAGAGTTTAAAAACAGCCAAATTCTGCCTTTTCCATCCTCTTCTCTCACAAATCCCACTGCATTGGCATTGATGTGATTTTCTGCCAGTCCACGATAAAAGGAAATGCCTCAAATATGGTGCAGTAAAGAGCATTAGAAATAAATTCCCTGGAATACGAGACAGTTCCCTGCAATTAAGCATCTGGGAAGGGAAACCCAGGTGCAAAAAGCAGTGGGAACAAAACTAATCCGAAAGTCAAGGTAAGCAGACATGGCAAGAACAAGTTAAACATGAGGGCACATTTACTGCAGGATCCCGGTATTCATACAGCGAATGTCATACGAATCTTTAGAAAGAAGCCTTTCAGTTGGGATCTCCCATTTGCGTTTATAGTAGTCTCATAGGCCAACGAATCAGTATATCTGATCTTAAAAAGTCTCATGTGCTTCAATACGTAGATCATTCTTGGTTTCCACACTGAAAGTTAGTAATTTTTTATTTACTTAAAAGACTTTTAAAATACCAGTTTTTATATAGAAGACCTGATTCATTTGTGGTCTAACATTAACACTAAAATAAAGGAGGTCACTTAAGTAGCTCTCTCTTGCTACAATCAAATATATTTTCCATTGACTGCATACTGAGGGACACAACAACACTAAGTACAGACTCCTTGTGTCACATATGCTGAAATGCAAACCTTGGCCCATCAATCATTCCTTCCCAGTGGCTTTCAGTAAATAAATGCAGTACTCTATCTTAGGAGAATGACTCCATCCGAGTTTTCCTGAAACATCAATAAAAACCCATCTTGTTTGCAACGAGGATATGCTCATTTTAATTAAGTTGATCTCTGGAGACAGATGGACATGTCTTACACTTAGTCTGCCTTGGGCAACAGATACATCCAGGTGAGAACAGTAGGATAAACAGCTAAAGATTAAGATTTAGAAGCTGGGTCAGGTGATGGCCTAGGTTTACCTGGGACTCGGCAGAGAGAATTGAAGAGCTTAGCTGGGATGAAGGGAAAGGAACCCTAAAAATCATTTTGATATGGATATGATATGGGCATGATCTGAGCCCTGAGAAATCCTCCTCTAATGCTTGATTTGGTTTTGCTCTGTTCCTTACTTTACATGTTTTGGCCAATCTTGTCCTCAATGTCCCTTACAGCTGTATTTCTCCTTCTCTCACACTGAAAGTGCTGTCTCCCAGTTCAGGGGAAATAACTGACCCCTGCAAACCTTGCCCACTCAAAGCTAATTTCAAGTGATTGTCTTGGAGCATGCTTCAGTGGTTTCTGTAACATGCAGTATCATGGGGGAGGAACTGAAATATACACACCTCTCTACTGTTTGGTTTTCAAGGGGAATTAGGTGGGAATTTGGTGCCTATTGAAGGGTAGAAATCAGAAGTTGAGGAGGACAGAGGCAGATGTTTCTATCTGATGCCCAACTCACTGTTTTCCTTTTTAAGGAATGAAAAACAAGTGACCCCTGAAATTCCCTTCATTTTGAAAGGATGGGTGGATAATTACACAGCAACCTCATTGGCAGGTGTCAGGGCCACACTGGGAATTATAAATAGCACCAGGTCTTCCCACCTGGGTATTCTGGGTTCTAAGAGGAACTTCATGTCAGACAATACAGGACTGTCAAGGACACACAGGTCAGAGTGGAGAGGGCTTTCTCCTTCCTGCTTCTGCTTTCTCCTTCCATCCCTTCTAGGGAAGCTTACAATTTCCTCTCCTGGGACCAAAGTGCAGACCTCTAACTGCTAAAAGGATCCTGTTACAGAGGTGAACTTTCTCTTAGTTCCTTGCCTACCACCTGAAACGGACTTCCAGCCAATGTTATCCTGAGAAAGCTGGTGCTGCCTGGGTGTTAGGTGACTTTGCTGTGTCCCAGCCTCAGTCTCTTTCTGCTCTAGTGACATTCAAATAGAGTATTTCACCCAGCTTCCTTAGAATAAGCCAAATTATCCCTCTTCTCTCTTTCAGAACTTAACATCCTTAATACCAGTGTCTCTCAATTATGTTTGATTGAAAGTACTTTATATAAGGTAAGTAACTTCTGGCTTTGACCTTTTGAATGTCTGAGAGAAAAACTCTGTCTCACTTTCCAAAATCATCAATAAGCCTCCTCCTTCCTAGTTACATGTACAAAAAACCCATTTTTGTTCCCATAGACACAATTTGTAGGGATGGTACACTTCGCTGTCTTCCGATAGACCTCCAGTTAAATGTGGTAGAGATAGACAGATGAAGGTAGGTACAAGATATGAGAGAAGTAAAAGCATAAGTTACACTGGAGCAGGGATTTCGGAGAGTGTTCGTAGTAGGAATGTGAAACAAGTGACAAATCTAGCATCAGGATGATATCTTTGAGAACAGTGATAATCTTTTCCTTGAAGATAACCCTCCTTGATGCTTAGGTAGGTTTCCCCATGCCTTTACATGTTCCTTTCCCTCTCACCCCTAAGAAACCTTGTTCTCATTTCCATCTACACTGAAAGCAGAAAGGGGGGATAATAGGCATAAAACCCCCAATCCCTCAATCTTACCTCCCCTGAAGGTCTTGCTTTCTTTTTCCATTCACAGTGGTGCTTTCTCCCATCCTCGTATGTGCAGAATTTTATCTACCGAACAGAAGGAACAGCTTATCCATAGATCCAGGCAACTTCTGGGAAATAAGACTGCCGTAAATTCCATTTTTGGGGCAGGTCTAGTGGGAGACGAAAGAAGACGAGTAAACCTATTATAAATGGAAATAAGGCCGTGAAGAAGAGGGAAAGACCATTCACACCTGCACAGACAAACATCATCACAAACTTTTTCATCTGCTCTCCTAAAAACCCATTTGTCTCTCCTATTTGTTCTTCCCACAGAAGCCTTTTCTTCTCCCTCCTTTTCCCCTACTGAGTTAGGCATCTATGCCTCTATGTTTAACCATCTAGTGAGCTAATTACTTCTTTTGTTAGCTTTCATATGCATATGAATCAGCCGTATTTCTCCTGTTAATCTGTAATATATCAGTTTAACTTGCAGACCCCAGATACTGAATATAATTGGGTAAAGGAAAAGGTGTCCTTCTCCACACATCAATTTTCAAACAGGAATTTTCACCTAATATGAAAGAAGGAAACCCAACTCTTTAAAAATATTGACCACCACCAGATTCATGATATAAAATTACTTTTCATTTATTTATTGAGTCCGTATACTGAGAATGTTCTGTGTTTGTGTAATACAGAATACAGAGATACTTAGGACTCAATCACTCCCCTTAGGAAACTAAAACAAATAAACATTAGCACACTTTCTTATATTTCAAGGTTGACTGTGGTTACAATAAGAGAGGAACCAACAAATTATTATGGGAATTTGGAAGAGATAGGCTTGGGAGAGCAGGAAAAATTCATGGGAGATTTAACAACTGAGATGGATGACAAATCAGTGGGATCCACCTCAAATCAACTGATCCATAATATCTGGAGGGTGAGGCTTGGCCATTGAAATTGTAAAGAAGCTCTCCAGGGGATTCTCATGGAGTCTAAAGTTTGAGAACTACTACCTTAAGTGATAACACATGTGTGTGTGATGTTTATTAAATAGGTAAAAGTGACAGGTAAAAAAGGAATGCAGAAAGACATTATCGTGAGAAAAATGCCTAGAGTGAAGACAGGAACATGTGAGGTTTTACATTCCTGAGGGGTTATAACCACCAGGCTAAATTAGGACTTTCTTTAGTAGACAATGTGTAGCCTTTACAGCTTTTTTAAAAAAAATCAAAGTACTACTTTATTGTGTGGTCTAGAAGTATTTACTCGTTCAGAAAGAGTTGGCATTGTGCAGTGTATAGAGTAGGAGGATACACTGGAAGGAAGACAGACTGAATAGCCTTGGACAGATAGAGCACCTAGGGAGTTATATTAAACCACATCAGAAGTAATGCTGGGCTTAGAGAGGGCAGTATTTGAGGAAATGGAGAAGAAGGGTTGGATTTGAGAGAGTGTTTTAGGAATGGATTCCATTGTCCAAGTTCTATGGAAAATTTTGTTGGTCCTCACTTTTTAGCTCTACTAGATACAGTTGATTTTTCTGATGAGCATGAGTTGGGGAAGGGGATGTAGTGTTTGGCTATGAAACAGATTTATTGACCTGACTCATATACCTAAGAGTGCTTAGAATGCCTAGAAAATCAAGAAAAGAGGAAAACCTAGAAAACACTGGGGAGACCGTGGTTTCTGCCATGGCAGAGATCTTGAAAAGATGTTTGAGAAATTGGCCAAGCACATAAAAGGAGCAAAAAGAGGGGGCACTTAAGAAGAGTTGTATTAAGAAAGAGTTCTCAGAGGTCACACCTGCATCTGATAAGCCAAGAAAAAATTAGACAGATGGATTGTGTGCAAATAATGTGTGTGTGTGTGTGTGTGTGTGTATGTGTGTGTGAATGGTGGGGAGGTTGAACAATAAGGACAACTCAGTCAGAGAAGTAATGCAGAGGCCAGAGAGCATGGTAGGTTCAGGGAACCTGGAGTAATTATTTTTAAAGAAGGGGAGGCTATAAATGCTGTTACAGAAGGCAGAGGCAGTAGCAGTTGTAAGTAAGAGATGGACAGGCAGTGTAACATGACAGATAAGCCAAGGAATTCTGCAGTTTTAATAGCTCTAACCCTGAGTGAATGAGAATCTCAGTTTTCTCATTCCTAAAATGAGGATCTCAGGGGTCACTGTGAGGATTCAGTGGGACAATGCAAGGGAAACATTTAACATAGGGTCTGGCACATAGGATTAATTACTCAATACACGTTGGCTCCTATTTATTAGTCTTCATTAACTTTCACCTGATAGTAATTTACATTGTTAAGGTTTGAAAGTTAATTTCCATTAAGTCATTCTTTTAAATATTTTAAAGTTCTCTAGAAATCAAAAAAAATTTATTTCAAAAATATAGCTGTAAGTTTTAAAGAAAAGCACATACATTTCAATAAACAAGAGTTTAAAAACCCTGATATGTAGCATAAGCAGTTCAAAATATAATAACTTACATTGAATATGACCTTGAAGAATTATAATCACTATAAAACTTCCTAAATTTTCACTGTCTTTCTCTCTGCTTCTCATTCTTTTTCTATTCAGGTGCTTATCTCTATGTTTCTTTTGTTGTTGTTCTTGTCTTTTTGTTTTATATTTGTTTTTATAGTACACATGGCTCCTGCTTTTTGCTCCTCTAAATTCCACAGGTATGTCTTTTTCTTATTTTCTCAGTAGTTTTCTTTGTGTTTATTTTCTGTTTCTAACACAACTGTTCGATGACTCCTAATCTGCCACTTTCTGTTAGTCCTTCCTTCAACAGGGAATAATAAAAAGCCCCCCCAGAATAGTATTAATTTTATTTTACATGCTTTATTCATGACTACACATGCAATAAATAGAATGGTCACCTATTACTATCTAAAAAAATGCATGGCCACAAATAGCAATCTACCAAACCAAGTGTCTTTTGACCTTATCTCCAACAAGCCTTTTTTACTTTTGATGTTTGTTGGCTTTCCAGTGAATGTTGACTTGTTGAAAAGCAAAAACCTATATTATTCCTTTTTCATGAACATCATTTTATTATCTACATGTTTTGTATTATTTAGCTAAAAGTTAGGTACTGCTTAAATAATGAAACAAAAAGAATAAAGTACCTAGGAATAAATCTACCTAAGGAGGTAAAACACTTGTACTCAGAAAACTAAGACACTGATGAAAGAAATCAAAGATGACACAAACAGATGGAGAGATATACCATGCTCCTGGATTGGAAGAATCAATATCGTGAAAATGACTATTCTACCCAAAGCAATCTACATGTTCAATGCAATCTCTATCAAATTACCAATGGCATTTTTCACAGAACTAGAACAAGAAATTTTACAATTTGTATGGAAACACAAAAGACCCCGAATAACCAAAGCAATCTTAAGAAAGAAAAACAGAGCTGGAGGAATCAGCCTCCCTGACTTCAGACTGTACTACAAAGTAACAGTCACCGAAACAGTACGGTACTGACACAAAAACAGAAATATAGATCAATGGAACAGGATAGAAAGCTCAGAGATAAACCCATGCACATACAGTCACCTTATCTTTGACAAAGGAGACAAAAATATACAATGGAGAAAACACAGCCTCTTCAATAAATGGTGCTGGGAAAAAAGGATAGCTGCATGTAAAAGAATGAAATTAGAACACACCCTAACACCATACACAAAAATAAACTCATAATGGATTAAAGGACTAAATGTAAGGCCGGACACTATAAAACTCTTAGAGAGAAACATAGGCATAACACTCTCTGACATAAATCACAGCAAGATCCTTTTTGACCCACCTCCTAGAGTAAGAGAAATAAAAACAAAAATAAACAAATGGGACCTAATTAAACTTAAAAGCTTTTGCACAGCAAAGGAAACCATAAACAAGAGGGAAAGACAACACTCAGAATGGGAGAAAATATTTGCAAATGAAGCAACTGACAAAGGATTAATCTCCAAAATATACAAGCAGCTCATGCAGCTCAATATCACAAAAACAAACAACCCAATCCAAAAGTGGGCATAAGACCTAAATAGACATTTCTCCAAAGAGGACACATAGATGGCCAACAAATACATGAAAAGATGCTCAACATCACTAATCATTAGAGAAATGCAAATCAAAACCACAATGAGGTATCACCTCACACCGGTCAGAATGGCCATCAACAAAAAATCTACGAACGGGGCTTCCCTGGTGGCACAGTGGTTGAGAATCTGCCTGCCAATGCAGGGGACACGGGTTCGAGCCCTGGTCTGGGAGGATCCCACATGCCATGGAGCAACTAGGCCCGTGAGCCACAACTACTGAGCCTGCGCGTCTGGAGCCTGTGCTCCATAACGAGAGGCCGCGATAGTGAGAAGCCCATGCACCGCGATGAAGAGTGGCCCCCGCTTGCCACAACTAGAGAAAGCCCTCGCACAGAGACTAAGACCCAACACAGCAAAAATAAATAATTAATAAACTCCTACCCCCCCCAAAAAAATCTACAAACAATAAATGCTGTAGAGGGTGTGGAGAAAAGGGAGCCCTCCTGCACTGTTGGTGGGAATGTAAATTGATATAGCCACTATGGAGAACAGTATGGAGGTTCCTTAAAAAACTAAAAATAGAACTACCATGTGACCCAGCAGTCCCACTACTGAGCATATACCTTTCTGAACCATGGTTCAGAACAATGCATGTATCACAGTGTTCACTGCAGCACTATTTACAATAGCCAGGACATGGAAGCAACCTAAATGTCCATTGACAGGTGAATGGATAACGAAGATGTGGCACATATATATATGGTGGAATATTACTCAGCCATAAAAAGGAACAAAATTGGGTCATTTGTAGAGATGTGGATGGACCTAGAGACTCATACAGGGTGAAGTAAGTCAGAAAGAGAAAAACATATATTGTATATTGACACATATATTTAGAATC
Organism: Phocoena sinus; assembly: GCF_008692025.1. Lineage (NCBI taxonomy): Eukaryota > Metazoa > Chordata > Mammalia > Artiodactyla > Phocoenidae > Phocoena > Phocoena sinus. The sequence goes on along the minus strand of NC_045765.1, from coordinate 47,849,111 downwards.
TAGAAAAATGGTACAGATGAACCTGTTTGCAAGGCAGAAATAGAGACACAGATGTAGAGAACAAATGTATGGACACCATGGGGGGAAAAGTGGCGGGGGTGGGATGCATCAGGAGACTGGGATTGACATATATACACTAGTATGTATAAAATAGATAACTAATTAGAACCTGCTGTATAACACAGGGAACTCCACTTCGCTATACAGTAGAAACTAACACAACATTGTAAAACAACTATACTCCAATAAAAAATAAAAAAAAAAAGAAAAGAAAACAAAGGAAATTGTTAGCAGTGCTAAGTACTCAGTATAAGTTTTATACTTACTCAGTATAAGTTTTTTCCCCATCCCCATTTTCAATATTTCTCCCCATGCATCTAGCACCCTCTTGGCAAGAAAACTGTTCTGAGGTCCCTACCTGTGCCCAAATACCCCCATGTAGGTTCTCCAATCCCCAAGCCCATCAGATGCTTAGCTGGCTTAAAATGCAAATTCCTAGGGACTTCCCTGGCTGCGCAGTGGTTAAAAATCCAGAAAAAAAAAAAAAAAAGAGCTTTGAAATGTAAGAGCTTTGCACCTTTTTATGCAATTGCTTCTTTTATTATGCAAATACATTTTAGTTTTACTTAGTTGGATAAAGTAAAGGTTTTTAGGGGATAAATTGGCCAAGAGAAATGGAAATAAAAGTTTCAATGTTCCTCATGTTCCTATTTCTCAGGAGGCTCATAAACTATTAAAAATCATCATAGTTTTAAAAACTATTAGGGGCTTCCCTGGTGGCGCAGTGGTTGAGAGTCCGCCTGCCGATGCAGGGGACGCGGGTTCATGCCCCGGTCCGGGAAGATCCCACATGCCACGGAGCAGCTGGGCTCGTGAGCCGTGGCCGCTGCGCCTGTGCGTCCGGAGCCTGTGCTCCGCGGCGGGAGAGGCTGCGGCAGTGAGAGGCCCGCATACCGCAAAAAAAAAAAAAAAAAAAAACTATTAGAAATACTTTAAAAAAATGTTTTATTTCAAAGAAGTTTACTTCTTCAATGGGACAAAAATATTTTTTTGTATACTATTTTTGTCTGATAGCTTTATATTTCAAATACTCTGAAACCAGTAAAGGCAACTGTCCTGCATTCCTAATTCCCCAGGGATGAGGAACTAACAGTGGAAGTTGGGTTTACTACCCTATTTTCCACCATGGCCACAAAACCCTTCCCCTTCCACAAAACTCAGTCACTACCCTTGAGTTCTTGTTTTGGGGGTGTGGTTTATAACCTTGGAATTTTCTACAGTTAAAAGCAGAGTGATTTTAGTCTAATCTTGTATCCAGGTAAGGAATCTATTCCAGAAGGTAACAATTCAATAATGCAGTGGATTGTTACCTGAAGAAGCAAAGCTCCTCCTATCAGGGAAATGTTCATGTATCAGGAGACCTTTTTAGTGAGCTCGAAGGGTTATGAGATGAACAACAACAGTGATAATAATAGTTAGTCCCTCTTGAGCACTTACTGTACAGCAGGCATTGTACTGATTGCCCTAAGAGGGACTTGTTATTATTAACCCTATATGAGAGATGAGAAAACTGAGACTTTGAGAAATCCTCTGCCTTTTTCCAGGACACATGGTTAAGTAGTGGTAAAACCAGATTCCAGCCCAGGCACTCTAAATCAGAGCCCCTGATTTTAACCATTATACTATATGCTTTTCTACTGAACCCAAATCAATCTCCCTTTAATCCCTACACAATTATTCTAAATTCTACCCTACCCTTTGGGGCCAACAAGAACATGTTTATTCTTCTTCCTCATTCATTTATGTAACAAAAAGAATATTAATTGAGTACCTCCTAGATGTTAGGTACTGTCTTCCAGCCTGTAATACAGCAATAAAAAAAGAACAAAGTTTCTGCTTTCATGGTGTTAGCATTCTCTCCCTTAAATTGTTTGAAAAGTCTCACCAGATTTCTAAGGGTTTTCTTTTCCTCAAACGAAAGTTTCCTACTTCTTTCAACCATCTATCATAGGAAAAAGTTTCAAATTCTTATCTGTCATGCTTATCTGTCTCCTCTAAACATATTCCAGTTGTAAATATCTTGTTAAAAAATGAACCAACCAGACATGAACACAGTAATCCACATGCTTTCTGATGGTTCTGTTAAAAATAAGGAAACAGGCCCCCAATGGAGTTGCTTATGCTAAGACCCATGTCACCAAACCAAGACTTAACTGAATTATAGTTTCCATTCCGAGAAATGGAATCTTAAATTAGTAGCTCAGAAATCGCCTAGTCAGCATTAGTTAAATAATCTGCCTGTTAAACCCCTGCTATCCCCTATAGGAAAGTGACTTTGCAATAACTTTGTCTAGTAACTTCCTTGTCCCCCCTCCTTTCTGGCTGTAAATGCCATTTTGCACTGACCCTTGGAGCTCCTTCCTGTCAGCTAGTTTGGACGCTGCCCGATTTGAATCAATTTTTGCTCAAACTTAAATTTTTTTTTTTTTTTTTTTTTTTTGCGGTACGCGGGCCTCTCACTGTTGTGGCCTCTCTCGTTGCGGAGCACAGGCTCTGGACGCGCAGGCTCAGTGGCCATGGCTCACGGGCCCAGCCGCTCTGCGGCATGTGGGATCTTCCCAGACCGGGGCACGAACCCGTGTCCCCTGCATCGGCAGGCGGACTCTCAACCACTGCGCCACCAGGGAAGCCCCTCAAACTTAAAATTTTTAATATGCCTCAGTTTATCTTTTCACAGGTCTGGTGACAGAAGAGGGAACCCAAGGAGACCCTCAACAGCCCTCAGGGGGACGAGAAACAGCAGTGAAGGTACCTGCACAGCCCCTTGAGTTGCAGCTTTCTCGCCGCCTCTGGAGGTGGTGGGTAAATTCACTCGAATCCTCCATCCATACATTTTGTGTTAAGAACTTTCAGACTTTGAGCACTTTTTCCCCCTGGCCTGGGTTCTGAAACTGGCCGGAGTTGGAATGCAACGGACATAAGAGACCGGACTGTTTCCGGTGATGGACGGGGCCGACTCCGAAACTAGACCGGGTCCCGGGTAAGACTTGGTCCGACTTAACGCTGGACTGGTCCGGAGTGACGCCTCGGGCGAATAAAATTTTGTTTGAAGGCTGAATGAGCAGGTTAATCTTACCAAAGATAAACATGAATTACAATGGCCGCAATGGAGAACTCTGAACCGAGACAAGATTATTCATGTATGACGCGCCCTGGAGAAAATGGAGTCTCAGCCAAGCGCTCACCGTGAAGGGTAGAGGGAAAACCCACTGGGACACCTCACTCTCTCTGGAACCCACAGACAGGATCCAGGGAAATCCTGCAGGAGCCGGCCAAGGGTAAGAATCCTTACCGAAGCCAGCTGGCCCATCTCTGTTTCTTTCTGTGCTGCCTGGTCGAGAGAGGAAGGTAAGATTTCATTTTGTCCCTTCCTTTCCAAATCCAGACTGGCGGGAAAAACATTTGTAAGATTTTAATGTTACGGAACACAAGATTCTGTGCCCAACACACAGTGAGGCTAAACAAACCAAAATGTCGGAGTCTGGAGCAGAGGAAGGCTTAATACAGGACCAAGCAAGGAGAATAGGGTGGCTCATGTTCAAAAACCCCCGAACTCCCTGATGCTTCTCAGGGAGGAATTTTTATAGATAAAATTTGGGATGAGGGCTATAGGGGATGTGACTTTCTACTGATTGGTTGTTGGTGAGGTAACGGGGAGGTGCTCCAGGAATCTTGGGCTCAGCCTGAAGTTACCATCCTCCACCTGGGTGGGGACTTTAGTTCCTGCAGAAGAACTCAAAGATACTGTTAAGTGTATCCCTTGAGGGGGAATGAGTTCGAGGTTTTAATCACTGCACTATAGTTTCTTGATGCTCTGCCTTTGTTTCTGCATTCTCTTACTTTCCTGAATGTGCTCTTTGGAGCTCAGGGAAGGTCTAGGAGGTTGAAGCCCTCTTCCTGCAAACAAGAAATGGGGGACAGGGAAAGGATTTGTACCCAGGAGGGCCCCACAGGATCCTGCTCGGTTTCAGATCCTTGAATTGTGTGACTTGTGAATTTGCTTTCAGGTACCATCCGTTGTCCATCCTTTCTTTCCCAGGGGCAGCTGTTGCCTCTTGTTTGTCTTATTTTGTGTCCTGAGAACTTGGCTTGGCAACACTTTGGGGGCATGGCCAGGCAGAAATGTGGGTTGCCTAAGTTTATTAACAGGTCAGAAAGAGAGCAGAACCATTAAAGGCAGACAATCTGGGTTTATGTATTGTCTCTGCCTGTAATCTCCAAACCTCTTCTCTCCTGTAATATGGTCCAATTAGACACGAAAATTTCTAGCATGCAATGTTTAAATCCATTTACTGTGTCCAAGTTCCTTAAGCTTAGCGTTGTCCTTGAAATGTCCTCTAGCATCACAGACAAGATGCTGGAAGCCATCTTGCATTCATAACTTACCTGAACTGTGAGGTGGTGGTTTGGCTGAGTCACTTGGTAGACCACAGCACCCCCTAGTGGTCAGATTTAAACCTCAAGTCATGTATATTCTGAATTTCACAAGAAATTAACCTAACCCTTAGAGTGTCAGGCAACTGTGTTTTCCAAGTGTGGAACAGATTTTATTGGCTACCTTTGGTTCAGTGGGTGATGTATTCTCCACTGTTTATCAGGGAACCTGATGCATCTCAGGTTCACTTAACCGTCTACCCACTTCTCCATTCTGGGCTGCTTCTTTGTATGAGCTTAGGAATTCAAGCTGCTTCTCCTTTTCTTTTTTTGTGATTATAGATACTTTTCTACTTTTGAGGCACTTCGTTATTTCTACCTTATTTGCTGTCCCTGACTATAAACACATAGGCCGTTTAATATGAGGATGTTACCTAAAGTTCCTGTGAAAGAAATCGGGAAGGAATAGTCCACCTGGGGTGATTGTGGTTTAGACTAGGAAGCATTAGATCTGGAGTCAGCCCTGAATTAAAAGCCTAACTTTGCCACCTATTTGCTGGTGATATTAGTCAGGTTACTTAACTTTTCTAAGTTTACTCACAAGATAAGGATAACCTTACAGGGTTATTGTGGCTCATATGTAAAGCAAAGTGAACTACACAGCAGCCTCATGATCAGTTCATCTGGTCTGTAGTCCCTTCCTTCCATGGCAAATCATCTCTTGGGGATGGTTTGGTGGTAAAAGTTAATTCAAAATGAGGCCTTAGTTCTTCTTTGGTTATCTCAGCACAAACCTGTCAGACCCAAAGAAGCAGATCTCCAAGTCAAGGCTGAGATATAGTCCTCAGGCTACCAGGGAAATGGGGAGCTCTACATCACTGCTACTCACCTCAGTAACTAGTAGGGAATGGCCTCTGCTGGGGGAGAATTAAGGGCTGAATGCAGAGGCTTCTCCACTGCATAGTTGAGAAAATGTAGCTTTTTTGGTTTCCTCAATGATTTAGAGCCTCTTTGAAAAAGTCATGTCTCACCTGAAATCTACATTGTGAGATATATGGAAAATCTTAAGACTAAACTCTGTTTCACCAGACAGGCAGCATTTCAAAATCATATGCCTCTGTACCCAGACCAGTGCCAGGCACAATAGATGCTCAGTTAAATCCCAAGGAACCCTAAAGGAATTATTTCAGTCGGTGAAAGGTGATGGGCAACATGTTTCTGGACTGAGAGTTTTCCAACTGTTTCTTAAAATGCTAGTCTAGTCCTCATGGGATTACATGTATTCATGGTCGATCATGTCCTGTCACTTAATATCTGCAATCACATTTCCTGAGACAGAGACCTCAGAATGTGAGGAAGATGGGGAAGGAAAAAGCATGAAGGAAACCCTGTCCAAAATTACAGGATTGCTGTATTTTGTAAAACTTGGTTTATTCTGAGTTTGCCTCCATCCTCCGTCCCCAGTATAATCAAACGTGCCTTTGAGGAAAAAGCATATGGGAGCAACAGGAAGTGTTTAGATGCATTTTATTCAACAATCAGGCCAGCCACCACATCATAGTGTTCTTAGGGGATTTCAGAACCTTGGTTCTCAGCAACGCCCCGATTTTTGTATGAGGACAGGAGTCTTGTGTTTCCTATAGAAGAGATTGGGGGAAAAAAATCAGCTTAAACTTTGTTGATAAAACGTGACAACGGGAGAAAAACAAGGAAAAAAGATCAGCTTTATTTAAAATAGAGAGGTTTGAGATTCATTTCCATTTCAATTTCTCTTATTCATTTACTCATTCACTTATTCATTAACTCCTCAAATATTGATTGAGAACTATAACATACATTAAGGATACAACAAAAGGGAAAAATGTCCATCCTTACAGAGTTTACAGATCTAGCAGGGCGTTATAAAAAGCTTCTGAAATTAATCTTTAATCCATTGTTGCTTCTTTTCCTTCTGACGGCATTGTCCTAGCTACCGGTTTCCATCTTAGCTGGTGCCTGGGCTACTTCAGGACCTTCTAATTGATTGATCCATTGCCTTAGAACTCTGGGGATTCTCATCTGTGAGATCTTGCAAAAGGAAATTATATCCTTATCCCATATGATAGCTGCTTTAGTTAGCATCTAGACAGAGCCCACGGATTGGCTTATTTTCCATAGCTGTGCTGTCCAGTATTCCATATAACTATTTAAATTTAAATCAGTTAAAGTTAAGTAATATTAAAAATCCAGGATTTCATTTATAGTAGCCACATTTTAAGTGCTGGTACCATGGCTAGAGGCCTCCGTATTGGACCAGAAGTAGTCTATAGAGAAGAATTTGCCAGTATAGATTTCCTAAGAAGACATACAGGAATTAGAAAAAAAAAGTTCTTACTGAATATATCTGCTAAGCACTTAATGATCAAGGAGATGCAAGCCCTTGTTTGTCTACCCATCTCAAAGCTCAACAACTAAGGTCAGAGCCTGGCTCTAGTTAAGCATACAATGTATTTGTTTGGGGCTTTTAATGGGCAGTAGAGACAAAGGCAAAATGGTACATTTGAAAATATGTTGCATTTGAAAAAGACACATTTTCTCTCTAGACCTGTTTTCTTATCAGAGAAATATAGGAAGAGAAGTTACATTTTCTGGCATTCAAATGTTGCTCCCATATTTACATAATTTTAAAAGAATAGAAAGAGCAGGTAGGACTGGTAGGTTTTAAAGTCTAAGGAAACCAGGTGTCCCAGCTCTATGCTCATATTTTCCTAATGGTTCAGTCTAAATACTGGGCCTTTTGATCTCGGCACTTGGAAATTGACCAAGCCTCAAGGCTGTTGTGTTGCTTTCTCCTCCCCTTGGATGGAAATATGATTTTGACCTTAATGTCAAGAACATAGGCCATGAGAAAATTAACAAGTGGTTTCAAGTTCCTTTTAACAGGTGGTTTCAAGTTCCGTTTACAAGTCCTTAATGTGGAAATTTTTTTGAAAAAGCAGAACATCCAACGTTTTGGGCCTGAAACTTCAGGATATTAGATGTTTCTCCCTGGAGACCTATTTCCACAATTCTTGTTAAATACTGAGAATTTTCTGAAACGACTTAAAGCAGACCAAGGGAGGGTGCATGGTACAAGGAATTAGAGATGTGGAATGCATGCAGTCATTTGAACCTAAATCAAAGTGTTAATACCTCATCAGTTCCAAAATAACAGAGTTTTCTGGGTCGCTTGTGGGATCTCTTTTATTTGTTTGATCATTCTACACCTTTATTTAACTTGGAGCGCTTTTGTGATGCTATGAAAATGCAAAGTGCAGTTTAAATGACACCCTTTTCATGAATCATTTCTTGACCCTTCCAGTAGGAAGCAATCTGTATTTCTCCTTCACTCCTGTAGCATGTTGCTCACACCTCATTTGATGGCATTTGTCACAAGTTACAAGAAGCTACCTTATTTGTACTATTTTCTTTCAGTTATATCCACTAGGAAAGCAGAGGAGACTAGCACAATGCTTGGCACATAAGTGTTCAGCAGCTGAGTAAGACAGAAAATCTGTGGCGAATTTATTTCTCTGAGTACCTGAGTCTAATTCCCATCACCTACCCACCTACAATCAGTTCAGAAACTCCACTGAGGCTAGGTCTCACATCCATAAGTGATTGTGTTCACTAAAGTATTACATAAAGTGTTACAAAAATATGTTTTTGGTCACCTAATCTATATAATTCATATTTGCATACTTCAGGGCTTTAGTGAACACAATCATTGCTATCACCAAGAATGATTTTTTTAAGTATAATGGTATTTTGGGTATGTGGGCTTTAAAAAATCCAGACTATCTCTTGTTCGCTATAAAAGGTTGGGTTTTTATCGTAGAAGTGATTTTTTTTTTTAACTAATTGAAAGAAACATTCAACACTTTCCTTCTTCTAGCCCATTGTCCTTTCTTTAACACCTTTTATACAGCACCATGTTATTAATTCCTTTCTCACTTTTGTTCAGTTTTTTCTTCATCTTGAAATACCTCTCTCTCCTTCTTTATGTTCTAGAGAAAACCTCAGACTTTTCCAAATCCTAGCAGGCACAATTAGTTCTTTTTAGTTTTGTGCTCTCGGAGCACTTTGCTTATACTACCATTGACCACACCGTGTTAGCGTTGAGTGTAAGCAAACTGGGAGACAAAACATGTTGGATTTTCTTGTGGATCTCACAAATATTTAGTCTAGTACCTGACTTTAAAGTATAGTGGAAAGAGCAAGGATTTTGCACCAGATCTGCCACTCATGGCTGGGTGACCTTGAGCAAGTTATTTAAACTAACTGAGTCTCAATTTCTTCATGGGTATATTAAGCTGAGTATTATTTACCTCATAGAGTCATTGTGAATATTAAGTGCCTTGCATAATGCTTGACATAATAAATACTACTTTCTATCATAATGCACACACACACACACACACACACACATACACATGCACACCTCTCTATATAATCATAACATATATAATAAGGAGAAAAAGAAATCAAGAATTGTTTGAGGGAAAACTAGGTATTTTGTTTCTCTCATGGTGAGATTAATGTTATTGGTATATTCTTTGAGGCTTCAAGGGATAATATATGTAAAAATTTGAAGACTTCTAGCTTAAAACATATATTTTAAAAGAAATTCAGGTTTGTACTCACATATTTTCAACACATAACACGCATTCATTAGAATAAGTAACTCCATCTGTCCCACAGACAGGGTTATAAATCTTGGGACATCCATTCACTTCACTTGTACATTTAGCCTAAAAATGGAATGAAACAGAATCATTTCCCATCATTTTTCATTTGAATTTATAGCAGAGTCTCTAAAATCTCCCTGGAGTTGATCAGCTTAAAGATGGAAGCATGACTGTGATTGGGAGAGTGATACTAAGTGTTCCAAGAGGAAGAATCCAAAATTTGGAGTCAGAAAACCTTGTTTTTTTGTGTGTGTGTGGTACGCGGGCCTCTCACTGTTGTGGCCTCTCCCGTTGCGGAGCACAGGCTCCGGATGCGCAGGCTCAGCGGCCATGGCTCACGGGCCCAGCCGCTCCGCGGCATGTGGGATCTTCCCGGACCGGGGCACGAACCTGCATCCCCTGCATCGGCAGGCGGACTCTCAGCCACTGCGCCACCAGGGAAGCCCAGAAAACCTTGTTTTAAGTAATGCCTCTGCTATCTGCAAGCTGTGTGACATTGGTAAATCTCTTGGTGTCTCTGAACCACAGTCACTTCATTTGCAAAACGGGAGTGATGTTGTTTCCCTACCTATCTCATCATGGCGTTGTGAGGTTTGAATAAAGTGAGTGAGATAATGTTCAAATTTACAATTACTACCTGTGCTGGCTCTCTCAGGTCAGCCACACCTTGAGGCGTGTTCTTCCTTGCACACGGTAGTCCTGTCACCCTGGTCTTCTCTAAGTCAATTAAAGACACGCGGTGCCTTCTACCCTTGGGGTTTTTGCACAGACTGTTTACTGTCAGTAAGAACTAGTAATTATCAAATGACTTTCACAGGGCAGACACTGTCCTAAGTGCTTTTCATGTATTATTATATTTTTATAATATTTATATTTATAATATTAATATTATAATAATATATAAATATTATATTTATAATATTAATATTATAAATATTATAATATTTATAATATTAATAATATTATTATATTTAAACTCATAGACTATCCTATGAACTTTTTATTTTACTCTTCTTCTGGTAAAGGCAGTGAGGCACAAAGAAATTGAATCACCCAAGGCCACACACCTAATAATTACTGGATCCAGGACTTAAACCCAGTTAATCTAGGTCCTGAGCTTTAGCTCTTAACCACTTTACTCTCCTACTTCTCCCTTTGCTAACACTCATTTATTCTTCAGGGCTGAAAATAAATCTCACTGGCTTAGGGCACCTTCCCTGATTTAACTAGGCTAGGTTTCTAATGAACCAGAACTTCTTTATAACACATCACCAATGTAGTAATTTATTTACTTATACACTTTTGGTTTGCCATCGGCCTTCCCACTAAATATAAATGTAACGAGAAGAGGGACACTTCATCCTCTGGTCTCCAAATTTACTGAAATTTACATTATAAGTACAAGAAAAACTGGAAAAGTTAGATATAGAATATTTTTCTAGAGGAAGAGCCTAGTTTATTATTATTATTGCTCATTATAAATTAGAGCTCCACCTTGTTGATGAAGAGAACTTTATGCCAACATGGTCAAACTGGCTGTAAGGAGGAAGGGCTGCTTGGAGTGATGTTTAGAAGGTTTCCACTTAAAATCCTTGTCCTACCGGATAGCCCTAGTATATATAAAAACTCCTTCATAGCAAGCATAATATGACTACAGAGAGATTGCCTATGTATCAGTCAATTTGTCCTTCAACATAAGCGCCTGTGGCGGAACTACAATTACTATCCACATTTAATGGGTTAAGTTTTGCCAGCATTCATACTCCTCATATTAACTTAAATTGAAAGGTGAGTTAGACTACGCTTTGGGTGGAACAAACAGTCTTAGCCCCAGAAATAAAAATTTACAAAATTGTCTTTACCTTTCTTTCCAGGAAGTTAGCTCTAGTACTACCTAGAAAACATAAATCAGACATATCAAGTTGGATCATGAATGGGAGAAGCCTGAGGTATTCTCATTCAGAATTTTCTGCTTTCATTTAAGTCTGTGACTTCTCTGCTTCCTCTTCCACCACCCACCCCTTCTTTTTTTTTTTTTTCCACCCCTTCTTATTACCATTTTTTTTCAAGTATGTCTCATTGGTGTCCATTCACTCCCTGCCTGCTGAAAACTCAAAAAAATTTGATTAGGACCAAAGTATCTCAATTTGATATTTAAGACAAGTTGACCCATTTCCTTGAAAATAGAAATGATGTACTTACTGCTTCAAATGTGTCAGGCACAGAGCAAATACCTTCTGAACGCTCACTGACATTCTAGTAACAACCAGCTTGTTGATCTCACAGTGATGTAGAAAATATAAGTATCTTTATCTCAGTTTATAGATAAAGATATGGAAAGTTTCTATAACTAGCTGTGAACACTAGCAATAACCAGGTCTTCTGATGAAAAACTAACTTTTGCACTTACATGTAAGTCTTCTTTTGTAAGTAATGTTTTTAAAAAAAATGGAGCTCTTTTGACAATTTACCTTCAGTTCCCAAAGAGCTCCCTCTCTCCATTGCATTATACTGACTATTAGTTCAATTCACATTTCTTGAATTTACAGGTAGATACTTAAAATTGCCATGCTGCATTCTCTAGAAAATAGCAGGTCTTGTTGACATCACCATCAGGAGATGGTGATTGTGGGTAAGCTCACTGCAGGGAAGGAGAGCTAATTTGATAGTATCCAGAGGAAGAAATGTTGGTGAGATTTGATTTTGATACTAACAATCTCTGAGGTCATCTAAAGGAAGTAGTTCTTCCTACCTAAATGTATTGAAAAGTAGTGAGACACTTAGGGGCTTGGAGAAGAAGGCCCCTGGAATAGTCAGAACCTGATGCGGTGAGAGTCCCACTGAATTTTAGAATTGAGTTGAGTCTAAAATTTAATGAGCACGTAGTCACCACAGGCATCTATATGTATTAATTAATATGCATGAGAAGGGGAAAAGGGACCACTGCTCCCATAAATATTTAGCAAATACAGCAAATAGTATTGTTCCTTTTCTTCGCAAAGTGCTGATTTGGCTGTCAGTAGGTTTCTTTGCTAGATCTGATAAAAATTTAAAAGTGTTAACCATCTCCGAAGACAAAAAGGAAGCTGATGCCAATGCCAGGGGTTCAGATCATCTGTCAAAATTATAAAGACAGTTTGAAGATATAAACATACAGTCTATTCAAGAAGAATATTTTTTCTAGAAATATTCTGTAGGTCAAAAATAAAAATTTTAATCAAATTCTGCCCTTTATACTGGAGTAACTGGAAATCATTGTTAGCTATTTATGCAATTCCATGAGAACATAAAATTTGTAAATTGGCCTTAAACATTTACAGAGTTAGAAGTGTACTTGATATTGAAATAATCCCTTCTTTTTTCTACCATATCTCTGACAAAGAGTCAGCCTCATTACCTGGGGAAAACCATTTCATGTCTGGGCAGTTCTCACTAGTAAAATTGTTTTCCTGTGTTATGTTAAAATCCCTCTTTCTATATATAATTCTCATCCACTGACCTTATTTCCTTTCACTGGGACCAAAAGATCTGTCCAAGAGTAGACTCTAAGTCTAGAAAGTAATGTGGTCAGTAAAGCAACTGGTCAAAAAGGTTTTACTTAAATCAGAAAAATATGCAAAACCACCTACCAGATAAACTCAATAGGACCAAGGCAGTGAGAAGGAAGATGCTGGCTACCTTCATGGCTGGAGTGCTGACTCCAGAGCTCAGTCAAAAACTGAACTCAACTTACCACTTCTCTCTAGAATCCTGGGACTGGAAGGTTCATACAGGTAGGATGGTATCCCAGTCTCCACCTCCTGCCCTTTGTCACAGATCTCCTTGGTTATTGATTGACTCTGTAGCATAGCCTGGACCCAGCACAGCACCAGTGTAAGAAAGGTGAGAGGAATGCTGTGGGCCTAAAATGTGCAAGGTAAAGACTGTCAGGAAGAGATGACTAGTGGTTAGTTAGTTAGTTCTTGCCCTAACTTCCTCTGTGACTATGGAGAGGCCCTTCCTTTCTCAAGCCCTGGTTTTCTCATCTGTAAGGTGAATTCCAAGGTCCTTGTACTCTGTAGTTCTGGGTGCATGAACAGGTGTGAATATCTCAAAAATTTCCTTCATTCTTTCTTCCTTTTCTTCAGCTTTTCCATTTTTTATTCTCTCTCTTTTCTCTCTTTTTCTATCACCCATTCACAAAGCCTAAAGTAGCTGAGAGAGGGACAGGGTAGAGGTAGGGAGGACTCAGTTCCCTAAGGTGTGTGTGTGCTCCAAGGTAGAGTGGGCTCACCAGAGACGCTTACCAGCTCTTCGTCCTTGGACATATAGTTCACTTTCACTGAGCTTCAGTATATTCATCTGAGAACAGAAATAATAATAGTACCTACCTCAAACTGTTGGTCTTTCATTCTAAAATATGCATTGTGTCTGTCATGTGTGGTTTGGTGAGACAATTCTCAATTATCTCTCATGTTTCTGCATGTCTCATGGGTAGAGACACTGACTGCCTGTGTTGCAAACAACTTTTTCAAGAGGGTTTGTATAACAAACAGCCTTGGGAGGTGGAATACTGTCTCTCTCTGGAGTAAAGGGGAGGTTTGTTTACCGTTGGGTGTAATAAGATAGTATCTTTCACCAGGGTGAAGTTTAGGCAGGCATAGTGCTCTTTTTAAAAGATTAGGGGGCTTACCTCGTGGCGCAGTGGTTGAGAGTCCGCCTGCTGATGCAGGGAACACGGGTTCGTGCCCCGGTCCGGGAAGATCCCACATGCCTTGGAGCAGCTAGGCCTGTGAGCCATGGCCACTGAGCCTGCGCGTCCGGAGGCTGTGCTCCGCAACAGGAGAGGCCACAACAGTGAGAGGCCTGCGTACCGCAAAAAAAAAAAAAAAAAAAGATTAGGGATTTGGTGGGGCTTCCCTGGTGGTGCAGTTGTTAAGAATCTGCCTGCCAGTGCAGGGGACACGGGTTTGAGCCCTGGTCTGGGAAGATCCCACATGCCACAGAGCAACTAAGCCCAGGCACCACAAGTACTGAGCCTGCACTCTAGAGCCCGCGAGCCACAACTACTGAAGCCAGTGTGTCTAGAGCCCATGCTCTGCAACAAGAGAAGCCACCGTGATGAGAAGCCCGTGCACCGCAATGAAGAGTAGGCCCCACTTGCTGCAACTAGAGAAAGCCCGCACACAGCAATGAAGACCCAATGCAACCAAAAATTTAAAAAAATAATAATAATAAAAATAATTTTTTTTAAAAATAAAAAGATTAAGGATTTGTTTTAACATCTTTATTGGAGTATAATTGCTTTATAATGGTGTGTTAGTTTCTGCTTTATAACAAAGTGAATCAGTTATACATATGCATATATCCCCATATCTCTTCTCTCTTGTGGCTCCCTCCCTCCCACCCTCCCTATCCCACCCCTCTAGGTGGTCACAAAGCACCAAGCTGATCTCCCTGTGCTATGCGGCTGCTTCCCACTAGCTATCTGTTTTACATTTGGTAGTGTATATTGGAAGAATCAACATTGTGGAAATGACTATACTACCCAAAGCAATCTACAGATTCAATGCAATCCCTATCAAATTACCACTGGCATTTTTCACAGAACTAGAACAAAAAATTTCACAATTTGTATGGAAACACAAAAGACCCCAAATAGCCAAAGCAATCTTGAGAAAGAAAAATGGAGCTGGAGGAATCAGGCTCCCTGTCTTCAGACTATACTACAAAGCTACAGTAATCAAGACAGTATGGTACTGGCACAAAAACAGAAATATATATCAATGGAACAGGATAGAAAGCCCAGAGATAAACCCATGCACATATGATCACCTTATCTTTGATAAAGGAGGCAAGAATATACAATGGAGAAAAGACAGCCTCTTCAATAAGTGGTGCTGGGAAAACTGGACAGCTACATGTAAAAGAATGAAATTAGAACACTCCCTAAGACCATACACAAAAATAAGCTCAAAATGGATTAAAGACCTAAATGTAAGGCCGGACACTCTCAAACTCTAGAGGAAAACATAGGCAGAACATTCTATGACATAAATCACAGCAAGATACTTTTTTACCCACCTCCTAGAGAAATGGAAATAAAAACAAAAATAAATAGGACCTAATTAAACTTAAAAGGTGTTGCATAGCAAAGGAAAACATAAACAAGACGAAAAGACAACACTCACAATGGGAGAAAATATTTGCAAATGAAGCAACTGACAAAGGATTAATCTCCAAAATTTACAAGCAGCTCATGCAGCTCAATATAAAAAAAACAAACAATCCAATCCAAAAATGGGCAGAATGCCTAAACAGACATTTCTCCAAAGAAGATATACAGATTGCCAACAAACACATAAAAGAATGCTCAACATCATTAATCATTAGAGAAATGCAAATCAAAACTACAATGAGCTATCACTTCACACCAGTCAGAATGGCCATCATCAAAAAATCTGTAAACAGTAAATACTGGAGAGTGTGTGGAGAAAAGGGAACCCTCTTGCCCTGTTGGTGGGAATATAAATTGATACAGCCACTATGGAGAACAGTATGGAGGTTCCTTAAAAAACTAAAAATAGAACTACCATGTGACTCAGTAATCCCACTACTGGGCATATACCCTGAGAAAACCATAATTCAAAGAGTCATGTACCACAATGTTCACTGCAGCTCTATTTACAAGATTAGGGATTTTTAAAACCTTGGCATCCTTCCCTTGTAACACACTGTGCTTCCTGTGCAGGTACCCTTGGCCCTCTTTGTGTCACCCTATGGAGGCTGGGCCTGGGGAACCAGAGCAAATGCTGGCAGTCTGGCTATTGCTATTGAATGATTATATCTCTTTTGTCTGAGTCAGGAGTCTGTGTCTTCTGCCAGCATCTCTTTAACTGTGGCAGGCTAACATGTCAGCTTCCAAGTATAGGGTATAATCATAGACCCTCCCATGTCTTGATGTATGTTAAGAACTGCACTCATATATGTGGATGGATCAGTGAGTGAAAATGACAGCCCCTGTCCTCATGGAGCTTCCATTGCATTTAAGTTGGGGGAGACAGGCAATAAAAAAGTAATCAAATAATTATAAAGATTATAATAAATATTATGAAGAAAAAGAATAGAGAAGATAAACCTAGAGGTCTCGGGAGGTAGTTGTCACAGATTGGTCAGAGAATGCCTTGCTGATTGACATTTGAACAGAAACATGGAGGAAGTGAGGAATTGAGTCGTGCAAATATCCAAGAACATGCACTCCAGACAGAGGGAATAGAAAGTGCAAAGTCTCTGAGGCAGAAACTTGCTGATGTGTTTGAGAAACATCCAAGATGACCGTCTGGCTGGAGCAAAGTGATAGAGAGAAACATAGGCAGTAAGATAAAGGAAATAGTGGGGGCCTGAATAATGAAGAGCCATGTAGGCCATAGTAAGGACTTTGGTTTTTAACCAACGGAAAGCCATTGGAGAGTTATGGCAGAAGAATGACATGATATGACATTCCTTCTAAAAGGTTTTTGTGCTCTATGAGAATAAACTATAAGGCAACGACAGCAGCAAAAAATCCTAATGTTAGGCTATTATAATAGTCCAACCAAGAGACGATGGTGAAAGTGGAAGAGGTTGATTTTATAGTTGAGGTGAATGAATACATATAAAGCTTTTAGAACAGTTTCTGGCACATGGTAAACATTTAGAAATATTATCCATCACTATTATTTTTATTGCTGTTATTTTTTCAGTATTTAAAATGTTGTTCCATCTAACCAGAAGGTTCTTCTTTAACCTTACACAGCAATGAATTCTTCCTAAGTCTTTAAAATTCACTTTGAATGCTGTTTCTTATTGGAAATCTTCCTCAGCTCATTCTGAGTTTCCATGGTATCTCAAACATGCTTGAATATAATACATAATACACTGTTGAAACTGTTTGTGTATATAACTAGCTCCCTCATCTTCCACTGACGCTTCAACCTTTACCATCCTAGCTTCCTCCACCTTGTTTAGGTCACCAATTCAGGTTGATTAATTCCGTAAACATTTTTCCAGAGCACATGACCTCTAATTCTTCAAACTTGATCAAATGCAGTATAATCTGTTTTCTTGGGTTTCATGATTCCACAGTCTCCTACATTTCCTCATACCTTCTTCATCCTCACGTCATCTCCATCCTCTCTGTTGACACTTCCTCCTCAAATGCGTGAAGACTTGGTGTTTCTCAAGTATTGGTCCTGGGTCCTAGTCCTTCCTCACTTTTCAATTTTTGTAGGTGAGCTCACTTATCCACATTATTTAAATTATATATATAATTATATATATATTTCTCAAATATGTATCTCTTTCCTATATCTCTCCTTTGATCTTCATACCAAATATTAAGTGCCTTCTTGACAATTTTGGACATCCTATAGGCACTTCAAATTTAATGTTCTATGCTACTGTTTTAATCATTTACCACAAATATTTGTCTCTTCAGTCTCCTCCTGGCTTCTTTTCCTTCCAACGGGTTGGGCAAGTCAAAACCTAAGTGTTCTCCTTGATGCCTCCCTCTGCCCTTACCATGCACCATCTTCCACTCTTAATTCGTTACCAAGTTCTCTTCTTGACTCTGTGTCCAAAATAACCTCAATTCTGGACACTTCTCATTACCTTACACTGTCATATCTAAGATGATGCCATCATTTCCACTTTGACTTTCTGAAATTACCTTCAGGTAGTTTCCCAACAACATCTACCATTATTTCATCCTCAAAGCTACTCACCATAGAACAGTTCAACGATCTTTATAGAGTGTAAATGTGATCATGCTGCTCTCCAGTTTCCCATTGTGCAAAATCCTCAGGAAGGATTGATTTGAATGATACGGCTCCTTTCTACCTCTCTCACTTTATCCCCCACCATTTTCCTCCTTGTTCAATCTGTCAAGCTACATTGGACTTTTCTCTGTTCCCTCATAATAGAGGGGGAGAAAAAGCATCTAGCTTTTAATGCTCAAGATTCAAGCTAAATTTTCTCATGGAGCTGCTTTTCTGAGTCTTCCCTAATTCTCTTCTGCATCTAGATTAAGCTTTGCTATTTTATCATTTCATGATACCCTGTATAGCACTTAACTTTTATTCTATAGCTGTTTGTATGATTATTCTGAAATATCTCTTCACCTTTAGGGAGCAGAGTTGGTTTTTTGTTTACTGTAGTAGCAGCAAAGTACCTGGAAAATAGTAGGTTCTAAATAAATATTTACTGAAAACATGAATTAAGTAGTACATGTATATACTGATTTTCTTGAAGACCCAGATTTATGCCTTGTTCATTTCTGTGTCTTCAGTGCCTGATATAGAGTAGTCGTTCATTGGTTTCTTCAGTCTTTTATTTATTCAACTATTGTTATAATCAAATATTCATAGAGCCCTACTATTGAAAGCTCTGGTGCCTGAGTGCTAGGGAAATGCATATCATTTCTGCCCTCATGGAGTTTAGGCTAAGCATTTATGGATATAGTTTGAATGAGTAGAGTTTTATTCTTTACTCATTTCAAATCATAATTTTATCTCAAATCATAATTTAAATAGTTTTGTTGCCAATAGGAAGGTTCCAGTAGCCACTGTAAAGGGTGGGGAGTGGTTAATATTTGAGAAAAGGGATTTTTCTTTGGTTTCACAAGTAGTCTGAGGAGAGGGAATTGGATCTTGGGGCAGGAACTCTTTAGATAATAATAGCAGCAGTGAAATATTCAGATTTAGACCCATCTGATGCCAAAGCCCAGGCTCTTTCGAAAACAGTGATTACTAAACATTTGGACTGTGGACCCAAAGTAAAAAGTAAATTTTGTGTTATGGCCTAGTATATACATACATATGTATAGACAAGTAAGACTGTTAAGAAATAAAACATAACCTTTTGTTTTTGTTTCTGTTTTTTTTTTTTTTTTTTTTTTTGCAATACACGGGCCTCTCACTGTTGTGGCCTCTCCCGTTGTGGAGCATAGGCTCCGGACGCGCAGACCCAGCGGCCACGGCTCACAGGCCCAGCCGCTCCACGGCATGTGGGACCCTCTGGGACCGGGGCACGAACCCGTGTCCCCTGCATCGGCAGGCGGACTCTCAACCACTGCGCCACCAGGGAAGCCCAAGCATAACCTTTTTATATGTGATGATTTTTGGTACTTTTTATTCTGTCCTATCTCACAGTTTACCAACCCTGACCTGCAGTTTGAAAACCTGTTCACTACAGTGATATCCCATGGACTCCATGCACTCTTGTTTTCTTTTCTTTTAATATGTAAGCTTCTTTTGGGTGAAGACTGTCTTTTATTATTTATTTATTTACTTATTTAGTCATTCATTCATTCATGCACTGGGTCTTAGTTGCGGCATGTGGGATCTTTAGTTATGGCATGTAGGATCTAGTTCCCTGACCAGGGATCAAACCCAGGCCCCCTGCAATGGGAGCACAGAGTCTTAACCACTGGACCACCACGGTAGTCCCCCACTCTTGTTTTCTTAATTGCTGTAAAATTTAGATAAAATTCTAATTAGAAACTCGCCCTAAAATTATGATGGAAAATGACTCTTTGGAGGCAGCAAGTTGAAGAGGACATGAAGAGACAAACCTGGCTCCAATTACAAGCCTGCCATTTCAACTGTGATAGGACTCTGGGAAAATCATTTTCTTCAACTATAAAAATGCACATCATAGTATATTTGTTTGGAGTGAGAATAAGCCTAGAAAAGTAAATAAATGTACAAAAATATTGTTTTCCATCTCCCCTGAAATAATAATTGCCAGCTGGTAATATAACTTCCTGCTCTGGACTGGAATAATGGATAATGCGTTTAAGCTTCATATGATTAATATCTTGACAGAATAAATACTATTTGCCCTAGGGGATGGGATGGGCATTGGCTGGAACAACTCTGTTACTATGCCAGACTATTAGTCATATTTAATGTGTTTGCATGGCCCAGCCTTGCGTAAATCTCTCCTTCATTTTACCTCTCTGTGTACATATCCATGTATGTATATCATCAGGAACTCAAGCAGATATATTATCACCTACTCTCCTTTGTTTCAAGGACAAATTATTCACCTGAATAAAGAATGATAACAAACCTTAAGAGAACTGTTCTAATAGTACCGATAATATTGGCTGGAATGGGGATCTTGGTTGAGCACCTGTTGATTTTCACATACTGTGCCCAAGGTTTGACTAGTATGAAAAATGATGGAGACTGGAGAGACAGAGCCTCATATATTTAACCTGAAATTTGAAGACTTCTTCTTTGACTTAGCTGCATCTTAACTCTTAAATCTTATTTTTCATTATTTATGGACCTGCATGACTTTTCTTACATGATCCCTTCTTTTCCTTCTACTGCTTACTTTCCAAATAAGTACCCGTGATTTTAATTGTACCCATCCTCTAAAGCTTGGCTAAAATATCTGTGGTGCTTGATTCAATTAGTAATGATTCCCCCTCCTCTTTAATCTCTCATGGTAGTTCATAAACCTATCACATAATAATAATTTCAGGACTTCCCTGGTGGCACAGTGGTTAAGAATCTGCATGCAATGCAGGAGACATGGTTTGATCCCTGGTCTGGGAAGATCCCACATGCTACAGAGCAACTAAGCCCATGCGCCACAGCTACTGAGCCTGCAAGCTGCAACTACTGAAGCCCGCTCACTCTAGGGCCCGCATGCCACAACTAGTGAACCCACGTGCTGAAACTACTGAAGCCCACATGCCTATAGCCCATGCTCTGCAACAGGAGAAGCCACCGCAATGAGAAGCCCATGCACCACAATGAAGAGCAGCCCCCACTCGCCACATCTAGAGAAACCTGCATGCAACAACAAAGACCTAACACAGCCTAAAAGAATTAAATAAATAAAATAAAATAAAAATAAAAAAGTAATAATTTAAAAAATTAGATCATCATCATTACTATAATTACAGTATAACCACTGCAGCTGAAAAATTTCAAAACTTTTATTCTGGGCACTGCGGGACTTTATTTCCATCATTTAGAAGCCCTATGGCATTATTATTCCCATTTACAAGTAAGGAAACTGAAGCACAGAGGTTTCAGTTGTCATGTTTCTGGTCACAGAGATCAATTACTGACATACATATATTTGTGTCTCTATATATAGATACATATATCCACAAAGATATCTGTATATACATTTATGTATATGTGTGTGCACGTATATATGTATATAAAATGTATATCTGCACATGAAAAGAAAAGAAGACAGCCTAAGAGACCTCGGACAACATTAAATGCAACAACATTCGCATTATAAGGGTCTCAGAAGGAGAAGAGAGAGAGAAAAGACCTGAGAATATATTTGAAGAGATTATAGTCGAAAACTTCCCTAATATGGGAAAGGAAATAGCCACCCAAGTCCAGGAAGTGCAGAGAGTCCCACACAGGATAAACCCAAGGAGAAACACTCCAAGACACATAGTAATCAAATTGGCAAAAATTACAGACAAAGAATTATTGGAAGCAGCAAGGGGAAAATGACAAATACCATACAAGGGAACTCCCATGAGGTTAACAGCTGATTTCTCAGCAGAAACTCTACAAGCCAGAAGGGAGTGGCATGATATACTTAAAGTGATGAAACAGAAGAACCTACAACCAAGACTACTGTACCTGGCAAGGATCTCATTCAGATTCGATGGAGAAATCAAAACCTTTACAGACAAGCAAAAGCTAAGAGAATTCAGCACCACCAAACCAGCTCTACAACAAATGCTAAAGGAACTTCTCTAAGTGGGAAACACAAGAGAAGAAAAGGGCCTACAAAAACAAACCCAAAACAATTAAGAAAATGGTCATAGGAACATACATATCAATAATTATCTTAAACGTGAATGGATTAAATGCTCCAACCAAAAGACACAGGCTTGCTGAATGGATACAAAACCAAGACCCATATATATGCTGTCTACAAGAGACCCACTTCAGACCTAGGGACATATACAGACTGAAAGTGAGGGGATGGAAAAAGATATTCCATACAAATGGAAATCAAAAGAAAGCTGGAGTAGCAATATGCATATTAGATAAAATAGACTTTAAAACATATTGTTACAAGAGACAAGGAAGGACACTACATAATGATCAAGGGATCAATCCAAGAAGAAGATATAGCAATTATAAATGTATATGCACCCAGCATAGGATCACCTGAATACATAAGGCAACTGCTAACAGCTATAAAAGAGGAAATCAACAGTAACACAATAATAGTGGGGGACTTTTAACACCTCACTTACACCAATGAACAGATCATCCAAGCAGAAAAGTAATAAGAAAACAGAAGCTTTAAATGACACAATAGACCAGATAGATTTAATTTATATTTATAGGACATTCCATCCAAAAACAGCAGATTATATTTTCTTCTCAAGTGCACATGGGACATTCTCCAGGATAGATCACATCTTGGGTCATAAATCAAGCCTCAGTAAATTTAAGAAAATTGAAATCATATCAAGCATCTTTTCTGACCACAGTGCTTTGAGATTAGAAATCAGTTGCAGGGGAAAAAATGTAAAAAACACAAACACATGGAGGCTAAACAATACATTACTAAATAAACAAGATCACTGAAGAAATCAAAGAGGAAATCAAAAAATATCTAGAGACAAATGACAATGAAAACACGATGATCCAAAAGCTATGAGATGCAGCAAAAGCAGTTCTAAGAGGGAAGTTTATAGCTATACAAGCCTACCTCAAGAAACAAGAAAAATCTCAAGTAAACAATCGAACCTTACACCTAAAGGAACTAGAGAAAGAAGAACAAACAAAACCCAAAGTTAGCAGAAGGAAAGAAATCATAAAGATCAGAGCAGAAATAAATGAAATAGAAACAAAGAAAACAATAGCAAAGATCAATAAAACTAAAAGCTGGTTCTTTGAAAAGATAAACAAAATTGATAAACCATTAGCCAAACTCATCAAGAAAAAGAGGGAGAGGACTCAAATCAATAAAATTAGAAATGAAAATGGAGAGGTTACAAGAGACACCGCAGAAATACAAAGCATCCTAAGAGACTACTACAAGCAACTCTATGCCAATAAAATGGACAACCTGGAAGAAATGAACAAATTCTTAGAAAGGTATAACCTTCCAAGACTGAACCAGGAAGAAACAGAAAATATGAACAGACCAATCACAAGTAATGAAATTGAAACTGTGATTAAAAATCTTCCAGCAAACAAAAGTCCAGGACCAGATGGCTTCACAGGTGAATTCTATCAAACATTTAGAGAAGAGCTAACACCCATCCTTCTCAAACTCTTCCAAAAAATTGCAGAGGAAGGAACACTCCCAAATGCATTCTATGAGGCGACCATCACCCTGATACCAAAACCAGACAAAGATTCTACAAAAGAAGAAAATTACAGACCAATACCACTGATGAATATAGATGCAAAAATCCTCAACAAAATACTAGCAAACAGAATCCAACAACACATTAAAAGGATCATACACTACGATCAAGTGGGATTTATCCCAGGAATGCAAGGATTCTTCAATATACGCAAATCAATAAATGTGATACACCATATTAACAAACTGAAGAATAAAAACCATATGATCATCTCAATAGATGCAGAAAAGGCTTTTGACAAAATTCAACACCCATTTATGATAAAATGTCTCCAGAAAGTGGGCATAGAGGGAACCTACCTCAACATAATAAAGGCCATATATGACAAACCCACAGTAAACATCATTCTCAACGGTGAAAAACTGAAAGCATTTCCTCTAAGATCAGGAACAAAACAAGGATGTCCACTGTCACCACTATTATTCAACATAATTTTGGAAGTCCTAGCCATGGCAATCAGAGAAGAAAAAGAAATAAAAGGAATACAAATTGGAAAAGAAGTAAAATTGTCACTGTTTGCAGATGACATGATACTATACGTTGAGAATCCTAAAGATGCCACCAGAAAACTACTAGAGCTAATCAATGAAGTTGGTAAAGTTGCAGGATACAAAATTAATGCACAGAAATCTCTTGCATTCCTATACACTAATGATGAAAAATATGAAAGAGAAATTAAGGAAACACTCCCATTTACCATTGCAACAAAAAGAATAAAATACCTAGGAATACCTACCTAGGGAGACAAAAGACCTGTATGCAGAAAACTATAAGGCATTGATGAAAGAAATTAAAGATGATACAAACAGATGGAGAGATATACCATGTTCTTGGATTGGAAGAATCAATATTGTGAAAATGACTGTACTACCCAAAGCAATCTACAGATTCAGTGCAATCCCTATCAAATTACCAATGGCGTTTTTTACAGAACTAGAACAAAGTATCTTAAAATTTGTATGGAGACACCAAAGGCCCCAAATAGCCAAAGCAGTCTTGAGGGAAAAAAGCGGAGTTAGAGGAGTCAGACTCCCTGACTTCAGGCTATACTACAGAGCTACAGTAATCAAGACAATATGGTACTGGCACAAAAATGGAAATATAGATCAATGGAACAGGATAGAAAGCCCAGAAAAAAAAAAGGCCATTATCAAAAAATCTAGAAATGATAAATGCTGGAAAGGGTGTGGTGAAAAGGGAATCCTCCCGCACTGTTGGTGGGAATGTAAATTGATACAACCACTATGGAGAACAGTATGGAGGTTCCTTACAAAACTAAAAACAGAACTACCGTATGACCCAGCAATCCCACTACTGGGCATAGACCCTGAAAAAACCATAATTCAAAAAAGACATGTACCACAATATTCATTGCAGCACTATTTACATTAGCCAGGACATGGAAACAACCTAAGTGTCCATCGACAGATGAATGGATAAAGAAGATGTGGCACATATATACAATGGAATATTACTCAGCCATAAAAGGAAACAGGACTGAGTTATTTGTAGTGAGGTGGATAGACCTAGAGTCTGTCATACAGAATGAAGTAAGTCAGAAAGGGAAAAACAAATACCGTGTGCTAATATATATATATATATATATATATATATATACACATATATGGAATTAAAAAAAATGTTCTGATGAACCTAGGGGCAGGACAGGAATAAAGACGCAGACATAGAGAATGGACTTGAGGACACGGGGAGGGGGAAAGGTAAGCTGGGACAAAATGAGAGAGTGGCATGGACATATACACACTACTGAATGTAAAATAGTTAGCTAGTGGGAAGCCGCAGCATAGTACAGGGAGATCAGCTTGGTGCTTTGCGAAGACATAGAGTGGTGGGATAGGTAGGGTGGGAGGGTGAAGCAAGAGGGAGG
Source organism: Phocoena sinus (assembly GCF_008692025.1). Lineage (NCBI taxonomy): Eukaryota > Metazoa > Chordata > Mammalia > Artiodactyla > Phocoenidae > Phocoena > Phocoena sinus. The sequence goes on along the minus strand of NC_045765.1, from coordinate 47,823,691 downwards.
AAATATAGGGATATATATATGCATATGGCTGATTCAGTTCTCTGTACAACAGAAACTAACACAGTATTGTGACTTCAATAAAGATCTATCAAAAAAATAAAGTTAGAAAGTGAACAGAATGTGAGAAAATGGAGGCAAAGAGAATGACATCTATTTCAAGAAATTTTGCTCTAAAGACAGTAGGAAATAGAGGCTGTTCCTGAAGGTGGCCATGGGGTCAAAAATGGTCTTAAGGTTCGAAACAATGTACTTCAAATATAGACTTCTGAAGACAACTATCAGGCCCATTCTAAACACTCTTTTCTTTTTTTTATTGAAGGATAGTTAATTTACACTGTTGTGTTAGTTTCAGGTATACAGCAATGTGATTCAGTTATATATCTATTCTCTTTCAGATTCTTTTCTGTTACATCGATATAAGATACTGAGTATAGTTCCCTGTGCTATACAATAGGTTCTTGTTTATCTAGTTTATATACAGTAGTGTATATATGTTAATCCCAAACTCCTAATTTATCTCTCCCCTCCTCACCTGTTATCCCCTTTGGTAGCTATAAGTTTGTTTTCAACAGCTGTGAGTCTATCTCTTAAACACACTTTTCTGCAAACTGAAAATTGCTAGTTCCTTTAATCATTTACCAGAGTAGGAAGAAAATAATGTCATAAACCCTCAACAGAGCCTTCCTGTATTCAACACATGAAAGGCAAGTGATAAGTGTTTACCATTGGAAAGGAAAAAAATCGATTGAGACAATCTTTTTTATATTGTGAAGTATAATTGATATACAATGCTATATTAGTTTCAGGTGTACAACATAATGATTTCACATTTTTATATATTGTAAAATGATCACTACAGTAAGTCTGGTCACCATGTGTCACCACACAAAGTTGCACATATTTTTCCTTGTAATAGAACTTTTAAGATTTACACTCAGCAATTTTCCAGGCAATCATATTTTTGAATAAAAGGACTTCTTACAGAGATCAAAAGGCACTCTGGAACTCAATAGGGAAATTTCTTCCTGCATTGGGAATCCTAGTAGTATATTTCCAAATAACAGTTATTAAAGACATACCTTTCAGTGCCATGTGAATACGGTCTTCCCTGCTTTGGCTGCCCCTGTGGGTACCCAGCTAGAATAATGGTGCTCTGCTAGACAGAAAGAGTTGCTCACTTATTTCTGCAAACCGTGCACTTAGGCATGCTTCAATTACGGAACATTAAACTACAAATTCTAATTTTTTATTTTTCTTATCTCTTCTACTAGACTAAACGCTTTGAGGTCATGACTTGTTTTTTTCGTCTCCAGAGATAAACATGCTGTTTAGTCTAGAGGCACCTGATAAGATGGGGAAAATGATTCACTCTAAGCCTTTGTGGGCATAGTACACTTTAATAAGTTTGCAAAGTAATGATGGAGGAAATCGTATCACACACCGGACAACAAAATACTATAAAGTAACACATAGGTCTTTAGAACCAGTCTTACTTGGGAATCTTTCTTGGCTATTTCCCCCCAAACAGAAGCCAAGCCCACAAATGTTTGGTTGTTCCTTCTCTTTTTACCCCATCTACTCAAGAACAAAACAACAAGCTTCTAAAGCAGGACCGGATGACACCTAGATCCTTAAGATATCATACCCAACAAATTCCTTTCCCAATGAAGACAGTTCTTCCCCCATGATAAATTCTGGTGCCAGCTCTTAAAATTATAACATTTTCAGCATGTTGTATAATGACCCAAATCCCAGTCTTTGGTGAATGACAGACCTCATTTCAAATCTCTGCCTGGGGCTTCCCTGGTGGTGCAGTGGTTAAGAATCCACCTGCCAATGCAGGAGATAAGGGTTCAATCCCTGGTCCAGTAAGATCCCACATGCCACGGAGCAGCTAAGCCTGTGCGCCACAACTACTGAGCCTGTGCTCTAGAGCCCACAAGCCACAACTGTTGAGCCTGCATGCCACAACTACTGAAGCCCTTGTGCCTAGAGCCCATGCTCCGCAACAAGAGAAGCCATGACAATAAGCCCATGCACCACAGCAAAAAGTAGCCCCCGTTCGCCACTAGAGAAAGCCTGTGCACAGCAACAAAGACCCAACACAGCCAAAAAAAAAAAAAAAAACAATCTCTGCCTATGTGGCTTTGAGCTAAACTTCACATTTATCACCCTCAGTTTTCACAATCTTTTCTCCAAAACCCCCGGTTGCCAGATGAGTTTAGGAATTCAGAGGGTTTTTTTTTAATTTTAGAAAAGTCATATGATTCATATACTATTCATTATAGAGAGCTCAGTGGTGTCTAAGGCAGCACTCTCTAGAAAAGCACACTAATAATTCTGCAGCAAAACACATAATATAAAGAAAATAAATAACCTTAAATTATCTCTTGACAGATTTTGCTGTCAAATGAGTTACAAAATAAAACAAAACTTCTGTATTTCAGAACTCTGTATGGTTTGGGATTATGAATTAAGGACTGTGGACCTATACCTACTTCATGGAGTTGGCATTAGAAATAAAGAGGATAATGTATATAAAGCTCATGGCTCAGACCATGACACTAAAGGCTTAATAAATGGTTACTATTACTACTGCTGCCACAGTAGAGCTTATGATATATTTGGGATCAACTTCTTGCCCTTTCTCTTTTCTCTGATTGGTAAAATCTTTCTCTAATATATATTTAATTTATAGGGAACTTCTGAACTACTCTTGCATTAACTTTTTAAAAAAGGGGCAAGCCGTCAGTGTTGAAGACCACCTGCATTGAACCCAGAGTGGTTGTGACCACCTCCCACACATGTTTCCTTGTTGATACAGCCCTGAGTCTCACTTTCCAGCAGCTTTGCTCTCTTCCCAGTCTGGCACTGATTCCTCTCCAGCAATGATTAACTAAATGCTCAAACTGGGGAGAAGGAAACAGTCTAGTTGAGATATGTAAATGTTTACTGGAAGAAAACAAAATGTTTTGGGGATATATGGAAACCAAGAAAAGTTCTATGGCTAAAGGTAGAAACATATATTTAGGGACAAAAGATTAATATATAACTAACCACATTTCGAACAAGAAAATGCAGGTTGGTATGGAACAAGCACAGCCAGAGGGAGAGAATGTGAAGGAAATGAAAACAATTGGAGTAGATTCTGGCTTTTGGTCCTAATATTCTTAAACTAACCTCTCACATTTTATTAATGAATTCATTCTTGCCAGTTCAAATGATCTCTTGTTAGTCTTTCTCACATCTCTAGATTTATGGTTTATGTCTCCAGACTCTCTACCTGGCTTCATTCTACCCTGGAGCATTTCCACTGATGTCCTGACATCATTTTCAAACACTTTACCAAATAAATCTGATCATCTTTTCCGTCAATCCTCCTTTTCCAAACTTCTCCTAAGCTCTAGAGAGCCATCATCATTTCAAATCTTAGGCTTAAAGCCATCTTTTGTCCCTACTTTTCCATGGCACTCGATCTAATCAACTACAATTTTCCTAGTTCATCTCTGATCCACATCCTTCTTTCTATTCCGATTCTATCACTCTGTACCATGCCTGGATTAGTTCCCTGTGTTCTTTCAGGTGGGCTCTCCTATATGCTATACGCTATGCACCTAATAGTTCTAAAGGGGCATAGGACCTGGATTTACGACTTGGTTAATCCACTCACTAGCAATGTACTCTCTGTTCTCTATCTCTGTATCACTAGTTTCCTTTGTCCTCTAACACAGTCACCAAGTCATGTTGAACCTACTTTCAAAATCTTCACTGTTCTCTGCTGGGACAGTGTCTCTGTAATTCAGACCATTATCAACTCATTGAAACAGTCTCTGAACTGTTCTCAATACATCCTACTATTTTTTTAAAGGAAACCTTTCATTTTAGGATAGTTTCAGATTGTGAAACTGAACTTTTCACAAATTTCAGTTTGTGAAACTGTGTATACCCCTCATCTAGTTTTCTGTATTGTTACATTATCTTGGTAGCTTTGTCAAAACTAAGGAACCGACACTGGAACATTTCTATTAACTGAACTTCAGACTTTATTCAGATTTTACTACTTTTTCCACAGCTGCCCTTTTCTTGTCCCAGGATCTCATCCAGGGTACAATATCACATTTAATAGTCATGATTCCTTAGTCTCCTCTGATCTGAGACAGTTCCTCAGTTATCCCTTGTTAATCCCCTTGCCTATTCTTGCCCAAGTTTTGTGAAGTACTAGCCATGTATTTTTAGAGTGTCTTTCAATTTGGGTTTGTTTGTGTTTTTCTCATGGTCAGACTGGGGTTGTAGATTTTGGGAAAAACATCACAGAGATGATGCGATACCCTTTCTCGGCATACATCTTGGGTACATGCAATTAACATGACTTGCCACTGATGATGTTAAACTTGGTCACCTTGTTCAGGTAGTGTTGGCCAATTTCCTCAACTACAAAGTTACCTTTTCCCTCTTTTCATAGTTTATTATTTGGAACAAAATCATTAAGTGTGGCCTACATTAGGGAGAAAAGAAGTTAAGTTCAATCTTCTTGAAGAGGGAGAGTCTATATAAATTATTTTGAATTCCTCTATACGGAATATTTGTCTCTTCTCCCTTATTTGTTTGTTCATGTATCCAATAATTATCAGTATTTTCAGGGAGGGAGAAATTTCCCCCTTTACCCCTCTTGAGTTCTTTTGGCTGGACCAGTAATAAAATTGACACAGATAGATTAATAGAAGAAGAAACAAATTTTAATTTGTGTACACGAAGTTCATAGAATTGGAACCTAAGAGGTGGCCAAAGTAGGAAGCTTTTATACTCTTTAGACAAAGAAACAAATTTATGAGTAATTGACAGGACAAAGAAACTTAGGTTTTGGATGCACAATTAGTGAAAAATCTAAACAGAGTTTGGACTTGGGGTAGCAAAGTAAAGAAGTAACAAGGTTTGTTTATACAGGCATCTTGGCCCCAGTTCTCTGCCTCTGGCGATAAGGGTGTCCTTCTACCTCCAGATGCAGGGAGTGCACTTTTCACATGAGGTTTATTTCCTGCTTTCAGGGAGACAGAGAGGAGGGTTAGAGTGTCCTTCCTGCATTGGCCATTTCTTAAGTCACCTTAATTCAAAATAATCAATATGATGACTTGACCTGAGCCCCAACAGTCTAGATAGTGATATAAGTAAGTACAAAACCTCATGAATATTTATTTTATATTTTTAAAATAATCTAATACTAGGCTGTTTATTTTGTTGGTAAAATCATTCCAGCTTTGCCATTGGGAGTGATTTCCACTCGGCTCCTGTAGCCCTATGGCATGCTCATTTTCTTTTGCTTTTTGTTGTTTTTTTTTTTGAGCATTTCCTTATATTCAGTCACTACAAGATGCTTGAAACTCAGCTTGCATTTTCCCTGCCTCGGCCCTAGAATCAGCCATTTTTCTCCTGCCAGTTTTTTAATCCTCTAATCTGTTCTTTACTTGGAAGCAGAATGATAATGGAATACAGTTATGATAAAATAAAAATTCCTTAACATGGCATAATCAATCCTTTATGATTTGTCCCCTTTTTATGAACCATTTCGCCCACATCTCAGTTTAGATTTCACTTCTTCTGGGAAGCCATTTTTCACCAATGCCCCACTCCCCAAACATGGGTTTAGAAGCCTTTCTGTGTGCTTCCTCAGTGCTCTGACTGCATGGTAGTAGGCTGTGAATAAACTGTGTTGAATGAATAATATCGTAATCTTTACTATGGCAACTAACCACAGTGTCCTCATTTGAAAAAGGGGCATGGTGTCTTCTTACAGATTTTTAGTTTGAATGTAATGGAGTGGGTTTGTGAAAATTCTATGCGAATTTTAATCAACTGACAGATATAAATTATGCTAGAAAATAGAGTTGAGGAATGAAATAATGAACCCCCATGAACCCTCTCCCCCCAAACACTCCCCTCCTCTTGACAATACAGATTCTAAGGCAAGAAGTTTACTTGGCAGGAAGCAGGAGGAAAGGAACTATATATGTATGACCAAAAAGAAAGGAAAAGTGATGCGTTATTGACCTGATCACTGTTGTGGGCAATTGGGGCTCAATCCCTACTGGATGGTCTCTGAGGACATGTATAAAATTGGAAGCCAGAGTATTTATCTATGGAATTCTGGCTCCCATTGCTTAGGGTTGGCTCCAGGAGGCGAACTTCCCCGCATTTGCTTTTAAGCTCCTTAGAGGAGGGAACAGATTCTGAGGCAGAAAGATTGAGAGGCACAACAGAGTTCTAAGGTGAGACACTGTCAGTGTGCACAAAACTGGTCATCGCAGCTGTTCATGATGAAATCAAAGGTGGGCTGGGGGGTTGTATTGGAAGGCATAAAAATCACTTGCTATGAAAGCATATTCATGGGTCCTCAGTGTGGATACAGTCTTATAAGACTTGGACACATGACACAGAGAATGATGTGTTAAAAGAAAAGGAAGAACTGTATTGAATAAGAGTTCTTAGCTTGTATGAATGGTCAGAACAGTGTAGAAATTAATACTTGCCAGAGTTTTTCTTGGAAACATCATTAAAAGAGTTCTTGAGATGAGCCTTGAAAGATACTTAAGATTTGGATTAACAGAGAAAGGAGGAAACATCACTTCAATCTTATTAAGACTCCCTGGGATACGAACATGTGAGTACATTGGTTGACAAAATATGACAGATATTGTACCTACCCTTTTTCAAACTTTTATTACTAATGTCTTGAATTATCAGGCTCCTGTTACACAAGGAAACTTGATTACCAGCTTCTTTTTCTGTTGTGAAAATTGCACATCAACATTCAGAGTGTGGTGTGGGTAGATAGAAACCGTGAAGTCCTTAACCTTATATGAAAGCCTTTTTGTTGGGGAGGAAAGAGATTTTCCTCTACCCTTCTAAGTTCTTCTGTCTGGTCTGAGAATTAAATTGACATGCTACAGATTGAAAGGAGAAAATAGAACAAAATTTAATAATGTGTAGGGGAGCAAACTTTGCCACCCCAAATTGTGTCTCTTTGACCTGAGGATTAATTTAGGCTGATTATTTTTAAGGCTCAAAAGACTCAGGAATACTATTGGAGCTTCCCCTGAACCGCCTAAAGAATGTAGATGGAGGATCTGTTCCAGGAAGGGAGCTATAACATAGATATCTGTAGTAGGAACTATGTGTGTAAAGACGGAGGAACCTAGCAAAGTCTTTGTTAAAATTTCTCTGTGTCCCTTTGTCTCTGTAGGGCCCAGCAAATATTTGTTTACCAAACATTTGCTTTTCCATCATTTGAGCATCTACTGAGTATGGAGAGAATGTGAAAATGAATGAGACATACCTTTCCCCAAATTTTGGTGCCTAAATGAAACATATACAAAGAGTAAGGAATAAAGGAGTAAAACAAAATCCTAGAGACCAGATTGGAATGGATGTTGCCTGGATGCCTGGTCAAAAGTTTGTACTTTACTTTAAAGGGGATATATTGAAGGTATTTAACTGGGAGAGTGTCGACTGAAATAAAAATGCACAGCATGAGAACTGTGAGTTTCAGTTTTATTCAGGGATCTTACTAAGAAATATAGCCTGGGAGACAGCTTCTCAGATAGCTCTGAGGGACTGTTCTAAAGAGGTAAGGGAGGAGCTAGGATATATAGGAGTTTTTGCTGAAAAACAAATGTAGTTGAGCATTAAAAGATTACTGCTAATCATTAAAACAGACATCTCGAGTTAATCATTTTAGTGCTTTTCTATGTATGGTAAGATGCAAGAGTCTGAGGTAATTGAACTTCTTTCTTACATATGCATCTTTACTATCTAGGGGCCCCTCTATCCAAAGCACAGAATGCTTCCTGTTTTTTCCATCCTGAATTCCCCTCAGAGTGCAATGTTTGTGTGCAACGGCAATGGGCTGTGACTTTGTCACAGGAGATAATGAGGACCATCTTTGTTCCTTTTGTTTGGAGCTTGCTCTCTTTCGGTCATAAATTTGACCAAGGTTTGGGAGGCATTTTGTGACTGATTTGTCCCACAGTGCTATTGAAGGTTCATTCCTAGTTCAGGTAAGGATCTTGTTGATAGGCCATTCATGTGCTATATCTAGATTAGGCTCTGTTAATAACCTATAAATTCTCTGGATCATATGTCTTACTTGTCTACCATGATCCAGGAAATGTTTTCCCTTGTTGCTTCTTTCTGTAACTAGAGTTACACTATACAATTAATTATTTTTTCTTTTTCTTTGTGGCCATACCACACGGCATGTGGGATCTTAGTTCCCTGACCAGGGATCAAACCCGTGCCCCCTGCAGTGGAAGCGCAGAGTCCTAACCACTGGACTGCCCAGGGAAGTCCCCTATACAATTAATTTTATGTAGAGCTATATATGTGATCAATTGCCTCAAGGTGTTTAGCCAACATTAAGTTTGTCAGAGACTTGGTTACACATGCAAAAAACAACAATTTTATAAAATAGATAGGATATGAGTAATATAACTAATAGCACTAATAAGATCATAAGTAGGGATTTAAGCCATGAGCTTCCGGAATTAAACTCTTTAGAATATGACCAATATTAGGAAATGGATCACTTAAGGCAGAAATCTGATTTTTCATGTGGGTCATTAAATGTTTTATATTAGAGGATTCATCTGGTATAAAAACACAGCATTCAGTTTGAATTACGGTGCAGGGGTCTCCTTGAGATGCTGGAAGGATATTGAGGGCTGTGTGATTTTGTAACACCACTTTTCTCATCAAAGTGACCTCAGAATTCAGTAGGCTGATAGCCTGATCACTATTGTTTAAAGTCCTATTGGGTGAATTTTGTTAAGCCTTCGACGTGGGCAATTACATCTTCCAGTTTTACTGAAGGCACAAAAATAGGTGCTAAATGGTTATACCAATGGAATACAGATCTCTTGGTCCATCTGGTTAGTACAATGGTAAATTTGCTGGAGCCATATCTAAATTGGTATGCATGTGGCCTTGAGACCAAGGGAATCCTAGGGTACATCTTCCTTTTCATCGGGGAGGAAGCCAAGACCACAAATTGATGCTGAAAACCATTGAGTTCCATTAGGTGTGACCTCGTATATTCCTGGTTGCCTGACCCAGTCTGTTCCATACCAGTCTCTCTCTTTAGGGGAAATTATATGTTGGCATTTTTCCTAAGGCACCCAGCCTAACTTTCTAGCATTATTAGGCTGATAATCTTCATATGATTTAATTGTTCCCAACACAGGCGAGCCTTAAACTTAACTGACCATAGCTTGGTGTTAGCCATATAGATCCATCCCATAACTGAGGGTGGGTCCCTTCTAATAATTGATTAGTTATATTCTTTGACTGAAAGCTTGTTGTCCTGATTGAACTTGGGTAACTTAAAAGAAAATTATTATTTATGGCCATGGTCAGAGCAAGTATGATTGATTGGCCAAATGAGGGGATCCATTTAGCAATATCAATAGCTGTCTTAACAGAACTACAACTTCTTTCTTCTAAAATAAATTTTATAAAGATCATCCAATCAGAGCTGGAGAGAGAAGAAATCCACCAAGGTAAATCAGAAGTACTGGATGTAGGTAATTGACTACAAACCCCACCATTGGATTGATTTCTAAAATTTTTATAGGATTGAGCCCATGATAGAAAAACATTTGATTCATATGCAAAAGTCCAAGAAATCAAGAAAACACTCTGAATAATTATACAGGTCATGTCTGGCATCTTGGGATAGCCATCTACTTCTAATGTCATCTTCTTCTCATCCTGATATGGGTGTCATTTCTCCTCTGTTTGAGTGTTGTTTTCAGATGAGTTCAAGATCAGCAGTCCTCTCTATAGACCAATCCAGTGCAGGAGTCCTTTTTAAGTGAAAAATATGAATCCATGAGTTAATTCCCTTCAGTTTTGTTGCTCATGAGCTAGTTAAGAGTACCTGATAAAGGGTCCTTTTAACTAGTTGGAAGACAGTCCTTTAAATGATGCTTTTTCCAGTGCACATAATCTCCTGGTTGCAGGTCACAGAGCATCTGATCTTCATCCAAAGATAGATTAAAGTGATAAGCTTCAGGAACAAGCTTAGAATGTCCTTTTAATAATTCAATTAAACTTTATAATAATGCAACATAGTAACAAGGAGCCATCTAGGAAGTGAGACTTAGGCTAAATACAAAGACAGTTAAAACTAGAACTTAATATCCACTGAAGCATAATTTTCTCTTTAAATTTACCTCATTACCTTCATTTCTACCAAATATGGTCAACTTAAGACTAACTTGTTTGCAAAATAATTCTGGCTTTTAATAAACGTTGTCTGATTATTTACATAAGTGTAATTGATCATATGGGCTCTTTTTCTTTTTTGTTTTGTTTTTGTTTGTTTTTTGTTTTGTTTTGTTTTGGCGGAGTCTTAACCACTGGACTGCCAGAGAAGTCCTGATATAGGCCCTTTTAAATTGGCTTTGCTGGAACTTTTCATAAGGAATCTCAGATTGAACTTTTAAAAGATCTCTCAAGACCTGGAGAGCCTTGCCAAGGATTTGTCATCAGATTTCACCTACAATGTCTACAGATTTGTGTTGGCTCCTCTCTTCTCAGGGTTCTCAAAATATTTTGAGGTTCTTGTACCTGTCAGAAAGTGACCTTTTTTATTTACCTGGTAAGGTTTCTGGGAACCCTGTAAGCAAGGTACCAGGTTGTTTTCCCAAGGAGCTTTCTGACTCCATAAAGTTCACCTTAGTTATTTAAAGCTGTCTGGTCTTAACCTGATTCTATGCACATTCTCAAATATGACATTCCAGCCAAAGCCATGGTAATACGACCAGTGTTTCCAATTATGTCCTATTATAGGAAAAACAGATTCTCATTAAACTTATGCAAATAATTATATGGTCATGAAAATAAGAATCTTATTGAGTTTCTAGATTGAGGAGGGATCAGTTAGAGAGAAAAGATAACTGTTTCAATTCTGCTCACAGAGGTGTAACTTACCAAATTGCTGTAAGCCATAATTAGCTGAAGGGGAAAGGTTTCCTTGTATCTGGAAAACAAAGATTAAAGCCAGTAATATTTCAGAAAAAAAGTCATAAAAATTTTCATTCAGCCCTATGTAACTAATTCTTGTTGATCTTGACTTCTGTTAACAGTTTTATGAAGCCATCGGATTTTCCATTAGAATTCGTTAATTTATTACCCAGTTCAGTGGTATGATCTGAAAGCTATCAGAAACCTGTGCTTGTCAAAAAATCCTTTCTGTTGTTCTTCTTGAAGATGAAGGATTTTTGCAAAAGCATCATAGTAAAACAATGTGTCTGTAAATGAAAAAAAACTCAAAAAGTCACAGCTAAAGACCTGATTACAATGTAATTGTCAAAGAAATTTGGTTAGTTTTATGACATACAATATTAAAATATTAACTAGAATTATGACTGATAACATTATACCATGACGCATTCAATTATTAGAAATTCCATAGAATTCCTAAAACATTTATATTGTTGACATTTACTCATACAATATAACCTAAGAAGTTTTATCACCACTCATTTGACAATAATTTCCATGTAATTTAACATACTAAATAAGCCTAATTAGTTTAATGTCTCTCTGATATGTTCCAGGGGCTCTCTGAATCATGTCGAAGTTAGCTAGAGGTCAAAAGAACTTCAATTAGAATTTGCCTTAAGGAAGTTTATCAAAGATACCAAAAGGTTTTAAAACACTTGATCAAATAAGATCATAGGTCACTGTGAAACAATACTTATTCATTGAGCTTAGTGACAATAAAAGATTTCAAAGGCAAATACAGAGTGTTGCAACAGATTACTTAAAAGGTAAAGAAATTTTATAGTCTGTTATCAAAAGCAGGTCACTAATATAACATTGTAAATCAACTATACTTCAATAAAAAGGAAAAAAAATCAGATCAAGAGTCCAAGAAAACTTTGTCCTCTTAACAGGGAGAAAAACCAGTTCTAACTTTGTACCACCTTACCGTTAATATTAAAATTCATTCCAATCTTAACCAGTTCTGATCACATATAAAACTCCTTTCTCAGGGTTTCTTTTCCATAAAACTTCTACAGATTCTCTCTTCACCTTCAGATTCCATCCTTTTCTCTTTTTCTCTTTTTTTAACTTCTTTTTAGGATAAAATCACCTACTTTTCCCATAACAAAATGCACTTCCATTCCTTATACCTTCCTTCTTTTGCATGCAATGATGTTTTCCCTATTAATTTTTACTAGTTTTAATTTCATATTTTAATTAGAATCCTTAACCTTTAAAAACCTTAATTTCTAGTAAAAACTAAGAAATAAGAAATTATAAACTGTGCTTTACATTAGCATTCTGTAGAATGACAATCTTATAAATGCTATTTATAATTTCTAAAACTGTGCTTTCTTACAGAAAATGTCTCAATGTGGCACCAAACATATTTATTAATAGTCCTAAAAATGTTTAGTTTTTCTGTAAAAGGAAGCCTATGTTCAGTAATGTTTCAGTATCTTATTTTATTTGGGAATAATCTAGATATTCAATAACCTTCCATCATTTCTATCTACATTGTCACAAATGGCAGGATTTCCTTCTTTCTCACGGCTGAATAATATCTATCTATTATTTATCCATGGGTAATATCCATTCATTTATTATTGATGGATATTTAGGTTGTTTCCATGTCTTAGCTGTTGTGAATGACATGGCAATGAACATGGGGGTATAGATATCTCTTCAAGATTCTAGTTTTCATTTCCTTGGATATATATCCAGAAGTGGGATTGCTGATCATATGGTGGTTTTATTTTTAAACTTTTGAAAAACCTCCATACTGTTTTCCATAGTGGCTGCACCAATTCACATTCTCATCAGCAGTTCACCAGACTTCCCTTATTTCCACATCCTTGCCAACACTTGCTATCTCTTGTCCTTTTGATCATAGCCATTCTAGCAGGTGTGAGGTCATATCTCATCGTGGTTTTGTTTGCATTTCCCTGATGATTATTAATGTTGAACACCTTTTCATGCACATGTTGGCCATTTGGATGTCTTCTTTGGAAAAATGTCTATTCAGATCCTTTGCGCATTTTTAAATTGAATTTTTAGTTTTTTTGCTATTGAGTTGAAAAAAGAATGTCTTGAGAAATTGTGACCTGGAAAACAGACTTAACGGTAACATAAACTTCAAGAGGTTAAGGACTGCATCACTTTCCCTCCTGTTGTACTCCCCTAATGCCAAGTACAGCATCTGATAGGGTGATAGGTAAAATTTCTTTTCTGAATGAATTGAGTAAATAAGTAATAATTTAAAACATACAAGAATGATATGAAGGGATATAAGATATATCTGAAGGGTTATTGAGTAAAATGGGAAACCGTTTTCCTTTGTGGCACCAGAAGGTAGAAGTAGGAACAATAAGTAAAAGAAGACAGATTATTAGGCAAATATTTTAAAGTACTTGTCAATATGTAATGAATTACCTGAGTTATTTGGGAGGACATGGGTGGCCACAGGACAGAAGTAATTTTACAGAGGGATGGGACATTGAATTAAGGTCTTAACGTTCTTTTCAACAGGATACGTCCCATTAAGCTGATGGAAACATGAAGAGAAAGGGATGTACCTAGAAATGTAAAAAAAAATTTTCTGGCATTTAAAAAAATTTTATTTTATATTGCAGTATAGTTTATGTACAATGTTGGGTTAGTTTCAGGTGTAGAGCAAAGTGACTTATTTATACATAAACATTTATCTACTCTTTTCCAGATTCTTTTCCTGTATAGGTTATTATAGAGTATTGAGTAGAGTTCCCTGTGCTATACAGTAGGTCCTTGTTGAAATGTAAAATTTGAAAGGTTTTGGAGTTTCTTTATATGTATTCAACTTCCATTCTCATTTGGCTTCTCCCCTAAATTTGGGCCTTATCAGAGTTGAGGGGAGAATGGTCCTCAGGCACTGGTGGTCCCTGAAGCTGGTAAAGTGCCTAATTCAGACATTATCAAAATTAAGTCATCACATATTGTTAGTTTAGGAAAATGTCTACCTCTGTAGGTATGTGGTTACTAGGTAGAAGGACTGAAAAGGCAGCTTGCATTACTGGTAATTCTTTAGGCTAGAAGCCAAAAGTAATTCTTCTTCAGTCAATAATAATGGCAAAACCAAAAATAATTATTAATAAAAGCACCAGTAGCAGTAAAAATCTATGATAAATAATAAAATAAATAATGAAAAGAACTCATGTGTACCAACAACTGTGCCGTATTCCATAGAACTCATTTGATGCTACAAAACACATTAGGGACTATTATTATCCCCATTTAACAGATAAGAAAACTAAGGTTATGTGTGTTATGAATCCTACTTGCCATACTTGAGGCCACACTGTTAGAACTGGCAGTTAGAAGCAGATCCTAGTAAATACACAGTCACATTATTACACACACTAGAAGCCATCTTCTACACCTACATGCTCCATTAAAACTGGTGGAAATGAAATATTTGTGTGTGTCTATGGAAAGTAGGTTATGCCTTAAACATGTGAGCAAGTTGTTCCTTTTTTATATTAGGAAGGATTAAGGAGGAGATCGCTAAAGAACAGTATGTTGACTCTTAGGTTGGAATTTGAGCACTCAAGGAAGTCCCTTGGTGAAACCCTACATTGTCCACCCAGTTCAGGTTACAGACTGTGGCCAATTACTCAGCCTTAAAAAGAAATGAAATTGAGTTATTTGTAATGAGATGGATAGACCTAGAGTCTGTCATACAGAGTGAAGTAAGTCAGAAAGAAAAAGACAAATACCGTATGCTAACACATATATATGGAATTTAAGGGGAAAAAAATGTCATGAAGAACCTAGGGATAAGACAGGAATAGAGGCGCAGACCTACTGGAGAACGGACTTGAGGATATGGGGAGGGGGAAGGGGGAGTTTTGACAGGGCGAGAGAGAGTCATGGACATATACACACTAACAAACGTAGTAAGGTAGATAGCTAGGGGGAAGCAGCCGCAAGGCACAGGGATTTTAGCTCGGGGCTTTGGGACAGCCTGGAGGGGTGGGATGGGGAGAGTGGGAGGGAGGGAGACGCAAGAGGGAAGACACATGGGAGCATATGTATATGTATAGCTGATTCACTTTGTTATAAAGCAGAAACTAACACACCATTGTAAAGCAATTATACCCCAATAAAGATGTTAAAAAAAAAAAAAAATTTCTTCATCCATAAAAAAAAAAAAAAAAAAAGAGTCTTAAAATCCCATAAGTCATCTGTTGAACTTTACATTAAGAATTTAACAAACACTGAGTGCTAATACAATGTTTACCAAAGGAAATATTTTTTTCTAAAGTTTACAGGAAAGATCCAATATTTGAAAACATTTTAAAAAACAGTTTTTAATTTTAAACTGTAAAGCATGCTCATGATAAAATTTGGTAAAAGAAAAGCTGTATAAAAAGGAAATTTTCTTGTTAGAAAAGACCTCCTTTCTAAGCCCTCATGGATCATATAAATTCTATGTATTTGTTCTGACTCAGGCTTTTGGAGACGCATGGTCTAAGCCCTCTATCTTTTCCTTATCATAGCCCATCATGTAACTGAAGGCAACGACCCACTATCCCACCTCCTTGCCAGGCTGGATCTTCTTTTCTACAGTCTAAATGTGGTAATAGTGAAAAGGTATTGAATTGAGGATTTTAGCTTTAAAGGAACAGGGACCCACTCAAGAGAAAATGTCATTCGTTAGAAGGGATTCAAAGTGGTGCTAGAAAGCCATCAGAAGCTGCGATTGCTTTAGGGATCAGCTCCTCTTTCCCCTATTGTGGGTCATAGGGTTGCCATCTTTGTGTGTGTGTGTGTGTGGTACGCGGGCCTCTCACTGCTGTGGCCTCTCCTGTTATGGAGCACAGGCTCCGGACGCGCAGGCTCAGCGGCCATGGCTCACGGGCCCAGCCGCTCCGCGGCATGTGGGATCTTCCCGGACCGGGGCACGAACCCGTGGCCCCTGCATCGGCAGGCGGACTCTCAACCACTGCGCCACCAGGGAAGCCCCCGGTTGCCATCTTTTAAGGCAACCCTGCTTCCTCTCTGCTCTACTCTTTCTCTCTGACAGCAACTTCTCTATATCTTTTATCTTTCTTAAAGTTTCTGCTTCCTTATAATTTCACCTTGCCATAACCTGCCTTGACTCAAAGCAGCCTTTAGGTTTCACCTTCTATCACCTACTACTTCATTTTCTTGGATTAACATTTTCATGTTTCTAAGATGAAAATTCTGACCTAGCTCAGTGTGTGTGTGTGTGTGTGTGTGTGTGTGCGCGCGCGCGTGCTAGGTCGTACCATAGTTCCTAGTTCTCAGGCCAGCCTGTAGCTTGTCTGCTCTGGAGCTATTGCTTGGTCCCGGGGTAAATCCATTAGAGCCTCTGGATTGGGATCTTGTGATAACCCTCATGGTCATCGAGTAAATAGGCACTATGGGAGAGGCAGCTTCCTTCCATCAGCACAGCAGGTATCCCTAGGCTCAGCCTATCCAGCGGAATCATAACCCCCTACGTTTCCTTAAAGATATTTAAGTACGAAATGTTCTCAAATACACATGACTCAGTAATACTCACCAAGACTGTGAGGCTCTACTTTTCCAATTTTAAAGAATAAAAGCAGCTAAAATGAAGTATTGGGCCCAAAGCCAGTGCTGTTAACAAGAGTTGTCTAGCATTGTGGTCTATTTGATCTTAAGACAAGTGTTCTTTCTTCTATATCTGAGGTTCTCAAACTTTGACACGCATCAGAATCACTTGGAGGGCTTATGAAACCACACGTTGTTGGGCTGCAGGCCAAGTTTCTGATACAATCAATGGGTTTAAGAGCGAGCCAGAGAATTTGGTGACAAGTTTCTAGAGAAATCCTCGATGTTGATCTGAGGATTATACTTTCAGAATCACCGTCATATATAAGTGGCTTCACCTGCGTCTCTCCTGATAAGCAATGGTAAGATGCAAATTTTTTGGTTGCCCAGTAGGCTGGTGACAGGAGAGTGTAATTCTACTTATCTTCTTTGTAGTGATTTGGGACCTCATAACTTTTTGTTTTCCCTGGAAGAGAGGGTAGGAATAGACCCAGTCATTTACAAGGCTGGGTCAGGGCCATGGCTACCTCCCTGAATCTCATTTTGATTTACCAATCTGATAAACACCTACATCTGTGTAGGTCACACAGATTTGAGGACAGTCATAGACCACCGGAAAAACAGCTGCACGATGAGCCCTGAGTTTTGCTCATTGGGTAGCAGGAAGAGACTTAGAATGAGATGCAGATGATCTGGATTCCAATCCCGACTACCAGTTTATGGTATGACATTAGGACCATTCGAATAAACCCAAACCTGTTTACTTCTCTGCATAACAGAGATATTAAGACTTGCCAAGTTCCTGTACTTTGTAGATATTATATGAAATTATATATTTATTTCAAATATATATATTTTATAGTTTACAAAAAGAACTTTGTAAACTGTAAAACCATAATAATGATTATGATTATGGAGGTGATAGTGTTGGCCTTTGAACACTCCTACTCTGCTCTGTAAATAGAGGTGTTGAAGACAAGTTAGAGTGAAAAAGGAAACGGAGAATTCACACCCATTAGGAGTGCTATTAAAAAAAAAAAGAAAGAAGATAACAAGTATTGGCCAGGATGTGGAAAGATTGGTATCCCTGCTCATTTCTGGTAGGAATGTAAAATGATGCAGACTGTGGAAAACAATATAAAGCCTCCTCAAAAAAATTAAACATAGAATTACTACATGATACAGCGATTCTACTTCTGGGTAATACTCAAAAGAACTGAAAGTGGGGACTCCCAGATATTGGTACACCTAATACAATATTTGTATTGTGAATCATAACAATATTATTCACAGTAGCAAAAAGATGAAAAGAACCTAAATTTCCATTGAAAAATGAACAAATAAGCAAAAGGTAGTATATATATTCAACAGAGTATTATTTGGCCTTAAAAAGGAAGGAAGTTTTTTTTAACACCTTTATTGGAGTCTAATTGCTTTACAATGGTGTGTTAGTCTCTGCTTTATACCAAAGTGAATCAGCCGTACATATACATATATCCCCATATCTCCTCCCTCTAGCGTCTCCCTCCCACCCTCCCTATCCCACCCTTCTAGGTGGTCACAAAGCACCGAGCTGATCTCCCTTGGAAATTCTGATACATGCTAAAATATGGATGAGCCTTGATGGCATTATGCTAAGTGAAACAAACCAGTCACAAAAGGAAAAGTATTGTATGATTCCATTTACATGAACCTAGAGTTGTCAGATTCATAGAGACAGAAAGAATGGTGGCTGCCAGGGGCTGGGGGGAAGAAGGAAATGGGGGATTACTGTATGGGTACAAGTTTTAATTTGGGATGATTAAAAAGTTCTGAAGATGGATGGTGATGATGGTTGCCCACCAGTGTATGTACTTAATGCCACTTAACTGTAGATTTAAAAATGGTTAAAACAGTAAATTTTGTGTTATGTATATATTTCCACAAGGAAATTCAAGGAGTTGGTGAATTCTGAGCAACTGTGAGAGTTTAGGGAATAACCCGGCTACTCTTGTTGAATTAGGAAAAATTTATTCTCGAAATGCTATAGGCATGTCAGCCTTGCTGTCTAGGGCTTATGAAATGGTAAGTCTCATTGGGGAAGATTTGGGCGGGACAGCTGACCTTAGAGGATTTTGCTAGAAGAAAAGCTGATAGGAACTTAGAAATCAGCAGTTGCCACCAGCAGTTACCCGTCACAAGGCATCTATGGCTCTTGGCTGTCTGCCTTCTCAGACACTACTCACTCTTTTGAGAGACCTCCAGTCTTATTGATCCCAAAGGAAAAGCTCAGGAGTGTTGGGTCAGGGGAGGCAGGTACCATTGTAGATACGTAGAATGTTAGTGCTGGAAGGAGGCTTGGGATCCTCAAACACAGCACCCTTCAGAAAGAATGCCTTGCCAAAGGTTACACAGCTACTGTTAAGCAGAGCAGGGATTAGAGGCCATATGCCCTGCCTCTTAAGTTCTTTCCATGGCATCAGGCTGCCTCATGAGTGCACAATACCTCAATTATCCAATTCTGGACTCAGAGGCGCACTAAGATAGAAATTATCAACATTTTTCCTACTGTGTTGTCTATTCTGATGCCTTTTCTCTAACCATCACCACAGGTGCACCCCACCCCACTGCAGACCACATTGCAGCTAGAGTAGATTTCCCAAAACATGGCTCTTATCATACCATTTACATCTAAAAACTTTTCATGGCTCCTTATGGACTCTAGGAAAACTGTGTGAACTTCTCATTAAGACATTCAAAATTAAAAACCTGGCACTTAATAATTAAACTCCAATGTATGCTCACACTGGAAATATATACAACTGAAAAAAGGATAATGAAGAAACTGCATGTTTAGAAAAAGGCTCTAGGTTATATTGGAAGTAGAAGGAAAAAGAGATGCATGCCATCGTTTGGGTATGAAAGAGAGGGAATAAAATAACTTGCTTATATTTTATCTTATTTACATAAATAAATGGTCAAAGGATAAATAAGACATGTTTTTGTATCATTCAAGCCATGTATATGTGATAATTTTGCGAAAATAAAATAAAATCTGGTCCTTGACTAGTACTCTTTCTCTCTTATCATTCTCTACCAAAACCTTGAACTCCTACAATTGTAGAATTTTCAGTGTTTCTAGCAATCTCAAATCTCTCATGAAGTTGACTTCCATTCCAGTGCTTATCTTCTACCCCGCTTTTTTTTAACCTATTAAGTTCCTATGGCGTTTTTTATATCTTGCTTAGATACACCTCTTTTGTGAAGCCTTTCTTGCCTCCCCAGATGGAATTTAATCCTCCCTTCCCTGGGTCCTTCAGCCCTTCGGTATGTCCACTATCATTCTCCCTCTGCATTCAAGAAATTGAACATCTACATACCAGACAGGGAGTTACTGAAGGCAAGGACCCCCACCTCCAGCCCCTGCCACAGTGCTTGCCACGGTGCACAGTGTCATGGCTCATAGCACTGGCTTTATCTGATGACTCTTTTGCAAAAGATATTTGTTATTAAGCATGTATTTGTCACCATTAAAATTCTGTTTCCTAAAATTCATTGAAATACACGTGGCCTTTCAATGCTGGTTATCTCTTTTAATATTTTAAGTTTTCAACGTTTGTTGAAAAAATATTTAGGGAGGGTGGGAGGGAGACGCAAGAGGGAGGAGATAATGGGGATATATGTTTATGTATAGCTGATTCACTTTGTTATACAGCAGAAACTAACACACCATTGTAAAACAATTATACTCCGATAAAGATGTTAAAAAAATTAATTAGTCTTTGCTCTTATTTACTATACAGAGTTGTATGAGTTTATTTTTCTCTTTCTTTGATGATGAAACACTAGCCTGTTGTTTAGAACCAGGACCAGGGTGAGGGGAGTGAGGTCATCATCAAATCATCAAGTGCAAAGTTTGACCTTGTCTTCATTTAAAATTTTATATTTTGTTCATCATGGACATTTTTGCATTAATTTTGATTTGTAAAAAAATTATTGCATCAGGGTATTATTTATCTTGAAGCTGAATTTTTCAGTGTTCCCCTAAATTTTGCACCTGAGGTGACTATCTTACTAGTTTCACCCTAGTACCAACACTGCTAATGTTGTGATTACCAAATACCATTATTTTAGTTGTTCAGAGGTTTCTGGCACAAATCTGACTGAATGTAGGGTCCCATTAGTACTTGAGTTTCTGATGGTATTTTCATGGAAGCTTATTGAGATAGTGTAGCTGGAATTTTCTCTGCCTTAGTTGTTTCTTCCTGTCATACCATCTGCCCTCACCCACTTGTTTGTTCCTAGGTTTTGGCCATTCCTCTACATCTGGCCTAAATTCCCACTCGCCATGAAGACTTTCTCAGACATTACCAGTGTTCCTCATCTTCCCACCCCTGGGGCCACTTATGCTAATTCTCATCCCAGCACTCAGAATTTAGTTCTATCTCTGCAACTTTGAATTACAAATATTCAAAATGTTTATCTAGATTGTAACTTGTGTTTGAATTATGCTCAAGATTGACCATGCAATTGGTTATCATTGATTTCCTTGAAAGCAATTTTCTGTGGGAAAACCTATAAGCATAATTTTGCTTTTCTCTCTTTTGTAAGAACATCATTCCAAGTTCCACCTCCTTTTTAGTTGTTAGTGGTGTTACCTGTAGCAGATCTCCTATTGTCCTCCTATTGTCCTTTTTTGCTCTGATCAAGAGCTCTGATATTCTCTTCTGATTTTTTCTTAGCAATAAACTAACTGTGAATTGGGTATAAACTGGGAACAGCTGTCATGATTTGCTGGTTAGTTCATTTAATTTTTTTTTCTTTGTTTTTACATAGTTTATTAGGGTTCACATTGATTATTTTATTTATTCACAGAATGCATATTTTGATCAGTAGTTTAATTTTGACATTTTTTTTTTTTTAGTTCATCTAATTTTGACCAGGAACTCATCTCCTTAGCCTCTGAAATCATGTATTGCAAATCTTTATCCTTTAAGATTTTATAATTACTGGTATAGGCTCTAACCTTGGGATTATTATTCATCCATGTGCATCATCCCTGAGAAGACAATGTTCTCATTGAAATGGCAAATATCTTCCATCTTACCTCCTGCCTGCCTCTTAAGGAATTAGGTCCTCTTTTTAGTATTTGATCTATTTTTTCCCCTCTAGGTCTTTCCTCTGTATGGGTTTAACCAAAGAAAAAATGAACTTCTGAACCACTTAGCACTTAAGGAGAAGATTTATTATTTATAACCCAAAGGGAATTTGTTACATTATGTATGTCATAAGTGTTAAGCAGGGAAGGGCTCTTGTTTTCTTTTGGCCTTGGTAGACTATTAGGTGCTCCCAAAATCATGCCCGATGAAGACACAGAAACATGGGATGAAGCAGCTGTTGTAAAGGCCATAGACCAGGCGAGGGGGGCTTATGAGTAAGGCCACCTGGTACAGGTCCCCTCTGTTCTCTTGGGAGGAGGGAAAGTCCAGCCACAGGGACACTTGCAAGGATAACCAGCAGAGGAAGAGGGCAATCACTATGACTGCAAGGACCCAGAAGGGTAGGCTGGACCTGGTCATCTGGCTTTGTCTTTAATTCAAGGCTGCAAGGATGAGCAGCAGATGACTATGGCCAGGGGGAGAATGAAGCCAAGGTCAAAATGGCCAGAGATCAGCATTTGGTACTGCGGAATGATGATCTCCCTCCACAGTTGGTAACGCCCCTGAATTTCATTCCACGGGTCATAGTGGTTGAAGTAATAGGTGACCCCTTCTACCTGAACTGTTTTCTTGAAGACCAAGTAGGGGATACAGAAGGAGACTGCCAAAAGTCAACCTCTCAAAGCCCCCAAACTGCTTTAGCTGGTATGAGATGGTTTTGGGGACTAGATTGGCCAGAAGATCACAACACAATAGTCCATGGAGATGAGGATCAGAAGGAAGACACTGGCTGGAAAGTTAAGGATAGACATGGTGCTATTTAGCTTACAGAGCATCAGCCAAAGGGCTAGTGGTAGTGCAGAGCCACATGGCGAACTGGAGACACAGCGGGAGGATGATGGTGAGGTCAGCCACGGCCAGGTTGAGGTACCACGCTGTGTTGACTGTGCAGGGCGTGTAGAAACCAGCCACCCAGATGACAAGGCCATTGCCAGACAAGCCTAGGAGGAAAGTCACTATCATGGAAAAGATGGCAAGAGCAGACTTCACTATTAATGCCTCCAGGCTTTTGCTTATGCTGTTCTTGCTGCCTAGAATGACTCCCCCACACCCTTTTCTATTGGTGAATTCCCGTACACTCATATTCTAGTGGACTGAGTTGCTTCTTCCTCTGATTGTTCATAGTACGTGGTATATGCTTAATTTCAGCAACAATGCCTAGGTATCAAATCACTGTCTCAATATATGTCTTAGAAATCACATCTTATTTTACTTTTACCATCTAATATCTTAGGCAAAAGATTTAATCTCTCTGAGTGTTATATTCCTTCTCTTTAACATGGATAAATAGTATTAATACCTTATAGCATTGTTGCTAAGCTCTAAAGGGGTAATCCTGTGAAATACTTGGAAATATATCTGATACATCAAGAATACTTGATGATGTTGGTTATTATCATTTTTGTTGATGTTATTTTTATTGTTCTTATTATTTTTCATTTGGTTTATACTAGCCATTCCCTAAGCATTTGAAGAGAGCAACTTGAGGACATGTAATAGGGTTTGTCTGTCTAAAATCCTGGAATTCTTTTAGGGTAAGAACCCAGGATAAGAACATTTTTTACTTACCAGGAACTTGAAGTTTGGTGTCTATGTGTCCAGATAATTGAAACTTTTAGGAAATGTAACCTTATCCTTGATGGAATTTCTGTCTAATATTTTTAAACAAATACTTTTTAAAACATCAATAAAAGAGTGCATAAGCATAGTTGAGTTTGATACTAATTATAACAGTAATAGCTCATGTTCATGGAATACAAGGTAGAGGGCACCTTTAACCTCTCTGTTGTCCTGTACTTTGGTGTCAGAAGCATGCAATAATAGCACTCTGAGATACCACATGAAATAGAGACTAAGGAAACAATAGAAAAGATCAAAGAAACTAAAAACGAGTTCTTTGAAAAGATAAACAAAATTGATAAACCTTTAGCCAGACTCATCAAGAAAAAAAGGGGGAGGGCCCAAATCAGTAAAATCAGAAATGAAAAAAAAGAAGTCACAACTGACACCACAGAAATACAAAAGACCATAAGAGACTATTACAGGAGACTACTATATGCCAATAAAATGGACAACCTAGAAAAAATGGACAAATTATTAGAAAGGTACAATCTCCCAAAACTGGACCAGGAAGAAATAGAAAACATGAAAAGACCAATTACAAGTTCTGAAATTCAATCTGTGATTTAAAAACTCCCAACAAACAAAAGTCCAGGACCAGGTGGCTTCACAAGTGAATTCTACCAAACATTTAGAAAAGAGTTAACACCTATCCTTCTGAAATACTCCAAAAAATACAGAGAAAAGAACACTTCTGAACGCATTCTATGAGGCCACCATCACCCTGATACCAAAACCAGACAAAGATACCACAAAACAAGAAAATTACAGGCCAACGTTACTGATGAACATAGATGCAAAAATACTCAACAAAACACTAGCAAACCAAATCTAACAATATATTAAATGGATCAAACACCATGATCAAGTGGGATTTATCCCAGAGATGCAAGGATTCTTCAAGATCTGCAAATCAATCATGTGATACACCACATTAACAAACAAGAATAAAAGCCATATGATCATCTCAATAGATGCAGAAAAAGCGTTTGATAAAATTAAACACCGATTTATGATAAACACTCTCCAGAAAGTGGGCGTAGAGGGAACAAAGCTCAACATAACAAAGGCTATACATGACAAAGCCACAACTGACATCATACTCAACAGTCAATAGCTGAAAGCATTTCCTCTAAGATCAGGCACAAGACAAAGATACCCACTCTTGCCACTTTTATTCAACATAGTACAGCAATCAAAGAAGAAAAAGAAATAAAAGGGATGTAAATTGGAAAAGAAGTAAACCTGTCACTTTGCAGATGACATGATACTATACATAGAAAATCCTAAAGGTGCTACCAGAAAACTACTAGAACTAATCAATGAGTTTGGTCAAGATGCAGGATACAAAATTAATACACAGAAATCTGTTGCTTTTCTACACGCTAACAATGAAAGATTAGAAAGAGAAATTAAGGAAACAATCCCATTTACCATTGCATGAAAAAAGAATAAAATACCTAGGAATAAACCGATGTAAGGAGGCAAAAGACTTGTTCTCCAAAAACAATAAGATGCTGATGAAAGAAACTGAAGATGACACAAACAGATGGAAAGATATACATGTTCTTGGAGAGGAAGAATCAATATTGTTAAAATGACTATACTACCCAAGGCAATCTACAGATTCAATGCAATCCCTATCAAATTACCAATGGTATTTTTCACAGAACTAGAACAAAGTTTTAAAATTTGTACTCCTGCTTTCTTCTGATAAGTGTTTGCATGGGATGCCCCCCCCCCACCAGTTACTTTTAATCTATAAGTGTCTTTATATTTAAAGAGGTTTGGGTTTTTTTGTAAACAACATATAATTAGGTCATGTTTTTTGCTCTACTATGAAAATTTATGTCTTTTAATTGATACATTTAGGCCACTGATATTCAAAGTGATAATTGATATAGTTGGATTAATATCTACCATGTTCATTACTATTTTTTATTTATTTCTGTTTGGTCTTCCACTGTTTTTCTGCCTTTTGGGGTTTTAATTGAG
Organism: Phocoena sinus; assembly: GCF_008692025.1. Classification (NCBI taxonomy): domain Eukaryota; kingdom Metazoa; phylum Chordata; class Mammalia; order Artiodactyla; family Phocoenidae; genus Phocoena; species Phocoena sinus. The sequence goes on along the minus strand of NC_045765.1, from coordinate 47,798,264 downwards.
CATTTTATATGATTCTGTTTTCTCTCATTTCTTAGCATATTAGTTATACTTCTTTTTTTAAAAACTTTTTTAGTGGTTGCCCTAGAGTTTGCAGTGTACATTTATGACTAATCTAAGTCCACTTTTACATAGCATCATACTACTTCATGGGTAGTGTAAATAACTTATAATAACAAAGTAATCCTAATTCCTCCCTCCTATCTCTTGTATCATTGCTGTCATTCATTTCACTCTCATATATATGCATAAATAAGTATGTAAGAATACTAAATATATATATATATATAAAACATATATAAGCAAATACATTGTTGCCATTATTATTTTGGACAAACTGTTGTTTGTTAGATAATTAAGAATAAGAACAATACAATTTTAATTTTACCTTTATTCCTTTTTTGATGCTCTTCCTTACGTTATGTAGATCCAGGTTTCTGACCTATGTTATTTTCTTTCCCTCTGAAGGACTCTTTAAAAAACATTTGTTACAAGGCATGTCTACTGACCACAAATTCTTTCAATTTTTGTTTGTCTGAGAAAGTCTTTATGAAGGATAAAAGTCACTCATGAAGGATAATTTCACAGAGTATAGAATTCTAGGTTGATGTTTTTTTTCTCTCAACACTTTAAATGTTTTGGTCGACTCTTCTCGCTTATGTGGTTTCTGAGAAGTCAGATGTAATTCTGTCTTTGTTCTTCTCTAAGTAAGGTGTTTTTTTTTCCCTCTGGCTTCTTTCAGAATTTTTTCTTTGTCTTTAGCTTTCTGTAATTTGAAAATGATATGCCTGGGTATCATTTTTTGGCATTCACCCTGATTGGTGTTCTCCGAGGTTTCCGGATCTGTGGTTTGGTGTCTGACAATAATTTGGGGACATTCTCAGTCATTATTATTTCGAGTTATCTCTTCTGTTCCTTTCTCTTTCTTCTCTTTCTGGTATTCCCATTACATGTATGTTACACCTTTTGTAGTTGTCCTAGAGTCCTTGGATATTCTGTGTTGTTGTTTTCAGTCTTTGTTCTCTTTGATGTTCAATTTTCAAGGATGGTATTGATATATCCATTAGCTCAAAGACTCTTTCTTTCCTCAGTTAAGCCCAGTCTACTACTAAGACCATCAAAGGCATTCTTCGGTCTGTGACAGTGTTTGTTCATTTTTATCTCTAGCATTTCTTTTTGGTTCTTTCTTAGGATTTCAATCTCTCTGCTTACATTGTCCATCTGTTCTTGCATGCTGTCTAGTTTATCCATTAGCACCTTGAGTATATTAATCATATTTGTTTTAAATTCCTAGTCTCATAATTCCAACATCTCTGCCATGTTGAATTCTGATACTTGCTCTCTCTGTTTCTTCAAATTCTGTTTTTTGGCCTGCCTTGTAATTTTTTTTTTTTTCTTACAGCTGGATATGATGTACTGGGTAAAAGGAACTGCTGTAAATAGGCCTTTAGTAATGAGGTGGTGAGGTTTTGGGGGAGGGAAAGTAACATTTCGTCCTACGATCAGGTCTCAGTCTTAGTGAGCCTGTGCCTCTGGATTGTGGGCTGAAGTTGGGTGTTTCCCTTCCCCAGATCAGTTAGGCTCTGATGATACTCCAGCTGGTTAGGCTCTGGTTAACTAGCTTTCCCTGATGGCAGGCCTTGTTAAGAACAAAGTGCTCTGGTATATTTCAAATTGATTCCTTTTCCTCTTTCCTCTGCCTGAAGCCCAAGAGATTTTTCTCTGATATTTACTCTGGAAATCTTGTTGAGCTCTTGGAGATAGATCTCATAATATTGTGCCTCTCCCCACCCATGACTGAGTCCCTCTGGAGTTTTTAACTCCCAGAGTTGTCCATGCTGAGCTTCCAGCATTTCGTCAATTATACTTCAGGTTTTCCTACCCCAGCACTAGGTCCCCAGGTGGTTTCCACTCATGAGTCTGCGCCGCTAAGGCGGTGACTCCTTGTAATCACCTGGCTTTCTCTCCAGTCTTGGGGCAGTTTACCTGGTGTCCTCATGGGTCTTATGGATCCAAGACGAGTTGTTGATTTTTTTAGTCTTTTGAGATTTTTACTTGTTGTTAGAACAGAGCAGTGACTTTGAAGCTCCTTATACGTGGAACCAGAAAACAGGTCTAGCCTTTCTAAATGCTTTCTACTATTATTGATGACAATATCTTGGAAGTCCTGTATTTGGCACCCACAGACTCAGGAATGCAGAGAGGATTGAATATTAATGCAGCCTGTGTTCACCAGAATGCCTTCTTATTTATCCAGGTTCTGGAATGACAGAAAGATCCTGAAGGTGTCCCCCTACACTGCTAAATATTTAGGGGTGCTGTAAAAACCTCTGAGGATTAGAGGCTCTCAGGGCTTCCAGGGACATTAGTCACTTTGCTTACTCTGCCATCACTCTGCACACCATCCCCCTCTCCCCAACCGTAAACACCCACACATATCTCCAAATCCACTATAATATAGTTTCCAAACCTTCTGCTACAGTTGAGACAGTGTTTCTTTTAGCTTATCATTTGAGAAATAAAACAAGAAGCAAAAACAATAATTCCCCCACGCTCCCTTTTAACTTTGCAATTCATTACTGCTCTGTAGCACAAGCCCTGGCACAAAGAAGGTATTCACTAACCCATTGTCTGTTGTTTTGCTTTGCTTTGTTTTGTAGCAAACTGTAACACAATCTCTGAACTGGCCACAAGGGGGCACTTGTGAACTGTTTTGAAAATTGATTTGGGTTCAACATCAAATTTCACAAACCCTCACGGTTTCTCACGGTTTGGACTTACTCCTCCGTGTAAGAAATAAAACGTACATTTGTGGAGCTTCTAGAGCAGGGAGGCATATCAGACATAATCTAATTCAGCTTCTCATCCTGAAAGCCGCAGATGGCAGGACCTGTGATAGCGTTACTCTTTTAAATATTGGTGAGGCACTGTGAGTTATTTTAAATATTTTTAAAAAAGAAATATTTTAAGCATTTAAATTGGTGTTGAGCACCAAGTAGTTTTCCTTTTGACTTTAAATTATTATAACTTTACTGGGACTTCCCTGGCAATCCAGTGGTTAAGATTATGTGCTTCCAATGCAGGGTGTGTGGGTTCGATCCTGGTCGGGGAACTAAGATCCCACATGCCGCGTGGTGCAGCAAAAAAAAAAAAAAAAGAATTATTATAACTTTACTCATTTGATAGTCAAAACCTTAAAAAATTTGAGACCCATAGGGAAAAATATTTGTGCATCAGCATTCACTGAGTTGGAGACTTCTGCTTGTGATACAGTCTGAGAAATGGTGGTGAGGAAGCTTCACTAATTTTAAAGTGGTTTATCGCAATCTTGAGCACTTTCTTCTTGAATTAAGCTTCAGGTTAAGGAAGCTGTTGGAATCTATGATCATAGACTTGGAAAGGGTAATAAAGAGGGTATAATCTATCCTTTTATCTATTATAAGAACCTTTTCTACAGTAAACGTGACATTAGCTAACCTCTATTTTGGGGTTTCAATACTGATTCACTAAACTGTACATTCCTGTAGTTTCTAATCGCATTTCAAAAGAACTCTCAAATTCTATTTTATATCCAAGTCTATTCTTCCTTCATCGTGATAGGTCCCCAAGTATTTGAACAATATTTTAAGGTCTCCTTGATTCGTCTTATCTCCAGGCTGATGTTCCCACATTCATTAACTGTCTCTCATATGATCTTTCAAAAGTCTGGACACCCTGTTAATACGGGTTTGTTGTGGATTAAATATGGGTACGTGTTCTTTGCAATTCTTCCCACCGAGAAGTAGAGCGTGTTTCCTCTCTGCTCAGATCTGGACTGGTCCTATGGCTTGATTGGAATAACAGAATGTAGTGTAAAAGATGCTGTGTATCTTTTTTTTTTTTTGCGGTACACGGGTCTCTCACTGTTGTGGCCTCTCCCGTTGCAGAGCACAGGCTCCAGACGCGCAGGCTCAGCAGCCATGGCTCACGGGCCTAGTCGCTCCGCGGCATGTGGGATCTTCCTGGACGGGGGCACGAACCAGTGTCCCCTGCATCGGCAGGTGGACTCTCAACCACTGCGCCACCAGGGAAGCCCGATGCTGTGTATCTTTTGAGGCTAATCATTAGAACATCTACAGTTTTAATTTTCATATCTTTCAATATGAACTCATGGACCACAAAGGCCTCTTGCAGACAGCCTGCTGCTGAGCTCCTGGCCAAAGCCAACTACAAATGCCAGTATTTTGTATATCCAGCCATCCCAGTGCACTAGTAAACAGAACGTTGCAGAAGAATGCAGTAGTTTCAAAGAATTATGAAAATAATAAACTGTGGTTGTTTTAAGCCACTAAGCTTTGGAGTAGTTTGTTATGCAGCTTTAAATAACTAATAGGTCCAGGTTGCAAATGGCTTCAAAGTATTAGACTCAGATCTAAATATGTTGACTGTGACTAATAACCAGTAACAAAATAAAGTTTTATTCTTCTTTGATTTTGACACCACAGTTTTACAGTTCTGGTAGATTTTTATAGCTGTATTTTCAGAGCCTGTGGAGTTTGAAATGATTTCTGAGATAAGAACACGTTTTGCTCATATTGATGTTAAAAAAAAAATCATTGAAATTAGTTCTGTCTTATTTCTCAGTTCCCTCTTTTGCCAATCAAAGAATGAGCCCTGAATTTTTTTCTAGATTTGATGGAACAATAACTATTATTTTATTATTGTAATATCTATGTGTAAACCAAGGATCTGAACATACACCATCTCAATTAATCCATACAACTATATATGCTTAATATATGATCTTCCTTTATAGGTTAATGAGCTGAGATTCAGAAAGGTGAATGATTTGCTATGGGAATTAAATGAAAGAGATTTATTAAAACTTCTCTGACCCTAGTCAAATGTTCTTTCTGTTTCATCATTAATGTAAATGAATAAAACTGGCAAACTGAGGCATGAACACAGGATAAGAACAGAACAACTTTTTTTCTCTGGAGAACTGATTTAACTAAGAGAGGTGAGGGTATCCCTGGGGTTTGGCCTGGCATAGGGAGTCAGGGCCCAACTAGAGTAAGAAGGGCATTTACTGAGGGAACACGGAATAGCAAGAGAGTCAAAGCCCTTGCAGTGAGAAGAGGGCATTTACATATACCTACATATGTATACATATCCTTTCTAGCTCTGTCCACTGGGAGGGCCTTGAAGCAGGACATCCTGATTGAAATGAGTAACCTAATACCTGGATGACTCCACAATATTACTTTTCTTCTAAAAAGAACTAAGGGTCACTTCTTGGAAAAAGAGTTTATTTGGGCTGGGGCAGAGAATATTGAAGATGAGCCTGGATCATCTTGTAATACCAGAAAGCAAGCACAAAGAATGACAAGGACACACCAAAAGGCAGGCAGGCCAGCTTGCAGGGGCTTTCACTGGCAATATTGGAGACATTTTGGTTATCAAATATAATATTACAGTAATGGATGATACTCCATTTAATAAAGTAGGAAACCCTGAGTCCCTTCTGGTATTTAAGCAGAAATTGAACGTTCGATTAGGAATGGGATATTTACATAGTTTCAAAGTAACTTCCCACAAAACAATTGTTAATTAAACAGGAAAATGAGCAAAATGGAGAAGTCTGGCAGACTTCACCTCAATCATGAGATCAAGATGAGTAGTTTAAATCAGTAAGGGGAAGAATCATGTACCAACTGATAGGATACACTGAGAACACAGCCTGGCTTCTTGCATAACCAGAACCTGGCAATGAGGAAACATCAGATGAAGCCAAACTGAGCAACATTCTACAAAAAAAACTGGCCTGTGGTCTTCAAAAATTTCATGAAAGTCAAGAAAAGGCTGAGCAACTCTTCCAGATTGAGGAAGACTAAAAAGACATAATGGCAAAGTGTAATACATGATTCTGAACTGCATCCTTTTGCTACAAAGGACAGTATTCAGATAGTTGGTGAAACTTGAATTAGGTATAATTCAGTAGGTGGCAGTAAAGTATCAATGTTAAGTTCCTGATTATGGTCACGTAGGAGGGTGTCGTTGCACATAGTACCCACCAGTATTCCTTGAGCGACGGAGCATTGGGTCAGCCATTCAGTTTCAAATGGTTCCAAAAAAAAATTCTTTGTACTGTACTCAGATCTTTTCTGTAAGGGTGAAGTTGTCTCAAATTAAAAACTTTATACCAGAAAAACCTCCATTATTTCTTTATTGGATACAGTGATTATCCATTCCCCTCCTTCTATTCTATAAAGCAAGCCAAAAGAAATACAGAATTCTTTAAAGAGAAAATTGTAAATAAAAATCCCCAAATATCATTCAAAATTAAGTAATGGAGAAGTGGTGTTGATGAACTTGTTGGTAATGGTGGCTGCTGTGAGGTTACAATTAGGAAGCTGGAAAACAAAACGTAGAGAGGAAAATAATGGTAATCATCATTATCATATCTAACATAAATTGAGTGCTCATCCTGAGGCTTGCCAGGAGCCCACTCATCTTAGTAAAAAGGCCTATCCCTCCCTGTACTTTTGGTCAAGAGTCATAGTGTAAACATTTGGAGAGGGGGAAATGATTTATAGCAGAGGCACTGAGTGAGGACCTGTAACTTGGAAAAGTGCACCATGAACTTTTCATGTTCTTCTTTGAGTCACACCCACAGGGTGAATGTGCAGTTTGGTTGTTTCCTGGAAGGGTGTTAACCTCACATATTCCAAAGCAGGCAAGGCCGAGGCCTTGACTTATTTAGTTGCTAAAGATACAATGAGCCACTTTTAGATTTAGACAGTTTATCACTTTACATAGACAGCAAAGAGAAGAATAGACCAAAAGTGTCAGCTCCCTATCATCTTTGTCCCATACATTAAAAAGGATGACAACAAAACAGAAGGGGTTGGATGACTCCAAGGCCGGTTGTGGGAAGCTAATTCTAGACTGCAGCTGAGAGGCTTAGGTTTTAATATTCTGCAGTTCTGTTCCAAGGGGGGTTAGGGCAGAAAGTCCCACACCTCATAGGACCTGGGAGGCAATGTCTTACAACAGCTTCCCTGGAGAGATGTGAAGGCACGTGGGAGATGGCTCATAGCAACTACTGTAGTCCTCCCATCTTCTCGGGTTCCAGGAGGATCGCAAGGTGTTTCCCCAAGACTCAGATAAGCAATGGTTCGACCCTTCACGTATGTGGATCCCGGCAAGGTTACCAGGTAATATGGTAAAGTCATTCCCCTATAAAGGACAGTTGAAAGGTAGGACTTTCATGTCATGGAGAATGTCTGCTAGGCACTGAAGAGCTGCCCTCTGCGAGGGTTGACATCCTTGCTGGAAGGAAGTTATAGCAGATGCAATTCTGGCCCCCTAACAAGATAGTGACATTAGCTGTGAATATGGGACTGCAACATGGATTGGGAGTACGGGGTCATCTGGGCCCAGACTCCTCACTGAATGGCCTTTCTGCTTCCCTTACACTAATCTGCTTTATAAACCCCTATGACCAGGTTTGCCCCTGCTCAAGAACCCATATTTCTCACTATGGATCAAGTCTTGCCAGACCAAGTGGTAGTCTCATTCAGGCCGTCAGAGTTTAGTTTTTTATAGCCGTACCTTCTCATTAACTCATCTGATGCAATTCATCGATTGTTTGATTGTAAACTAAACATTTGTTTGAAATTTGCCATGGTCAGGCATGTGGATGAACAGTGCTGGAGAGAGAAAGAAGAAAGAGACTTTTTCCACACATCTTCCTTTTTAGCTTACTTACTTGTCTCAGTTAGTTTCTTAAAATAAAACATTACAAATTCTACTTTTAGTTCTCATCTTCTCTTCTTATCCAAATTTTTGAATTCAAGAACCACTTGAAGTCATCTTTGAAAAATCCAGCCTGGGCAAATCACTTTTCTCCTTTTTTGAGGCTTCCTAGATTTTTACTTTGATTTGGTCTTGATTTACGTGTCATTTCCTGTGTTTCACCCTCATGGGCTCATGTTCCATTTGGATTTCCTTGCAGTGCCTCTAAAGGGGCTAAAAGTTAGCCTTAAACAACAGTGGACTGATTTTTCACTAAATAGGATTCAATCAATAGGGAAGAGAGCCAGGAACAGGTTATTATTATTTTTGCTTTTCTCCAAACTCTATAAGGTTGGTATTCAAAGCTGTGACATTTGATTGTTACATGCTTGTGTTTTCAAGACAAATTTTGAGGCTATATCCTGTTTTATTTAGGTTTCACTTTAAGTCACTTTGACCATCCAATTTACAGAAAGTAGAAGAGGAGATAATGAGCTCTACTTTGATGTCTCCAGTGTGACTTCCCAATAACTGTCTCTTTTCAGCTAGAAGAAAGAGTGTGAGATGAAATCTCAGGCTGATTTGTGTCTTGAATCTACATTCAGCTGGCTTCTTTAAAACTGTCATTCTCCTCACAGGGACAAAAAGGATACTTTATATCTTTCCATCTGTTTGTGTCATCTTCAATTTCTTTCATCAGCATCTTACTGTTTTTGGAGTACAGGTCTTTTGCCTCCTTAGGTAGGTTTATTCCTAGGTATTTTATTCTTTTTCATTCAGTGGTAAATGGGATTGTTTCCTTCGTTTCTCTTTCTGATCTTTCATTGTTAGTGCATAGGAATGCAACCTAATTTTGTATCCTGCAACTTGACCGAATTCACTGATGAGCTCTAGTAGTTTTTCTGGTGGTGTCATTAGGGTTTTCTATGTATAGTGTCATGTGATCTGCAAACAGTGACAGTTTTACTTCCTCTCTTCCAATTTGGATTCCTTTTATTTGTTTTTCCTTTCTGATTGCCATGGCTAGGACTTCTAAAACTATTCTGAATAAAAGTGGTGAGAGTGGACATCTTTTTCTCGTTCCTGATCTTAGAGGAAACGCTTTCAGTTTTTCACCATTGAGTATGATGTTAGCTGTGGGTTTGTCATATATGGCCATTATTATGTTGGACTTACTGACTTGCTTCTAACAGTTTCCTTTAATATAATTAAGATGAGGCAAGAGTCATGCCGGCTTTCTTCCTGCTGTATTCCCAGAATCTACCACAGAGGCAGATCCACCAAACATGCTCCATAAATACTTGTTGAATGGCTAATTGAACTTCCACTCTCGCTTATAAATTTAATCTCCACAAAAAATTCATTCGAAAAACACTTTGAAAATTAATTTAGAAATACTGGCATTCATCTCCTTTTCATTTCTTTTCATGAATTAATTTATTAACAAATGCTTACTGGAAAAGCATATTAATTAAGTGTTTAAAGGAAAAGAAATACAAATCAGAAGAAAGAACTCAAATTCTGGCCACATATATTATCTAAGTGACCTTGGCAATTAATTCATTGCTTCCAGCTTCAGACCTCTCATTTATAAAATGGGATAAAAGCTCTTATCTTCAGGGGTTTTATGAGAATGAAATGGATACCATATGCAAAGTTAGGGCCTGGCACTGATTGGTGGTTCTTAATAACATTGTCAAGTGTGTAGGATTCTGTGTTAGGATCCAAATATGAACAAGACAAAGCCGCCTGAGATGTTAACAAATTAGTCCTGGGAAAGAAAACATTAATACAAATAATATCAGTATCAGTAGCATAACAAAGGCACAAGAAAAGCATAGAAGGCTGTTTTAAAATATGTTTTATTATTATTCAGGTCATCAGATCAGGAGATAACTGCCATTGAAAAGATAGCTTGTTTTACTGACAGATTCCCAAGAAAAGTGTCATGCCACACCACAGGACAGTAAGGGCACATGGGAAGCGCTGGGTTTGTCAGGAGGGTGGGGCAAGTGAGTGGGCAGGAGCCTTTACTCAAACTTCCCAGGAGTTTTCCATGGGAAGGGGTGGGGAGACAGGGTAAGCAGGTTTAGGATAGGCTAGTTTGAATAATTTCAGTGGGCTCTGGGATGTAGGGACTGTCCCTAGTTGTGTGGTACCTGCCTGGGCCCGGGGGTGATTGAGGCAGGTGGACAGTGGCCCGGTGGGGGACAAGGACTCCCTGAAGGAGGTGGTTGGCAGTGTGGGCTCTGGATTGGTTGGTTTGCATATGAAAGGTACACTCCCAGGTGAGCCATTTGCTATCTCTAGTAATTAGCTAGCCCTGGGAGGGGCAGTCCCTCCAAGGTCAGCAAGCCTCTAAAATGTCAAAGCATCAGAAATATGGAATAAAAAGACATGACTAATACATGGGCTCAGAATGCAAGAAGCATGGGAGTAGCCAACTCTGAGTCTCTTTTCAGGTCTGACTGTACCCCCAATCCTCTTGTTCTTTACAATCAGAGCACCCTATTAGCTTCTTCATAGGACTTACTACTAGTTCTTATTTGTTTATCTGTTTATTGTCTGTTTATCCCATACACGGTCAGCTCCACAAAAGCAAGAAATTTGCTTGCCTCACTTACTACTCCAGTCTTAGTTCCTGACAGTGTCAGGCACAGAGCAGATGCTCAATAACTATTTGTTGAACAAAAGAAATGAAAACAGTAGTGCTTGAAGGTTATGAGATATCTGTCTGTTCACGTGCACATATTACTGTTCATATATGTGTAAGCATGTGGACATTTGTGTTTGTGAGTGTGACAGAGAGAGAGAGAGAGAGAGAGTGTGTGTGTGGGTGTGGGGGTGTGTGTGTGTGTGTGTGTTTTGCATGGAGGAGGTTCTAGCCTTTAGTCTAAGCCATCCATGTTTACTACCAGGTTTTGGTCAAGACAATGTCTGGTTGACTATTAGATGGGCCCACCAGAAATCTATTAGCACTTCCTGGGAAAGAACTGAGGTCTGAGGAACTTCCTGGGAAAGAACTCACCTCCAGGACCAGCAGACAAGCTGGAGACAGTGCCACACAGTTCAGGGGTAGAAAGGGAGAAGCATCCGTGTGTGTGTATTGCTCTATTTCTCTTGGATTGGTCCAGCTCCTTGTGGACTCATAACTTGGCAGTTGCGAGAGAGAGGCTATGTTTCCAAACAGAAATATCTGTTTTTTGCCAAAAGCGCTACTATATTTTAGTATGCTGTGTTAGTCAGAACATAGCCAGAAAGTCAGAACCATGCCAGGTGATCAAACAGGGAAAATTTAACTTGAAGGATAATTTACAAGATGCTAGAAAGGCAGTTAAAGCAACCAGGGGAAAGGCGAGTCAACTCTGAGATTAGAAAGTGCAGGAAGCTGCTACTACTTTGCCGGGAGGGATAGGGAGAGCAGGTTGGGCCGAGGCTGGGGCTGCACCATGGAAGCCGGATTGATGGTGGGACTGCCTGGTGTGTGTGGGACCGCAGATGAAAGGGCCTTTCTGGAAGGAGCTGGAGCCGTGGAGAAGTGGCCGTCACTGCCCGAGATGTCTCCTGAAGCAGAGAGAGGGAGAAGCACCCTGATTTCTCCCTTTCTCTCCCCTCCAATCTTTCCCAGTGCCTCCCGTTAGCCGATCCTAACCAGAAAGCAGTTGGCTGGGAAGTCTGGAGACCACAGTTTGTAAAACTGAGCTTCCTATAGTGCAGGGCAGAGGGGGGGACATGCACAGAAAGGATGTGAGAGCAAAATGGAAACAACCAGCAGAGATGAGGGCAGTACAGTTTTCGTATCCTATAGAAAGGTCATAACATAAAAATAAAGGATGGCATCAACTCGCCACCACTTCACCACACACAACCTTGGCCCTGTGAGAGTTCTGGAACATCAACATCCCTGGCTAGGTGATAGTTCTCCAGGAAAAACTGAAGCCGTCTCTGGCAGAGAAAGCAGTAGAAGGGGCAGGATTGCGTACGTGTGGCAGTAATACATGATCTCCTCCATGCAGTTTATAATGTAGCAGAAAACTAAAGAAATGGCAGTTATAACTCGGTAATGTACACAAATGAATAGCAGGTGACACTTGTTAGGTGTTAATCTTGGTTTGGTACAGTTATATCCTGGATCTACATAACTACATTAAATCCTCATAACAATAACACACCCTCAAGTGGGGCCCCAACTCCTGGCCTTGCACCTAGAGGGGACTATGCCTTGACGTATCTTCCTCACAATGTTCTGAGTACCCCTTCAGTGGCAGGGGGAGGCTGGGGCCAGCAATGTCATTTGGTCAGGGAGCTCCAAGCTGGGACTGGGATCCACCTGGACCCTGGATCTTATTTCTCCCCTTCAAGTGTCGTTCTTTCTCTCTTTCCGGTACCAGATATCCGGTACCAGATACCCCAAGGAACGCTAGGACTTGGGCTTACAAATAGGGTCATCCTAGGGCCCCATGGCTGAGTACTGGTTTCAGGAGGGCAGCCTTGCAAGCAGATTGTTCCTGTGGTCAGCACAATATTTCTTTTGCATGATTACCAGGGACTGGACTGCCAGAAGGGTACTGACATGCATATTTTGGTGACCCAAGTTGTTCATATAGACGGGGTGTTGTAAAAAAATTTTTTTTCTCAGGGTCACACACCTTTGAGACCATCTTGCTGTTAGCTGTTAAATGTCCCATTTTAGATGAGGAGAACAATACTATAGAATAAAATACGTCAAATCTAAGGTTACACAAAGAGTAAATATTGAATCCCAGGTTTTTAAAAAGGCATTTTGATTTTCGATCCTGAGCTATATGAGAACACAGAGAAGGCATGACCCTGGATGTTCCCCAAATAAGTGGGAGACACTAGACATGGTAGAAGATCTTGCCATAGTAGATGTCTGAACAGGGATGGGGTGGGTGGAGGTAAATTCCAGAGAAATGTGGCACTAAATGCCAATAAGCTGAGTCTGTATTATTTCAGGGCTAAAGGGACGTCGGGATTACTCCTACAACTGGCGAGCTCATCAGTTAATGTGTTTCTCCAAACTTTATTAGGAAACTGGAGGAAAGCAACAGAATTTTCACCCTCTTTAATCCCAATATGAAACCTTCGCTTCTTTTCAGAGTTCTTCCAGAAGGACTTTTAGAGCTCTTTGCTTCCCACTCGCAACTCTGTGTAAGAGCTTATGCAAGAGATCCTTGAGAGTGTTTTAAGATAGGGCTTTGTTTCTCATGGGAACATGAGGGAAAACGGAAAAAACCTCCAATTTGTTTAGTGAGAAAACATGACCTCCATGCTTTTCTTCCCTGGGGCGAGTCAAGTGGTCGTGACTGAAATTCAGGTCCCTGTTTGGTGTATAAATATGGGTGTGTGCAAAAGCCACTGCCACACTTGGTACAGCAAGGGGAACCACTGGCTTGGTGGACTCATTAGGTTTTCCAGTTTAATCTTAAACTCCAGGTAAATATCACAGATAACGTACAATAAAGCTGGTCACTGTGTTCCTGCTGGTGACCATCAGCATTTGCAGTTACTCTGGTAAGTAGCCGGGAACATATGATATTTCTCTATTTTTCTGTTAACAGGAACACAACTATTAAGCCTAGGCTCCCAGTGGGATATGGTGGAGGGAGTTTTAGAGCCACAGAATAGTAAGGTCAGAAGGAACTTCAGATGCCCCCTGCTCCCAGCTCCAAGCTCTAACCCAATACAGGTACCATCCCTGGTGTATCCTACAAAGAAGTTAACCAGCTACCACAGAGGTTCAACAAACGCACTTCATTATTGAACTTTGGCCACCATTAATTTTCCTTAATTTTGAGTTAAGATCTGATTTTGTGACTTCTTTCTTTTATGTTTCTGAAACTATATGGAGTCATTCTTGCTATCATCTCTAATCAGATTGCAGCGTTGGTTCTCTTGAGACATAGCTACATTTATCTGTTCAGACAATCAATGGGTATCTGCTGAATGGCTATAAGCTGTTGGTCACTGGATAAGCATTAGAAGATTCAGACCTGAATCAGACATAAATATTGTTCTCAAGGTTCTTACAGTCTGGCAAGGGAGAGAAGACTTCTACAGAAGTCACTGCCATACTAGACCAGTCATTAATGCACAATGACAATACAGATAGAGCTCTGTGGGAGAGCTGAGGGGTGAACAGTTCCATTTCTAGGTAGGGTATAGAGTCTGATTTCTTGGAGGAGAATGGAAACTGATCCTTTCTTTTTGGAGGGAGTCATATAGGAAGAGATATTTGGGCGCATCTGCAAAATCCATCATAATGGCCACTGCTCACTTGGAGAACAAAAAGCTTTGAGGATCTCCCCCCTGGAATATGTAAGTACGTACAAAGAAGACACTCACCAAAGTGTCGAAAATAAGAAGTACGGAGATTAATCGTGAGAAACTGTGTGATACCCATGCCAACATTGGCAACTTTGGCTTGTGAATTTTTTTTGAATTTTTGAACTGATTTGTAACTTCACCAGTTTTGGCTATTTTGTTGTCCTTTAGTGTCTAAGGACACATGGGAAGACGTGGCAGCAGAAAGGTGGGTGGAGGGGAAATAAATATCCCCCTTCTGGGGGAGAGTTTTGGAGGGAAAATGGGTGGTAGAAGATGAAGGGGAAATAGGTGCACAAGCTCCATTTTTAAGATTTGAACGGGAAAATAAAAAGTATTACAAAGAGAATGAAGTACTGGCAGGGTCTTAGCCAGCAGGAGGATGTGTGTCTTATGTGTGTGCTTCTGCATGTATGTATTTATACATACGCAAATGTGTTTTGTAAAAATATGTATCATAAGCATTTTCCTCATTCTCTAACCTCTTCTGTGTGAAAGTTATCTTTCTAAAGCTGAAGATATAAAAATGCAATTATTCCATATAAGAGCCTTGATAGCTCCCCATTACCCTTGGGAAAAAAAATCTCAAACTCATCTGTATGACATTCAAGGCTTTGAAAATCCACCCCACCCAAGTTGCAGCCTAACCTTCTTTATCCCTCCTTAGCACGCCACACTGGAATTCTGAAGAAGACTCACCATCCTGTGTATGCACTTTCACCTTAATATCTCAATGCCTTGGTTAATTTTGTTCCTCTTTAAAATGCTGCTCCCCTTATTTACCTGTGATCCTGGCATTTGCCTCAAGACACATCTCCTGCAACATCTGTTCTTGGAAGATTCCTGTAGCATTCTCCTAGGTTAGAATTAATCATCACTTCTTTTGTGTTTCCATAGAGCTTTGTCCATAATATTAGCATAGCACATGCTGCACTGTGGCATACACAAATCTTTATTTTCCACCAGACTGTATGAGTTCTCTGAGTGGAATATCTTGTTTTATTCATCTGTGTATCTGCACCAACTGACATAGAGTCTGTGTTCACTTATGTTTGTAGCATTGAGTTGGACGGGTAGGGAGCAGTTTCCTGGGCTGTGGTTGGGTCCATTCACATCTCCAAGTGGAGGTTCATTATGGCATCTTCCCTTTGGTTTCAAGCTTGTGGGCTATGGAGACAGCCACATGCAAACTATACTCCCATCTAGTCAATCACCAGTATCTTTTGAGTGCTTACTATATGCCCGGGTCTGTCGTAGGTGTGGGTGATGGTAGTGAATAAAACTCAAATTTCTTATTCTCTTGGATCCTATACTAGTGAGAGGATGAAGGCAAAGTAAAGAAATGAATAAAGATTTAATACTTTAAGTAGTGGTAAGAAAAAATAAAGATAGAGGGTGACGGGTGATACCATTTTAGATACATCTCTGAGAATGTAACATCTGAGGAGAGACCAAATAAGGAAGGAAGAAAGGCATGTAGTTATCTGGGGAAAGAAAGTTCTAGAGAGATGGAATGGGAGGGGCAAAGGTCCGGAAGCAGATGTTTTCTTGAGAAATCAAGATGAGTAGGGCTGGAATGGAGCCATTGATGGAGAGAGTGGAAGGTGGTGAGGTCATAGGAACTGGAATTGCCTTGTTTTACCTGGGATCTCTTTTGCTCCGCAGCTACCGCCTTCCTCATCAACAGTTTGCCACTTCCTGTCAACAAAGCTTTACCTTTACCTCTGGACAATGTTCTCCCAGTCATGGACCCACTTAAGCTTCTTCTGAAAACTCTGGGCATTTCTGTTGAGCACCTTGTGGAAGGGCTAAGGAAGTGTGTGAGTGAGCTGGGACCAGATACCTCTGAGGCCGTGAAGAAACTGCTGGTAACTACAGCTTGTGGGGCTGACTCATCAAAGGGCAGGGCTTAGTCACCGTGAGTGCCCACCCTCTCCACCCACTCCCACACCACCTTGTTCTCATTTGTGAACCTGTATTTCCCCCTTGCTTACTATACTCATATACATTTCACATGTCCTGGAATCTCAAGGAAAGTGCAATATCCACAGTTCTAGAAGGAATTTTTGAATGAGGGAGACGTATGCTAGTCGTGAAATGTGTGCCACTTCCCAGCTTTGTGATTCTGGATGGATCACAGAGTGGATTAACCACTCTGAACTTTTGTTTCTTTGTAAGTAAAATGGTAGCGAAATAGGATAGTGACTATTTTTGGAGATGTGCTAATGATATGTAAGCTGCTTTTATTTTAAATATTCCCATTTTGACTTTCAGGAGGCACTCTCATATTTGGTGTGACAGCAGAAAAAAGCAAGAGTGGAGGAGGGAGGGAGATGATGCTCTCCTCCACCCTGGCTGAAACTCCTTCCATCCTAAAATTCAGTGACCCCTGAAAAGAATAAATAAAACAATGAACAGACTTCAGTTTGTCCTATTTTTATTTGGGAAGCTCTATTCAGAAGGGCCTAACTAGATAATTTTTTCTTTGTGTTATAAACTCTAGATAGCCTGTTGTTATAAAGACAGCTTGCATTTTCAGTAAGGAGTAATGATTTTTTCCATCTCCTTATCTCTAACTTGAATGTCTCCATTTTCTTCAACTGTTGTTTATCTGACAATGCTTCCAGATGCCTTATGTTCCTATTTCCCTACTTCTAAAGAATTTTTTTTCATCTTTATTGGAGTATAATTGCTTTACAATGGTGTGTTAGTTTCTGCTTTATAGCAAAGTGAATCAGTTATACATATGTTCCCATATCTCTTCCCTCTTGTGTCTCCCTCCCTCCCACCCTACCTATCCCACCCCTCCAGGCGGTCACAAAGCACCGAGCTGATATCACTGTGCCATGCGGCTACTTCCCACTAGGTATCTACCTTACGTTTGTTAGTTTATATATGTCCATGCTTCTCTCTCGTCCTGTCACAGCTCACCCTTCCCCCTCCCCATATCCTCAAGTCCGTTCTCCAGAAGGTCTGTGTCTTTACTCCTGTCTTACCCCTAGGTTCTTCATGACATTTTTTTTTCTTAAATTCCATATATATGTGTTAGCATACGGTGTTTGTCTTTCTCTTTGTGACTTACTTCACTCTGTATGACAGACTCTAGGTCCATCCACCTCATTACAAATAGCTCAACTTCTTTTCTTTTTATGGCTGAGTAATGTTCCATTGTATATATGTGCCACATCTTTATCCATTCATCCGATGATGGACACTTAGGTTGTTTCCATCTCTGGGCTATTGTAAATAGAGCGGCAATGAACATTTTGATACATGACTCTTTTTGAATTTTGGTTTTCTCAGGGTATATGCCCAGTAGTGGGATTGCTGGGTCATATGGTAGTTCTATTTGTAGTTTTTTAAGGAACCTCCATACTGTTCTCCATAGTGGCTGAACCAATTCACATCCCCACCAACAGTGCAAGAGTGTTCCCTTTTCTCCACACCCTCTCCAGCATTTATTGTTTCTAGATTTTTTTTTTTTTTTAAACATCTTTATTGGGGTATAATTGCTTTACAATGGTGTGTTAGTTTCTGCTTTATAACAAAGTGAATCAGCTATACATATACATATGTTCCCATATGTCTTCCCTCTTGCGTCTCCCTCCCTCCCACTCTCCCCATCCCACCCTTCCAGGCTGTCACAAAGCACCGAGCTAATATCCCTGTGCCTTGCGGCTGCTTCCCCCCAGCTATCTACCTTACTACGTTTGTTAGTGTGTATATGTCCGTGACTCTCTCTCGCCCTGTCAAAACTCACCCTTCCCCCTCCCCATATCCTCAAGTCCGTTCTCCAGTAGGTCTGCGTCTTTATTCCTATCTTACCCCTAGGTTCTTCATGACATTTTTTTTTCCTTAAATTCCATATATATGTGTTAGCATACGGTATTTGTCTTTTTCTTTCTGACTTACTTCACTCTGTATGACAGACTCTAGGTCTATCCATCTCATTACAAATAGCTCAATTTCATTTCTTTTTAAGGCTGAGTAATATTCCATTGTGTATATGTGCCACATCTTCTTTATCCATTCATCCGATGATGGGCGCTTAGGTTGTTTCCATGTCCTGGCTATTGTAAATAGAGCTGCAATGAACATTTTGGTACATGACTCTTTTTGAATTTTGGTTTTCTCAGGGTATATGCCAAGTAGTGGGATTGCTGGGTCATATGGTAATTCTATTTGTAGTTTTTTAAGGAACCTCCATACTGTTCTCCACAGTGGCTGAACCAATTCACATTCCCACCAGCAGTGCAAGAGTGTCCCCTTTTCTCCACACCCTCTCCAGCATTTATTGTTTCTAGATTTTTTGATGATGGCCATTCTGACTGGTGTGAGATGATATCTCATTGTAGTTTTGATTTGCATTTCTCTAATGATTAATGATGTTGAGCATTCCTTCATGTGTTTGTTGGCAGTCTGTATATCTTCTTTGGCAAAATGTCTGTTTAGGTCTTCTGCCCATTTTTGGATTGGGTTGTTTGGTTTTTTGTTATTGAGCTGCATGAGCTGCTTGTAAATTTTGGAGATTAATCCTTTGTCAGTTGCTTCATTTGCAAATATTTTCTCCCATTCTGAGGGTTGTCTTTTGCTCTTGTTTATGGTTTCCTTTGCTGTGCAAAAGCTTTGAAGTTTCATTAGGTCCCATTTGTTTATTTTTGTTCTTATTTCCATTTCTCTAGGAGGTGGGTCAGAAAGGATCTTGCTGTGATTTATGTCATAGAGTGTTCTGCCTATGTTTTCCTCTAAGAGTTTGATCATTTCTAGCCTTACATTTAGGTCTTTAATCCATTTTGAGCTTATTTTTGTGTATGGTGTTAGGGAGTGATCTAATCTCATACTTTTACATGTACCTGTCCAGTTTTCCCAGCACCACTTATTGAAGAGGCTGTCTTTTCTCCACTGTACATTTCTGCCACCTTTATCAAAGATAAGGTGTCCATATGCACGTGGGTTTATCTCTGGGCTTTCTATCCTGATCCATTGATCTATATTTCTGTTTTTGTGCCAGTACCATACTGTCTTGATTAATGTAGCTTTGTAGTATAGTCTGAAGTCAGGGAGCCTGATTCCTCCAGCTCCGTTTTTCGTTCTCAAGATTGCTTTGGCTATTTGGGGTCTTTTGTGTTTCCATACAAATTGTGAAATTTTTTGTTCTGGTTCTCTGAAAAATACCAGTGGTAGTTTGATAGGGATTGCATTGAATCTGTAGATTGCTTTGGGTAGTAGAGTCATTTTCACAATGTTAATTCTTCCAATCCACGAACATGGTATATCTCTCCATCTATTTGTATCATCTTTAATTTCTTTCATCAGTGTCTTATAATTTTCTGCATACAGGTCTTTTGTCTCCTTAGGTATGTTTATTCCTAGATATTTTATTCTTTTTGTTGCAGTGGTAAATGGGAGTGTTTTCTTGATTTCACTTTCAGATTTTTCATCATTAGTGTATAGGAATGCCAGAGAGTTCTGTGCATTAATTTTGTATCCTGCTACTTTACCAAATTCATTGATTAGCTCTAGTAGTTTTCTGGTAGCATCTTTAGGATTCTCTATATATAGTATCATGTCATCTGCAAAAAGTGACAGCTTTACTTCTTCTTTTCTGATTTGGATTCCTTTTATTTCCTTTTCTTCTATGATTGCTGTGGCTAAAACTTCCAAAACTATGTTGAATAAGAGTGGTGAGGGGGGCTACCTTGTCTTCTTCCTGATCTTAGTGGAAATGGTTTCAGTTTTTCACCATTGAGGATGATGTTGGCTGTGGGTTTGTCATATATGGCCTTTATTATGTTGAGGAAAGTTCCCTCTATGCCTACTTTCTGCAGGGTTTTTATCATAAATGGGTGTTGAATTTTGTCAAAAGCTTTCTCTGCATCTATTGAGATGATCATATGGTTTTTCTCCTTCAATTTGTTAATATGGTGTATCATGTTGACTGATTTGCATATATTGAAGAATCCTTGCATTCCTGTAATAAACCCCACTTGTTCATGGTGTATGATCCTTTTCATGTGCTGTTGGATTCTGTTTGCTAGTATTTTGTTGAGGATTTTTGCATCTATGTTCATCAGTGATATTGGCCTGTAGTTTTCTTTCTTTGTGACATCCTTGTCTGGTTTTGGTATCAGGGTGATGGTGGCCTCGTAGAATGAGTTTAGGAGTGTTCCTCCCTCTGCTATATTTTGGAAGAGTTTGAGAAGGATAGGTGTTAGCTCTTCTCTAAATGCTTTATAGAATTCGTCTGTGAAGACATCTGGTCCTGGGCTTTTGTTTGTTGGAAGATTTTTTTTTTTTTTTTTTGCTGTACGCGGGCCTCTTACTGTTGTGGCCTCTCCTGTTGTGGAGCGCAGGCTCCGGACGCGCAGGCTCAGTGGCCGTGGCCCACGGACCCAGCCACTCCGTGGCATGTGGGATCCTCCCGGACCGGGGCAGGAACCTCTGTCCACTGCATTGGCAGTGGATTCTCAACCACTGCACCATCAGGGAAGCCCCTGTTGGAAGATTTTTAATCACAGTTTCAATTTCAGTGCTTGTGAGTGGTCTGTTCATATTTTCTATTACTTCCTGATTCAGTATTGGCAGGTTGTGCGTTTCTAAGAATTTGTCCATTTCTTCCAGGTTGTCCATTTTATTGGCATAGAGTTGCTTGTAGTAATCTCTCAGGATCTTTTGTATTTCTGCAGTGTCAGTTGTTACTTCTTGTTTTTCATTTCTAATTCTATTGATTTGAGTCTTCTCCCTTTTTTTCTTGGTGAGTCTGGCTAATGGTTTATCAATTTTGTTTATCTTCTCAAAGAACCAGTTTTTAGTTTTATTGATCTTTGGTATTGTTCCCTTCATTTCTTTTTCATTTATTTCTGATCTGATCTTTATGATTTCTTTCCTTCTGCTAACTTTGGGGTGTTTTTGTTCTTCTTTCTCTAATTGCTTTAGGTGCAAGATTAGGTTGTTTATTCGAGATGTTGCCTGTTTCTTAAGGTAGGATTGTATTGCTATAAACTTCCCTCTTAGAACTGCTTTTGCTGCATCCCATAGGTTTTTTTTTTTTTTTTTTTTTTTTTTTTTGCGGTATATGGGCCTCTCACTGTTGTGGCCTCTCCCGTTGCGGAGCACAGGCTCCGGACGCGCAGGCTCAGTGGCCATGGCTCACGGGCCCAGCCGCTCCGCGGCATGTGGGATCTTCCCGGATCGGGATACGAACCCGTGTCCCCTGCATCGGCAGGCGGACTCCCAACCACTGCGCCACCAGGGAAGCCCATCCCATAGGTTTTGTGTTGTCCTGTCTCCGTTGTCATTTGTTTCTAGGTATTTTTTGATTTCCTCTTTGATTTCTTCAGGGAGCACTTCGTTATTAAGTAGTGTATTGTTTAGCCTCCATGTGTTTGTATTTTTTACAGATCTTTTCCTGTAATTGATATCTAGACTCATAACGTTGTGGTCTGAAAAGGTACTTGATACAATTTCAATTTTCTTAAATTTACCAAGGCTTGATTTGTGACCCAAGATATGATCTATCCTGGAGAATGTACCATGAGCACTTGAGAAAAATGTGTGTTCTGTTGTTTTGGGATGGAATGTCCTATGAATATCAATTAAGTCCATCTTATTTAATGTATCATTTAAAGCTTGTGTTTCCTTATTTATTTTCATTTTGGATGATCTGTCCATTGGTGAAAGTGGGGTGTTAAACTCCCCTACTATGAATGTGTTACTATCGATTTCCCCTTTTATGGCCGTTAGTATTTGCCTTATGTATTGAGGTGCTCCTATGTTGGGTGCATAAATATTTACCATTGTTATATCTTCTTCTTGGATCGATCCCTTGATCATTATGTAGTGTCCTTCTTTGTCTCTTATAATAGTCTTTATTTTAAAGTCTATTTTGTCTGATACGAGAATTGCCACTCCAGCTTTCTTTTGGTTTCCATTTGCATGGAATATCTTTTTCCATCCCCTCAGTTTCAGTCTGTATGTGTCCCTAGGTTTGAAGTGGGTCTCTTGTAGACAGCATATATATGGGTCTTGTTTTTGTATCCATTCAGCCAGTCTGTGTCTTTCAGTAGGAGCATTTAATCCATTTATATTTCAGGTAATTTTCGATATGTATGTTCCTATTCCCATTTTCTTAATTGTTTTGGGTTTGTTATTGTAGGCCTTTTCCTTCTCTTGTGTTTCTTGCCTAGAGAAGTTCCTTACGCATTTGTTGTAAAGCTGGTTTGGTGGTGCTGAACTCTCTCAGCTTTTGCTTGTCTGTAAAGGTTTTAATTTCTCCAGCAAATCTGAATGAGATCCTTGCTGGGTAGAGCAATCTTGGTTGTAGGTTTTTCTCCTTAATCACTTTAAATATGTCCTGCCACTCCCTTCTGGCTTGCATAGTTTCTGCTGAAAGATCAGCTGTTAACCTTATGGGGATTCCCTTGTGTGTTATTTGTTGTTTTTCTCTTGCTGCTTTTAATATGTATTCTTTGTATTTAATTTTTGATAGTTTGATTAATATGTGTCTTGGTGTGTTTCTCCTTGGATTTATCCTGTATGGGACTCTCTGTGCTTCCTGGACTTAACTATTTCCTTTCCCATATTAGGGAAGTTTTCAACTATAATCTCTTCAGATATTTTATCAGTCCCTTCCTTTTTCTCTTCTTCTTCTGGAACCCCTATAATTCGAATGTTGGTGCATTTAATGTTGTCCCAGAGGTCTCTGAGAGTGTCCTCAGTTCTTTTCATTCTTTTTTCTTTATTCTGCTCTGCAGTAGTTATTTCCACTATTTTATCTTCCAGGTCACTTATCCGTTTTTCTGCCTCAGTTATTCTGCTATTAATCCCTTCTAGAGTATTTTTAATTTCACTCATTGTGTTGTTCATCATTGCTTGTTTCATCTTTAGTTCTTCTAGGTCCTTGTTAAATATTTCTTGCATTTTCTCTATTCTATTTCCAGGATTTTGGATCATCTTTACTCTCATTATTCTCAATTCTTTTTCAGGTAGACTGCCTATTTTCTCTTCATTTGTTAGATCTGGTGCATTTTTATCTTGCTCCTTCATCTGCTTTGTGTTTTTCTGTCTTTTCATTTTGCTTATCTTACTGTGTTTGGGGTCTCCTTTTTGCAGGCTGCATGTTCGTAGTTCCCGTTGTTTTTGGTGTCTGTCCCCAGTGGCTAAGGTTGGTTCAGTGGGTTGTGTAGGCTTCCTGGTGGAGGCGACTAGTGCCTGTGTTCTGGTGGATGAGGCTGGATCTTGTCTTTCTGGTGGGCAGGTCCACGTCTGGTGGTGTGTTTTGGGGTGTCTGTGGACTTATTATGATTTTAGGCAGCCTCTCTGCTAATGGGTGGGGTTGTGTTCCTGTCTTGCTAGTTGTTTGGCATAGGGTGTCCAGCACTGTAGCTTGCTGGTCATTGAGTGAAGCTGGGTGTTGGTGTTGAGATGGAGATCTCTGGGAGATTTTAGTCATTTGATATTATGTGGAGCTGGGAGGTCTCTTTTGGACCAGTGTCCTGAAGTTGGCTCTCTCACGTCAGCGGCACAGCACTGACTCCTGGCTGGAGCACCAAGAGCCTTCATCCACATGGCTCAGTATAAAAGGGAGAAAAAGTTGAGTGAAAGAATGAGGATAAAGTAAAATAAAATAAAGTAAGATAAAATAAAATAATTATAATAAATAATTATTATTAAGAAAAAAATTTTTAAAGAAATTAAGAAACAAACATAAAAAAAAACCCACGTACGGACAGAACCCTAGGACAAATGGTGAAAGCAAAGCTGTAGAGACAATATCTCACACAGGAGCATACACATACAGACTCACAAAAAGAGGAAAAGGGAAAAAAATAATATATACTGCTCTCAAAGTCCACCTCCTCAATTTGGGATGATCCGCTATCTTTTAAGTTATTTCGCCTATGCAGGGTACATCATGTTGATTGTGGAGCTTTAATCCGCTGCTCCTCAGGCTGCATGGAAAAATTTCCCTTTCTCTTCTTTGTTCTCACAGCTCCTGGGGCTCAGCTTTGGATTTGGCCCTGCCTCTGCGTGTAGGTCGCCTGAGGGCGTCTGTTCTTCGCTGACAGGATGGGGTTAAAGGAGCAGCTGCTTCTGGGGCTCTGGCTCACTCAGGCCGGGGGGAGGGAGGGGTGAGGATGCGGGGCGAGCCTGCGGAGGCAGAGGCCAGCGGCACGTTGCACCAGCCTGAGGCCACCATGCCAGGGAAGTTGTCCCTGGATCACGGGACCCTGGCAGTGGCGGGCTGCACAGGCTCCCGGGAGGGGAGGCATGGATGATGATCTGTGCTCACACACAGGCCTTTTGGTGGCGCCAGCAGCAGCCTTAGCATCTCATGCCCATCTCTGGGGTCTGCTCTGTTAGCCGCAGCTCACGCGCCTTTTGAGCTCCTTTAAGCAGCAATCTTAATCCCCTCTCCTCGTGCACCAGGAAACAAAGAGGGAAGAAAAAGTCTCTTGACTCTTCCGCAGGTCCAGACTTTTCCCCGGACTCACTCCCGACTAGCCGTGGTGCACTAACCCGCTGCAGGCTGTGTTCTCGCGGCCAACCCCAGTCCTCTCCCTGCACTCCGACCTAAGCCCGAGCCTCAGCTCCCAGCCCCGCCCGTCCTGGCAGGTGAGCAGACAAGCCTCTCGGGCTGGTGAGTGCTGGTCGGCACCAATCCTCTGTGTGGGAATCTCTCCGCTTTGCCCTCCGCACCCCTCTTGCTGTGCTCTCCTCCATGGCTCCGAAGCTCCCCACCTCCACCACCCGCAGTCTCCGCCCACGATGGGGCTTCCTAGTGTGTGGAAACCTTTCCTCCTTCACAGCTCCCTCCCACTGGTGCAGGTCCAGTCACTATTGTTTTGTCTCTGTTTATTCTTTTTTCTTTTGCCCTACCCAGGTACGTGGGGAGTTTCTTGCCTTTTGGGAGGTCTGAGGTCTTCTGCCAGCATTTGGTGGGTGTTCTGTAGGAGTTGTTCCACGTGTAGATGTATTTCTGATGTATCTGGGGGGGGGAGGTGATCTCCGTGTCTTACTCTTCCGCCATCTTCCCCCCGTCCAGAATTTTTTTTTTAAAAAAACCTTAAAATAAAAGCACTTTATTTGATTATAATTCTGCAATTTGCCTTGGGTTCACCTGGATAGCTCTTCCACTGGTGTTACCTGGTGACACTCTGATAGTTTGGATGGAGTAGATGCTCCAAAAAATGAAAAGATCCTCAACCATTACCAATTATTAGAGAAATGCAAATCACAGCTGCAATGAGATATCACCTCACACTGGTCAGAATGGCCATCATCACAAAATCTACAAACAATAAATGCTGGAGAGGGTGTGAAGAAAAGGGAAGTTTTACAAGCTTCATTTGTTTGGAGTCTACATCACCAGAATGTGAGGTTTGATTAAGTTAGCAGTTATATTAGTGCCACTCCATAGCTTCACAGACCCTTCCACCAAGTTAGGCCTCTACTACGTCATTCTCTGGCAAATGGTTCTGAACTATCCTTTCCTTTCCCCAATGCTACCGTGTACTATGATTACAGAATCATCTTTTCCAAGACATAATTCTGGCTCTATACGACCACCTATAAAATAGATTTCAAGCTCCTTAGCATGGCATACAAGATCTTTCATGATCTGGCCTTACTTTACATGTCTAGTCTCATCAATATTCCTTTCTTCACGTGTGCTCCAGCCCCAGCCATGCTGAAGAGATAACTAAATCTCTTTGCTGCTAACGCTTTTTTGTTTGTTTGTTTGTTTGTTTGTTTTTTGCGATACGCGGGCCTCTCACTGTTGTGGCCTCTCCCGTTGTGGAGCACAGGCTCCGGATGCGCAGGCTCAGCAGCCATGGCTCACGGGCCCAGCCACTCCACGGCATGTGGGATCTTCCCGGACTGGGGCACAAACCCATGTCCCCTGCATCGGCAGGCGGACTCTCAACCACTGCGCCACCAGGGAAGCCCTGCTGCTAACACTTTTATGCCTTAATGAAAAAACTCAAGCTTCTTCCCACCTATGATGTCTGCCGTGGTCTGCCTCCAGACTTGGGCTTGTGCCAGTCTTGGGGCTATTTGCCCTTAGATCCATTCCCCGTGCTTTCCGTGCTCTGCTCCGTATTAGGGGGAGGGAGGGGACATGATGCTGATCCCTGCAGGTGGTTCCCAGGTCAGTTTCTCAGGTTCTCATGTCAGTTGATATTTGGGCTGCATTCTGCCCCAGGAGGCCCAGGCAGGAGGTGGGAGGTGGGAAAAGGGGAAAGGCCAGAGTGTGGCCTCCCCCCCCCCTCTATTTGGGAGAAGTCTCTGGAAGTGCCTGCACTATATCTGAGCCACCAGGTCCTGCTGGATAAGTTTATATTTGTTTCAGCTTTTGGCTGGTGACTCCAGTCCCTGGACTCTTGTTACACCATCTCTTCTTTTTCTCTCCAGCTGAAGTTCATAGTGGCTTCCTGTTGTTATCAGTTTCTAAGCTGCCTCACCATCACCTATTTGATTTTTTTAGGTCTTCTATCATCTATTGAGTCAATTCTGTGCATTACATTCCCTCTGTTCTAAGCATACAAATAGTTTCTGTTTCCTGGTTGGTTCCTGACTAATATATTGTTAACTTCATCTCCTCTGTGAAGATTGCCTTGATTCCTGCTATTTCTTTTTATTTATTTATTTATTTTTATTAGAGTATAGTTGCTTTACACTGCTGTGTCAGTTTCTGCTGTAGAGCAAAGTGAATCTGCCATACATACACATATATCCCCTCTACTTTGGGTTTCCTTCCCATTTATGTCACCACAGAGCACCAAGTAGAGTTCCCAGTGCTATACAGTAGGTTCTCATTAGTTATCTATTTTATACATAGTAGTGTAAACATGTCAGTCCCAATCTCTTAGTTCATCCCACTGAACCCCCTTTCCCCCTTGGTATCCATACGTTTGTTCTCTACATCTGTGTCTCTGTTTCTGCTGTGCAAATAAGATCATCTATACCATTTTTCTAGATTCCACATGTATGCATTAATATATTAGTTTTTCTCTTTCTGACTAACTTCACTCTGTATGACACTCTCTAGGCCCATCCATGTCTCTGCAAATGACACAATTTCACTCTTTTTTATGACTGAGTAATATTCCATTGTATATACATTCCACATCTTCTTTATCCATTCCTCTGTTGATGGACTTCTAGGTTGCTTCCATGTCCTGGCTATTGTAAATAGTGCTGCAGTGAACATTGGGGTGCATGTGTCTTTTTGAATTATGATTTTCTCAGGGTATATGCCCAGTAGTGGGATTGCTGGGTCGTATGGTAGTTCTATTTTTAGTTTTTTAAGGAACCCCTGTACTGTTCTCCATAGTGACTATCTATTTACATTCCCACCAACAGTGTAAGAGGGCTCCCTTTTCTTCACACCCTCTCCAGCATTTGTTGTTTGTAGATTTTGTGAGGATGGCCATTCTGACAGGTGTGAGGTGATAGCTCATTGTAGTTCCGATTTGCATTTCTCTGATAATTAGTGATGTTGATCTTTTCATGTGTTTGTTGGCCATCTGTATGTCTTCTTTGGAGAAATGTCTATTTAGGTCTTCTGCAAATTTTTTGATTGAGTTATTTGGTTTTTTTTGATATTGAGCTGCATGAGCTGTTTGTATATTTTGGAGATTAATCCTTTGTCAGTTGCTTCGTTTGCAAATATTTTCTCCCATTCTGAGGATTGTCATTTTGTCTTGTTTATTGTTTCCTTTGCTGTGCAAAATCTTTTAAGTTTCATTCAGTCCCATTTCTTTATTTTTGTTTATATCTTCATTACTCTAGGAGGTGGATCAAAAAAGATCTTGCTGAGATTTATGTCAAAGAGTGCTCTGCCTATGTTTTCCTCTAAGAATTTTATAGCATCTGACCTTATATTTAGGTCTTTAATCCATTTTGAGTTTATTTTTGTGTATGGTTTTAAAGAGTATTCTAACTTCATTCTTTTACATGTAGCTGTCCAATTTTCCCAGCACCACTTATCGAAGAACCTGTCTTTTCTCTATTGTATATTCTTGCCTGCTTTGTCATGGATTAGGTGACCATCAGTGTGTGGGTTTATCTCTGGGCTTTCTATCCTGTTCCATTGATCTATCTTTCTGTTTTTGTGCTAGTACCATACTGTCTTGATTACTGTAGCTTTGTAGTATAGTCTGAAGTCAGGGAGTCTAATTCCTCCAACTCTGTTTTTCTTTCTTGAGATTGCTTTGGCTATTTGGGGTTTTTTGTGTTTCTGTGCAAATGGTAAAAAATTTTTGTTCTAATTCTGTGAAAAATGCCATTGGTAATTTGATATGGATTGCACTGAATCTGTAATTGCCTTGGGTAGTATAGTCATTTTTACAATATTGATTCTTCCTATCCAGGAACATGGTATATCTCTCCATCTGTTTGTGTCATCTTTGATTTCTTTCGTCAGTATCTTATAGTTTTCTGCGTACAGGTCTTTTGCTTCCTTAGATAGGTTTAGTCCTAGTTATTTTATTCTCTTTGTTGCAATGGTGAATGGGATTGTTTCCTTAATTTCTCTTTCTGATTTTTCTTTGTTAGTGTATAGGAATGCAAGAGATTCCTGTGTATTAATTTTGTATCCTCCAACTTTACTCAATCCATTGATGATATTTAGTAGTTTTCTGGTGGCATCTTTAGGATTTTCTATGTATAGTGTCATGTCATCTGCAAACAATGACAGTTTTACTTCTTATTTTCCAATTTGGATTACTTTTATTTCATTTTCTTCTCTGATTGCTGTGGCTAGGACTTCCAAAACTATGTTGAATAAGAGTGGAAAGAGTGGACACCCTTGTCTTGTTCCTGATCTTAGAGGAAGTGCTTTCAGTTTTTTACCATTGAGAATTATGTTTGCTGTGGGTTTGTCATATATGGCCTTTATTATGTTGACGTAGTTTCCCTCTATGCCCATTTTCGGAGAGTTTCTATCATAAATGGGTGTTGAATTTTGTGAAAAGCTGTTTCTGCATCTACTGAGATGTTCATATGGCTTTTATTCTTCAATGTGTTAATACAGCATATCACATTGATTGATTTGCATATATTGAAGAATCCTTGCATTCCTGGGATAAATCCCACTTTATCAAGCTGTATGATCCCATTAATGTGTTGTTGGATTTGGTTGGCTAGTATTTTGCTGAGGATTTTTGCATCTATGTTCATCATTGATATTGGCCTGTAATTTTCTTTTTTTGTGATATCTTTGTCTGGTTTTGGTATCAGGGTGATATTGGCCTTGTAGAATGAACTTGGGAGGCTTCTCCTTCTGTAATTTTTTGGAAGAGTTTGAGAAGGATAGGTGTTAGCTCTTCCCTAAATGTTTAATAGAGTTCACCAGTCAAGCCATCTGAGTCTGGACTTTTATTTGTTGGAAGATTTTTAATTGCAGTTTCAATTTCATTACTTGTGATTGGTCTGTTCATATTTTCTATTTCTTCCTGATTCAGTCTTGGAAGGTTGTACTTTTCTAAGAATCTGTCCATTTCTTCCAAGTTGTCATTATTTTGGCATATTGTTGCTTGTAGTAATCTCTTATGATCCTTTGTATTTCTTCAGTGTCAGTTGTTACTTCTCCTTTTTCATTTCTAATTTTATTGATTTCAGTCCTCTCCCTTATTTTCTTGATGAGTCTGGCTAAAAGTTTATCAATTTTGTTTATCTTCTCAAAGAACCAGCTTTTAGTTTCATTGATCTTTGCTATTGTCTTCTTCTTTTCTATTTTACTTATTTCTCCTCTGATCTTCATGATTTCTTTCCTTCTACTAACTTTGGGGTTTTTGTTGTTGTTGTGCTTATTTCTCTAGTTGCTTTAGGTGTAAAATTAGGTTGCTTATTTGAGTTTTTTCTTGTTTCTTGAGGTAAGATTATATTGCTATAAACTTCCCTTTTAGAGCTGCTTTTGCTGCATCCCATAGGTTTTGGGTCCTTGTGTTTTCATTATCATTTGTTCCTAGTTATTTTTTGATATTGTCTTTGATTTCTTGGTTATTTAGTAGCATATTGTTTAGTCTCCAAGTGCTTGTGTTTTTTACGTTTTTTTTCCCTGTAATTGATTTCTAATCTCATACGTTGTAGTCAGAAAAGATGCTTGATACAACTTCAATTTCCTTAAATTTACTGAGGCTTTTTTTGTGACGCAAGCTGTGATCTATCCTGGAGAATGTTCTATGTACACTTGAAAAGAAAGTATATTCTGCTGTTTTCGGATGGACTGTCCTATAAATATCAATTAAGTGTATCTGGTCTAATGTGTCATTTAAAGCTTGTGTTTTCTTATTAATTTTCTGTCTAAATGATCTATCCATTGGTGTAAGTGGAGTGTTATAGTCCCCCAGTGTTATGGTGTTACTGTCAGTTTCCCCTTTTATGGCTGTTAGTATTTGCCTTATGTATTGGAGTGTGTGTTGGGTGTGTAAATATTTACAAATGTTATATCTTCTTCTTGGAATGATCCCTTGATCATTATGTAGTGACCTTCTTTGTCTCGTGTAATAGTCTTTATTTTAAAGTCTATTTTGTCTGATATGAGTATTGCTACTCCAGCTTTCTTTTGATTTGCATTTGCATGGAATATCTTTTTCCATCCCCTCACTTTCAGTCTGTATGTGTCCCTAGGTCTGAAGTGGGTCTCTTGTAGACAGCCTATATATGGGTCTTGTTTTTGCATCCATTCAGCCAGTCTGTGTCTTTTGATTGGGTCATTTTATCCATTTACATTTAAGGTAATTATCGATATGTATGTTCCTATTACCATTTTCTGAATTGTTTTGAGTTTGTTTTTGTAGGTCTTTTTGTTCTCTTGTGTTTTCAGCCTACAGAAGTTCCTTTAGCATTTGGTGTAGAGCTGAATTCTCTTATCTTTTGCTTGTCTGTAAAGCTTTTGATTTCCCTGTCGAATCTGAATGAGATCCTTGCTAGGTAGAGTAATCTTGGTTGTAGGTTTTTCCCTTTCATTGCTTTAAATATATCCTCCCTCTGGCCTGCAGAATTTCTGCTGAAAAATCAGCTGATAACCTTATGGGGATTCCCTTGTATGTTTTTTGTTATTTTTCCCTTGCTGCTTTTAAAATTTCTTTTGTATTTAATTTTTGACAGTTTGCTTAATATGTATCTTGGCATGTTTCTCCTTGGATTTATCCTATATGGGACTCTCTGCCCTTCCTGGACTTGACTGACTATTCTTTTTCCCATATTAGGGAAGTTTTCAACTATAATCTCTTCAAATATTTTCTCAGACCCTTTCTCTTTCTCTTCTTCTTCTGGGACCATTATAATTCAAATGTTGTTGTGTTTAATGTTGTTCCAGAGCTGTCTGAGTCTGTCCTCATTTCTTTTTATTCTTTTTTCTTTATTCTCTATGGCAGTTATTTCCACTATTCTATCTTCCAGCTCATTTATCCATTCTTCTGCCTCAGTTATTCTGCTATTGATTCCTTCTCATGTATTTTTGATTTCAGTTATTGTGTTTTTCATCACTGATTGTTCATTCTTTACTTCTTCTAGGTCCTAGTTAAACATTTCTTGTATCTTCTCGATCCTGCCTCCATTCTATTTCTGACATCTTGGATCATCTTTATTATCAGTACTCTGAATTCTTTTCCAGGTAGATTGCATATTTCCTTTTCAGCTATTTGGTCTTGTGGGTTTTTACCTTGCTTTTTCATCTGCAATATATTTCTGTGTCATCTCATTTTGTCTAACTTACTGTGTTTGTTGTCTCCTTTCTGCAGGCTGCAGGGTTGTAGCTCTTCTTGCTTCTGTTGTCTGTCCCCTGGTAAGTGAGGTTGGTCCAGGGGCTGGTGTAGGCTTCCTGGTGGGAGGGACTAGTGCCTGTGCTCTGGTGGGTGGAGCTGAGTCTTTTCCCTCTGATGGGCAGGGGTGCATCATGTGGTGTGTTTTGGGGTGTCTGTGAGCTTAGTACATCTTTAGGCAGCCTGTCTGCTGATGGGTGGGACTGTGTTCCTGTCTTGCTGGTTGTTTTTTTTTGTTTTTTTTTTTTTGCTGGTTGTTTAGTGTGAGGTGTCCAGCGCTGGAGCCTGCAGGCAGTTGGGTGGAGGTGGGTCTTGGTGTCAAGATGGATACCTCCAGAGAGCACATGCCAATTAATATTCCCTAGGCCAGGGAATTCTCTGGTGGTCCAGCATCCTGGATTCAGCACTCCCACCCCGGAGGACCAAGCCTGACCCCTTGCTGGGGAACCAAGCCACACAGCACAGCCAGAGAAAAATGAAAAACAAAAAAAGAAAGTGATCAAAAAAACAAAACCCAAGACAAAGAGCAAAAATAAACAGCAACAATGATAACAATGCATAAAAAAGAAGGAAAACAAATAAACAGGCAAACTAAACCCAAGACAAATGATAAAACAAAACCAAACAAACAGGAACAAAGAAACAGACAAAAAAAAAAAGAAAGAAAACAAGAAACAAAGAACTCAAAGATGAAAACAATCAATAAAGCCTAAACTAACAAAAACAAAAAAATGAAAAACAAAACAAAACGAGAGCAACTAAAAAAAAAAGCAAAGAATACATAAAACAAACACATAAAAATGATCAAGAAAACTCCAAAGAGCAAAAACAAGAAAAAACACACAAAACAACAACAAAGTAAA
Source organism: Phocoena sinus (assembly GCF_008692025.1). NCBI lineage: Eukaryota > Metazoa > Chordata > Mammalia > Artiodactyla > Phocoenidae > Phocoena > Phocoena sinus. Next base: position 47,765,512 of record NC_045765.1, on the reverse strand, counting down.
GTAAAAATAGAAAAAAAAATATTTAAAAAAGTAAAAATATTAAGAACAAGAACAACAACAGAACGAAATGAAACAAATAAGAAAAGAATAATAGTAATAAGAATATTTTCCTGGGGACTCTTTCTCAGTGTTCTTGCTCCCAGAGTGAGACACAGCCAACCCCTGCCTCTCCAAGAGCCCCCCCAGTACTTCTAGCTAGGTCTCTGGACTAACTCCCATGTGTACTTGGCCCCAGAGTCCACTGCTGCTAAAGCTAGACTCTTCTCAGTTGTGGGAACACTCATTGTCTATTCAGATATTCCACAGATGCAGGATTTACCAATCCAATCATGGGGACTTAATCCACAGCTTGTGCAGCTGCATGGAGAGATTTCTCTTCCTCTTACTTAGTCACACTGTCCCTGGGGCTCAGCTTTGGTTTTGGTCCCACCTCTGCATGTGCACCACCCTCAGGCATCTGTTCCCCACCCAGGCGAGAGAGAGAGAGAGAGAGAGAGAGAGAGAGAGAGAGAGCGAGAAAGAGAGAGAAAGAGAGAGAGAGAGAGAGAGAGCGAAAGCAGCAGCTGATTGGGGCACACTTACTCACTCAGGCTGGGGAGGGGTACGGTGATGACAACTGGGGTGTGTGTGAAGTGGCAGAGACCAGCAGGCAGTTGCAACAGACTGGGGCATGCTCACTCTGGTGGGAGTCCCTTCCAGTGCCTGCAGAGTCAGGGGCTGGCTTGTGAGGGTAGTGGTGACCCTGCCCCTTATGCGCAACAATGGCAACTTGTTTCCTAGGCAGACCATTCTTCCTCTAGGGCACTCCTGGCTGCAGAGTCACTCCCATTCCCTCTCGTATCTGTGTAGCCAACAGCAGTCCTCTCCCTGGATCTGCTCTCTTAATCCCATGCTTAGTCACTCAGCCCCTGCCAGCACTGGCAGATTACCATCTCAAGGAGGCTCTGGCATGGGTAGCACTCAGGACCGCAGAGCCTACATGGGCAGAGGAGGCCTTGGCTTGAGGGGTGGGTGAGCCTGCTCAGATGGCTGCCCCTCCCAGTGCCCATGAAGGCTGAAGCCGGCAGGTGGGGAAGGGGGTTGCAGTGGTGGCCCTGCCCCTTGCACGCCACTCAACAATGACACCTTGCTTCTATGGTGTCCCGGGCTCCCTCCACAGACTTTCCTGGTTGTAGAGCTCCTTAGTCCAGTCTCTTCAGGCTGTCTTTTCACAGCCAACAGCTGTTCCCTCCCTGGTTCCATGCTTCAAACCTCACTTTCCAGCACCCAGCCCCTCTCTGCAACAGGAGACACACGACTCAGGCTGGGGTGCGCAGGGCTGTAACACAGACCATGTGCACAGTTCTTACTTTCTCCTGCCTTCCACAGACTGTCTGCTGTGTTCCCCTTTGATCCCCCAAAGGTCTCTTTCTGTCCCAGCTAATTTCCCCATGGTGCAGGGGTTTTTCTGAGTGCAGGAATCTCTCCTCACCTTCAGTTTCCTGCCATGGTTGCTGGTCCCTTTTTTAATTCCTCTTTTCTTTTTTTCTTTCATTCTACTTGGCGAGGGGATTTTTCTTGTCCTTTCAGGTGTCCAAAGTCTTCTGCTAATGTTCAGCAGGTGTTCTGTGAGAATTGTTCCATTTGTAGATGGATTCTTTTTTTTTTTTTTTTTTTTTTTTTGCGGTACCTGGGCCTCTCACTGTTGTAGCCTCTCCCGTTGCGGAGCACAGGCTCCAGACGTGCAGGCTCAGCGGCCATGGCTCACGGGCCCAGCTGCTCCGCAGCACGTGGGATCTTCCTGGACCAGGGCACGAACCCATGTCCCCTGCATCGGCAGGTGGACTCTCAACCACTGCACCACCAGGGAAGCCCTGTAGATGGATTCTTGATGTACTTGTGAGGAGAGACAAATTCTGCAACCTCCTATCCCTCCACCTTGTCTCTACCTCCTGCCATTTCTTAACCCCCGTGTCTTTTACAGCTAAAATTGTTGAACCTTGTGAAACTTCCTGTTTTCCTTTCTCACTTTGCCTGCATCTACTAAGAACAGACTGGGTTGCCCAGCTGTATTAATATATAACTCCAAATCTCAGGGGCTTACATCCACAACATTTAAATTTTTTTCTCATACTATGGCCATCTTGGGTTGACTATAGCTCTCCCCATGTTGCCTGAATTCTGTGACCCAGAACTGATGGAACAGTCTTTGTCTGGAGCATTTCTGATCATCATGGCTCATGAGGAAAGAGAACTTAGTGAACCATGGGCTAATTTTTAAAGCTTCTTCTTGGAAGTGATCCTGTCTTGTTTCATTGACCAAAGCAAGTCACAAGACGATGCCTGACTTATTTAGGAAGGACATATACATTTCTACAAATGGAAGGGTGCCAAATATGGGTTAACATAATGTAATTTACCACATTACTTGACTACTTCCGAGTAACTGCCACCTGCCATATCTCCACTCTACCTGTACTTTTCTGCTCTGCTGGATTTTCTTTCCTCCCACTTCTAGTATCCTTCTTACTATTTGACCATTATTTTTCAGTTTCTTTAAAATGGCCCTCATTATCCTGACTTCCTCTGAATGTTGATGCCTCCGAAAATTCTAAACTTGATTCCTCTTCTCTTTTCACTTTACATATAGCCTTCACTGGGGGTTTTCATGTGTTCCTGTAGCTGTCAATATAATCTCCATGTTAAGTACTCTAAAATCTAGTGCTGCAAGCTGTATTTTTCCTTTGAGGAGAAGAGATTCAATTACCCATAAATCACTTCCAACAGATGCTGTTTTTTAAAGTTCAGCTCAACAGACATTTATCTGAACTTCTTGTCTGTCTTTCAGAACACACTCTGATGTTCTAATTTCCTATCTCAATATATAGCACTATTTTCCTTGTTGCATGGGTCAGAAACTTGGGAATCATTCTAAGTATTCCCTCTTCTCAGCCTTATTTTCTAATTGGTAAGAAAGCCCTGTTAATTATAAGCCTTTTCCATATCTATCATTATACTACAGCTACTGCTTTTCCCAAAACCTTGTCATTCCTCACCAGACTACTGTGTTAATCTCCCAAATGGCCTCTGTATTCCCAAAGCTGATCTTTTCCAATATGTCATCTGCACAAAAGGAAAAGTGATTTCTTAAAATATGAGTCACTCCCTAGCTTCAAACTCATTGAAAGTTTTTTAGTGCTGATTGAAAAAAAGTCAGACACTATTTTAAACCAACAAACATATTCAAAACACAGAGTTAGACATACTTATTTTCATACTTATTTCAAAATCTCCTTTCTCAACTGTGAAATAAAATAGGAACTTAAACTTATTTATGTCTGTTTTCTCAGCACATAGCACAGAGCTCGTAGGTAGTCAGCATTGGGTTTGTGTTTTTGAATAGATGGATGTCTTTCTGTTAAGTTTTATCTTGTTGGGTTGACCCTTTGTTCTCTCCCATCAGTCATATCATTAAGCTATTCATTACTATTTCTCCTAGCTTGCTGTGTTTTGCATATTTGAGAGGATGATTATGCCTTCATTCAAGGTGCTAAATGGAGAAGTCTGAGGAACGAGTTCTGTGTCACAAAGTTTTGAATAATAAATGTAATATAGCAGCCTGTTGGGTCTGGAGGTTTTTTTTCTGGGTGGGTATCAAAGGGAATGACTTAGTTAAGAAGGAATTAGAAGACAGACTATGTTTAGGAACATAGGCAGAACCTGATGATTTTGGCAGAAGTTGATACAATTTATTATGAAAGTGACAACACCAAAAGCTGACAAAGATATAGAAAAATTGGATCACTAGTACATTGCTGGTGTGAATGTAAAATGGTACAGCTACTCTGGAAAAATATTTTGACAGTTTCTTAAAAAACTAAACATGGAACTACCATACAACCCAGCAATTGTACTCCCAGACATTTATCCAGAGAAATAAAATTTATTTTTATGCAAAACCCAGTACACAAATGTTCATAGCAGTTTTATTTGTAATAATCAAAACCTAGAAACTACTCAGTTGTCCTCCAATGGATGAATGGTTAAACAAACTGCTGTACTATAGGATTGGAATACTATCATCAATAACCTGAGAATAAACTATTGATACACACAATAGCCTGGATGAATCTTCAGAGACTTATGTTAAGTGAAAAAAGTCAAATCCCAAAAGTTAAATACTGTATGATTCCATTTATATAAACATAAACATTCTCAAAATGAAAAAACTACAGAAAAGGAAAACAAATTTGTGAGTTCCAGGGGCTAAGAAGAGGATGGGAGTAGGAGGGAAGTGAGTGTGCTATATAAGGGCCCCATGAGAAATTTTTATGGCAGTGGGAATGCTTTGTATCATGTATGTGTTGATGTCAATATACTGGTTTTGATATTGTAGCATTGTTTTGCAAGATGTTGCCATTTGGAGAAACTTAGTAGAGAACATGCAGTTCTTACAACTGCACGTGACTCTATGATTATCAAACAATACGAAGTTTAGTTAAAAGTATTGTGGAGATAATCAGAATATAGAAATATATATTATATGCAATTTAATTAATATGTTTTATTTCTGTATATGATATATATTTATATATATTCATATATGTATAATTATATGTGTGTATAATTACATATGTAACTTTAATTCCTTTCTTTCATAAGTTCAACAAACTAGAAGAAACCCATTCACAGTTTTATGTGATTTTTCAAAACATTTTCTGCACATTTAAAAGCATTCCTATATGAATAAGCCACACTGTATTTAAACTGACATCTATGTGAATATTTAAATCATTTCTAGTATATTTTTGTTATTATAAAGAGTTCTACAGTATACATCCATATATTTGCATGTAGTTTTCTATTTATCTCTTCAGAAAAATCTTGGAAGTTGAAATGCAATGCCTAGAATTCTTTAGTGTTTAAAATTTTGATAGCTACTGACAAAGTTCCATGTAAAAGAGCAGTTGGGATCTGAGGTTATTGAGGTCAGAGAAGGTCCATTACCAAAGATGGATTAGGGACCAAAGACAATGCTTGGGGTATGATTGTTCTGCCTGAGAAAGCAGTAAATCCCTTTTCGGCTTGATGTGTTGGAAGGTCTGGAGATGCAATACCTGAGTCTTATTATTTCTGGCCTCCATGTTTAAGTCAAGTAATACAAACAAACAGATAAAGTAAAACTTATTTGCTGCGTTTTTTTTAAAATTTTGGAAAGGAACCAGCTTAAAAGCTTGTAGGCTATTGAAGCAGATTAAAGACAGCAGGAGATACCCATAGGTCGTTAACAACATCAAAGGAGACATTTTATTTATATATCTATTCAAGATATATAGTAAGAAATATCAGCACCTTCTATTTATTAAAATTTTCACTGGGAAACACAACTAAATGAAAATTATCTGATGTTCCTCCTTTCTAGTAATACCTCTGGCTTTATTTTTATTTTTTTTAATGTTTAAAAAATTTATTTATTTTATTTATTTTTGGCTGTGTTGGGTCTTCGTTGCTGTGCGTGGGCTTTCTCTAGTTGTGGCAAGCGGGGGCTACTCTTCGTTGAGGTGCGCAGGCTTCTCATTGCAGTGGCTTCTCTTGTTGCGGAGCACAGGCTCTAGGTACACGGGCTTCAGTATTTTGGCACATGGGCTCAGTAGTTGTGGCTCGTGGGCTTAGTTGCTCCACGGCATGTGGAATTTTCCCAGACCAGGACTCGAACCCGTGTCCTCTGCATTGGCAGGCGGATTCTTAACCACTGCACCACTAGGGAAGCCCCTACCTCTGTCTTTATTTTGAGCATCTTTAAAAGGTGCATTCTTTGCTCTGCCACTAGCTAGGTGGGTCTTTTTCTAATGAGAACTTGTTTCGTGATTAAATAATGGTAACCACTAATATGACTAATATGACTAATAGTAACCACTATTATGACTAATAGTTGGTTATTAAATATGTTCTCTCTATGTTTTTAATTCAACAAGTGGTGATTGAATATTAATTACCATATCTGTGCCAAACATTGAGCACACAGTGATAAACAAAATGAACATGGCTCCACAGATTTTACAGTCTAAAGAAAGACACAGAAACTGTGTGAGTAAACACAGGTAAGTAGATCATTACAAATTATGATCAGAACAATAAAAAAAATAAGATTTTAAGAATGGTAACAGTGACAAGAGGTTCCCTGTTTTATTTTGAGCGGCTAAGGAAGTCCCCCTTTGGAAATGTCACTTAAGTTGGGACTTGAGCTTGTGAAGAACCCATCTTGGCCAAAGAATATTCTGGGTTATGTTTCCTGAATGTGCAAATATCCTGAGAGTCATGGGCAGTTTTGTGTCCAGTATCCCAATCTCCATCAATGGCACCACCACAGGTCCGATTATATTAGACAACTGGGAGTCATTTTTGAAACCGTGACACATCATATCCAACTCATCACCTTGTTCTATCAACCTCGCCTCCCAATATTCTCTTGAATCCTCCCACATGGCTCCATCTGCACTGATACTCCCTCATCCAAGTCCCTCTCTTCTCTTGTAAGAGCTTCCTAGAAGGTTTCCTTCTTCTACTCTGGACCCCTCAGTCTGGTCCTCACAGCAGCCAAGTATCTTTTCAAAATGGAACAATGATCATTCTCATTCTAATGCCTAAAACCCTTTGGTGGCTTTCCATTGTTCTTGGAGTTAAGAATGAAATCCTGATTAAGCCTGTGAGTGCTGTAGGCCTAGCACTTGCTTTTCTCCCTTGCTCTCATTTGTTTCACAGCCACTTGACCTTCTGGCGTGAGGATGCCTGATACAGGGATTTTTCAAAGGCTGTTCACTCATAAGTACTTCCTCTTCATTTACTTCTGCTGAATTTTTTCTCATCACCTCCCTGTCATTTTTTTTTTTTTTTTCCCCAGATCACAGCTCAGGTCTCACTGTCTTAGGAAACCCTCCTCCCTGTCCAGGTGAGATATATTTGTTAGAGGCTCTAGTAGAATCATGTTCCTTCCTGCCTGAGCATGTCTCTCAAAAATAATTACATATTTATACATGATTATGTGATCATTATTTGTCTCTCCCACTTGTTTGCAAGCTCCAAGAGGGTAGAGTCTAGTACCTAGCATAGAGCATGGGGCATAGTAATATTCAGTAAGTATTTTATGATTAAATGATTGAGTAACACGAATTAATATACACCTAGTAGATGATTCATTTTCTAGATACTCTAGAAGGCATTTTCTTTAAAGAAAGGATAGGGGACTTATCCTAGTATTAGTCTAGTATTAGTCTAGACTAATAATAGCATTATCCTAGTATTAGTCTAGTATTAGTCTGGCTGTAAATTAACATTATATTCTCCACCCACATTGGTAAGAGGATTACACTGAAAAGCTAGAAATCCCCTGATTTCCCTCACATATTAGGGGGATAGAGGTATATCAATCATGTGTATTGTCTTTCTCAAGGTAGCTCAGGACCCACATAAGCAAACTAGACATATGATGTTGTCAAGTGTTGTGTCAGTGTCTGAGACAGGACTGAGAACATGGTAAGGAAAAAATAAGTACTTCAAAGTCAATCTCAAAATTCTAGAAAATATAAGCTAATCTGTAGTATCAAAAAGCAGATCAGTAGTTGACTGTGGCTAGAACAGGGAGTGGTGAAAGGGAGGGATGAATTACAAATGACAAGAGAAAACTTTTGGGGGTAATGGATATATTCATTATCTTGATTGTGGTGGTTGTTTTATGGGTATATGCATATGTAAAAACTCTTCAAATTGTGTACTTTAAATATGTGCAGTGTATTATACATCAATTATGCCTCAGTAAAGTTATAAAAAGTTACTCATACACTGTGAGATACAGATCTAAGCTAATTTTTGTCAATACAATGTCAATTTGGGCCTGTAAGAGAATTGCTACATTTTGAAGATTTTTTGACAATATCCGTCATAATTTTTTAAAATATCTTCTGTCATTTCTAATTCTATTGATTTGAGTCTTCTCCCTTTTTCTCTTGATGAGCCTGGCTAATGGTTTACCAATTTTGTTTATCTTCTCAAAGAACCAGCTTTTAGTTTTATTGATCTTTGCTATCGTTTCCTTCATTTCTTTTTCATTTATTTCTGGTCTGATCTTTATTATTTCTTTCCTTCTGCGAACTTTGGGATTTTTTTGTTCTTCTTTCTCTAATTGCTTTAAGTGTAAGGTTAGGTTGTTTATTTGAGATGTTTCTTGAGGTAGGATTGTATTGCTATAAACGTCCCTCTTAGAACTGCTTTTGCTGCATCCATAGGTTTTAGGTCATCGTGTATTCATTGTCATTTGTTTCTATGTATTTTATTTCCTCTTTGATTTCTTCAGTGATCTCTTGGTTATTTAGTAGTGTATTGTTTAGCCTCCATGTGTTTGCATTTTTTACAGATTTTTTCCTGTAATTGATATCTAGTCTCATAGCGTTGTGGTCAGAAAAGATACTTGGGTGGGATAGGGAGGGTAGGAGGAAGATGCAAGAGAGAGGAGATATGGGAGATATATGTATATGTATAGCTGATTCACTTTGTTATAAAGCAGAAATTAGCACACCATTATAAAGCAATTATACTCCAATAAAGATGTTAAAAATAAATAAATAAAATACTGCTACCCCCCCCAAAAAATAATAAAAATGTCCTTTGATCTAGCAATTCAGTTTTTAGAAGTCTTTTATAAAGAAATAAAAAATCAGTGCATGTGTTTATACATATAAGGATGGTTATGGCAACATCCTTTAAGAGCTGAAAAAGTAGAAAGAATTGTATTATGAATGCCCATCAATAGGGAAATCATAATGTTTTAAATTTTGAGCTATCAGGTAGCCTTTAAAAGATTTGTATCTACTTATCTAAAGTAAATACAATGAGATATTGTTAAATATCTCATTGTATTCTGCAAACTGCAGAATAGAGGGCACACACAGATCTCCCTCTACATTTGTATGTATATTTGGATGGACAGGAGAATGAAGTAAATATTGGTTGCTGGGAATGCTGATTTGGGGATAATGGTGTTTGAGTGGGAGGTGATTAACTTTTAAAATGTATACATTTTCTCACTTTCCCCATCATTTTTCCCCTTAGGGTAAGCATATGCTACTTTAATCATTTTTGAAGAGGAATTTTAAATAAAACATCGTGTCAATTAATACACATTAGACAGTAAGTTCCCCTCCCTCTCAAAATAAAAACAAAAAAAACCAGAAGGAACTCCTATCACAAACTTAAAAAGCAGTGAAGTAAAAACCAAGGGTTTTAGGCTCACACAGAATTTTCTTCAGGTTCAGGCTCCACTGGTAGTGATGTGAATGATCTTGGGATGTTTCCTTAAACTTTCAGGTTCTCAATTGCATTATTTCAAAAGGGAATGCTAATATCTAATTTTTGCCCTTAAAGTGAGGATTAAATGAGACAACATTTCTGAAGGTCCAAGTATGGGTAATGTCCCAACAATATCTATTGTTTTACCAACTTAGCTAGCTTTTGAAGAGCCACCATTGAATGTCAAGTATTGTCACAGTCTGAGCTTTAAGTTGTCCCCTGTGGTTGAATTACCCTTCCTCCACTTCCTCTGTGTCTCCAAATCCTTTCTCATCTATCAAGATACAGCTCGAATATTATTACCACTGAGAAGTCTTCCCAGAGTTTCCAAGGGAGCATTAATGGCTGTCCCAGTTTGTATGCTACTGTGTCTGTGCCTGTGTTACACAAGATCATGCTGAATGTGGTTACTTGATTATGTGCTCATATCTTCTGCATCAAGGTTGTGCGCAATTTGAAGGCAAGAACTACAGAATGTCCAACTTTGCATCCTTACTATCTTGTCCTTAAGTAGAAATATTATGATTTTAATTTCTTTGCTTAACACAGAGCACAATAAATATTTATTGACCAGTTATTCTCTGACAGATACTGTTCTAATTTCTCACTATAGTTCCAGGAATATTGAACAAAAGAGGTAAAATTATTGCCTCATAGAGCTTATAGTCTATTGGGGTGCAGAAAAAGGAACAAAATAAATGAAGAAGTTTTAAATTGTGTTAAAAGATGAGCACTATGGAGGAAAATACAGCAGCCCAAAGGGATAAGAAATGGTGGGCCCGGAAGGTGCAATTATAAGCAGAGTACCCAACAAAGGTCTCACTGAATAGGTGATCTCAAAGATAAGATTTAAAGAACTGAGGGGGCAAGCCAGCAAGCCAGTGACTGTCTTGGGGAAGGGTATTTTAGGCAAAAGATAGAATAAATGCAAGGCTCTGAGGAAAAAACATTCCAGGAATGTTAGAGAACAGCAAGGATCCCAGAAGGCTAGAGTGGAGGTAGCAAAGGAATGAGTGGCAGTAGAAGAAATATGATGTGGGTAGCTCAGGGAGGTTCTCAGCCACCATTGTAAGAAAATTTTTAAATTTAGCTTTTGTTCAGAATGAGATGGGAAGTAGCAGAAGGAACTTATACAATTTGAATTATATTTTAATAGAAGTACTCTTTCTGCTCAGCATCTCTGTAAAGTGCAAGAGGTGAATTCCCTCAAGTGCTGATTTCATGGTAGGGACTTTGGGATTGGGGACAGAGCGATGCAGTAGACTGTGTCCTCAGGGTGTCACAGGGCAGCAGAGTTGTGTTGGAGGTTGGAGCAACCTCCCACTCAGCCTCCATCAGCTCTCATATCTTAGGCATGATGTCCATTACCTTCCCTGAGCCTCAGTTTCCTCACCTGTCATGTGAAGAAAATAATGCCTGACCAGGTTACTTCAACTGTACGGCAATTAAAGGTTACAGTGAGATAATAGTGTGAAGGGACCATAAAAACAAAACAAAACAAAAACACCGTGAAGATATGAGAGATTCTTCATCTTCAAAAACAGATGTTCCGGGGCTTTCCTGGTGGCACAGCGGTTGAGAGTACACCTGCCGATGCAGGGGACACAGGTTCGTGCCCTGGTGCAGGAAGATCCCACATGCCGTGGAGCGGCTAAGCCCGTGAGCCATGGCCGTTGAGCCTGTGCGTCCGGAGCCTGTGCTCCGCAATGGGAGAGGCCACAGCAGTGAGAGGCCCGCGTACCACAAAAACAAAACAAAAAAAACCAAAACAAAGACAGGTGTTCCTGCTGGCTGCAGAGAGGGGTCTTATTGGAGGGTGGGAAGAGAAGTAACATGCCTTGTAAAGCAATCGGGAAATCTTCAAAATCTCTATAGGTTGCTGGAGATCTTAAACAGGTCTGTCGTTGTAGTGCACAAAATCCAGTACTGATTCGGTACCTGCTTTTTTTGTTGTTGTTGTTTGTTTTGTTGTGTTGTGTTTTGCTATTTTACCAACATGAAAGCGAGATTTCAAATTGTACAACAAACAGGTGAAGCTAAAGACAAAGCTCTGATAGGGCATATCTCTCTCACATAGGGAGTACACTGATTCTTTTACTTATAGTAAATATATTTCCCAAGCACAAGTTAGGCACTCAGAATATGAGGAGGGATTCTTGGTTCACGTTTGTTGGGAAGAAGCAGTCTGCATGTCAGATGATGAATATCATAGAAATCTTAGGTAACTTTGATTAAGAGGATATGATGTTTAAATTTAGCACAGTATTGAAATGATCAACAAAAAGAAAAGGTAACCTATGGAATAGGAGAAAATATGTGCAAATCATGTATCTGGTAAGGAATTAACTTCCAAAATATATAAGGAGCTCATACTGATCAATAGCAAAAACAAATTTTTTTATTAAAAAAATAGGAAAAAGACCTAAAAAAACCTGAATAGACATTTTTCCAAAGAAGACATAAAAATGGCTGACAGGTATATGAAAAGGTGCTCAAGATCACTAATCACTAGGAAAATACAAAACAAGGCCATGATGAGATATGACCTCACACCTGTTACAATGGCTATGATCAAAATACAAGAGATAACAAGGCTAACAAGGGTGTGGAGAAAAGGGAACACTTGTGCACTGTTGGTGGGAACGTAAATTGGTGTAGCCATAAAGAAAAACAGTATGGAGGTTCCTCAAAAAAATAAAAATAGAATTACCATATGATCCAGCAATCCTACTTCTGGGTATATATCCAAGGGAAATAAAACCACTATCTCAAAGAGATATCTGTACCTCCACATTCATTGCAGCATTAATTACAATAAACAAGACATAGAAACAACCTATGTCTGTCAATGGTTGAATGTGGTATATATATATATATATATATATATATATATATATATATATATATATATATAATGGAATATTGTTCAACCTTAAAAAAGAAGGAAATCCTGCCACTTGCAACAATACAGATGAATTATGAGGGTGTAATGCTAAGTGAAGTAAGTTAGACAAAGAAAGACAAATATTGTATGACCTCATTTATATATGAAATCTTAAAAAATAAATGGAAGTCATTGAAGTAGAGAGTAGATGGGTGGTTGCCAGGGGCAGAGGAGGTGGTGGGAGAAATGGTTGAAGCTGGCCAAAGGTTTCAACCTTCCAGTTATAAGATCAATAAGTTGGAGATCTAATATACAACATGGTGACTGTAGTTAATACTGTATTGTGTACTTGACAGTTGCTAACAAAGTAGATCTTAAAAGTTCTCACTACAAAACAAACAAACAAAAAGGTAACCATGTGAGGTGATGGATGTGTTAACTAACCTTGTTGTGGGAATCATTTTGCAATATATATGTATATCAATCATCACGTTGTACATATTAAATTTCCACAATGTTATATGTCTATTATATTTCAATGAAGTTGGGGATAAAAAGAAACTGGAGGTCTCTGGAAAATTAGAGGGTGGATTATCTAAATTTATTGTAGAAAGTAATATGTATTTTTCAATATTTAGTACATATTCACTCTTTGTTTGGCTATCTGCATTATTAAAGGTTCTTTGTGTTGCATGCAAACCTATCCTGGCTTAGTATAAATAGGAAGACAACAAACGAAAGATTTATTGGATTGACACAGCAGACGCAGAGGAAGTTGACTCAGACGTCTGGTGGGGTGGAGCAGATACAGACTATGCAGATGGGAGCTGTGTGGCTGACAGGGTCTTGGTGCTCTGCCCGAGTGTCAGGCCTGAGCCTCGGAGGTGGGAGAGCCGAGTTCAGGACATTGGTCCACCAGAGACCTCCCAACCCCATGAAATATCAAATGGTGAAAGCTCTCCCAGAGAGCTCCATCTCAACACTAAGAACCAACTCCACTCAAGGACCAGCAAGCTCCAGTGCTGGACACCCCATGCCAAACAGCTAGCAAGACAGGAACACAACCCCACCCATTAGCAGAGAGGCTGCCTAAAATCATAATAAGGTCAACGACACCCCAAAACACACCACTGGATGTGGTCCTGCTCACCAAAGAGACAAGATCCAACCTCATCCACCAGAACACAGGCACCAGTCCCTTCCACCAGGAAACCTACACAACCCACTGAACCAACCTTAACCACTGGGGGCAGACACCAAAAACAATGGGAACTGTGAACCTGCAGCCTGCGAAAAAGAGACCCCAAACACAGTAAGTTAAGCAAAATGAAAAGACAGAAAATCACACAGCAGATGAAGCAGCAAGGTAAAAACCCACCAGACCAAACAAATGAAGAGGAAATAGGCAGTCTACCTGAAAAAGAATTGAGTAATGAGAGTAAAGCTAATCCAAAACCTTGGAAATAGAATGGAGAAAATACAAAAAACAATTAACGAGGACCTAGAAGAACTAAAGAGCAAACAAACAATGATGAGCAACACAATAAATGAAATTTAAAATTCTCTAGAAGGAATCAATAAATGAGGCAGAGAACGGAGAAGTGACCTAGAAGATAAAATAATGGAAATAACTACCACAGAGCACAATAAAGAAAAAAAAATGAAAAGAATTGAGGACAGTCTCAGAGACATCTGGGACAACAGTAAAAGCGCCAACATTCGAATTATAGGGGTCTCAGAAGAAGAGAAAGAAAAAGGGACTGATAAAATATTTGAAGAGATTATAGCTGAAAACTTCCCTAATATGGGAAAGGAAATAGTCAATCAAGTCCAGGAAGTACAGAGAGTCCCATACAGGATAAATCCAAGGAGAAACATGCGAAGACACATATTAAGCAAACTACCAAAGATTACATACAAAGAAAAAATATTAAAAGCAACAAGGGAAAAGCAACAAATAACACACAAGGGAATCCCCATAAGGTGAACAGCTGATCTTTCAGCAGAAACTCTGCAAGCCAGAAAGGAGTGGCAGGACATATTTAAAGTGATGAAAGGGAAAAACCTACAACCAAGATTACTCTACCGAACAAGGATGTCATTCAGATTCGACGGAAAAATTAAAACCTTTACAGACAAGCAAACGCTAAGAGGATCCTGCACCACCAAACCAGCTTTACAACAAATGCTAAAGGAAGTTCTCTAGGCAGGAAGCACAAGAGAAGGAAAAGACCTACAATAACAAACCCAAAACAATTAAGAAAATGGTAATAGGAACATACATATTGATAACTACCTTAAATGTAAACGGATTAAATGCTCCAACCAAAAGACATAGACTGCCTGAATGGATGCAAAAACAAGACCCATATATATGTTGTCTACAAGAGACCCACTTCAGACCTAGGGACACATACAGACTGAAAGTGAGGGGATGGAAAAAGATATTCCATGCAAATGGAAATCAAAAGAAAGCAGAAGTAACAATTCTCATATCAGACAAATTAGACTTTAAAATAAAGACTATTACAAGACGCAGAGAAGGACACCACATAATGATAAAGGGATCAATCCAAGGAGAAGATATAACAGTTGTAAATATTTATGCACCCAACATAGGAGCACCTCAATGCCTAAGGTAAATGCTAACAGCCATAAAAGGGGAAATCGACAGTACCACAATAATAGTAGGGGACTTTAACACCCCACTTTAACCAATGGACGGATCATCCAAAATGAAAATAAATAAGGAAACACCAGCCTTAAATGATACTTTAAACAAGATGGACTTAATTGATATAAATAGGACATTCCATCCAAAAAGAACAGAATACACTTTCTTCTCAAGTGCTTATGGAACATTCTCTAGGATAGAACATATCTTGGGTCACAAATCAAGCTTTGCTTAATTTAAGAAAATTGAACTCATATCAAGTACATTTTCCAACCACAGCACTATGAGACTACATATCAATTACAGTAAAAAAAAAAAAAATCTGTAAAAAATACAAACACGTGGAGGCAAAACAATACACTATTAAATAACCAAGAGATCACTAAGGAAATCAAAGAGGTAATCAAAAAATACCTAGAAACAAATGACAATGAAAACACAGTGACCCAAAACCTATGGGATGCAGCCAAGCAGTTCTAAGGGGGAAGTTTATATCAATACAATCGTACCTCAAGAAACAAGAAACATCTCAAATAAACAAAATAACCTTACACCTAAATCAGTCAGAGAAAGGAGAACAAAAAACCCCCAAAGTTAGCAGAAGGAAAGAAATCATAAAGATCAGATCAGAAATAAATGAAAAAGTAATGAAGGAAATGATAGCAAAGACCAATAAAACTCATAGCTGGTTCTTGAGAAATTAAAAAAATTGATAAACCATTAGCCAGACTCATCAAGAAAAATAGGGAGAACATTCAAATCAATAGAATTAGAAATGAAAATGGAGAAGTAACAACTGACACTAGTGAAATACAAAGGATCATGAGAGATTACTACAAGCAACTCTATGCTAAAAAAATGGACAACCTGGAAGAAATGGAAAAATTCTTAGAAAACCACAACCTTCCAAGACTGAACTAGGAAGAAATAGAAATATAAAGACAAATTACAAGCACTGAACTTGAAACTGTGATTAAAAATCTTCCAACAAACAAGAGCCCAGGACCAGATGGCTTCACAGGCAAATTCTATGAAACATTTAGAGAAGAGCTAATGCCTATCCTTCTCAAACTCTTCCAAAATATAGCAGAGGGAGGAACACTCCCAAACTCATTCTACAAGGCCACCATCCACTGATAACAAAATCAGACAATGATGTCACAAAAAAAGAAAACTACAGGCTAATATCACTGATGTACATAGATGCAAAAATCCTCAACAAAATACTAGCAAACAGAATCCAACAACACATTAAAAGGTTCATAGACCATGATCAAGTGGGGTTTATCCCAGGAATGCAAAGATTCTTCAATATATGCAAATCAATCAATGTGATACACCATATTAACAAACAGAATGATAAAAACCATATGATAATCTCAACAGATGCAGAAAAGACTTTTGACAAAATTCAACACCTGTTTATGATAAAAACCCTCCAGAAAGTAGACATAGAACTTACCTCAACATAATAAAGGCCATATATGACAAACCCACAGCCAACATCGTTCTCAATGGTGAACAACTGAAACCATGTCCACTAAGATCAGGGAAAGACAAGGTGGCCCACTCTCACCACTCTTATTCAACACAGTTTTGGAAGTTTTAGCCACAGCAATCAGAGAAGAAAAAGAAATAAAAGGAATCCAAATCTGAAAAGAAGAAGTAAAACTGTCACTGTTTGCAGATGACATGATACTATACATAGAGAATCCTAAAGATGCTACCAGAAAACTACTAGAGCTAATCAATGAATTTGGCAAAGTAGCGGGATTCAAAATTAACGCACAGAAATCTCTTTCATTCCTATACATTAATGATGAAAAATCTGAAAAAGAAATTAAGGAAACACTCCCATTTACCATTGCCAGAAAAAGAATAAAATACCTGGGAATAAACCTACTTAAGGAGACAAAAGAACTTTATGCAGAAAACCATAAGAGACTGATGAAAGAAATTAAAGATGATACAAACAGATGGAGAGATACACCATGTTCTTAGATTAGAAGAATCAACATTGTGAAAATGACTATAGTACCCAAAGCAATCTACAGATTCAATGTAATCCCTATGAAACTACCAATCACATTTTTCACAGAACTAGAACAAAAAATTTCACAATTTGTATGGAAACGCAAAAGACCCCAAATAGCCAAAGCAATCTTGAGAAAGAAAAACAGAGCTGGAGGAATCAGGCTCCCTGACTTCAGATTATACTACAAAGCTACAGTAATCAAGACAGTATGGTAGTGGCACAAAAACAGAAATATAAATCAATGGAACAGGATAGAAAGCCCAGAGATAAACCCATGCACATATGGTCACCTTAACTTTGATAAAGGGGGCAAGAATATACAATGGAGAAAAGACAACCTCTTTATAAATGGTGCTGGGAACACTGGACAGCTACAGGTAAAAGAGTGAAATTAGAACACTCCCTAACACCATACCCCAAGATAAACTCAAAATGGATTAAAGACCTAAATGTAAAGCCAGACACTCTAAAACTCTTAGGGGAAAACATAGGCAGAACACTCTATGACATAAATCACAGCAAGATCCTTTTTGACCCACCTCCTGGAGAAATGAAAATAAAAACAAAAATAAACAAATGGGACCTAATGAAACTTAAAAGCTTTTGCACAGGAGAGGAAACCATAAGCAAGACAAAACGACAACCCTCAGAATGGGAGAATGTATTTGCAAATGAAGCAACTGACAAAGGATTAATCTCCAAAATATACAAGCAGCTCATGCAGCTCAATATCAAAAAAACAAATAACCCAATCCAAATATGGGCAGAAGACCTAAATAGACATTTCTCCAAAGAAGATATACAGATTGCCAACAAACACATGAAAGGATGCTCAACATCACTAATCATTAGAGAAATGCAAATCAAAACTACAATGAGCTATCACCTCACACCAGTCAGAATGGCCATCATCAAAAAATCTGCAAACAATAAATGCTGGAGAGGGTGTGGAGAAAAGGGAACCCTCTTGCATTGTAGGTGGACTGTAAATTTATACAGCCACTATGGAGAACAGTATGGAGGTTCCTTTAAAAACTAAAAGTAGAACTACCATACTACTCAACAATTGCCTACTGGGCATATACCCCGAGAAAACCATAATTCAAAAAAAGTCATGTACCACAATATTCATTGCAGCTCTATTTACAATAGCCAGGACATGGAAGCAACCTAAGTGTCCATTGACAGATGAATGGGTAAGGAAGATGTGGCACATATATACAATGGAATATTACTCAGCCATCAAAAGAAACGAAATTGAGTTATTTGTAGTGAAGTGGATGGACCTAGAGTCTGTCATACAGAGTGAGGAAAGTCAGAAAGAGAAAAAGAAATACCGTACACATATATATGGAATCTTAAAAAAAAAAAAAAGGTTCTGAATAACCTCGGGGCAGGTCAGGAATAAAGACTAAAGATGCAGATGTAGAGAATGGACTTGAGGACACAGGGAGGGGGAAGTGTAAGCTGCGATGAAGTGAGAGAGTGGCATGGACATATATACACTACCAAATGTAAAATAGTTAGCTAGTGGGAAGCAGCCGTGTAGCACAGGGAGATCAGCTCGGTGCTTTGAGACCACCTAGAGGGGTGGGATAGGGTCGGTGGGAGGGAGACGCAAGAGGGAGGAGATATGGTGATATATGTATATGTACAGCTGATTCACTTTGTTATAAAGCAGAAACTAACACACCACTGTACAGCAATTATACTCTGATAAAGATGTTAAAAAAAAAGGTTTATTGAAAATACACTGGAGTTGCTTTCAGAGTCAAAGCGCTTGGGAGAACAGGAATCCAGGACAGAAGCACACAGATTTTTTTTTTAATATCTTTATTTTAGTGTAATTACTTTACAATGTTGTGTTAGTTTCTGTTGTACAACAAAGTGTATTAGCTATAAGTATACATATATCCCCATATCCCCTCCCTCTTGAGCTTCCCTCCCATCTAGACTAGAGTGCTGCCATAATTGTCATTGTGCTTTATGATTTCAGTCTTGTCTTACTGTCCATATTAAATAATTCTGGGAGAATGTTCTTGGCTCAGTTGGGTCAGGTTTGACAATGGTTCAATCCTTTATGAACAAGTGGGCAAGAACCACACCAATTGCCACTGAGGACCTACATCTGTGTAACGAGTGGTAGAAGAAATGAAAGAACTGCACTAGACTTGTCAAGGACTCTTCCATCCACCATTTTCAAATGTCTTCAAGGGCACTCTGCTATTCTATGAGAGTAATAAAAACTGTGGAACAGCAATAACCTTGTTAATTTTTTTTAAAGGTCAGTTTTTAGTTTACTAGCCCAGGAGTGTAGGCTCAGATTTTTTGAAAAACTTTTCCTAAAAGGGTTTATGAAACTTTTAACTCTGAAATTCACCTCATGCATTTTTAGGGGTTAAGGGTTTTTTCTTTGGAGTCAGGTTCAAATCTTTCTGTTGTTTACTGGTTCTGTGACTTTGGCCTTATGTTATCTGAAATTTAGTTTTCTTAATTTGAAATGTTCTTCAGTTATTCTGGATAATCATTTTTATATATTTCATATTTTTTGCATCATTAAAAACTTTAAACATGCTTCAGGAAAAATTACTTCCACCAACAAAAATCTTAATGAAGTAGGATATGTGTCCCCAAAGAGGACACAATTATTTTGACTTCTAGAAGCAAAAATGCAAAGTCAGGATGTTCAAAAGAAGCTGTCTTTGGTTGAAGCCAGGACCTGAATCCTGAGAACTTGCTGGAAGCTGCATTGAGGTCTCTGTCCTGGAGGACTTGTGAAACAAAAAACTGGAAAAGCAGGATTCAGGTGTCCTTGACTTATTCTGGAGCCATGCAGGTGTCCTTAGAAACATAAACCAGAGACAGGGAAACAATTACCAGCTAAAGAGGGCTCAAAGACTTAAGAAAAATACAAAGATATTTTAATCTTTTCTTTAACATTTACGTCTCTGCCCTTTAGAACTTGAGATGATTTATAATGAAATCAACTATAATATATATTTGAAGAAACAAGCAACAACAACAAAAATGAAAAGGCAAGAATCAACAACAGGGATGAAGGGAGAATGCACATACGTTTACTGGAGTAAATTGAGTCATCAGTTTCTCTTTGAGTTTCGGGATAGACAGGAAAAGTAAATAAATGAAATAAACCAAGCTACATAAATCTTATAACCAGAAATGAGGAAGCAGTACTGAGGGAAGGAAATTTTTTTTTCTTCCTCTAAATTCTAAAAGAAATATTTCCCATCAGACTTCATGGGGTGGATATTGAGTGATGTCATGCCCATCTGCAATTTTACTCATTAGTTACTTGAGGATTTCCTATTAAATTTATTTATTTCTACCTCCCTCACTAGGAAGTTCTGACTCAGCAGGTTGAAACATGTCATCGAGTGTGTCCAAGTACATTATGTTCTTAATTTTAAAAATGTACATAGATATTAAGAATTCACAAAGTGCTTTCCCATCTTTTCCTTGTTTCATAATCTGGTGAGGTTCATTGGATTCTTATTTTAACACAAGAAAGGTAATTTATACTTTTAAGATGTCAAATGACTTAAGACACTGGGAGACTTGAATCCGCATGATTTCAAGTGATGCAAGACATTAGGAGTTAAGATTGTAAAATTATTAACATAAGGAAATCATGTCAATGTGATTGAGCTGAGGTTGGGAGAATCTCAGATCAATTAGGTGTCCAATTATTGTATGATTAGTTTTTGAGAACTTGCCCTTTCTGCTCATCATCTGAGATTGCATGCGGAAATTCACCTTCTTTGTGAAGCCCTCTTAATGCCCACCCTTTCCTCCAAGGCATGTCCACGGCACTTGTACATAGAACTTCATTGTTTTCCTGCACAGTCCTGGGGTGCACTGTGCTAGGTGATAGTCCAAACCATAAACTTGTTAACGATGAGACAGTATTACTCATCTTGGTAGCATTGGCAGAATCTGACACATAGTAGGCGTGGGTTAAATAAGCTTTAAAGGACTACGTAAGATAGAGGCATATGTCGTAGGAGAAAAACGGGATATCTATATATCTACCTGTCTTACTTTAGGAAATACCTAAAACTTTGGCCAGATTTTCTATACTGGAGAAATAGGCATTGCTGTGAATCACTCATTCTAAAGTCATGATTTGCTTTTGATTTGATGAGACACTTATCATACAAATGCAACTTTTAAAACTATTTATTAAATGAACAGTCACTGGAGTTTGGAGAGACAGCCTTGGTCAAACCATCCAAAATTTAATCTCTGCCTTAGAAGCTTCTTTCTCTCTAGTCCATTTGGTTTATATCCCTAGACAGAGCCATTCCTCTCTGCCCATTAGGGCATCTACAGTTGGTTTGTGAATCCACTCAAAGTTTTTTTATATGCAGTTAAAAAATTTCCGACATTAAGGTCTGGAACAATTAAGTTCCAAATGTTTTAAGTATTAATAAGGAGTAAAGTGAGACTCATGGAGACCAACTGACCTCCCCATGGTCACACAACCAATAAGAGGCCAAGATAGAAGCTGAACTTACACCTTCTCTATGGCTTTTGCTCTTTCTAAAATTTCATGTTGACTTGCTTATTGGACTGTCTCATACATTGAGCCTCTAGGATGGCACTCCAAAGATTCAGGGTGTGAGCACCAATGAGCCTGAATGAAGGCAAAGGGTTAGGATACCTGCAACAAGAGGTAGGCTGTTCCCTAAGAAGATGGGAATGGGAAGATGCAAACATAAGTGAGTGTTTTTAGAAGCTTAGCTCTCTTTGGGGTGAGATTCAGGTGTGTCTGCGTTGAGCACATCTTGATTCCAATGTGCAAGTCTGATTTCCCTCCTTAGAAGCTTAAGGAAAAGAGTGGGCTAAGTTCCAGGGTAATATGATAATAGCTTTCTAAGCTCACGCCAATCACTCCCTTGTTATGAAATGAAGCCAGTAGGGAAAAAGTTGGGAAAGGCCATAATTCCTGGAGATGCATATAAGGTAATTCAACTAACCAAAGGGGTAGGGTTTTATTTCTATGGGCACCTTGAGGTATGTCTAAGATCACACAGCTTAATCACTATTCTCTACTGCCTCTTCCTACACTATTCGCTGTTCAGTAGCTCTATTGCTGAGTGATAGAGCACAGACTGGAATCAGGCTGTTTGAATTCAGATCCACCCCTCCTCCCTTATTAACTTGGCCACATTAATTAAGCTCCCTGAGACTTGGTTTCATTATTTATAAAATTTAAGAATAGCAATACATATTTTTCATAGGGAATGTTAGATAGAATTAAATTAGGTACTACATATACAGCATTAATTTACTGCCTAAAACAGAAGTACTAAGTTCATGCTAGTTACTTATAGAATTACTTTCTCAAGTCTAACATTTCTGTATTTATATTTCAATATCCATTCTCAAGAGAGAACTGGATAAGGAAACAGCAGGTATCTCTGAGGACTCAAACCAGACTGTTTGCACATAAATCTAACTGCAGGATTAGAGAGCTTCCTACCTTTCTCCTGGAATTAGGTTCAGTAAATCTCACTCTTCTCATGAGTAACTAATGGCCTGTTTACCTGGGTCTTTAGATATTAGTGCATATAACCCCTCCTTTCATAGGCGGAACTTGCACAAGTCAAGTTCCAAGCAGAGTTGTGACAGGACCAGATCTCCTCACTTCCAGTGCTTACTTGTTTCACCCCACAAATGTGCTTCTTCTTTTAAGAGAATCTTATTAAGTCAGTGACTTTGAGATGATAAAAATACATCTACTTAAAATCAATTTTAAAAAAACGACTAAAACAATAAAACAAAAAGACACACAAAAAATACCCCTTTTCTGCTTATGGGTAAATGTGGGTTCCCAAATTTATTAAGTAAATCAGACAGACCCTTTTTCCTTTGTTCAATATACTATTTTTTGGTTGTAAGTTTTTAGGTTAAAATCACCTGGTTGAAGTCACTCTGATGAATCTTTTTCTTGTTTATCATCACATTCCATATATCCTCTTAAAAGAAAAAGAGGAAAAAATGAATTATGATTTAGACTGATCAGGAATGTTAGAATCATCACTAAGGTATCGTATAATATTTGAGCAATACTTCAAGTTTTCCTATGTCATAAAGTAGTAAGGTCTAAGATTTCCATAATAGTTCAAATTTGACAAGCCATTATACATAATTATCTCTTTAAATCTGCCAACAAATCTATTAGTTTGATGTCTATTCCTATATAAACTCTATAAAGACAGATATTTTGATATATTTGTTTCATAATATATCCCCAGCACCTAGAACAGTGCCTAGCATATAGTATGAATTAATAAATATTTGTTGAACGGATACATGAATGAATTTTAATCATTTTACATATGAAAAAACCTCTGAAGCTCAAAGAGATTAAAAACCTGTCCAAGTCACATGGCTGGTAAATTGCAAAGCAAAGTCTAAAACTTAGGTCTCCAGAAGCATGAATTAATACCAGAGGCCATTCCACTGTTTAAGGATTGGGTGTGGGGTAGCTGCTGAGAAGGTAAGAGATGAGTAAACTATGGTCCAGCATTTATTATGTGCTTGACACAGTATTTAGGCATTGGATACATAGGACTAAATAAAGCAAATTTTCTATCTTTATGAAGTTCCATATTTTTGTAATTCTCTCTTTCTAATGAAATCTCATTGAGTCTTTTATGACCCAAATTTCTTCTTACCTTTGCCAGAAACTCTCCCCTAAGCATCCTGGCCCCAGTGACAGCTCCTTTCCTTAGACATTAACTGTGATGTTTGGCTGACATTTAACTTATTCAGCATTTTAGTTATCATTGTATTTGCTCATGCCATCTTATACAATAAGGACGGCAAATTCTTTGAGGAAAGGGGCTTAAAGTCTAGACTTTTTTCCTTCACAATTCCTGCCCCTACTTTCCTAAGCATGTATTAAGTTCTTAGGAATACTTCTTGCTGGTCTCTTCCCATTTCCCATTCCCTGTTATATTTATGGTCTTTTCTTGGACAGAGTGAGGACAGTTAGATTTGTTCCCTTGAGCAAGGACTGCTGTATCTTTCAACAAAGATCCCTCAAAATGTCTCAGTCAAATTGGGGTATGTGAGCTTTAGATCTGATCTCTAAGATTCCTTTCCTTATTTAATTAATTCAACAATTATTTACTAAGTGCCCGATATGACTTACAGGGTACTGTGCTATAGCAATGAGCTAGAGAGATCTGATCTCTACTTTCATATAGTTACATGATTAAAAATAAATTAATCATGTGAGATGGTGATATGTTATAATGACATAATGACAAGGTAAAATGATAGAGAATAACCAGGGAATAAAAGAAGTTGTATTAATAAGAGTGGTTATAGAATCGTTTTCAGAGGAGGTGACTTTTAGATGAGAGGCAAGACAAAGCACTAGCTAGGAGGGGAAAAAGAGCATTTTAGGCAGAAATTAAAGCACGAGCAGAGAGCCTGAGACAGTTGTAAGTTCCAAGAACAGAAAGAATATCATATACCCAGAATAAAATGAGGGAAAAAGAAAATGGTAGAAGAAGTGCCATTTCTGAACCCAGAGCTAACAATTCTTTAGTATTTCAGATAGTCAACTTTCAGAGTTAACAGAGAAAACAAGGGCTATTTTATATCTAGGGAATTCCCCAGGGAAGGAATAAAATGAATTATTATTCTAATTCTTTGCCTTGCTATTGTTGTGATTTATAACAATATGAATTCAACTGGAGTCTAAACTCTACTTTGTACATAATAGGTGTTATTCAGTTTTTTCCTTGTTTACACTAACAGTCATGGGAACTCAACAGTTGCAAAAGCAACCACAATATGAAAAATAAAAACACAAAATAAACATCTGTGTTTTAACAGTTTGTTCATGATGATTGTATGCAGAATTATGCCCATTCACATGATAGTAATATATGGATTTAAGCAAATCAAGGGATACAAAATGACCCCTGATGACTTCTATATAGAAGTGGCTCTTAATCTGTTACTGGTAATAGACCTTTCTGAGAATCTTATAAAGTCAGAAGCACTTTCCCTAGAAAAATACAAAGATTCACATCTACACAAAAGATGAATACAAACTTAAAGGCTGTGTGGACCTTTAAGGCTCAGCCATGTAGCCCAGAGCATCCAATCAAGGGCTCTCAAAATTTGTTGTATATAAGAATCACCTGAAAGCTTGTTAAAACGCTTGTTATAAAGCTTGTTATAAAGGCTTGTTATATAGCCTTGCCCCAGAAAGGTGCAAGATGGGACGAAGGGACCTGCATTTTGGTTAAGTTCTCCAGGCGATTCTGAAGCAGGTAATAGACTGCACTTTGTCAAACTCTGCTTAGGGGGCTGTGAAGGAGAGAATTAGAGAGCAGAGCCTCAGAGAGGTGGAGATTAAAAGCACCTAGAAATTCAAAAGAACGAAATAGACCCTGGAGAGCTGAACTTGGGGAGATTAATGTCGGAAGAATGAAGAAAGGGTAAAGTAGATGTAAAAATCAGAGCTATGTAAACTTGGGTAGGATGTATTAGGAGTTGAGCACAGGAGCTTGGAAGCAGGTTGAAAATAATTGGAAGAGTCTGGGTTGTGGAATTTGCCATCAAGGCAATCTCTCGTGATCAAAACAAACCCTCATAAGAGAGGTTCTTCAGATTGCCTCTGAGGAGAGATTAGCTACTGTGTCTGCTAACCCTCTTGAATTACTCAAACCAGAAAATAAAGACGGGACTCATCATACCTCTCACTAATGAGCACACCTCTACCCACTACCTTCATCAGCAAATTACTGTGTCTGCACTGGGTGGGTCCTTTATTCCTTTAACTTTACAGATTAGCAAATTGAGGCACTCAGGGAGGGAAAGCCTAACTCCAGATCACCCAGTAAATAACACCTGTGTCAAGACCAGAACATGGCTTTCCGTCCCTTGGTCCGGTGGCCTTCTTCCTCCCTACTCCATCCTGAAATAAAAAATATTTTATGGAACCCCTTGTTCCATAAATTCCTTGGGAACGTGTTCACCCCAAAAGAGTTCAGGGAAATTCATGCAGATGCAAATATATCTTAAGGTAGGCAACAAGTTTCAATTAAAACAATACATTGGCATGCATGCAATTTTGTTTCTCATTCATTTTAATGCAATGCGGTCATTACCAACAGCGAACTGGACAAAAGCAAGGTTTGTCTCAGTGCTTACTTGCTCCTCATCATGGAGCAGACGATGAACGCCACCGTATTCTCAATGATATCCGAGCCCAAGAGGCTTAGGAATTTTGGAAAGGCTGGTTCTAGGGTTTTGCCCGAGTCATCTGGCTTGTCATTTGACTTGCTCTCTGGTTTGTCATCTGAAAAACAGAATGGAATCTCAGGGTGATTCTCAGCAAGAAAAAAGGGAAGTTTCTTTCATTGTAGGGAACCCTAGAGCTCTTTATACCCCCTCTCACTAATTATATAGCCTCATAGAGTTACATTTATTGCATATCTAGTGCCTGCCTGGTTATTGTCTTCACGTGCATTATGTCACTTATTCCTGAAACCAAACAGAGCAACAGATATTGATGCTTAGGCAGACATTGGTTCTCTTTCCAGATGAGAAAACTGAAGCTCACGGAGGTTAAGTAACTTGTTCAGAGTTAAAGCAGCTAGTAAATGCCAGGGCTGGGACTGAAATGCAGATTGCTTGGTTTTAATGTATTTTTCTCATGTAATCCCTGGACCTATGGAAATGATAATAAGGAGGATGATATAATAATAGGTAGCGTTTTCTGAGCACATACCTATGACAGGCAATCTACGTGCATTATCTCATTTTATTCTCACAGCAACACTATGAGGGGGGCAAAGTTATTATCCGAAGTTAAAGGTAAAGAAATGGAAGTTGAGAGAGGTTTAGAAGCGGGTCAAAGTCGCAGAGATGGTAAGTGGCAGAATCAGAATTCAATCCCATGTTTGCCTGATATTAAAATCCGGGTTCTTAAGCACTCTGTGATGAGCTGCATAGTCTTTGACAGAAAAGGTATGATCTAACTACAAGTGTGTTATAAGGTAGAAAGTAGTATAATAATGATGACGAGGAGAAATTCTATCACTTGTACAGCATGTGATAGTTCTGTAAATAATGATTTTACATCTGTGTAAGTTTAAGCTTGACCAATCTTGTGGAGTATGCAGAGCTCACTGGACTCAGAAACTGAGAACATTAAGTGACCTGCAGAAGATCTTACAAATAGCAAGAGAAGATGGTACTGTAACTGCAGGTCTCTTACTTTTGATATTTAGTCAAGTGCCTTTTGGAATGAGGCCAAAGGTCCAGAGTGAAGTTGGTGACATGCAAGGTCCCTTGGCGGGGGGTTTGGCTTTGCTTAGTGGTCTAAGTGGTTTGGGAGATTAAAAGCAATGCAAGAGCAGCAATTAAAGATACGAACAGCCTCCCCTTTGCACCCTGGTGCCAGGATGAAGTAGGACCTTTATCTTTTAGTTTTACTGTAGCCTCACAAGTAGTGTTGGCAGATTTGGTAAATAAAATTACAGGATGCCCAGTTAAAGTTGAATTTCAGATAAATAACAATACTTTTTTAGTGTAAGAATGACCCATGATATATTTAGTGCATAATTAAACAAAAAAATTATTGTTTATCTGAAATTCAACTTTAACTGGGTGCCCTGTATTTTATCTGTCAATCCCACCACAAATGTTTTTTTTAATTTTATTTAATTAATTTATTACTTTATTTATTTATTTATTTCTGTCTGTGTTGGGTCTTCGTTTCTGTGCGTGGGCTTTCTCTAGTTGTGGCGAGCGGGGGCACTCTTCATCACAGTGCGCGGGCCTCTCACTGTCGCAGCCTCTCTTGTTGCGGAGCACAGGCTTCAGAAGCGCAGGCTCAGTAGTTGTGGCTCACGGGCCTAGATGCTCCGCGGCATGTGGGATCTTCCCAGACCAGGGCTCGAACCCGTGTCCCTTGCCTTGGCAGGCAGATTCTCAACCACTGCGCCACCAGGGAAGCCCCCCACCACAAATTTTGACTCAAGAAGTCCCAACTTCTGTACAATGTACCCCATTACTCTGAATGAAGGAGATGTAACTAGCTTTTGGTGTGGAGGCTGTCAGATTAGTGAGAAGAGTTGCATTTATATTATATCCTAAAATAGAAAGTCTTAGTAAAAAATATGGCTTTCCATTCTGCAAACATTTATTGTTTACTATGCCACTGCAAAAGATTCAACAGGAGCACTACCAGTCTGGGACCTATAACCAAGATCAATATACTAACCACCAAGTATTCATTGATTCAGCTGTCGGTTTTCTTCACCAACGAGTGTTTTTGAGCCTACTATTATGTACATAGCATATGCTGCTAAGAGTTAAGGCAAAAATGGACATATATGGACATGACCCTTACATAAAGCACAGGGCAACCACGGTGACCAGAATTGCTTTGTTTTCATTACATGAAGTGGAAGGAAAGAGAAAGTATATTTGTGATGCTCAGGTACTAGGATGTGCTTTCATCACATGCCTAATCCTTATTCAGTTCAGTGATAGGATTACAGGAGAGAAAACGGATGCTCAGAGAAATTCCTAAAGTCACACATATAGAAAGTGGCTGAGCCAGGGTTTGAACTTTTATTTTTTTTTAATTTCACAGAGCATGTTCCCTATATGATATAATACTGACTTCAAGCAACTGTCCCCTGGAGACATTTACCAGCTGCGAACCAGAAATTCCTTGCATGAAAAGTGAGTTCTTTTTTCTTCTGTGTTCCTATCTGCCTACTTGCATAACAATTTAATTTTATTATTTTTACTTTAACTTTTTATTTTAATATGATGCTAAATGCTAACTTTTCAAAACGCAAGGAGCCCTGAATTGCAGTGTGTGTGAAGATCAAATCCTTGGCTCCAGCCTTTGGATCGCATATATAATGAGAGGTATGAGAGTATGGTGGGTGATGTTTTGGAGTCCTATGTACCTGAGTTTGATTCTGTCTTCAGCAAAAAGTTCACCATGTAACCGTGTAAACAATATTTAATTACTCTCTCAGTTTCTTGTTGTCAAGATGGAAAGATACTTTATCTGTGATGTATATCATAGATATGTATGTATATATATGCATATCTATATTATATAAATCACTTATTGCAGTACCAGGTCTAAGGTGAGCCCACAATAAATGCTTACTGTATGATTATTACTATTGTTAATAATAGTAGCAACAGAATGATTCATAGTAGCTTTCTCCACTAGTGCTTAAAGATACGAAACTTTTAAAATGCTGCTAAAATATTAAGAACTTTGAAAATGCTGAAGAATAATAAAAATGAAGACATTTGACATACCAGAAACAAATTATCAAAGCCAACAGTTGAATATTTTCTCCTTTCAGTTATAATATGGGGTAGCCTTTATTTACATTAACTACCTGATTTTCTTAGTCAATATAATCATAAAGTTCTGAAAAAATACAGTAATGCTGATATTTATACAGTTTTTATAGTTTACAAAGTGACTCCAAAAGCATGCTCATTTCACCTGGTGCAGTTGGTAATTATCCCATTTTACAGATGAGGAAACTGAGGTTCAAAGCAGTGAGCTGATTTTAACCAGTTTCAGAGTTCATGAGAGACAGACCTGGGACTGGTCTCTAGGATATAAATCTCACTTTTTACTTTATCACGGTGATTACTATAGGGGTAGATGGACACAGTAGTCTCTGAGCCCATCCCTGCTGTAGCTTTGTTGGAGTGTCTGCCTGTGGGTTGTGCCAGTGGACAGTGGGTGATGGAGGGTGGGAGTTCTGCCAAGTTACATTTAGAAGAGCTCAGAAAGCTCTGTTACTATTTGTACTGTCTGTGTTTTCTGACCTATCATTCTGATTGGAGTTAAGTTAAGAGCTCACTGCCTTCTTTAGACCAAAAATTAATTAGTGAGAATTCTGCATGCTGCCTTTTGGTCCTCTATGTGCTTGGAACAGACATGAAAGAAGTAGATACTTTATAATAGAAAGAATCGAAAGACTTGGGTTTCAATCCCAAGTGTGCCACTTCTACCTGTGTCTATGCTCAAGTAACTTTCCCTCTGCAAGCTCAGTTTATTTACCTGCAAAAAGGGAAATGATAAAACTGTGCACGTTTACTTAAAAAGATTATGAGAATCAAATGAGATGATACATGATAAAAATAGCAGTTAATATTTATTGGGTGCTCATGATGGACCAGATACTTTTCCAATATGTTTTGTCTCTTTTATTTAATTTTCATGACAACTAAATGAGAAAGTTAACTACTGATATTCCCTTTTAAGTGTGAAGCCCTTAGAGGTTAAAGAGCATGCCTGAAGTTACATTTCTGACTAGTGGTAGAGGGAGGCCTAGGAGTCTTATTCCAGACTCTTTGCCTTTGAATATTATTAGTTATAATCATTAAAAAATAAACACCCCCAGCTCTCAAGGAAATTATAATAGTGTCACTATATCACATGAAGATATAAGAAGAAAAGTCATTCTAAACGTCATACATTCACCGATAGAGACTGTAACCTAAGCACGTTTGAATAAAAGTCCTACTTTCTTTTTATTAGAAGATCTGTCTCTTGTCTCCCAGTCCAGTGCTCTTTCTGCAGTGCCCAAAGTTCCCTTCTCTCCCCTTTATGTTCTGGATCTGCGCCACTGACTTCCTCCAGTCATGGCTAACTACTGCACAATGCATGAGCTGTGATTGCAGGTACTTACCGGCTTGGCAAGTCAGAATTAAGACAAGCAGTCCCCAAACAACTGTCAGCCGTAGCACTGAGACAGCCATGTTTGTAGCAGTGGGTATCGATGCAGTTAAATTGTTCAGATGCACCTGAAGCCTTGCTCCATTTATAGGGCATTTATAGGTGACATCATCTGCTATGGAATTCAGGTTGTTGCATAAGATAGACACAGCTTGCTTTTGGATCTCTACTAATGAGCCCTGCCCTAGCTCTCAAACTAAGGGTTTTACAGAGAGGGAAAGAAAAACCCTCTTGGTTTTTCTAATGTGTGTTTATAAATGGCACCGGAATCGTTCTTTTGGAGTTAGTTCCACTGCCAGCATTGACAATTAGATGGGGATCAGGCAGAACTGCTTTTCAGTGCCAAGGAGCAAGCAACAACAGTTGGTGAGGCGTGCCTCCTTGCCTCCCTGTGCGCTCTGCTTCCTTCCCATGCTCTGAGCTAGTGTCTTGTCTCCACCTGGGCATGCCCATTCACACTCCCATGCCGTTGCTCAGGCCCTTTATTTTTCCTGGGATAGCTTCCCTATTATCTCTCCTTGACACATTCCTACTTATTACTCAGGCTCAGGTTCAAATGCCCCCTTTTCTGCAAAATCTCCATCATGACCCTTCCACCCTTCTCCAGATGGTCACTCCATCACCTGCCATCACCTGCCATATTGCCCTTGACCAGTTGTCTGGGAACTAAGTACTTTAATAGCTCTCTTCTCCTTTAGCCTATAGATATGTCAAGGGCAGAACTGAGATAGCTCCAGTTTCTAGGATAGTGCCTTACATATAAAAGATACCCATCAATATGTACTGAATAAATGAGTTAATAAATAATTTTCAGAAGAGAAGCATGGACTCATGTAATAGTTCTATCAGTTATTATCTTTGTAACTCTGACAAATGGATGAGACCACTCTAAGTCTCAGATTCCTCATCTGTAAAACTGAAACATAATTTCCCACCTAGTCATCTGTACTATCTTAAGGACCTAGGAGACAGCAGATAAAATGCCTGATAAAATGTAGAGAGCCTTTAATGTGCACCATATCAAAAGCAGTCAAGAACTTGTGACTTACCCTCCATTGACATATGCAAATGAATTTGACTTTAGGTAGAGGAGAAACTGGGATTATGAAAGACGGTTTTACCCAAGCTAGGAAGAGGAAGTGAGTACCTTATTTCAGAATGCCATTCTAGTTTGGCAAGAGGATATGAAAATAAAAGGAATATGGCATGCTGCAATTCCAATGACCATTTCCATGTGTAACTGAAGGTCATCAGAGTTCTTTCTTCAGGTAGGAAATGCTTGTAGTCTGATTTGGAAATCTCATAGCCAGATCTTGATGTGTGTGTTAGTGGTTGAGCTCTGGGATCAGACAACTGAGTTTAAGTTTCAGATTGCCACTTACAAGTTGTGTATCTATGTGATCTTAGAAATACTTCCTAATTTCTTTATGCCTTGGATCCAATGTCTACAAAATACGAATAATGCTGTCTCTCAGGGTTGTTATGAGGACTGGATGAAAAACACATACAAACAACACAGTATCTTGTATATACTAAGCAAAAATTAAATGGTAAACTTGCTTTTCTATCCTATCCTATCCTGTTCTATCCTGTTCTACCTTGGATTGTCCCAGAGGAGGGAGTGAGAGTTAGTCATGCAAGCAGCATTAGGGATGATGATGATAATAATAATAATAATAATAGTAGTAGTAATAGTAGTAGGCTAATGTTGTTAACTCTGACCAGGAATCAAACTAGATGAAATATATCAACAAAGCTATTGAGAGGCTGCCATTATTATCCTAATTTTATATAAGGAAATTCAAGCTTGGAGAAGTTAAATAATTTGCCTAGCATTACAAATCATGTATGAGCCAGAACAAGGAATTGAACTCAAGGACATGTGACTTCAGAGTTTGTGCTCTTTTTTTTTAATTAATTTTTATTGGAGTATAGTTGATTTACAATGTTGTATTAGTTTCTGCTGTACAGGAAAGTGAATCAGTTATACAGAATACATATATCGACTCTTTTTTAGATTCTTTTCCCATATAGGTCATTACAGAGTATTGAGTAAGGTTCCCTGTCAAAGTCTGTGCTCTTAACTATTAACTTATTTGCACCAGCATGTGCTCAGTGCTGTAACTGGCGGAAAGTCGGGGTCACGCAATGAACCCTACAGTCACCGGCCTGTTTGTGCACAGATCCATCTGTATCTGGTCTGTTTTCCCCATTCGTCTCTAGATTTCCCATTGACCTGCATCATTCACCTGTGTTTGAGCTCAGTTTGATCTATCAAAGGTGCAGGGTACAGGGCGCGTTCTCGATCCTTGGCAGAAAGTGAACTGGAGCTAAGGCTACAGAATTAAATACAGGATGCATCATGAAATTTGAATTTCAGATAATCAGTGAGTAATTTTTTAAGTATAAGTATGTCCCAAACATTTCACAGGACATACTTTACTAAAAGAAATTTTGGGGTTCCCCTGGTGGCTCCGTGGTTGAGAGTCCGCCTGCTGATGCAGGGGACATGGGTTCGTGCCCCGGTCCGGGAAGATCCCACGTGCCACGGAGTGGCTGGGCCCGTGAGCCGTGGCTGCTGAGCCTGCGCATCCGGAGCCTGTGCTCCGCAACGGGAGAGGCCACAACAGTGAGAGGCCCGCGTACCACACGCACACAAAAAGGAAATTTTATTGGTTAGCTGAAATTTAAATTTAACTGGGCATCCTGTAGTTTTGTTTGCTGAATCTGGCAACCCTTCCTGGAGAGGCCCTAATCAGTGTTTTCTTACTTTGAACCTCAGATCAGAGAGTTAAGGACAGGACTGAGGGGGGGGAATCAAAGAAATGATTAAAAGGTAGTATGTGAGAAGTTAAAATCATATATGGAAAGTGGAAGTTACTGAAAAGTCCCAGTTCCTCTTTAATATCACATCTGGGGCATATTTCACACTTGTATTCCTCGTAAGAAAATCATTAGCCCCTCTCTTGTCCTTGGTTCACTGTATCTAAAGTTTCAGACCAGCCCTGGAAGGGATGCACGTGGCTGCAGGAAGAGCTCCCATTCCCATGGTATCCATATGCTTTGTCACCTTAATCACCTTTCTACACATACATTATAACTTATTCAATCCTCATGCCACCCATCAATTCATTAATTTCTTATTCAGTGGACACATCTTGAGCTTTCACCGTTTGCCAGGTGCTCTGCTAGGCACCAGGGACAAAAAAAAAAAATGCAAAACACCAGTCCCTGACCTCGCCTTTGTGGAGGAGGTGAACAAGTAACCAAACAACTGCAATATAAATATGAGAAACGCTGATGGAGGTATGAACTGATTCCTATGGAAGACTATCAGGGAGTGGGAACATTGCGTGGGGAGGAAATCATGGGGGTATCATTTGTTTGGAGCCTGGAAAAGTGGGTTTTTAGGTGTTCACTATGCAAGCAAGCTATGGAGAAGACTCCTTGGTGGGAGGAATGGCATCTGCAAAGGCACAGAGGCATGGAAGAGTGAGCATATTTCTAAGAATGACCCCTCAAATTCCTGAGTTTTGATATTAGAAGTGAAAATTAAAGTGAGCTAACTGAATCTTGAAATTCGTTTTAATTAATGAACACGCTAGGAAGAGATAATAGAGAGAAAGGGAGAAGAGAAAACAGAACACTGGGGGGAGTAAGAAATCACAAACCACTAAGTATTAGAGCTCAGAGTCAGCTTCTCCCCTGCTCTTGTTTCCCTGTTGCAATCTTAGATAAGCATATTGCCATCCATCCAATTACCTGAAGTACAAATTTTCTTTAACTCTTTTTTCACCACAGAACCTATTTGCTCACAAAGTCCTATCAATTCTCCACTCAAATAACCTTCAGCTTTATCAAATTCTCTTCATTTTCACATAGTGTCATAATTTGGGCCATTGTCTTGACTATTGTAATAGTAGTCTAGTCTTCCTGATGTATGTCTCCCCCATCTCCTAAACATTGCTGTCATTTAATCTTTCTCAAACATAATTATGTTTACATCTTCTGTCATTTCCCATCTCTGATAATTTCCATGCCTCCCTACTGTTTATACCTAAAGCCCTTCATGTTTTACTCTCAATCAATAGTTCCAGTTTTATCTTAGTTGTAGTATAGAATAAGTCTTAGAGCACAGGGTCTACAGTTTGATGGCCTGGATTCCATTTCTGATTTGATCAGGGTTAGTATTTGCCTGGCATGTATGGAATACTCACACTGTTTGTTTATATCTGGTCCACTATGAAGGGTCAGTATTTGTATTCTCGTTGTTATATAGTACAATATCCTACCAGTCCTTTACAGTGTGATTTGGCAAGTTGGTGATACTCTTCTTTCCGTTCTCCTTCTTCATTATGAAAATAACAAGAGTGGCAGCCTCATAAAATTTTTATAGCATAAATGAGATCATGCTACAAAAAACTCAGCACAGTGTGGGTCTAATACATGTTACTATTTGCAATATAACTTCCCAACACTCTCTGAGCACATGACTTCCCCTCCTACTTTACTAGGCATACCTCCAGACTGATTCTTATTCTATCACCATGTTCGTTTTGCATGGATTATCCAACCCACACCAACTCAACTTCAAGTATTACATCCTTCAGAAAAACATCATGGTCACATCCCTGACCTGATCCATGGCAGAATTCACCACTTCTGCTGTGCGCCCACACTGCACACACCTCTATTGTAGTATGTATTGCATTGAATCATAAGTTATTGTTTTATTTCTGACAGCTTCATTAAGCTACAAGTTCCTCAAGTGTGGGCCATGCCTTATTTGTCCTCAAATACCATTTGCCCACAACCATGACTCGCAAGTACACAGTGATGAATAAATGCAGTCAGTGTTCAATGGATGCTCATTAAATGTGTAAATGGACGTTTGGAGTCAGTGGCAGAGGTGATTCATGAGCCAAAACTAAGACTAACAGACCAGATCTAAACAAGGAAGGTTAGTTAAGAGTCTAGTCGCTTTTGTTTTTCTAGCAGCTAGAGCTACGGGCGAGGGTGGAGGCAATTCCAGAAGAGGTACTTGGTCATGACTTTGGCACACGGGATGGAATGATGGGGAGTTAACAAAAAATTAAGCGTAAATTAATCACATGGAAATAGTGACTTTCCCCCAAATTATGAAGACCTTAGCACTAAATTCACAGTGTAAAAATTTCTATGCCAGTCACATATAATTTATCTTTGCCAGATCAGGGTATAATAATACTTAAATCACAAGGTTTTTCTGGTATCAAATGAGGTAGTAGATACAGAATTGATTTGAAAACTATAAATTGTCAAACTATAAATTGAAAACTATAAATAGAAGAAAAACTGTGATAAATTAAAGGAGGCATGTCTACTGAGTCAATAATGAAGATAGGGACTTCCCTGGTGGTCCAGTGAGTAAGACTCCACGTTCCCAATGCAGGGGCCCCAGGTTCGATCCCTGGTCAGGGAACTGAGATCCCACATGCTGCGGGGCAACTAAGCCTGCGTACCACAACTACTGAGCCCACGTGCCTCAACTAGAGAGCCCATGTGCCACAAACTACAGAGCCCATGCGCTCTGGAGCTTGTGTGCTACAACTACAGAGCCCACACACTCTGGAGCCCGCACACCACAACTAGAAAGAGAAAACCCTTACACCACAACTAGAGAGAAGCCCATAGGCTGCAATGAAGAGCCCACGCGCTGCAACAAAAGATCCCATGTGTCGCAACGAAGATCCCACATGCTGCAATGAAGACCCGATGATGTAGCCAAAGTAATAATAATGATAATAATGAAGATAAAAATGGATCCATAAAAAATATTCATTTAATCTAAAAGTAGGCAAAAAGTAGGGGAAAAGAACGAATAGATGAGATCAAAAGAAAACATCTCACAACATTGTAGATTTTAACACAGCCATATTGATAATTATATTAAATGTAAACAGTATAAACCCATAAAAATAAGACAGAGATTGTCAGACTATACTGTATACAGAAACTCACTTTAAATATAAAGACATAATGAGAATAAGTGAATGCAAAAACATATATCATCAAACGCTAATCAAAAGAAACCTGGAGTGGTTATATTAATATCAGAAAATGTAGTATTCAGATCAAGGAATATTACCAGAGACAGAGTCATTACATAATCATAAAGGAATCAATTCCTTAAGAATATAAATAATCTTGTATGTGTATGCAGCTAACAATTGAGCCTCAAAATCTATGTAGCAAAAACTGACAGACAAGAAAGGATAAATAAACAAGTCCACAATTACAGATAAAGGCTTCAAAACTAGTCTCTCAGTGGTCGATAGAACAAGATAGAAAATCAGGAAAGATGCAAAAACCTGAATACCACTATTAACCAAATTGACCTAAATTACATTATAAAGTATGCTACCTCATACAGTGGAATACACATTTTTTTATTTGCAAAGGAAACATTGTTCAAGATAGACTTTATTGGATCACTAAATAAGCCTCACACATTTAACAGAATTGAAATAATACAAAGTATATTTTTTACTATAATGAAATCAAACTAGAAATAAAAAAATCAGGTATGTCAAAAGTTCTTAAATATTTGGAAATTAAATTTTAAAAGTCTTAAATAATCCATGGATTAAAGAGGATGCCCCAAGGGATACTGAAACATATTTTGAATTGGATTAAAAAACTATTTACAATAGCCAGGACATGGAAGCAAGCTAAATGTCCATCAATGGAGGAATGGATAAAGAACATGTGGTACATATATACAATGGAATATTACTCAGCCATAAAAAGAACAAAATAATGCCATTTGCAGCAACATGGATGGACTTAGAGGTTGTCATACTGAGTGAAGTAAGTCAGGCAGAGAAAGACAAATATCATATGATATTGCTTATATGTGGAATCTCAAAAAAAAAAGGGTACAAATGAACTTATTTATAGAACAGGAGTCACGGATGTAGAAAACAAACATATGGTTACCAGGGGATAAAGGGGGAGGGATAAATTGGGAGATTGGGACTGACATATATACACTACTATATATAAAATAGGTAACTGATAAGAACCTGCTGTATAGCAAAGGGATCTCTACTCAATACTCTGTAATGGCCTATATGGGAAAAGAATCTAAAAAAAAAAAGAGTGGATATATGTATATGTATAACTGATTCACTTTGCTGTACACCTGAAACTAAACATTGTAAATCAACTATATTCCAATAAAAATTTTTAAAAATATATATGAAAATTTATGAGAGCAGCTAATGCAGAGCTTAGCAGTGAATTTATAGCATTAAAGACCTATATTAAAAGAGAAGAAAATCAATGACTTCACCTTCTACCTTAAGAAACTAGAAAAAGATCAAGATAAACTCAAATAGAAGAAATAACTATAATGATAAGAACATGAATCAATTAAATTGAGAAAGAGAAAAATCAGTAAAACCAGAATCTGGCCCTTTGAAAAATACAATAAAATTGATAAATATCTGGGCACACTTGCCAATCAGAGAGACAGAGAGAGAAATTAAAGACACAAATTACCAATATCAGGATTGGAGAGGGGATATCATTATAGACTGTACAGTTATTAAAAATAATAAGAAATAATATGAACGACTCTAGGCCCATAGATATAACTTAGATGAAATAGATACATTCCTTGACACAAACTGAAGAAGGTCATTCATGAATAAATTGCTAATTTGAAGAGTTTCATATCTATTAAATAATGAAATTCATAATTTAAAACTTACCAATAGAAGAAACTGCAGGATAAGATAATTTCACTAGTAAATTCTATCAGGGAATAAATAATAATGGATCTACAGAACACTCATTCAGCATGTAGAAGAGGAGGGAACTGTTTCCCACTAATTGTTTTAAGAGATTTATTGAGATATATTTCACATACCATACAAATCAACCATTTAAAGTGCACAGTTCAGTCTTTTTTAGTGTATTAATGGAGTTGTCATACCAATTTTATCATTGTTTCATTGCTCACCCAAAGAAACTTATACCTGTTAGTAGCCACTCCTCATCTCTCCCTAATCCTTCCCCCTCCAGCCCTAGGCAGTCATTAATCTGCTTTTGGTCTCTATAGATTTGCCTGTAATGGACATTTCATATAAATGTAACCATACAACGTGTGGCCTTTTGTACCAAGCTTCTTTCATTAGCATAATGTTTTCAAGGTTGAGTTACGTTGTAGCCTGTATCACACTTCATTTTTATTACCAAATAATATTCAAAGTATGGGTATACTGAATTTTATTTATCCATTCATCAGTTGATAGAAATATGGATTGTTTCCACTATTTGGCTATTATGGATAATGCTGCTATGAATATTCTTGTACAAGTGCTTAAATGGATGTATGTTTTTATTTCTCATAAGTATATACATAGGTAGGAGTGGAACTGCTGGGTCATATGCTAACTGTGTGTTTAAGCTTTTGAGGAATTGCCATACTCTTCCAAAACAGCTACACTATTTTACATTCTCACTAGCAGTGTATGAGTTTTTCCATTTCATAGCCAACCCTTGTTATTGTCTTTTTGATTCTAGCCATCCTAGTAGGTGCAAAGTAGTATATAATTTTGATTTTGATATGCATTTCCTTAATAGCTTAATACTAAGCATCTTTCATTGTGCTTATTGGCCCTCTCATTTTATGAGACCAATATTGCCCTGCTACCAAAATCAGAAAATGAAACTATAAGACAAGAAAATTACAGATCAATATCCCTCAGAAACATAAAAACCCCAAAGAAAGTACTAGCATATCAAGTAAGTTAGGCTTATAACTGGAATGCAATTTGAAAATCAATAAATGCAATTTATCATGTGGCTAGATTAAAGGAGAAAAGCCGTGTAATCATCTCAATAGATATAAAAATCATTTAACAAAATTCCATACTCATTATATGCATATACCTCTCAAAAAACCAAGAATAGAAGGGAAATTCCTCAACTTGATAAAGAGTACCTATAAAATACCCACAGCTAACTTCATGTTTAATATTGAAAGATGGATGATTTCTCCCTTAGATCAGGAACAAAATACAGATATACTCTGTTATTGCTTCTTTTTGATATTGCACTGGAAGTCCTTACCAGTGCAGTACAGCAAGAAAAAGAGTTAAAAGGCATACTGATTGGAAAGGAAGAAATAAAATTGTTTCTATTCGAAGACATGACTGTCTATGTAGAGAATCCTAAATAAACTACAAAAATGCTATGAGAACTGTTAAGTGAATTTAATAAGATTGCAGGGCACAAGACTAAGGTACAAAAGTCAATTGGATGTTTTCTGTGCTTGCGAAGAACAAATAGAAGTTGAAATTAAAATATATAATTTCTAATAGCACTAGAAATGGGCATGAGAGAATTTTCAGGGTGATGGACATTTTATGCCATGAGGAAGGTTTTAGTTATAATTTTTTTTGTTTGGTACAACTCACAGAACTTCATGTTAAAAAGGGTAAATTTAAACCGTGTTTAAATTATACCTTAATATTTTACCTTAAGTAAATTATATCCAAATCAAGAAAAAGAAACAAATATTATAATAGCCTTGTGGATGGTGGAGGTAGTCGGAGAGGCTGGGATGTATAGTGGGGTGGTGGCTTACATTTGTACTCCAGCTATGCAGCTAACTTGTTTATCACCTTTTGGGGCCCAAGTTTCTCCGTTTTCCCAATGAAAATGTTGAATGGGATAATGACTAGAATAAAATGCCTTCTAGTCTTGGCATTCTATGATGACTGAAGAGGTGATTTCTCTAGTTGCTTTGTATTCCCTCAGTCTTTGAGACCAGGCACTTTGGTTGAGGTTTGGGCTGGGCTCACGTTCTGAGCCATTACCATACATTACAGGTAGGTGAGTGTTGCGGATGTCTAGGGCTGGAGTTAATCTGGCCACCGCTGTGTATCCTTCATAGCCTTCCTTTACCAAGCTGTTAATGGCTGAGCTGTGAACAGGTACCATCAATATTTCCCCAGAGCCTTGGGATAAACAAAACAAAACCAAACATCTGTCTTGTACACTGCTAGGCATCCTGCTATCTGCCTTTCTTGATAGAAGAGTTCAGTACAGTTTAGTAAGATTAATTCCTATTCCTAAGGCCCTCTCCCATGTGAGAACGCATGCATTCCTCACAATTACCCTACCTGAAATGTAGGTCAGAGTTGGTATAATTATCCTCATTTTGTAAATTATTAAAAAGAAAAAGATTAACAGTGACAATGGCAAAGTAAAACAAACTAAGGTGTAGGTCTTTCAATTCACTAATCCAGTGTCATGCTACTAGTAAGGGAGAGCTTAGACTTGAACAAAACCAGTGATAAGAATGTATTTTACTTGTTTCTAGTCTGAAATGTGGGAACCTGGTTACTTCTCATAAACTTATTGATTAATTCCTGCATTTACTCATTTATCAACAAATATTTTCTGACCTGTACTCAGAAGAGAGGACTTCACATAAGATAGAGTCATCACTGAAAAATAAAGCCATGAGAATAGATGAGACTATTCAAGGATAGTGGATAGAATTAGACGAGCACTTACACAGGAACTTAAGAAATATCGTCACGTAAGGACCCCACAAAGCAAGAAGGCCCTGTAGGAGAAATTTAGAAAAAGCTGTCAGAAATAAAGAAGGAAAAAAGAGGATATTTAGATACTACAGAAGCTAAGGGAAGAGAGGCTTAACGGAAGGGGGTACCATTCTGCTGTGTTGGATGTGGCTCAGAGATCAAGGAAGACAAGGATTGTGATATTTTATAAATATAGCAGCTAGGTCTTTGGTCACTTGTAGGAGTGCCAGTGGAGTGGTGGTGATAAGCCTCATTACACGCTGTGAGAGAATCAAGGAAGTAGATTCCATGGGAACAAGCATGTCTCAGAGCTGGTTTCCTTATCTGTGAAACACAGGTGTTGACAGCCCCACTCCATTTCAGAAGTACGTGAAATATAAAGAACCTTAATATAAAGCAGAATATGATGAAGTCATAATCTTGGCATAGAGAGGAGACAGAGAGAAATCATATTCTGCTCTTGCTAATTCTGCCGCTTGCATCTTAAATGTCCTGTCGAATTTACCAGATTATAGAACTATTTAAAATTTAAAGGTTCATGTGATTGGGAAGGCTAAAGTCGGGGTTGGAATTATTCTCAAAGGTTGCATTCAGCTCCTTAGCTGCTTAGAGCCTCATTCTATTGTTCCCCCAAGTGTGCATCCAGACTGCTTTTACACTTCTAGAGACGGGCATTCACTACCTCTTCAGACAGCATAGTGGTGGCTCCATGGCATTGGCTTGTTACTGAACTCAGGTCCGGCTGCTAGAAGCTCGAAAATCATTACCCGAGAGGCAAGTATTAGTAGAAATGGAAAACATTGCTTTTAATCAGAAAGCCAGAAATCTGGGGAGAGGGCAGACTCAGTGTTCCCAAAAACCAACTCCCAAGATTCTGTCTAGCCATGAAAGTTTTTAAAGGGAAAGAGGGAAGTAATCTCAGTTAATCATTGAGATAGGGCGTCAGAGTTGTCACCATCCCTCACTGTACAGGCTCATCAACTTCTTGTGATCTTTATTTAGATGCTATCTCATTCACACAGTTTGGTCACACAGTTTGTTCTTGAGATTTCTGAACGGGAAGCTAGGGAAGAGATCTGGTCATCTGTTAATTACTTTTTCTTCATTTCTACTTCTTTGAGCTGTAGAAAGAATGGGTTAGGCAAGATATTGTGTGATCAAAAGATTTAAAAGGTGTGCTTGGGCCAGAGAAGAGCATGGGGGTGCCTAGTTTGTTTAGTTACAATATAGCTTTGCTAAAGTGACAAGAGAAAAGGAACCTCCTGCAGAGAGTTCTTTCCTGCCAGAAGCTGCTTACAAATCCCCACTTCTCAGGACATCATTCCATTTCTATGGGATTAGGAACAAAGGTCCGCCTTCTGTACTTCATGCTGACATATGGTGCTGTATTCTTAGTGTGGAAGATGTGGACATGGGTCTGTCACATCTCTTTGCTGACAGTTTGAGTTGCCCGTTTACATATACGGGCAGAACAAGCTACAATTATTTTGATGCCCACAAAACTATGGATTATTCTGAGCAATAGTGTTAATCCCATTCTATTTTTTTTTTGCTGTACGCGGGCCTCTCACTGTTGCGGCCTCTCCCGTTGCGGAGCACAGGCTCCGGACACACAGGCTCAGCGGCCATGGCTCACGGGCCCAGCCACTCCGCGGCATGTGGGATCTTCCCGGACCGGGGCACGAACCCGCGTCCCCTGCATCGGCAGGCGGACTCTCAACCACTGCGCCACCAGGGAAGCCCAATCCCATTCTCTTAAGCCCAATCCCATTCACTGCGCCACCAGGGAAGCCCAATCCCATTCTCTAGTTCCTGGAATTGTGCTAGCCATAGATTCAGTACTGCACAAGATGGAGCAGCTTATGTCACGGCTGCAGTCTGGTCATCGTGCAGTTAACTTTTTCCCTCTGGTGGCAGCTATAGTATCTGTCAAGTGACTCAGGAATGTGGATCAGATATTGAATCTGTGACTCTGTTGTCCTAATCATTAACTGCTTGAGCCTGCTCTTTTGTGACTCAGGGAGGCCTGGGAGAGTTCAGCTTTTCTACAAACAAGAGGCAGGGGACATGGAGGAACCTTGGAACTTGGGGGATGGGGGGTGTGCTGCAGGTTTCTGCTCTGTTCCAGGCTCTGAAGTCAGACAGAGCTAGGTTTGGTGGCTGCTCTACCAATTGATATCTTGGGCAAGTTACTTAAGCTCTCTAAACCTCAGTTTTCCTGTCTGTAAAGTGGAGATTATGATACTTAGCTCTCAGACTTGTTAAGAAACTTAAGTGTGATCAAACAGCACAGCCTCCAGCACAGAGAATATATTAAAAAATGATAGATATTTTTTATTTTCTTTTTCACAACTTTGACTCATGGAATATTTCCTAATTGTTTTGGCCTGAAATATTTCCTTCTAATTCCCAAACATTGGCC
This sequence comes from Phocoena sinus, assembly GCF_008692025.1. Lineage (NCBI taxonomy): Eukaryota > Metazoa > Chordata > Mammalia > Artiodactyla > Phocoenidae > Phocoena > Phocoena sinus. The sequence continues at coordinate 47,721,798 of NC_045765.1, read as the reverse complement.
CTAGTTTTTGTTCTTGGGTCTGGGCAGCAACAGCAGCAGTGAGTTTAATCTACTTTCCCACAACAACCCCTCATCATTAAATATTCTCTCCTCTGTGGTAAATATCCCAGTTTCTTCAAACTGTCCTCAAAAGCCATGTTTTTAAAGCTCCTCTCCATCTTTGTTGCTATTTTTTCAATTCACTCCAACGTGTTCCTAATCCTTCAGAGTGGAGATAGTGGCATTTGGTCTGATAGTTGAGAGATGATTAACGGTAAAAGGCATAATTTAGATGTGGGATTGGGAGTGGGGCGGAGCAAGCAGCTGAAGGGTGTTGCTGGCTGAGGAACCAGCAAGCAAAGCACCAGGTGGAACCTTATGGGGTACGTTCAGAGATGGTGAAGGATTAAGTTGCGGCGAGGCTGTGGGATGGGAAGTATTTGAAATTAAGCTTGAGAATGTAAGTTAAGGGATCAGATCACGAGAGGCTTAAATGCCTTTCTGAGGAATTAATTCTATTCAGTTGACAGCAGAGATCCCTCATTGTTTCTAGAGTGAGTGTGAGCCATGGTCAGTCATTTTGACCCATTATTCTGGAAGTTGTATGAGATGCAGCATAAGCAGTACTGAGTTTATAGTGATAAGACATCTACATTAAAAAAAGAGAGGGCTTCCCTGGTGGCGCAGTGGTTGAGAGTCCGCCTGCCGATGCAGGGGATGCAGGTTCGTTCCCCTGTCTGGGAAGATCCCACATGCTGTGGAGCGGCTGGGCCCGTGAGCCATGGCCACTGAGCCTGTGCGTCCGGAGGCTGTGCCCCGCAATGGGAGAGGCCACAACAGTGAGAGGCCTGCGTAACACAAAAAAAAAAAAAAAAAGAGAAAGATCTGAAATAAACAACCTAACTTTAACCTCAAGGAACCAGAAAAAAGGAAGAACAAACTGAGACCAAAATTTAGCAAAAGGAAAAAATCTAGCAGTAGTACGTTATTTATAGAATAAAAAATAGAAAAAAAATCAGCAAACTAAGAGTTTCTTTTTTTAAAGAAACAAAATGGACAAATCCTTAGCTAGACTAAGAAAAATAAAAAGAGAGAGAAGACTCAAATAAAATCAAGAATGAAAGAAGAGACATTACAATGGATGCCTCAGTAAAAATAAAAAGGATCTTAAGAGACTATTATGAACAAATATAAGCCAACAAACTGGATAACCTAGAAGAAATGGATAAATTCCTAGAAACATACAATGTATCAAAACTCAACCAAGAAGAAATGGAAAGCCTGAACAGACCAATAACAAATACGGTGATTTTATCAGTAATCTAAAACCTTCCAACACCAAGAAACCCAGGATCAAATGGCTTCATGGGTAAATTCTACCAAACATTCAAAGAGAAGTAATACCAATCCTTCTTAAATTCTTCCAAGAAATTGAAGAAGAGGGAATACTTCCGAAATAATTTTATGAGACTATCGTCACCCTTATACCAAAACCAGACAAAAACACTAAAAGGAAACAAAACTACAGGCTAATATCCTTAATGAACATAGCAGAGAATAAAATGGTGGTTGCCAGGGGTTGTTGGTAAGGAGAAATGGGCAGACATTGGTCAAGGTGTACAGTTTCAGCTGTGCAAGATGAGTAAGTTCTGGAGATCTAATGTACAACACTGTGTCTGCGGTTAACAATACTGTATTGTACACTTGACATTTGCTGAGAGGGTAGGTCTTAAGTGTTCTCACCACACACGAAAGCAATGACAATTATGTGACGTGATGGGTACGTTATTTAGCTTGATTGTGGTGATTATTTCACAGTGTGTCTGTATATCAAATCATTAAGTTGTATACCTTACATATACATGAGCTTGAACTGTCAATTATACCCAATAAAGCTGAAAAGAACATGGTTGCACAAAAAGTAATAATTTCAAAGTTTTAAGAAGAGATTCATGAGGAATTTAACTCTATATACGTGTGTGTATATACATCTATCTATCTATCTGTGTGTGTATATATGTGTGTGTGTGTGTGTGTGTATATATATATATATATACGTGACTGTGTACTGTCATATGAGTGTTAAAATCTATGCACTATGTGGCTGAATAGAATCTTTGTTTCTTTGCTTCTACCCTCCAAACTTACTCATGTAGCAAAACAGTTAAACACAAACACATTTTAAAAAAATTAAAAACTCTTACAAAAAAAGCAAACCAAAACCTAAGAGCTTTCAATCTAGAGATCTCTGGGTCAGTTTTGAAAACAATCAACATTCCATTCAAAAGGAAAATCTGTTGCCTTTTCATAGTATAGCAACTTCTGTTATTTTAAAAATAAGTTTAAAACATTATGAAAAAATGTACCATGTTAAACCTGTGTAAAATAAGTTATGTTTTAATTGATGGCTAATAATAACCAACAAGAAAAAGATAATGAGAAAAATTAAGACAATATATTTCTAGGGAATTTGACAATGAGATCAATGAAAATTTTTCTCTACTTATAAGGACAGATTAATAAAGCTTATTTTAAAATTAAAAAATTTTTTTATTTATAAAATTTTTATTGGAGTAGAGTTGATTTAAAATGTTGTGTTAGTTTCTGCTGTACAGCAAAGTGGATCTGTTATACATATACATATATCCACTCTTTTTTAGATTCTTTTCCCATATAGGCCATTACAAGAGTATTGAGTAGAGTTCCCTGTGCTATACTGTAAGTCCTTACTAGTTATCTATTTTACAATATATACAGTAGTGTATATATGTCAAACCCAATCTTCCAATTTATCCCTACCCCCCTCCTTACCCCCTTGTAACCATAATTTTATTTTCTACATCTGTAACTCTTTCTGTTCTGTAGATAAGTTCATTTGTACCCTTTTTTAAGATTCCACATATAAGCAATATCATATGATATTTGTCTTTCTCTGTCTGACTTACTTCACTCAGTATGACAATCTCTAGGTCCATCCATGTTGCTGCAAATGGCATTATTTCATTCTTTTTTACAGCTGAGTAATATTCCACTGTATATATGTCCCACATCTTCTTGATCCATTCCTCTGTTCATGGACATTTAGGTTGTTTCCATGTCCTGGCTATTGTAAATAGTGCTGCCATGAACATTGGGGTGCATGTATCTTTTCAAATTATGGTTTTCTCCAGATATATCACCAGGAGTGGGATTACTGGATTATATGGTAGCTCTATTTTTAGTTTTTTAAGGAGCCTTCATACTGTTCTCCATAATGGCTGAAGCAATTTACATTCCCACCAACACTATAGGAGGGTTGCCTTCTCTCAAGGCCCTCTCCAGATTTTTTGATGATGGCCATTCTGACTGGTGTGAGGTGATACCTCATTGTAGTTTTGATTTGCATCTCTCTAATTAGCGATGTGAGCATCTTTTCATGTGTTTGTTGTCCATCCATATATCTTTGGAGAAATGTCTGCTTAGGTCTTCCACCTATTTTTTGATTGGGTTGTTTCTTTTTTTGATATTGAGCTGCATGAGCTGTTAGTATATTTTGGGAGATTAATCCTTTGTCAGTCGCTTCATTTGCAAATATTTTCTCCCATTCTGAGGATTGTCTTTTCGTTTTGTTTATGGCTTCCTTTGATCTGCAAAAGCTTTTAAGTTTCATTAGGTCCCATTTGTTTATTTTTGTTTCTATTTTCATTACTCTAGGAGGTGGATCAAAAAAGAGCTTGCTGCAATTTATGTCAGAGAGTGTTCTGCCTATGTTTTCCTCTAAGAGTTTTATAGTATCTAGCCTTGCATTCTAGGTCTTTAATGCATTTTGAGTTTATTTTTGTGTATGGTGTTAGGGAGTGTTCTAATTTCATTCTTTTACCTGTAGGTCTCCAGTTTCCCCAGCACCACTTTTTGAAGAAACTGTCTTTTCTCCATTGTATATTCTTGCCTCCTTTGTCATAGATTAGGTGACCGTAGGTGTGTGGGTTTATCCCTGGACTTTCTGTCCTGTTCCACTGATCTATATTTCTGTTTTTGTGCCAGTACCATACTGTTTTGATTACTGTAGATAAAGCTTATTTTGAATGAAGACAATGTGAAAATAGTAAAATACATTCTTCCTGTGAAATGTAACATGTTACTTACTTTCTATAGAAATAACTAACGACCATTTTATTGCATTAAGGGATGTGGTTTTAAAATGATGTAGACGTCTTTTTCTCTTTTTCATCCTTCAAATTTTTTTTCTCTTTCCCTTGAAGACCTTCTTCTTTGTCTTCTCCTCTCTCCCTGTCAACATAGTCATCATAATATGCATCCTGAAATTCTTCTTTCTTTGAGTATGAGAGATCTATTTTGTCTGCATCCTTTCCCAGTTCTGAGTTTGCTTCATCTTGCCATCATTCTCCTTGTTCTCTTCCTCTTATTCTTTGGGTGGACCAGCTCCATCCTCCACATTATCTTCATTATCTTTGTTTTCATCCTCATCCTCTTCCTCTTCAGAGCTGATGTTCATTGTGTTTCCTACCAACTCCCTCTAAGAATGTTTTGCTGCTGCAGTTAAAAAGTACGTTTTCAACTTTTAGGGCTGTGATCTCATAGTTAAACAAATCATGATTTTTCTTTCTTTTAATATTTCATGGATCGTCATGCCTCCTTCTTTTAAATGCACACTGTAAGGCATTAAGCCATTTCAGCTTTCTGAACATTGCAAATGGGATCTTAAGAATACTGGACTGCATTAGTATGTCCTGAGGTATGCTTCATAGAACATCAAACATTTGTGCTTCTCAATGGAGAAAATAAAAAGGATATGTGTTACAAATTAAGTTGGCAAACTTATTTCTCTATCAGGAGATCACGGTACACTCTTACCATATTAAAGGCTTCAAGAAGTTCTAAGTGAAACAGCTCTTTAACTTGGAATAATCCAGCATTTCTGGCACTTGCTGACAAAGATTTCTTTCCTCCCCTTCTCCTTCCTTTCTTTTTTCCTTCTTTCCTTTCTTTCCCTTTCTTCTTCCCTCCCTCCATCCCTCATTTTCTCTCTTTCTTTCTTTCCTTCTCTCTCTTTCTTTCTCTCTTTCTGTCACAATAATTTGGAGAAGATGTTAGACTGGCTCTTTAAGGCCATTTGTGAATATTAAAGTTTGTGGATCTGTCTTAAAAAAGTCAGGAAGGAAGGAGGATTTTGCCAACAGGAGTTGCTGTTCAGGATAACTCCCAGTGGATATTGGGTTTCCCAAGAGGAGGCATCAAGTTTTCATAAAAGGGTGGGGATTGGGAGCACAGTTTATAAGAGTCGTCTGTCACTGAGTAAGTCTCTGGCCCTTAGTTTCTGCCTCTGTCAGAGGGCGTGGGATCAGCCTGGTGACTCTGTCATGGTCTAGAATGCTAGGGTTATGTCTGAGCTGAGTAGGAAATTCCTACTTGCCTGTGGGCGAGGAGAGCACCGTGGGTTGGTGCCCATGAAGTTCAGAGGTGAATTCTGGTGATCTTATTTGACAATGCAGATGGTGTTTTCCCCAGTGAAAGCTTGGCTTCCTCTCCCAGTGTAAGGATTTGGAGACTCCTACATTTGGCTTGAAGGGGGCCTTCTGCCATAGATTAAGTGCCCAAACCTGTCCCACTTGCTTAGGCTGTGGCTTTCAAAAATATAGTCACAATCCAGAATGAAGCCAAAAGCTTGTCTGAACAGGTATTTTGACGTTGTCTACTCTCCCACATAAAGTTCCCAAGCCTTTAATGGGAAGAAAAGAATGATTTCTTATCAAGTTCCTAAAGTTTACCTTCCTGTATACTGATAAATAGAAATTGTATAAGCTAGTAGATCCTGGTTTAGTGCAGTGGAAATGAAGGTAGATGGTAATACACCAGCAATTCTGGACAGGGGATTCAACCAACAAGAGGGAGTAGGAATGGAGAAAAGGGTACTGAGGTCATGGAGCAGAGGCTTCTAGTCACACTCAAAGAAGTTCTTCTGCACATCTAGATTCAAAACAGAGGCTCAGGTATAAGAACCACACAAAAGTCCCACTTATCTGGGCATTGCAATGTAGTTTTTAAGAACATAGATTCAGAGGAAGGCAAATCCAGATCCAAACCTGGGGAGGAGGTTATTAAGAGGACATGACTGCTGGTTAACCAAAGAGTCAAACCCAGGCAGATGGAGGCTCCTCACCCTCTCCCCTGCCCTTGGAATGTCTGTTCCACCCACCAGTCCCATAGCTGGAGCCGCTTTCAAGCCACAGCCTTGAAAGTGTAATGTGTTGTTGAGACCATCTGGACTAGATACATGACTGAACCCTCTTCAAGGCTTCCATATAAACTTTTAAGATTCTGGCAGGCAGATGCAGAGATCTACTCATCTTGTGGCATCCAAGACAAACCTCAAATGTATGTTCCCTTACTTAATAAGGCTGCCATCTACCAATTTAGAGTGGTCTGCCTCTTTCATAATCCTTCACATGTTTTGATAATTCAACAAGAGATTTTGAAGCTATATCGTACTGGGAAAAATAATCTGTCAGACCTCTCTGTTCAAATCCTGATTTTGCTACTTACCAGTTAGGGAAAGTTATTTTAACCTCTCTGAAACCTTGCAAGGTTATGAAGATTAAACGGATGATGAATCCATGTACCTGTCATTAGGGTCTGTCTGCTATAACTTTCAGTAATAATAGCTATGTTCATCACGAATGTAGAACATTGAAGTTCTAAAATACAAATGGATGAAGAAGTTGATAAACATAGGTCCAGAGCAGAAAAATGACTTATCCAAAGTTATAGAATGTAGGGACTGGAACCAAGATCTTCAAACTCTAAGCCAAGTGTTTTTGCCTCTACATACACAGCGGTCTCCATTACATAGTATTTGAAGCACATTTGAACAGTGGAGAAGTATGCTGACAAGTCCCATGGAACCCAGTAGACTTGTAGTCAGAAATCGAAGTTAAAATCCAGTTCTGCCATATACAGACTGTGTGACCTTGTGAAAGCCATGCAACTTCTATGACCCTCCTTTCCCTCATCTTGCAAAATAGTAGTAATGACCCTTGCTTGCTTTCAGGAATGTTGTGAAGTTCAAATGAGATGAAAAAGGAAACTGTAAAGACCAGCATGTGTGTAAGGGATTTGTGTTTATATTATATACTTTTAAGTGGCCAGGGAGCATCATTTGCTTCATATTGGTTTATCAGTATTTTGAAAATGATTTATATGACCAGTTCTGCCTTGAGGCAGGGAATGGCAAATGGGATAAGAATTGTGCATTCCATCTTGTTTATGGTTTTCTTTGCTGTGCAAAAGCTTTTAAGTTTAATTAGGTCCCATTTGTTTATTTTTGTTTTTATTTTCATTACTCTAGGAAGTGGGTCAAAAAAGATCTTGCTGCGATTTATATCAAAGAGTGTTCTGCCTATGTTTTCGTCTAAGAGTTTTACAGTGTCTGGCCTTACGTTTAGGTCTTTAACCTATTTTGAGTTTATTTTTGTGTATGGTGTTCTAATTTCATTAGAACATATTTTTGTGTATGGTGTTCTAATTTCATTGTGTAGGGAGTGTTCTAATTTCATTCTTTTACATGTACCTGTCCAGTTTTCCCAGCACCACTTATTGAAGAGACTGTCTTTTCTCCATTGTATATTCTTACCTCCTTTGTCATAGATTAGGTGACCATAGGTGCATGGGTTTATATTTGGGCTTTCTGTCCTGTTACATTGATCTCCGAATGGGAGAAAATATTTACAAACAAAGCAACTGACAAGGGATTAATCTCCAAAATATACAAACAGCTTGTGCAGCTCAATATCAAAAAAAAACAAACAACCCAATCAAAAAATGGGTGGAACACCTAAATAGACTTTCTCCAAAGAAGACATACAGATGGCCAAGATGCACATGAAAAGATGCTCAACATCACTAATTATTAGAGAAATGCAAATCAAAACTACAATGAGGTACCACCTCACACTGGTCAGAATGGCTGTCATCAAAAAATCTACAAACAATAAATGCTGGAGAGGGTGTGGAGAAAAGGGAACCCTCTTACACTGTTGGTGGGGATGTAAATTGTTACAGCCACTCTGGAGAACAGTATGGAGGTTCCTTAAAAAACTAAAAATAGAACTACCATATGACCCAGCAATCCCACTTGGGGGCATATACCTGGAGAAAAACATAATTTGAAAAGATACATGCACCCCCATGTTCACTGCAGCACTATTTACAATAGCCAGGACATGGAAGCAACCTAAATGTCCATCAGCAGAGGAATGGATAAAGAAGATGTGGTACATGTATACAATGGAATATTACTCAGCCATAAAGAGGAACAAAATTGTGCCATTTACAGAGATGTGGATAGGCCTAGAGACTGTCATACAGAGTGAAGTAAGTCAGAAAGAGAAAAACGAGTATTATATATTAGCACATATATGTGGAATTTAGAAAAATGGTACAGATGAACCTATCTGCAAAGCAGAAATATAGACACAGAAGTAGAGAACGAATGTATGGACACCAAGGCGGGGCAGTGTGATGGATTGGGAGATTGGGATTGACTACTATGTACACTACTATGTATGAAGTAGATGGCTGGTGAGGGCCTACTGTATAGCAAAAAGAAGGTACAATCTCTTTGCAGGACATATAAAGTTATATATAAATATAAAGTTAACTTTATATAAAGTTAACTTTAAAAATGCATTCCAATATACATGAGGTGCAGATAAATACTGTTTGATTCCACTTATACGAGGTATCTAGAATAGTCAAATTTATAGAGTCAGAAAGTACATTGGCAGATGCTAGGGGCCGGGGGTGGGGGTGTTGGGGAGGGGAATGGGGAGTTAGTGTTTAATGCGGACACAGTTTCAGTTTAGGAAGGTGAAAAATTCAGGAGTTGGTTGATGGTGAGAGTTGCATAACCATGTGATTGTACTTAGTGCCACTGAACTGTACAGTTAAATATGGTTAAAATAGTATGTTTCATATTATGTGACTTTTACCACAATTAAAAAAGAAAAAGAATTGTGCATTCCAGCAAGGTGGGTGCATGTGTGGATATCTCTGACAAGTGTTGTTCTAGCCAGAATAAACCTGAGGATTCCAGCTGGCTGAAGTTCTCCGTGCATTAATCTTCCACGGAACATGAATTAATACATACATAGTTTAAATTTATTATAGTTTTCATCTCTCCAAGGGAATGACTGAATTCATAGTGCAGATAAGGGGATGTGAAATTTGTCGTATGAGACCCAGATGTAGGGTAGATAGTTGCAAAAAGTTGCTTATTTTTTGGTTAACATTCATAAAAGTTTTTCCTTCATATTTTCTTCAAGCATTTAATTGCCTCTCTTGTGCCTAAATCTGTGCTACTGACCAAACCACCTATCTAATCTTCTTTTTTTTTTTTTTTGCGGTACACGGGCCTCTCACTGCTGTGGCCTCTCCCGTTGCGGAGCACAGGCTCCGGACGCGCAGGCTCAGCGGCTATGGCTCACGGGCCCAGCCGCTCCGCGGCATGTGGGATCTTCCCGGACCGGGGCACGAACCCTTGTCCTCTGCATCGGCACGCGGACTCTCAACCACTGCGCCACCAGGGAAGCCCTAATCTTCTTATTTTTTATTTTACTTTTACTCTCTTAGTAACTTTCAAATATGCAATGCAATATTATTATTTATAGTCACCTTGTACATTACATCCCCATGACTTATTTACTCTCCTTAAAAACTAACTTAAAGTCTTGCCCTTGGAGGAAAAATGCCTTTGTTGAAAATACTGACTCACCACCAGGGGGCTCCTTTTGAGTTGCTTGTACTTTTCATGAGAGGGCTTAGCCGAGCAAGCCATGATGTATATTGCTGAGCATCACCTTGTGGATAAATAATGAGCTATGCTGGTGTAGCTGGCATGTTACAACAGTGTTTGGGCCATAATTCTTGGTTTCAAATTCTTACTCTGCCATGAATTAGCTGGGGGACGTGGGCAAGCTACTTAACCTTTGTCTCAGTTTCCTGTGTAAAAGGGGACATTCTACCAATCCTATGGTACCTGGTATTATAGTAATCACAGAGAGCTCAAAAAGGATGTCTTTGTATATCACAGTTTGAAGACATTATCAAATAAAACTAGATTGCTAGATAAGAGCAATCATAATAGCAAGTATTAATAATATTATTAATAAGATAATAATAGCTAGCATTTACTGAATGCCTGCTTGTGGCAGATGCTGAATTATTTTATTTACTCTTCATGACAGTCCTTTGTATAGAATACTCTTAGTATGCTCAATTCACACATGAGGTAACTGAGACTGAGTAACTGATGTGTCCAGAGTTACACATCTAAGGAAAGGCAGAGTTGAAATCAAATCCAAGTCTGATGTTACAACATGTCATCTTAGCCATTCTAAGATATTGTGACAGGGGTAGGAAAGGAAATAATATTTACAGGGAGAAGTCTGTGTGTGTGTGTGTGTGTGTGTGTGTGTGTGTGTGTGTATGCGTGTTACACACAAAGGAAGAAAGAGGAAGGGCTATGGTGGAGGTATGGTCTCTGTCTTCAAATTGATAAATAGTTGTCATAGGGGAAGGAATCCCATGTTTTTTTTCCAAATGACTCCAAATGTTATAATATTTTAGATGAACAAATTTCCGCCCATTTATACAGAATAATTGTCTAATAGCCAGAGTTGCCCAAATATGGAATCATCTGCCCTTGGAAATAATGTCTTCGTTAGTTGACTTTCTTAAGCAGAGTCTGCTGATAACTGCAAGAGGTAGTGTAGGGGTTGTGTCTCACTAAGAAGAGCCATTAAGGTATTTTCAAATCTTAAGAGTCAACGTTTCCATAGTACATTTCAAAATGCAATAATTTCTCTGGACCACAGTAGGCTTCATGGCAGAAGTAATCCTTCAGCTGGATTTGTACAATAGATAGGACACTTTTGATTACAAGTACTAGAATAATAACTCTGAAGAAAAAAAAAGTGAATTATAAGAATCAGGAGGTGTCTCAAGAAGTCCATAGGCAGAAGAAAGAATTGAAACTAGAGTCTGGAATGTCATCTGTCTTCTCTCTCCATCCAGAATTTATGCTCCTGCCTGTAGATTATATTTCTTTCTTCTTTACTTTTCTCTAGAACAGCTTTCTCTCAGTTCCTCTGTCCACTTGGCAGGTGGTAGATAACCATTTGATTGTTTCTGAAACAACATGTCAACAGATGCTGCAATCTTGAAAAAAAGATAAAGCTTTCTTTTGGTTTCACTTTTTTGGTTATACACTTTTTTTATTGAGGTAAAGTTCATGTAATATAAAGTTAACCATTTTAAACTGTATAATTCAATGGCACTTAGTACTTACAGAGTAAAACCATCACCTCTATTTAGCTCCAAAATATTTTCATCACCCCCAAAGAAACTTTTTACCCATTAAGTAGTCACTCCTCATCTCCCTGACTCCAGGCCCTGGCAGTCACTAATCTGCTGTCTGTCTCTATGGATGTACCCATTCTATTTCATATAAATGGAATCATACAATATGTGAACTTTTGTACCTAGCTTCTTTCACTTAGCAAAGGTTTTCAAGGTTCATCCATGTTGTAGCGTGTATTCCTTTTTATGGCTGAATAATTTCCATTGTATAGATACACTATTACTTTTTATGGCTGAATAATTTCCTTTGTATAGATATATCACTTTGGTTTTTCTACTCATCTGTTGATGGGCATTGGTCTTGTTTCCACACTTTGGCTATTGTGAATAGTGCTGCAGTTTTTGTTTGAATACCTATTTTTAATTCTTTTGAGTATATCCTAGGAGTAAAATTGCTGGGCCATGTGGTAATTTTATGTTTACCTTTTTGAGGAACTGACAAACTGTTTTCCACAACGGCTGCACCATTTTACACTCCTATCCTCAGTGTGTGAGGGTTCTGATTTTCTACATCCTTGCCAAAACTTATTTTCTTTCTTCTTTGAAAAATATAGCCATCCTAGTTGGTGTAAAAAGGTATCTCCTTGAAGTTTTGATTCTTATTTCCCTATAATTAATGATATGGATCTCCTTTTTAATGTTCTTTTTGGCCATTTGTATATCTTCTTTGGAGAAATATCTTTCTAAGTCCAATGCCCATTTAAAAAAAATTGTGTGTTTATCTTTTTCTTGTTGAGTTATAGCAGTTCTTTATATATTCTGATAATAGTCCCTTATAGTTGAATCCCAGCTCTGGCATTTGCCTCAGGCAAGTCACTAAACTCTTGTGAACTTTGTTTTCTCTTTTTAAAAATATAGAGAAAGGATACACATACATTATACATGTGAGTGTATATATACATGTATATGGAGAGAGAGAGAGCGATAGAAGGGATCTCTTCTCTCTGTATATATCTCTTCTCTATATATACCATTCATGTATATATATCTTACTCTCTATCTTGAGCTCTATCTGTTTATCTATCTATCTATCTATACCTAGGAGCAATGTTTCAGTTTTTGCTAGTTCATTGTTTGCGTGACTTTTAGAATGTAAGTACCACAAATAACAAGAATAGACTGCATGATTTACAAATATTTTCTCCCATTTGTTATGTTGTCTTTTCACTTTCTTGATAGTATCATTTGTTGACCTAAAATAAATAGACTGTCAGATATTTCTCCAGTAAAAATGGGTTTATTTGGGATCAGAAAGAATTGCAATTTGGAGTCTGCAACCACAGAGCCACTGCAAGTCCCTACAGAGCAAGGGAAAAAGAATTCTTTTAAGGAAAGAAGTTGGGAGGGCTATAGTAAACAAAAAGTTCATAGCTTTTCATTGGCTGAGTCCTTGCCAGGAAAAAAGTCCTTCTAGCTGGGCTCTTGTTGCAGGGCATGAGAGCTCCCCCTTCTGGTCTCCTATTTAATTGATTTTTTTGTGTATTAATTTCTTTTTACATTTCCCGTTTTGATCAAGATCTTTCTCTGAAGCATCACTGATCAAGAGACAGGTTTTACATTTTTAGTCGCTTTTTCTCTCTCATGCCAAGAAGGACCTTTCTTAGGCATAATATCTCATGTTGGTGCACAGATTGGAAACCTATTGAGGTCACATATGAGTAACTAGGAAGGGTAGGAGGGAGAACTCTCAGTAAAAACTCTCTACTTTTTATCTAATGTCCATATGTTATCAAGATCATAGATATTGGAGATCATCTAAAGCATTAGGTCATCATCAAAGGTTTGATGACAAATTTCCAACAGGCCTGGTCTGGATATCTTGGGAAAGTGGTCTCATCAAATGTTGTCTACTTCAATTCAAGGAAATCTTTACTTTCAGGTTGCCGGATGACATACAAGTCTAGTCAGGCTTCAGTGCTTTCTTAAGGTGTGAATCCAAGAGTCTATTCCCTGGAATTTGGAGGCATGAGGGTTGTTAGCAGGACCTGATAAGGGCCTTTCCAGTGAGGTTGAAGAGAGTCTTTCTGGAGATGTTTTTTCCAATAGATGAAATCTCCAGGTTGCAAGGTGTGATACTTAAGGTCTTTATCTCCTGAGAGTGCACTCTGAAAAGACTGCTCTACTAGAACATGATTTTTTTTTTTTTTTTTTTTTTTTTTTGCGGTACACGGGCCTCTCACTGTCGTGGCCTCTCCCATTGCGGAGCGCAGGCTCCGGATGTGCAGGCTCAGAGGCCATGGCTCACGGGCCCAGCCACTCTGCGGCATGTGGGATCTTCCCGGACCTGGGCACGAACCCGTGTACCCTGCATCGGCAGGCGGACTCTCAACCACTGTGCCACCAGGGAAGCCCGAACATGATTATTTTTAATAGAAGCAATTAGACGTTTGCAATAGTGGAGTATCTCTCCTTTTATCAGTTGTAGGTCAGAAGAGGCAGGGACCAAGTGCATTGGATGTCCTATGACTATCTCAAAGGGCGAGAGCTTATGAGTTCCAAAAGAGGTGGATCTAAGATTTAGAAGGACCAATGGCAATGCTTTTGGTCAAGGTATTTGGAGGGCCTTTACAAATTTTGCCCACTGAGTTTTAAAAATGACATTATTGTGTTCAGCTAAACCAGAGGATTGAGGGCACAGTGGAAGTGTAAAACCGGTCAAATAATGTTGACTTGTTGAATACATGACCAGTAAAATAGGTTCCTTGAACACTATAGAGTTTAAGAGGAGTTCTTCAGGTAAGGATAATCTTTTCCAAAAGAACTTTAACCCCAGAAGAGGCAGTAGTCTATTTGCAAGGGAAGGCTTCAGTCCAGTGTGAAAGCATACAGACCATGACTAACACATATTTATATCTGTGAGATGGAGGAAGGTGTATGAAATCCATTTGCCAGACCATGAATGGTCCATTAGGCAGTGTAGCATGTCAGGAAGCAGTACCAACATGCTTCCCTGGGTTGTAATTTGGACAAGTGGGACAAGTAAGGAAGGCACTTTTTGCGGCTTTGTTCATGTTTCCCTACCAATATTGATTCATGAATGCTATTATTTTGTCAGTAGACCAATGGTTTAATGCATGTAGAGTGGTTGGAAGTGGTAATTTTAGAGTCTCCAGCAGGACTGAATTGTTATCTGTCCCAAACCAGAGCTTTTTCTTTGTATCAAACCAAAATTGTTGAATTTCCAATCTTGTTTTTTTCTTTTCTGAGGCCAATTGTTGGGTTTCTCTAGTCAATTTTTCTAAGTTATCATTTGGGGAAATATCCCTCTGGACCATTGCAGAGTTTCGGCTGCTGTTGGTCCCTTTAAGGTCAGCCTTCTTTGCAGAAACATCAGCTAGGTGATTTCCTTTAGCTTCCAGAGATCCAAATTTAGAATGCCTTGGAATCTTCATAATAGCAAAAGTGGCAGGTAAAAGTATTGTATCTAAAAATTCTTGAACATAGGGACCATTTAAAATTTTATTTCTGTTGGAAGTAAGGAAGCCATATTGTTCTCACAACATTCCAAAACCATGCGCTGCTCCAAAAGCATATCTACTGTACGTAAAATATTGGCAGTTTTGCCCTTAACTAAAGTAAAAGGCCATGTAAAAGCATATAATTCAACCTGTTGGGCTGAAGTAGCCATAGGTAAAGATGCTGTCTCAAGAATATCAAAAGGAGTGGCAATGGCATATTAATTATCATTGTCATATTTTTAAATAACAACCATCAGTAAATCATAAGAAGTCAGTGTTACAGAAAGGTATTTCCTTCAGGTCATAATTAGGAGTAGGAAGTGATCCATCAGCATTAAGCAGTTGTGAGGGACATTATTAGTGACAAAGGGGAGAAGAGTAGCAGGGTCAATGTTATTACAATGTTATTATTAAAAGAGTTATGTGAGCATCAGTTTGAAAAAAGGACTTCATAGGAGGTGAGGTGACTGGTTATGAAATATTGAGTATAATGGGACTTTAGGAGCCTTCTACTGCATGAGGTACAAAAATGGTTAAAGGAGATCACACAAAGATTTTCTCAGTGGTCTTAACCGAAAGGGCAGTGGCAGTGATGGCTCTAGGGCAAGGGGGTTATCCCCATCCCACAGGGTCCAGTTGTTTGTTATGGGTCGATAGTGGTCCCCGTGTTTTTTGTTTGTTTGTTTTTACATCTTTATTGGAGTATAATTGCTTTACAGTGGTGTGTTGGTTTCTGCTTTATAACAAAGTGAATCAGTTATACATATACATATGTTCCCATATCTCTTCCCTCTTGCTTCTCCCTCCCTCCCTATCCCACCCCTCTAGGTGGTCACAAAGCATGGAGCTGATCTCCCTGTGCTATGCGGCTGCTTCCCACTAGCTATCTATTTTACGTTTGATAGTGTATATATGTCCATGCCTCTCTCTTGCTTTCTCACAGCTTACCCTTCCCCCTCCCCATATCCTTAAGTCCATTCTCTAGTAGATCTGTGACTTTATTCCTGTCTTACCCCTAGGTTCTTCATGACATTTTTTTTTCTTAAATTCCATATATATGTGTTAGCATACGGTATTTGTCTTTCTCTTTCTGACTTACTTCACTCTGTATGACAGACTCTGGGTCTATCCACCTCATTACAAATAGCTCAGTTTCGGTTCTTTTTATGGCTGAGTAATATTCCATTGTATATATGTGCCACATCTTCTTTATCCATTCATCCGATGGTGGACACTTAGGTTGTTTCCATTGCTGGGCTATTGTAAATAGAGGTGCAATGAACATTTTGGTACATGACTCTTTGTGAATTATGGTTTTCTCAGGGTATATGCCCAGTACTGGGATTGCTGGGTCATATGGTAGTTCTATTTGTAGTTTTTTAAGGAACCTCCATACTGTTCTCCACAGTGGCTGTATCAATTTACATTCCCACCAACAGTGCAAGAGGGTTCCCTTTTCTCCACACCCTCTCCAGCATTTATTGTTTCTAGATTTTTTGATGATGGCCATTCTGACTGGTGTGAGATGATATCTCATTGTAGTTTTGATTTGCATTTCTCTAACGATTAATGAAGTTGAGCATTCTTTCATGTGTTTGTTGGCAGTCTGTATATCTTCTTTGGAGAAATGTCTGTTTAGTTCTTCTGCCCATTTTTGGATTGGGTTGTTTGTTTTTTTGTTATTGAGCTGTATGAGCTGCTCATTGCAGCTCTATTTACAATAGCCCAGAGATGGAAACAACCTAAGTGTCCATCATCGGATGAATGGATAAAGAAGATGTGGCACATATATACAATGGAATATTACTCAGCCATAAAAAGAAACGAAATTGAGCTATTTGTAATGAGGTGGATAGACTTAGAGTCTGTCATACAGAGTGAAGTAAGTCAGAAAGAGAAAGACAAATACCGTATGCTAACACATATATATGGAATTTAAGGAAAAAAATGTCATGAAGAACCTAGGGGTAAGACAGGAATAAAGACACAGGTCTACTAGAGAATGGACTTGAGGATATGGGGAGGGGGAAGGGTAAGCTGTGACAAAGTGAGAGAGGCATGGACATATATACACTACCAAATGTAATGTAGCTAGCTAGTGGGAAGCAGCCGCATAGCACAAGGAGATCAGCTCAGTGCTTTGTGACCGCCTGGAGGGGTGGGATAGGGAGGGTGGGAGGGAGGGAGATGCAAGAGGGAAGAGATATGGGAACATATGTATATGTATAACTGATTCACTTTGTTATAAAAACAGAAACTAACACACCATTGTAAAGCAATTATACTCTAATAAAGGTGTAAAAAAAATAAAATAAAAGTCATCACCAAACTCAAAAAAAACAAAAGCTACCTGGGTGGAATCAACACCTGAAGAAAGACCAGAATTTTCTTTAAAAATAATCTGAATTTGATTGTAATAGTCACGACAAGATTCATCAGAATTTATGTGCAATCCTGAATTTTGTACCAATCAGTAGGCTTTGGAAACACCCTAAAAATTACTGGATGAAGTCTCCCACCCATTGCCTGAGCCTAATCGTATGATAAGTTAGCAGGCTGGTCTCCCAGTTGTAATTTTAGAGACTTTTCAGAATGTTCCCAATTAGTGATTTTCATCCAATGCTGGCTGGCCTTCATTGACAAGCATATGAACTAGCTGACATAAGTCAGAAACTAGGTTGATAGGTCTGAATGACTGCATTAAATTCCTCAGCAAATCGGCGAGGATCTTCAGTTGCTTTGGGAAGATCTTTGACTGTGGCTTACAGTTTAGCTTTAGTCCAGGAAATATAAGAAATTAAGGGTTAGTTTCTGGATCCTCAGAAAGCTTAATCTTAACGGGACACATTCTGATAAGTTCAGAGGCAAAGGAAGTGAGGTCAGTTTCTGAGAAAAAAGGAAGTTCAGTGAGAGAATTCGATGGGGGAACTGAGGGTACAGGGCTCTAGGTGGCCTAGAAAGAAAGGAGGAGGATGGCGCCAGAGGCAGGGCTTGGGCACAAGGAATGGAGGGAGAGACACGACGGCCCTGGAGAAAGAACCAGGGGCGAAGGAGCCAAGGAGGAAGGGCCTGTGGCTTTTGGGGCCATTTTCACTTTCTTTAAACCTTTCTTTGCATCAGTTAATCTTAAAATCTTATTTTGCAGAAAGGCAATTTTAGCCTCCTGATAAAGTTTGGAATCCTCAAAATACAAATCGAAATAGACATTCTGTTTAGTTTGAGACATTTTAGAACTATGGTAGTCCAGTTTATTTTTAAGAAGAGTACGTTTGGGGATTTCAAAATTCCTCTTAATGGCCACTGATATTCTAAATTGCCTTTGGTTATGTTGGCTTCTTTAGTTGGAAATGCACTTGAGGAAAGACTGTGGTTTTTAAACATAAAATCAGCTCAAATCCCTGTAGGGGAGTGCCCTCAAAATACTTAGATAACTGCAGTCCCATTCTCATAACTTTTCCTCTAGAAAAAGAATAATTTTCTTTTTATTAATTTCTTTTATGATTTATTATTATTTTATTTATTATTATTCTGAAAATTATTTCAGAATAATTTTCAAACCACCTAAACAGTTTTCAGCTCAAACAGCTTATAGCTCAAACAGTTCAGATATCTCTAACCTGTAGGCCTAATACCAGCCATTTCTAAGAGAACAGTCTGGTCCTAGAGGAACCTAGCTGAAGCCTTCTCAGCTCAGTTCCCATAGAACAGCCCTCATTCCAAATATATATATATATGGCCAAAGGCTGAACCAGTCCCGACTGGAACAATCTGATTTCAAATCAGATCGAAGTGCCAAATGAGCACTCACAGATAGAACAAGGCCTTAACTAGAAAAGTTGAAACCTTCAAACAGATCTCAAACAAACCCTAGAGAACTTCAAGATCCAAAGAGCGGGGAAGCTTGGATCCAGGAGAAAGACATACCTTTGAACTCCGCGGTCAGGGAGAAAAGCAATGAGCAACAATGGGCTCAGTGTGGGTACTGCACCTGTTTCTCACCAGCTCTGGAGTCATTGGGGGGTCTCCTCTAAATTCCTGTATGTGCCACCAAAATGTTGACCTAAAATAAACAGACTGCCAGCTATTTCTCCGGTAAAAATGGGCTTATTTGGGATTAGAATTGCAATTTGGGGCCTGCAACCATGGGTAGCTAGCCACATGCAAGTCCCTACACAGCAAGGAGAGAAGAACTCTTTTATAGAAGGGAAAAGGAAGTTGGGAGGGCTGTAGTAAACAAAGAGTCCATGGATTTTCATTGACTGGGTTGTTGCCAGGAAAGAAGAGTCTTTCTACTTTGTGTTGGTCTCTGCTATTGTTGCAGGGCACGAGAGCTCCCCCTTCTGGTCTCCCAACTCCACTCAATTGAGGTTTTAGTTTATTAATTTTTTACACCTTTGACACATAAAAGTTTTTAATTTTGACGAAGACTAATTTAATGTTTGTTTTGTGGTTTATGCCTCCAGTTCTAACTTTTGAGGGGAGGTGACTTTGCTTAGTTCAATCATAGGGGAAGCTACGATGCTTAGGTGTGTGGGATTCCATTCATTGATAAGTGGCAGAAGCACTTAGGAGAGAAGGTTAACTGATGTACCCAGTGTTACACAGCTAGTAAAGAGCAGAGTTGAGACTTATACCTGATGTTAAAACCAGTAATCTTACCTTAAAAATGTCTCCAAATGGGCTTCCCTGGTGGCGCAGTGGTTGAGAGTCCACCTGCCCATTCAGGGGACACGGGTTCATGCCCCGGTCCGGGAAGATCCCACATGCCGCGGAGGGGCTAGGCCCGTGAGCCATGGCTGCCGAGCCTGCGCGTCCGGAGCCTGTGCTTCGCAATGGGAGAGGCCACAACAGTGAGAGGCCTGCATACCGCAAAAAGAAAAAAAAAAAAAACTCTCCAAATAACCTTTGGCTATCTAAGCTAATAAAGGAACTGAATGTGAAAAAATAAATAAAACCAGTAATCTTCACTTCTCTAATTATGCAGAGAAGAAATTATTATGGTGAACTCAAGATGATCAACTTTTTCTCAAAGAGTGGGTAGCATTTTGATAAAGAGGGGGAAGGAAGAACTTTTCTTTGTAAGGGATTCTTGTTTGTAGAAGACTTATTTGAACAGAGCAGATCAGTATGAAAAAGGAATGACAAACCCTGTCACTACCTCAAGTTCTTTGTTCCATGTATTTCACCCTGATGGCTTAGGCCTTATTAGATGTCCCCAATACTTAGCAGGGTTGCTGTTATCACTAATTATGGACACAAGACGGTGCTAAAAGATCTCTCTTCTGGTTCTTTAGGCCCAGGTGTAGAACGTTCTCTTTCCTTTAATGCTCGTTCCATTTTCAGAAAAGAAATTTGATTACACAACTCAGGAAAAACTTAATAGAAATAATGAAAATACAGCATAATATCAAATGTTTAGATTTCAAGGTTAACTGAAGTATAGTTCCAGTGTTACTGATGATTTTGTACAGTTTTAGATGAATGCAATAGAATTTCAAAGCTAGAAAGAACATTTGAGATTATCTTTCCTTTTTTCCATCCTGCTCCCCTGCTCCCCCCCTTCCTTCCTTCCTTCATCCTTCCAGGGACACTTTGTTAAACAGAATCTTTTCAGTTTGGAAAAAATAAGCAAAATATAAGCAGAACTGTTCTTGAAATGGAGGTAGGATGCTGAAGCCCAGTCTCTGATCTTACCTTTGCCACCATGGCAGGCCCGGAGGCATGTCTGTTAACCCCAAGGTGCCACATAAAAGAGTTTGGAAAATCATTGCTGAAAGTCAGGTGGTTGGCAAACTGCATTCTTGAATCAAATCCTGCCCCCTGCTTGTTTTTGCACAGCCTGTGAGTTAGTTTTTACATTTTTTAATAACAGGGAAAAAGTCAAAAGAAGAATATTTTATAATGCATGAAAATTATATGAAATTCAGTTTCAGTGTCCATAAATAAAGTTTTATTGGAACACAGTGATGTTCATTCATATATATATTGCCCAAGGCTGTTTTTAATGCAGTAATTTCAGAGTTGAGTAGTTGCAATGGACGCTGTATCTCAGTTTCTTTAATAGATGTAAAATGATATAAGGTAATAATTATAATAAAGTATTATTAGATTTGTAACAGATATGATATAAAACATAATAGCACAAAAAGGGGAAAGAGGGAATAGAGCTATATAGGAGTAACATTTCTATCTCACTTTGATTACATTAGTATAAATCTGAAGTAAGTTGTGATAAATTAAAATGTATATAGTAAGCCCTAGAGCAACCACTAAACAAACAACAAAAGAAACCCTAAAAATGGTAAAAAAAAAAATCATAAAGGAACTAAAATGTTTCACTACCAAACATTTACTTAATGCAAAAGAAAGCAGTAAAGTAAGAATATAGGAACAAAAGGATATAAACAAATAGAAAAAAAAAACTCATATAAATTCAAATATATCAATAATAACATTAAATGTGAATGGATTAAACAATCCAGTCAAAAGGCAGAGATGTCAGACTGGATTATAAAGCAAGATCCAACTACATTCTGTCTATAAGAGACACCTTTAGATTCAAAGATATGAATAGGTTAAAAGTAAAAGGATGGAAAAAGATGTAATATGCAAACAGCAACCATAAAAGCTGGAGTGGCTATACTAATATCAGACAAAATAGTCTTTAGGACAGAGTATATATGGACTGCAAAGCCTGAAGTGTTTATTCTCTGGTCCTTTACAGAAAAAATTTGCTAACTCCTGTTCTACATGCTTATGATGACTCACTGGGATACAGGAAAATATATTAAAGTTTTGACTACATTTTAGAAGTCTAATTATTTAGAAACTTTTTGTATTATGTTTTATACTATATATTATATATTAGGGTTGAATGTATATTCTTTATAAATAAATAAAATAGACATAATTTCACGTGCATGTGCAGAAATGTTTTTCTGATCGAAGTGTGTAATCAAGTACTTTTGGAAACCACTCTAGTCTAACTGTATTGTTTTACTTGTGGGAAAAATAAAATCCAGAGTGATGAAATGATTGTTCAAGATTCCAGAGCAAGTTATTGGCAGATAAACTACAGGCTTCTTGCCCCTTTCACTGCCCACCCCATCTTTTGCTGTCCTCCAGCTTGGGGTTTCTGAAGTAAGGCTCACCTGTGGTGACTTCAGATTCTCTCTAGCACTAGACCTACTACTATGTAATACATTCAGAAGCCTTTTTCCTAGTCTTTTTATGAACCTTGGTATGTGCTGGCCATGTGAGTGCTCTTTGGGCTGAAGCAAGAGATTGAGGCATACCCTAAATTCATCCCAAATGTCTTCCCTGAGCTTGTACATATCTCGTAGACAGATGAAGTAGAAATCTGCACACATGCTGCATCGTACAAATATCCTTTGCTTTAGGAATGTGGTGTCAGGAACAAGATCAGAAAAGTTTCTGTAGTTGACTTTGGACTTCACTAGTTGGGATGATGCAGCTTATTTAGGAAAGTCACAAGTCAAGAGGGACACACACACACAAAATTGTGCACATTCAAAATGAGGTCCAGGATAATGAAAAATAAGAAACACCGTGTCTGTGAAGAAGAGTAGAAGAAACTGCGTGGTAACTTAGCTCAAAAATGACTCAGGTGCCCAAATAATTATCTTCAAGTATCTTAATGACTGTCCTGGAAAAGGAGGAACTTAGCTGTTTCATAAGCCCAGATATAGGACCTATGGTAGAATTTGCTGGGATTTAGGCTTGGGTTCACTAGCTAGAGATGTCCAATGATGAACTGGGTGTCGTATAGACTTTGACATCAGAGAGAAGTGAGAATAATTCCTGGCTTCATCTCTTATTGCCTGTTTGACCCTGGGGATTATGGTTATGGAGAAGAATAATATATTGCGATATTGTATGTATAGCCTTCTTTTTTCCCTCTCCTACATGTCCTTGAACCTCATGCAGCCAACTGCCAGTTTATACTGTCAGGGTTTTGAAATTCAAGGCGGAGAGAATAGTTTGAGAAAAGGAATTTTGAGTCTGGCTTTTAGAATCTAAGGCCAGAATGTCTGGAAGGAAGTAGAACACAAAATATATGCTGAAATAGTAGGTTTGGAAATATAAAGTAGGAGTCACACAGCACTGCCCACTAAGACCAAATAAAAATTCTACGGGCTGGAAGTTAATGTGTGGAGGAAAGACAATGTTGAGGGAGGAGATTGGTGGAGCCTAGCCTGCCTGGGACTCAACACACCTAAGGGAACCAGGGGGAGAGCTGTGGAACTGGCACTAAGACTCATCAACTACCAATAGAGAGACACCATCTATCACAAGGTGGGAGTCAGATCATTAATGGATATCATGGGATCACATTAGGCTTTTGGACCAGTGTCATAAATCATCAATGCCATACAGCTGTCCTCATTACATCTTGTAAAGACCTCCTAATGAAACACTAGCCGAGTGCTGGTCTTTGTCCTATGAGAGTTGCAGCTCTTTGGGGCCAAAACTTTGCTCAGCTCTATTTTACCTTCCCTGTGTGGAAATAACTCTTATTCACTAGGTATATTCTAAGGTGTTGCTTTGATGACAGGTTGTCTCCTGAACACCTGTAGGAGGAGAGATCGTGTGGAAGGGAATCCTCACATCCGTACCTTGGCAGGAATGAATAGAACTGGTTTGAGATCCTGTCTGCTCCAACCCAGTTGCATTAAAAACAGCAATTCCAGTTTCATGTTAACGATACTTTTGACTTTCCATGTGGTTACAATTAACTTTCCTAGACCTTTTTTGCTGTTGTTGTAAATTATAACGTTAATAATTATTTTATAAGGTTGCTCTGAAGTTAAATGAGATAATGCATAAAAATATTAGCACACTCATTGTCTTAGGATATGTTCAATAAATGGAAGCTGTTAGTATTATTCAAAAGGTGATGAGATCATAATCCCTTTAAGTGTTCTTATGAAACTGAGTGACCACTTGGTGTTCATGTGGTAAGGACATTAACATTTCTGAATGTGATAGTGGTCTCAGAGACCCATTTGTCAGTTTAGATCCAATGTTTTTCTACCTGCTGTGCATGGGCTAGTACAGACTGGCTGTATAGCATAGCCTCGGATAGTGTTAAAATATACATAAGTCTGGGCCCAAATGCAGATAATCTGAGTTAGTAGATTTAGAGAAAGTCTCAAGATTCTGTGTTATTGACAAGCTGTTTCCTTCTGGAGGCTCTAGGAGAGAATCCATTTCCTTGCCTTCTTCAGGTTTTAGAGGCTACCCACATTCTTTGGTTCACTGCCCTACATCACTCCAACTTCTCCATGCATTGACAAAGCTCCCTTTCTGACTCTGACCCTCCTACCTCCTTGTTATAAGGACCCTTATAATTACATTGGATCCTCCAGGATATTGCAGGGTTATCTTTCCATCTCAAGATTCTAAACTTAATCATATCTGCAAAGTCTCTTTTGCCGTGTAAAGCAACATATTCACAGATTCTAGCGATTACGATGTAGGTACGTTTGGGGGGTCATTATTCTGAAAATTATAGAGGATAATGTTTTTTTGGACTGTCAGCTACACGAGAAATCCCTAAATGACTTCATTCATTCCCACCTAGTAAGTCCATGTGTTGGGGGATTTTTCTTCTACACTACCACCCCTCTAAGTGTCTATTTCTTTGGTATACAAGTGTCCCAGCAGGCTGATTTAGACTTGACAATTCTATATTTAGATACACCCTAAAGGTATGCAAAATTCCAATATAAATGTGGAAACTACTCTGGAGCAGCAGAATATCTTTACTTCTTTAGAGTGTTGGTTCCCACGATGGACAGAAATGCTTTGAGTTCACTCTGGGGAAAACTGGTCTCTGAAATCTTAATGCAGAATTGGAATGCAGCCGTGGAAGACCTTACGTAGCTAAAAGAGACCATGGATAATAATTCTGTGAGTTTGCCACTCTAGTCTCTTCAGCAGCAAACATGCTCATTCATTAGTCTCTCTGTTTTCTTCAATCACCCCAAAGGACGTGATAACATTATTGATCTCTTCCTCTACCAGCCACAGTACCTTGATGTAATTCAGATGATGTGTCCACATATTCTCCGCTATTTGACCACAGCAGTCATAACAAACAAAGATGTTTGAAAACGCCGGCAGGTGCTAAATGATCTGGTCAAAGTTATTCAATAGGAGTCTTACACATATAAAAAACCCATTACAGAGTTTGTTGAGTGCTTATATGTTAATTTTGACTTTTATGGGGCTCAGAAAAAGCTGAAGGACTATGAATCAGTGCTAGTGAATGATTTCTTCTCGGTGGCTTGTCCGGAGGAGTCCATTGAAAACACCCGTCTCTTTGTATTTGAGACTTTTTGTTGCATTCATCAGTGTATCAGCATTAACATGTTGGCAGATAAACTGATCGTGACTCCAGAAGAAGCTGAAAGGTGGATTGTAAATTTGATTAGAAATGCAAGACTGGATGCCAAGATTGATTCCAAATTCGGTCATGTGGTTATGGGTGACAGTGTAGTCTCATCCTATCAGCAAGTGATTGAAAAGGCCAAAAACCTTTCATTTAGAAGCCAGATGTTGGTCATGAATATTGAGAAGAAACATAATCAGAATGGTAGGTCAGAGGCTCTTAACTGGGCAACTCAGGACTTTGGCTTCTACTGAAGAACTGTACAGAAAAAATATAAAAACTATAAAAGAAAGGTGAAATAATAAAACCATTATATAAACGTGAAGCATTTTGGAAACAACATAATGAGTATACATTTTGGAGAATTTGAATAAAATTGGCTGTTTTTCATTAAAACAAAATACTTGACAGTTCTAGGTAGGGTATGCTGGATGGGAACAGAACAATCTTAAGGGTCAAGGTATAAATGGCTATCACTCCTGCTTGATGAACAGTGTGCCAGATGGCTAACTTCTGTCAAAGGAAGGAACTCGTCATAGCTCCTCAGTCCAGGCAGCATATAAGACTTCATGTTTGAAGGCAGTAGCTTCTGTCCCTGGGCCCTAGCTACATATGATCATGCTCAGATAGAGACTGGCCTTTCCCCAGATATTGACTCAATACTGTTCTTATGGTCCCTCTGGCGACGTCTCCTCATTCTTTGTCTTCTAAGTCTCTCTTACCTTTTTCTTCTCAGCCTTGGGAACCCATCCTTTGCCTTAAGGTAATTTTTCTCTTATCATTTATATCATCATCATATCATATATTCTCTCAAAATCTCATGTTTCTATAGCTGAGTCATAATATGTAGGTTGCTAAACTCAAAACCAGCAACCAACTCTCTTTGCTTTCTTCTGTCAGTTCACTTCCAAGGCAATTATGGAGAATGCTTAGCTGATTGAATGTGGGAAGGAACAAGGAATGAAGCAAATTCTGGAAACAAACAATTAATATTTCAAGATATTATCCATCTTCATAATTTTTAATATTTGTTCCAACATTGAAATTCAAAGGTACGATTCCTAAGTCCAAGGCTAGTGCTCGTTTCTACTAAACCACACCCCGTTGTGTTGCCTTTACCTCATTCATTTCAATAACTTTTTCAACAACTCCAAGACCTTGGATTTCCAAATTGGCATATTTCCCCTTCACCAGGACACCTCCCACTCTTTCTAAATCCCCATTCTCACTGTGGTGAGAGCATCCTGCTTTCTAGCTCCTGGGAAGGGCTGAATAACAAGAGATCTGCACCACCCTCTCTTAAGCTGCTGGTCTGCCTTTTCACAATTTCAGCCAACTGTCTCTGACTCAGCTGTCTGCCAGGCAAAGGACTTGTAGAAAACATCTCCTACTCCTTCTCTTCTTCCAAGGAGTACAGGATTAGCAGATTAGCATGTAGTACATGTAGTACACCTCAGCACAGGGCAGCTCCTTTTCAGTTTGTTTGTCTGGTATTAAAAGGGGATGACAACTAGCTTAAGGTCTGAATGAGTTCCTTCCCACAGATACCTGCCCACCCTCTAATACCCAGGTACACAGCAAGAATGTGGACTCTGCTGGCCGTTCGACTGGTCCAGCTTCCTTAATGCAAGTGGCTGCTTGTCTAACTCTGTCTCACCATTCCAGCTCTTTTCTTTCAATGTTATAATGAAATAATGAGAGAGGCAGCCAAGATTACTGTGTAAGTTACTCTGTGTTTGCATCAGAAAAAATGTAGATGGAGTCCCAGTTCTGCTACTTACTAATTATGTGACCTTGGGCAAGTTATTTAACTTCCTCAATCTTCTACCTGCTCCTCTGTAAAATGAGACTGAAGACACCCACATCACTGGATTGCTAAAAGGATTAAATAAAATAAAAATAGGTAAAACACTTAATGTCATACCTGGTACATGTTGCTCCATAAATGGCAGTCATAGTTATATTTTATTTTATTTAATAAAGATGTGCTGAAAAATACCATGCTTGGTACTATGGAAGTAGGGAAAGAAGGAGACACGGTCCCTGTCTGCAAAGAACATTGCAGACTAATGGGAGAGAGAAAATACCAAAGTAAGCAAAGGGAATGGGTGAAGGAGTGGAAAAGTTATGGGGAAAGAACTGAAAGAAGATGAAGTTAGACCTACGCAGCATGGAGGAGGGTCCAGAGGGAAACTCCATTGCAAAGGTGTGGGAAGGGCCACCTTGACATACAGTTCCATCCTGCAGGCAACAGCCTTTCCCCATGTTTCTGAGATTCTCTTATTCAATAGTGCCATATCATGACCATGAACATGTATGCCTCTATTATTCTGTACTTTTTGGATACCCATGGGTGAGTTAGGGGTCTCTAGGAAAATGAACAAAGAAGCGTTTCTTTCTTCCTCATCCACCTGTCTTTCCCTTACACCACTGTGATTGTCCGGGTCATCTTTAGAAAGCTTAGTTGTTTTTTTTTTTTTTGACTGGATGGCAGTTCAATCACAGGTAATTTCCTGGGCAGATTTTAGGCATCTCTAAAATTTAAAATGAAAATGAACTGCAGTGTATGTATGCCAAACTGAATGCATGTATGCCTTCTCTACACTAGATAAAGCATGCAGATTGTCTGAATGCCTGACCAGATTGTCATCACATGTGTGGGCTGAATAGTACCTTGGGAATTGGCTGGGTCATTCTTCAACTGACTAGCCCAAAAGTTACAAAATTCTCTTGCTCCCCAAATGTCATAAGGAGGTAGTAGAGTACTATAAAGAGGCTCAGAGCACCTGTATTCTAGTGTTAACCCAATGGTGATAATTGTATGTAACATCAGGCAAATTTTCTTGATTTCTTTCTCAGTAAGCAAAATAGGGGAAATAACTCCTGCTGATGGTTCTGTAGAGCACGAATGTAATTTTCTTTTCAGAATCGGATACTTCTTATAAAATGTAAGAATTGATAACTTCTGCTTGAACCACTTTACCCTGTTGTTGTGGAAATCAGACTATAGAAAGGAAAACATTGTATATATGTACATCTTCTTTATCCAGTCCTCTGTCAATGGGCATTTAGGTTGTTTCCATGTCTTGGCTATTGTGAATTGTGCTGCTATGAGCATAGCTGCTATGAGCATAGGGGTGCATGTATCTTTTTTAATTATAGTTTTGTCCGGATATATGCCCAGGAGTAGGATTGCTGGATCATATGGTAGCTCTATTTTTAGTTTTCTGAGGAACCTCCATACTGTTCTCCATAGTGGCTGCACCAATTTACATTCCCACCAGCCTCATAGGACCGTTCGCTTTCCTCCACACCCTCTCCAGCATTTGTTAGTTGTAGACTTTTTAATGATGGTCATCATTTGCTGTACAGCAGTAATTAACACAACATTGTAAATCAACTATACTTCAAGAAAAAAAAAGAAAAAAAAAAGAAAGGAAAACATTTTGGCAACTTTGTCTCTAAGGCTGGCTTTTAAGTGTCTGAGAAGATTGACTATGTTCCCATTAAGATTTCTATAGGTTGGTCATTTCCTGTTCTTCCCGCCTTGCACAACAAGAATTCTAGGTGTCTGATTTCCCTCCTAAGTTGGTCCCTCTAGGCTGGTGAATTGGTTGTTATCATCCACCACATATACATGTATCAGATCATTCATCAGCCTCTTAAGTCATTAAGTCATTCTAATGACTTCTCCTTGCACTTGGAATAAAACCCAGACTTGTTACTGGAGACTGCCAGCACTTGTATGCTTTTCTGCTGGCGTACTTTGGGCAACGCACATGGGCCTTCTTTCTCTTCTCCATACATGCCAAACCCACTCCTGCCCCAGGGCTTTTGCTCCTACTCATTCCTCTGCCTGCAATGCTTTACCCCTAGATCTTTGCATGGCTGGCTCTCATTCCTTCTTCCTTATTCCTGTCTCAACACACATCTCACTTCCTCAAGGAAGCCTTTTCTGATCATGCGATCTGAGGTCCACCCCCTGCTCCACCCACATCACCATCTCATTCCTTCATAGTTCTTAACACAATCTGCAACTGAATTATACATTGTTTCATTCACTTGTTTACTCTGTATCTTCTCCATAGAATGGAACCCATTTTCCCAGGGTGATATTCCAAATATTTAACAACCAGTATCACATGGCACTAATCAATCAGAATTGACCATGGCCAAAGTCCTGGGACAGGGTCCAGGAGGCCCCCTAACCTGCCCTCCGACCTTGAAATTGTTGATGTGTGGGGAGGCCCAGGAGTCCTGAGGGAGTGGTTGGAGTACATAAGCAATGCATGTTAATTAGCAATGCATATTAACTAAGCAATTCATGTGAACTATGTGCCCATTATTGTGGAAATATTTCAGTATCTTAGCAATCAGTATGACCATTAGTTTGTACTGTTTGAATATCAACCCTACTTGTCTCCTATATTCAACACTATATCCCAGGCCTGGAACAGTGACTAGCATATAACAATCCCTCACATGGTGACTTACTTGACTATCAAGTGTTGTCTACATATGCTTTCTTGAACTTGATATTTTCTAAAAGATCTATAAGGTGGCCTGGGTTCAAAGGTCACTCATAGGGTTAAGTAATGGTGTACTGAGGCCGTGTGGTCTACTTTAATGATAACTAATGTCTGTAACTCTTCATAGTTTACAAACATCTACATGTCACTTATCCATTTTATCTCCACAACCATGCTGGGAGGCTGGCAAGACAAGACATATTCATTTCTCCATTGAGTAAACTCAGACTCCTATAAATCAAGTGATTGCCAAAGGGTAGGCAGAGCTGTGAAATAGTTCATGTCTTCTGGGCTGGGACCATGTTCTTTCCAGCTGGGTATGTATTCCGTCCCCAGCCCTGGGTAGATCTGAACCTGAGTACAGAAGCAGCTACTGGATATAGGTGTAAAGATTCTGGGCTCTACATCTAGGGTTGTATATGCCCTTATATAATAACAACTGTGGCTGTTTTACAAAATAGGGTAGTTCAAGCAAGAGCGACCAGCCTAAGAGGGTCTAGAGGAAGCTAGAAACCCTGTCCAAGAGTTGGAGGAACAGGAAATGACCAACTTGGAGAAGACTTCAGGGAGATATAATCTTCTCAGATGCTTGAAAACCAGTCTTAAAGACAAGATTGCCAAGACTTTTTCTCTGCAAGTTCACAGGGCAGAGTTAATACCAGCAGTGAAAAATAATTGCAAAAATCAAGTTTTTGATTCAAAAATACATATTTACAAAAAGAGAAGTAACATAGCCTAGAACAGTGTTTACCAAAATACAGTGTATTTTCTTAGCACAAAATGGTGCTAAGAAAGATATTTTTATTTAGGACATGATTGAACATTTTGAAAATTTTCATTAGTTCTGAGTTTATTTTAATACATACTAGGGAAAATATATGATTAGTAGACAAATTTTGTGATTTCAGATATATAAGAAGTGGTTAAAGTAGATATTTTACTTTTTAAAAAAATGAAACAAAATCATTTAAAGAGAAATTTTTGGTGCATAACAGCAAGGGTGAATTTTCAGACATGTACAAATGAAGCGATAGATGAGTGATTGAAGTTTGTGAAAATCATATTCTTTGAAACTAGCTCTATCACTTTTCATGGACTTGGAAACATTCTTAACATTGTGATTCTTACCATTATAATTTCCTCATCTGTTTAATAAGTTTGTGGCAAGGATTAATAGTTCAATGCATGGAAAGTATCCAGCATAGTTTGGCACATAGTGAGAACTGCATAAATGTTAGCTATTGTTTTTATTTTTATCAACAACAATGAGAACTACTGAACCATGGGCAGGTACCTTGTGAAGCAGAAAGCTCCTCATCATGGAAGGTATGTAAACAGCATTTGTCAGGGATGCTGCAAGGGAGATTCCTATGTGGGTGGGAGCTCAGCTAGAACTCTGAGGTCATTCCAGCTGGGAGATTTCTGTGAGTCTGCCTTTTAGTGAATTCCAGGATGCAAGAGAGACTTGCAACTAGAGTTTTCCTACTACATGTTGGGAAGAGACTTATGGTACTGCTCAACAGGACTCAAAGAGCCATTGCTCGGTGAGCACTATTGTTGGCCTTTTCACAACCCACGTCACTGTCAAGGAGAGCTGTCAGAGAACCACAGAGCTATTGTCCCATAGTTCTTGCCCAACCAGGAAAAGTACCCATTCTGTCCTCACAACCGTGGGAAAGGCTGTGAGCATTTCTCATGGGTACAGAGAGGACCCATCCTGTCTAACCCTCAACTGGAACCTGGCCTTTACCCAATAGTGACTGCTGACAGGCAATCAGGTCCACCTTGAGAGCTCGAGCTATGGGAAACACTTCTTTAAACAAGCTGAAACATGTTTCTCTGTAGCTTTCACCCACTTGTCCTAGTTTCATCTCCTTCAACCACAAAGAACAAGTCTCCTCATTGCCTCCAATGGGAATCCTTCAGAAGGCTGCAGGCTGATGGAGTGTTTGCCCTGTTGTTATTGAGTTCCATGCCATTCTTCATTGTTCCCACAGATACACTGTTTCTGTCAAGCATAGTCATTGACATCATGTTCTAATATAATTTGTCTCTGTCCTTTTTTGAAGGCAAAAGATTGTGGAATCTAGGCCCCTTTTTCTTTATAAAGGGAGATGCTCTCAGTAGCAGTTCAGTTACACAGGATCTAGTAACTGTACTTATGTGATGCTGTTAATGACAGATCATGGTGTATCTGGTGCTCTTTGGAGGTCTGGCCCCCTTTTGAACTCTGCAAATGATCCTAAGAGATCTCCTCCAGGTCTGCTGCCCTAATTTGCATATGCAAATGACTAAGGATTCTAATGTCTAATTCAAATGGCATTGCTCTCCTGAGTTCCAGGATCACATACAGCAGCCTGCTGGATATCTATGCATGAGTATCTTACAGGTGTTTTAATCTCACCAAGTTCAAAATTGAACCCATCCATTTTCTCTCTATGCCCCATATCTGCAATAAGGATAGTAATAGTGTTTACTTCACAGTTCTAAGGATTAAATGAATGAATGTGCATAAAGCACTTAGGATAGTAACTGATGAATTTACTTATGTATATTGCTATTATTGGAGGATATAAGAAAACAAATAAAATATAATATGTTGAAGACTGAATGGTTATGTGGAAAAAAATGAAACAAGACAGATTGAGAAGTGTTGGTAGGAACAGGAAAATGCCACAGGGCAGTTTTGGAAAAACGATCATATGTTCCTCAGTGATCTTCTTTGGGAAATAAATGTCTGAAGAAATTCTTGGTATGTCCTTTAACATCGGTCATTCTGAGTCTTTTTAAAGATGATCAAAATGCTCAGCATGAGGGGCCTTCTCTCCTATACCTGAAGTCACTTCTAGGTTCAGGATTTCTCCTCAGAGGAAGTGAGTTCACGATGAGATTAATTTCTAAGGAACAAGGTTTGCATCTGGAGATGGCAACAGCCTGGTTTGTAACGGTTTATGCAAGTTGAGTGCCAACTTGCTACTGAGAGGGATCTTGTGAACCTGGAAGGGTGATGGCTTAGGCACGACACGTAGAACATCGCTACTCAAAGTGCAGTCTGCTTCTGGTCCTCAAACTGCTGCTGATCTGCATGTGGTAATTGTAGGATTGGGAATAAGCATTTAAACAGCTGTTTATCAGTCTTACAGAGTGGCTTTATGTCTGTTAAATCTACCAGTAGAGAAATGTAGACTCATATTTGTCATATGCATGGTAAGGGACTTGAGTTATCTGTGGATTTTCGTCTTCATGAGGAGTCCTGGAACCAATCCCCCACAGAAATGGAGGGTTGGCTGTGTATGTTTCATTTAATTTAAAGCATTGTGATGCATAGAAAACGAACAAGAAGAAAGAAGAGAAAGAAGATAAAAAGAAGTTGGTTCTCTGTAACTAATTGTTTGAAAGTGCTGAGGCAGTGTGGAGTCATGGGTTCTAGCCCTGCTCTGACACCAACTCATATGAGACCCTCGGCAGCTCATTCTCCTTTGGGAATTACTTTCCTCATCCATGGATTAGAGGTCTTTGAATAGCTGGTTTTTAGTTTCCATTTTAGCTTCACAGATGCCATAATCCCAAGAATCTTTAAAACATTTTTTTTAAATAAAAAATGACTGAGTAAAGCTCCATTGCTTGATTTCAAGCCAAATAATCCTTTTTGGTAAAAACCTAACTACAGCATAGATTCTTTTTTTTTTTTTTTTAACGTCTTTATTGGAGTATAATTGCTTTACAATGGTGTGTTAGTTTCTGCTTTATAACAAAGTGAGTCAGCTATACATATACACATATCCCCATATCTCCTCCCCCTTGCATCTCCCTCCTTCCCACCCTCTCTATTCCACCCCTCTAGGTGTTCACAAAGCACTGAGCTGATCTCCCTGTGCTATGTGGTTGCTTCCCACTAGCTATCAGTTTTACATTTGGTAGTGTATATATGTCCATGCCACTCTCTCACTTCGTCCCAGCTTACCTTTCCCTCTCCCCGTGTCCTCAAGTCCATTCTCTACGTCTGCATCTTGATTCCTGTCCTGTCCCTAGGTTCTTCAGAACCTTTTTTTTTTTTTTTAGATTCCATATATATGTGTTAGCATATGGTATTTGTTTTTCTCTTTCTGACTTACTTCACTCAGTATGACAGACTCTAGGTCCATCAACTTCAAAACAAATAATTCAATTTCATTTCTTTTTATGGCTGAGTAATATTCCATTGTATATATGTGCCACAACTCCTTTATCCATTCATCTGTTGATGGACAGTTAGGTTGCTTCCATGTCCTGGCTACTGTAAATAGAGCTGCAATGAACATTGTGGTACTTGACTCTTTTTGAATTATGGTTTTCTTGGGGTATATGCCCAGTAGTGGGATTGTACAGCATAGATTCTTAATGCTTTTCTTCAGATCCCCATTAGAAACATGTTTTTTTCTTTGGGTGGTTATCCCTCAATCTGTCACTTTTCATTGTAAAGATCTCTTTGTCTTGCAGCACTCAGGTTTTCCCCATGAATTCAAATATTTTACAGGAAAAATTTTCTCTGCTGAGTGTTCATAGACTGATGATCTTCTTGAATTTACCAAGAGTCCCTCTGAGGATGTTCTCTGAATAAAATCTAACCAGCATTATAAGGAGTTTGGATTTTATTCTAAGACTGAGGAGAAACCATAAGATGGTGGCAAGAAGGGGAGTGACATAATATAATTTATGTTTTCAAATATCACATTGGCTGATCTTTGGTGATTAGATTGTAAGGGTACAAGACTATATACGAGAATAGTTTGGTGGCTATTGCAGTAGTGTAGGCAGGCCATATGGTGGTTTGACCTATGGGACGTAAAGAACAGGTCATGCTATCTAGCTTGTTTACCAGCCTTGGCAGCGCTGTGTTGTGGAATTGCTTATAAATCCTATACGTGGCTTTTCTTAGCTGGATTGGGATCATAGGTTTTTTTATGGGGTTACAGGTAGTGGTTTGTAGGAGTTAACATTAATTCACAAGAAGTCCTATCTTGGAATTATTGCTGAATGTCCTATTCATATGAGTGTATAGAATCAGGAAATGTGCAGGCATTGAATAACTATAGATGCAGGGTTTCAGACGGGAGAGGGCTTTTATCTTTACTACTCATCCACTTAGAAAACAGAGGTCACAAACAAAAGTGCTTCAGTGTAGAAGCCAGAAGCCATCCCAGACAAAGTGCTGGCTTGTTGGGTTCTTAGCCCTGGGACTACCCAGAAGATAAAGAGGTCTGCCTTTGGAGATAGACTGTCTTCAGTCACGTAGACCCCACTTTAGCTGACTCAGCATTAGAGGACATGGGGCCATTTAACTCATTTTACTTTGGACTGTATGCGGGCATTTCACTGGGAAGTAAAATACTTAGAGGAAGAAATAAGTACTCCATCCAGGTAAAAGCATTCTGGTGTAATACAATTGATTGGAGATTTCCATCTGGGAAATATTTGACTCCACAAGATGACCAATATCAGCAACTACAGAGTGAAGAGAATAGCTTAGGATGAAATAATCCATGAAACACAGGAAGAAAGGCAGTGGGAAGTGATATGAAAAGTTTGAGCTGAGATTAAATTCCCCACTCTTTCCTCTGCTAGCCTCTAATTTCAGGTTGTTGTCTAATTATCAGAAGCTGTACCCCCTTCTCCAAAATGAGATAATTGCACATTTTATGACCGATATGAACATCAAGTGAGAGCTAGATAAAATGTTTGTAAACTGTAAAAAGCCACAGACATTTTAATTATAATAGTAGGGCTTCCACTGAATTGCATCAGACTAGCAATACTATTTGTGGATTCATATGGCTTGCTTGGTCACAGTGCTGCTAAGCGAAACTTGAAAGAGACTGTGAGAAAATACCTGTAGGTGTGGAATTGCATAATGTGTAAATATGGTGATTTTATGTGTGTGCATTTGTTTGTACTAATACATCAGTGTTATATTTATGCTCAAACATTACTATATTTTGATGGGATGGGATCAGATGTAATATGGGACAAGGGTTCAGAGCAAGGGCTTTGGAATCAGAAAGCCCAGTGTTCATACGTCAGCTTACAGGCTTTGTGACAAAATTACTTAATTTGCATGAACTTTAGTTTCATCAATTGCAAAGTAGTTATAGTAATACCTACTTTAGGGTGTGGAAGTGAGAATGAAATAGGGTAAAGTATAAGAAACATTTAGCAAGTACTGAGAAAAATAGAAGACTCTAATAAATGCTAATTGTTGTCATTGTTTTTGCTCGTGTTATTAATAATAAAACTCACTCTGTGCGTATGTGTGGATGGTTGGAGACTCTTGCCTGAGTGACAGTCCCTATTATGGGACAGTTGAGCAGAGATGATCACTTGTGTGAGGAAGGAACATCATTTCTGGAGTTTGCACCTCCCTGGTCTGTGGAGGAAGTTTCCAGAATCAGAGTCAGGATTTGATTCTCTATTCCTTTTCACTGAAGCTTCTAGAAATGGAAGAAGCTTGTGGGTTCTGGGAATTATGAATGAGAAAAACCAAGGAATAAAATTTTGTCTATAGCCTCTTCTAAAATCATTCAGTGAATTAAGCTAGATGAATAGGGAGAAAAACAAGGAAGGTGATGGTACTCAACCAGTAAAGAGGCTAGAGAAGAAATGACACATGGGCATAGGTGGGACAGCCGGTGGAACCATCTATAAGATTGAGTGGAGAGAGTCAGCAAAACATAATGGTTACAAGAGGTGACTTTAAGATCAGGCAAAGCTGGGTTCAAATTCCAGTTCTATCACTAACTGTGTGTAGTTGGGCAAATTGCTTAAATTCTCTGTAAAGTACAAACTGGAAATAAAAAAACAGTACACTTCTCACTGAGTTGAGGTAATACAGGTTAAGTGTTTAGCAAACTGGTAATTTTGGGACTACTTTTAATAGCTAAGAACCTGAAGTTTCTCCTTTGGAAACTTGTTATTCCCTAAAATGATTGCCTTATTTTTCTCTTTGGCATAGACTGGTAAAGATGTTCATTTCAAAAATGAACATCTAGCTTATGACCTTTGGCAAGCAACATAATGTTTTCATGCCTCAGTTTCTGCATCTGTAAAATGAAATTATAATAATATTAATAACTGTTAGAGTGGTTGGAAGGATTAGATTAGGTCATCAATGTGACATTATTAGCACAGAGCCTGGAACATTGTAAGCCCCCACTAAGTATAAGTATTGTTAGTTATTATTAGTAAATCATTCTGTATTATTCTTAAGGAAACAAAAGAGATTTTAAGTTCGTATTAAGATTTGTTTTAAGATACACACCAGTTTCCTGAAACTTGGACTAAAAACTTTGCTCAGAAAATACAATGGATCCTTATAAGATATGACTTGAATCTCAGTTTTTCTTTGCATAAAGCACATGTGATATTGCTGCTTCTATATCTGTTGTATTCTGAACACACAAAACATAATTATACCTCATTACATGATGTTAATGAGAAAGGGAATGGTACCATCATGCTAATTTAAACTCAGCCAGTGGTCTACTCTCTTCTACCCTAATTGGGTCAACCTGTGCTTCTTCCAAGCCCATATCAGATGCTCTTTCTCTTGAATTCATTTCTGGTAAATTTTGTAACCATTTTTCTCTTTTGAATACATTTAATTAGTGTACTTTGAAAGTCTAAACAAGACATTCAAAATAAAATTATTTTAATATTTATAATCATTTACGGAGATAGTAGCTAATATTGTTGCATTAGTATTGTACTTTATAGTTAACCAAGTGGTAGAGTGTTATGTTTAAGAGCTCTTTTATTTATTGAAGTGTAGTTGACATACAACATTATGTCAGTTTCAGGTGAACAACATAGTGATCTGACATTCAGATACATTACAAAATGCTCACCACAGTAAGTCTGGTAACCATCTGTCCCCATACTTAATCCTGGCTCTGGCACTCAGAGTATGTGATTCCAGGGATTGCCATACATATAGACTACAACATCAGTGGTGCCAACTAGAGTTTTACACTATGACAGTTCTCACTGACATGTTATTTAATCTCTTGTGTCTTGGTTCCTTATTTATTCATTTGAACTCTATCAATAAAATAAGGTTTTTGTACAATTTATTTAGGTTATCTAGATAAAATATTTAACACAATACTTGGCACATGGTAAACCATAAATGGGAGCTATAATCATTGTTTTCATAATTACTAACTCCCTTAAACCATAATTGGGAGCTATAATTATTGTTTTCATGATTACTAACTCCCTTAAACCATAAAGCAATTCTCTGAACTCTATGGCCATTATTATATCCATTTTACAAATGAGGAAACTGCGGCACTGTAAAAAATACATATTTTTTTCCAAAGCAGAAAAAAAGTGTGCTTCTAGGCTGAGAGATTTTGCCATAAAATTAAATAGTATAATAGTGTTTTTATATACTTGTATATTTAAGTTTTATTTAAATTGTGATTTTTTTTCTTTAATTAAATGGTGTTTTTTGCTGTTGTGTGAACATATGTGAAAGGTAGTGTTTAAAGCCTAAGCATGAAAAGCAAAAAACAATACAAAAAAAAGGCCTAAACAGGACTTCCCTGGTGGAGCAGTGGTTAAGAATCCACCTGCCAATGCAGAGGACACGGATTTGAGCCCTGGTCAGGGACGATCCCACGTGCCATGGAGCAACTAAGCCCGAGCGCCACAACTACTGAGCCCGCATACCACAGCTACTGAAGCCTGAGCACCTAGAGCCTGTGCTCTGCAACAAGAGGAGCCACTGCAATGAGAAGCCCGCGCACCACAACCAAGAGGGGCCCCCGCTCACCGCAACTAGAGAAAGCCGGCGCACAGCAACAAAGACCCAACCCAGCCAAAAAAAAAAAAAGCCTAAGCATGAAAATAGCCGAGTGACTGTTTAAAATAGCTGAGTGACTGTTTTACTGCTTTGGCCATGGAAATTTGGGTAGGAATATGCTACCACCTTCACATTCCTGAGGACTGAGAATCCTTAAGCAGGTTGACTCCCAAACACGTCACTTTGAATGTGGTTCTCTTCTGATGACACCAAATGTAACAAATAGGAGCACTGACCATTACAATTTTTCCCCCTTACAGAAGAATGTGAAAGTATACATTGGGAAACTATTTCCTTAGTCATTAGATTTGTTAATGGCAGGTATTAGTACTTTATTGGTTAAATGATGCATTTATTGTTGAGTGGTATTCTGAAAGGTTCTTTATAATGGCAGTGAAAGAATTTGTAATATTTATTCGTGGTGGGAACAGAATGACTCATGAGTGAGAGATGTTAAGAGTCAAGAAAGAAAACAGCAATTTGTAAAAACTTGGGCAGGTCACCTTTATATTAGAATGATTTCTTCACATAGTTTCAATTTTGTGTTTTCCATTAAATAAGAAGGCTACTTCTTAATTGTATGTTATTTCATCAAGTTGAATAATCTTTTAATAGTTGTTTTTTGGAAAAGTTTTGTTAAACACCAACTGTATGGGATGCACTTGTCTAGGAGTTGGGGACCCATTATGAGATGAAACAGACATAATTCTTGACCTGACAATCAAGCAGGGAAGACAGATAATGGAATGATTTTAGATAAATAAAGGGTACAGAAGGATCATGTAGCAGGGAGTGTTCATCCTGTGTAGTGGGTCATGGAGGACCTTGCCTGAGGAAGTCATGTGCAAGTTGATATGTAAAAAATGAACAAAAATTAGCTACACCCTAAGGAAGGTCTGGTTCTGTGCATTCATTTATTTATTCATTCACTCATCATTTTTTATGACAAACGTGTGTTGTTTTCCTACAGTGAGACATGCCATGTTCTAGGTTCCAAGAACTCAGGAATGAACAAGCACTTCTTTTCTAAAACAAGGGAATAAATAAACAAGTAAACAAATATATAAGATAATTTCAGGTTCTGGTAAAGAATAAAAAGAAGGAGGAGGGAGGAGGAGAAGATAATTGCATAGGAAAATGTGTTAGGGGAAAATAATCTGGGAAGGTCGCTCTGGGGAAATGACCCTTAAATTAAGAGGAACCAGCCATGCAAAAAGCCTTTTAAAGTTATTCTCAGTATTTTACCTTCCTTTCATTATTCATTATTCACAAAGCTTCAGTAAATTCCAGTCAAAAAGTAGAGCCTTTGTTCAGGGATGTTTTGAATAGCAAAGGCACAACAGTTTGGGGAAACCACCTTCTCCAGCCGATAGCAAAGAGAGTAGCAATGCTGATCTCCTCCGGACAACAATGTAACCAACAAAATATTAAGTTCCAAGGGTCACCAGCAACAGAGACTTTAGAATGGGAGCTTGATAAAGAGCTGAGGGCAGATGAACTAGAAGTTCTATTTCCTAACTACATAAATAGCAGGAATGGGGAAAATCTGGGAAATACTTGAGGGACCTGTAAGGATGGATGATTTTTGACCAGAGGATCATTAATCCCGTGACAATTTGGTTATGAAAAGGAAGTATACCCTCACTTTATTGTCACAACCTGGTGAAGCCTAGGGTATGTAGATTATACTTAGCTATGGACATTTTATTCAACATACATTCAAATACTACTTATGCTATAATATCAGTAATTGCTAACACTCTGAACATTATTAGCTGTGTCACCCTCCCTTCTACATGCTTACATATGTTAGCTCTGTGATATAACATTTCTGTGAGGGAGCTACTATTATTTTCTTCTTCTTCTTCTTCTTCTTCTTTTTTTTTTTATATTTTATATTTGAGGCAGAGAGGCTTACACAATTTGCCCAAGTTCACAGTAGATGTTTAGGAGTTGAGTGCAGGCAGTCCAGATCCAGAGCTCTTAATCATTTTGCAAGCCTGTTCCTTATATGCCAGGTCTGTATTTCTTCCCCTCGTCAGCTGCTAGGTAAGCATCAGTGTGGTATTCTTCACATGATGAGGAGCAAATTGTAGGAGAGAGACAGACAGAGAGAGAGTGAGAGAGTGAGAAAGGAGATGTACACATCTTCCATATCCATCCGTTGATGGATGCTTAGGTTGTTTGAAGGAAGCTTTTTTTAATGACTGCCTAACATATATCTGACCTTATAAAAATCTACCCTCTACCAAAATACACTTCATAGAAGAAGTGAGGACACTTCAGTGTTCTCAGTGCGATTCTGAGAGCTTTACTAGTATCACACTGAGGATGTTGGAGTATCCTTATTTGGTGCTAAGTCTAAACACACACACAGGAGGGAATAATGAAAATTCTTTTGTACGAAAAAAGTGTACGTATAAGTAAGAGTTTTAAGAAAAGTATAAACCATGTAAGAAGCTTAACACAAAAAGGCCCTTTTATTAATTTAGGAAGGTCTTTAAATATGACTACTGCCTCTATCGTAAAACATAAAGAAGAAAAGAAAATCATCTTGATAAAGTTACATTTCCTTTATTATTATTTTCAGCCTTGTTCAGTTTTCTTCTAGCATTGTATTTTTGATATTTTGAAAGTTTTGATATAAAGTCATTCATGTTGATGGCACTATTTAAAAAACTCATACTCCTTTAAATGACCATTTTACTAATGTATTCTCCCATATTACAAAGTTTATGCTACTGCTTTTTTCTTGATTAGACTCCATGATTTTTTTGGTCTATATTGCTAGTAATATTTAAGGAGCTGGGCTTGATTAATTTAAATGTGCTTCTAATTTCTTATTACATAACAACTTTTCTTATTACATAACAATTACGTAACTTTTATGTAATTGATTTTCTTATAGTGCAGTTTTATTTTATTTTTTGCTCTAAGTAATTCTTTGACCAGATTCTATAAATACTAGTATGTAGGATTTAAATTTTTATTATTTTAAATATTTTTCAGTGGTCTGCTTTTGTCACAAATTTCTGTTTCATCTGCAATAGATTCATTTCTTGCATTAACATAAAACATTGTATTTGTTTTTAATCACTTAAAAATATGTATAACATATTACACTTTATAATTCCTTTCATTCATAATGTTTTTGTATATTTTTAAATTATTATAACTTTAATTATTATAAAATAAGCCTCTGAAACTTGCTTACTATGTTTTAATTTTCTCATATATTTTTTTCTGAGGTTGATATTGGCAACCTTGTTCTTCTTTTGTTTAAACATTATTTAAAAACATTTTCCCCACCCCACCCCCACCCCCGGCCTTTTAAATTAATTAAATAGTAGTTAATTAATTTTTAATTTTGTTTTAGAAATGTCTCTTAAAAGCAGTGTTACTAAATTTCTTTTCAGGTGCAGTTGGAAACTGCTTGCCTTTGATCAGGAATATTTACCCTTTATATTCACTGAATAATTTTTCATAATTTGATATTTGTTATCTTTTTGCTTACTTCCTTGGATTTATTTATATTGATTGACTATTAGTGCACAGATGATCTCCTTTTTTGATTTTATATTTAAAATTTTGTGTGAGGAGAAAGGTTTTTTTATGCCATTAGTTATTTCCTAATATAATTTCAAACATTATTAACCATAAAATTATCTATTTATGCTCATATAAAATATATTTTAAACTTAATTTTATAGGAAAAAGAGACCATTCTTTTTTTTTTTTTTTTTTTTTTTTTTTGCTCCGGACACGCAGGCTCAGCAGCCATGGCTCACGGGCCCAGCCGCTCCGCGGCATGTGGGATCCTCCCGGACCGGGGCACGAACCCGTGTCCCCTGCATCGGCAGGCGGACTCTCAACCACTGCGCCACCAGGGAAGCCCAAAGAGACCATTCTTATTGGCATTTTTTTGTTTTGTCTAATCTGGAGAATGAAACCATCTATAACTACTTTTTTTTATTTGGTCATCATGACTTAGACTTCTTCAAAACATTACATTAATTTGGGATATTTATTAGCTCCAACTCTTCCCTTTGCAGTTAATGCTTTATTTTATTTTATTCTTTCTCTAATGTTGGTTGCCTTCTTTGATTACTGTAAGATTTTTTGTTTTGTTTTGTTTTTTGCGGTACGCGGGCCTCTCACTGCTGCGGCCCCTCCCGTCGCGGAGCACAGGCTCCGGCCCCGCAGGCTCAGCGGCCATGGCTCACAGGCTGAGCCGCTCCGCGGCGCGTGGGATCCTCCGGGAC
Organism: Phocoena sinus; assembly: GCF_008692025.1. Lineage (NCBI taxonomy): Eukaryota > Metazoa > Chordata > Mammalia > Artiodactyla > Phocoenidae > Phocoena > Phocoena sinus. The sequence continues at coordinate 47,678,902 of NC_045765.1, read as the reverse complement.
CAGGGCACGAACCCGTGCCCCCTGCATCGGCAGGCGGACTCCCAACCACTGCGCCACCAGGGAAGCCTTGTAAGATTTTTTTACCTTTAGTATTTAATGTGTCAGTTTTCTTTCACTGAGTAACAAATTATCACCAACTTACTGCCTTAAAATGACATGAATTTATTATCTCACGGTTTCTTTGTGTTAGGAATCCAGACAAGGGTTAGATGGGTCCTATGTTCAGGGTCTCAACAGGATGAAATCAAGATGTCAGTTGATGTTTAAATCTCATCTGAGGCCCTGGGTTTATTCCCAAATACTGGTTATTGACAGAATTTTGTTCCTCACAGCTGTTGAACTGAGGCCCTCAGCTCCTAGAGGTCACGTTTTATTACCTGAGACATGGTCCTCTTCAAAATATGGCAGTATTATTCTCCAAGACCTGCAGAAATGTGTATGTTACTGCTTTGAAACTTTCTGACCTTATGTCTCTGACCTCTTGCTAGACTACCTTTCAAGGGCTTGCCTGATTAAGTCAGGCCTACCTAGTTATCTACCTTTTAATTAACTTAGAGTTAATAGATCAGGGAACTTAATTACACCTGCAAAATTCCTTTACTTTGTCATATAACATAGCCTAATCTTGGTGGTTGTTTGCTCTCATATTTATAGGACCTGCCACACTCAAGGGCACTCACCAGGTATGTACAACAGAGGGCAGGAATCTTGGGGCCTTCTTAGAATTCTGCCACCACAACACCTAATTTAAATCATACAAATTTTGCATGGTTTTTGAGAAATATTTTTAAAGACTTGAGAATTTCATTTCTGTATGAATATGTACTGTGATGTTTGAAAAGAAATTCTAGAGGTACATTACTTCTCTCTAAAAGTTTTGTAAAAGCTCTGTATATGTAGATGAATGTAGAAGAAAAATATATTGTACTGTAGTGGTAAATTTGTAATGAAATGTGTATTCTAAAACATTAATTCTAATACCTGTTGGCATCATTATAAATTAGTGTAACATTATAAAAGATTAGTTTGCCTTAAATTGTTTATACTTTTTGGGTCAATAATCCCACTCATAAAAATCCACACTTAGAAAAGGGTTAAAGACAAGGAAAAATTCTTATGTACAAAAATGATTAAAACTCTATCATAGTGAATATTTGAAGTAAGTTCAAATCACAAAGTTGGGGAAATGTTAAGGAACTTAGTGTGAACTTCCCGAATGTATATTGTATGATAAATAGGAATACCATAAAAATATGAAAGATGTGTACAACATATGTGAAATAAAGAGCACAAAATTATATGTGCACTATGATTACAGCTATGTAAAATATGTATGTGATTGCTGTAGGATTATAATAATGTGTGAGAAAACAGTAGCAGTTGATGAAACAGGTTGTCATAACACGTGCACATTTTTAAACAATTTATTTAACACTACCAAAAGGTGTATACAAGGTATAAAACAAAACTAGGTCAGTTTCCCAAGTGTCTGGGAAAGAGTAGGTGTGGACCTCCTTGACTTCTGATCCTCTTTCATCTGAAATCTGCTGAGCCTTTACTAATTGAAGGGTGAATTCTTCTATTGCCATTGATGAGAACTAAGTGAATTATATTGGGAGTAGACAGACCCGGCCCATCCCTCAAGATCATGACTAATTGACAAACCCTCCTGATGGGGTGTGACCTAGGGCTGACTCTTGATGACTGGGGATGAATTACACACAGAGTGCTCACTTTTCCCTGCTTTTCTATGAGGTTTCAAAAGGGACTGGGGTATTATGAGCAAGAAGGAATTACTCTATCCTCTTCATAAAGATAGCAGTGATGAAGGGAGTAGAGATCATAGATTAAAGTTAGTCCTTTCATCCAGTGTGAAAATCCCCTCCAGTGCATGTGTGAGGGGATCACCATCTTTCTTCTGCTTGTATAGCATGTATTTGCTACCACTGAATGTAGCCTATGTGTTTGATAAGCAGCAAATTTCTTTGACAACAGACCACCTTTTTCATGGAACACATCCTAGCAGCGCTGTGCTCAGGAACATAATTTGTGGAAGACTGAATTATGAATACTCCTTTAATTTTTGTACAAAGAGCCATGTCAAACAAAGAAACTTGGGATGTGAAAGAAGGATTGTACTTACTTTTCAAGGTCCCAAGAGGGATAAAACTAGACTGAAAGTGTAAAATTATGATGAGCTGGATAACTATGTAAAAAGATGGTTTAGTTCTAGAAGTCAAGCTTCCCATCACTAGTAGTTTTCAAACATGGATTTGATAATCATTTGATGTGACTATTTTGGAGAGGATTCAAGAGTTAAACCAGAAATTAGAATTTGGAAGATCTGTGACTTTCAGGCCTGACTGAACATCATCTTCTAACTTAGTTTTTTTTTAAAAAAAAAAAAGACAAAAAAGGAAGGGAGGAAGGAGGAAAGGAAGGAAATACCTGGGCCCCATCTAAGCTCTACTGAATTGAAATATCTGGGTTTTGAGACAAGGAATTTGAATTTTTAATCAGCTGCCTAGGTTATTCCTGTATATACAGTTCAAGGGACTAAACATTGAAAACCAATGGGCCAAATTGCTTTTGAAGAATACCCATTAAAATCTGTGTCCATAATACAAACAATATGGCATATTAAGTAATTAGGAATGCTAAGGTGGTAGCATTGCTTGTCTTCTGGGAATCAAAAAATAGAAACCCAGTTTCTGAGATTTCCTGTCCAGGCACACGGGGACCTGTCTGTGCTACTGAATTTCTTATTCTAAGAGATAGAAGGGCAGATGAGAATTAGGCAAGGAGGAGGTGGCTAGAGAAGGTACTTTTAGAAGCAGCTTTCTCCACCCATGTACAGTCCCTCCCTTGCACTCTGCTGTATAAACCTAAGATTTTGATTGCTTGAATCTGTGGCTGTTGCCTCATGGAGTTTAATGAGGTTCATCCCATACAGAGAAGCTGCAGGACTTCTCAGATGGTTGTTACAGGGAGTGGCTTCTTGAATCAGAGCAATTCATATAATCTCTCCTCCACTGACAAGGGTCTGGCAGGATGTGTCTGCACTGCCAGACTTCCAATTCTAACAGTGCCAGCTTGTTTTGCCCAAACTGAGGGAGTGACCTCAGACAGTGTTTGCACAAATTTCAGTTTTAACTGGAACTTTTAGTTCTGCCTAGAGTTATATAGAGATCTAGGAAAAAAGGCAGCCACTTGAGGAAGAGTACACCTAGACACCAGTTCTGGAAGCAGCTAGGAAACCAAGATACCCCTCCCAGACATCCCATGGTCTTGATCCAGATATGTGAGAGCTCACTACTCCTCAGGGACGCCTAAAATCTGGGCAGCTGGAAGGGATTTGCCAAATCCATTTACTTATTCAATTATCTATATTTTTTCAAGGGTCAACTATGTGCCTTCACTATACTATACGTACTGAAGATAAAATAATGGGTTAAAACAGCCAAGAGTTTACAGTCTGGCTAAATTTCTGTACTTGCTCTGACTGGGAATTGGCCAGCTCTTCTTGGTGATCATTACCTCCTCATTACCATAATAGTAGTTAGCATTTATGGACCTGGTGCCTATGTGCTAAAAACTTTTTAATGGCATATTTCTAACAAGATAAGTATTACTGTTATAGCCATTTTTCAGCTGAGAAAGTGGAGATACATAGACAAGGTAACTGGACCAAATGTATAGCCTGCATTCATTGTGAGGGTGGGCAGGAGAAAGTGGAGATTTAGGATTCCTTCACCACATCCTAGGAACTTGGGTCTCGCTGGATCTTGATCTCTGTGGTTAGGGTCTGAACCAGGCCAGGCTCTGTTAGTACTGCATTAGTACGGTGCAGTCTCCAAACCCAGTGAGGATCATTCTGAGGAATGGGGATTATATTCAGGCCTTGAGTAGAAGAAGAGAAATAGGGTTGACAGTAGCTAGCTTTGGAATCTCAGGGGACCATACAGGCTCAGGAGAGGAAGGAAGATTCTTAGAGTTTGGAGATGGCTGCAGGTTTTCCTTTGGGTGGACCAGCGGGTGAGTCTCTTTCTACTAAATTCTTATACTTTAAGGAGTCAACAGGACACCTAAATCTCACTTCCTGGGTTCAGAGGGTCAGCTGGACCTAACCCCAGCTGGTCAAGGAGACTGGCCAAACCTGAAGAGCAGGGTTCTGGCCAAGTAGTTCAGATTTAGTTAAGTTTTGTTCATGTAATACTGAAAAAGCTTCATGGATGTGATTCATTTTTAAAAGATTTAAGTGTAAAGTAACAGAGTTTAGGTTCCTCCAATTTGTAAACTCTGAACTATTTTACGAAGATAATAATATAATATAAATCACAATTCTCTTTTTAAAATAAGATTCTCCCTAGTGTTCTTAAATCAGTAAATTTTGTGTTGCTCCTTCAAAGGAGATGTACCATATTCTTATTTATACATGTATACATACGTTTCTCTTCTCCAAGCCAAGGATGATGTATCTGTCTTTGAAGCTGCATTCAAATATTTACTGACTACTTTTTCAAAACAAAGTTGGAGTCATTATACTGTATATGATTTTGTATTATTTTTCTCCCTTAACATTTTCAGTAATATTCCAAAACATTTTCTTATGTCGATCAACAATTTATTACTCATATTACTTTGGAGGGGTGAATGATATTCTGCCGTTCAGATAGACTGTAATTATTTAACAGTTCCTCTCTTATTATTCCAAGTTTTCCCGCTTTCATTTTACTATTCACATTTATAACAGTGAGAAAAATCAGGAACAATCTGAATGCTAACACTGTCTTGAATACATTCCTCCATAAATCTTTTCAGTAAGTTATTATATCGATACTAGGTCAAATTTTGATACTTTAAATTTTCTTGTAAAGAGTCTCAGTAATCATCAGTATGGTTGTATTACTTTATTTGGGTCTAGGAAAGTTACTTAAACATTCTGTGCCTCAGCATCCTCATCTCTAATACAGGAATCACAATGTACCTACTTTATAGAGTTGAGGCAATATATGGAAGGTATGGCACATTCTGTGTAACTGTTAGCTATTTTTATTGTGCTCCCACCAACAGTGTACATTAATGCCATTTTTCTTTTTTTTTTTTCCGTACGTGAGCCTCTCACTGTTGTGGCCTCTCCCGTTGCAGAGCACAGGCTCCGGATGCGCAGGCTCAGCGGCCATGGCTCACGGGCCCAGCCGCTCTGCGGCATGTGGGATCTTCCCGGACGGGGACACGACCCCGTGTCCCCTGCATCGGCAGGCGGACTCTCAACCACTGCGCCACCAGGGAAGCCCATTAATGCCATTTTTGTGGCAACTTTGACAGCTCTTCCTTTTGTTATATATTAAAGAATACTAGCTTAATGGGTAAAAGTTATCCCTTTTGTTTGCACTTTGATTACTAGCAAAGGTTGACATTTTATTTTGTATTTGTTTAGCCCCTTGTAGTTCTTTTTCAAGAATTTTATTTATTTGTTAACTGGATTCTCATTTTTTTTTTTCCCATCAATTTTATGAGCTCTTTTTATGGTGACCCTTTCCTATCTGTCATCTATGTTACAGGTATTTTTCTGGTTTGTAAGATACCATTTTTTTCCTCTAGTTATATTTGATTGTGGGTCAAAAAGGACTGAGAAGGCCTCAAGAAAAAAGTCACACTTGGTCTGCCTGTTGAGCAGAGACAAATGGGTTTTGCAAACTGCAGGGGCAGTGACAGTAGTTAAGGAGAAAAAGTCCTGCACTAGGGATCAGAGACCATAGTTTTACTCCAGATTCTGTCCCTTGGACAAGCCAGTTAACAAGTCTGAACTCACATACTGATCTATAAAATGGCTCTTATTAATGATTACAGAGTTCCCATCAAGATCAAATGAGTTAGCATATATTGTTTCTGCATAAATTAAAGGAAGCCCAAGTAACTGAGCTTAATGCCATTTAAAAAATTTTTGATATCTACATATATAAGAAGTCAACTTTGCATTTTAAACCTCCTCTGTTTTGTCACAATGGGCTTTCTAGGCCCCCTGGCCTGGTTAGCTTGTTATGCAGGTATCAGATCAATTGACCTTCTGCTGGAATCCGCCCCCGACCCCTCCTCAAATAGGTCAAATCTCACATTATTGTCTTATGGTGTTACTGGACTCTTTCCAGATTCTTGGACAGCAATACCATAGAAATGAATATTGCTTCCAAAATACACTTAAGCAAGCAACCTTTTTTTTTTAACATCTTTATTGGAGTATAATTGCTTTACAATTGTGTGTTAGTTTCTGCTTTATAACAAAGTGAATCAGTTAAACATATACATATGTTCCCAAATCTCTTCCCTCCTGCGTCTCCCTCCCTCCAACCCTCCCTATCCCACCCCTCTAGGTGGTCACAAACCACCAAGCTGATCTCCCTGTGCTATGCGGCTGCTTCCCACTAGCTATCTATTTTACGTTCGGTAGTGTATATATGTCCATGCCACTCTCTCACTTTGTCACAGCTTACCCTTCCCCCTTCCCATATCCTCAAGTCAATTCTCTAGTAGGTCTGTGTCTTGATTCCTGTCTTACCCCTAGGTTCTTCATGACCTTTTTTTTTTCTCCCCTAGATTCCATATATAGGTGTTACCATACAGTATTTGTTTTCCTCTTTCTGACTTACTTCACTCTGTATGACAGACTCTAGGTCGATCCACCCCACTACAAATAGTTCAATTTCGTTTACTTTTATGGCTGAGTAATATTCCATTGTATATATGTGCTGCACCTTCTTTATCCATTCATCTGTCAATTTACACTTAGGTTGCTTCAATGTCCAGGCTATTGTAAATAGAGCTGCAATGAACATTTTGGTACAGGACTCTTTTTGAATTATGGTTTTCTCAGGGTATATGTCCAGTAGTGGGATTGCTGGGTTGTATGGTAGTTCTATTTTTAGTTTTTTAAGGAACCTCCATACTGTTCTCCATACTGGCTGTACCAATTTACATTCCCACCAACAGTGCAAGACAGTTCCCTTTTCTCCACACTCTCTCCAGCATTTACTGTTTGCAGATTTTCTGATGATGGCCATTCTGACCGGTGTTAGGTGATACCTCAATGTAGTTTAGATTTGCATTTCTCTAATGATTAGTGATGTTGAGCATTCTTTCATGTGTTTGTTGGCAATCTGTATATCTTCTTTGGAGAAATGTCTATTTAGGGCTTCTGCACATTTTTGGATTGGGTTGTTTGTTTTTTTGTTATTGAGTTGCATGAGCTGCTTGTAAATGTTGGAGATTAATGCTTTGTCAGTTGCTTCATTTGCAAATATTTTCTCCCATTCTGAGGGTTGTCTTTTCATTTTGTTTATGGTTTCCTTTGCTGTGCAAAAGCTTTGAAGTTTCATTAGGTCCCATTTGTTTATTTTTGTTTTTATTTCCATTTCTCCAGGAGGTGGGTCAAAAAGGATCTTGCTGTGATTTATGTCATAGAGTGTTCTGCCTATGTTTTCCTCTAAGAGTTTGATAGTTTCTGGCCTTACATTTAGGTCTTTAATCCATTTTGAGCTTATTTTTGTGTATGGTGTTAGGGAGTGTTCTAATTTCATACTTTTATGTGTAGCTGTCCAGTTTTCCCAGCACCACTTATTGAAGAGGCTGTCTTTTCTCCACTGTATATTTTTGCCTCCTTTATCAAAGATAAGGTGTCCATATGTGCGTGGGTTTATCTCTGGGCTTTCTATCCTGTTCCATTGGTCTATATGTCTGTTTTTGTGCCAGTACCATACTGGATTACTGTAACTTTGTAGCATAGTCTGAAGTCAGGGAGGCTGATTCCTCCAGCTCCGTTTTTCCTTCTCAAGATTGCTTTGGTTATTCGGGGTCTTTTGTGTTTCCATACAAATTGTGAAATTTTTTGTTCTACTTCTGTGAAAAATGCCAGTGGTAGTTTGATAGGGATTGCATTGAATCTGTAGATTGCTTTGGGTAGTAGTCATTTTCACAATGTTGATTCTTCCAATCCAAGAACATGGTATATCTCTCCATCTATTTGTATCATCTTTAATTTCTTTCATCAGTGTCTTATAATTTTCTGCATACAGGTCTTTTGTCTCCTTAGGTAGGTATATTCCTAGATATTTTATTCTTTTTGTTGCAGTGGTAAATGGGAGTGTTTTCTTGATTTCACTTTCAGATTTTTCATCATTAGTGTATAGGAATGCCAGAGATTTCTGTGCATTAATTTTGTATCCTGCTACTTTACCAAATTCACTGATTATCTCTAGTAGTTTTCTGGTAGCATCTTTAGAATTCTCTGTGTAGACTATCATGTCATATGAAAGCAGTGACAGCTTTACTTGTTCTTTTCTGATTTGGATTCCTTTTATTTCCTTTTCTTCTCTGATTGCTGTGGCTAAAACTTCCAAAACTATGTTGAATAATAGTGGCAAGAGTGGGCAACCTTGTCTTGTCCCTGATCTTAGTGGAAATGGTTTCTGTTTTTCACCATTGAGGATGATGTTGGCTGTGGGTTTGTCATATATGGCCTTTATTATGTTGAGGAAAGTTCCCTCTATGCCTACTTTCTGCAGGGTTTTTATCATAAATCGGTGTTGAATTTTGTCAAAAGCTTTCTCTGCATCTAATGAGATGATCATATGGCTTTTCTTGTTCAATTTGTGAATATGGTGTATCACATTCATTGATCTGCATATATTGAGAATCCTTGCATTCCTGGAATAAACCCCACTTGATCATGATGTATGATCCTTTTCATGTGCTGTTGGATTCTGTTTGCTAGTATTTTGTTGAGGATTTTTGCATCTATGTTCATCAGTGATATTGGCCTGTAGTTTTCTTTCTTTGTGACATCTTGGTTTGGTTTTGGTATCAGGGTGATGGTGGCCTCGTAGAATGAATTTGGGAGTGCTCCTCCCTGTGCTATGTTTTGGAAGAGTTTGAGAAGGATAGGTGTTAGCTCTTCTCTAAATGTTTGATAGAATTCGCCTGTGAAGTCATCTGGTTTGGGCTTTTGTTTGCTGGAAGATTTTTAATCGCAGTTTCAATTTCAGTGCTTGTGATTGGTCTGTTCATATTTTCTATTTCTTCCTGGTTCAGTCTTGGCAGGTTGTGCATTTCTAAGAATTTGTCCATTTCTTCCAGGTTGTCCATTTTATTGGCATAGAGTTGCTTGTAGTAATCCCTCATGATCCTTTGTATTTCAGTAGTGTCAGTTGTTACTTCTTTTTCATTTCTAATTCTATTGATTTGAGACTTCTCCCTTGTTTTCTTGATAAGTCTGGCTAATGGTTTTTCAATTTTGTTTATCTTCTCAAAGAACCAGCTTTTAGTTTTGTTGATCTTTACTATCGTTTCCTTCATTTATTTTTGATCTGATCTTTATGATTTCTTTCCTTCTGCTAACTTCAGGGTTTTTTTGTTCTTCTTTCTCTAATTGCTTTAGGTGCAAGGTTAGATTGTTTATTTGAGTTGTTTCCTGTTTCTTAAGGTGGGATTGTATTGCTATAAACTTCCCTTTTAGAACTGCTTTTGCTGCATCCCATAGGTTTTGGGTAGTCGTGTCTCCATTGTCATTTGTTTCTAGGTATTTTTAACTTTCCTCTTTGATTTCTTCAGTGATCACTTCGTTATTAAGTAGTGTATTGTTTAGCCTCCATGTGTTTGTAATTTTTACAGATCTTTTCCTGTAATTGATATCTACTCTCACAGTGTTGTGGTCGGAAAAGATACTTGATATGATTTCAATTTTCTTAAATTTACCAAGGCTTGATTTGTGACCCAAGATATGATCTATCCTGGAGAATGTTTCATGAGCACTTGAGAAAAATGTGTATTCTGTTGTTTTTGGATGGAATGTCCTATAAATATCAATTAAATCCATCTTTTTTAATGTATCAATTAAAACTTGTGTTTCCTTATTTATTTTCATTTTGGATGATCTGTCCATTAGTAAAAGTGGCATGATAAAGTCCCCTACTATGATTGTGTTACTGTCAATTTCCCCTTTTATGGCTGTTAGTATTTGCTTTATGTATTGAGGTGCTCCTATGTTGGGTGCATAAATATTTACTATTGTTATATCTTTTTCTTGGATTGATCCCTTGATCATTATGTAGTGTCCTTCTTTGTCTCTTATAATAGTCTTTATTTTAAAGTCTATTTTGTCAGATATGAAAATTTCTACTCCAGCTTTATTTTGATTTCCATTTTCATGGAATATCTTTTTCCATCTCCTCACTTTCAGTCTGTATGTGTCCCTAGGTCTGAAGAGGGTCTCTTGTAGACAGCATATATATGGGTTATGTTTGTGTATCCATTCAGCCAGTCTGTGTCTTTTGGTGGGAGCATTTAAACCATTTACATTTAAGGTAATTATCAATATGTATGTTCCTATTCCCATTTTCTTAATTGTTTTGGGTTTGTCATTGTAGGTCTTTTCCTTCCCTTGTGTTTCTTGCCTAGAGAAGTTCCTTACGCATTTCTTGTAAAGCTGGTTTGGTGGTGCTGAACTCTCTCAGCTTTTGCTTCTCTGTGAAGGTTTTAATTTCTCCATTAAATCTGATTGAGATCCTTGCTGGGTTGAGTAATCTTGGTTGTAGGTTTTTCTCCTTCATCACTTTAAATATGTTCTGCCACTCCCTTCTGGCTTGCAGAGTTTCTGCTGAATGATCAGCTGTTAACCTTATGGGGATACCCTTGTGTGTTATTTGTTGTTTTTCCCTTGCTGCTTTTAATATGTTTTCTTTGTATTTAATTTTTAATTGTTTGATTAATATGTGTCTTGGTGTGTTTCTCCTTGTATTTATCCTCCATGGAACTCTGTGCTTCCTGGACTTGATTAACTATTTCTTTTCCCATATTAGAGAAGTTTTCAAGTATAATCTCTTCAAATATTTTCTCAGTCCCTTTCTTTTTCTCTTCTTCTTCTGGGACCCCTATAATGCGAATGTTGGTGCGTTTAATATTGTCCCAGAGGTCTCTGAGACTGTCCTCAGTTCTTTTCATTCTTTTTTCTTTATTCTGCTCTGCAGTAGTTATTTCCACTATTTTATCTTCCAGGTCACTTATCTGTTTTTCTGCCTCAGTTATTCTGCTATTGATCCCTTCTAGAGTATTTTTAATTTCATTTATTGTGTTGTTCATCATTGCTTGTTTCCTCTTTAGTTCTTCTAGGTCCTTGTTAAATGTTTCTTGCATTTTCTCTATTCTATTTCCAAGATTTTGGATCATCTTTACTATCATTATTCTGAATTCTTTTTCAGGTAGACTATTTCCTCTTCATTTGTTGGTCTGGTGGGTTTTTGCCTTGCTCCTTCATCTGCTGTGTGTTTTTCTGTCTTCTCATTTTGCTTATCTTACTGTGTTTGAGGTCTCCGTTTTGCAGGCTGCAGGTTCATAGTTCCCATTGTTTTTGGTGTCTGTCCCCAGTAGCTAAGGTTGGTTCAGTGGGTTGTGTAGGTTTCCTGGTGGAGGGGACTAGTGCTTGTGTTCTGGTGGATGAGGCTGGATCTTGTCTTTCTGGTGGGCAGGTCCACATCTGGTTGTGTGTTTTGGGGTGTCTGTGGCCTTATTATGACTTTAGGCAGCCTCTCTGCTAATGGGTGGGGTTGTGTTCCTGTCTTGCTAGTTGTTTGGCATAGGGTGTCCAGCACTGTAGCTTGCTGGTCATTGAGTGAAGCTGGGTCTTGGTGTTGAGATGGAGATCTCTGAGAGATTTTCCCCATTTGATATTACGTGGAGCTGGGAGGTCTCTTGTGGACCAGTGTGCTGAAGTTGGCTCTCCCACCGCAGAGGCACAGCACTGAGTCCTGGCTGCAGCACCAAGAGACTTTCATCTACACGGCTCAGAATAAAGGGGGAAAAAATAGAAAGAAAGAGGATAAAATAAAATAAAATAAAGTAAGATAAAATAAAGTTATTAAAATAAAAATAATTATTAAGAAAAAAAAATTTTTAAGTAAAAAAACAAAAAAACCAGACGGACAGAACCCTAGGACAAATGGTAAAAGCAAAGCTATACAGACAAAATATCACACAGCAGCATACACATACAGACTCACAAAAAGAGGAAAAGGGGAAAAAATAATATATCTTGCTCCCAAAGCACACCTCCTCAATTTGGGATGATTCGTTTTCTATTCAGGTATTCCACAGATGCAGGGTAGTCAAGTTGATTGTGGAGATTTAATCTGCTTCTCTTGAGGCTGCTGGGAGGGATTTCCCTTTCTCTTCTTTGTTCTCACAGCTCCAGGGTTTCAGTTTTGGATTTGGCCCCGCCTCTGCGTGTAGGTCGCCTGAGGGCGTCTGTTCTCCGCTCAGACAGGACGGGGTTAAAGGAGCAGCTGCTTCGGGGGCTCTGGCTCACTCCGGCCGGGGAGGAGGGAGGGGCACGGAGTGTGGGGCGGGCCTGCGGCGGCAGAGGCCGGCGTGACGTTGCACCAGCCTGAGGCGCGCGGTGTGTTCTCCCGGGTAAGTTGTCCCTGGATCAGGGGACCTTGGCAGTGGCGGGCTGCACAGGCTCCCGGGAGGGGAGATGTGGACAGTGACCTGTGCTCGCACACAGGCTTCTTGGTAGTGGCAGCAGCAGCCTTAGTGTCTCATACCCGTCTCTGGGGTCCGCGCTGTTAGCCGCAGCTCGCGCCCGTCTCTGGAGCTCCTTTAAGCAGTGCTCTTAATCCCCTCTCCTCACGCACCAGGTAACAAAGAGGGAAGAAAAAGTCTCTTGCCTCTTCCGCAGGTGCAGACATTTCCCCGGACTCCCTCCCGGCTAGCCCTGGTGCACTAACCCCCTGCAGGGTGTGTTCACGCCGCCAACCCCAGTCCTCTCCCTGCGCTCCGACCGAAGCCCGAGCCTCAGCTCCCAGCCCCCGCCCGCCCCGGCGGGTGAGCTGACAAGCCTCTCGGGCTGGTGAGTGCTGGCCGGCCCTGATCCTCTGTGCAGGAATCTCTCCGCTTTGCTCTCCGCATTCCTGTTGCTGCGCTCTCCTCCATGGCTCCGAAGCTTCCCCCCTCCGCCACCCGCAGTCTCCGCCCGCGAAGGGGCTCCTAGTGTGTGGAAACCGTTCCTTCTTCACAGCTCCCTCCCACTGGTGCAGGTACCGTCCCTATTCTTTTGTCTCTGTTTATTCGTTTTTCTTTTGCCCTACCCAGGTACATGGGGAGTTTCTTGCCTTTTGGGAGGTCTTAGGCCTTCTGCAAGCGTTCAGTGGGTGTTCTATAGGAGCAGTTCAACGTGTAGATGTATTTCTGGTGTATCTGTGGGGAGGAAGGTGATCTCCCCGTCTTACTCTTCCGCCATCTTTCTAGCTGCAAGAAAGCTTTTTATTAAAAGAGATCGCTTGTGCACAAGGGAGAAATGCCAGTTCCCTGAATAGGAGGGACGAGTTGCTTTAATAACAATAGGGAGGGTTTCTCTCATAGATCACTGATAATTTTCAGAAATCATCAAACCTTTTTGATCAGCAGTCTGTGGCTCCATGGTAGCTATCAGGAATAGGGACTGATTTTTCTTGGGAAAAGAAATGCATGAGAATTTTCTGCAAGAGAGCATAGGAATGGATAAAGTTAAAATCTGTAGTTGAGCTTATTGTCTTGTGGCAATTAGGTATACTCCTTATTGTAACAGAGGTAAAGTTAATCTTTTATTCCTTCGAACCCTTTTTTTTTTTTTTTCTTCTGGGGCTCAGGCCCCCTGGGCCTTTGTTTTTTTAGCTTCCAGGGCCTATTTTGTTCAAGGCCATTCCCTGGTCCTTTTCTAAAATGGCTGTATTCTTGTCTGCCTGTCTCAATAGCACAATGTGCCTCTTAGTTATAGTACTCGACAGAGCTACAATTTCACATTTACTTATGAGACTACTTGAGAAATGTCGATTTCTCCCTCTAGGCTGCCAGCTCTGTAAGGGCAGAGACCATGCTTTTTTTTGCTCACTATAATGTTCTATGTGTTTGCTATGTCTGAGTAGGCCTTTGATTAATATTTCCGAATGATTTGTGGGATGGTTGGATATGCATAAAAGCATTTCAGAGGGCATAACAATGTAAGAAACATGTAAGGAATGAATATGTCATGCTAGAGTGTTGATGAGGAGAAAAGAATGTCTGGATCAGAGAGTAGTATGTGGAGGAGAACCATGGGAGATGAGACTGGAAAGGGGGACTGGGTCTGATCATGGAGAGCCTTGGGTACCAGGTGGAAGCGTTTTAGTGAATGACTCATGTGGTTGGGAGCCATCAAAGAATTCTGAGCACGTGTGGAGCATAAATGATTTGTGTAAAGAGGATGCATGTGGCATGTAGAGTGGATTGGAAAAGAAAGGCTGGAGGGGGGGAACCCAGTTAGGAATTTTTTGCAATATTACCTTTTAAAAACCATCAAGCACCTGCTTCGGTCTGCTTCCATTGGGACAGGGGAAGAGTGGGCAGATGTGAGTGACATTTCCAGAAAAGAATTGACATTACTGGTGGCATTATCTGGCAGAGAGAGAGAGAGAGAGAGAGAGAGAGAGAGAGAAAGTAAGTCTCACTACAAGTGATAAAATATTAGTTCTGGAAGGAGCCTATTGGATCATCTCAGGTAACATTCTCAACTTTACAGTTGGGAAGTTGAGGCCAAGAAAAGAAACAGAACCGCTAATGCTGCACAGCACACACCATATTAGTAACAGACAGGAATCATGAAGACAGTTTTCCTGAATCACACTCATTGTCTTTTTTTTACTCAGTAACTAAGGGAATGTGTCTTTGCTACAAACAATGAAGTGAGTTAGTAAGGGGATTATGAGTTATATTTTATATAGGTTTGGTTTGGGAAAATGGTGAGACAATCAAATGAAAATGGCAGGCGTGGTGGGAAGGGAGTCTGGAAGGGAGGTCAGAACTGAGGTTACATATTTTAGACTTGGTAGCACAGAGATGGTGACTTCGGATGAGCTGAAATTTTTCATTGTGAATTCATTTATTGTCCCTTCAGTTTCCCATTTTTGAAAAAAAACTGATGATATTCAATAGAGGTTTATTAAACACTTACCATATGATAAATAGTTAACCAGCATCTTTTTTTTTTTTTCGGTACGCGGACCTCTCACTGTTGTGTCCTCTCCCATTGCGGAGCACAGGCTCCGGACACGCAGGCTCAGCGGCCATGGCTCACGGGCCCAGCCACTCCGTGGCATGCGGGATCTTCCCGGACCGGGACACGAACCCGTGTTCCCTGCATTGGCAGGCGGACTCTCAACCACTGCGCCACCAGGGAAGCCCCAGCATCTTCTTTAAAGTTGTCATGAACCCTATGAAGGAGATACTATTGCTCTTATTGCTCCATTTTACAATGAGGAAGCAGGGTCAACTTTCCCAATGTCTATCAAATTCCTGGCAATCATTTAAAGCAGGGTTTCTCAATCTCAGCACTATAGACATTTTTGGCTGGGTAATTGTTTTGTTGGGTAAGGGTTGAGGGAAGCTGTCCTGTGCTTTTTAAGGTGTTTGGCAGCGTCCCTGGCCTCTATGCATTAGGTGGCAGTAGGACTCCCCCTCTAGCTGTGACAACCAAATAGGTCTACAGACACTGTCAAAGTTTCCCTGGTTAAGTTCAATTTACCTCCTCTATTAAAAATGTTGCCCAGAAGTTTCAACCTTAGGTGATATATTCTTCCACTGTATTCTTGTGCCACTTATTGCCAAATTTTAAATAATTTGATTTTGTTTTTTATACACCCTGTCTTCCCAAGAAGCTTATGAAGTTTTTGAAGACAAAGTCTTTTATATTTAATACAATGTTGGAAGCAAGCATCTTTCATCTTTCCTCTCTCTTCTCCATTCCTAATGTCATCCACTCCCACCCCACCCCAGTTTAGACCCTCATAAGTCTTACCTAAACTGTTGAAATAACTTAGCTCATCTCCCAGCCTATATTCTCCCCTCTTCAAACTACATCATTCATTCCCTAGTTGAAGACTCTCCCTGAAACACAAATATGATAATATGATAATGCATTTCTTTCCTGCATAAAACTTTACTCAGAAGCCATCCTTAGCCTAATATTAAAGGTATTCCACATTCTGGTCCCAGTATTTCTTTCAAAAGTGTTTTTTCATCACTTATTTATGGGTAAGCTTGGCTCCAGTCAAAAATAAAGATGTTCACTTTATATGTCCCATGGCTTCCTATCTCCATGCTGTCCCTGCTCTTTTTTCTGTCCTAGTCCTTTGATTTCTCTCCATCCTTCAAAGCTAAGCTCAAATACCAAAGATGCACATTCCCACTTTCTCCCTTTAAGCAGGAAGGTGTTTCATTCTTCTTTAGACACCTACAAACTTCTACCAATACTACTCTTATGCCTCTTAGTAATACCTATCTGTGTCAGAATTAGGTATGTGCGTGTGTGTTTTTTCCTTTTCCTTTGTGGGTTTTAAAGTCAAACAGAACAGTGTTTGAATCCTAGTACTCACTAACTAGCCGTGTTACCTTGGGTGAACTAATTTCACTAATTTAACTCACTAGCCCTCTGTTTTATTTCTTCACTCTTAAAATGGGGATAAAGTAGTAGCTACTGCCTAGTGTTATTTGAGAATTAAATAAAAATGAAGGAAAAGTGCTTGACATAGAGCTTGGCAGATTGGAAAATAGTGAGTGCTCATAAGTATTACCTACTAATTTTCATCATAATCATTATTGTCAACTTTCTCTGAAATAGGCAGGCTAGATCAATTTGTTTTATACTTTGCTTGGTGATGATGAATAAGAGGTTTACTCGTGAAGACTGACAAGGGAAGTGTCAGGAATTTAAAGTTACTGATTATAGAACTAATACAGAAATGATACATGCCAGTTCTAACCCCTCAGAGGGAAGTAGCTTCTGAAAGGATTTTTTGCAATAGAAATTAGGGGACTTAGTGGATAATGAGGCCGGCCCTACTGAGAGCAATCATAGGAGCTCATTGGAAGTTTCCCATGGCACAGAGAGAATGCTGTGTGCTAAAGCAGATGGCACAACATCAGAGAGCAGTGGGTAGATGAAGAGCATGGAGCTGAAATACAAAAGACTGAATGGGAATGCGTGGTTCAGGGAACGTGAACTAAAACCCTGGTCTTTCAGTCTGAAGTAAACAGTTCCACTTGGCTGCCAGAACCTGTTTCGGTACAAAGCCCAGTTTGTCAGATAGATGATGTCAATTTGTGGTCGAAGTCATTACCAGGAGCCAAGCTGATGGATTCATCACAGACTTATGTCAGAACCAAGGCGAATGCTCTCAGTGAAACAGGGTAGAGCAGGAAGAGGTGAGATTTTGAGACTTAGTATACCTGTGATGAGTTGGGCACACAATCTAGGAGGGCTGCAAAGGTAGTTTAAAAGAGGGCTCTGATATGTCTAGGTGCTCTGGCCACATACAGGGTGTAGAACTATACTGAGGTTTGTGGGTAGCTTCAGAAGACAGGGCTAACCAATATGAATTGACATTTGGGGGAAAACCCTGGAGAACAGGTAATCATAATATTAATAATGGCCAACATTTATTGAGCAAATACTATACACCAGCTGCTGTGCTAAGAGCTGTGTATGTATTGTGTCTTTTAACCTATATAGTAACTCTATGAAACAGGTGCTATTGTTATCCTCATTTTAAAGATGTATGAAGCAAGGTGCAGATGTTAAATAATTTGCTCATCAACACATTTGAGTAAGTAGCAAAGGTGAGGTTTGAATCCAGGTTGTTTTTATTTTACTGTAGCACGTCTACTCTTAACTATTAGAAATGTTGCAGTTCAGAAGAGACTGAAAGACCATGTGGTACAATTTTCTGATTCTATAGAAAAGCTAACTAAAGTTCAAATGCAGGAGTTACTCATTAAGTTCCATGGGGAAGCAAGCAATTGCAGAACTGGAGTGGAAGGCTCAGACTTCCCTTATATTATGCTCTACTAGAAAGGAGCCTAGGGTTGTAGGAGCAGGACGGCTCCCTTGGTCCCTTAGCCTTATACTTCTCTTGACTAGGACAATGATTGGCCCAGAACCTGGGCAGGATAAGCCTGAAGGAGCACCTGTGTGACCAGTACATACAGATTCAAGGGCTGCATGTGCAGAAAGCCAGATAGCTTGCCCCTCTGCGATGGCCAGCCCAACAGAAGTGAGACAGAGGGGCAGACATGCCACTTGCCCCTGTGATCCTTTCATTCTTTTCCCTTACTTGAGCAGATTGCCTCATGAATGATCAATCAGACCTTATTTTACAAGAAAATGGATGCATTGCAAACTTTAAATGTGCCATCATTTCCCAATTGGAGAGAAATTTGAGTGCCCTTTGCAGGTGGATCCCCATCAGATATGGGAAAAACGTACTGATTTAAAATGGAAAATACACTTATATGAGAAATCATCCATCAGAAAGAAAGAAAGTAAAAGATTATCATAAGGCGTGATAAATGAGATTAAAACTTTTGTTTTTTCAACTTCATGTTCAAGAAATGCTCAACGAGCATCTTCCTGCGAATGTGATGCCTATTAAAATCATTTTCACGGAATAATTATTGCAATTACAGGGAAAGAATTGTATATCACGTGGTTAAAAGCAGGAACTCACCAGATGCCTGTGTTATTTTGGTGGGTTGGACAAGAAGTGAAGGAAGCTCAGCAAAAGTCTAACGATTAATTTCTGTTGCTAGCATTGTATGTTTCCCAGTGCACTGTGTTCCCCAAATGTCTCCACACATGGGATAACGTTTCTTAATATTTAGTTTCAGTGGTGGATACCAGATATAGGACTTGGATGTCTACTTTCTGAATGTCTATATGAATGGTCATAGAGAAGTATGCCTTATAATATTTTTGTTCCTATTGACCTTTTTCTTTAAAATGTCTCCTGTCCCAACCAGCACTGATATTGTCATTATTACACTGCATTATATTTCCAATGACAATTCTGTTTAATTACCTATCTCCAACTCTGAGCAACTGCAAGCCCCGTGGGGACAGAACCAGGTCCCTTTTGTCTCCTACAAAAATGAATTTACTTTTCAAACTCCAGCTCTAACTTAACCTGCACTGTGAAGTTCTCATCAGATTTGATTTGATTTAATTGTTACTTCCCTTTGTTTCTATGGCACTCTAAGCTGTTAGAGTTGTATTTATTACACGGTATTACAGGTAATTGGATGGGTCATGCTTGTTGCCATATGTTGAATTCATTTTTGAACAAACACCTTCCTTATTCATATTCCTAGTATAGCACTTGTAATATTTTGGTGTTGTGACTTAGTAACTAGGCCTATCTCAGAAATCTCTCATGCAGTCTTTCCAAAACTGATAATTTTACCCCTAAAATATGCCCTTCCTTTTATATCCCTGGTGTTGTTGATGGATCTTTATCTACACATTCTAACTTGCCAGAACTCTGGAATTTAATCCTGTCTGCCTTTTCACTATCCACTCTCTACATCCAATTCATCACTAAATTCTATTAAATTTACCTTCTGAATAACCATTGTCTCTATTCCTTCCATTTCCATGGTTACTTGACTTAATTGAGAGTGGTCTGATCTATTGCTTTTCTCCTGGGTCTCCAGCCTCACCCTTCCTCTTTAATCCATATTTGGCAAAGTTGTCAAAGTTAAATTCTAAAGAAAATAAATAAATTCAGGTATTTTTCTTGCTTAGATTTCTTAAATACTCCAAATCCCAACCCATTACCTATAGAATGCACCCAACACTTTCTAGGATTTCAAATAAAGATCTTTATGGTTCAGGTACTTCTTTGGATTAATGCCATGGACCCCATTTTTTCATTCCACAAACATTCACTGGATGTTTTGCTTGTATCCATTCATTACGAGCCACTGGGCAAGGCACTGTGTATAATATATAGGAAGCATATTATAACACATATACTGCATATCATATATATGGGTATCACATATATTGGGCAAGATGATGAAAAGGACATAGTGAAGACTTTGAGAAGCTAATACTAGTAAAGAAGACCTCTATATACACTCACACATGTGACTAGGTGTCATGTCACTAATATCATGTTAGAGAAAACACACAATTTTATGGGCATGAGAGAAGAGATGTCTCTACTTCAGAAAGTCAAGAGGCATCAAAGAAGACATTTGAGTAGTTAAGCAGGAATTTGTCAAATGGACAGAGGGGAGGGAATCATTCCAAGCACAGGTGATAACACAAACAAAGACAAGGAGACCTGTAAGAAATTACTGGATTTGGGGAAAGACTAGTGTGAGGGTGTAGGTTGTTGTTGTGAGGGACAGTTACTGGAGAGGAGACTGGCAGGGTCTCCTGGGCTAGATTAAGAGGAACATTTATGCAATCCTAATGATTGTGAACTTCCCCTTACTTAAAGGCCTTTACAGTTCTTTATTACTCAGAAAATAGTGAAACAATAATATTTTCATGTCGAATAGATGACTCTGTGTGTGCTCCCGTGTGTGATGAGAAGGAGGAGAGAGACTGGAAGCACAGAAATCAGTATAGACACAATTGAAATGACCTGGGTTTGAGAAGAATGAGGATGTGAACTAACGTGGTGTTGATGGCAGTAAAGAGTAGGTGCTGGATTCCAAAGAGAATCTTAAGTTTGAGTTAACAGGACTTTGTTAAATTGAGGTGTGCTCAAAGTGAAAGAAAGGAAAGAATGTGATATGGTAGGTGAATGAAACTGGTGACCAACATGAAAGGGAGGCATGATTCTTCATCAGTATACACTAACCCTGAAGGTCCCTGACATTCAGTTCAATAAATGAGAATTTTAGTTTTTGAACAGTGAAGCAAAACATAATGAAAAACAAAACACAGCAAACAAACAAAAACAGAAGGCTATCTTCTCTTTGTAGTACTCCTTTATCATGACAGATAAATGAGGATTACTGTGAACTATTTCAAGAGCAGTCAAAAAATATTAAATGGAAAATTCCATAAATAAATAATTCATAAGTTTAAAATTGCACGCTCTTCTGAGTTGTGTGATGAAACCTCACAGTCCTGCTCTGTCACGCTCCGGGTGTGAATCAGCCCTTGAGCTTGAGTGGGACCTTATGCCTTAGCTCCTCTGTCTAAAGAGTTTCGAGTGGAGATGAGCTTTGTCATTTCTGGGCTGAGCATTTCACTGTAAGTTCCCTCCAGAGCACCCTGCCTGGGCATTACCTGGCAGCATTCAGTATTGTGAGTCCTCTTCAGCCTGGGTCACTGAGTCATAAAATAAGCAGAGTCCCTGATCCACAATGGCCATGTGATGTTTTAAAAAATAACTTTTATAGTTCAAAGATACTGAGATTTTAGGATTGTTTGCAATGCAGCATCACCTGCCATATCCCCATTGATACGTGTGGTTTCTATATAATCTAAAAAGTGAGAATGGTAGTAACAGATATATGAAACAAGGTCTAATTTTGACATGAGTCATATATTATTTTTAAAATTTTATCTGTTTTTATAGGTGTTCCTTGACAGCCAAAAAATGAGGATCTTCTTGATCCTCTGCACTAAAAATGAAAGGCTTTTTAACTGGCACTGGATCAATTGTTTTATTTTTTAAAAACTTCATTGAGGCATAATTGATAGACAATAAACTGCACATGGTTAAGAGTACATAGCTTGGTAGATTTTGACGCATGCCTACACCCATCAAACTGTCACCTCAATCAAAACAATGAATATTTCCATAACTTTCAAACTTTTCTTTAAGGCCCTTGTAACTTATCTCTCCCACTCCTCCCTCCCTCCCCAGACTACTGATACATTCCGTCAAATGTTGTTGGACATTTGAGTTGATTCCAGTATTTGGCTATTACAATAAAACTGCTTTGAGCATTCCAGCACAAGTCTTTACATAAAAATATGCTTTCATTTGTCTTGAGTACCTAGGAGGAGAATGGCTAGAAATAGTAGGTGTAAGCTTAACTATTTAAAGAAACTGCCAAATTATTATTATTTTTATTTATTTTATTTTTTTTGCGGTACGCGGGCCTCTCACTGTTGTGGCCTCTCCCATTGCGGAGCACAGGCTCCGGACGCGCAGGCTCAGCGGCCATGGCTCACGGGCCTAGCCGCTCCGCGGCATGTGGGATCTTCCCGGACCGGGGCACGAACCCGTGTCCCCTGCATCGGCAGGCGGACTCTCAACCACTGCGCCACCAGGGAAGCCCCCAAATTATTTTTTTAAAGTGGTGTTCCACTCTGCAGTACCACTGTGTATCATGAAGCTGTATATGAGAGTTCCAATTCCTTCACATCTTCTCCAACACTTAGTATGGTCAGTCTTTTTAATTACAGTAAGTCCTGTACATATGAATGAGTTCCGTTCGGAGAGTGCGTTTGTAAGTCCAATTTGTTGGTAAGTCCAACAAAGTTAGCCTAGATACACACCTAACACAATCAGCTATATAGCACTGTACTGTAATAGGTTTATAGTACTTTTCACACAAATAATACATAAAAAACAAACACAAACAGTAAAGAAAACATTTTTAATCTTATAGTACAATACCTTGAAAAGTACAGTACAGTACCAGCTACATCACTGCTGCTTTTACACTTGCTTCCAGACATCCTGGGCTTGAAATAAAGATACTATATTATTGTACTCTGTACAGTATGTACAGTAAAGTACACAAAAGCACAACCGTTTGTAGAGGGCGCACACATGTGACAATGTACACCAGACGCGTGAACCAACTTATGTGATTGGACATGTGAACGCACGTTCGCATCTTTGAAAGTTCACAACTTGAAGGTTCGTGTGTAGGGGACTTACTGTATAGTCACTCGATTAGGTGTGTGAGAGTATCTAATTGTGGTTGTACTTTTCATTTCCCCAGTTACTAATGATGCCAAACATTTTTTCATGTGCTTATGTGCTAATTGTTTCTTTCTGGTCGAATATCTGTTTAAATCTTTTCCCCATTTTTCAATTTGGCTTGAAATCCTGTTTCTATTATTGAGTTTTGAGAATTCTTTACAAAGAGGCACGAGAAAATTTGGGGGGTGATGGACATGTTTATTTCATTGATTGTAGTAATGGTTTTACATATGTCCAAAATTATGAAATTGTACATTTAAAATATTTAGGGTATGCCAGTTATATCTCAAAAGAAAGAGTAGGGTGTGCATATTTGTAATTTCATATATTTATAATAAACAAGGAAGTTTAGTTATTGAAATTATAACCTCATAAATAGATTTGAAATGGGTAGTTGAATAATTGATTTACATTTATCCCTTCATGTTGATATTTTGCTATATTATTCTCAGAATTGCAATATCTAAGACAGTTAAGTTTATCAATTTTACTAAATTTATGAAAATTCATTAGTACTGAAAAATTATTTATTTGTTAAATCAAACAATTAAAATACTTGAAAGGGAAATTAAGTTTGTAAATGTAGTTTTAAAATTTTTAGGGTATTTAATTGACTACATTTAAAAAAGTTATCAATCAAGTATTTTTCAGAGGCTGTTTAAAAGTTGTAAAATAAAGAATGTTGCCCACCATCCAGTTCTACAAGGATTAAGTCATAAGCTATTGCAGCCACTGACAGACAGTGCACCCTGAAAGGAATTCAAGACGAAAAGCAGAATGAGGCACTCTGTGCTTTGGAAAAACAGGCCCCTTAGATAGTTAGATGTATGTCTCAGGAAGAATTTTAATAAACCCAAATTCATTCATCTTCCCATACATAGAAAAGAACTGAAATCATTGACTGAGATATCTGTTCCTTGTGACTAGCAGTTTTCTTTTACCAAGATGTGTGCTTGACTGAGTGTATTCCCTAGCCAAAGATCATATATATACTGGCTTCTCCCCCTACCTTTTTGGAGCAATTCCCTCAGAGCTACTGAGAGGCTGTTTCCCAGCCTATTGTCCTCAGTAAGCTCCTTGAATAAAGCTAAAACCTACAACTGTTAATATTGTGCATTTTTCTTTCAGTTGACAAAGTGATTTTTAAAATATGGTTAATTTAAAATGTTTTATCAATGGAACAACAGATTTGCAAATTAATTTAATTGCTTCAAAGGTAACCTCTAAGATTTTACTGCCTGAGGCAATTTTAATTTAGAGAGAAAAGCTATTATTCTGTGGCCTCTACAGCAGATCTCAAGGTACTGCCAATCAAGGTTTAGTGACAGAACAAATAACTTCAGGGCTTGTGGTATTGATCAGGAAAAGCACAAATCTAATAGCACCAAAGACAGGTGGTTTTTCCTCACTTCTCACTATGTCCATCTCCTCCGATTGTCCCTGTAGGAGAACCAAATTCGCCACCCCAAATTGTGCCTCTTTGGCATGAGGATTGATTTAGGCTGATTATTTTTAAGAACCAGAAGACTAAGGAGGCCTTTCTTTCTACCTCCCCCTTGGCTGCCTAACTCATTTAGATAAAAGGCCTGTTCCAGGAATAGGGCTATCATCAGAGATGTCTGCAAAGAATATGGCCTAGGTGTGGTGAGGGGGAAACTCAGGCAAGACCTAGATATCAGAGTCCAGTCTGTGTCCGATTGTCTCTGCATGGCCAGCAAACATTTTTTTACTAAACATTTGCTTTTCCTTCACCGTGTAAATTACCTTCCTCCCCTTTGAAGTCCCAAACTACAACCCCAAACATCCTCTTTTGCCTTTAGCTAAAGATGATATTTAAGGTGCGGTCTTTGACCATTTGGGCAAGCTACTCATTTTACCTGGGTCTCTCCTGTATATTCATGTTTTTCGACTTTTGTTTGATGTTTCTCCTGTTAATCTATCTCATGTCAATTTAATTTTTAGACCAGCCAAAAGAATCTAGAAGGGAAAATTTCTTCTTCCCCGACACATGCAGACATATGAAACGCAGGCAAGTCCTCCTTGTTTTCAAAGAGGAAAACAAAATCCTAGAAGTGGGATTGGAAAGAATGTTGCTTGAATGCCTGATTAAAAGTTTGGACTTTAAAGGAGATATACCGTAGGTATTTAAGCAGGAGAGGTACCTGATCAAAATTGTTTTTAGGAATATTGGTTTGGTGGTAGTTTGACAGGATTAGAATTAGGAGGGACCGTACGCAGATGAGAAATGACGTGACATGAACTACTGGTAGTCTGAACTGGAGTGATAGCATAGAAATAGAAAGCGGAGGATAGGTTTAAGAAATAACTCAGAGGGAAACACTAAAAAGATTTGGTCACTGATTGAATCTGGATACCAGAGACAGGGGAGATTCTCAAGTGTTCATGCTTTGTTGATTGACCCTAAGAAAGCTCAGGAGGCAGAGGAGGACCTGACTGGGATGATGAACAATTATATCATCATTATAAAATTTATAGCCTAGTGGACATATAGATGTGAATATGTTATTGTATATCCACAGACCGGTGAATCACAGATAAAGCAATCAATCCATCAGCCCTGCAGAATATATGACAGTGCCTTTTGTCAATAATGAGGGGGGGAGTGGTTGAGGGGCTGGAGTTTAAAGTCTCAACTCAAGATATATCCTTAATAAATACATTTAACCCTTGAACAATGCAGGGGCTGGGGTGCCAACCCTTCACACTGTCAAAAATCCACGTGTAACTTTACCGTTGGCCCTTTGTATTCGTGGTTCTGCATATGCACATTCAACTAACCTCAGATTATGTAGCATAATTTGTATGGAGTACAAATTTAGTGAAAAAAATCTGCATGTAAGTGGACCCATGCAGTTCACACTCTTGCAGTTCAAGGGTCAAATGTAATGTAACCCTTTTATAGATCATACTTTTTTTTCCAGATAAATTCACCATTTCTTCCAAATGTATATTGTTAGCAACATTTCCAAGGACCTCTTTGAATTTTGCTACTCATGGCTGCATGGACCTCCTTCCTCTCCCTTTTCCCAGTGTCATGCGGTCTCCTTTACTTTTGAGTCCATTAGGGCCTCTTCTCATCTCTTGGCAAAAAAGGCAACTCAGAGGAATATTTATAATTGTGTGTGAAAGTAAGTCTATAACTTTAATATTTTAAGGAACTCAAATAAGGTGGTTGGTTCTCATCCCTGGCTGGTGAGCACTGACTTTCTTTCTCCCAGCAAAGCAGTTAAAAAATAATTTAATAGGAATTCCTTGGTGCTCCAATGGTTAGGACTCGGTGCTTTCACTACCCAGGCGGGGTTCAATCCCTGGCAGGGGAAATAAGATCCTGCAAGCTACACAGTGCAGCCAAAAAAAAAAAAAAAAATTAATAAAGGATACAATTCTTATTGTAAAATTCTAAATCTGTGATCTTACTTGCCACCACTGAAACTCTAAATAGTTGAGCAACATAAAGTAAATCATGGGGGAAGTTTTAGTTTAATGGAAAAAAAAAAACACTGTGCTTGGGATCTATGACAAGAGAGTGTCCCTGTCTGGACATCAGTTTCTCCATCTGGGCAAAGAGGGTGCTAAGGACAGATTTAGCACTGTCATTCCTTGACCCTGATAAAGAAAACATAGCTGCATGGGGAGGAGGGGTGCCTATAAATTTTAACTGCATTTAGAGATTCTCAAATTGGTAGAGAGCAAAATAGGGTAGAAATTTGAGATTTGCATGGAATTGGAAGACCTGAATGAGTAACTCTGAACACCCTTTTGAATCTGAAGTCTATTCATTACAGGAAACAAATTACCCTCCTGCTTGTTTTATTTTTGTTTTTGGTTTAAGCTACCAAAACTAAGATTTGGGAAGGTAAGAATTCACCACTAAACTTTTACCTTTTTGAGTAAGACCCCTAAGGGTAGAGGAAGGATTATAGTAAAGCTAACTCAGTCTCCCTAAGTGATCTAGACTTGAAATCAAGTCCTAGTCACAAGGTTCAGCAAACTTTTTTGTAAAGGATTTTTGGTAAATATTTTTGGCTCTGCAGTTTACAGCTACTCAACTCTGCCATGTTGGCACTGGAGCAACCATCAACAGTACCTAACTGAATGAGTGTGGCTCTTGTCAAAATCAGACAAGAGGCCAGATTTGGCCCATGGGCCATAGTTTAATGATCTCAGGAAATTAAAAGAGCATTGACATAAAAATCAATTTGACAGTGAGCTGGCCTTAAACTTGCTCTTCGACAAGTATGTGACTTCAAGAAATACCCTTTCCTTCTCTGGAACTTATAGTTTATATTGATTGAACATTTCTTATGTTGCCATATCTTTATGAGCCTCACCTATTTAATGCTTAGAGCAACCTGATATTCAGGTGTTATTATTATCTTAGAACACAGCTTGTGGGTTTCTGAGTGACAATTTAAACCCAAGTCTTTTTATCTCTAAAGCTCATATTTTTAATTATAACCAAAGTGTTTCCTAGTAAAGTGGAGGATTTGGACTTAATGTTCCCTAATTGCTCTTCTGTAGTAAGTTTTTGGTGGAAATAAGAGAGTTCTCTGTAGGATGTTTCCGGTTTTTTCTGGTCTGGTAAATGGGGATTTTCTTAATTTGCTGAATTTCTTTTGTTTGTTAGCTCTAAGCTTGTTTTTACACTTGGTCAGCCACTGGAATGACAGACTTTGAGGAAACACTGATGCCTCTCTACTAAAACAAGGTTAACCAAGCTTCTCCACCCTCTGCAGAATGCCTTGCCTATGATGACCTGCCTCTTCCTAGTAATGACACTTCTATTAACTCAGAATTTTTGTGTTCCATTTTTTAAGAAAGAGCATTACTTTTTTTTCAGTATTACATTTTTATATTTCTAAACTAATGAGAGATAAGGCACAGATATTCATTAAGAAAGACCACTAGGAGGTCACACATAATTTTTCTATCCAAGAACTACAGGTAGTCAAGGTTCCCTAACAGGTAGTAAAAATGTAAATGCTCTAATCAGCCTGCGCTCACTTAAAAACAATATTTCCCATGAAACATCTTTAGAAATCAGATTACGTGTAAAGATAGGAAAATCAAAGGCTTTAGAATTTGAGTAATATATTGAATGATGTGTACATAGTAAATGCTCAAGAAATGACAAGATTAATTTTCTTTTTGTGCCACTGCTTGTTAGGCTTTAATTTAAAGAGAACTATGTTTGATGAAATTATCCATTTAGAATATATGCAAAATTTATAAAGCCAGCTGGAAAATAATTTGCAAGATTACATTACTAGGTATGTGGTACAATTTGTTTTTTAATCTATTGACTTTAGATGAAATAAAATATTTTGCTATTTAGTTGAAAGATCTATTAGGGAGAAAAATGTGCTGTAAAGACATTTTTTCCTTTATAAAAATTAAAAGGGAATGGATGTCAGAAAGTAAGTGATACAGAAGGTAAAACTTGAAGGATAAGCAGAAGTAGGACCAAGGAAAGAGGAGGAAAATGGTGTCCAAAATAAAGGTAATTAATTCTTCTAGAATCTAATTGACAAAGAGAGAGAGGGAAATGAGACAAGAAAAAAAATTCAGAGAGATACTGGAACCTGTTAAAAGGCAGGAGGAAGGGTAAGAAACAAAAGTTGAGAAAGAAGGAGGATGGTAGAGGAGAAAGGGAGATGGGGAGGTCAGAAAAGGGAACAGAGAAGAAATGAGAAGCTGCTGCAGAGAGAAAAGGTAAACAAAGACTCAAAAGCTGGAATGAGATGGGCAGAAGGGAAAACAATCACAGAGACAATTAGTAAGAAAGAAAAAGAAGAAACTCAAGGGAAGAAAGGAAAGGGGAGGAGGAATGTGAGAACAGATTACAGGGGGCGCTCCCTAACATCCTCTTTTTGAAGTTTCCCCTTCCATGCAGCTTCCTTACTTCCTCCTCCTACGCCTCTTCACTTCTCTTAGTTTCAATCCTGACTCCAAAAGGGAGCAAGCAACCTGGTGAGATACTTGAAAGTATGGTAGAAAGGCTTCTAGGAGGAAGGCAGTATTCGTTGTGTCACATGACCTCCTCTGGACTGGCAAATGTGTTTCACTTTAGATGCTGGCTTTGATTGATGACAGTGGCGCTGGCATGGAGGAGTCTCCTGGGCCCGGCAGAAAAGGGTGCAGAGATCAAACGGGGATCTCATGCCCTTGGTAATAGGTAGTGGTGCCATCTAAATAACTGTTTGTTATCCTTGGGCTAGAAGAAATAAACTGACATCCCTGTTTCTTAAGACCCTCATTTTGTCTTTTTCTTCCCTTGGGTTATTTTATGGTTTGAGAATGATTTTCCCAGTTCCTGGTATCACACCTCTGAATATAAATAAGTTAAAAGTCCTGTTTTTCAGGGATTTTGTCCCTGGGGACCTTCTTAACTCTGTCATTCACCATGTTTATTTACCAAATATTGATCTTTCAGTAGATGTCAGACACATGGTAGAGAATGGTATTAAAATAAAAAAATAAGAAGGAGTTTCTGCACCTGAGTAGTTTGTAGTCAAGTGACATAATCTGGCCAGTAGTAGGGTAATTACAGCACTGCCTTGGGAGGGGAAAGCCTAGTGTGCTATGGGGGTGGGGTGTTGGGGGGGGATATCTCACCCAGCCTTGCAGGGATGAAAGTTAGAAGGCAATGAAGGTCAGGAAGAAAGTCATACAAAAATTAAAACTTGAAACATTCATAGGATTAGAGCCAGGGAAAGAGAAGAAGGAAAATAGTGTTCTAGGCAAAGAAATAGCATGGCTTATTAGGAAACAGAAAGTAATTCAGCATGGATGAAAATAAGAGGGTGTGTGTGTGTTCAAATGATGTGTGCTACGGAGCAGAGGTGTGTTGGTAAATTTCTTCTCAAAAAAAAAAAAAGAGAGCCTTCGTTTGTAACTTTTGCCAATTTCTGTGATGTAAACATTCTCACCAAGGCCAAATTCAAGCTACCAACAGTTTATCAACTGACTTGGAAATTTGTGAGTATTTAACAATCATTTCTCAAAGGCCAGTGAAGCCAGCTCTAGCACAGCAGAAGTAAGCAGTAGCCAGATCAAGATGGATCTCTAAGCCCTGGACTTTTTCGCAAAGGTTCTGAAAAGATAATGAATCTGAAAGTGGCATGATCAGATCTTTCCTTTAGAAAGACTGTGCCACCAGCTCTGTAAGGGGATGGATTGAGGCAGGGCAAGGACAAAGTCAGAGGCAGCCTCTTAACTAGCCTTCCTGAGCTCAAACCTTGACTCTGCTCCTTTTGGCTTCATGAATTTGAACAAATCACTTAACTTTTCTGGTCTTTTATTTCTTTAACAAAAAAGTATTGATAATATTACACAGGGTTTGGGGGGAAGCATGAAAAGCTATTCTATGGAAATACTTTGTTAAATGTAAAATTATTAATTTATTCTTCCTTTTCTCTCTCTTCTTCCGTCTACCTCCTGTTCCCCAAATCCTCTTCTCTGGTCCTGAGTGCTAGAGAGAGCATTCGATTGGAAGCAAAAATGCCTTGGATCTGCACATTGCTCGACCACCAACCTAACTCTCTTGTCCTTTGTTATGTCATGAATTAGGTAACTGCCTCCTAATTTTGAAAAGAGAAAAACATTTGTTGAAAAAATAAAACAAAATTGATTTAATTAGCTACATGTCTTTTGCAGAGAAGGTGGGTTAGTTAAGATGATTGAAAGCTGATGCTCCCCCCACACCGCTTTCTTCTTGTCGTTAGCAATACAAGTGATGTGTGAGCAACAGTGAAGCAGTATTCGTTCTGACTTAGTAGATAAGTGGCTTGTAGACAGAGTATGCTATGAAATAGAATGAAATCTTGCTACTTTGATTCACTCGGTGATTTAAATCTTGGAAATTCAGCCACCTATGTTAATATTTTTCTTGGCTGGTAAATCAAATACTTTTGCAAGGTATATATCAGAATTCGTTTCTGTTTTTCAGAAATTTGCTTTAGCACAGTGGTTTCTGTTTCTTCTATAACCAAGGAGAATTTGTTGTCTATGGTGTTAAGGGCTCACCGGGGCAGATAAGAACTGGTTTTCTCTGGAGATGGGGAATCTCCCAAGGTGTGCAAGTGGACTGCATCGACGTTTCTTGGCAAAGTGATAGAGCAGGGGTCTTTAAACTTTTTGTGTGTGTGCTATGGACAGCTGAGGCAGTGTGATAATGCCGGTGGTTTTCTTCTCAGAATGCTTGTAAATGCATAACATAAAACGCATAGGATTACAAGGAAACCAATTATACTGAAATGCAGTTATCAAAGTATTTTAAGTTTGTGATCTAGTAATAAATTTGCTTCTTTTTAATATGCTAATAATCAGATGCTCTAATAGCGATCATAAATCTCTAAGTGGCAAAGAATATAAATATTTCAAGAGATGTAATGTGAAAATGGCTGTGATTTCTGTTAGTGACAACGTCAGAGTACTGCATATACTACTGCCTATATCAGAATTAAAATGTGTGCTAAATTTTAGTTTAAGATTAATAAAAGCATTAAGAATATTTAAAACAAATGAAAAGTCATAAACCATAAAGGTTAAAAACTCCTTTAGAGGAACTTTAAGCCTCAGGTGGTGGGGTCTGGGGAAGGTTAGATTAGATAAACTTTAGAGGTTGTTTGTTTTTTAAAACTTTTTACACAGATATTATTTTTCTTATTCATTGGTTAGCTTAAAAGGAGACATGCTATTCTAGAAAACATGTTGCTTTTATTTTATTTTTATTTTTTAAGTTTTTATTGGAGTATAGTTGATTCACAATGTTGTGTTAGTTTCAAGTGTACATACAGCAAAGTGAATCAGTTATACATATATCAATATATATATATCCATTCTTTTTCAGATTCTTTTCCCGTGTAGGTTATTAAATAATATTGAGTAGAGTTCCCTGTGCTATACAGCAGTTTCTTGCTAGCTATCTATTTTATATATAGTAGTGTGTATATGTTAATCCCAATCTCCTAATTTATTACTTCCCCCGACGTTTCTCCTTTGGTAACCGTAAGTTTGATTTTGAGATCTGTGAATTATGTTTTGTAAATAAGTTCATTTGTACCATTTTTTATTAGATTCTACATATAAGTGATATCATATGGTATTTGTCTTTCTCTGACTTACTTCACTTAGTATGATAATCTCTAAGTCCATCCATGTTGCCGCAAATAGCATTATTTCGTTCTTTTTTATAGTTGAGTAACATTCCGTTGTACATACGTACCACATTTTCTTTATCCGTTCTTCTGTTGTTGGATATTTAGGTTGCTTCCATGTCCTGGCTATTGTAAATAGTGCTGCAGTGAACATTGGGGTGCATGTATCTTTTCGAATTATGGTTTTCTCTGAATATATGCCCAGGAGTGGGATTGCTGGGTAATATGGTAGTTTTATATTTAGTGTTTTAAGGAAACTCCATAGTGGCTGTATCAATTTACATTCCCACCAACAATGTAGGAGGGTTCCCTTTTCTCAACACCCTCAGGTGGTGGGGTCTGGGGAAATTTAGATTAGATAATCTTTAGAGGTTTTTTCTTTTATATTCCCTAGATTTTATAATCTGTGATTATAGGAGATAAAATATATCAACATTCCTCAGCCAAGGTAATGTTGGCGCTGCCACTGCTGATAAAATAGCAATTGGCAGTTGGTGACCACTCTCCATAAGCCAGGCCCTGTGGTAAGAACTTGTCAGTGATCATTTGGCTAATCCTCACAGCAAACCATGGGTAGGCGTTACAAATGTCCTCATTCTGCCAACAGTAAAAGTGAATCACTGAAAGGATATATAACCTACTCTACATCTTAGACATCTAGAAGATTCCGCACATTGGAATCCCATGTGTGTTTGACTCCAGAGTCTGTATTTTGAATCATTTCATCATTTTGATCATTCTCATACAATTTTTATGAATTTTTATCATGTCCCTTATACTATTATTTGCTTAATATTCTTCTTTAAGTTGATTGATTTTAAAAGAAAAATTCACATCATTATCATATTTGGAAAGCTTATATCACTTGCCGTAAAGAAAAGGTGATCAACTGCCTACTTTGAATTTCTTAAAAAGGGAGATTACCAAGTCACAGAGCTACTAAGCCTGTATTAGAGTCATCCTGAGACTTTCTCTTTGAAGTAAGTAAAAAGATTTTTTAAATTGATAGAGGAATTATTTTTCTATTATGTGATTCAGCATTACTTAAAACCAACTAAATCTTCTTGTAGTCGACCAGAGTAGGGAGTCCCAAACTTTGAGAAATACTGCCCTGCCCCAGGGCAACAGGCTAAGGTTACTGTTATAAAAAAACACACAGCAGCTATAGCAACACTAGCACTGCTTTGAGGAAGCAGAGACTAGAAGCATAAGCATTCATTAGGTGTAGTGGAATAACACAGGAGTATTCCACTGGGTCCATTCACTGGCTGGTTTTATCACCTATAAAAATCAAAGAGGGTTAAAATAAATATTTTTAAGGTCCCTTCTTTATCACTTTAAAAACTTGGGGGAAACGTTATTAAACTTGCTACTTTTTGTGGCCATATGGAAGAAATTAGGAGAGACATTTATTTACATGTTATATTCACTTCTACTCCTGAAAGAATTTAGGGATAGTGGGAAATGATAATAGGAAAATGTTTTCAAAGACATTGAAACAGAGAAGTGAAAAGTGATATTTTGTTACCTGGCTTTGTTGAACATATCTTTGCCCTCGCTAGAAATCCTGGACCATTTGATTCAGCTATATAGTCTGGGAGAGTTCCTTCTCTGTGTGGATCTTGGGATCACCCTTGTGAAGCATAGGTCAGCTCACCAGAGCTAACAGCAAAGAAACCAATGCCCAGGCATAAAAATTGACCTCTTCAAAGTCATAGAGCAAAGTGGAGTTGGAAAGGAGGGGAAAGGTTCCAGAATTCTCAGGTATCAGCAGGCCTTCCCACTCAGAGACCCTATACTTTCTAGATGTTGGGTTTCCCTATCTATTCAGTGAAGGCTTCTAGATGGGATAACCTTCAGAAGGTCTTTGGTCATATGCACTTATTAGTAAGATTTTCATCTTTTTGCCATAATGGTGTCTTAAATGTCAGAAGGCAGAGTAGCTTAGCAATGTGTTAACAGTCAGTAGGCAAAAAAACACAAGGAAATGCACAATTCTTGGCTCCATCTCAGCAATACTGATTCAGTGGGCCTGGGTGAAACTAAAGAGTTTGCATTTTTAACAAGCATCTCAGGTGATTTTGATGTAGGTAGACCATGGACCATGTTTTGAAAAACACTGGTTGAATCATTAACAGTACAGGCTTTGGAGACAAAAAAGTCTGGGATCCGTCCTTTCATCTGTCATTACTCATATACCTGGAGCAAACTGCTGAACCTCCTCTGATTTTCAGTTTCAACATCAGTAAAGTGGTAGTGATAATAATAATAATAGTAGTAGTAGTAGTAATAATACCTACTCAGGGACTTTCTGATGATTGAATAATATTGTATTTGTATTCTGTCTAAGTACTTAAAGCATGGGCTCATATTTATTATTATTATTTTTAAACAAGATTTGAGTTCCATCTTTATTTTATCTTTTTTTACATCTTTATTGGAGTGTAATTGCTTTACAATGGTGGGGTAGTTTCTGCTTCATAACAAAGTGAATCAGTTATACATATACATATGTTCCCATATCTCTTCTCTCTTGCGTCTCCCTCCCTCCCACCCTCCCTATCCCACCCCTCCAGGCGGTCACAAAGCACTGAGATAATCTCCCTGTGCTATGCGGCTGCTTCCCACTAGCTATCTACCTTACGTATGGTAGTGTATATATGTCCATGCCTCTCTCTCGCTTTGTCACAGCTTACCCTTCCCCCTCCCCATATCCTCAAGTCCGTTCTCTAGTAGGTCTGTGTCTTTATTCCTGTCTTACCCCTAGGTTCTTCATGACATTTTTTTCCTTAAATTCCATATATATGTGTTAGCATACGGTATTTGTCTTTCTCTTTGTGACTTACTTCACTCTGTATGACAGATTCTAGGTCTATCCACCTCATTACAAATAGCTCAACTTTGTTTCTTTTTATGGCTGAGTAATATTCCATTGTATATATGTGCCACATCTTCTTTATCCATTCATCCAATGATGGACACTTAGGTTGTTTCCATCTCCGGGCTATTGTAAATACAGGTGCAATGAAGATTTTAGTACATGACTCTTAGTAAATTACGGTTTTCTCAGGGTATATGCCCAGTAGTGGGATTGCTGGGTCATATGGTAGTTCTATTTGTAGTTTTTTAAGGAACCTCCATACTCTTCTCCATAGTGGCTGTACCAATTCACATTCCCACCAGCAGTGCAAGAGTGTTCCCATTTCTCCACACCCTCTCCAGCATTTATTGTTTGTAGATTTTTTGATGATGGCCATTCTGACTGGTGTGAGATGATATCTCATTGTAGTTTTGATTTGCATTTCTCTAATGAATAACAATGTTGAGCATCCTTTCATGTGTTTGTTTGCAATCTGTATATCTTCTTTCGAGTAATGTCTGTTTAGGTCTTCTGCCCATTTTTGAATTGGGTTGTTTGTTTTTTTGTTACTGAGTTGCATGAGCTGCTTGTAAATTTTGGAGATTAATCCTTTGTCAGGTGCTTCATTTGCAAATATTTTCTCCCATTCTCAGGGTTGTCTTTTGGTCTTGTTTATGGTTTCCTTTGCTGTGCAAAAGCTTTGAAGTTTCATTAGGTCCCATTTGTTTATTTTTGTTTCTATTTCCATTTCTCTAGGAGGTGGGTCAAAAAGGATCTTGCTGTGATTTATGTCATAGAGTGTCCTGCCTATGTTTTCCTCTAAGAGTTTGATAGTCTCTGCCCTTACATTTAGGTCTTTAATCCATTTTGAGCTTATTTTTGTGTATGGTGTTAGGGAGTGATGTAATCTCACACTTTTACATGTAGCCGTGCAGTTTTCCCAGCACCACTTATTGAAGAGGCTGTCCTTTCTCTACTGTACATTCCTGCCTCCTTTATCAAAGATAAGGTGACCATATGTGCGTGGGTTTATCTCTGGGCTCTCTATCCTGTTCCATTGATCTGTCTTTCTGTTTTTGTGCCAGTACCATACTGTCTTGATTACTGTAGCTTTGTAGTACAGTCTGAAGTCAGGGAGGCTGATTCCTCCAGCTCCGTTTTTCGTCCTCAAGATTGCTTTGGCTATTTGGGGTCTTTTGTGTTTCCATACAAATTGTGAAATTTTTTGTTCTACTTCTGTGAAAAATGCCAGTGGTAGTTTGATAGGAATTGCATTGAACCTGTAAATTGCTTTGGGTAGTAGAGTCATTTTCACAATATGGATTCTTCCAATCCAGGAACATGGTATATCTCTCCATCTATTTGTATCATCTTTAATTTCTTTCATCAGTGTCTTATAATTTCCTGCATACAGGTCTTTTGTCTCCTTAGGTAGGTTTATTCCTAGGTATATTATTCTTTTTGTTGCAGTGGTAAATGGGAGTGTTTTCTTGATTTCACTTTCAGATTTTTCATCATTAGTGTATAGGAATGCCAGAGATTTCTGTGCATTAATTTTGTATCCTGCTACTTTACCAAATTCATTGATTAGCTCTAGTAGTTTTCTGGTAGCATCTTTGGGATTCTCTATGTATAGTATCACGTCATCTGCAAACAGTGACAGCTTTACTTCTTCTTTTCCAATTTGGATTCCTTTTATTTCCTTTTCTTCTCTGATTGCTGTGGCTAAAACTTCCAAAACTATGTTGAGTAAGAGTGGTGAGAGTGGGCAACCTTGTCTTGTTCCTGATCTTAGTGGAAATGCTTTCAGTTTTTCACCATTGAGGACGATGTTGGCTGTGGGTTTGTCATGTATGGCCTTTATTATGTTGAGGAAAGTTCCCTCTGTGCCTACTTTCTTCAGGGTTTTTATCATAAATGGGTGTTGAATTTTGTCGAAAGCTTTCTCTGCCCCTAATAGAGATGATCATATGGTTTTTATCCTTCAGTTTGTTAATATGGTGTATCACATTGATTGATTTGTGTATATCGAAGAATCCTTGCGTTCCTGGAATAAACCCCACTTGATCATGGTGTATGATCCGTTTAATGTGCTGTTGGATTCTGTTTGCTTGTATTTTGTTGAGGATTTTGGCATCTATGTTCATCAGTGATATTGGCCTGTAGTTTTCTTTCTTTGTGACATCCTTGTCTGGTTTTGGTATCAGGGTGATGGTGGCCTCATAGAATGAGTTTGGGAGTGTTCCTCCCTCTATTATATTTTGGAAGAGTTTGAGAAGGATAGGTGTTAGCTCTTCTCTAAATGTTTGATAGAATTCGCCTGTGAAGCCATCCGATCCTGGGCTTTTGTTTGTTTTAAGATTTTTAATCACAGTTTCAATTTCAGTGCTTGTGATTCGTCTGTTCATATTTTCTACTTCTTCCTGATTCAGCCTTGGCAGGTTTTGCTTTTCTAAGAATTTGTCCATTTCTTCCAGGTTGTCCATTTTATTGGCATAGAGTTGCTTGTAGTAATCTCTCATGATCTTTTGTATTTCTGCAGTGTCAGTTGTTACTTCTCCTTTTTCATTTCTAATTTTATTGATTTGAGTCTTCTCCCTCTTTTTCTTGATGAGTCTGGCTAATGGTTTATCAATTTTGTTTATCTTCTCAAAGAACCAGCTTTTAGTTTTATTGGTCTTTGCTATCATTTCCTTCATTTCTTTTTCATTTATTTTTGATCTGATTTTTATGATTTCTTTCCTTCTTTGGGAAAAAAACTTTGGGGTTTTTTTGTTCCTCTTTCTCTAATTGCTTTATGTGCAAGGTTAGGTTGCTTTTTTGAGATGTTTCCTGTTTCTTGAGGTAGGATTGTATTACTATAAACTTCCCTCTTAGAACTGCTTTTGCTGAATCCCATAGATTTTGAGTCGTCATGTCTCCATTGTCATTTGTTTCTAGGTATTTTTTGATTTCCTCTGATTTCAGTGATCACTTCGTCATTAAGTAGTGTATTGTTTAGCCTCCATGTGTTTGTGTTTTTTACAGATCTTTTCCTGTAATTGATATCTAGTCTCATAGCGTTGTGGTTGGAAAAGATACTTGATATAATTTCAATTTTCTTAAATTTACCAAGGCTTGATTTGTGACCCAAGATATCATCTATCCTGGAGAATGTTCCATTAGCACTTGAGAAAAATGTGTATTCTGTTGTTTTTGGATGGAATGTCCTATATATATCAATTAAGTCCATCTTGTTTAATGTATCATTTAAAGGCTGGGTTTCCTTATTTATTTTCATTTTGGATGATCTGTCCATTGGTGAAAGTGGGGTGTTAAAGCCTCCAACTATGAATATGTTACTGTCGATTTCCCCTTTTATGGCTGTTAGTATTTGCTTTATGTATTGAGGTGCTCCTATGTTGGGTGCATAAATATTTAAAATTGTTATATCTTCTTCTTGGATCGATCCCTTGATCATTATGTAGTGTCCTACTTTGTCTCTTCTAATAGTCTTTATTTTAAAGTCTATTTTGTCTGATATGAGAATTGCTACTCCAGCTTTCTTTTGGTTTCCATTTGCATGAAATATCTTTTTCCATCCCCTTACTTTAAGTCTGTATGTGTCTCTAGGTCTGAAGTGGGTCTCTTGTAGACAGCAAATATATGGGTCTTGTTTTTGTATCCATTCAGCCAATCTGTATCTCTTGGTGGAAGCATTTAGTCCATTTACATTTAAGGTAATTATCGATATGTATGTTCCTATTCCCATTTTATTAATTGTTTTGGGTTCATTATTGTAGGTCTTTTCCTTCTCTTGTGTTTCTTGCCTAGAGAAGTTCCTTTAGCAGTTGTTGTAGAGCTGGTTTGGTGGTGCTGAACTCTCTCAGCTTTTGCTTGTCTGTAAAGGTTTAAATTTCTCCATCAAATCTGAATGAGATCCTTGCTAGATAGAGTAATCTTGGTTGTAGGTTTTTTCCCTTTCATCACTTTAAGTATGTCCTGCCAGTCACTTCTGGCTTGCATAGCTTCTGCTGAAAGATCAGCTGTTAACCTTATGGGGATTCCCTTGTGTGTTATTTTTTGTTTTTCTCTTGCTGCTTTTAATATGTTTTCTTTGTATTTAATTTTTGACAGTTTGATTAATATTTGTCTTAGCATATTTCTCCTTGGATTTATCCTGTATGGGACTCTCTGTGCTTCCTGGACTTGATTAACTATTTCCTTTCCCATATTAGAGAAGTTTTCAACTATAATCTCTTCAAATATTTTCTCAGTCCCTTTCTTTTTATCTTCTTCTTCTGGAACCCCTATAATTCAAATGTTGGTGCGTTTAATATTGTCCCAGAGGTCTTGAGACTGTCCTCAGTTCTTATCATTCTTTTTTCTTTATTCTGCTCTGCAGTAGTTATTTCCACTATTTTATCTTCCAGGTCACTTATCCGTTCTTCTGCCTTAGTTATTCTGCTATTGATACCATCTAGAGCATTTTAAATTTAATTTATTGTGTTGTTCATCATTGTTTGTTTCATCTTTAGTTCTTCTAGGTCCTTGTTAAGCATTTCTTGCATTTTGTCTATTCTATTTCCAAGATTTTGGATCATCTTTACTATCATTATTCTGAATTCTTTTTCAGGTAGCCTGTCTATTTCCTCTTCATTTGTTATGTCTGGTGGGTTTTTATCTTGTTCCTTCACCTGTGGGGTGTTTTTCTGTCTTCTCAGTTTGCTTATCTTACTGTGTTTGGGGTCTCCTTTTTGCAGGCTGCAGGTTCATAGTTCCCATTGTTTTTGGTGTCCGTCCGCAGTGGCTAAGGTTGGTTCAGTTGGTTGTGTAGGCCTCCTGGTGGAGGGGACTAGTGCCTGTGTTCTGGTGGATGAGGCTGGATCTTGTCTTTCTGGTGGGCAGGTCCACGTCTGGTGGTGTGTTTTGGGGTGTCCGTGGACTCATTATGATTTTCGGCAGCCTCTTTGCTAATGGTTGGGGTTGTGTTCCTGTTTAGCTCGTTGTTTGGCATAGGGTGTCCAGCACTGTAGCTTGCTGGTCGTTGAGTGAAGCTGGGTGCTGGCGTTCAGATGGAGATCTCTGGGAGATTTTTGCTGTTTGATATTATGTGGAACTGGGAGGTCTCTTGTTGACCAGTGTCCTGAAGTTGGCTCTCCCCCCTCAGAGGCACAGCACTGACTCCTGGCTGCAGCACCAAGAGCCTTTCATCCACACGGCTCAGAATAAAAGGAAGAAAAAGTAGAAAGAAAGAATTAGTATAAGTAGAAAGAAAGAAAGGAAGGAAGGAAGAAAGAAAGAAAGAAAGAAATGAAAGAAAGAAAGAAGGAAGGAAAGAAAGGAGCGAGGGAGGGAGGGACGGAGGGAACCAGGGAGGAAGGAAGGAAGGAAGGAAGGAAGGAGGAAAGGAAGGAAAAAAGAAGAAAGAAATAAAATAAATTAAAATAATATAAAGTAAAATATAATAAAGTTATTAAAATAAAATATAATTATTAAGAAATAAAAAAAGGACGGATAGAACCCTAGGACAAATGGTGGAGCCAAAGCTATACAGACAAAATCTCACACAGAAGCATACACATACACACTCACAAAAAGAGGAAAAGGGGAAAAAAATCATAAAT
This sequence comes from Phocoena sinus, assembly GCF_008692025.1. Lineage (NCBI taxonomy): Eukaryota > Metazoa > Chordata > Mammalia > Artiodactyla > Phocoenidae > Phocoena > Phocoena sinus. The sequence goes on along the minus strand of NC_045765.1, from coordinate 47,638,461 downwards.
CTTCCTCTCAAAGTCCACCTCCTCAATTTGGGATGTTTCGTTGTCTATTCATGTATTCCACAGATGCAGGGTACATCAAGTTGATTGTGGAGCTTTAATCTGCTGCTTCTGAGGCTGCTGGGAGACATTTCCCTTTCTCTTCTTTGTTCTCACAGCTCCCAGGGCCTCAGCTTTGGATTTGGCCCTGCCTCTGCGTGTAGGTCGCCTGAGGGCGTCTGTTTCTCGCTCAGACAGGATGAGGTTAAAGAAGCCGCTGCTTCGGGGGCTCTGGGTCACTCAGGGCGGGGGGGGAGGGGCACAGAGTGCAGGGCGAGCCTGCGGCGGCAGAGGCCAGCGTGACGTTGCACCAGCCTGAGGTGAGCCGTGCGTTCTCCCGGGGAAGTTGTCCCTGGATCCCGGGACCTTGGCAGTGGCGGGCTGCACGGGCTCCCCGGAAGGGAGTTGTGGATAGTGACCTGTGCTCGCACACAGGCTTCTTGGTAGTGGCAGCAGCAGCCCTAGCGTCTCCTGCCCGTCTCTTTGGTCCGCGCTTTTAGCCGCGGCTCGCGCCCATCTCTGGAGCTCCTTTAAGCAGCACTCTTAATCCCCTCTCCTCGCACACCAGGAAACAAAGAGGGAAGAAAAAATCTCTTGCCTCTTCCGCAGGCCCAGACCTTTTCCCGGACTCACTCCCGGCTAGTGGTGCACTAACCCCTTCAGGCTGTGTTCATGCCGCCAACCCCAGTCCTCTCCCTGCGCTCCCACGTAAGCCCGAGCCTCAGCTCGCAGCCCCGTCCACCCCGGCGGGTGACCAGACAAGCCTCTCGGACTGGTGAGTGTCGGTCGGCACCGATCCTCTGTGCAGGAATCTGCCCGCTTTGCCCTCCGCACCCCCGTTGCTGTGCTCTCCTCCGTGGCTCCGAAGCTTTCCCCCGCCGCCCCCCGCAGTCTCCGCCCACGAAGGGGCTTCCTAGTGTGTGGAAACCTTTCGTCCTTCACAGCTTCCTCCCAGAGGTGCAGGTCCCGTCCCTATTCTTTTGTCTCTGTTTTTCTTTTGCCCTACCCAGGTACGTGGGGGAGTTTCTTGCCTTATGGGAGGTCTGAGGTCTTCTGCCAGCGTTCAGTAGGTGTTCTGTAGGAGTTGTTCCACGTGTAGATGTATTTCTGGTGTATCTGTGGGGAGGAAGGTGATCTCCGTGTCTTACTCTTCCGCCATCTTCCTCCTCTGCAGCCTTTTGAACACTTAGGCTCTAGGCTTCCATCCAGAGAGTGCCCATCCCGGGTCCTGTGACTGTTTATGCATCTCTCCCTAGCCCCGACCCTGCACTGGTTTTGGGAGGTGGCAGGCACTGAGGTGGCCCCCAGGTGAGACCCTGGTATCCACAGGGGATCAGTGAGGGCCCGCATCTGGGGGGATCTTAGAGGGTCTCTGAGTTCCACTTTTAAATTATTATTCTTTATAGAGAGTTGTCTGTAATATCTTTAGCAAATACATCTTGTAGTTACTTAGCTGTCAGCCTGCTGGCCTTGTTAGAGCTGCACTTCGGAAAGTAGCCATGCTACCTATCTATATCTGTATGCAATTTCATTTTTCAAGTAGAATTAATACCTATAATACTTAGGGTCTATGTAACAGGGTCAACAATAAAGATCCTCCATTCTCTTGCTACTAAGATGAAAGTATGCATATTTATTATATTTATTATTTCTCATCGTATATGTATATACTTGACCCAGTGTACTGGACCATCTTCCCATTCTACTTTGTATAGAATAGGAAGAAAAATGTTGCATTGTGATAACTTACATGTTTGTAACTTACTTGCTTACATGTTTGTAACTTACTTGCTCAGTGACTGCTTGTTAAAGTAATGAACTTTGTGAATGAATGACAAAAAATAGCATGCCATTACTGTAGTTCTTACATCCTTTACAAATGATTATTTTCTGTCATTCAAGTTAATAAACCATGGAAACGTTTTTATTGTATTGTCACTCTAAAATGTCAGGTCTTCAGTTTTAAAGGAATTTATGAAGCAAATGCTATCATCTAATCCTGGGACTGAAGCATTCCTTCAAATGGGTCCTGTTGCCACACTGGAGATAAGCCCATGTGTTGGCCTCTAGTGACCAGTGTTGTTTTCTACTCAGCATGTGTTCCACACTTCTACTAACAGAAGGCTGATTTTGTTCTCTATTCATTTATGTGTTCTTTTCTACCTTAGCAGACACACCCTAGGCCTCATCATGACATGGAAATCCTCAATCCCCAAGATGCAAAACTAAAGTCCCTTTTCTGATCAGATCACCTTCTTCCTTTCCCACTAACTACCACTTTCTGCATCTCTGCTCAGTGGCCAAAAACCCATCATCCTCATGATCACTACCGCTCCCAACTAGTGAGTGCCTACTCTGTGCCAGGTCCTGAGTTATAAGCACTATAGATATTATCAGCAATCCTTATGTTACCATCACCTTTTCACAGATGGAGCTAGATTAAGTGAAATGTGTAGGGTCCCATGGATATGAAGTGGCAGAGCCTGAATTCAAACTCAGTTTGTGTCTAGCTTTAAAATTCTTACTCTTTCTACAGTGCCAAGTGGAGGAATAAGAAGATATATTCACAAGCCAGGATGTTGTCAAAGTCCAAGAACTCACATAGATTCAACATATATTCCAATAGGTAAGTCATAGCTAAATTATGTGAACTTTGAAAGCAGAGATGAGTAAGAAGATTTTTATTCTGAAGCTGGGAGGAGTCCTTGGAAGACTTTTGAGGCTGGAAGTCACAAGGTAAGATTAATTTAAAAATTTTTTTAAATTAGGACAGTTTTTTAGAGCAGTTTTAAAATAGCAGCAAAATTGAGGGGAAGATACAGACATTTCCCATATACCCCCTGCAACATCCATATGCATAGCCTCCCCGTTATCACCATCCCCTATGGGAGTGGCACATTTATTACAACTGATGAACCTGCATTGGCACGTCATAATCACCCAAAGTCCATAGTTTATATTATAGTTTACTCTTTGTGTTGTACATCCTATGATGTACCTATGGGTCTGGACAAATGTGTAATGACACGTATCCTTCATTATGGTATCATACAAAGTATTTTCACTCCCCTAAATATCCTCTTTGCTTGTATTATTTATTCCAAACACCACCCCACACCCATACTGCATATATTGCATATTTTGGAGATTAATTCTTTGTCAGTTGCTTCATTTGCAAATATATTCTCCCATTCTGAGGGTTGTCTTTTCATTTTGTTTATGGTTTCCTTTGCTGTGCAAAAGCTTTCAAGTTTCATTAGGTCCCATTTGTTTATTTTTATTTCCATTTCTCTAGGAGGTGGGTCAAAAGGATCTTGCTGTGATTTATGTCATAGAGTGTTCAGCCTATGTTTTCCTCTAAGAGTTTTATAGTGTCTGGCCTTACATTTAGGTCTTTAGTCCATCCTGAGTTTATTTTTGTGTATGGTGTCCTGGCAACCACTGACTTTTTTTTTTTACTATCTCTACAGTTTTGCCTTTTCAAGAGTGTCATATATCAATAGTTAGGATCCTACAGTGTGTAGCCTTTTCAGATTGGCTTCTTTCATTTAGTAATATGCATTTAAGGTTTCTCTATATATCTTCATGGTTTGATAGCTCATTTCTATTTAGACTGATTAATATTCCTGTTTCTGGATGTACTACACTTTACTTATCCATTCACCTACTGAAGGACATCTTGGCTGCTTCCAAGTCTGGACAGTTATGAGTAAAGCTGCTATAAACATCTATTGGAGGTTTTTGTGTGGACATACATTTTAAACTCCTTTGGGTAAATACCAAGGACAGTACTGTCGGATTGTATTGTAAAAGTATGTTTAGTATTGTAAGAAACTGCCCAACTCTCTTCCAAGGTGGCTGTACCATTTTGCATTCCCACCAGCGATGAATGAGAATTCTTGTTGCTTCACATTCTCACCAGCAGTTGGTGTTTCCAGTGTTCTGGATTTTGGCCATTCTGATAGCTGTGTAGTTTTAATTTGTTTTTTTATTCATTGTTTTTATTCACTGTTGTTTTAATTTGCATTTCCCTGATGAAATATGATGTGGTGCAGTTTTAAAATATGCTTATTTGTCATCTGTATATATTCTTTGGTAAGGTCTCTTTTAAGGTCTTCAGCCCATTTTTAAATCAGGTTTTCTTATTGTCATTTTAAGAGTTTTTTGTATATTTAGGTTAGCAGCCCTTTATCAGATATCTTTTGCCAGTATTTCACCCAGTCTGTGGCTTGTCTTCTCACTGTCTTGACATTGTCTTTTGCAGAGCAGAAGTTTTCAATTTTGGTTATCTACAGCTTATCAATTATTTCTTTCATGGATCATGCTTTTGGTATTGTATCTAAAAAGTCATCACTGTACCCAGAGTCATCTAGGTTTTCTCCTGCATTATCCTCTAGGAGTTTTATAGTTTTGCATTTTACATTTTAAGGTAATCTTTCTATTGAGTTAATCTTTGTGAAGGATGTAAAGTCTATGTCTGGATTTATTTGTTTTTTGCTTGTGGATGTTCATTTGTTCCAGCATCATACATTTAAAAGACTATCTTTGTTCCATTGTATGCCTTTGCTTCTTTGTCAAAGATCAGTTGACTATATTTATGTGGGTCTATTTCTGGGCTCTCTGTTCTGTTCCATTGATCTTTTTGTCTTCTTTTGCCAATCCCACATTGTCTTGATTACTGTAACTTTATAGTAAGTCTAAGCTTTATAGCAGCTCTCTTCCAACTTTGTTTTACTTCTTCACCATCGTATTGACTATCCTGGGTCTTTCGTGTCTTCATAAAAACTTTAGAATCAGTTTGTCAGTATCTACAAAATAACTTGCTGGACTTTGATTGGGATTGCATTGAATCTGTAGATCAAGTTTGAAAAAACTGACATCTTTTTTTTTTTTTTTTTTTTTTTTTTTTTTGTGGTACGCGGGCCTCTCACTGTTGTGGTCTCTCCCGGACGTGCAGCCTCAGCGGCCATGGCTCACGGGCCTAGCCGCTCCACGGCATGTGGGATCTTCCTGGACCGGGGCACGAACCCGTGTCCCCTGCATCGGCAGGTGGATTCTCAACCACTGGGCCACCAGGGAAGCCCCTGACATCTTGATAATATTGAGTCCTCCTATCCATGACTATGGAATATAACTTCATTTATTAAGTTGTTTAAAATTTTTCATACAGCATGGTTTTGTAGTTTTCCACATATAGATCTTGTACACATTTTGCTATATTTATACCTAAGTATTTCATTTTTATGGGTGCTGATGTAAATGATATTGTATTTTTTATAACTTCTTTATTGGAGTATAATTGCTTTACGATGTTGTGTTACTTTCTGCTGTATAACAAAGTGAATCAGCTATATGTATACATATATCCCCATATCTCCTCCCTCTTGCATCTCCCTCCCACCCTCCCTATCCCACCCCTCTAGGGGGTCATCAAGCACTGAGTTGATTTGCCTGTGCTATGTGGCTGATTCCCACTAGCTATCTCTTTTACATTTTGTAGTGTATATATGTCAATGCCACTCTCTCACTTTGTTCCAGCTTACCCTTCCCCCTCCCTGTGTCCTCAAGTCCATTCTCTACGTCTGCATCTTTAGTCTTTATTTCTGTCCTGCCTCTAGGTTCTTCAGAACCTTTTTTTTTTTTTTTTAGATTCCATATATATGTATTAGCATACAGTATTTGTTTTTCTCTTTCTGACTTACTTCCCTCTGTACGACAGACTCTAGGTCCATCCACCTCACTACAAATAACTCAATTTTATTTCTTTTTATGGCTGAGTAATATTCCATTATATATATGTGCCACACCTTGTTTATCCATTCGTCTGTCAGTGGCCACTTAGGTTGCTTCCATGACCTGGCTGTTGTAAATAGAGCTGCAATGAACAGTTTGGTACAAGACTCTTTTTGAATTATGGTTTTCTCAGGGTATATGCCCAGTAGTGGGATTACTGAGTCACATGGTAGTTCTATTTTTAGTTTTTTAAGGAACCTCCATACTGTTCTCCACAGTGGCTATATCAATTTATATTCCCACCAACAGGGCAAGAGGGTTCCCTTTTCTCCACACACTCTCCAGCATTTACTGTTTACAGATTTTTTGATGATAGCCATTCTGACCAGTGTGATGTGATAGCTCATTGTAGTTTTGATTTGCATTTCTCTAATGATTAGTGATGTTGAGCATCCTTTCTGTGTTTGTTGGCAATCTGTATATCTTCTTCGGAGAGATGTGTTTTTAGGTATTCCGCCCAATTAGGTCTTCCGCTGCATGAGTTGCTTGCATATTTTGGAGATTAATCGTTTGTCAGTTGCTTCATTTGCAAATATTTTCTCCCATTCTGAGGGTTGTCTTTTCATTTTGTTTATGGTTTCCTTTGCCGTCCAAAAGCTTTTAAGTTTCATTAGGTCCCATTTGTTTATTTTTATTTCCATTTCTCTAGGAGGTGGGTCCAAAAGGATCTTGCTGTGATTTATGTCATAGAGTGTTCAGCCTATGTTTTCCTCTAAGAGTTTTCTAGTGTCTGGCCTTACATTTGGGTCTTTAGTCCATATTGAATTTGTTTTTGTGTATAGTGTTATGGAGTGTTCTAATTTCATTCTTTTACATGTAGCTGTCCAGTTTTCCCAGCACCACTTATTGAAGAGGCTGTCTTTTCTCCATTGTATATTCTTGCCTCCTTTATCAAAGATAAGCTGACCGTATGTGCGTGGGTTTATCTCTGGACTTTCTATCCTGTTCCATTTATCTATATTTCTCTTTTGTGCCAGTACCATACTGTCATGATTACTGTAGCTTTGTAGTATAGCCTGAAGTCAGAGAGCCTGATTCCTCCAGCTCCATTTCTCTTTCTCAAGATTGCTTTGGTTATTCGGGGTCTTTTGTGTTTCCATACAAATTGTGAAATTTTTTGTTCTACTTCTGTGAAAAATGCCAGTGGTAGTTTGATAGGGATTGCATTGAATCTGTAGATTGCTTTGGATAGTATAGTCATTGTCACAATGTTGATTTTTCCAGCCCAAGAACATGGTATATCTCTCCATCTGTTTGTATCGTCTTTAATTTCTTTCATCAGTGTCTTATGGTTTTCTGCATACAGGTCTTTTGTCTCCTTAGGTAGGTTTATTCCTAGGTATTTTATTCTTTTTCTTGCAGTGGTAAATGGGAGTGTTCCCGTAATTTCTCTTTCAGATTTCTCATCATTAGTGGATAGGAATGCAAGAGATGTCTGTGCATTAATTTTGTATCCTGCCACTTGACCAAATTCATTGATTAGCTCTAGTAGTTTTCTGGTAGCATCTTTGGGATTCTCTGTGTATAGTATCATGTCATGTGAAAACAGTGACATCTTTACTTCTTCTTTTCTGATTTAGATTCCTTTTATTTCCTTTTCTTCTCTGACTGCTATGTTTAAAACTTCCAGCACTATGTTGGATAATAGTGGTGAGAGTGGGCAACCTTGTCTTGTTCCTGATACTAGTGGAAATGGTTTCAGTTCCTCACCATTGAGAACGATGTTGGCTGTGGGTTGGTCATATATGGCCTTTATTGTATTGTGGTAAGTTCCTTCTATGCCTGCTTTCCAGAGGGTTTTTATCATAAATAGGCATTGAATTTTGTTGAAAGCTTTTTCTGCATTTGTTGAGATAATCATATGGTTTTTATCCTTCAATTTGTTAATATGGTGTATCACATTGATTGATTTGTGTATATTGAAGAGCCCTTGCACCCTGGGATAAATCCCACTTGATAATGGTGTATGATCCTTTTAATGTGCTGTTGGATTCTGTTTGCTAGTATTTTGTTGAGGATTTTTGCATCTATGTTCATCAGTGATATTGGCCTGTAGTTTTCTTTCTTTGTGACATCTTGGTCTGGTTTTGGTATCAGGGTGATGGTGGCCTCGTAGAATGAGTTTGGGAGTGTTCCTCCCTCTGCTATATTTTGGAAGAGTTTGAGAAGGATAGGTGTTAGCTCTTCTCTAAATGTTTGTTAGAATTCTCCTGTGAAGCCATCTGGTCCTGGGCTTTTGTTTGTTATAAGATTTTTAATCACAGTTTCAATTTCAGTGCTTGTGATTGGTTTATAGTTTCTATTTCTTCCTGGTTCAGTCTTGGAAGGTTATGCTTTGCTAAGAATTTGTCCATTTCTTACAGGTTGTCCATTTTATTGGCATAGAGTTGCTTGTAGTAATCTGTCATGATCCTTTGTACTTCTGCAGTGTCAGTTGTTACTTCCCCTTTTTCATTTCTAATTCTGTTGATTTGAGTCTTCTCCCTTCTTTTCTTGATGAGTCTGGCTAATGGTTTATCAATTTTGTTTATCTTCTCAAAGAACCAACTTTTAGTTTTATTGATCTTTGCTATTGTTTCCTTCATTTCTTTTTCATTTATTTCTGATCTGATCTTTATGATTTCTTTCCTTCTGCTAAATTTGGGGTTTTTTGGTTCTTCTTTCTCTAATTGCTTTAGATGTAAGGTTAGGTTGTTTATTTGAGATGTTTCTTTTTTCTTGCGGTAGGATTGTAGTGCTATAAACTTCCCTCTTAGAACTGCTTTTGCTGCATCCCATAGGTTTTGGGTCATCATGTTTTCATTGTCATTTGTTTTTAGGTATTTTTTGATTTCCTCTTTGATTTCTTCAGTGAACTCCTGGTTATTAAGTAGTATATTTTTTATCCTCCAGGTTTCTGTATTTTTTACAGATTTTTTTCCTGTAATTGATATCTAGTCTCATGGCATTGTGGTCAGAAAAGATACTTGATATGATTTCAATTTTCTTAAATTTATCAAGGCTTGATTTGTGACCCAAGATATGGTCTATCCTGGAGAATGCTGCATGAGCACTTGAGAAGAAAGTGTATTCTGTTGTTTCGGATGGAATGTCCTATACATATCAATTAAGTCCATCTTGTTTAATGTGTCTGAAAGCTTGTGTTTCCTTATTTATTTTCATTGTGGATGATCTGTCCATTGGTGAAAGTGGGGTGTTAACATCCCCTACTATTATTGTGTTAGTGTCAATTTCCCCTTTTATGGCTGTTAGCATTTGCCTTAGGTATTGAGGTGCTCCTATGTTGGGTGCATAAATATTTACAATTGTTATATCTTCTTCTTGGATTGATCCCTTGATCATTATGTAGTGTCCTTCTTTGTCTCTTGTAATAGTCTTTATTTTAAAGTCTATTTTGTCTGATATGAGAATTGCTACTCCAGCTTTCTTTTGATTTCCATTTGCATGGAGTATCATTTTCCATCCCCTCACTTTCAGTCTGTATGTGTCCCTAGGTTTGAAGTGGGTCTCTTGTAGACAGCATATGTATGGCTCTTTTTTCTGTAACCATTCAGCCAGTCTGTGTCTTTTGGTTGGAGCATTTAATCCATTTACATTTAAGGTAGTTATCGATATGTATGTTCCTATTACCTTTTTCTTAATTGTTTTGGGTTTGTTATTGTAGATCTTTTCCTTCTCTTGTATTTCCTGCCAAGAGAAGTCCCTTTAGCATTTCTTGTAAAGCTGGTTTGTTGGTGCTGAATTCTCTTAACTTTTGCTTCTGTGTAAAATTTTTAATTTCTCTGTCGAATCTGAATGAGATCCTGGCTGGGCAGAGTAATCTTGGTTGTAGGTTTTTCCCTTTCATCACTTTAAATATGTCCTGCCACTCCCTTCTGGCTTGCAGTTTCTGCTGAAAGATCAGCTGTTTACCTTTTGGGGATTCCCTTGTATGTTATATGTTGCTTTTCCCTCCACCTCTTTTAATGTTTTTTCTTTGTATTTAATTTTTGATAGTTTGCTTAATATGTGTCTTGGCATATTTCTCCTTGGATTTATCCTGTATGGGACTCTGTGCACTTCCTGCACTTGACTGACTATTTCCTTTCCCATATTAGGGAAGTTTTCAACTATAATCTCTTCAAATATTTTCTCAGCCCCTTTCGTTTTCTCTTCTTCTTCTGGGCCCCTATAATTCGAACGTTGGCACATTTAATGTTGTCCCAGAAGTCTCTCAGATTGTCCTCAATTCTTTTCAGTCTTATTTCTTTATTCTGCTCTCTGGTAGTTATTTCCACTCTTTTATCATCTAGGTCACTTCTCCGTTCTTCTGTCTCAGTTATTCTGCTATTGATTCCTTCTAAAGAATTTTTAATATCATTTATTGTGTTGTTCATCATTGTCTGTTTGCTCTTTAGTTCCTCTGTGTCCTTGTTAAACGTTTCTGGTAATTTCTCCATTCTATTTCCAACATTTTGGATCATCTTTACTATCATTGCTCTGAATTCTTTTTCAGGTAGACTGCCTATTTCCTCTTCATTTGTTTGGTCTGGTGGGTTTTTACCTTGTTCCTTCATCTGGTGCGTATTTTTCTGTCTTCTCATTTTGCTTAACTTGCTGTGTTTGGGGTCTCCTTTTCTCAGGCTGAAGGTTTGTAATTCCCCTTGTTTTTGGTATCTGCCCCCAGTGGGTAAAGTTGGTTCAGTGGGTTGTGTAGGCTTCCTGCTTGAGGAGACTGGTGCCTGTGTTCTGGTGGATGAGGCTGGATCTTTTTTTCTGGTGGGCAGGACCATGTCCGGTGGTGTGTTTTGGGGTGTCTGTGAACTTAGTATGATTTTAGGCAACCTCTCCTCTAATGGGTGGGGTTGTTTTCCTGTCTTGCTAGTTATTTGGCATGGGATGTCCGGCACCACACCTTGATGGTCCTTGAGTGGATCTGGGTCTTTGTGTTGAGATGGAGATCTCTGGGAGAGCTCTCGCCAACTGATATTACGTGGGGCCAGGAGGTGTCTGGTGGTCCAATGCCCTGAACTTGGCTCTCCCACCTGAGAGGCTCAGACCTGACCCCCTGCTGGAGCACTGAGACCCTGTCAGCCATATGGCTGGTTTTGTTACCACCCTCTGGAGTCAGTCCCTAACAACAGTCCTCCTGTCCAGTGTCTCTCAGGACAATAGAACAAAACTGAGCTCAGTTCAGAAGCAAAGGAAAGCTTCATTCTTTTATTGAAGAATGGAGAGGCACAAGCTTATGCTTTAGAGCACATGCTGCCCTGTGTTTTTAATTTTAAATTCAATTTTTCATTGCTAGAATATAGAAAAGTGACTGATTTTGTATATTAACCTTGTATCTTGCAACCTTGCCATAATCGCTTATTAATTCTGGGAGTCTTTTTATGATTGTTTTGGATTTTCTACATACACGATCATGTCATCTGTGCACAAAGATAATTATGTTTTCCTTCCCAATACCTTAATTTTATATGGAACTAATAGTTACCGTTTATTAAGTACCTACTAAATCCTAGGAATTTTCAAATATTTTCTAATTAATCCTCACAATAATTCTATGAAATAGTTTAATCTCAACCAAGTGTCAGAAATTTTAAGTAATTTTCTGGTTTTCATGGCTGGTAATGGTGGATTTAGGACCCATAACCTAATCTGTATTGCTCTTTACTTGTCGTGCTTCCCTGCTTGTAAAATGTTGTAGAAATGTAGATCAGACAAAACTGTGCAAGATTTGAGGTTATTGGAGGCAACAAATGTAATAATTAAGGTGAAAGTGGTTTATAATGTCTGAGACCAATGTTAATGACAGAAAATGTTCTGCATGGACCAGGGAGTATTCATAATTGTAAACGAATTAAGGAATTTAAATTTTGGGCGAATGAAAAGTTTCCCTTATCAGCAGGCAGTCACTGTCTTTTGATACTTTATCATGTATTGTGGTTATGAAAATGTATATAAGGTACTGTCTCTGTTCTGTTAGATATACAGCTATGAAAACAAAAGCAAGTCATAATTTAATCCTTAAAATAATGTGTCAAAGGGGTGATCAAGTCAATATATATATGCTAGAGGAGGTTAGAGGAGGGAGTGTTTCCTGAAGCCAGGTGGACAGGGAAGGCTCTTTGTAGCAGCTGGCACTCTCCTGCACTTCAATTTTAAGGTAGTGGGCAGACTCCATGATTGATGCTCTTCTTCCATAATGTCATTACATCATAAAATTGGGAAGAAAATGAAGGATCAACTAATCCCACTTTCTCATTTCACCAATGTGGAAATTAGGGCTCAGAGAGGGCAAATTTTTAGAATGTAGCTTTTTTGATGATAAAGTCAGTACTCAATTCTAAATGTATGTGGCTTTCAGATCTTTGTGCCTTAACACGTCTTTCCTTTTCTATAGGCAATTGTTTCCTTGGAAGATCTCAGAAAGAATGAGCTCTTTCGTGTTTATGTCACTGTTTATATCTAGGAAATTTGATTTAGGAGTTGAGTTGTCTGCCTTAAATACTTTTTAGAAGAAGGTGGGGTGAAAATAAATTAGCAAGTAAGCATAAATAGACATGAATAGTCCTGGATAAAATGACATTCTTTAAATCTGAGGAAATCCTATATGATGAATCATACTTCATGCATTTCACATTATAGTTTGACCTTGAAGAGTTTTGTGACTATTAAGGACAGTGTGATTTCATTCTTAAAAAGAATTGGTGGGTGGGATCTGGAATGGAAGAGGAATAGAACAGTCATTTATTGAACACCTTTTATTTGCCCATTATTGGGCTAGATTTCATTTAACTTTAATCCTCCCATTATTCTGTGAGATCAATGTCATTATTTCTCCTTCTCTACTAAAGAGGTGCAGAAGTTCATATACCTGTTACGTGAAGCAGGTTTGCTCTAAAGCATGTGTTTTTTGCTCTGCAGTAGTTTACTTTATACAGTCTCCAAATTGGGTGGAATCTTAGGGTTTCTCATCTGTAAATGAGAATGTTATTACCTTTTTCATTTATATCCCACATAGGAACAAGTAAAACAGTCTTATTATCCAATTGGCTAAAGATATGAAAGTATTATGAAAAATATTACACTATTATTTTCAGTTAGAAGTGTGAGATCACAGCCTGCTGGCATTAAAAAATTTTTTTATTGAAGTATAGCTGATTAACAACATTGTATTAATTTCTGGTATACAGCAAAGTGATTCAGTTATACATGTATAAACATATTCTTATTCATATTCTTTTCCATTACTGTTTATTACAGGGTATTGACTATAATAGTTCCCTGTGCTATATAGTAGGACCTTGTTCTATTTTATACATAGTACTTTGTATCTGCTAATCCCAAACTCCTAATTTGTCCGTCTCTCACCCCCTTTCCCCTTTGGGAACCATAAGTTTGTTTTCTATGTCTGTGAGTCTGTTTCTGTTTTGTAAATAAGTTGATTTGTATCTTTTTCTTCGATTCCACATATAAGTAATATCAATTTGTCTTTCTCTGTCTGACTTAGTTCACTGAGTATGATAATCTCTAGGTCCATCCATGTTGCCGCAAATGGCATTATTTCATTCTTTTTTATGGCTGAGTAATATTCCATTGTATATATGTACCACATCTTCTTTATCCATTCATCTGTCGATGGACACTTAGGTTGTTTCCGTGTCTTGGCTGTTGTAAACAGTGCTGCTATGAACACTGGAGTGCATGTATCTTTTCGAATTATAGTTTTTTCCGGTTATATACACAGGAGTGGGATTGCTGGGTCATATGATAGCTCTATTTTTAGTTTTTTAAGGAACCTCCATACTGTTCTCCATAGTGGCTTCACCAAGTTACATTCCCAACTGTTGGCATTTTAAGTCTGGAAGGCAGCACAATAGCATGGCCTCTGTGGTCACACATTTCTAGGTTTGAATCCAGTCTGTGCCACTCTCTAGTTTTGTGACTTAGGTTAAGATTCTTAGCCTCACTTTCTAAGTTCAAAATGGAGATAAAATATCACATAGGTCTATGGGGAACATTAAATCAGATGACAGGTGAAAAACATATTAGTTAGTTCTTTAGGCCCTGAAGAGAAGAGGTTTTACCCAAGCTACCTCTAGTAATGGGAATGAATTGTGAGGATATCATGTGGCAGTAAGAAAGAAGGATGATAGACAGAAAGTGTGGTATATAGATACAATCGGATGTTATTCAGCCACAGAAAAGAAAGCAGTCCTGTCACATGCTACAACATAGACTAATCTTGAGGAAATTATGCTAAGTGAGACAAGACAGACACACACGGACAAATACTACAGTTCTACTTTTTAAAAATATTTATTTATTTATTTAATTTACTTGGTTGCACCAGGTCTTAGTTGCAGCACATGGGCTCCTTTGTTGTGGCTGCAGGGCTCCTTAGTTGCAGCAGGTGAGCTCCTTTTTCTGTGGCTCGCAGGCTCCTTAGCTGTGGCATGCGAACTCTTAGTTGTGGCATGCATGTGGGATCTAGTTCCCTGACCAGGGATCAGACCCAGGCCCCCTGCATTGGGACTGCAGAGTCTCATCCACTGTGCCACCAGGGAGTCCCTATATGATTCCACTTGTATGAGGTATTTAAAGTAGTCAAACTCAGAAACAGAAAGTAGAATGATGGTTTCCAGGGGTTAGGGGGAGGGGAAAATGGAGAGTAATTGTTCAATCATGCATGTTTTAGTCATGCAAGATGAAAAAAATCTTAAGAGATCTGCTGTGCAGCATTGTGCTTACAGTTAATACTGTACAGTACACTTAAGATGTTTTTAAGAGGATAAATCTCAAGTTATGTAGTTTCTACCCAATTTGAATACAAAAGAAGAAAGAAGGATCCTAGGGGAACCATCAAAAGGCTTTTAGAAGACCAAAAGTAGTTCAAATAAATGATCCGATTGGAAAACTGACAATGTACTTAAGGGACCTACAAAGCTGAGGTGCCAGAGTTTTATTTTTTAAGGTTTTAATATTACGTTACAATCAGTGCATAGTCATAAAGGTAAAACTCAAGTGTGTGAACTGCTACAGACATGTTTTGGTGTTAAGTAATTTTACAATTTTTTTAAATTGCAGTATAATTGCTTTACAATGTTGTGTTAGCTTCTGCTGCACAGTGAAGTGAATCAGCCATACACATACACACATCCCCTCCCTCTTGGACCTCCCTCCCCACCACCATCCCACCCAACTAGGCCATCACACAGCACCAAGCTGAGCTCCCTGTGCTATACAGCAGGTTCCTACTAGCTATCTATTTTACACATGGTAGTGCATTTACGTCAAACCTAATCTCCCAGTTCATCCCACCCTCCCCTTCCCCTACCATCCACACAACTGTTCTCTACATCTGCCTTTCTATTCCTGTCCTGCAAATTGGTTCATCTGTACCATTTTTCTAGATTCCATATATATGCATTAACATACGATATTTGTTTTTCTCTTTCTGACTTACTTCACTCTGTATGACAGTCTCTAGGTCCATCCACATCTCTACAAATTACCCAATTTCATTTCTTTTTATGGCTGAGTAATATTCCATTATATATATATGTGCCACATCTTTATCCATTCATCTGTCAAAGGACACTTAGGTTGCTTCCATGTCCTGGCTATTGTAAATAGAGCTGCAGTTAACATTGTGGTACATGTGTCTTTTTGAATTATGGTTTTCTCAGGGTTTACACCCAGTAGTGGGATTGCTGGGTCACATAGTAGTTCTATTTTTAGTGTTGTAAGGAACTTCCATACTGTTCTCCATAGTGGCTGTATCAATTTACATTCCCATCGACAGTGCAGAAGGCTTCCCTTTTCTCCACACCCTCTCCAGCATTTATTGTTTGTAGATTTTCTGATGATGGCCATTCTGACCTGTGTGAGGTGATGCCTCATTGTAGTTTTGATTTGCATTTCTCTAATAAGTAATTTTACAATTTTGAATTCCATATTTTGTAGACAACTGTGTCAATATAATTGCAATACTTCGAACCCCGGCCTTCATCTCTGGGAACAATAGATTTTCTTGCCGACCCTTTCAAGTATATTTTAAAACCACAAGCTTGCATATCCTTTTTAAACAAATTTGATAAGTTTTCTTTTTACTTTTTTCAAAATATTACACATAAAGCTTGGCTCATTTCCAGTTATATTGCCTATTCAGTTTCATTCTAAAATGTCATTTGTGTTACCTTTGGCCAAGTTTTTAAATAATATTTCCTTATTGATTATATGTAGGTGATAAGTTTCCACTTATTATATTCTCTAACTTATGAAGGTATATCAGATTACTCTTCAATTTGGCATGCCAAAATTTGTCCATATCAGCAAATATTTAAAGCAGAATAGGTAACCAAGATTTTCTTTAATAGAACATTAATCCAGTATACAGACTTCCTATAAAATATTTGATGTTTAAAAAAATCATGTAGAAAGAGCCACGAGAGATAAAGCAGAATGAGACCCAAGATCCAGGTATTGTGCCCTTTACATTTTGGTCCCAATATCCTTTTATAATTGTATCTATCAGTATTTTCAGTCACCTCTTGTCACAGTTGAATTAAGCGCTGCAATATTACTTTTCCTCCAAATACAGTTCTCCTGAGCCTCACTCATATATCTATGTGTTCAGACCATTCATCTCTCAAGGCTTTTTTTCAAATTTCATGTCTCCTATAATCCTTTTCTTAATATTTCAGCTGATAGTAATTTTTTTCATTCTAAATTCCCATGCCACTTTATCTTTCGGCAGTTATCACTTTTTATTTCAAAGTAAAGCTATATTGGGCATATGCCTTGTCTACTCTATTACAAGACCCTTGAAAGCAAGACTTTTATCTGATTCATCTTCAGTAACTTCCACTGACTTTGAAACTGATGCTCAGTAATGACTCAGCGAATCGTTGAGTTTGACTATGCCTGCGGCCGAAGCAAGCACAATGAATGAATAGTTTTGTTAGAGCTAATGGAAAATGAGAAGTGGTTTTTTTTGTTTGTTTTTTTTTTGCGGTACGCGGGCCTCTCACTGTTGTGGCCTCTCCTGTTGCGGAGCACAGGCTCCGGACACGCAGGCTCAGTGGCCATGGCTCACGGGCCCAGCCGCTCTGCGGCATGTGGGATACTCGCGGACCGGGGCACGAACCCGTGTCCCCTGCATCAGCAGGCGGACTCTCAACCACTGCGCCACCAGGGAAGCCTGAGAAGTGGTCTTTAAAAATGAAGGAAAGGGGCAGCAAATCTGAATAATGCGTTCAATGAGGATAATACAATTCTTCACAACATGAGGAATTTTCAACAGATACAAGATTTAGGATACCTCCAAGCAATTGAGATACAGGGGGGAAATAGGGTGAAAAGTCCACACTTGGCATCGTTGTTATTTTTAAACTGTTTATACTTCATCCTTCTTTCATTTTGATTAATAAAATAAGTACATACTTCTTTGCAGGTACCCCTCTCCAAGATTTTAAAACTTATGGTTTCTGCACTTGTAATAAAAGGGGAGGCTGGGTGAGGCATATTAGTCCTCTCATCTCTGGTTGAAAGCAAAACACTTTTATGTATTGTGTATGTTATGGTTATATTCAAGATCTTATTTTAACAAATTTTTTTTAAATTGAATTACATGTTGCAAAGACAGAAATGTTGCAATCGCCAAAGAAAGAACAGAAGACACTTAGGAAAGTTCTAAAGAAGCAAGAAGAATGGAAGATAGGAAAGCATTCTCTGGAATGCAAAAATTTTTTTTTTAAACATCTTTATTGGGGTATAATTGCTTTACAATAGTGTGTTAGTCTCTGCTTTATAACAAAGTGAATCAGTCATACATATACACATGTTCCCATATGTCTTCCCTCTTGCGTCTCCCTTCCTCCCACCCTCCCTATCCCACCCCTCCAGGCCGTCACAAAGCACCGAGCCAATATCCCTGTGCTACGCGGCTGCTTCCCACCAGCTATCTACTTTACTACGTTTGTTAGTGTGTATATGTCCATGACTCTCTCTCGCCCTGTCACAGCTCACCCTTCCCCCTCCCCATATCCTCAAGTCCGTTCTCCAGTAGGTCTGCGTCTTTATTCCTGTCTTACCCCTAGGTTCTTCATGATATATTTTTTTCTTAAATTCCATATATATGTGTTAGCATACGGTATTTGTCTTTTTCTTTCTGACTTACTTCACTCTGTAGGACAGACTCTAGGTGTATCCACCTCATTACAAATAGCTCAATTTCATTTCTTTTTATGGCTGAGTAATATTCCATTGTATATATGTGCCACATCTTCTTTATCCATTCATCTGATGACGTACACGTAGGTTGTTTCCACCTCCGGGCTATTGTAAATAGAGCTGCAATGAACATTTTGGTACATGACTCTTTTTGAATTTTGGTTTTCTCAGGGTATATGCCCAGTAGTGGGATTGCTGGGTCATATGGTAGTTGTATTTGTAGTTTTTTAAGGAACCTCCATACTGTTCTCCACAGTGGCTGAACCAATTCACATGGAATGCAAATTTAAGGTAGACCATGATTTTAACAGTGAAGAGAATCAGAAATAGAAATAAACCTTTAGTATGTGACCAGCTGTGAACTCCTAGGTAGCTTGGTGAAGTTTCATCAAAGGTGAAAAGTCACTGAAAAAAGATCCTTGGAAGGAAAGGGTCTTGAAGTTAGATCTAAGAGAAGTTCAGTTCTGGAAATGCTAATGACAAAATAATGATTGGAAAACATGGAGAAAACAGAAAGAAGGACAAAGTAAAATGTCCAGTATTCTACATCTTTTTTTTTTTTTTTTTTTTTTTTTCTGTACTCGGGCCTCTCACTGCTGTGGCCTCTCCCGTTGCAGAGCACAGGCTCCGGACGCGCAGGCTCAGCAGCCATGGCCCACGGGCCCAGACACTCCGCGGCACGCGGGATCCTCCCGGACCGGGGCACGAACCCGTGTCCCCTGCATCGGCAGGCAGACTCCCAACCACTGCACCACCAGGGAAGCCCTCTACATCTTTTTTTGAAAGTGGTCCTTTCTCTGGCAAAAACGGGTTATTGATGGATTCAACATTTGTTCATGTACTCTACACTCAGGCGAGGATTTGATTTTTAAAATCAGAAATAAGAAAGTTTCCAATCCTGTAAGACATTAGAAAATAAGTATCACTTGGCTTTTCTATCATTATACCCTCTGGGGGCATAGCAGAATCCCTTGTTCCAGAATCAGCTGTATAATCACCAAGATAATTAATGAAGTTCTGAAGCTAATTCTGGATAATATTTCTAGAGTAGAGTCTCTGAACATCTCTGTTGGCATCTTTGACTGGCTAATTCCTTGTTGGGGTGGGGAGTGTTGTCCTGTGTATCGCAGGATGTTTAACAGCATCCCTGGCCGCTATCCACTAGGGGCCGTAGAACATCCCTAAATGTGACAACCAAAAATGTCTCCAGACATTGCTGAGTGCCCCCTGGGGGGCAAAATTGCCTTTATTTAAAATAGATTAAAACTAATAAAAATGTAAACTAGCGGTCAAACCCCATTATATAAAATACTATATATGAGTCTGAGTTTGTTCCCTGGAATACAGGGTGATAAAAAAAAAAGAGTCAATCCCCAAATCAGGCATGAGTGAGTGATTGAAAAAGTTGTGGTTTGGGAAAAACACATGGGGCTAGGAGTCAGGAGAAGTGAAATGAGTTCCAGCTGGACCAGTCTCTAATTTTTTGTCCTTGAATCTATGGCTTCCCCCTTGTCAGGACTTACTGATAAAATGAAGATATTTGGGGGCTTCCCTGGTGGCGCAGTGGTTGGGGGTCCGCCTGCCGATGCAGGGGACGCGGGTTCGTGCCCCGGTCCGGGAGGATCCCGCGTGCCGCACGGCGGCCGGGCCCGTGAGCCATGGCTGCTGAGCCTGTGCGTCCGGAGCCTGTGCACCGTGACGGGAGAGACCACAGCGGTGAGAAGCCCGCGTACCGCAAAAAAAAAAAAAAAAAAAAAAAAAGAAGATACTAGAATACACCACAGTCCATTCCTGTTCAAAGACTATGATAAGTTTGTGACTATTCATAAATGTACATACACCTGGTTCTTTGGGTATTGAACTCTCTCAAAGACTGGACACTCAAGAGAGCTACGTGTGTTTTCTTGCCAGGGCCTGACCTGAAAGGTTTTCAGTCTTTCTTTTTTCCTTTTGCAACAGGATTCACCCCATGTCTACTCTGTTTACTTCCACGAGAAATGGAAGGAAAAAAGTGTGCTCTGGCAAAGGCATATATTTGGCCCTAAGATGATATTCACTTTTTCCACCTCTGGAGAAGAGGCCTGGGGCTAGGCTGTTTGGGTTATGCAAGCACCTTTTGCTGAGCTCAGAAACATAAGCCAAGTGGGCAAGGAATCAAGAGTGAACTTCCACGGGAATTTCAGAGCCCATTTCTGTCCACTTGCCTCTTTTCCCAGAAAACCAACATCAGAGGATGTTCTGCATTTCTGCCCTAAGTAGGCTGCCATTTTCCCATTGCATCACAACTCTAAGATGAGAGATTATTCTGACTCCCAAGAGTTGTTTTCAGAGCACAGCAGTTAATTAGGCAACAAGACAACAGGGTGGAGTGCTACTTTATTACTCTGGATGTCTCCACACCCACAATGGATTTGGCCTGGTGCCACTGCCAGCCACCTTCACAGCAGTGGCATCTTATAATGCAACCACACCCAGATGATGACAAATTGTATTTTTTAAGGACTAATTTAAATATTGCATATAGTCATTAATCTAGGGGCAAAAAAATGTGTTAGCTCTTCCCTCTCTTCTTCCCCAAACCCCACATAATTGTTTGAAATTTTGAGATGTAATGAACTAGCCTTTTAAGTGAATATTCCTGATAAAATAGGAGTTGAGGCAGCGTGAGGCACATAATACCAATCTACACCAAGAACAGCAACTAGCTTCTGCTCAGCACCTTATAGTTCATGAGTCCTTCCACTAGTACTGTTTAATTATATCTTTATTAGGGTTCGCTCTTGATATTGTACATTCTATGGGTTTGGACAAATGTGTAAATGTATAATGACATGTTTCCACCATTATAGTATTATACAGAGTAGCTTCACTATCTTAAAAGTCCTCAGTGAAGATATCTTTATTATATTGGTTGATACACTTCATCAGTACAGTGTAACTGGCCTACCTTCTTTTCATTGCCTTTGTTCATTTCCCAATGTGCCTCACATCATTAGTAGTTTAGGAATGCAATCTGTCTCACTTCAGCTAAAAGTGAGGACTGGAATTAAAACACAGACTTCCTAATTCCACATCAAATACTATTTTGACTTCATTCATGAACTTGCAAATGAGCTAAAGGCATAAGAGGGACTGGTAATGGTAAGAAAAGGCATTCCCTCCAGTCTCATCCCCTGCTGGATAATAAGACATTTCCTCTCTTTTAAGGAGGGAAAATGTTTGAAAATTTAAGAGCTTAGAATGAGCTCTTTGATTTTCTGAACTATTTAAAAAGGTGTCACTTTTTTCTTTTTGCACGGACCTCTCACTGTTGTGGCCTCTCCCGTTGCGGAGCACAGGCTCCAGACGCACAGGCTCAGCGGCCATGGCTCACAGGCCCAGCCGCTCCGCGGCATGTGGGATCCTCCCGGACCGGGGCACAAACCTGCGTCCCCTGCATCAGCAGGCGGACTCTCAACGACTGCGCCACCAGGGAAGCCCAGGTGTCACTTCTTTATGGCTCAGATGACCTGTCAGTCCATCCAGCCATGTGTGGCTGTTGTTCACTGAGGGTGACCCAACTCCTTACAAAAGCTGCACCACCTGAAGTACAATATGTTGTCCAAAGGAAGGGACACTAATGAGGAAATGACTCCTTCACCCTGGAGGCTATTAGTTGTACCCCTAAAATTAGCACTGGTTTTTAGCACTTCCCACAAAATATTCAATACTTTAAAAGACCCAGAAGTGGATTTCCCTATTGTGATCTCTAATTCACTGTAGCCAGCAGGCTAACAAGAAGACCTTTCTAACAACAGATAACACTGTGCACTCTCCATACGCCAGGTACTATCTAAAGGCTTTACATAAGTTACCTCACGTAATCCTCATGGCAATCATGTTACCCTTCTCAGGTTAGTGGTGAAGAAATTGAGACAGAGTTTAGGTAAATTGTCCCTGGTTACACAGCAAAAAAGCCAGTTTTTAAATCCAGGTAGCACTGCTCCAAAGCCCAACACAGTTCTAAGTTACATCTCCTTTGGCTCTCAAGAAGGACTTCAGCATGTATAACTTGAACAGCTACCAATAATAATAGTTGCTTTAGCCTTTTCACGCAATCATGTCAATCTGCTCAACAATTCTGTCAAGTGAATGATACTCTTATCATGATTTGTCTGAGATCAAAATGCTAGCAAGTCACACATTTCCAAAAACCGCTTGTCTCCTATGGTGCAGATTGGAGAAGTAGTCTTCTCTGTCCAGACGCTATTGGGATCCACCTCCAGGAGATGGTCCAGGAAAATCCTGAGACACTTTGCTCTAGCATTATGAAGTGGGGGTTTGGAAGGATGAAAATCTCCCCCACCCCATCAAAGTAAATCATGACATTTATAGTTAGATCATATCGCTTAGGGGATGAAGGTACTGAGGATGTGTGGTTTTAATTGAAATAATTAGGAAAAATCATTCTATTTGTCTTAGCCCTCATATCTTCATCTGTAAACTAAAGGGGGGAGTTGGATGACTTTCAGTGTTCTATCTAGCCCTAAAAATACCTAACGAATTTATAGAAATAGCATTTTTATTCTTAAAAATAATACCTACTTGGTATAAAAAACTTATCAGACAAGGAAAATGAAAGGAGAACATTAAAAAATCATAAGTAATTCCACCAGAGATAATAAATGTTAGGATTTTCTTGTAAATCCATTTCTATCTTCCTTAATACTTAAGTGTATAAATGTTTTTAAAATAGTATATTTAATGTCAATTTTTTTCCAAAGTTAAGTTTATTGAAGTGAAATTTATAAAGGCAAAATTTAAACTTTTGGGTGTACAGTTACATAAGTTTTGACAGTCACTTATGTAACTACCATCACCTCAAAATATTTTCATGTGCACCTTTGTGGTCAATCCTGTATCCTCTCCTTTGATTCATAGCCCCTTGCACCCTCTGATCTGATTTCTGCCCTTGTAATTTTGTCACTTTAAAAATGTCATATGGGGACTTCCCTGGTGGTCCAGTGGGTAAGACTGTGCTCCCAGTGCAGGGGGCCCGGGTTTGATCCCTGGTCGGGGAGCTAGATCCCGCATGCCACAACTGCAACTAAAGATCCTGCATGCTGCAATTAAGACTTGGTGCAGCCAAATAAATAAATAACTATGTATTTATTTATTATGAATATTAATAAATATTTCATAATAAATATTTATCATTTCATACGAATGGAATTTTATATCTGGCTTCTTTCATTTAGAATAATGTTCTTGATGTTCACCCATGTTGGAGAAGCTTCATTTCTTTTTATTCTTGATTAGAAATCCACTGTAAGGATGTACAATAGTTTTTTTTTAATCCATTCACCAATTGATGTACATTTGGATCATGTCTGTTTCTCAGTGATTATGAACAAAGTTGCTATAAATATTCTTTTGTTAGTTTTGTGTGAATATATGTTTTAATTTTCTTTTGAGTAAATACTTAAGAGTGAGATTTCTGGGTCCTATGGTAAGTACATGGTAAACTTTATAGAAAGAACATAGGATTTTGTAATCTACATTTTTAAAAACTTTGTTTGGAATTTTGCAAAGATAGTACAAAGAAGTCCTGTGTACTCTTTACCCAATTTCTCCCAATAATTAAGTCTTACATAATTATACTACAAAATCAAAACTAGGAATTTGATTTGGATGAAATGTGTGTGTGTGTGGTTCGATATTATTTTATCGAATGTGTAGTTTTGTGTAATTAACACATCAATCAGGATATACAATTTTCCATCACCATGAAGACCTCCCTCATGCTACCTCATTAGAGTCACATCTACACCCCCCACTCCTCATCCAACAGCCATCATTAACCCCCGGCCAATATTAATTTGTTTTCCATGTCTGTAATTTTGAATGTTATATAAATTGAATTACAGTATGTGCGTTTTGGAGATAGCCTTCCTTCACTTAGCATAATGCCCTTGAGATCCATCCAAGTGGTTACATGTATACATAATTCATTCCTTTTTATTGCTGAATAGGGTTCCGTGGTGCAGTGTAGTAAAGTTTGTTTAGCCATTCACCTACTGAGGGACATTTTAGTTGTTTCCAATTTGGGGCTATTACAAATAAAGCTACTGTGAGTGATTGTGTGCAGATTTTTGTGTGGAAATAAGTTTTCATTTTTCTGGGATAAATGCCAAGATGTGCAACTGCTGGATAGTATAATTAGTACATGTTTAGTTTTTTTAAGCAGCTGCCAACTTATTTTCCAGAGTGGTTGCACCATTTTACATTCTTACCAGCAACGTATGAGAGATCTTGTTTCTCCAAATACTTGCCAGCATTTGATGGTCACCATCGTTTATTTTAGCTACATTCTGACCTCCCACTCTTCTAAAATTACTTTCTACTCTTTACTTTCTCATATATTGATGCAGTCAAAAGGTATTACAGGGCTTCCCTGGTGGCGCAGTAGTTGAGAGTCTGCCTGCTGATGCAGGGGACACGGGTTCGTGCCCTGGTCTGGGAAGATCCCACATGCCGCGGAGCAGCTGGGCCCGTGAGCCATGGCCGCTGAGCCTGTGTGTCCGGAGCCTGTGCTCCACAACGGGAGAGGCCACAACAGTGAGAGGCCCGTGTACCACACAAAAAAATAAATAAATAAAAGGTATTACATAGTCTTTCATGGAGACCCCACATTATTTTGCTCCTGGAACTTTGTGTATGTCATTGTGCTAAAATATCAGTTACATTCCCATCACCACATTTTCAAATATTCTCAAGCCTCAAGGCCCACCCAATCCAAAGTCCACATCGTTCAAAAAAATCATTACTATCTTCCAGATAGAAATACTGTATCTTTCCTGGACACTTCATTTGTACTTATTTTAGGACACTTTAATATTTTGTTTGGGACTTCCCCGGTGGCACAGTGGTTAAGAATCCGCTTGCCAGTGCAGGGGACATGGGTTTGATCCCTGCTCCAGGAAGATCCCACATGCTGTGGAGCACCTAAGCCCGTGTGCCACAACCACTGAGCCTGCGCTCTAGAGCCTGGAGCCACAACTACTGAGCCCACGTGCCACAACTACTGAAGCCCGCATGCCTAGAGCCCGTGCTCCGCAACAAGAGAAGCCGCTGCAATGAGAATCCCGCGCACCGCAACGAAGAGTAACCCCCGCTTGCTGCAACTAGAGAAAGCCCATGTGCAGCAATGAAGACCCAACACAGCCAAAAAATAAATAAATTAATTAATTAATTAAAAAATTTTTATATTCTATTGAATTATTTCTGAGGCAAGTATTGTCTTCCTTACCAGGTTGCTAGATTCCTTAGCGTAGAAAAATTTTTTATTTTTTTCTTCTTACTTCCAGCACCTATGGTTTTCAAGCTTTCAACTACTGAAATTCAACATGACTCCTACAAATTGATATTGATCTAAATTTTTGATTGGCATTAATATCCTTATAGATAAGTATACAAGAGAAAAATGCTTAATTTCAAATCTCTGTTGAACATTTTCTTAATCCTATACCATCTTTATCTTCATTGCCTCTAGTTAATTTCTACATAGCATTCAAATTTTATAGTTTAAAATCCACTTATTCTACCCTAGGCCCAGATAGTAGCAGCCCATGCATGTGATCTATTAAGTGTTACTTATGGTTTAAGTAACCATATATATACTTATGGCTTAAGTAACCATATATATACTTATGGCATAAAAGACATATATGGCATATATACTTATGGTTTAAGTAACCATATATATACTTATGGCATAAAAGACAATCTCTCCAAGGCAACCATGTGCTTTATATCTGGACAGATTTCATTGTTAGAGAGCTTTCCCTTTCAATGGAGTCATAACAGCCTGTTACTAACTTCAGTCAGGTTCTAGCTTTACTTTCTTGGATTACATGGAGTAAAACTTTTTTTTTTCTGCTTGATCATAAAGAATTTCAAGACTTTCCTAAGTATTCAAAATGCCAATGAGTAACAATTCTGGCTTAAGGTGAGTTATAAACAGATACTATGATTTATAAACGTGAATGCTTGGTTTTCATCTAATGAAACAATAAGAAATATTCTCTCATGTAATTTCTATAACTCTTGACTACCTCTCCTTTGTTAGGTACAAACACTTTGAGTGGTAAAAATGTCCTCTTGGTGAACTGATATCTTTGTCATCATGAAATGATTCTCCTTATCTCTGGTAATATTCTTTGCTCTGAAATCTAGGTTGTCTGATATTCATATAGCCAATCAAGCTTTCTTTTGATTAATGTTAGTATCATATTATCTTTTCCTGTCCTTTTACTTTTAACCTATTTCTATCTTTACATTAAGGTGTGTTTCTTGAAAGCTGCAAATAATTGGATTTTCCTTTATCTAATTTGACAATCTGTCTCTTAGTTTACATATTGACATATAACACACATGTTTATGTCTAATACATTTATATAGCATATATTTACATTAATATATATTTCACATAAAATATATAGGTTTAAATATAATACAGATTATTGATATGGTCAGAGCTGAGTCTGCCATCTTTTTGTTTTCTATTTGTCCTTTCTGTTTTCTTGTTACCTTTTTCTTTTTTTCTGCTTTTGGATAAATCAAGTATTTTATGATTTCATTACATCTCCTTTGTTAATTTACTACCTATAGATCTTTAGGATCTTTAGTTCTTACTATTAAAGCAGTTATTTTTAAAAGAGATTTAAATAATAGGAAAAATTCTCATATATTTACCCATGTCGTTATCCTTTCTAATGATTTTCTTTCCTTTGTGTAGATCCATATTTCCATGTGGTATGTTTTTTTCTCTTGCCTGAAAATCTTCCTTTAATATTTTTTCCAGTAAATGTATGGAGTAAGGAATGAATTCTTTTAACTTTTATACATAAAAAAGTCTTTATTTCACCTTCACTTTTAAAAGATGTTTTTATTGGGCATAGAGTTCTAGATTGACAGAATTTTCTTTCAGTACTTTAAAGATGTTGCTTCACTGTGTTTTTACTTGTGTTATTTCCAAAGAGAAAATCTGCTGCTTTCCTAATCTTTATTATTCTGTATATAACAGAGCCTTCTCTCCCTGCCCCACTCACCCACCCCCTGCAACTGCTCTGAAGATTTTCTCTTTCTCACTATTTTTGAGCAACTTGATAATGATGTGCCTTGGTGTAAGTTCTTCACATTTCTTGTGCTTGGAGTTCATTGAGATTCTTGACCTGTTGGTTTATAGTGTGGAAAATTTGGGGCCATTACTACATCAAGTATTTTTTTCTGCCTTCCCAGGCCTACCTTTGGGGGCTCCAATTACACTTATATCAGTTTTCTTATATTAGTTGTCCCACAGCTCACTGATGCTCTTGTCTTTAGTTTTTTTTCCTCTGTGTTTTATTTTGTATCATTTATATCATGTCTTCATATTCATTCATCTTTTTTCTATGACATCCAATTTATCATTAATCATATTTAGTATATTTTTCATTTCATACTCCAAAGTCCAATTTGTATTTTGTTTTTATGTCTTCCATATCTCTACTTTATATTTTCAAATATATGGAACACATTTATAACTGTTTTAATGTCCTTGCATTCTAACATCTGTAACAGTTTTAAGTTAGTTTTAATTGATTGATTTTTCTCCTCACTATTTTCTTGTTCTTCATATTTTCTTGCTTCCTTAGCATGCTTGGTAATTTTTTATTGAATACCAGACATTGTTAGTTTTATATTATTGAGTAGTGAATGATTTTGTATTTCTATAAATAATTTTTAATTTTGTCCTGGGACACAGTTCTGTTAGGAAAAGTGTATGTATCCTTTTGCATCTTGCTATTACCATTTGTTAGGTAGGACCAGAGAAATATTCAGGCTAGAACTAATTATCCCCTACTACTGAGACATAGCCCTTTTGAGTACTCTATCCAATGCCTTATGAATTTTGAGATTTTTCCAGTGTGGTTGATAGGAACAGGTACTAGTCCTGACCCTGTATGAACATAGGGTGCTATTCTCTCTAATTATTTCAGGTGGATCTTTCTTTGGTCTTGAATAGTTACGTCATGTGCCTTTGGTGATCCATACTGTGCTGAATGCTTAAGTGTTATTCATATTTCTAGGGTACCCACTCTGTTCAGCTCTCTCATCTCCAGTATTCTGTTTTGGTAAATTCCAGCTGCCTTCATCTCTCTGGAATCTCAGCTGTCTCCTTAACAGAGTCTGTACGGCTGTGCCTGAGTTTCTCCTTCATTCTCTATGACTTGGAAATTTTCTTAAGACAGTAAGCTTGGGCAATTTTAAGTCGCAGCTTGTTTGTTTACTATCTCTCATGGATCACTTGTCTGCATTTCAAGAGACTCTTGTCCAGTATCTTGAAAACCATTGTTTCATATATTTTATGTTTGTTTTTATTTGTTTGTTTACTTATTGCAGGCAGTAATGTAACTCCAGTTCCTATTACTTTCTTTTGGCTAGAATCATGAGTCCAGTCAATTCTTTTGATTGATTTTTCTTCTTAACATAAATTCTATTTCCTGTTTCTTGGTTTGTCTGATAATTTCGGATTGTATGCTAGTCATTTTATGTTTACTTTGTTCAGTGATGAATATTTTTCTTTCCTCTAAATGTCCTTGAGGTTTGTGCTGGGACACAGTAAAGTTACTTGAAAATACTTTGATCCTTTCTAGCCTTGCTTTTAAGCTTTGTTAGGTGGAACCAGAGCAACCTTTTGTGGTTAATTTTTTCTCACTACTAGGGAAATACCATTCTCAGATATCTAACTAAATGACAGGTTTTTCCCTTTGATTGGTGGGAACACAAGCCATCTCCTCTCCTGTTTTACTCTGGATATTATTCCCTCTACTTCTTAGCACCCTTTTTTCCACAGCCTTGAGTAGTTTTCTCACACACAGTTACTGACTATCACTCAGTTGAAGACTCTAGTTGGACAATTTGCTGCAAATCTCTCTTTGAAGTTCTCTCTTCTTGGTATCATGCCATGTAAATTTTACCTCCCTTGGTCTCCTCAACTCTTAGCTTTGTATCCTCATCTCAGGGAGACTGCTGTGCTCTACCTGTGTTTTCTCTATCTATTCAACAGACTGGAAACTATAGACAGTAAGCTGTGGCAATGTAAAGCTAACTTGGGTTCTATTCCCACTCCCAAGGATCATGACCTGCATTATCTAATGTCCAGTGTCAGAAAACTCTTGTTTCATGTAGCTTTTTTTTTTTAACTAATTTTTTTATTTTATTGTTTCAGGTGGGAGGAAATATTCTTTTCTTGTTACTGCATCTTGGCCAGAAGTGGAAATCTTATCATTAAAAATGAAACAAAACAAAACCTGGTATATCCCTTAGCATACATATTTTTTTGTTTCTCTTTTCAGAAAATAACTCAGGTATTTTAGTTTTCTTATTTGCCTTCTCATCATTTTCTTCCTGATGAAATTATGAAAGCTTCAAGCATCTTTCACAGTGTTCCAGAAAGTTTATTCTGTATAAACTACATGTTAGTCTTCAGTAGAGTATCTTTTCCTTTTCTTTTTTCCCCCTTTTTTCTTTCTTTTTTCCCCTTTTTCCATTATTATTATTATTTTTTTGATTTTGGTTGTTTGATGTGCAATATGTTTTTGTATGCAGGTAGTAAATAAACTTTGATCTTCAAAAAAAAAAAAAGCCAAAGGGCATAGGGAAAAGACAATGGAATCTTGATTGAGTAGACTTCAGTCTGATTCCAGCTTTCACCACTTACTGTTTGTATCTTTGGGAAAGATCTCTCTAAATTTTAGTAAAATGGGGATGCTAGCAATAATGTATGTCCAACCTACTCAAAAGGTTGTTCATGAGGCCCAAATGAGAATATGTATTAAAAATTGTAATTTGTAAAGCATTTTACATGTTAATATTGCCCTTCATCACCAAGATTGGTTCAAACTTGATTTTTTCTCTCAGTATATTTGGTGTCCTTCTGTTCCTTTATTTTCTTTCTGAATACATGCCTCTCTTCTGTACTCTTTCCATGTTTTCTTCTTTCCTATCCTAATCTCACTGAATTTGTGTTTAGACCTCTGTTAAATATGGGAGAGTGTGAAAAAAATATATCAGAACAAATACATATATATATATATATATATATATATATATATATATATATATATATCAGGAAACTTGAATTCCTGTCACAGCTCTTCCACTTATGGCTAACAGACTTGAGGAAAATCATTCAACCATGCTGATTTTCAGTTTTACTGACCATGAAATGGAAATAAGATATTATCTGCTTACCTCAAAGAGTTAATGTGAGGATCAAATATATAAAATATAGACAGTATATAAATATTTTTATATATACATATTGTGTACAAATTAGTATTGCATTCTATTATTATATAAATATCCTATTATAAAAATAAATTTTATATGCAATTGCTCTATAAGTACAATAATAATAAGTATATTAATAGCCTTTATTAATGTTAGTAACTGCATAGAATTCTTAAATAATTTCCTATACAGTTTTACAATACTTATCAGAAGCATAAGCAGTATTTTCTATCTAGAAGTGACAGAAAAAATAGACTAAAGCTGGTTATTGCATTTTCCAAGGTTGTGTATGTAGATAACAAATGTCCACTACTTACAGCTTCTTGCTCAGAAATATTAAAATTACTTTCTGGGAAAATACCTTCTTAAATAGAGGTGTTTTATAGTAAGGACGTGGTGATGAAGTGCATTAATATCATGTGGGAGGTATCACTCAAAATAAACAAAAAACCCACTAAATGCAAAATAATTTCTATATTCACTTTTAAATAACTCCTGCCCCCGTCCCCAGTAGTGTTAGTTAACTAACTAGTAATAGAGTGGAAACTAAAATTCAGGTAAAAGAAATGACTACAGCAAAATTTCATTCTCTGATTCATTTAAAATATATATTTTTAAATTTTTATTGGAGTATACTTGATTTACAACGTTGTGTTAGTTTCAGGTGTAGAGCAAAGTGAATCTGTTATACATATATCTCTTCTTTTTTTTTTTTTTTTTTTTTTTGTGGTACGCAGGCCTCTCACTGTTGTGGCCTCTCCTGTTGCGGAGCACAGGATCCGGACGTGCAGGCTCAGTGGCCATGGCTCACGGGCCTAGCTGCTCCACGGCATGTGGGATCTTCCCAGACCGGGGCACGAACCCGTGTCCCCCGCATCGGCAGGCTGACTCTCAACCACCGTGCCACCAGGGAAGCCCCCATTCTTTTCTAGATTCGTTTCCCATATAGACCATTACAGAGTATTGAGTAGAGTTCCCTGTGCTATACAGTAGGTCCTTATGAGTTATCTATTTTATATACAGTAGTGTGTATGTGTCAATCCCAATCTTCCAATTTATCCCTTCCCCTCCTTTACCCCCCCCCCCGCCGGTAACTATAAGTTTATTTTCTACAAGGAATGATTCATTTTGGTTAACTGAATTTTTCAGATGATTGAAGGCTATACGCCTTTTTAACCCCAGCTTATTTTTTTAAGAATTGAGAGTATCATCAGGGAATTCCCTTCTAGAGGCCAAATATCTGTATTATATGCTAGTTTTACTCTATGGACATCGTTTTTAAAAGATTTTCACAAAGTCAGGTGAACAATGATTTGTATGATTATTTTCTATTTCTTCCACTAGAGTATAATTTCTTAGAGATTAGAGACCACATCTATTTTATTCACAAGCTTAATGCTGGGCTCTCACGTGATAACAGATAATTGTATGCATTCAGTAAATATTTGTTGTATTCATGTGGGGAGTACTATAGAATCTATTGGAATACCATAACATCTAACTTTGGACTTATATTTTTAACTTGTTAAATCACATTTTGGTAATTTGGTCCCATACCTGAGGATTCTCTGATTTATTATTCATTCTTACTGCTTTTTTCTGTCTAGTGAATCAAGATTGTTGTATGACACAGTGGTTGGTGCTATTTAACTTGGTACTTGTTTGAATGAAATTTTTAAGTCTTAAAACCTAGATGTGAGCCACAGCTTGAGTGCTTACAAACCATGTGGCCTGGTGTAAGTGACTGTGCACAGGCATCCCTGGTGTCTCTCTACATCCAAATTTCCTCCTATAAGGGCACCAGTCAGTTTGGGTTAGGGCTCAACCCTAACGGCCTCGTTTTAACTTAATCACCTTTGTAAAGGCCCTCTCCTCGAACACAGTCACATTCTGCAATACTGGGGTTTAAGACTTAAAAATATGAATTTTGGAGGGACACGGTTCAGTCTATAACAGGAAGTGTCTGAGATAAACTAGTTATAGGTGTAAATGATATGGTCACTACAGTGTGTGTTATTTTAAAGCTTGGACTCTGGATTTCACTGCCTTTATTTTCATTGAGTGTTATCATTTGCAAAGACCACTGCTTACAGGCTGTATGACCTTGGAAAAGTTATACAATCTCACCAAACCTCCATTTTTTAACCTGTAAAAAAAGAAAAAAATGATACTCTTTTTTGTCGTACCTGTCACTTAGTAAGTGTACCACAAATGATAGCAAATTTTATATTTCTTTGCAAATAATGTAATATATACACCACCTTTTTCTAATTTTGCTTATAAATCTAACAGTTTTCTTCTTATTGTATATACACACACACATAAAAGTATTTCACTGTAAAATATGCGTTACTTTTTTGCCAAAACTCATTATACTAGCTACTTCAGAATTAATTCATTGTGATTTTTTTTCCAAAGGACTGTAGCTCCACAAACTTGTTTTCTACAGTCAGAATGAATCCTAGGAGACTTGAGAATGTACAGAATTTTCAAGTGATGGATAGTGTAGGGTCATGGAATAGGAGTTCCAGTAGCATCCGCTGTAGGGAGAAGCTAGATATTGTATTTAAGAACAAAATATAACCTGATACATAAAATTTAATACAGTTAAAAATTAGGTATTAAAACATTCCTGTTTTCTTAATCCTAATCTAACATAAGCAACAATTATGTCTATAAATAGTAGGGTCTGTATGCTTAGTGATCAAAGAATGCCCATCTCATCCTGTTCTTAGATAAAATGACATGCTTATCTTTATAGTTTCTCAGCCTTTCTAGACAAACAGAAAGGAACTCCCAGAGAAGGAGTAAAGGTACCTGTTAATGGGACATTTCAAGATAAGAAAAGGGGGGTAAAATCTATTTTCCAGTTAGTGTCTTTCAAAAAAGGAGAATACAGACATGTTAAATTAATGGGGGAAAACATGAGAATTTTAGGAAAGGAAATTAAAAATTAGGAAAATAAAAATGTAATTAATTCATCTTCTAAGAACTGTTAGGACATATACTTTTTCAGTCACGGTCACAACGTAATTCTTTTTGTCATTATGGGTTTATGGTTGTGTGTGTGTGTATGAATGTGAGAGCAGCGGATAAACATAAAGGACTACGTTAGCAGTAGAATGTTGAACCTAGTTTAAAGCACTGTTAACGTCCGGATTCTCTTTGAACTGTCTGAAATGCTATGCGATGGCCACATAGGGTGTAAAAGGTGAGAAAGTGGCAAGGCTGGTATTACCATCCAAGCTAGTTCCTACTCTGAGGTTTATTAATGGCGCCATTTTGGGCAGGTAAGGAAAGGACAATAACACCTACTCTGCTGCATCACTGCGTTGCATAAACAAGTCATGAGAGCTAATGGATGACAGATTGTTTGGAAAGATGGGGAAGGTGATTTAATTGTAAGGGACTATAATTATTTATTAAACTATTGTGATCATCAAGGATATCTCAGCGTAGAAAAAGAGAAGATCTGAACAATGATCTGCTAACTTTGGATTTTGGAAATAACCTTTGTCTTTAGTAATATTACAGATCTACAAAATCTTGTTTACTTTATATTTTTCTTATCTCTTCCCTCTGTGTCAATATCCTTGATGTGAATTCAGATTCTGGGCCACTTGATACATGTTTTGTATTGTAAAGCTTATACTTTTTACAACCTAACTCCATTCCTTTTTAATGAGAAGAAAAAGGGTTTTACACGTTTGATGAATAATTGAAAGAGCTGCCCCCCCCAAAAAAAATAGAATTTAGAATTTCAGGAAAGTACTCTGATAACCTAATATAAAAGTACTCTATTAACCCAAAACTCAGTTCTCTAAAACCTCAGTCCCATTCATTTGAATTTAAAGTCCATGGTTTTCAAAAATAAGGAGTGATTAACAGAGTGTATGATTAATCACCTCTGGATTTACATTTCTAAAATGAAATGCAGAAGTAGGTCTGAAGACAAGAGCCAGCTGACATGTACTTCCAGTATTGGGGGTGCTCACTGAATCTTCTCCTTGCCATCTTATTCTGCTGGAAGAGATTATCAGTCTGAATCCTCTTATTCATCATTTCAGAAGGTTCTGAGTGTTAGTAAGGAACTCTTCTTCAGTAAGAAAGAAACCAACTCCTTCAACCTTCCCTCATAGCAGGGATACTTTAGAGATGCAATCATCTTTTGGTTCTTTTGTTACACCCTATCACTACTTCCACTCCTGGGAATACTGTCTATTTGGGCTAGATTTGGTGTTCATCAGAACATAGTACACAGTCACCAATTCTATTGTAAGGCATTAAACTTCTCTACCGTATGGTTGGGACACATTTCATATGGTCTAACAGAGCAAATGGAAGATTAAAAGATTAGTATTCGTATGTCATTATGCAGAGGAGAATTTTTATAGACATCAGTGATGACCGAAACCTAGCAATGACTTTGGCAAAGTTTAGATGGTTAATACTTTGATCTATTTCAGGTGTCATGGTTTAGAACACAATGATAGGATGAAAAAGAGAACCTATATCCTGACTTTTTGATTTTACTTCAGAATGTTTGGGGATTGTTATTTCTATGCTGAGTAAACTTAAATCTGTCATTGTGGACCACGTTTAAGAGATGTTGACTTTTCTTGGAGTCTTAGAAATTACCTAGTAAATCACATCATTATAATGAGATAAAAATGCAAGGCCAGCTATCATTAACTATAAAACTTACCACATATGCTTGGAATTGTTCTAAACAGTACACATACATACACACGATTGACCTCTAACTCTTACAACAATTGTACAATATAGTTTTACTATCTCTATTTTACATATATTAGGAAACTGAGGCTGAAAGCAAATAAGTGACTTGCCCAAGACAACATAGCTAGTAACTCGTGAGTCAGGATTTGAACCCAGATCTATTAATGCATCAAAGCCAGGTTCATTTCCGTTACACTGTGTAGTTGCAAAGACAGGAATAGAAACAAATTTTCTGACTCCCTGTCCCATTCTTTTTCCATTAATCTGAGACATTCAATTTTCTAACCTGTGATAGTCGTGCAATTTGAACTTGTTTTCCATGGTCACTAATTTCACTAAACCACTGGAAAGAAATAAAGCTTATAGCACAGACCTTGAGACCAATGATTATATTTTATAGGAAAGAAATTCATGAAAAAAAGAAAGGGAAATATTCTAGCTTTGATGGGATTCAGAATATTGACACGATTTCAGCGTTGGATAGGCTTAGATCAGTTTTCTGGAACAATATTTAAAAGGGCTTTGATCCCATCAATTCTAACTTATATATGTGTCTGTGACACTGAATTGAGACACTTTAGAACAGATGCAGATGGAAGCAAAAGGAATCCTAGGTGCTCTTGCTATACACAGCTTTCTTCAGACGTAGAAATCTTTAAATCTTTACTTGGCTTGTAAGACAACCCATCTGTCTTCTTTTTCCCTCCCCTCCCACTTATGAAGGGAGCTGAGTTAGAAACATGTTTGTCTACAAGGAAATGTGTCTGGTGTTGGTGAGGAATTCAGTTCTGATATAGGATTATGGAGTACTAAACTTTGAGTAGGGTCCTTGGACATAATCTGTTGCATTCTAGGGGAGGTATCATGAAGACATATTAGAAGTACTTTAGAAATAATATCTGTTCAAATCTGCCACCTTGACAGGATCCTAAAAGATGGAAACTAAATTGATGTGGTATATTAAGTTTAGCATGACCTTGAACAACTGGTTTTACAGTTTGGCTGTTGTTGTGGGTGTCACCCACAGTATACTATAAATGAGCTGCATCTCCACAGGTTCAGTCTTAGAGCACCAGCTGGTGAGCAATGCAAGGAGCAGTCGTGTAACCAACTTACATTGTCTTCAACATGAAGATAGCTGCAGTGCCAGTGCTTTTGACCCTGGCTCTTTGCCTCATACAAGGTGAGCAATTTACCTGTAGTCTAAGCCTCTTGCCACACATCCTAAAGCTCTGGGCAGGGACTTGTCTCTCTCCCTCCTTCTTCAGTGTGTGTGTGTATGTATGTATGTATGTATGTATGTATATATATATATATATATATATATCCCTGAAATATCTTGCCAGACGTAGAGTTTTGAAGAATTACATATGTGGTTTTATAGCTATGTTATCTTTAGAAATGACAAGTAGTTTGAGATAATCTGAATTTTTATCCATCAGAAATCCTTCCATTAATTCAACATTAATTCTGAAAAGCTAATAGATTCTTTTCCATATTCCCCTCACCAAACATAAAAGTTCATAACAATATGAATTATATATATTATACATATGTAGGATATTAAGCCTATGAATTGATGCTGATATGAATTATGTGTATAACAGATATTTAAAACTTAGATGTACTTAATATGTATATTTTAATACTATATTTGTAAATAAAACATTAAAAACTCAAATTCAGTCATCTGTTTTTATTTTAAAGCAGTAGTGCTTTCTAGCAAATTTTATTTTTGTGTTTTCAAATCCTAAATGGATTGAAAATATTTCATCTAATTGGTAAGGGACTTCTATGGGAGCTAGGAAGTAGGTTTTTGCTTTTGTTATTTGAATTTGAAGGGAACACGATTGCCTAGACTTAACCTGCTATGAAGCATTTACATATTTTAAAAGGAAACCTCAGAGATGGCGAGTGAGGAGACCATTATACACAAATGATGCCCACTTTCCTAAAAATGTGTATAGGTACAAAAAAAGTCTGTTAATGAGAGAGTATATTAGTCTGTGAGTTTAATCTTAATATTTACCAGATCTCTAATTTTTGTGGCTATAAGGAGGAGGCAGAGCTACCAGAATTCAGAAAATTTAATTTTATGTATCTATATGATAT
Source organism: Phocoena sinus (assembly GCF_008692025.1). Classification (NCBI taxonomy): domain Eukaryota; kingdom Metazoa; phylum Chordata; class Mammalia; order Artiodactyla; family Phocoenidae; genus Phocoena; species Phocoena sinus. The sequence goes on along the minus strand of NC_045765.1, from coordinate 47,601,246 downwards.
AAACTTTGTGCTACAGTATACCTTAAAACTATAATTGATATATTTGATAGGTGTACTATGTTATAATTTTAAAAGAGGCCTGCAATACTTTGTTCTGAAGGGATCTTTTAGAAATTAGATATTTTGAGGGGGTCAGAAAGCATATGAGTAAGTATTATTTTTCAAAGTAATTGGAACTTTATGAGCGAGAGATCTTTGTGACTGTATATACTGCCTGGTGCAGTGCCCTCACTTCATTTGCCATGGTAAATTTTAATGTGTTCAAATCAATTTGTGGTTTTAAAATATACTGCCATTAAAATAAGCAAGCTACTACACTCAGTAAATTGTTTTACTTATTAAATGTTTTACATTCCCTTAACTTTGGTTTCTGTATTTTTGTCCCAGATGCTGCCAGTGAAGGTGAAAATCAGGTTAGTCCTGCTTTTGCTCTTCATTGAATTCATTCCAAGATCCCTAAAGAAAAATGTTCTGTGGCCAACACCTTCATATTATAATACAGATATATTATACTCATGGGTACTAATAGCTTTTGTTAAAAACACAGAAACAGGTCTTTATGAATCAAGACATGAATCACACACACACACCAGTCAACGTCTTAATGATAATGGATATCTGAAAGAGGCAATCTACCACACTAAAGGAGTGCTTTAAAATTCCATAAACAAACACACTAGTGAATTACTGTTGTTCAGTTTAACAGCTGAAAAGTCATGATACACATAGGAAACTGAAATAACTTTTCTTGTGATCATTATGCAAAAAGGGGCTATCTGTATCTTGTCAGTGTATATATTTCATTCAATACATATTTACTGAGCATCTACTGCATGTCAGATCCTGTTTGAGATGCCAGGGATATAAAAACAAAAAAGAACGCTGCCGCCATGGAGCTTACATTTTAGTGGAAGAAAACAAACAAGTTAATAAGTAAATTAGTAAAATATATACAACATTAAATAATGATTAGTGCTAGAAGAAAAATAAAGCAGGATGGAAGACAGGAATTTCTGGGGATGGAGATGGTATCAGTTCTTCTTGAGATAGTCAGGTAAGTTCTCTCTGAGAAGATAGCATTAGAACATGGATCTAAAGGTGAGGTGGGAGTGAATCATGAAGTTACTTGTAACTCTCAGCAGACCAGGCAGAAGCACCTGTGATGGCAGAGGCGCTGATTCTGGAAGGGTCTGCACCAACTCTAAGGGATCTTTTGATTGAGAAATAAAGGAATCATTTTCTATAGAAATTAAACATATTTTAATCTATTTGAAAGGCACGTTGAAAGAGCCAATTATACACACACACACACACACACACACACACACAACTGTGCCATTATTTCAGATTGAAAATATTTCTATTTATGTAGCAGATATTTGCTATGTTTCTCAAAGACCACGAACATTGAAAGAATAAAATAGTAAAAAGATTCTTTTCTACACCAAAACTCTTATAAATGTAGTTAAAATACTCTTGCTGTATTTTATTGTTACTTCTTTTTTTTAAAGAAACTTACAGGAATATTCTAGAGAATTCCATTATAGTCTCTATTATTTCATTTAAGCTTCCTGATTAAAGAGAGGTTCAGAGACTTCTATTGCCTAAGTAGAGTGGGATGGTAGGGTAGAAGAAAAGCCTGGATTTTTGAGAATTGAAGAGCATGCTCATTTGGATATTTCATACTGGAAAAAGAAGGGTATTGTGTAAATCTTACTGAGCATGAAGCCACAATTTTCTTTTTTCAGTGTCTATGATAATGGGTAGTAGTTTCGGTGGATATTTCAAATTTTGCACTGATGTTTCTCATACTGTTGAGCTCTATTTCACTGAAAAACATTTTAAAAACAAATTTAGCCACCTCTCATGTTGGCATAAGCAAAAAGAATATAAAACATAATTATTTATCTGGAAATATTTCTGATCATAGTCTTTGGATAGTTTGTCAGAAATGAAAACTATTAATTTAGTCTTTCTTATAGCGCTGGAAATTTTATTTTCCAAGTTCAGTAGCTCAGGTTCTTTCTAGTACAATATAAACACATGTTGAATTTTACAAACATGAGCCAGAATAGCACAGAAAAGCACTGGAGTAATCTGCAAGGATCTTTACCATATGCTTAAATTTGTCATCCCAGAAGAGTTATTACGAAGCCATGGCAACCTTGATAATGGTCTAACACAGAGCAGGGGTGATGCCAGCTCCTGAGGGGTTTATGATGATGCCTGGGGAGGAAAAATGGAAAACACTGGGCAATATCACATCCAGTGAAGGAAAACAGAAAGAGCTTGGCCCTAAAGGGCTCCAGTTTCTCTGAGACAAGTGGAGAAAACACAAAGAGCAACTATAACAAACAAAAGAAAACAAAAATGAGCCAAAGACTGGAAGTTAGATTGCAAGTAATCGGTTGCTGGGAAGTCATCTCACCAACTCAGGATTCCTTTATGGTCCAGACCTGTTCCTGTTTCAGCCCTTTCTTTTATGGTCATTGGGAGGTTATTTCATTTTTCCCAGAGAAAAACACAACTGCTGATTTCAATTTTTATGGCCTTTTCCTATTTCCCAAAAGAATACACTGGATAACCTCATAACTCAGAAAAATAGCATCGAGTTCCATCTTTACTAATTACAAACTGTGAACAAATTTCTTACCTGTTCTCTGGGACTCAGTTGTCCATTCATGTAAAAATAAAAGTGTGTCTTTCTAGGATTTAGGTATTTTTCTAATTATGACATAGGAGAAGTCCAATTCAGGAATTATCTTGATTGAGAATGTTCTTTTTCAGTTGACCACTAAAAACTATTTAAAGCTTCATTCTTATCATGAATCTTTGTTTTCAGCACTTTCTTTAAGACCTACCTCACAAGGGATATATTTCTATTACAGAGTCACCAGGCTGTTCTCTGATTCTATGACAATGTTTTTATCTAGACTTTATAGAATCAGTTATATCCAGCCAGCTAAGCAGTAACTTGCAATACTGGCATAAGATACTATAGAATCAGAGACCAGATACAGATCTCAAGAGGCCCAGTTGTCAGTCTGTTGCCAGAAATTATTGCCCTGCTACTCAGATAAGATCACTGGGTGGTGATAATACTCTTAGAGATGTTTTAGTAGGTCACCCTTAGTGAAATTTCCTCGGGCTGGTCTCTGAAATTATTTATTCTTCTTCACCATTAATCATTCATTCTGCAAGTGCTACCAACTGCTTCCTGTTTATAGGATGCTAGGTTAGTTACATCATTATCCATTAGATGGTAAGCACCATTTAGGCAAGGATCCTTCCTGCCTTATTTATTGCTGTATCCATGACACCCAGGAAAGTATAGTATCCTCATAATAAGTGTTTGTTGATTAACTGAATGATTATTATAAAGATATAGGAGGCTGAATAGAATTCTATAATCTGTCCTTTGGAAGAGGTTGCCTGTGTCAGAGCTGGAGCAAAGGCTTGATTGATTTACTTATTTTTTCTGGTACAAGGATCTTTATGCTTTGTGGTTTCAAAGTCAAAACAAAACAAAAAACCAAAAGAAAAAAAAAAGAAAACATAGATTACAAAGGCTTTAAAGGACCAGTGGATTTCCTAAACTAATAGGTAGTATAACATTTTAAATCAGTACTTTACTAGGTAGTGCAAATGCACCATTAATATTAAGCTCCTAGAAAAAAAGTGAGTGACATATATCAGGCCTTCATCAAATATATTGCAACATTTTCCTATACCTTTTAATGGCCAATATTATTGAACTGTGTGCTAGGTATTTTATATGCATCATCTTAGCACATTCCAATAATAATGGCAATAGCAACAACTATAATAATAAAGCAGGAGGAAGACGAGAGGTAGAGAATCTAATTATTGAATATCTGCTATGTATCAGGCACTCTTTGAGGGATTTACATGCTTATGATATTTAATCCACATGAAACTTATGAAACACATATACTTATATCCTCTGTTTTTACAGATAGAGTAAATGAGCCTTTGAGAAGTTCATTTGCTATGGCTATTGGGCTTGTAAGTGAGAACCCTGGAAGATAACCTCAAATCTTTTGACTCCAAGTCCCTTGTTCTTTCCATTTCACTAATGACTTTAGATGAATGCTTTTAGGTGAATTTTCAATCTCCAACAGACAATCCACATTCATTACTTTTATTTGTATTATCTGTATCACCTTTGTATGGAATGTCTTCCATACAAAGCGGGTGGTGGTGGTGGTCATGAAATAATATTGTTCTTAGAAGGTAAAGTTTTGCTTTGATGAGATTTCTGTAAGCACTTTTTTCATATTTTCCTAAGGAAACATGCAGTGAATATAGGGCACTGATGAAAAATGGAAAACTGTTCTGTTCCCGAGATAAAAACCTTTTTCAGAGCTCTGATGGAATAGTGTTCATCAACAAATGTGCCACATGCAAAATGATATTGTGAGTAAAGTTAAATCTTTCTTTCAAGTGTTTTGAGTTACCAGTTATTCTCTGAACTACTAAGTGTATTATTTTTATTTTCTGTCAAATATATTTTTCTAAATCTAAGTGGGTAAATAAAAATGCTTAGCAGATCACTGTGATACCTACCATCAAGTAAAGTTGGATAAATGCCACCCACTCGGAAAGATTTTAATAATCACTCCTGGTATTCCAAAATATCCCAGAGGGCCTGGTATCAGTACCTCATGCAGCACTTAATAGTTTTTTGAGGATGTACTTCCAAGTTGAGTTTTCTGACCCTGGGAGAAAAGAATTCTTGAGCCTGTTAAGACCTGACTCTGTTGTACCCCTGAGAATGATGCCAGACTCTTCTTGTGAGAGCCAACCAGGAGAATCAAGATCCACCCTGACTCTGTGAGCTGCCAGTGTCTTCAGACATCTAGGATTATGCTAGCATGAGATGGACCCTAGGATTGACTGTGGCTTCCAACTCCCCACGACTCAGAAAGAATTAATATCCCGGAGGTTTACTGACATCTTTGCAATGTTTCTTAACTATTTCCTTCTCTCCAGTGACACTCCATAGGTGGCAAAGGCTTGAGTTATCAGTTGCAAGTCCTCAAATCAAAGGGACCGAATTTGGTTTTGAACAGAGAATTCATTCTCGGTTTCTGACCACCATCAAAACTTCAACTCTGGGGGCTTCCCTGGTGGCGCAGTGGTTGAGAGTCCGCCTGCCGATGCAGGGGACACGGGTTCGTGCCCCGGTCTGGGAAGATCCCACATGCCGTGGAGCGGCTAGGCCCGTGAGCCATGGCCACTGAGCCTGCGCGTCCGGAGCCTGTGCTCCACAACGGGAGAGGCCACAACAGTGAGAGGCCCGAGTACCGCAAAAAAAAAAAACCAAAAAAACACAACTTCAACTCTGATACCAAGCCAATACGAAACTTACCCACTGAAGATAATTATATTATAATCAGCTTTTAAAATGCCAAGTTGGTAATGTGTCAAGGGATTTAATCTGACATAGTCATTAATATTGGGATAACAAAGCTCTGATCACATGTGCTGCTCCTAATGGAGACACTGTAGGAAGATAAAGGAAGGCAAGGCAAAATTTAGGGAGGGAGAACTCTCAGGGCAAGGTGAACAATCCTTTCTTAGCCCCTTGAAAGCTGAATGTAAACCAGCAGGTGTAATATTTACTAAAGAGTTTCCTCCTTGTTACATAGGATGTTTTGTTAGGAGACTGAAACTATAAATAGAATAAATTTATTGAAAAATAATTTAAAATAAAAATTAAATGCCTTTAGACATACAAGGTGGGTTATTTATCACTTTGAAGTCACTCACACCATTATTGTCTTTATTACTTATGTAAATTATATTGGGATAAACTTGGCTTCTTAACCTGGAAAGGAGGAGACTGTATGAGGCATTAAAGTTATCTTTAAATTGCTGAATTTGCTCTGTGGGTCCTTAGAGATTGGAACCTCAGACCAAGACAGGTGGGTAGATTTTGGATCAATCTGAATATGGTCTTTCAAAGAGAGCATTCCACAAATGATATAAATGGCTTTTAGAGTTAGTGACCACCTGGATGATGGAAGTATTTAAGGTGGGTAATCAGTTATACAGTTAACAGTAAAGATTCTTGCCTTTAATAGAACCACATTTGAGATATATTTCAGCACTGAGGAGAGATTTACAGTACCTGTGGTTATTTCCAGACATACCTCCACTTCTACCAAGCTAGATTAAGCTGAGAAGAATAGCCAAAATTAAGTTTACCATGTATGATGTTAGACCTAAAATTGGTCAAGCATATCTGAGCTATTCTGTTCTTTCCTATCTTCCAGAGAAAAAGAAGCAAAATCCCAGAGAAGGGCCAGGCCTTTAGCAAGAGCCAGGGCTACTGCCCCAGCAAAGGTGAGACTATTTGGAGTCAACTTGTCATATTTGCTTTAGAGATTATGTTCAACTCTATTCAGATCTCTTTATTTCTTAATTACTAGGTCATACCTGTTGTGAGGCCAGCTACTTAGAAGGGAGGGAACATGGCGTAGTCCAGGGGTAGGCTAAATATCTGGTACAGCTTGTCCATAGGTCCAACCCATGACCCAACTCTCTGAAAACATCTGGGGCACAGACACATGCTAAGAGGTGGTGTAAGCCAGTGTGATGTCTGCCTTCCATGGCCATTTCTCATTTCTACTGTCCTGTCTTAGCTCCAACAAGAGAATTCACGGGACTGTAGAACTAAGTTCAAGTCTCAGAATTCGGACAATTTATGTATATCTGGGTCTCAGTTTTTTCACCTGTGAAATGGAATGTGGATCAAATGAGAAACTAAGTTTTAAAAGCCAGCTACAATGTTTAACATGTGTTAGCAGACATTTGACTCATTTTATTTCCTTTCTCTTTTCCTCTTTCTCTTCCGACTGAACATATTTTCTAATACTTGGAGATTTCCCCTAATTCAAGTAAACTTGCTTATTTATATCTATTTTGCAAATTGGGATTCAGGCTAATATTTGTTGGAGAAAACTGTTCTGTGGTAAAACAATTTTTTAATTAAATAAAATGAAAGAAACTATACAGGTGCAACCCAACACATAACCATTTCCCTTTATAAATAATTTTTTATTATACAAAAATTCTTATTTATACAAAAAAATAAAAGTTATAGGCCCAGACTTGTTGAAATCTCTGTCTACAATGTCTTACAATAAGTTATTGACAAAGCTGGGGCTATTGCCAGGTATTCTGACAACTACTCATATTGTTCCAGATCTCCTATGTAGCTTCTTCTCCAATATCTTCTTTCTCTTCCTCCTCTCCTGCCTCTGACACATAACTAAAATGATCAGTCAGGGAAGGCACACCCAAATTACATTAATATCCCTGGTCTAACCAAGCTACCATTCTCCTTGTCAGTGTTACTCAGGACTGTCTGAGCACCTCAGCCTCCACAGTAGACTGACTCAACCAAATCTTTGCCCGGGCTCAACCAGTCTCACTTTTAAAACAATAACATAGTCACCACACAATTGGTCAATAACTGCAAGCTCTTTGAGCAAAAGGGAGCTGCTTCTGTGTTCCCCCAAATCTGTGAGGGTCAGAAAACTTTATTGATACTTTTCAAATCTGCCTTTCTTTGTGACATTTAGAGAGAGGCTTATGCTATAAAATCCATTCCCTTCCTCCTCCTCTTTTTTCTTCATGAAAAACTGATATATCGTTGGTGTTTAAAAATATAAAATACAAGAAAGTGACAAACAAAAATCCCCCAAATACATACACACACATATACACACACACATCATTCTTAAACCTACTATTTTAAGACATTACTAGTGGTACGTTTTCATATGTAGACACACATTTACTGAATTTTAATGAAATAGGATTCTTAAGAAATAAAATTATAGAATATTAAGACATTATACTTCTGTTACCATTTTATGCCTGAATTATAATTTTGACCTCTAGATAAAGTTCCTATGGTTACATGTTTTGCTACCTAGGAAATTATTTACTTACAAATTAAGGCAGTTAATATTTGGCTGTTTGCCTTCAAGTAATTTCTGTCTAGATGTTTACTTGTCTGTGTGTGAATAGATTAATGCAATTATAGTATATTTTTATTGTTGTTATTTTCCTCTTAACGGTAAAAGAAAACAATCTACTTTCTCTGCTTAGATTTTTCCCATCAAAAATTAACCCTTTTCTCCACACCCTCTCCAGCATTTATTGTTTGTAGATTTTTTGATTATGGCCATTCTGACTGGTGTGAGGTGATACCTCATTGTAGTTTTTTTTTTTTCTCATTGTAGTTTTGATTTGCATTTCTCTAATGATTAGTGATGCTGAACATTCTTTCATGTGTTTGTTGGCAATCTGTATATCTTCTTTGGAGAAATGTCTGTTTGGTCTTCTGCCCATTTTTGGATTGGGTTGTTTGTTTTTTAGATATTAAGCTGCGTGAACTGCTTGTAAATTTTGGAGATTAATCCTTTGTCAGTTGCTTCATTTGCAAATATTTTCTCCCATTCTGAGGGTTGTCTTTTCGTCTTGTATCCTCTTGCACTCTTGGTAGGAATGTAAATTGATACAGCCACTATGGAGAACAGTATGGAGGTTCCTTAAAAAACTAAAAATAGAACTACCATACGACCCAGCAATCCCACTACTGGGCATATACCCTGAGAAAGCCATAATTCAAGAAGAGTCATGTACCACAGTGTTCATTGCAGCTCTCTTTACAATAGCCAGGACATGGAAGCAACTTAAGTGTCCATCGACAGCTGAATGGATAAAGGAGGTGTGACATATATATAAAATGGAATATTACTCAGCCATAAAAAGAAACGAAATTGAGTTATTTGTAGTGAGGTGGATGGATCTAGAGTCTGTCATACAGAGTGAAGTAAGTCAGAAAGAGAAAAACAAATACCGTATGCTAACACATATATATGGAATCTAAGAAAAAATTGGTTCTGATGAACCTAGGGGCAGAACAGGAATAAAGATGCAGATGTAGAGAATGGATTTGAGGACACAGCGGGGGGAAGGGTAAGCTGGGATGAAGTGAGAGAGTGGCATGGACTTATATATACTACCAAATGTAAAATAGATAGCTAGTGGGAAGCAGCCGCATAGCACAGGGAGATCAGCTCAGTGCTTTCTGACCACCTAGAGGGGTGGGATAGGGAAGGTGGGAGGGAGACTCAAGAGGAAGGAGATATGGGTATATATGTATATGTATAGCTGATCCACTTTGTTGTAAAGCAGAAACCAACACACCATTGTAAAGCAATTATACTCTAATAAAGATGTTAATAAAAAGAAAATTAACCCTGCTTCTTACTCTCAGAATAAGATGCTTTGTTCAAGGAGTTTCCTCCTATAGACATCCTCTCTCTCTTGCATCATCAGTTTATTCTTCATTACTATGTATGTCATCCTTTAACCTTATGACTCTGATATGCAATCCATCAACAAGTCTTGGTTTTGCAACCAATGTATATTCCAATTTGACTCCTTTTCATGACTTCCATTCCTACCACCCAAGTTTTCTGAAATCCTCCATAATTTCTAATCACTAACATCTTTGGCCTATGTAGAAACTTTTGTTTTTTAATTGATCAATTCACTCATTCAGTGTTTCTCATTGATTTAAGTTGCCAACTTTGTAGGATATTAAATTCATAGGTGTGCATGTATGTGTTTCTAAGTTCCCTTTTTTGTTCATATTGTTCATTTCTTTAATAACTAATAAGACAAGTCCCCTTTCTTATCTCACTTTTTCAAAGTTGACTTACCTATGCACAGATATATATTTTCCACATATATATTTGAAATAAAAAATTTACTAAGTTTATAAAAAATCCAACTTGAGTTTGAGAACTCAATGTGGTAAAGGCTACAGAGAATTTATAAATTAATTTGGGTAAAATTGACTTTTTACAATAGTAACTTGCCCAAGTCAAAGGCATAGAATATCTTATTAATTCATATAATTTTCGTGTATCTTATGAAATCTATAAAATATTCTCCACAGGTATTTTTTGCCAATACCTATAAAATTTGTAATTTTATTGCTCTTTTGAGTGGTATTTTGTTGTTTATGGTATTTATATCTGATTATTGTTGGCATAGACAAATTCTGTTGATTTCTATAGGTTTATCTTCTGTTAAAAACCTTTATGATATCTTGTTAATTCTTATAATTTATCTTTTAATTCTGTTGTCTTTTTCTTGGAAGTTGATCACATCATCTGCAAATAATAGAAGCTTTATAACTTCCTTTTCAATCTTGTCACTTCTTTATTTCTTTTTATTTCCTTATATCATTGGTGAGGATCTAGAGTTCAATACAGTAGTTCAACAGTAGCAATGATAATGAACTTCAATCTGCCCTTTCTCTGCCTATATTAAATGCAATATAGCTAAAGTTTCTCCATTAAGTATATTGTTTACTATAGGTGTTTTTTCTATAAACTTTAGTAAGTTTAGAAGTTCCTTTCTGTTTTTATTCTTCTGAATATGTTTTGATCATTATCACATGCCTTCTCTGCAACTATTGAAATAATTTTACAATTTTTCTCTTTCAGTCTATTAACGTAATACATTTTTTGATAGCCATGCTAAATGTTAAATCATTATTATTTTCTTAGGGTAAATCATACTTAATCATAATGCATTTTTAATACACGAATTTGCATAGTTATTATTTAGAAAATTTGAAACTATTTTTGTAAGTAAAATGAGTCTATACTTTCCCCTTACTAATTATTCTTATCTGGTTTGGGAATCAATATAAAATTACCCTGAGGGGGTGGCACTTCAGACTGTTGCTGAATAAGGAGGTCAGCTAATTCCCTCTGCAAAGAACAACTATAAGGCTACACAAAATTGAGTAAAACAACCATTTTAGCATTCTGGAAATTGACCAGCAGCCTATGTTAATCTGACAATCAGTTATGCTTGAAAAACTGTTGGACTCTGGGTAAGAGCAATGGGATTCTATGATGTTCTTGCTCAATGATAGTCCCATCTCACTCCCATGGCTTGGTTGATATGGAGGGTCTACCAAAACAGAGCAGGCTATGTGGATCAGCAACTGCACTGCAAATGTTGAAAGGGGTTTATTTAATTTTGAGTAGTGGGCAACTGACATATCCAGAGATATTTTTGGTTACTCCAGTAAGGAGGATGATCTTAGGTTATAGCAGTAAGCATATTTCTGGCTATGTCTTCATAACAGGGCAGCAGAGACAAAAAGGGACTAAGCAATTCATAAAGTCCTGGACAATCATAGGGATGTGTGCAAGCACTTAGAAGACACAAGAAAATTCCAGTGGAAAGCAAATGCTAGGGTAGACGTAAAAGTAGCCTGAAATTTGAATACCCTCTCCTACATACACAGGTCCATCTGTGGAGGATAGACACCTTACTGGCTTGAGCATAAACTCTGTCTAATCATTGGCCTACTGCTAAGTTACACAGATCCAGGGAGAAAAAACCTAAAAAGTCAGGCTTAAAAAAAAAACAAAAAACTACAGTCATCCCTCCATGTCTGTGGGTTCCACATTCATGGATTCAGGCAATCACAGACCAAAAGTATTAAAAACAAACAAACTCCAGAAAGTTCCAAAAAGCAAATCTTGAATTTGCCCCATGCTGGCCACTATTTACACAGTATTTATATTGTACTTACAGCTATTTACATAGCACTTAAATTGTGTTAGGTATTGTAAGTAATCTTAGAGATAATTTAAGGTATACAGGAGGATGTGCATAGTTTATATAAGGGACTTTAGTATCTATGGATTTTGGTATCCATGGGGGTCTTGGAACCACTCCCCCAATGGATATGAAGGTATGACTGAATAAACATTTTCTTAGCATACACATCAACAGCTGCACACTATGGGAGAGCAAGAGATCAGAGATTTAGCTCAACCAAAGAAGCAAACAATAAAACAGCGAAAATCATCTTTGGAATAAAATTATAAATTGAGTTGCTGAGCTATATTATCCATAATGTCCAGTTTTCAACAAAAATTATGAAATAAGCAAAGTAAATAGAATATATGAACCATAGTTGGCATGAAAAAATGTTAATGGAAACTGTCTGAGTGGTTCCAGATGTTAGTTTGACAGACAGAGACTATAAAGTATTTATAAGGTGTCCAACACTAAAGAAAACAATATTTGAAGAGTTAAAGGAAAACGTAATAACAATGAATAGAGATTTTCAGTGAAAAGTTATATATAACACCCTCATATACACTTGTATATGTATATATATATATATATATATATACATATATATGTATGTATATATATAACCAAATGAAAATTCTGGAGATGAAGGGCACAATAACTCAAGTTTTAAAAATTCAGTAGAAAGGCTCAAAAGCAGCTTTGAGATTGTATAATAAAAGAAGAATTAGTAAACTTGAAGAAAGATTAATAAAGTTTAACAAAAGAAGTACAGAAGGAAAAAATATTGACAAAAATTGCACAGAGTCGCAGAGTCCTTGAGACATCAAGAATGCCAGTATGTGTGAAATAGGAATGCCAGAAATAGAAGGCAGAGACTGGATAGAAAAATTATTTGAACGAATAACAGCCTAAAATGTATCAAATTTGATGAAATAATGAATCTTTATATTCAAGAATTTAAACTATAAATGGAACAAATCAAAGAGATCTACACTTGGGCTCATCATGATCAAAATGTTGAGATCAAGAGCAAGTTTTAAAAGTAGCAAAAGAAAAATGACCCATTATATATGACTGGCTTCTCATTTAAAATAATGAAGGTCTGAAGGCAATGGAAAGAGATGCTCAAAGGGCTGAAAGAAAAAAAATGTTAACCAATATTCTATATCCACAAAAATTACCCTATAAAATTAAGGCAAAATGAAGATATTCCCATATCAATGAAAGCTGAGAGAAATTGTTGCTAACAGATCTGTCTTATAAGTAATAATAAAGTTCTTTAAAGGAATGACCACCAGATGGTAACTTGGAATTAGAGAAAGAAATAAAAAGCACCAGAAATGGTAAATATAGGGGTTAATATGAAGTACTCTATAAATATATGTCCCTTATTTTCACCTAGCTTCTTTTAAAGATATAATATTGTATATAGCAATGATTATAATGCTGTTTTATTGGGTGTACAAATATAACGTGTATGATAGTTACAGTACGAAAGGAGACAGAGAAAATAGAGCTACAATTGGGGCCAAGTTTCTATATTTTACTAGAATTAAGTATTAATTGGTAGTAGATTGTGATAAATTAGGATGCTTATTATAATCACTAGAGTAACCGATCAGAAAATGACATGTATAATAAATGCATAAAATCAGCAGGAGAATAAAAAAGACGCACTAGTAATATTTAACCCAAAAAGAAGGCAATAGTGGAAGAATAGAGAAGTAAAAAGAACAAGAGTATATTAAAAACAAATAGAAACATAGCATATGTAAATACAATCCTATTGATAATTATATTAAATGTAAATGGTTTTAACATCCCAATCAAAAGGCTGAGACTATTATATGCTAAAAAAAAAAAACCCAACTATGTCTCCAGTACATACTCCTTAAATTCAAAGTTTTAGAAAAATGTATTTTAAGTCCATTAGAAATGGGGCATTTTGGGGAGAGAATATCTCAGACCAATATATCAATTAGTTAATATAGTTATTGATACGTTCAACTTTCCTCCTGCTTAGTACACCAGCGGAGGTATTTTCTACTTTTTTTGTAGCCATGTCTCCATTTTGGTTTTCAAATGCATTAGCATATGGATACTCACAATATGCTTTCATTGTATTCTTTCTCAATGTTCAATTATTTCCAATATCACTATATATATTTTTAAATTGTCTTTCTTTATCAGTTGTACTAGAAAACTATAACATTAGCTTTTTTATTAATTTTCTCTGTAGTTTCTGTTCTTTATGTTATTCATTCCTATTTGCTCTGCTGCTCATTTTACAGTGAATTGAGCAATAGTTAGTCTTTAAATTTTAACTTTCTAAATTTCATGACAAGTGTATTTGAAGGTATCAGTGATCATCTGTCTCAGATTTGTACTTGAAGTGTTTTCATTTGTCATTCTTTGCCAAATATTTCTTAATTTTCCTCCCTCCCAAATTTATTTAGTAACACATTATTTGATTTACAAATATGTGGTACTTTTTTTCCATTTCAAATGAACTTAATTTTATTGAACTGTGGTCAAAGAACATGGGCCATATGACACTGATCCTTTGGAATTTCCTAAGACTTTCTTTGTGGCCTGATAAATATTCTACTTTTATAAATGTTTTATATCTTCTGAAAAAATGTTTATTTTCTGTTTCTTGGATGTAGTTTTCTATTAAAATCTAATGACTTAAGCACCTTAATTTTTTCCTTTGATATATCAGCTTCTGAGAAGTGTGTGCTAAAAACTCTAACACCAGTTATTGATTTATTTAATTCTATTGATTATCACTTGACATATTTAGAGCCTGTATTATTGAATGTATGCTCATGATTATTATACCTTCTTGTTCTTTTCTTCCTTTTACTTTATGTAATGTCCTTCTTTGTTACTTATGATGCATTTGGGACTGAATTCTATATATTAAGTATTAATATTTTTGCTTCTGCTCTCATTCACTTTTGCCTTGTATCTTTTCTTATCCTATTATAATATTTGTGTGCTTTTTAATTTTTCTGTAGTAAATTTTTTTCTGCTAAAGTGAGTTAGAAAATACTGAAGCCAAGCTTCAGCCTCTGCCTCTCCTGGTTAAGTGTCAGGAGAGGACAAAGGATAAGACTCAGAGCTGAAGGTTCTAGAACCAGTGTTAACTCCAGTTTGCTGCCACTTCACCATGTCAAGAATCCATCTGTAAGCTCTCAGAAATTGTCAGCATCAGGAAGAATTGTTCTCTGTAGGCTGTGATCCACCAGCCCTTGGTGTTTGGAGGAGATGGAGGTGGAGTAGTAAATGCTTACACCTGTTCTCATCACCTCCCAGCTGGGCTTTTGATCTGTCCATCACCCTGCCAACATCTGTGACCTAGTAGGCTGCTGTTGATTTCACTGGTGAAGCGGGAGAGGAGTGATGGCCCCAAGTTGATTGCTTGGATCCCTATCCCCATGCTTCTGCAGTTTCTCCAGAAATGATTTTTGAGAGAAAATCAGCAGCTTTTCCTTACGCTCCTGCTTTTTCCTTATGCTCCAGCCACACTTCTCTTCTTTCTGCCCCTTAAACAGGAGAATCTAGTTCCTATCACAAATCTTTTGCAATCGCAGTTCTCCATGTCTGGAATGTTCTTTCCGCAAGTCTTTAATGCCCGGCTCCTCCTCATTAATGCCATCTCACCTCAAATGTTACCTTTGCAGAAAGATCTTTCTTGACACTGTATTTAAAATAGCCCCTATTCTGGGTGCTATCATATCGTGCAGTTTATTTTTCATAGCACTTGTTATAATTTAAAGTTTTTGTATTTACTGTCTATCTCTTCCCCTATTTAATGAATGTAAATCCGTTAGAGTACGTATTCCTTTTCTCTTTTTTTGCTGTGTCACAGTCTAGTGGAATGCCTAGAGCCTAGTAAATGTGTAATGGGTTTTGAGGAATAAATGAACAACCAAGTGAATGGGGTAACACACATGGCCATGACTTAACCTGTTTTCACTCTATTTTTAACTTCTTCCTAAATATATGACATGAAGAGTGGGGTATGTTTCATAGATTTTCTTTTCTAGTTTAAATTCTTTTTCCTTTTTAATTGTCTTCTAGGAGAGTTCCTCAGTGTAATCTTCTTCAAAAATTTATTTTACATTTGTGTCTATCCTACTTTATTCTTGATATTGTGTGCCATACTAAGTCACAGGTCCATATCCTAAGTTTTCCAAATCTATAATAAAGACATTTTTGTCATGACAATAATGACAACAAAAAATTTGTTTTGCAATGTGGTATCATATTCTTTGGTTTTAGATAGAAATTAAGTTCAAGTTAACTCTGAATCAGAATATCTAGCTTATGTCACAATAATGAGTTGCCAAATAACGTTTCATAACTATTTCTTCTTCACCACAAGCCTGTAATGTGGATAGGGTGTGAATTCCCATTTTTCAGATAAGGAAAGTGAGAATCAAAGAGGTGAAGTGAGTGGGTGGCAGATCTGAGATTCCAACACTAGTCATCAGTTATTACCTAGTGCAATTGTTTTTCTCACCAAACAGGTTTGTCCCTATATATATGTCATATTATTAGAGCAGAGATTTTCGTATTTATCTCATCATCCCTAAAAGGTGTTTAGCTTTATTGGCTTGATTATCAGTAAAGAAAACATTTAAAAAACAACAGCAACAACAGTAAATGGTCAGGATATGCTAGGCACTGTTCTAAGAACTATACATGTATTAATACATTTAAATCTCTTTATAATCCTGAGAAGTTGGTAATATTATATGCATTTTGCAAATGAGGACACTATAGCACAGAGTGGTTAAGTAACCCAAATCACATAGCTAATAAGTGGCAGATTTAGAATTATGAACCCAGCAATCTGGCTCTTGATCATTAATCTATAATACTATAAACTTTACTGTAGCTTATAGTTTGCAGAGAGCTTTCATATCCATTGTCTACTGGACCTCATGACTACTCTATAGAGAAGGCAGGCAGGTTTTGATTGACATACAGTTTGCTAAGTTTCAAAGAGGTGACTTGGCCCACCTCACCCAGATAGCAGGTGTCTGAAATCTTACTGAAATCATTTTTTCTGAAATCTGATTATATATTTCTGTTCTTGGACAATGCCTTATTACCCACGAGTTTATTAGTTCACTGCAGTCTCCTTATTATATTTTCCTTCTCCACTGAGTTATATTGTTGTGGGCTTAAAATATTAATCTATTTATGCACTTAAGGAATATTTTATCTCTTATAGTTTGATGTTCCTTGATCATGTCTCTTGCAGTTGAATTGCAGTGATTTCAAGAAAGGAGAAAGGGATGAGGATTTTATCTGTACCCTTATTTATGCAGCTGTTTGTGGCACAGATGGGAAAACATACAGTAACAGATGTACACTATGTGCTGAGAACGCGTGAGTATTCTCTGAAGCAGGCTTTCTCCCTAAAGCATGTTCTCTGTATAATTATATAACACATTTTTTTCTTACATCTTTAAGATAACAATCCATTTTGTGGGAGTTAGCCATCGATAAATTATTAGGATCACTTCTTTTACTATTCTTAAGAGAAAAAATATGTAGTATAACACTTTATATTTTACAAGCACACTTGTGGGCAATTTATCAGATGGTTATCACTTTCTGTGAAGTAAGACATCTGATATATCTATATCTGTATACAACCACACACATACACGTATATCTATTCATACATACATATACATACACATTTATCTGTTATCTATTTATCTCCTTTCTACCTACTTAGGAGTATATCCTTTTTCATAGAGAATTATTTAATTATTAAATGATATTTATTTATTAAATGCTCAGTAATTTATAATATTAGGGTAACTGGGACTTAATATTGAACTTCTTCCCATCTATTCAACATTCACCAAATGTAGCTAAAGCATCTCACTGCCCTATATTTTGTCCTCATTTGGTTCTTTCTCTACGCTCCGGGCTAGGTTTGGTTATTGACTGTCTTCAGCCAACAAGATGGCATCCCTCCTTTACAGGTTCTGGCTTATGACCTCAGTCTTGAATTGGCTGCTTTTCAGTTTTTGCAAATATAACAACCAATGTTTGAGAAGGCTAGTAAGAGATAATGATAAATATTCAGTCTTAAGGTTCTACAAGCTTTATCCTTCCTTATAATAAGTATCTTTACCAAACCACAACTGAGTTACATCACTCTGATCCCTCACATGACTGCATTTTCAGAAATACACTCTAAAACTATGTCTTCCACTTTCACCAAGGGTCAATATAAAGAAACAGAAAACAAAAAATAGGTAAAGGAAGAACAATTTTTTATTACACATGTATTTGTAACACTACTATGAACACACTGTACACTAGTTCTTACCATGTTTTATGTGGGGAAGCCTGTGATAGCTTATCTAAGCCTCTAATTTCTGGTATATGACTTATTATTAGACAATGAGAATCATCCTGCTCATTGTGTTTCTTTCTTAGTTGTCTGCTAGGAAACTCTGCAATAACACTGGAATTCAATTTTTATATTTTTCCTCAGCTGATCTCTTTGGGTATAACTTTTTTCTTATCACTTTTAACTACTTAGTTTTTTTCCTCCTATTGTTTTTATTATATTTTTATTGTTATACAGATGGTTATAGATCTTTTTAGAGAGTAGGAAGTGTATCATTTTTGTGCTCCTGTGTTTTCAGATATGCTTTTAAAGTTCTATGAGACTGAACAATATTAATTAGGGCCTTACATACTTTCCATGAAAAACAAAATATTAGTTATCATAACCCAAATGAAGAATGGTATAATAGTATGCTGGGGACTATAAACTTGAATTCGATTATTTAAAACAACATGATCAACAACAAAGTTCTTTGGGTGAAAAAAAAAATAGTTCCTTGGGTGGCATCTAATATCTATTTACAAGATTTACTTTTTCCCACTCTTCTGATATGGGTCCTCTCTGGAAACAGGAAAAAAAATCTGGAAATAACATTTACAGGTCTGAATCTTATCAGCTCTCCAACATGCTCTCCAAATTTCTTTGACTGTAATTTATAAACACAGACTTTCGTTAGAAAAAGTAAAGAATGCAGTGTGACACCTATTTTCAAAAGCAAAGGAGAATCACAATACATGAAGAAAAACTGCATTTGGTGAGAAGTTCCATGATATTAAACTGCTGTGTCTACTAACTTTTAATTCCAGTAAAACCAAAGGTCAAGTTGGCATAAAAAGTGAAGGAGAATGTAAGAAGAGTAATCCAGAGCAGGTGAGGACGAATGTCAGAGTTGGGGGGAACACTGGGGGGCTGACTTTGAAAAGAAAGAAGATGGTCTCCTCTTCCTTCTTTGATGGGGGTGTTTGGAAAGAATTCATTCTTGCTGCACCTGAAATGGAATACTGCTCATTTAGATGAAAAGCAACTGATAGTTCCCGAAACGGGAGCGGGTTACTTTGGTATTTAGACCTTTCATCTCTATTTCTGCTTTCTATGAAAACAAAGGAAGGGAGGGAGGGAGGGAAAGGAAACTACATGTGTTGTAGAAAGGGAACTACTTCAGTTAACTTAACCTGAGTAGAAACCCCAGCAATGTCACTTGCAGTCAGGAGATTTTGGGCAGATTACTTAACCATACTTTACCAGTGCTTCCATATCTAAAAATGACAGTTGGGCTAACACCTTCTTTCTATGCTAAAATTCTGTGAGCCTGTGATAATAGGCGAAGTGAGTGAGGTTACCCCCATCAAGACATTTAGCACATTGTATTTTTTTCTTTAGATTTATTTAAACTATATTTTTTGTCTTTTTAAATTGAAGTATAGTTGATTTATAATGTTGTGTTAATTTCTGCTGTACAGCAAAGTGATTCGGTTATATATATATATATACACACACACATTCTTTTTTATATTCTTTTCCATTATGGTTTATCATAGGATATTAGCACATTGTATTTTTTTAGCTGTATAGCATTATTTTTATGAGAAAAAGATAAATATATGTATATGTGTGTAAATATGCTTTTGCTTTTATATGCTTAGGGAAAAAAGGGAGATACCTAAAAAATCACAAATACATTTATCCCTGGAAAGTAGGATTACTCTAGGATAGTGGTTTTCAATGTTTTTTGTCTTAGGATTCATTTAAACCCTTAAAAATTATTGAGGACCCCACGGAGCTTTGTTTATGTGAGTTATATCTATAGATATTTATTGTATCAGGAGTAAAAACTGAGAACTTGAAAAATATGTTTATTTTTCATTTTAAATTACAATAAACCCATTGCATGTTAACAT
Source organism: Phocoena sinus (assembly GCF_008692025.1). Lineage (NCBI taxonomy): Eukaryota > Metazoa > Chordata > Mammalia > Artiodactyla > Phocoenidae > Phocoena > Phocoena sinus. The sequence goes on along the minus strand of NC_045765.1, from coordinate 47,581,290 downwards.
AAATAACCTATTTATATAAAAAGCCACATTTTCCATAATTAAACAGTGAGAAGGTAACATTGTTTTATCTTTTGTAACTCTCTCTTTTATTGAAGTATAGTTGATTTATAATGTGCTAATTACTGCCGTACAGCAAAGTGATTGTTATAGATATACATTCTTTTTTTTAATATTCTTTTCCATTATGGTTTATCATAGGATATTGAATACAGTTCTCTGTAGCATGTTGTATTTTAAATGTCTCTTTGTATCACCCAGTAGATTGTGAGCAAGTTGAGGCAAGGACTGTGTTCTACCTTTGTTCTAACACATCATAGGTTATCCACGTTTACTAATAAATGAATAAACAAGTAAATGAGTCCTATAGTTAACCATGTGAATTATACAGTACTTACTGACCTACTTTTACATGACTGGCATTGCTCTAGGTAGCTAGTGTGCACTAGGCAGAGGGGCACTGGGTTCTATAAAATTTCTGAAAATGGTGTTGTAAGCATTACCATCCGGATGGTAAATGTCAAGTTTCTTTCCCTGTTCTTCAGGATATATGTAGTGATTTTCGGCCTTATGTGAAGGATGGAAGACTTGGATGCACAAGGGAAAATGAACCAGTTCTTGGTCTTGATGGAAGGACACATGTCAATAAGTGTGTGATGTGTGCTCAGCTATTGTAAGTATCCTCACCCCCAAGCTGGCTAGCAGGTGGACCTGATGAGAATGTACTTGGTTGCTATCCTGCGAACCACTCCACAGAGAGATAAAGTCCTTTTCCTCAAGCATGTTATCCTTTGTCTTTATAAGGTGAAATGGGCCTTGCTCCCAGAGTGGCTTCTTCTCTTTTTAATTCATATTATCTGATAAAGTTTCTTTCTTTTTTTTTTTTTTTTGCGGTATGCGGGCCTCTCACTGTAGATAGGGCTTCCCTGGTGGTGCAGTGGTTGAGAGTCCGCCTGCTGATGCAGGGGACATGGGTTCGTGCCCCATTCCGGGAAGATCCCACGTGCCGCGGAGTGGCTGGGCCCGTGAGCCATGGCCGCTGAGCCTGCGCGTCCGGAGCCTGTGCATCCGGAGCCTGTGCTCTGCAACGGGAGAGGCCACAACAGTGAGAGGCCCGCGTACCGCAAAAAAAAAAAAAAAAAAAAAAAGGAGTAGATAAAGCGGTTATGCTAGTTATTTATTTAATTATAATGACTTGAAAATGCACAGTGTTTTATAAGGCATAATATTTCAAAATTTAAAAGGTGCTCTCTTGTGGAATAATCTAAGTCAGTCATTTGACATGCACTGCTTCATTCAGGCATGTAGAGATACTCTCACTGAAGATGACAGTCTAATTTAAAATAATGTCATGTGGCTGAATTTATTAGTTGTATAAAAGGTGGGACTTTATGAAAGGGAAGAACTGTTGGGTTAATCTTTCTCTCAGTGCCTGACACTGCTCTGAGCACTGAGACACAGATATGAGTAAGATCCACAGTCTTTAATATTCTGACTGTTAAAGCATAGATTCTCTAATCCGTTTGTCAGCAAGCCTTAAAGTGCTCTATTTATATCACTGGATTTTTAAAATCAGGAGAGAGAAAGATTTAACAGATTAAAGGACTTCACATCTGTCTTTGAAAATTATAGTATGCTGTGTGGAATTCAAGGGCATGTCCTCTCAGGTTTAAAAAGTTATTATAACTGGTTTCCAGACAGGAAATCATCCTCATTTCCACTTTCTTATCTAGGAGGCATGCATTTTTAGTGCTCAAACCTGCCCTAATTCTATGATCCTGTGTTTCTTTCCATGTGCTAGCTAAAAAAGAGAATCTGACCTCCCTGACTCCTGGTTGGTTTCTTCCTCTGTAGAACTAAGATAGTCTTGTCTATCTCCAAGTTGAACTGCAGTTAGATAATAGATCTGAAAGGACTTAGAAGCTCAGTTCAATGTAGCTTTTATTGACAAGGGTGCTTTTACATGAAGGCAAACAAGTACTTTACAAGGTTTAAAAAAGCTATACATAAGGGTGTGGATGACAACATGTACTTCAAATGCTTAGTTTGGTTTCATCCTTGTCACAGCATTGTTTTAAAGCTCTTGGTTCTTCCTGTTAAAGCAAGTTTTCCTGACAATCTTCTGTGTGTCAATCAAGGAGTCACACCTATCCAGTTTTACAGAACAAGGCTTCTAATTGATTGTCAGTGAGTCAGTTTCACACCGATCCTTATCTTTGGCAATTTTCTGGCTCAAACATTCAAGACAGGCAAAGCTTGTCTCGTATAAGTGGATGGGTTGAGCAAGTTGAGCAAAGGATATGGAAGTGCTTAGCACAGAACTGGACACTGAAGATATGATAAAGTCATAAACCGACCAACTATTTTCTTTTCTTAACAGCTTAAAAGAAGCTGAAGAAAATGCCAAGCGAGAAGGTAAAACCAGAATTCAACGAACTGCTGAAAAGGTAAATTTCTTATCAACACAATTTGGTTCTTGTGGACATAAATATTAACAATTTATACTTGAACCTTTAAGGTAATTCAATCATGTCATTGTTCTTCATTATTACATTGAACTTTTCTCCTTAATTTTAAAGTTTCCCAAGTTGAATTCCTAGTACAATATTCCTAGTATAATATTCCTAAGTATATTAATCACTAGATTCAAAGTTAAAATAGCATTTCCCACCTAAAGCTCAAAATACTCTGCTTGCTTAAAAAAAACAAGACAAAGTTTATGCAAATTAAATTCTGCTTAGTTTCCACCAGACTTCTCTTTGACTTAATGTAAATTACTTTTGCTTTGAATAAATTAGTTAAAAAGGCAACTTAATATAAATTTGACAGGAATAACTTGAAAATAATTCCAGAATCTTTTAAACAGTATATCCACTGGTGTATTTTATGTATATTCCCACTGATGCAAATGAGTTATTCATTTTTCCATTATGGTTATTATGTTCAGAGAGGCATGCATTTATAAAGGTCATGCTTCTGATTAAACAAAAACCTCAAACAATTATTGATATTGTTTTTAAAATAACCTTGAAATTAAGGTTTTTCAAATTATTCGATGATTTAGTTTTTCAATCTAGTATAAAAAATTATTCCTTTCGTTAATTGAATATGCATTGTAGATAACACAGCCTGGATTTTAAATCACCAAGGTTATTAAACCCTACTTTCAATGAAAGTGATAGCAGCTACTTTGGTAATGAGTAGTCTTTTGTTGAAAAGTCAGAACACCTGAGTTTTAGTCCTTCTCTGGGTGTGTGAAACTGAGCAACTCATCTCTTCTGTCCAGGTCTCAATTTTCATTATTCGTAAAATAAGGAGGCTGGGTAAATGATCTCAATTTTACCCTCCTGTTGGATTCTGATTCTGTGTCCTGCACCCTTTGGTGCTAATAAAAAGATACTATTTTTGTGGATTGTAGGGCATATGTTTTCCTAAGGGGAGACACAGGTGCAATTTTTGGTAGTTAAGAGCTGAACTTCCACTTCATAATGCCATTCAATGAAACAAATGTCACACCCTAAATAGGGCATTCAGAATTTAAATTAAGAAACACAGAGCATTCACAATTATCCATAATGTGTTCAACACTCACTGAGATTTGAAAAGCAATTTTGTTGTGGTGGTTGTTAAATTTCAGTATAACACTTTGGGTCATCTTGTGATATTCAACATTTTATTACTTCATAAACAGGGAGTTTCTTTTCCCTTGTCTTTCATCATGCCTCAGCTACTTTTCCTTCTTTTTGTCTGTGGCTGGGATCATTGTTTTGGTGGGGTCATTGGACATGATTATGTTAAACAGGACTGCATTATTGTGATGGCTCAATATTTGCCCCATAATTAACCTGTCAGTGGGTTGATCACACAGCATTTCTTTAGAATCTCCTTGGATGAATCACAACTTATAAACTGAAATTATCATTGTTTCTTTTATGGGAACCATTGAGCATCAATTTTATTACCACACTGTGATTATCAGGTGACTGTCTTCTGCATCTGTATTCCTAGATTGTTACAACCAGGAAGTTCGGAACACACCCATTACTCCTCTAAAGACAAATATCTCATTAGATTCTCTTTTAAAGTGTCCTAATGAAGTGTGAGTTATATATTTTTTTAAATCAGAGAATACTAGATCTAGAAAAGGTCCTAAAGAGCAGCTATTCTGAAAACTGCCTTTGTGTTGGTAGTGAGACTGAAGTCTCAAAGGTGATGTGACTTTGCTATGGTCTCCCAGTGAGTTAGAGCCACAGTTTAATTTCCCTTCTGACTCCAAACCACACTCTTTTTTAAAATACATTTTTTAATTGAAGTATAATTGATATGCAATATCACGTTAGTTTCAGGTGTACATCACACTGATTTTATATATATATATATATATATATATATATATACACATTTCAAAACAGTCACCATGATAAGTCTAGATACCATTTGTCACCATACAAAGTTCTTATAATATTATTGACTATATTCCCTTTGCTGTACATTACATCTCCATGACTTATTTATTTTATAACGGGAAGTCTGTACCTCTTAATCCCCTTCACCTATTTCCCCTACCCCACCCCACTCCCCTCCCCACTGGCAACCACCAGTTTGTTCTCTGTATCTATGAGTCTGTTTTATTTGTTCCTTTGTTTTGTTTTTTTAGATTCCACATATAAGGAAAGTCATACAGTAATTACCATTCTCTGTCTCACTTATTTCACTTAGCATAATACCCTTTACAACCCATCCACACTGTCACAAATGGAAAGATTTCATTCTTTTTCATGACTGAATAATATTCCATCCATCCATACATACACATTGTATATATGTATATATCACATCTTCTTTATCCATTCATCTACTGATGAACACTTAGGTTGTTCCACGTCTTGGCTATTGTAAATAATACTGCAGTGAATAAACCATACTCTTTATGCTCACGCTTTTTTAGCTGAAATGGGAAGATGAGGGTCATACAGTTGAAAAAGGCTATAGAGAAGCATTTTTATAGATTATATTATAGTAATATATGCTATCAAGTAGTGTTTTGGTATAGTGTTTTAAAGTTTATATATATATTTATCATATATAATTAAATATAACTTTTGTATACACACATACCCACACACACATATATATGGCCCTTATCAAATAGAATTTTCAAAACACAGAGAGAAACTTGAAAATACTGAATTCAAGCATCAATCAGGAAATTTGTGTGTATAAACCTCTTCTGAATTTTGGGAGGAAGTCACAACCTTTTTAGGTTTTCTAAATAAAGATTAGTCTTGATGGTCTGCATTTCTAAGTGGGTAATGAAGGAAAATTAGGTTCACTCCTGAGGTTTCCACCTGCAGTGTTAGAAATGAACATTGATAAAGGTGGCAGAGTATATATAAAAATGATCCACAGAGAAAACAAATAGAGTAAGCATAATGCTGTTGGATACCATCTTATTCCTTTTTCCTTGCAAACTAAGTACGTTGTTCTTGACTTGTTCCATATTAAGTAGCTCTTAAGTATCTCGTCTTACATATTCTATATTCTGCTCATTGGCAACACTTCTGTTTTGTCTTGGCTGCTGTGTTTTGTTATGTCTTTGTTGGAACCTCACGACAGATCTTTTATTTATTATCTTTTTCCATAGATTTGAAAGTGAACAAAAACTATCTGATTTTAGAAAGTATTTGCTCAGCCTTATTCTTTCCTAGGCTCTTTTACCCTTTAATAAACACACGACATAGTATATACAGGTACCGAGTAATTTGACAATGTAATTACTATTTCTCATTAACACGTTGTGTGTGTTCACCAACACCTTCTAGATATGACATTCTTTGACTATAAATCCATGATGCACATTTTCTAGATTAAAGAATAGAAAAGTGCTAAATGTAATTACTTGTCTTTTTAAAGGATTTCTGCAAGGAATATGAAAACCAAGTGAGGAATGGAAGACTTCCTTGTACACGGGAGAGTGAGCCAGTCCGTGGCCCTGATGGCAGGATGCATGGCAACAAATGTGCCCTGTGTGCTGAAATTTTGTAAGTATAGATGTGGTTTCTTTGGAGTTACTCAAAAGGTGAAGTGGAGAGTGACTAAAATGATAAGAACAATGTTCGTGGGAATATTTGTTGTTGAGAATTTTTGAGCTGTTTTATGTCCTCTACAAATCATAATACCACCTAATAAGTAGGCTCCAATGCTATATATTTCTTTTTTAATACAAATGGATTCTAATTTCCAGTAGGATGACTGGATTACAAAATACTTGTTAACATTTTCTCCCATGACCTTTGTAGGCCTTTTTATGAGCTAGTCATAGTACAGAATGAGGGTTAAAAGCAGGCACTAGGACTTTGATTCTTTTCCTTCAGTAATTACCCCATTGTGGCAGAATAGATGGGATGCCCACAAAAACCTCCATGTTCATATGGGAACTGGATTAACTCTATCTTTTCATCTTGGACATCTGACCCTGGGGGAAGAGCAAATCCCACAACATATAAATTACGGCACTTATAAAGATGGCTCAGCAAAGGTCTCATCACATTTTTTTTTAGATCCTTGAACTCTGTGAGCTCTTTCCTACACTTTCTGACTGCCAGTTCTTGTTTTGGCCAGCTAATGTCTCTTCTATGGTTTGCATTTCAAGATTATCCTTCCTTGGATGAAATCTCCTAAAATCACTAATTAAATTCAATCTTTATAACACTTGATAATTTTATTTTATAATAGTCATCATAGTTGGTATTTGTATAATTATTTCTAGTACTATTTGTCACTCTTCTCTACTGGTCTGTAAGTTCTAAGAAGATAGGGTATGTGTTTATACTGTAAACTACTGAACTATATGCCCAGAGTGCTTTCCAATGCTTGCCGAAAAATAATTACTAACCAAATGTTGAATAAATAAGTGAATGAATGAATGTATGGACAAAGATCCCTGCTCTTAAGAAGCTTAAGGCTAATAGTAAAAATAATCCTTGGATGTACACACACACACACACATACATTGCAAGACAGAATGAAAACTATCCTATAAGAGAAGAATATACAAGTATGAAAACACACTGAAAGATGTAGAACTCATTTCCACTTGGAGGTATGGGATGTCTTCTTAAAGAAGGTAGAATTTAAGCTGGGGAGGTTTAAAAGGGAAGATGACAAAAAAAAAAGAAAAAAAAGATTGTTACAGTGGAAGGAAATGGCAAACTTAAAGGCAAAATGAAAGGGGTTCTTTGGGGAAATGGTGAAGATTTCAATTTCATAAGGGGCTTTAGGGTGATTTGAAAATGTTTGTTCTAAAACTCAGGAACACTTAGCTGTTTTTTTCCACTTGCATCTAAATGACTATTTTGTAGCTTGAAGATTCAAAACATCTATATTCACTTCCTTATTTTTGTTTCTTTCTCCAGCAAACAGCATTTTTCAGAAGAAAAAAATAAAGCAGATGAACACCTGAGAAAGGCTAAAGAAAAAGTTAAAAGAGAAACTGAGGTGAGGATTAGTTTGATCAATTCAGCTACGACTTTTGTAGGGGGTGTGTGTGTGTGTACTTTACTGTAGAATGCATTTTCAATATTTGTTTATTTTTCCTCCACTACTAATGGGTTTCTGGAGACTAATTTTTAGTTACTATTTTATAAGATTTAGAATACTTATGACATTACAATTTTTAGCTCTATTTGGAGGAAATTAAGGCACATTAGTAAAAACAGTTCTACACTCCTGAATGAAGGTGATCTGAATTCAAAGCTGATATACATTCTTCAAATGTGTGACAGTTGTTTTGGGCGTTTTCATTTTGAAAGCAATAGCAATGTAAAATTTTAATATGATCCTTTTAAAATCATACGACATTCTACTTTAAAAACACCTCTTAACTAGTCATCTCCCTTTTTTCCACTGCTGCCATCTTAGCACAGATACCTAATAGCTTTCTTTTGCATTGATACATTAGCATCCTGCCTGTTCTCTATACTTCTAGCCAACATCTTCCTCAATCTTCAAGATTCAATTATTCTTCCATGTTGTTTTCACAGAGTAGGAAATACTTCCATGAACCAACGGCATTATGAAAATCTAATGTTTACAGGTATTCTAGAGTGTATTTGGACCATTTCACTCCATTAAAGAGACCCTATTTAACTTATTTCTTAGAGTTATCCCACCTTCTATGAAGTGTAGTTCAGTTTCATAAAATAGCTCATTCTCATAGTCCACCTTCTGCCTTCATGTAACTATATCTTAATTGCTAAGGCCTGTTTCAACTGCTTTCTTTCCTTCAGTCCTAGGTTACACAGTCCTTTTAATTTTAGCTGTTAAATGTCCCTCAACTATCCTTTCACTTTCAATTTCTTCCTTCCTTTCTCTCTTCCTTTTCTTTTTCTCCCTTCCTTCCTCCCTCCCTCCCTCCTTCCCTCCCTCCCCCCTTTCTCCCTTCCTTCCTTCTTCCCTCCTTCCTTCCTTCCTCCCCTCCTCCCTCTTTCCCTCTCTCCCTCCCTCCCTTCCTTCCTTCTCTTCTATAGTTTCCCTAGCTTCAGTCTTTAGTCACTTAAACCCTCCACACATCCGACTGGATAATCTTTCTAAAACAAAGATTTGATTAGGTCCTTCTCTGCTATAAATATTGTTTTCCATTTCCTAAGAATAAAGTCCAAAGTCCTTCCAAAGTTCAGTAGTCTGATTTTGACTTTCTTCAAAGTCTCCTTTTAATGAGTTCCCAAACCTTCCTCTTTGTGTCCTGCTAATTCTTTAGCCACTATACTCCTGACTGTAACAGATTATCTCAAAATAACATACTCTTTTACGCCTGTGTCTTTGCATATCATAATTCCTCCTGGAGGACTTTTTTGCCACATTGTTCTCCTAGGCACATTCTAAAGATACAACTCAAATATAAGCTCTTCTCTGAACTTCCTTGGATCATTCTTTCCTATATGCTAGTGCGTACTTAATTTAGACATGTGTCATATCCCTTAGCTTTTTATATTGCAATTCCTTATCCTTTTCACTTGACATAAAAGTGCTGAATCACATTCATATTTAATCCCTTTAACTTAATATATTTGTTGAACACTTAAATGGATGAATCTTAATTTATTTATTTATTTTTTAAATTATTTCTGGCTGCACTGGGTCTTCGTTGCTGCGCACAGGCTTTCTCTAGCTGCAGCGAGCCGGGGCCACTCTTCATTGCAGTGCACGGGCTTCTCATCATGGTGGCTTCTCATGTTGTGGAGCACGGGCTCTAGGCGTGCGGGCTTCAGTAGTTGCAGCATGTGGGCTCAGTACCTGTGGCTCATGGGCTCTAGAGCACAGGCTCAGTAGTTGTGGCTCATGGGCTTAGTTGCTCCACGGCATGTGGGATCTTCCCGGACCAGGGCTCGAACCCGTGTCCCCTGCATTGGCAGGCAGATTCTTAACCACTGCGCCACCAGGGAAGCCCCAAGTGGATGAATCTTACAAGAAGAGAAATATCACAAAACTTTTGGACAATTATACATCCTAAATGTTTTATTTTTTTATCCTTAATTCCTCTTTTCCAATATCTTTGATAAAGAGTATCTAAAGTTTATAGAGAACCATATCTAAACTGTCTCATTTTCTTTATTCAGAAACTCTGCAGTGAGTATCAGGATCATGCAATGAATGGAATCCCTTTCTGTACCAAAGAAAATTACCCTATTCGTGGCCCAGATGGGAAAATGCACGGCAACTTGTGTTCCCTGTGTCAAGACTTCTAGTGAGTACAGAGTTTTAGAATGTCGAAGAGAAAAGGGAACCTACAGTAATCTAATAGAACTAGCTTGTTTCATAGATGGGCAAACTGGGAAGGGAGTTCAAGAAGTTACATGGAGAATGTAAGTAATAGAGCTGGGAATAAGTACCTAGAGCATTTATGCCAAGATGTCTGTTACCCCCGACACTCATTCTCTTAGCACTGGAACATCCTGACTTATGCAAATATCAAATTCTCCCTACTGCTGAAGCTTCATATTGTGAACCCGTTGTACAAGTTTATAGGCATCTCATCTTCCAGAGAGGCAAAGACCCAAAGTTAACACTTACTGCAGAAACTGATTATTGAAGTTGCCCATGAAACAACCATGAACTCTTATTAAATTACAGTAAATGTTACTTTATATAATGTGACATTTCTCAGTAAGTTATAACTGAGTTTGGTGTCAAAATTTGGGACTGTACTCAGTTTATCTGATTGAGTTCAGATGAAGTAGTTGACTACATTTAGAATCTTTGGTCCTTTGTAATTTGATTGACAACCAGGTATGGTTGAAATACCATCAGTTAACTGTACATACCATGCAATTCCATTGTACAAAGCAAATTTAGGCTCATTTGGTTTATCAATGTATGGAAATTATTAATATTTTTCCACCCATCCTACATTTTCTTACAGATAACACAGCCATGAGTAAGCAATACATGTAAACTGAATTAATAAAGCTACGGCATACACGACGTGGTAGATAGAACATAGACTTGAGAGGAGAAATTTGGGTTAGTTGTTGTCATATCCTGAGATTATAAGCAAAGCCCTCACCACCTCACCTTGTCTCTGTGAAACAAGGGGACCAGTCAATGTGCTTTATTAAGGCCACTTTCAGGCTCCAGGTATAATGTCACCGCAGTACTAGTTTTTGTTTGTTTTTGTTTTTTGCGGTACGCGGGCCTCTCACTGTTGTGGCCTCTCCCATTGCGGAGCACAGGCTCCGGATGTGCAGGCTCAGCGGCCATGGCTCACGGGCCTAGCCACTTTGCGGCATGTGGGATCTTCCCAGACCGGGGCACGAACCCACGTCCCCTGCATCAGCAGGCGGACCCCCAACCACTGCGCCACCAGGGAAGCCCATGGTACTAGTTTTGGTATCTCCCTGATGAACACTGATGATGTTCCTTTTCTGACCACAGCCAAAAAAGGTAATTTACAGAAAGCAAGTCTCCCAAATCCACAAGTAACGCTATCTTTATTTCAGTGTTATGCAGAAACTATGAAGAAGTTATGGTATCTTACACTGGAGGCTGTTTTGTTGTTTCTCATTAGTATGTGGTGATAAAGGGGCAAAGTTGCTCCTTCTTGAGGAGGGAGGACAGATTAGCAATGCAGAAATGTGGAGAAACCATTGACTGTGTTTGGTCCTATGGATCTGTCCTGTTTTTGTTTTGTTTTGTTTTTTCTAATTCAGCCAAGCAAAAGCTGAAGAAAAGAAAAAGGCTGAAGCAAAAGCAAGAAGTAAAAGAGAACCTGGAAAAGCAGACTCATATGCAGTGAGTAGACTGTAATTTGAACACACTTCAAAGAGCCTAAAGGCTGGAATATTGCCCTGCAAAAATCCCCAGAAAAACTTAACCTTTCAATCTGGAGATGACATTGAGATGAATGATATGGGAGTTGATCAATTCTTGCTGCTTCAGAAACTAACTCTGTACAGTAAAAAGAACTTATTTGCAGTCTGAAAAAAAATGATCTAGTTCTAGTTTCATCATTTACAGACTATGCTAGCTTTTGCTTACCACTTTCCTGAGACACTTAGTGTATATTTTCTACATGTGAATTTTTGAAATTTCACATCTGAGTTGGGTTCAGAATACATTGTACACACACAGAAAACATAGTTTTTACCTTTGAAATACTACAATATTCATTTTCATGGCTTTATATAAGTTACCGTTAACTTCTTCTTTAGATGATGAAAGTCTCCTAATCTTCCCTTAAGTTCTATTCTTTTTCTTATCCGACCATCCTCCCTAACACAGCTGGAGTAAAGTTTCAAAATATTAACTAGATCATAATACTGCTCTTCTTAAAATGCACAAATAACTCATTATCAACTAAAGGATGCATTTCAGTCTCCTTAACTCTCTTATTTGGCTCCTTACCGTCATTCAGAAATTCATGTTCTGCTATAGGCCAGGTAGTTTCTGACATGTGCTTCTCAGCTTATTTTAGCAATCTAAAATGTGTATTTCTCAATCCATTTCTTAACCAGGAAAATCCTATTTACTCTTCAAAGTCTCACTCAAAGTATCCTAGTTCCCTGACATCTTCCCTGATTTCCACAATCAGATTTCATGGTCCCAACCTCTGAGTTCTCAGATTTTCTTGTACCTGTATGTTTGCACTTATTTTATTCTATTTAGATTATAGTGGAGTTTACTTATCTACCTCTTTTATTATACATCCTATTATGTCTTATTTGTTTCCATCTCTTAGCAACTCACGAGGGTTTTTTTTGTTCAATTGAATTTTATATTTGAGAGAAAACACAACTAAAATCCTGGGCTCAAAGATTAGTTTCTACCAATGTAGATGCTTCAAACTTCTGCTCTGAATGGGAATAAAACGTGTGTCCAAATTACCTTCTCTATCTTGGCAAAAGCTGTGCAGACCATACCTCAAGTTTATGAGAAATGGAAAACTCCTCTGCACCAAAGAGAGTGACCCCACCAAGGGCCCAGATGGGAAAATGTATGACAGCCCCTGCTCCATGTGTGCGACTATGATGTGAGTAGAGCTGCTGCTGGGAAAATGAGGGAGGGTTTTGTCCTTTCTGCTTCATTTCTCTTTTTTGGAGCTTTATTCTATTTTGTTTCTTAAATTGTGTTTGTTTCTTATCAATGGCATTTTTTTGTGACACATTTTTGCACAATGTCATAATTGTCAAAGAATGATTCCTGCATATCAATCACTGGTTAAGTTCCCGTGGAAGTGTAAATGACATGAAACAAGGATCATACCCTTGCAGAGTGGGATATGAAATCATCTGGAAACACGACAGATCACTAGCAAACATATCAATATGCCAAACAGTACATCAGTTCATACATGGTTCATAATATATATAACTATAATAACTGAATGATATTTGAGTATTTTAGATCACTTTCAATCTGGAGATTCTATGATTCTTACTCATCTCTTTTTAAATCACTCTTTTTTAGCCAAGCAGAAAAAAAAGAAAAGAGGGAAGATGAATCAAAAAATAAAAGGCAATCTAAGAATACATCTTCCTTTGAGGTGAGGGGACCTTCTTCAACAAGTCAGAGGCATATGGACCTGGGATCCATAGATGGCATTCAGGGAATCCATAAATTCCCTTAAACTGTATGAAACATTGATACAGTTTGTGGTTTGTTTATTTGTTTATATGTGTGCATGTACACATGTGCATATGTGACTATTTCTAGGTTGAGGGTCTGTAACTTTGATCATTTAAAAATATTCACGTCTTCAAAGTTAAGAACCATTCTAAAATTTGCTAAGTGCTGACCGCCATTTAAGAAAAATGTATAAACTTCAGCAGTTTTTGCAATCTGATCCAACCCGTGTTCAACACCTCAAACTTCCCTCCTTGATTTCACAGAAGTCGTGCAGGGAATACCGCAAATCCATGAATAATGGACATCTTCTTTGCACTAGAGAGAACGACCCCATCCAGGGCCCAGATGGGAAGATGCATGTCAACCTCTGCTTCATGTGTGAGGCTTTCTTGTGAGTAGAGCTTGGGGCTTCTGAGGCAGTGGGGACAGGGAACTGCTAAGGGCAGTTTTCCAACAATTATGAATAATGCATTTTCCTCTTCAGTGTAAAACTTCAGTGTAGTTTTCCTCTTCTTTTTTTTTTATTTTTTGTGGTACGCAGGCCTCTCACTGTTGTGGCTTCTCCTGTTGCGGAGCACAGGCTCCGGACGCGCAGGCTCAGCGGCCATGGCTCATGGGCCATGTGGGATCTTCCCGGACCGGGGCACGAACCCGTGTCCCCTGCATCAGCAGGCGGACTCTCAACCACTGCGCCACCAGGGAAGCCCAGTTTTCCTCTTCTTGTGTGTCACATTTAAATGAACTAAAAAAAAAACAAACACACAAAAAACTCCAAAAACAAGTGGAGAGCTTTCAGATGATAACTACTGTGATATAAAAAATGCAGAATAATTTCAGGACATTTCAGAAAGAACTCCGAATCCTTTTTTCAGAGAAGAGAATACTCTATGACAACCATACTAATTGCTTTTAGTTTTCTGAAGGATTATCAGCTGAAAGAGGAAATGCATGAGATTACATGTAATATATTGATATCATTATGGTGCATGGCAAATTTTAGGAATTTTTGTTTTGTGTTCATGATTTTTATTTCTACTCGTTGTGTGTGACCTCAAGGAACAGAATTAAAATTGATGAGAGATATAGGGAGACATATTTGGGCACAACATGAAGATGAACTCTGCAATAGTTAGAGAAAGGCTGCTTCAGGAATGATGATTTTGTTGTACAGGAGTTGAATACCTCATTTACAGGGGACTAAAGTATGACTTTAGAATAGACAACATGGTATGTCCTCTCAAACCAGAGTCTGCTGTATTCCTTAAGTCTTTGTCCCAAGGGATACTCTATTTTCTATATGCCCAGAATCTCTGAAAGGATTCAGTCATTCCGTCTTCCCTGGTGGAGAGCAATACAACCCAGCAAATTTGTCCCATGGTGTAAGTGAGCCATGGAAGCATTAAAAAATCTGTTAGATGGAAGTCATGATGATGACCATATAATTATCATAACCAACATTTATTGGCATATAATCGGCATATACTTGGGTTTTGCTACCCAATCTCATTTAATCTTCACAACAACCGTATGAAATTGGTTCTGTATTATCCCAAGTTATAGATGGAAAAAAATTAAGGCCCAGAGAAGATGAGAATGATGGAAATTTCGGCCCAGGAAAAATGAAGAAAATGATAAGATTTCTCAATGTAGGGTGTAGACAGGGTATAATTATTTAGCAAAACCATTATCAACTTCTGGTAGTAACATCTGCCTGTTACGCTCATCTCAGTCTGTTTTTCTTTACCTTAATCTTTCAGCGATGAGCAAGTAAGTCTGCCACCTAGTGGTCATCTCTGCTGTTTCCTCTGACAAGTTTCCATTATGAAAAGAAAATGCTTCTTAAATTTTATAGTCAACTTAGACTCACAGTAAAGTTTGGATCAGTATCCATATAAAGAAGTATAAGAAACCCCACAATTTTGGAGCTATTTTAGTTAGCTTGTTCCATCAATATAAAAATTCCTTATCCAATTAAAATTTTATTGCCTCATATTTTATGGATATGTTAGCAAAGGCTATTGCCTTTCTTAAGAACCATACTTCCCTCCATAGTCATTTCTTAAACACTTTAATATCATATACAAATAGTGTTTTCAACTTTTAAAAAAGTTTTAAGTTGATCAATGAGCAGTTTTTACGTTGACTGTAATGTATGAAAACGTTTTAGCAAATTATTTTTGTCTCTACAACATGATTGACTTATATGCATTATAGATCTAATTATGCTGCAGACTGAGTATATTAAACTCAATTTCTAACACTGTTACTCATCCAAAATGGTTAACAGCTATTTCTCTCATTTCATTTTCATCATGTGCCTGTTTTTTTGTTGTTTTTATTTATTTATTTTATTTATATAAATAAAATTTATTTATTCATTTTTGGCTGTGTTGGGTCCTCACTGCTGCACACGGGCTTTCTCTAGTTGTGGTGAGCAGGGGGCCACTCTTCCTTGCGGTGCACAGGCTTCTCATTGCGGTGGTTTCTCTTGTTGCAGAACACGGGCTCTAGGAGCACGGGCTTCAGTAGTCGTGGCACATGGGCTGAGTAGTTGTGGCTTGTGGGCTCTAGGGCGCAGGCTCAGTAGTTGTGGCACACGGACTTAGTTGCTCTGCGGTATGTGGGATCTTTCCGGACCAGGGCTCGAACCCGTGTCCCCTGCATTGGCAGGCGGATTCCTAACCACTGCGCCACCAGGGAAGCCCAATATGCCTGTTTTTGGAGTGTTCACTTTCAATAATGCTTACAATGCTGATGATAACAATCACTTTTATCAATCACTTTATTATGTACCGGATACTAATTCTAACTGCTTTACATGTATCAACTTATTTAATGCTCACAACAGTCCTATGAGAGAAGTATTCTTATTACCTCTTCTATCCCTCCACTCCATTTCCCCATTTAAAGATGAGGAAAACACAGAGAGGTTAAGACACTTTTTGTGTTCCTTATTCTATTTGGCTGCAGAGTCTTTCTTCTTTCTTCTTAATCACCATGCTATACTGCCTCCCAGAAGCTAAATATCACAACTTTATAAAGAGTTCTGCACCTTTTGCAGATGTAAAAGAATCAGCAAATAAGAAAGTCCTATTCCAGGATATTTGCTGGGAAGCTAAATAGGTTTACTCATTAATTAAGGGGTTTTCCCTTGAACACCATTCTCTTGAGGTGTGGTAAATCATTCTAATTATTACCCAATAAAATTACACCTACTATGAGTGGATCTTTGGAGTTGCTTGAGAATAATCAAAGCAATGAATGATCAACCTGTGAATGTTAAGAATCTATACTACTGTATTAAGATTCTTCTGTCTCTCTTTTTTCCTGTTTCTTACAGTCAACAAGAAGAAAGAGCAAGAGCAAAGGCTAAAGGAGAAACTGCAAAGGTAATCTTCTCACAAATTCTTATATTATACCCTGACATTTTTTCTCTGCAGTAACATTCTAGATATCTCATTAGCATAAATGTTTTCCTGTTTTTTATGGGACAGAGAAAGATAAATATCATATGATATTGCTTACATGTGGAATCTTAAAAAATGGTACAAATGAACCTATGAAACAGAAATAGAGTCACAGATGTAGAAAACAATCTTATGGTTACCAAAGGGGAAATGGGGGTGGATAAATTGGGAGACTGGAATTGACATATACATAGTACTATATGTAAAACAGATAACTAATAAGAACCTACTATATAGCACAGGGAACTCTACTCAATACTCTGTAATGACCTATATGGGAACAGAATCAAAAAAGAGTGGATATAGGTATATGTATAACTGATTCACTTTGCTGTATAGCAGAAACTAACAAACATTGTAAGTCAACTATACTCCAATAAAAATTAATTTTAAAAAATGAATAAATATAACCTTTAACCTGGAAAAAAAAGTCTTAAGTACAAGTTTCCTGAGTATCAATTTTATTTCATGATAATTCAAAATTTAAGGTTTAGTTCATAAAAAATGGAGTTTAACTTATTTGGCTTTTCTTAAGATTTCTGTTGTCAGGCACAGGTTATTACTATCAATTTTTACAATTTACTAATTTCAGGTTACATAATTCCTACCTCTTAGCTATTTTAAAGAGAGAGTACAACATCCCTATCATTCACATTAGTTCAATTTACAAAACAAAGAGCACATATATTATCATATTTGATCTTTGTCAGCACCCAACTATGGAGGAATACTAGTATTTTCACTTTCAATTATGACTATTAATTAAATCCTTTGACTTTCTAATTATTTTTAATCTACTTCACATTTCTATAATTTTACAATTTTATAAGTAGCAGAGCAAAGTCTGTCTTTACATAGATGTAGGATTACTCTCACATAGCCTTACACAAGGTTTACCTTTATTCTGTTTCCTAACAACAGCTTCAAAAGTATAAGCCTAATAATTTGGGGGGGAAAGTTGACACAGTTTAAAATGTTGCCTTTAAACTGATTCATTTTCTCAGTAACTTTCTGTTACCTGGAACCATCTTTTTATTAGTAATTCAGAATTGAAAATTTGTTTTATCCATAACGTTTGATCAGTTTCTAAATCCTATTAGATTTTTCAAATGGTCTTAACACATTCCTCCTCCTCTCCACTCCCATTGTTACTCTTCTGTTTCAAATATGCATCCCCCATCCCTGGACTTTATCAAGTAACTCCCGGAAAGGTGTCAGTTTCTCCAGGCATCATACTTTCATATTTGTTCTCTCCCCCATATCTTTGTTTCAGATATGTCTTTCTTTCTTTTTTTTTAATAGATCCTTATTGGAGTATAATTGCTTCACAATACTGTGTTAGTTTCTGTTGTACAACAAAGTGAATCAGCCATATGCATACATATGTCCCCATATTCCCTCCCTCTTTTTTTTTTTTTTTTTTTTTTTTTTTTTTTTTTTTTTTTTTGCGGTACGCGGGCCTCTCACTGTTGTGGCCTCTCCCGTTGCGGAGCACAGGCTCCGGACGCGCAGGCTCAGCGGCCATGGCTCACAGGCTCAACCGCTCCACGGCATGTGGGATCTTCCCAGACCGGGGCACGAACCCGCGTCCCCTGCATCGGCAGGCAGACTCCCAACCACTGCGCCACCAGGGAAGCCCTTCCCTCCCTCTTGAACCTCCCTCCCATCCTCCCTATCCCACCCCTATAAGTTATCACAAAGCACCGAGCTGATCTCCCTGTGCTATGCGGCTGCTTCACACTAGCTAACTATTTTACATTTGGTAGTGTATATATTGTCAATGCTACTTTCACTTCGCACCAGCTTCCCCCTTCCACCCTGTGTCCTCAAGTCCATTCTCTATGTCTACATCTTTATTCCTGCCCTGCAACGAAGTTCATCAGTACCATTTTTTTTTTTAGATTCCATATATATGCGTTAGCATCAGTATTTGTTTTTCTCTTTCTAACTTACTTCACTTGTATGACAGACCGTAGGTCACTCCACCTCACTACAAATAACTCAATTTCGTTTATTTTTATGGCTGAGTAATATTCCATTGTATATATGTGCCACATCTTCTTTATCCATTCATCTGTCAATGGACACTTAAGTTGCTTCCATGTCCTGGTTATTGTAAATAGTGCTGCAATGAGCATTGTGGTAAATGTCTCTTTTTGAATTGTGGTTTTCTCAGGGTATATGCCCAATAGTGGGATTGCTGGGTCGTATGATAGTTCTATTTTTAGTTTTTTAAAGAAACTCCATACTGTTCTCCATAGTGGTTGTATTAATTTACATTCCCACCAGCAGTGCACAAGTGTTCCCTTTTCACCACACCTTTTCCAGCATTTATTGTTTCTAGATTTTTTGATAATGGCCATTCTGACTGGCCTGAGGTGATACCTCATTGTAGTTTTGATTTGCATTTCTCTAATAATTACTGATGTTGAGCATCTTTTCAGGTGCCTCTTGGCCATCTGCATGTCTTCCTTGGTGAAATGTCTATGTCTTCCACCCAGTTTTTAACTGGATTGTTTGTTTTTTTGATATTGAGCTCCATGAGCTCTTTGTATATTTTGGAGATTAACCCTTTGTCCGTTGTTTCATTTGCGAATACTTTCTCCCATTCTGAGGGTTGTCTTTTTGTCTTGTTTATAGTTTCCTTTGCTGTGCAAATGCTTTTAAGTTTAATTAAGTCCCATTTGTTTATTTTTGTTTTTACTTCCAACACTCTAGGAGGTTGGTCAAAAAAGATCTTGCTATGGTTTATGTTATAGAGTGTTTTTTCTATGTTTTCCTCTAACAGTTTTATAGTGTCTGGTCTTACATTTAAGTCTTTAATCCATTTGGAGTTTATTTTTGGGTAGAGTTAGGTAGTGTTCTAATTTCATTCTTTTACATGTAGCTGTCCAGTTTTCCCAGCACCACTTATTGAAGAGGCAGTCTTTCCTCCATTGTATGTTCTTGCCTCCATTGTTGTAAATTAGGTGCCCATATGTGTGTGGGTTTATCTCTGGGCATTTTATCCTCTACCACTGATCTATATTTCTGTTTTTGTGCCAGTACCATACTGTCTTTATTACTGTAGCTTTGTGGTATAGTTTGAAGTCAGGGAGCCCGATTCCTCCAACTCTGCGTTTCTTAAGATTGCTTTGGCTATTTGGGTTCTTTTGTGTTTCCATACAAATTGTAAAATTTTTTGTTCTAATTCTGTGAAGAGTGCCACTGGTAGTTTGATAGGGATTGCACTGAATCTGTAGATTGCTCTGGGTAGTATAGTCATTTTCACAATATTGATTCTTCCAATCCAAGAACATGGTATATTTCTCCATCTGTTTTTGTCATCTTTGATATTTTTCATTAGTGTTTTATAGTTTTCTGAGTACGAGTCTTTTGCCTCCTTAGTCAGGGTTATTACTAGATAAGTTTATTCCTTTTGTTGCAATGGTAAATGGGAGTGTTTCCTTAATTTCTCTTTCTGTTTTTCATTGTTGGTGTATAGAAATGCAAGAGATTTTTGTGCATTAATTTTTGTATCCTGCAACCTTACCAAATTCATTGCTTAGTTCTAATAGTTTTCTGGTGGCGTTTTTAGGATTCTCTATGTATAGTATCATGTCATCTGCAAACAGTGACAGTTTTATTTGTATTCCTTGTATCAGTTTTATTTGTATTCCTTTTAGTTCTTTTTTTCCCTCTGATTGCCATGGCTAGGACTTCCAAAACTATGTTGAATAAGAGTGGCGAGAGTGGACATCCTTGTCTTGTTGCTGATCTTAATGGAAATGTTTTCAGTTTTTCACCATTGAGTATGATGCTTGCTGTGGCTTTGTCATATATGGCCTTTATTATGTTGAGATAGGTTCCCTCTATGCCCATTTTCTGGAGAGTTTTTATCATAAATTGGTGTTGAACTCTGTCAAAAGCTTTTTCTGCACCTATTGAGATGATCATATGGTTTTTATTCCTTAATTTGTTAATGTGCTGTACCACACTGATTGACTTGCGTATACTGAAGAATCCGTGCATCCCTGGGATAAATCCCACTGGATCATGGTGTATGATACTTTTAATGTGCTGTTGGATTCTGTTTGCTAGTATTTTGTTGAGGACTTTTGCATCTATGTTCCTCAGTGATATTGGTCTATAGTTTTCTTTTTTTGTGATATCTTTTTCTGGTTTTGGTATCAGGGTGATGGTGGCTTCGTAGAATGAATTTGGGAGTGTTTCTCCCCCTGCAATTTTTTGGAAGAGTTTGAGAAGGATGGGTGTTAGCTCTTCTCTAAATGTTTGATAGAATACACCTGTGAAGCCATCGGGTCCTGGACTTTTGTTTGTTGGAAGATTTTTAATTACGATTTCAATTTCATTACTGTTTATATTGATAGGTCTGCTCATATTTTCTAATTCTTCCTGGTTCAGTCTTGGAAAATTGTACCTTTCCAAGAATTTGTCCATTTCTTCGTGGTTGTCCATTTTATTGTCATATAGTTGTTTGTAGTAGTCTCTTATAATCCTTTGTATTTCTGCAGTGTCATTTGTGATTTCTCCTTTTTCCTTTCTAATTTTACTGATTTGCATCCTCTCCCTTTTTTTCTCGATGAGTCTAGCTAAGGGTTTATCAATTTTGTTATTTTCTCAAAGAACCAGCTTTTAGTTTTATTGATCTTTCCTATTGTTTTCTTCATTTCTATTTCATTTATTTCTGCTCTGATCTTTATGATTTCTTTTCTTCTACTGACTTTGGGTTGTCTTTGTTCTTCTTTCTCTAGTTGTTTTTTTTTTTTTTTTCCACACGGTACGCGGGCCTCTCACTGTTGTGGCCTCTCCCGTTGCAGAGCACAGGCTCCAGACGCGCAGGCTCAGCGGCCGTGGCTTACGGGCCCAGCCACTCCGCAGCATGCGGGATCTTCCTGGACCGGGGCACGAACCCGTGTCCCCTGCATCAGCAGGCAGACCCTCAACCACTGCACCACCAGGGAAGCCCTCTCTAGTTGTTTTAAGTGTAGGTTTAGATTGTTTACTTAAGATTTTTCTTGTTTCTTGAGGTGAGATTGAATGCTATAAACTTCCCTCTTAGAACTGCTTTTCCTGCATCCCATAGGTTTTGCATTGTCGTGTTTTCCTTGTCATTTGTTTCTATGTATTTTTTAATTTCTTCTTTGATTTCTTTAGTGATCTCTTGGTTATTTAGTAGCACACTGTTTAGCCTCCATGTATTTGTGGTTTTTACAGTTTTTTTCCTTTAATTGACTTCCAGTCTCATAGCGTTATAGTCAGAAAAGATGCTTGATACGATTTCAGTTTTCTTAAATTTTCTGAGGCTTGATTTGTGACCTAAGATGTGATCTATCCTGGAGAATGTTGTATGTGCACTTGAAAAGAAAGTGTACTCTGCCACTTTCGGGTGGAATGTTCTATAAATATCAATTAAATCTATCTGGCCTATTGTGTCATTTAAAGTTTGTGCTTCCTTATTTATTTTCTGTTTGGATGATCTGTCCATTGGTGTAAGTGGGGTGTTAAAGTCCCCTACTATTATCGTGTCACTGTCGATTTCTCTTTTCATGGTTGTTAGCATTTGCCTTATGTATTGAGGTGCTCCTAATTGGGTGCATAAACATTTGTAACTGTTATATCTTCTTCTTGGATTGATCCTTTGATCGTTATGTAGTGTCCCTCCTTATCTCTTGGAACAGTCTTCATTTTAAAGTCTATTTTATCTGGTACAAGTATTGCTACTCCAGCTTTCTTTTGATTTCCATTTGCATGGAATATCTTTTTCCATCCCTTCACTTTCAGTCCGTATGTGTCCCTAGGTCTGAAGTGGTGTCTTGTAGACAGCATATGTATGGGTTTTGTTTTTGTAACCATTCAGCTAGTCTGTGTCTTTTGGTTGGGGCATTTAATCCATTTACATTCAAGGTTATTATTAATATGTATGTTCCTATTACCATATTCTTAATTGTTTTGGGTTTGTTTTTGTGGGTCTTTTTCTTCTCTTGTGTTTCCCACCTAGAGAAGTTTCTGTAGCATTTGTTGTAAAGCTGGTTTGGTGGTGCTGAATTCTCTTAGCTTTTGCTTGTCTGAAAAGCTTTTGATTTCTCCATCAAATCTGAATGAGATCCTTGCTGGGTAGAGTAATCTTGGTTGTAGGTTTTTCTCTTTCATCACTTTAAGTATATCCGGCCACTCCCTTCTGGCTTGCAGAGTTTATGCTGAAAAATCAGCTGATAACCTTCTGGGGATTCCTTTGTATGTTATATTTTGGTTTTCCCTTGCTGTTTTTAATATTTTTTCTTTGAATTTAGTTTTTGTTAGTTTGATTAATATGTGCCTTGGTGTGTTTTTCCTAGGGTTTATCCTGTATGTATACTCTCAGTTTTTCCAGGAAGCTTCCCCTTCCAGGCCTGTTGAATCTCCTCACCTTGATCTTTCCTAGCTTTTATAGACTGTGATGTGCAACACATCATAAACATATATATTTTATATTGCTCTCCACCAATTTTATCAGCCTTCTTCTGCACCAATATTTAAGCACCCTCAAAAGAATGCTGATGGTAAATATTTACAGATCCACTATAGTGACATCACAATTCTGAGTCTATGATAGAAGCCTTTTATTTTTTTAATTTAATTAATTTATTTATTTTGGGCTGCATTGGGTCTTCGTTGCTGCACACGGGCTTTCTCTAGTTGCAGCGAGTGGAGGGCTACTCTTCATTGTGGTTCGCAGGCTTCTCACTACAGTGGCTTCTCTTGTTGCAGAGCACGAGCTCTAGGTGTGCAGGCTTCAGTAGTCGTGGCAGGCAGGCTCAGTAGTTGTGGCGAACAGGCTTAGTTGCTCCGTGGTATGTGGCATCTTCCCAGTCCAGGGCTCGAACCTGTGTCCCCTGCATCGGCAGGTGGATTCTTAACCACTGCACCACCAGGGAAGCCCCGATAGAAGACTTTTAAATGCTTACTGACTTACTGCTACATGTAATCACTTTTCTTTTTACTTCTTACTCTGCATTACTTATTCTTCATAATAGAGAAAAGTGTAGGGAGGATAGGAAACCACTCTGAGAACATATTTTCTTCATTTTCCAGGAACTCTGCAATGAATGTCTCTGCTTTTTCTAGCTTCTAGAGGCCGTTCATGTTCCTTGGCTCCTGGACTGTTTCCATCGTCTTCAAGGCCAACAACATTGCATCTCTAATTGTTCTTCTGTAGTCATATCTCCCTCTCACTCTCTCCCGTCTTACTCTTCCAGTTTTAAGGACTGACCCTTTTAATTTCATTGGGCATACTAGGATAATCCAGGATAATATCCCTATCTCTAGGTCGTTAACTTAAACACATCTGCAAAGTCCCCCCTGCCCTGCAATATATTCACAGGTCCTG
Source organism: Phocoena sinus (assembly GCF_008692025.1). Classification (NCBI taxonomy): domain Eukaryota; kingdom Metazoa; phylum Chordata; class Mammalia; order Artiodactyla; family Phocoenidae; genus Phocoena; species Phocoena sinus. Next base: position 47,557,335 of record NC_045765.1, on the reverse strand, counting down.
GATATCTGGACTTGGACAAATTTGGGGGCAGGAGCTATTATTCTGCCAACCACAAATTGCTTTACGAAAGGGACAATAAATCATTCTTTTTTGTATGTCTCACAGTGCCTAGCCCAGAATAATATTCGGGTAAACTGAAGGTTTTATAATTAGATAAGTGACAGCAATCTCATATTCCAAACAATGTGTGACCTAGGCCTCTGAACAGCGTCTTGGCTGATACTAACCTTCTGCATCGTCTTCTTGATGCATCCATTATGTTTGGGACATTATATCATAGTTTTCAAAGGGGTGATGTGGAGGAAGCTTTCAATATTTAGTTACCTGATTATTCTATTTTTTTTTTTTTTTTTTTTTTTTTTTTTTTGTGGTACACGGGCCTCTCACCGCTGTGGCCTCTCCCGTTGCGGAGCACAGGCTCCGGACATGCAGACTCAGCGGCCATGGCTCACGGGCCCAGCCACTGCGCAGCATGTGGGATCTTCCCGGACTGGGGCATGAACCCGTGTCCCCTGCATCGGCAGGTGTACTCCCAACCACTGCCCCACCAGGGAAGCCCTAGTTACCTGATTCTTAAACCCTCCCTCACTTGGCAGCAGCTGTGCCGTGAATACCATAACTATGCGAGGAACGGAAGTCTTCCCTGCACCACAGAGAATGACCCCATCGAGGGCCCAGATGGGAAAATCCATGGCAACACCTGCTTCATGTGTGTGGCCTTCTTGTGAGTAGAGCTGCAGTCACTGCTCCTGCTGAGTGTCGGAGAAGACAGGCCTGTGGTGGGCAAGAGAGATGATATTGAAGGTTTTTTCTAGGAGGCAGATGGCTATCTTTGCACTGAGTTTGGGGATTTACTCTTACAAAGCCATATACTTGGTGCATTTCTTTGTAGTGTTCTCAGTGTTCTGAAAGGTACTTGAATTGCCATTAAGGGAGGACTATGTGCTAAGAGGAAACTCCTCCAGAGTTAATGGCATATGACGATTGGAATTTTTGTTCTCTGCATACATACTGTCATGAATAATCCAAAGATGTAATCACTGGGTGCTAGCAAATTAAAAATTTGCTAATATTTAGTCATTTTTTAAGTATCCTAGTTGCTTTCTGAGGAGAAGGCCGATATCTTTGTTTTCCAAAATAAACAGAGTAGTGAAAATTTATTTACTGGCTGGCCATGGCATATGTGTCTTACTCTTTAAGCAATACTAAAAACAAGAAGAACAATATGGAGAGGTGTACATTTACCTTTCTACTCCCAAGCTAAGTTGGTATAGGTGTAGAAGTAATGAAATATATCTATCAAGAGAGATTCCCCTTTAGGATAATATGTATTGGGTACTAGGAATGATTGTTCCCCCTGCCTTTCTCTTACAGCCAGCAAGAAGCAAAAGAAAAAGAAGCTGAATCCAAAAGACCTAAGAGAGGAGCTGAAAAGGTAGTTATCTTGGAAGCTTCATACCACAGTGCGGTTTTGCAGTTTCTCTTTAAAAATAACTCATGGAATCACTGAAGGCCTATGTGAGAGAACTCAAGGTTTAGTTAGTCCAGGGGTTGATAAAATTTTCTTAAAGGGCCGGACAGTAGATATTTTAGGTTGTGACCATTCAGTCTCTGTCACAACTACTCAACTCTGCTATTGTAGCTCTAAAACAGCCATGGATGATATGCAGATAAATGGGCATGGCTGTGTTCCAATGAAACTTTACTTACACAGAAAAGGTGGTAGGCCAGATTTTGCTCATGGGCCATAGTTTGCAAACCTCTGATTTACTCCATGCCCTATTTTTAAATGAAGATTTAAAATCCAGAAGGAGGAAGAACTTGCTTACAAAGGTAGTGAGACTATTGGTATCAGAATCTTCATACTTTTTCAAAGTTCTCACAGCTGCAAAACAGAAACAATTCAAACTTAGACTTCCTGACACCAAATCTAGCATTATTCCTAACACACTATGTAGCTTTGGATGAGCACATTTGGTCAAACCAGGTGTGTTCCTTGCTTTAACTTTAATTATCTCTGGTGTCAGCAGTTGGCAGAAAAATAGAAGAGCAACTTTCCCCAGTAATATTTTCTTGGTTTCAAAATGAATGACTCCAGGTAGATTTTTCCAGGTTTGTGGGTATTTCCTTGCCCCCATCAAAAACTATTGATATTAAAAATAATCTAAACATAGATGCAAAAATCCTCAACAAAATACTAGCAAACAGAATCCAACAGCACATTAAAAGGATCATACACCATGATCAAGTGGGGTTTATTCCAGGAATGCAAGGGTTCTTCAATATACGCAAATCTATCAATGTGATAAACCATATTAACAAATTGAAGGAGAAAAACCATATGATCATCTCAATAGATGCAGAGAAAGCTTTCGACAAAATTCAACACCCATTTATGATAAAAACCCTCCAGAAAGTAGGTATAGAGGGAACTTTCCTAAACATAATAAAAGCCATATATGACAAGCCCACAGCAAACATCATCCTCAATGGTGAAAAACTGAAAGCATTTCCACTAAGATCAGGAACAAGACAAGGTTGCCCACTCTCACCACTCTTATTCAACATAGTTTTGGAAGTTTTAGCCACAGCAATCAGAGAAGAAAAGGAAATAAAAGGAATCCAAATCGGAAAAGAAGAAGTAAAGCTGTCACTGTTTGCAGATGACATGATACTATACATAGAGAATCCTAAAGATGCTACCAGAAAACTACTAGAGCTAATCAATGAATTTGGTAAAGTAGCAGGATACAAAATTAATGCACAGAAATCTCTGGCATTCCTATATACTAATGATGAAAAATCTGAAAGTGAAATCAAGAAAACACTCCCATTTACCATTGCAACAAAAAGAATAAAATATCTAGGAATAAACCTACCTAAGGATACGAAAGACCTGTATGCAGAAAATTATAAGACACTGATGAAAGAAATTAAAGATGATACAAATAGATGGAGAGATATACCATGTTCTTGGATGGGAAGAATCAACATTGTGAAAATGACTCTACTACCCAAAGCAATCTACAGATTCAATGCAATCCCTATCAAACTACCACTGGCATTTTTCACAGAACTAGAACAAAAAATTTCGCAATTTGTATGGAAACACAAAAGACCCCGAATAGCCAAAGCAATCTTTAGAACGAAAAAAGGAGCTGGAGGAATCAGGCTCCCTGACTTCAGACTATATTACAAAGCAACAGTAATCAAGACAGTATGGTACTGGCACAAAAACAGAAAGATAGATCAGTGGAACAGGATAGAAAGCCCAGAGATAAACCCACGCACATATGGACACCTTATCTTTGATAAAGGAGGCAGGAATGTACAGTGGAGAAAGGACAGCCTCTTCAATAAATGGTGCTGGGAAAACTGGACAGGTACATGTAAAAGTATGAGATTAGATCACTCCCTAACACCATACACAAAAATAAGCTCAAAATGGATTAAAGACCTAAATGTAAGGCCAGAAACTATCAAACTCTTAGAAGAAAACATAGGAAGAACACTCTATGACATAAATCACAGCAAGATCCTTTCTGACCCACCTCCTAGAGTAATGGAAATAAAAACAAAAATAAACAAATGGGACCTAATGAAACTTCAAAGCTTTTGCACAGCAAAGGAAACCATAACCAAGACCAAAAGACAACCCTCAGAATGGGAGAAAACATTTGCAAATGAAGCAACTGACAAAGGATTAATCTCCAAAATTTACAAGCAGCTCATGCAGCTCAATAACAAAAAAACAAACAACCCCATCCAAAAATGGGCAGAAGACCTAAATAGACATTTCTCCAAAGAAGATATACAGAATGCCAACAAACACATGAAAGAATGCTCAACATCATTAATCATTAGAGAAATGCAAATCAAAACTACAATGAGATATCATCTCACACCAGTCAGCATGGCCATCATCAAAAAATCTAGAAACAATAAATGCTGGAGAGGGTGTGGAGAAAAGGGGACACTCTTGCACTGCTGGTGGGAATGTGAATTGGTTCAGCCACTGTGGAGAACAGTATGGAGGTTCCTTAAAAAACTACAAATAGAATTACCATATGACCCAGCAATCCCACTACTTGGAATATACCCTGAGAAAACCAAAATTCAAAGAGAGTCATGTACCAAAATGTTCATTGCAGCTCTATTTACAATAGCCAGGACATGGAAACAACCTAAGCGCCCATCATCGGATGAATGGATAAAGAAGATGTGGCACATATACACAATGGAATATTACTCAGCCTTAAAAAGAAATGAAATTGAGGTATTTGTAATGAGATGGATAGACCTAGAATCTGTCATACAGAGTGAAGTAAGTCAGAAAGAAAAAGACAAATACCGTATGCTAACACATATATATGGAATTTAAGGGAAAAAAATGTCATGAAGAACCTAGGGGTAAGATAGGAATAGAGACGCAGACCTACTGGAGAACGGACTTAAGGATATGGGGAGGGGGAAGGGTGAGTTTTGACAGGGCGAGAGAGAGTCATGGACATATACACACTAACAAACGTAGTAAGGTAGATAGCTGGGGGGAAGCAGCCGCAAGGCACAGGGATATTAGCTCGGTGCTTTGTGACAGCCTGGAAGGGTGGGATGGGGAGAGTGGGAGGGAGGGAGACGCAAGAGTGAAGACATATGGGAACATATGTATATGTATAGCTGATTCACTTTGTTGTAAAGCAGAAACTAACACACCATTGTAAAGCAATTATACCCCAATAAAGATGTTTAAAAAAAAAAAAAATAATCTACAATGAAGTATCACTTGGAATTCTGTATGATTGGTTTGTTTACGGTTATTTTTCCCACAATTGTGAGCCTGAATTTAAAAATAATATGAGTAGCTCATATGCTTCCCTTTGCAACATCAATAAGAAAATATTCTTCAGTATCAGACGATTTCTGATTTCACATTAGCTACTACCCATAAACTATCCTCTCATATCATATTTCTTTTGCTAAATATGACCAGTTAGGGAATCAGGCAGTGAACCTTGAAGGAAAGCTGGGAAAAAAACTCACTCTTGTCCTCACTGAGTTTTGACTTGAACTAAAAGATACAGAAAAAAACACAAGTTCAATCTTACTTGCCACCAGTAATTAATTATATGATCTTAAGTGATTTGCTTATTCTATCTCAATTCCTCATAACTCTGAAGCTAAAATTTACTGAGTACTTCCTAGATGTCAGTCATTGTAGATATAGTAGATATACATTATTTCACATTATTCTCGTAACAATTCAGCACATATATTGAATACTTAATAGATATTGGCCATTATTATTTTAACTGTGTGGAACAGATACTATCATTATTTCCATTTTATAGAAGAGGTAACTGAGGCACAGAGAGGCAAGACCCCCTCATCCAAGGTCTCTTGGTGACAGAATGGAATTCTAACTAATGATATTATATAGCTGTCAACATATTGGGCTTGTCTGGACATACCTGGAATATTATGTTAAATTCTTTAGGAAAGGGGAAGAATTAAGAATGCAAAATGGTGCAAATGACTGAAACAGATTGGAACAGAAAGACTGAAGTATCTGGGGATGCTTTGCTCTTGGAAAAGCACATAGGGAGCTATGGAGAAGGACAAGAAAGCTTTCCCCAAATATATGAAGGACTTTCTGCGTGCAGGAAGGAAAAAATACTCAATTTTTCTGAGGGAAGTAAAATATGTTGACTTTGCTTACTGGTTTGAAAGAACGTATTCATCCCATGCAGTGACATCTTAGAAAAATAAAACTCTAAGAATAAGGATCCTATAGGATTGATTAGACATATTTTCCAAGATCCTCCCAAAGTAGCACTATGGCTAATCTGTGGGAATGATCTAAGAAATTTTGGAATGAACTATCTGGAGGGTAACGAACTCATCACTGTAGGTATTCCAGTGCAAATTAGACCACTTTTTGGCAGGTATGACATAAAGGGGATTGAGACGTAGTACAGATGGTTGCACCAGGTGAACTTCAAAGTTCTACCTAAACCTTAATTCTTTAAAATTCTATGCCATGTGCAGTGTTTTTATTGCATTATAATATAATAGAGAGGGACAATAAAATCTTGACTAAGGACTGTGACCAGTCTGCAGAGAACCCAGTTTATTAAGAGGTTCTTGCTTGTGTGTGACTGCAGGTTCAGTCTGGATTTGGAGGCTGTATCTCAAGGAAAAAGAAACAGAAACCTCTTTTTAAGTCCTGTGTGCTTACTAGGATTTGAACAAAACAGTTGCCAGAAAGAAACATTCATAGGTCATTTTCTTTTTTTTTTTTTTCCAGGAAGCACTTAGTAGGGACCCAACAAAGTAATTTCCAAGAAAATACCCAAGCTCTTGCCTTTTCTCCTCCTTTTAGGATACATGCAGTGAATTTCGGAGCCTTCTGAAAAATGGAAGTCTTTTCTGCACTCGAGAAAATGATCCTGTGCGTGGCCCAGATGGCAAGACCCATGGCAACAAGTGCGCCATGTGCAAAGAAGTCCTGTGAGTGCACAGATGAAGCCCATGCTGTGGGTGGCAGAGCCGGGAGGCAAAGAGCTGGGAAGATAATATAGATTGTGTTTGTCCTTTGCTTACGTGTAAAAATGACAAATGATGATCTCTAAAGCATTTTGGGGTGAATCTCTCTTTACAGAGGCTAAGATTCACAATTCTAGAAATAGGCAATAGATGACTAAGTTATTACACTACATTCTCCATTAGTTCTGGGGTAGCACCTTACAATGATCACACCATCTTTCTTGATAAAATCTTAAGCCCTTTGCTGTCAGGTGGATCCCTTTTCTGGATTATTTTGTAATCCCCATCGGGAAGAACATACACAGATTTTACTATCAATTTAACGCCTCTACCTGCATTTTTGGAAAAAAAAAATCACACTTCTAGGAAACTAAAGATAGCTTTACACAAAGTTTGGAAGTACACCTAAAATATTTGTCATTAACAGTCATTTGCTGAACATGTACAACGTATAATGTGTATAACGGTTGGTTATACAAAGTTGAATGAAACAGTATTACCAAAAATCATATAGTTCAGTAAGGTTTAGACATGGGCATAAATTAATATAACACAAAGGAGGAATTGCTAAGTGAAAAATGATATATACAGTGTGTTATGGTAGTTTAGGAAAGGGAGCGTTAATAGAAAGTTTTATGGAAGAATAGAATTAGATCTGGTAATTTGGATCATATGTGAACAGTATGGGAAGGAATGAGAGGAAGAAGGAACAGCGTAGGTAAAATCTAAAATTAAAGAAACTGTACTGTATGTACATAAAGAGAGCAAGTCATTTTAGTTTAGTTAGAGCTTACCCACTTCACCAACTGTGAATGCCAGATCATGGATTTTGAAGTCAATTCTATATACAGTGGCAAGCTGCTAAAATTTTTCAGCTAGGAGAGTAAGTGGCGTAAATATGGTTCCTTTCGGAAGATTCATATGTCAGCAGTAAAAAGAAGAAAAGAGGAAGGGACTAAAATTCAGAATACCGCTGGCAGTAGTAGGGGATTACAATAATCCAGTGAGAGGTAACTAGAGCAAGGGAGCTAGAATAGAAGGTGAGTGGGTCAACACAGGAGACACTGTGAAAGTGAAACCAACGTCCTGTGGCAACAGCTATGCGAGCTGAAGGAGAGGGAGTGGTTAGGGATGGCTCCAATGTTTTGTTCTTTGTGAAAGAGAATCCCGGAGGAAGAACACATTTGGCAGAGAAGATAATTATTTTGGGACCTTTTGAACATGAGGTATTTGAGAGAAATCCAGCTGGAGGTTCACATGAGCATTTACAAAATGCTAATTAATTGTTCACCTAGTCTTGCTTGAGGTTATGTAAACGCTGGTTTTCTTCTACTGCAATGAGAGCTCTTCCAGGCAAAAGGATGCGACATAATTCATCTTTCTATTGATATTTTCAAAGAGGGCCTGCAATGTAATAGGTGTTCAATAAATGCTGGTGAATTCCATACAAATCTAATCTGGTCATATGATGAGAAACTCACAGAAATGCATTCCACTCTCTGTAATCTATTATTCCCTACCTCCCACTTTCCAATTTCCAGCCAGAAAGAATATGAAGAAAGAAAGAGAAAAGAAAGGGAAGATCAGAGAAAAGCTGCACGGAATGGTTGCAAACGTGGCAGAAGAGGGACAGCTCAGGTGAGAGCAGCCTCTAATTTCCATAACCAGCGTGGGCTCAACTCAATGGCACTGGGACCCCGGCAGACCCTATGGTCAAAGGCTATGAATGTATGTAGTGCTGAGTTGGAAAGCATCCTTGGAAGGACAGGGGATTTTCCCCTTAAGACTGCAGAGTAATATCTGAGCAATTTTTAGTTTCTCTAGGGCTCGCTTTGACTTCTTTAAACTTGGAAATAATTAACATGAATACCAGACCCCAGTCTCTTGACTCCTCTTTATATCATCTAGCTTTCAGGCCAATAAATGATCCTAGGAGAGTAAGTGGTATAAATGTGGAGATGTTCCACATCAGCATCACCTGCTCTTCATTTCCTTTCATTATTCTCTTTTTCCCTGAATGGAGCCATTTTTGGAAGTATATTTTCTGTTGTTCCTAGGCAGGGTAATATGGTGAAAGAGCACAGGTTTTCGAGTCAGATAGTTTGAGGTATCATCCTACCCATGCCACTTGGACTTGCAAAGCACTGAATAAATCACTTCATCTCACTCAACTCTAGTTTCTCTTCCTTAGCACTACTCTTATAGGGATACAATAAAATAATTTAGGCAAGTGTTTAGCACATTTCCTGAGACTTTTTTTTTAAGTGTCAGCATGGCAGTGTTGCATGTAAGCTCACTCCTTGGGCATGTGAACAACTGCCTGAGATCACAGCCACCTTCTTTCTATTCTTATGACCTGGGGATATCAAGACCATCTCTTTGCCTCCAGATCTGACACAGGCCCAATATCTGCCTTTGATAAATTTTGGCTTTTCTGTTTTTCCATATTTTCTCCTGTAGGAACCTGAGTTCTCACTCTCAAATGACAGACTTGTTAAGACCCTTTTTCTCTCTTCATAATTTGCTTAAGCCTGTCTTCCTTGGCATTTTGCATGATTCTGTGCTTTCTCCCAGCACTTCTTTCTCCCTTCTATCTACATTAGAGGTCAGCAAAATTTTTTTTTTCTGTAAAAGGCCAGATAGCAGATATTTTAGGCATTACGGGTCACACGGTCTCTGTCGCAACTATTCAACTCTGTTGAATAGCCACTGTTGTGGGAAAGCAGCCATAAATAATATTTAAATGAATGAGTGAGGGTGCGTTTCAAGTTTTATATATAAAACTTCATATGTAAGAACAGACAGCAGGACAGATTAGTCCTGTAGGCTATAGTTTGCTTACCCTTGATTTGTGCGATTAAATCCCAACCAGCTTTATAATTTCCCTTTGTAGAACCTTAAAAGCAACATTACCCATGACAACAGATGTCTTAGAAAATGGATGATTCCAGCCCCTCCTCTTCTGTAGACAGCAATCCTAGATGTTACATGCCCTATAAGAGAACATAGACAAGAACTTCTTACTCAAATTATTTAACAAACTTAATAACAATACAACAGACCAAGTCATCCAAGAGGCCTGCTCTCTTCTTCCCTTTCAGGACCAATGTGCTGAGTATCGGAAACAAATGAAAAATGGAGTACTTAGCTGTACTCGGGAGATTGATCCTGTACGCAGTGAAAATGGCAAATCATACAACAATAAGTGTGCCATGTGTAAAGAGAAACTGTAAGTAATTCTCTCAACCTGCATGTTTAAAAGATAGTCACCTGTTCCTCCTGAATTAATGGTTATTTCTCATTTGCCTATAGCTCCTTTCGTGAACACTACCCTTTTTGTTAATTCTCAAATATTATCTCTTTCTCCTGCATCCCCTAAGGAACAATGAGCCCTAGTAAGGGCAGCTAATCAGTGGCTGATTCCTACTCTATTTTCTATCATAATTCTGTGAACTGTGTCATCATGGTAGATAATTGCTCTTTAGAACACATCATGGCTAAATCCTAAGGATGGTTTGCAATGGTCATTGGAATAGTTAACCAACATAGTTTAAGAGGGTGGCTTCATGTCATATGTATGGGACACATTTATTGCACAATCCAGGGTTTGTTCCTTCTACCTATTTTCTTTTGGTGAATGGTACTGATTGGAGTGGTTAATGATCCAGCTCAGCCACTCTTGATCTGTGTTATTGCAGCAAGTAACATAACCACTATTGGCCCCATCTGTATACTGAGGTAGTTTTCTAGGTAACCTTGATGGGTACTTATAGTTCTAAAATTTGATGCATGTATCACAGTGTTATTAATTATGGTATTTAATTGATATGCATTTAATGAGCACTTAATGCTTCTCCACACACATTTTTTTTCTCCTTGAAAAAAAATCACAATCTTGTGATTGTGGTACTACAGGCCATGTGATAAAATCTAGTTATTCCAAATGCTGCATTTTACAGATGAGAAAAACTGAATTTTTTTTTTTTAAGTACAAGGTCTCATGGGGGAGTGATTTCAGAGCTGAAACTAGAATCCAGTTCTTCTGAATACCAGCCTAGTATTTATTCCATGTCATAAAATTCTTTAATAGAAGCAGGGTGGCAGAATGGGGCAGTGCTAGGGTATTAGCATCATATGGGTATTAGCATCATATGGTTATTTCAGCTCCATGTTCTTGGACAGGTTATTTCACGTCCCTAGGCTTTAATCTGCTCATATTTATAGTGGGGGTGGGGCAGCCATACTCATAGTAGCCACATGATGTTTCTTTTGAAAGTTAAATGAGAAAAACTATGTAAAACTCTTAGCACAGTGCCTAGCACAAAGGAGGTGCACAAAAAATGTGAATGGTCACTATTAGCACTGTCATTAGTGTTCAGTAAATAACAGGTGTCACCATTAATAGCAATAAAAGAATGACTATTATGATCTCTTATGCTACCCTATGTTGCCCCTTTGCACACCTCATACTTCGTAGGTATGATGTACATAATTGAGATAGCTCTTCACATATGACTATTTCTTCCTGCATCACATATTAATAGTGGGTAATTTTGTGAAGGAACAAATGATGAATCTCAGATGCAAACAATTATTAAGATAAAACTTTGCTGATACAATCCATGTCATCTATGTTATAAGATACTTAACTGGGGCTTCCCTGGCGGTGCAGTGGTTGAGTGTCCGCCTGCTGATGCAGGGGACACGGGTTCATGCCCCGGTCCGGGAAGATCCCACATGCCGCAGAGTGGCTGGGCCCGTGAGCCACGGCCTCTGAGCCTGCGCGTCCGGAACCTGTGCTCCGCAACGGGAGAGGCCACAACAGTGAGAGGCCCGCATACCACAAAAACAAAACAAAACAAACAAAACAAAACAAAAAGATACTTACCTGGTACTCCAGGTAACAAAATATTTAACAACATAACAAAGTAACAACATAAATCAAATAATTTTACAATCTTTGGAACCCATTCATCTGACAATAAATGGTTTTTGACGGCCTACTATATAATAGGCACTCTTCACGGACAGGTGCTCTTCAAGTGAACAAGACAAAATTCCTGCCATATGAAACTATAATATAGGAAAGACAGATTATAAACAAAGAAGTAAAAAGCTACATAACAAGACCAGGTGTTGATAAGATAAGTAAAGCAGAGTAAGGCAACAGAAAGGGATTGGAGGTGCTACTTTATGGTGTTTGGGGAAAGCCTGACAGTAAGGGAGACCTGAAAAAAGGAGTGAAATGAGCCAGCTGGCCATCTGAAGGAAGAAAGTTTCAGGCAGAGCAGAAGCCAATGCAAGTTTCTGTAGATATATATGAAATTCGCAAGCTCAGGAAAGAGAGAGGAGGTCATTGTGTCTCAAGGTTACTGCGTAGAAAATTGCAGAAATTAATTTGGAAAGATCATGTAAGGCTTTTTTAGGCCAAGAGAAGGACATTGGATTTTATTCTATGTGTGATCAGAAGCCACTGGAGATTTTTGAGCAGAGCTGTGATTGTAGATTGAATTCCACCAGACTGAATCATTACAGGTGGTCTCTTTTTCCTAGTATTTGATTAAGATGTCATGACTTTATTATATTTGTTTGAATCCTCAGGATACATTTACTACCACTTCCCTATTTCTTATATATGAAAAGGGAGCTCTGTAAAATACACACACACACACACACACACACACACACACACACACACACATATTCATGTTATATACATTCATACACGTTTCTTTTAAGCATAAAGCCAAATGAAACTTTTTTTTTACATCTTTATTGGAGTATAATTGCTTTACAATGGTGTGTTAGTTTCTGCTTTATAACAAAGTGAACCAGTTATACATATGTTCCCATATCTCTTCCCTCTTGCATCTCCCTCCTTCTCACCCTCCCTATCCCACCCCTCTAGGTGGTCACAAAGCACCGAGCTGATCTCCCTGTGCTATGCGGCTTCTTCCCACTAGCTATCTATTTTACGTTTGGTACACAGACCTACTAGAGAATGGACTTGAGGATACGGGGAGGGGGAAGGGTAAGCTGTGACAAAGTGAGAGAGTGGCATGGACATATATACACTACCAAATGAAACTCTGAAGGAGAAATACGTGTACTAGAGTTCTGCAGTATTTGGATCTTGGGTCAACTGCATCAGAATCACCTGGCTTGCTTGTTAAAAATCAGGTTACTGAATCCCAATGTAGATCTTGTCAGTAAAATTGTTGGGATTGACGGTGAATCTGATTTTTAAAATCTCATAGCTGATTCTTAATGTACATGAAAACTTAGGAACCACTGGCATAAATATTTTATCAGAAAGGTGAAAGGTTAAAAAAAAAAACAAACCAAAAAACCATGATCCTAAGGTACTTCCTATATCACTTGTCTTCTTTCTATCTTGGGCTCCAATGATATTATAATGAATTGAAATGGTACTATAATAGATTGACCTACAAATTGAGGAATAAGAATGGTGAATTGGTAAAGAATTAAAACCACAGCTTATGATAAAAAGGTGAAAGAACTGAGGAAGGCAGACTTGGAGACCTGAAACTTGCCTTTAGATATCTAAAGGGTTAATATCAGGAAGAGGTAATGGATTCAGCAGGCTTGTTCTGTGTTTTCCTGAGAATGTGAAGTAAAACTAAAGGATGAAAGCTATAGGGAGATGAACTTGGATACAAATAAAGGAGACTCTGAGATTAACTTGACTTGATCTGCCTAGAATATCTACCCTGTAATGAGGGAGCTTCTTAATAACCAGTTACTGTCCATCTGTGAGAGGTGCAGAGAGGTTCTCTGTGAAGGAGGTGGTTTAGTATACATAAACTCTTAAGGCCCCTTCCAAATCTGAGTATGTGTCTGCAAGATGACTACTGACTCTTCTTTTCCAGGCAAAGAGAAGCAGAGGAAAAAAAAAAGAATTCTCGGAACAGATCAAATGGGAATGAATCAGCATTAGGAAAGGTGAATCATTAACTAGGTTTTGGCAAGAATGGTCTTTCTGTAAGTCATTACTTAACTATCAAAAATGTGGAAACAGGTTGTCAATGTTACCAGTCAGGATATGCCCTTAGAACATCAGAAGTCATCATTAATGGGAAGATCTATCCCTGATAACTTTTTCAGTGTAGAAATTTAACACCAGATGGAAATCTTTCGGTCTAACACTTTATAAAACAGTTTTATAAATAGTAGTTTAAGTATCTCAATAGCCTGGTCAACTAAGTTTTTTTTCAACCTCATTTTATAGATGGGGAAAATGAGGTTCGGCTGCTGTAACAAATTACTACCAACAGTGGTAAAGCAACCCAAATTCATCATCATACATTTCTGGAGTTCAGAAGTCCTAAATGGGTCTCACTGTGTTACAGCCGAGGTGTCAGTAGGGCTGCTTTCCTTTTTGGAGGTTCTGGGGAAGATCTATTTCTTTGCCTTTTTTAAAAATTTCTAGAAGTGCCTGCATTCCTTGGCTTGTTGCCATCTTTAAAATCAGCAGAGTTCAGTTGATTTTTTTTTTAAGCTGCATCATTCTGACACTGATTTTCCTGCCTTCCTATTTCACTCATAGGAATCTCTGTGATTACCCTGGGCCCACCCAGATAATCCAGGATAATCTCTCCATTCTAAGGTCACCTGGTTAGCAACCTGAATTCCATCTTCAACTTTAGTTCCTGCTTGCCATGTGAGGCTACATATTTTCAGGTTCCAGGAATTATAACTTGGACACCTTTGTGGTCCGTTATAGAGCCTCCCACAGCAAGGTTAAGCGGCTGCCCAACTCCTGAGTCAAAATCTTCCAATTTTCAAACTCAGTCAAATACTACGTGAAAATAGCCATTTCCAATGTAATCCTTCCTTCTTTTCAGGATGTATGTGATCAGTTTACAAGTCAAATGGAAAATGGACAACTTACTTGCACCCAAGAAAGTGACCCTGTCCAGGGTCCAGGTGGCAGGACACATGGCAACACGTGTGCTATGTGTAAGGAAAAACTGTGAGTTATTTTTCAAAAATGGGCCTTTAGTTGTGAGTCTTAAAGGAAATAATCATTTCTCATCAGCTTGAGAAAATGACAATTATTTTTAAAGCACACCTGAGGTGTTTGTTCACTTTAGTTGAAGCGTTTCTTCTCATGTTTTTCTTCAAGGGGAAGGGAAGCAGCCAAAAGAAAAACGAAAGAGCAGGACTACATGAGAAACACAGTTGAAAAGAACAATGGAAAAGAGGTAATATATGTTAGATGTGCTTATACTTAAATTTGGATGATTGGTTGCAAGATTGATTCATTCAACAAATACTTACGGAATGCCTACTCTGTCCCAGTCGTTGTGGATATAATGATAAACAAGAAAGACATGGCCAGAACTTCAAAGAAACAGCATGGAATTCAATGCCCTAAGAGCAACTCTGATGCAATTACCACACATTTGCAGGAACAGTGGTAATTGTCAAATTATTGTTATTATCAAGTGGATTTTTTTTTCTGAAGTTTTAAAACAATTAAGCAAATAGATGCCAAAATTATACACAAGAAAAAAAAGTATCAAAAGCTTGGAGCTCCAGGTGATAAATTCTTGACTTGGCATTCTAGTGCCATCTTGTATTCAATTGGGGGTTTTAAAATAAGGTTCAGTGCTTTACGATAGCAGCACATAGAATATGACAACAGCACAATCTCTTCTAATCCATCTATGGACTTCAATTAGAAAAGTGAAATAGTGAAATTTCCCCAGGAAAGTTTTCCCATTAATGAGGCAACTTTTCATGAGTTCTATACTGACTACACAAAATGAAACATTAATAGTAATGTTCATTTTTGAAAAGCATGTTGGGAATTATGCATTTTGGTAGATGAATGGCTTTGAGAAAAGACTTTATTGTACAACTTCTGGATATCTATTCTATTTCTAATATTGATCATTTTTTTTCAAGTTTTAAAATATCTATTTTAGCAATTTCAAACAAGAAGAAATACTCTTTCAGCAGACCAGAAAGGCTCTTCACCCAACTTCCTCCCACTCCCCCTCCAAACCAAGTCCTTTTCCCAACAGCCTGGAATGCTATGCTGAACTTACTTATACTGATTATATACTTATGTAAATATAAATATGTAATTTTATACTTATTATATTTACATTGAGCCTAATGGAATTGCTTTTTTAGAGCTTTGCCAAGGTCAGGAGTAGAAAGAAGTAAAGAAGATATGAGAGCATGAAGTATATTCATTCACAAAGTGCAATCTTGAATTGGGTCCTAGAAGGGAGACTTTAGCACCTAATCTGATGACCCAAAAAAAGAAGAAAGAAAGGTATCAAACATGAATTTTATCTATTTTCCCAAATCAAGTAGAATAATAGATGAGTTACACTAGTGAAATACATAGTAATTACATATTTCTAGTAAATTTGGCACTATACTAGGGATCCCTAAGCATGGAGAAGAGCTATTCACAAAATCTGCTGTTTTCCCCCCAGCTTTATTAAGGTATAGTTGACATAAAACATTATGTAAATTTGTGTACAACACATTGATTTGATAGACTTAAAGAATGTAAAATGATTACCATTATAGTGTTAGCTAACACCTCCATCACCTCACATAATTACCATTCCTTTTTTGTGGTGAGAATATTTAAGATCTACTCACCAACTTTGAGTATATAACACAGTATTATTAGCTATAATCACCATACCATATATTAGAGCCCCAGAGCTTATCTTTTAACTAAAAGCTTGTACCCTTTGACCAATGTCTCCCATTTTCTCCAATACCATCCCCTGGTTAACGACCCTTCTATTCTCTGTTTCTATGAGTTCAGCTTTTTTAGATTCCACATATAAGTGATGTCATACAGTATTTGACTTTCTTTGTCTGACTTATTTAACTTAGCACAGTGCCCTCAGGATTCATCCAAGTTGTCACTAATGGAAGGATTTCCTTTTCTCATGACTGAATAATATTCCATTATCTGTGTCTGTGTGTGTGTGTGTGTGTGTGTGTGTGTATCTTGGCTCTTGTGAATAATAAAATCTGTTTTTTTTTCAGATTTTTATTGGAGTATAGTTGATTTACAATGTTGTATTAGTTTCAGGTATGCGGCAAAGTGAACGAGTTATACATATACATATATCCACTCTTTGTTTTTAGATTCTTTTCCCATATAGGCCATTACAGAGTAGTGAGTAGAGTTCCCTGTGCTATACAGCAGGTTCTTATTAGTTATCTATTTTATATATAGTAGTGTGTATATGTCAATCCCAATCTCCCAATTTATCCCTCCCAAAATGTGTTATTTAAAAAAAAATTTACTGAAGTATAATAGTCATATAGAAAAAGTGTATATATCATAAGTGTACAGCTATTACTAAGTGATCATATCTGTGATATTAACACCAGATCAAGAAATAAGATACCACCAGCAGACCAGAAACCCGATCATGCTTCCTCCTGAATAACCTGGTTTTGAGCTGAGCTTTCTCTTGGGGAAGAGAACATTCATTATTCATTTTGTCATTCATTTAGCTATCATTTATGCATTCTACAAATAATTATTAAGCACCTACTATTTTCCAAGCATTACTGTGCATATGAGAACAATAGCCATAAACAGAACAGATACAACTCTCTACACTTATGGAGTTTATACTGGAAGAACACAGATCATAGATGATGCGAATAAATAAAATGTAATAGCAAGGGGGAAATAAAGTAGAAAAATGCTATAGTAAATGCTGGGATACAATTTTAAGTAGCTTGTACAGGAAAGAGCTCTCTGAGAAGGTGACATTTGCATCTCCTAAAGGGATCAATTCCATACATGTAAGTGAGGGGAGAACATTCCAAGAAGAGGAACAGCAAAGCCTTGAGGCAGGGATCACAGTACAGCAAGGAGCCCAGTACAGTTGACACAGAGTGACCACAGAGACAGTCATAAAGGAGGCAGTCATTAAATAACAAGAGGCCATCTTATGTAGGATTTTGTAGACCATTTTAAAGGCGTTAGCTATTATTCTGAATGAAGGTTTTGAAAAGAGCAGTGACGTGATGTGATTTATGTTTTGAAAGAATGACTCTGCCTGCTGAATTGAAAATACACTGCAGAAGGACAAGAGAAAAAGCTAGACAGCTAGTTAGCCACAGCAGTAATCCACAGAGGCTGGTTTATACCATGGTGGTAGTGGTGGAGGTCATGAGAAGTGGATGAATCCTAGGTCTATTTTGGAGGTGGAAAATTTGTTCAGAGTTGATGTGCTATGTAAGAAAAGAGAAGCATAATTCTGTCTTTGTTGCTTCTTTATAATCCTTTATTTTAGTAGTTCAATCTTGGGGCAGCAGATACCTGAAAAATACTAAGGATATACCTGGTTCAGTCCTACCTTTACCAGTGATTCTTAGAAGGGGCTTGTCTAAACTCTCCCTGAATTATCTCTATTGATAAGGAACTCACCAGAGTCTAAAACAGTCCCTTTAGATGTTTGAATTATTTAACAAAACAAATTAGAAAATACTTCTTTATACCTCTGAAATAATTATCAACAGACTACTATTACATTTTCTATTTCTTCTCAGAAAGTGGTTTTCAAGGAATTTGTTAATTCCATCTAAGTGGTCAAATTTATTGGCATACAGTTATTAATAACATTTCCACATTATCCTTTTAATATCTACATTTATATAGTGTACTTTTTATTTTTAATATTGCTAATATGTATTCCTTGCATTTTGTCAATTTTGTAAATAGTTTATCAATTTATTAATCTTTTCACACAACCAGTGTTTGGCTTTGTTCTGTTTTCTATTTCATAAATTTCTTTTCTTTATTATTTGTTTTCTTCTATTTCCTCTGAGCTTAATTTGCTTATTTGCTAGTTTCTTGAAATGGAGGTTTATTGATTTTAAAACTTTTTATGTATTTACTTAAAACTCTTCCTTCAGATCACTGAGTTAGCTACTGAGTTTTGATATTTTGTATTTTCATTATCATTCAGTTCAAAACACTTCTACATTCCATTATGATTACTTTAGAGTCATGAGTTCTTTAGAAGTGTGTTGCTTAATTTCTAAATACTGAGGAATTTTATAGCTATCATATTTATTACTATAATTATTCCACTGTGATCCTAAAACACATTTTATGACTTCAATTTTGAAATTTATCAACACTGGCTTAATGACCCAGAATATGGTCTATTTTGGCAACAATTTCATGTCCACTTGAAAGGAATGTATAGTCTGCAGCTGTCAGATATAGAGGTCTATAAATGTCATTTAGGTCAAGCTGGTTAATTTTGTTTTTCAAATATTATACGTTGATATTTTTTGTCTGGGGTATCAATTATAAAAAGAAGTATGTTAATATTTCCATTTATGTTTGTAAATTTGCCTATTTCTCCCTTCAGTCAGTCAGTTTTTGCCTCAGATATTTTGAAACTATAGGTACATAAATGTTTGGGATTGTTAATTACTGAACTTATTATTTTATAATTAGAAATTCTCTTCTTTATCTCTGCTATTACTTCTTGTCCTAAATTCTACTTTGTGGGATATTAATATAGATATACCACCTTTTGTATGATGAGTGTTTGCATGTATATATTTTCCATCCTTTTACTTTGAACCTACTGGTTGAAATATAAAGATATAGTTAAAGAATCATTAGAGAAATGCAAATCAAAACTACAATGAGGTATCACCTCACACTGATCAGAATGGCCATCATCAAAATATCTACAAATAATAAATGCTGAAAAAAATAAATAAATAAAAATAAATGCTGGAGAGGGTGTGGAGAAAAGGGAACCCTCTTGCACTGTTGGTGGGAATGTAAATTGATACAGCCACTATGGAGAACAGTATGGAGGTTCCTTAAAAAACTAAAAATAGCACTACCATATGACCCAGCAATCCCACTACTGGGCATATACCCCGAGAAAACCATAATTCAAAAAGAGTCATGTACCACAATGTTCATTGCAGCACTATTTACAACAGCCAGGACATGGAAGCAACTTAAGTATCCATTGCCAGATGAATGGATAAAGAAGATGTGGCACATATATACAATGGAATATTACTCAGCCATAAAAAGAAATGAAATTGAGTTATTTGTAGTGAGGTGGATGGACCTAGAGACTGTCATACAGAGTGAAGTAAGTCAGAAAGAGAAAAACAAATATTGTATGCTAACACATATATAGAGAATCTTAAAAAAAAAAAAAAAAGGTTCTGAAGAACCTAGGGGCAGAACAGGAATAAAGACGCAGATGTAGAGAATGGACTTGAGCACATGGGGAGGGGGAATGGGAAGCTGGGACGAAGTGAGAGAGTGGCATGGACGTATATACACTACCAAATGTAAAATAGATAGCTAGTGGGAAGCAGCCACATAGCACAGGGAGATCAGCTCCATGCTCTGTGTCCACCTAGAGGGGTGGGATACGGAGGGTGGGAGGGAGATGCAGAGGGAGGAGAAATGGAGATATACATATAAGTATAGCTGATTCACTTTGTTATATAGCAGAAACTAACACACCATTGTAAAGCAATTATACTCCAATAAAGATGTTAAAAATAGTTATTATTAAAAAAAGATATAGTTAAAGTATACTTCTTGTAAATATTATAAGTTGAGTCATTTTGTTTCTCCAGTCTGATAATGTCTGTTCTTTAACTGAAGTACTTGGTCCTATTAATATTTAATATAATTATTGACACCACTGAATTTTAGTCTTTCATAATCCTATTTTTAAAATTTCTCTGTGTTTTTTTCCCTTTGGTCATACTTTAAGATTAGTAAAGTTGTTGTTATTATTATCATCATCATCATCATTATTAAACTCACACTTCCAAAAGACTAGCAAGAAGAAATAATGTTCCTTCATCTACATGAAAAATCTATGTATTTTTTACCTTGGGAAACATACTGACAACTAACATATACTGAGCACTTAGTGTGTGCCAAACACTGTATTATGTATACATATAAATGCATTATCTGATTTGATTCCCTAAAGCAAATGAGGCAAGAGCTATTATTATTCATGTTTTTCAGATGAGAAACTAAGGCTCAGAGAAGTCAGATAAATCACTCCTCTAATTAGTGGCAGAGCTGGGACTCAAAAACCCATATGGTTACCCAGCATTTACCTCTGAGTCTCTCCTTTCTAGATTGTATATAACCAGTGTCTTCATTTAAGAAAAAAAAAAAGGGATATTATTTCTTGCATGGTAGTTTTTTTCCTATGGGCATACCTCAGTTTATCTGTGCCCAGTATCATGTAGGATTTCTGTTTTCTTATTGCTTTGCTTTTCCCTTGTATCTTGGTTTAGCTACGTAACTTCCCTAGTAAAAAGAAGCCAAATCTAGGAGGTTAAATCTACCTAACAGTGGTGTGAAACGAATATGTGAGTTTGTATAACCTATGTTACAGTTCCTTTACTAACCATTTATTCATACATGATTGAGGAAATCAAGAGGTTTTCCCCAAGCTCATTATCTCTTGAGTGCCATTGAGCAAATGTACTTTATGTTTTGCTTGTTCAGAACTCTGAGATGTGCAAACACTACCGAGTATTACCCAGGATGGGTTACCTTTGTCCAAAGATTTTACAGCCTGTCTGTGGTGATGATGGCCAGACATACGGCAATCCTTGCAAGCTCTGTCATGAAAATCTGTAAGTATACAAGTCCAATGAGTCCATCTTCCAGTGTAGAGGCTCTTGATGACAGTGCTGACCCACAGCAGTGTACTGATATGAATGTGAGGTGTGTTGCAAACAATTTACTAATCATAGCAGTTAAAATTCAAATGTTGTGAATGATCTTATTCATGCATAAAATAGAGAGGATTTAAGGTTATCCCTTTAATAAAACTGTTCATATAGTTTACTGAGTGGAAGAGAAAGGAAAAAGTGGTGGGTTACAATAATTAGAGAAAATCTAAGCCCATGTGCACTCATGGGAGCGTGAACATCATCTACCCTTCGTGGAAAGAGAAAAAAGTTGAAAATCATTGCGATACAGAGTCAGCCCAGCCTCTAATCTCTGATGGCCTTATGACTACCTGATAGTCACAGATTTCCAATCCTCTCCAAGTCTTCTTGGAACAGGAAGTGCTATCATGCAGAAGAAAGCACACTGGAGTAACCGGCAGACCTATTCTCAATTTATCACAATCTATCTGCAGGCATATTATCTCATCCTGAGATTCACTTTCTTCCCTGGGAAACTTGAGATAGTTCTCTGGGCCAGCTGACTTCACAGGATTATTGAGAAGAATAGCGATTTTTATTTTAGTTAAATACAAGGAATTTGTTTTAATACTTTAATTATTGGTTGTAGATGTGTTGTTGCTTTTCTGCTCGAATGCTATTTACTCTCATCTCCATTCACATTCTTCACCTGTTCCCAGCCTTCATTTGACCAGCTTTAAATAAGGGCATGGTGGCAAATCTTGACTTTTCTACCCCACCTCACCTCAGACTTACATTGCAGTCCATATATGTTCATTCTCTCCTTCTTAGAACACTGTAAGCAAGGCCCAGAATTTAAGGATGGGACTGATATCCTGCTTTTCAATCCCAGGAAAATATCTGAATTTACATTTATTTCCTTTTAAATCAACTAACTCACAAAAGCAAGAGCCATTCTGCAGTTCATATACATAGACTAAAATCTGAATATGAGTGCTTTATGTGTTATATCTGTAAGTAAGTCACTTTCATATTCACAGTTTCACTGAATCCTCACTGCTCACTACAGAGTGGTATCACCTTCATTGCACAGATGGTTAATCTGAGGCTCAGAGAGTCCAGGTAATTTGTTTAAAATGACAAAGCTAGGAAGTAGATCAGACTGGATTTTAATCTTGTTGATTTGGGTCTAAACACAGTTTTCTTTTCTCTCCACTACACTACTGTTATATCCAAGGCAGTAGTTCCTTAAACATTTGGGGATCAAAGATTCCTTTGATAATATAGAGAAAGTTACCTCTTTCCACAAAGGAAAAGAAAATGATGAAACATTAAAAATGTGGGCACATAAATCTCTTGAGATCTATCCATGGATCTTACAGAGTTTTAATAATTAAGGAATGTTAATTCTTAAATGTCTTAAATGTTTAAGGAATGAGTACAACCATTCATGAATCTGTTGCTATATATGTCTTATTTTCACCCCAGAAATCCTTCAACTTCTCTTTATTGTAAATGTCAGGCCCTAAATTATCCATCCAGTGCTCTCTACAAGCATTCCATTCACTGTATAAACCCACAGTAAGTTTACTCAAGGGAGCTTCAGAAATTATAGAAATGCCCATAATAAAAATATTGATAAAGGATTGTTTAGCTAAAGAACTGTGAGTATACATTAGGAAGAGAAGATTCAGGCTATCCCAGGCAAGATGGAACATTATTGGTTTCCATGGTCTTAGAGGAAGTTATAGGGAAGCAGTTTCAACTTGCACAATGTTCAAAGACAAAATGAACTGTCCTGATAGACAGTGAGTTTCCTATCACCAGAGCAAACAAGTAGATGTTTGCTATATAGTATTTCTTACGAGAAAGTCATTAAAATTCATCTTTTAAGATTCTTTCCAACTATTGATATAAAATTCACACTCTATGATCATATATTGTTATATTTTATAACATACATATAGAATTTATATATATTTATATAAAGTAATTTTACAAAATATATTCTATTTTATAATCTCCAAGTCATATTATAGGTATCCAATAAAGTCAAACTTCTCTCTGGGATCCAGTTTTCCCATCTATAAAATAATGGCTTTTGCTCTAAATGATCTCCAAGTTTATTTCTGACATTCAACAATTCCATGACTGTCTAGTGTACAGGAGAATGAAATGTGATGAAACAGATCCAGGCCTGGAGCACAAATCTGGGGCTCAATCAGGAGAGAGAGAATAAACCTGAATGATGCAGTTGAATGCAGATCCTGGCCCCTACCCCTAATTTCAGTTCTGGTTTGATGCCCAAATGTCATATTGATCCTTGGTTGTGTTTTGTCTTTTTTTTTCATTATAATTTTGAGTTTTCCCATCTTTGAAACTTCCTCTTCTGTTTTAGAATACGCCAAACTAATACACGCATACGCAGTGAAGGAAGGTGTGAGGAGAAGAGCAACCCAGAAACAACACCTCTCAGCATGCCAGCATCTGTAAGTACACCGGTGTTCATGATTACAGTGTCAGAACCAGGTGGTTCTGCTTCTGTTCTCTTGAACTGAGTGATGGACAGTTCTCTGGCCAGGGAAATGATACTAGGTTAGATAACCCCAGAATTGGTCAAATCTTCATTGTGAAGATAAGTTATTACTGAAATATGTGGGAATAAAAATATAGTAGTTAACATTTTTAAATGTTTACAGTTTACTGGGATCAATGACAGACTGTTTATGAGCAATGTACATAATGTAACACTTCTGCAGAGTTGATTTTATTTTCTGTGATCTGCAATACAAAGATGAGACAGAGACCAAGCGAGGTCAGATACTGAAAGAAGTGGACTTAAACCTTATATCCTCTTATCAATACCTTGCATTAAGCTGTTTACCAACATGAAAAGTTGCCTTTTTCATTTAAATCCCTACAAGGATGTTATGACACACATTACAGTACTTTCACCTTATCTGAGGTTTTGCTTTCCATGGTTCTAGTTACCCAAGGTCCAAAAATACTAAATGGAAAATTCCAAAAATAAACAACTCACAAGTTTTAAATTGTGTGCTGTTCTGAGTAGCATGATGAGATCCTGTACCGTCCTGCTCCATCTCACCCAGGAGGTAAATCTTCCCTTTTTCCAGCATAGCCCACCTCTTAGTCACTTACTAGCCATCTAGGTTATCAGATCAACTGTCATGACATCACAGTCTTTTGTTCAAATCACCCTTATTTGAAGGAATAATGCCCCCAGGGTGCAAGAGTAGTGACACTGGCAATTCGTATATGCCAAAGAAAAGCCAAAAAGTTCTTCCTCTATGTGCAAAGTAAAAGTTCTCACCTTAATAAGGGGGAAAAAAATATTGTGTGCTGAGGTGCTCAGACCTTTGGTAAGAATGAATTTTCTATCCACGAAATTGTGAAGAAGGAAAAAGAAATTTATGTTAGTTTTGCTGCTCCACCTCAAAGTGTACAAGTTACAGCCACATTGTGTGATAAGTGCTTAGTTAAGATGGAAAAGGCATTAGATTTGTGGATGGAAGACGAATAGAAAATGTGTTCTGACTGGTGGCAAGGTGCTGGGCCAGAAAGCATCAAGCCTCTACCAAGACTTCAGCAAGGGATGCCGTGAAATTAGTGACACCAAGCCATTTACTACAAGTAAAGTATGGTTACACAGATTCAGGAATAGATTTGGACTGAAAAATATAAAAATTACTGGAGTGGCTGCGTCTGCCAGTGAAGAAGCTGCTGCCACATTTCTGACAGAGTTGAAAAGGTTGATTAAAGAGAAAGGATGTCATACAAAACAAGTCTTCAATTACAATGAGGCTCCTCTGAAAGAAGATACCCAACAGAACCTGCATTCATAAAAGTGCAAAGGAGGCACCAAGGCATAAAACATGGAAAGCCAGATTAACTCTGGTACATACCACAGGGCATATGATTAAGCCAGGCATAGTATACAGAGTGAAGAACCCACTTGCTCTCAAAAACAAAAATTATCTGCCTGTGTTCTGATACCATAATCAGAAAGCATGGGTGATAGCCATCTTGTTTATGGAATGATACCACCAATGCTTCAACCCAGAAGTGAAAAAATACTTGGAAGAGGAAGGCTTGGAATTTAAAGTCCTACTAATAACAGACAATGCACCTGGCCATCCTGAATCTATTTGCTATGAAAATGAAAATTTCAAGGTTGTATTTTTGCTTCTATATATAACCTCATGACTTCAGCCCCTTGACCAGGGCATCATTCAATTTGTCAAGGGCACATACACCTGCCTGGTATTTGATCAGCAATTGATGCAGACCCTAATGTGGACAAAACGCACTGCTGGAAATCATTCACTATTGCTGACACAATAACATTCCTCGAAGCTGCAATGGATAAATTAGACCTAGAAACTGTAAATGCCTGCTGGAAAAATTTATGAAGTCATGAATGATTTTAAAGGCTTCCTGGGGATCAATGGAGAAGTTAGGAAAATCATTCACAGGGCAAGACAAGTTGATGGAGAAGGATATTCCGACATGCTTGATGAAGTGGAAGAACATATTGAAGGCCACCGAGAAGTGTTAAAGACTGAGGAATTGGAAGAACTTATTGAGTCGTCTGCAGAGGGAGAGGAAGATGAAGAAATTGAAGCAGAACCAGCAATGTGAACATTACCAAAATTTGCCAAAGTGTTTCAAATTGCACAGATATTAAAGGAAAAAATTATGGAATACGATCCTTGGATGGAACACAGCATTAAAGTCACCCGTATGATCACCAAAGGATTACAACCTTTGCAGCAACACTTTGATGAGTTATTAAAAAAGAGTGACACCTTCCGATTACAATGTCCTTCCAAAAGTTTTTGGCAAAAAAAAACCTTAAGCTATCAAAGATTCCCAACCATTGACATTATCTGCTCCTGTCATCCAGCCATCAACATCGTCATAGTTTGATGGATTACCTGAAGCAGATGATCCTCCTTGTGGCCTATTCAGAAGGTCAATGGTAGCCTAATGCTGTGTCACAGTACCTATGTCATTCACCTCAATCTCATCACATAGGCACTGTATTATCTCATATCACCACAAGAAGAAGGGGTGAGTACGGTGCAATAAGACATTTGAGAGAGAGAAAGAGAAGGACCACATTCACATAACTTTATAATTGTTCTGTTTTATTATTGTTGTTGTTAATCTCTAACTGTGCCTGATTTATAAATTAAACTTTATCAGAGGTATGTATGTATAGGAAAAAAACATAGTATATATGGGGTTGGGTGCTATCTGTGGTTTCAGGCATCCACTGGGGATCTTGGAACATATATCCCGAGGGTAAGGAAGACCAATGTGCTGAGTTTAACGTTCTCCCTGGTGATGGCATTTGAGGAATCTCTTCCTCAGGCAAGAGGATATGTGACCTGGGGAAAAAACTAGGAATTCTCAAATAAGAGAAAACTTTTTGTCACCAGATAAATATGGGTTCAGAGTTTTTGATGTTTTTCATATGCGAGACATTTGGCAAATCACATAAATACGTAAACCAAAGCTCTCACTGAGTTATTGAAAATATTTAATAAATACTTTTAAGCATTTGGCCCAGTGTTTAAAACGCAATGGCATTTATTATTATCATCAGGCCTAGGAGCCTAAAGAATGAATGTAGAGAAACAGACCCCGGCACAATGCTTATTTCTTTTAAATAATAAATTTATATTTGGTATTAAAATATACTTATCTTTAATAAAACAATATTTTAATAAGTTAAGATTTGATAGCTAGTTATTATTATTCACAACTGTTTTTACTCTATTCCACTGGCACAGAAAGCTTTGGCAATAATGGAATTAAAAACAATTCTGCCAGACTTGAGGATCTTAAGCAATACCAGATGAGACCATATTCAAAAGATCAGCGAGCCTTGATATGGGAAAGTGGAAAAACAAGAGCTATAAGCTAGGTGTTTCTGGTTTCACACTGGCAGCTGGAACGCAGGGTAGGAGGCAGGGTACTGGAATGAAGTCAGGAGACCTTCACTGTTTTCTCATGCGGGTTAAAAAAGTCATTTATCTACTCTGGGCATTACACATATATAAAGAGAGGTTTTAAACTTTTGCTCTAGCCCCTATGTTGTGTTGGCTATCTTCTTATCTTATTAGATATAAACTGTTAGTGGTCTGCTTCTCATTTTTATTGCCAGAATATCCTGTCTCCCCATCTTAAAAACATACCTGGTCACATACATCTCAAACAGGGAGGTAAAAATCTTTATGCAAGTCTTATAGACCACACCTTAGACTATGCCTTGCTGTAATCTCATGTAGACAACATGATGCAAACTACTTTATGAGGAATTTGCCATAGAATAATATTAATAAGATGTATTTATTCAAATAATGAAGCATCTCGCCAGAGCTAAGAACAAAAGGTTTTGCAAGTTCCCTCCTTTCATTTTGGGGTGTTTTTTTTTCTCGCTAGAGTTATATAACAGGCATTATTAATGACAGGAATTATTTATGGTTTTATCTGATGGAACAGATCATTAGAGCAAGAGGTGTCCTGGGCATGGGTTCAATTCCTGCTGTATGATTCAATTATGTGATATTGGATACCCCAAGGTGATATGGGTGGGTCATGGCTCATGACCGCTCTGATAATCATTATGGGTGTAAATCCTGGAGGCTGGAAACTATTGCCTAAACCTTGTTCCTCTGTAGAAGATTCTCTAAGAGAGTCTGGAATCCCAAGAATGAATAAAAGGCCTGGCAGTCACAACTTTCCTGGAAAAATAGACTGAAAATCCTACTTTTACTTCCTATTCTACAAGGTACTTTTCATTATACAGTAACTACTAAGATTAATTTAATATAGAGCTTTATCTGCTCTTTCCTTCTGCATCCTCACAGTAAATCTGCATTTAGGGCAGGGATCGTTATCTTTCCCATTTTACAGAAAATCAGCCTGGGAGAAATCCTGCAGTTTACCAAAGTTAATCAGCATTTGTTCGGGGTCCACTGTAGCCCTGACTTCATTTCTTGTGCTCTGCCACCATCCTTTAGTTGTCAGGAGATTCTGAAAACCAAGGGCTCTAGAAAAGGCATTATCTCAATTAAATAAAGATTAGCTACACTGGAAGGAAATTCCTATGTTAAGAAAAATACCAGTACTATTTTCTGAGATGAATAAATGACTATTCTCAATTCCATGACAAAGATTTTCCAGGATTCAACAAGACCATAGCTTGCCAACTCAAATCAAAGGAAGCCTGATGGGGTTAATGTGAGAACTAAAATGGAGGTTTGAGTTTGGAATAATGCTGCTGCTAGTGTTCCAGGTAGTACCAGCAGACAAGATGCAGTTACCTTTTTAAAAAATTTAAACGTTGATTTAATGTTTTAAATGTTGATTTCAAGAATATACAACTACATGGATGAGTCAGGCAGGAAGACAGCTGATTAAAATCTCATGGCCTAAAACAAACTATAATAGTAAAGCATTAATTGTTAGAGGAATTAGACTTAAGTCCTGACCAAATGTGACATCTTGGCAAGTCAGTGAACTTCTCTGAAGTTTAATTTATTCCTTTGTGAAAAGATGTGAATGACACCTTCCTTTTTTCATTACCATGACGGTCTCATGTAATCAAGAGCAGAGTTCATTGTTGTATCCACCTCAACAGGTAGTATATACTAGATACTCAATAAATACTCACTGAATCAACTGAATAAAATGTGAAAGTGATTTTGAAATTGTGCATTCTTAGCAGAATGCAGGAATCTATGGATTTCTTTGACTATGTTATTACCATCATGAATGTATAGCCTGCATTTCTACAATGTCTTTGAGTTTCTAACATCTAACCTACCCATCTTCTCTTGTAGGTCAAATGATGAAAGAGTTGGTGAAAGCCATGAGGGAAAATGTGTATTCCAATTCTGAATTGCCTACCTTCACCATCTGTATATACAAAGAATTCTTCAGAGCTCGTCTTATTTACTATAGAAAACAATACAGAACTGTTGGGGGAATGGACTCACTGACTTTCAGTCTTTTCCATCTCTTTCCTCCTAGATTCTGTGATCTGAGGGCACAGAGACATCTTCACCCAGTCTGTGCTGTGGAAACCTCCTGATCACAATGCTGTCTGTCCAACTGCTTGTTCAATAAAAGTAAACCCCGCAGAACGCCATTTCTGGGATTTCTTTGTCACTGCCTGGAAGATAGGAACTTGTTTTTGCAGAAGCTGAATGAACTCTACCTTTTTGTTTTTCTAAGCCTATAGGTGGATGGAGAATGCTTTCTTCAAATTCAAGTTGCTCTCACGGCTGGGAAGGAATGTCTAGAAGAGAGGTGGGGATGTAGGGGTTCCCAGGCAGCCAACAGCTATATAAAGCCAAACCAGATATGAATCAATAATTCATAATTTCCTGTATCAGGGCCTTGGACCCATACGTAGTCTGGGGGAAGACCAAGGCAACAAGAGTTACCAAGCCCCATGCCAAGTGCTCAAGAGCTACATGTATTGTAGCTAGAGGCTACTAAACTGGACAACGACCTAATACACATGAGAAATCCACCAGAGAATATAAGCACTAGATAGCGGTGGGATGGAACACGTATAAGCTCCTGCCTCAATGCTGAAACACTCTCATGCTCAGAACCTTGCTACCGGTGTCCTGTGACAGTATCTAGTTACATTGTTCACTTGCAGGTTCCAGGCTAATGCTGAACACACTGTAGATGGAGGAAGCTGTGGGGAATCCACCATGCTTCTAGTTGTTCTCAGCTCTAGAACTGTGCTGGGAATGGCAGGCCTACTTGGATTTGGGGAGTTAATTTTGTATTGATTCCTCTGCCCTTTTTCTTTTAGATAAGTTGCCACTAGGCCCATTATAGTAGGATTTTATGATCTTTGTCCTCTCTAACTGAGTGAAGATAAATCATTCCCTATGGTGTTTTTTTTTCTTTTTATGTTATCATTAAGAAAAAAGAAAGAAGACTTATAAATCATTTTTCAAGCAGGAAAACACAGAGCCATTTCAGAAAAAAAAAAAAAAATGAGAAAACAATGTTGCTATTTTCTTTGGTAATTCCAGGACATACAGAATGGGTTTACAGATACTATAACATCTGAGATTGTATCTTCTCCTGGTTATTTCTAGGAAATTCAGAAATACCATTTTCCTGGCCACGACATATGATTTTTGAGAAGTAGTCACTTTATGTCATTTTGAATATTTTATTGAGATAACAACAACAAACCCCCTGTACTGCCTTCCTCATTATTATTTTGATTATGATTATCAGGTAATATGCACAGAAGACTATGTTCTCTCACACTCAAGACTTAAGCAACCCTTGATGATAATTCTGAGCACCAGGGAGAAAACGTGGCTCAGGGATATGGTGAGGTGAAGGATAGGGTGGTCTAGAACGGGATGAGACACAGGAATGGAGAAAATTCCAGGGACCCAGTCAAAGTCAAGGGTAAAGTGGGAGACAGAGGTCAGGGATGAAATGAGAACCAAGGAAAATAAAGCAGGGAATGGACTGAGGCTCTGGGATTGGGGTTAAGAGTGTGAATGTGTTGAACACATTACTTGAGATTAAAAAAAAAACAACTGAAAGTTGTTTATTTTGGAGACACAATCTGGAGGCAAATATAAAATGTCATCTGTGTCAAAATGGTCACAATAAAATAGCTTTATTAACTATCAAGTAAACTGACTTTTGAGTTGCTTCCTCAGTTATATCTTGACATCCAAATGGGAGGTAAATGAAAACCAGACCCATCTTACTGATGTTTCACAAACCAGCCCTAAAATTCTAAACCGGGAAGTGACAAATGATCCTGAGATGGACCTAAAGAAGGCCAGACTATTTCTATCACCTCTTCCTGGTCACTACCACAGACTTATGCATTTCTCTATAACTATACTTCAGATATGTGGGTTTTCATAGAAGTACCACTGTCAAACTCCTTATTTTTTCATGTCAGGAACTCACCTGAAGTCTCCCTCTCTCTCTCTCAAGGCTTCAGAAACAAGTACAGAGAGCACTTGTATAGACTACAGGTCAGAAAACTTTTTCACTAAAGAGCCAGATAGACTTTGTGGGATAAACAACCTCTGTCACAACCATTCAATGCTGCTGTTGTGTTAATATAATGAATTTACATTATGTAAATTCATATGCATAGCTATGTTCCAATAAAACTGTATTTATAAAAACAGGTGGTGGGCCAAGTTTGACCTGTAGGCTGTAACTCAGTTATAGTTAAGAATCTGTCTCTTTAGCTACATGTAAATCAATGAAATTAGAACATTCCCTCACACCATACACAAAAATAAACTCACAAAGACATGACACCATAAAACTCCTAGAGGAGAACATAGGCAAAACATTTTCTGACATAAATCGTAGAAATAGTTTCTTAGATTAGGCTTCCAAGGAAAAGAAATAAAATTTTTAAAAAATCAAATGAGACCTAATCAAACTTAAAAGCTTTTGCACAGCAAAGGAAATCATCGACAAAACAAAAAGACAACCTACGGACTGGGAGAAAATATTTGCAAACGATGCAACTGACAAGGGATTAACTTCCAAAACATACAAACACCTCGTACAACTCAATATCAAAAAAAAATCAAAAAAAGGGCAAAAGATCTAAGCACACATTTTTCCAAAGAAGACACACAGATGGCCAACAGGCACATGAAAAGATGCTCAACACATCACTAACTATTAGGGAAATGCAAATCAAAACACGATGAATTATTACCTCACACCAGCCAGGATGGCTATTATCAAAAAGAACACAAATAAACAAACGTCGGCAAGGATGTGAAGAAAAGAGAACCCTTGTACACCGTTGGTGGGAATGTAAATTGGTACAGCCGCTACAGAAAACAGTATGCAGGTTCCTTAAAAAACTAAAAATAGAACTACCATATGATCCAGTAAATCCACTCCTGGACATATATCCAGAAAAGATGAAAACCTTAATTCAAAAAGATACATGTATCCCAATGTTCATAGCAGCACTATTTACAATTGCCAAGACATAGAAGCAAACTAAGTGTTCATCAACAGATGACTGGTTTAAGATGTGGTTTATATAGGCAGTGGAATATTAGCCATTAAAAAGAATGAAATATTGCAATTTTCAGCAACATGGATGGACCTACGGAATAGCATACTAAGTGAAATCAGACAGAGAAATAAATATTACATGATATCACTTACATGTGGGATCTAAAAAAGAATATAAATGAATCTATATACAAAACATAAACAGACTCACAGACATAGCAAACAAACTTATGATTACCAAAGAGGAATGGGAGGGGCGGAGGGATAAATGAGGAGTATGGGATTAACAGATACAAACCACTACACATAAAATAGATAAGCAACAGGGATTTACTGTATAGCACAGGGAACTATATTCAATATCTTACAATAATCTATAATGGAAAATAACCTGAAAAAAATATATCTCTATATAGATAGATATAGATGTAGATAGGTAATGACTGAATCACTTTGCTTTACACCTGAAACTAACACAATATTGTAAATTAACTATATTTCAATTTTAAAAAAAGAATCTCCCTTATCCTTCTTCTTTGTAACTTGTCTTCTCTTTGCTCCCTTCTGTACACTTAAACACCAACCACACTTCTTATTCTATGATAATAATAGAAGATAATAAATGTTGACATTTCTAAACATTTAATATGTGCTTACAAATGAGAAAATCACATTCAAAGTGCAGATTTGTACTCCAATCCAATACTCTGTGGCCTTGCTGGTTGACTTTGACCAAGGCCAGTCTCATATATAGCACAATTAGATCATGGTAAATGAAGGGAATGTGCCCTCAAATAGCACTCCCTGTGGCCTTTACCAATGATGGATAGTACTTGTTTCCCTCATAGTAAAAAGCATAACAAGACATCTTGTTCTTTCTCTGATACCATCCTGGCACACAAGTCCCTTTTTCTTTCCAGTATTGAAATTAAAGTTAAATATAAATAATATGTGACTATAAATCATTCTTCAAGCATGAAGGGAGAATAGAAAGAAAGACTTGGTCATTTGAAAATCAGTCCCAAGAAAAAAAATCTCATAAAACATTCATCATCCTTGATGGACTTTTCACTTGACAGTAGTTCCTTCTGGATTACTTTGAGGGATGATGAGCTGTCTTCCTCCAGGCTATTCCATGCACTCTATCCTTATCTGTTACAGTCCTTGTAAATATCTTTCTAGCCTAAAGACATTTACCTTATTTTTTTCTTTAATGAATTTTAGATCCTCTTTTTCATTTCAGTGGACTTTTCAATGGCCTAACAGACTTGCCTGTCTCCATCCTTTACAGCTTTCTTTTTTTTTAATCTCCAAATGACCTCTTCATCCTTTACAGCTTTCTTGTTTTTTAATCTCCAAATGACCTCTTCAAAACACAGATCTGTTTAATTCCCCATTTTAATTTTTTTTTTTGAAAACTCCTACTAAGCAGCCACACTGCACTAAAACACAGTAAAACGAGAAAAACCTGAAACCCAGGCATTATCTTCTCAGATACCTTTTATCCTCTGTACAGTTAATCACTAAATCTATTAAATCTTTGGTTTAAACCATCATCAATCGATCATGATTGACCGAAAGAGCCTTATACATGATTTCCCTGCTTCAGCCTTCTCCCATCCATTGCATTCTCCACTGCAGAGGGATGATCTGAAATCCAAATTTGATAGTAATATGCATGAAACTTTTACGTGGCTTCTCTAGCCCCCAAGATGAACACCAAACTCCTGCTGACATGCAAGCCCTCTCTGTCCACCTCTTCAGGCTCAGCTCTTACACTCTCCTCTTTCCCTTCTACCCTTGAATAATTTCCTTAAACTTGTTCCTTTATGTCCTCTCCTCTTAACATATCCTCTTTATCCACCCCTGGTCCTTCTCCCACTTTTTCCTTCCATCTCACAAGGTTCATTCCTTCAAACTCTAGAATAATTTTTTCTCACCTCATTAAAGGTGTAGCTTTTTTCTAGAAGCCTTCCATGACTTCTTTCCCCTCTGTGAATTAGTTATTCCTTTCTTATGCTCCCATAACACCCTGTCCTTACACCTATATTACCAGCTGTCACTGTTTCCTAGTTGCTTATTTACAAGTCCATTTCTCTCACTAGACTGTGAATTCTTTAAGAGAAGAGACGGTTTAATGTTCTTGTTTTTATTTCCAGTGCCTAGCAAAATACCCAGCATGGAGTGTTGCTTATTAAAAGTTGTTGACTAAAGCTAGACCCTTAAGAGACTTAAAAGAAAATTTAAAACAGGCACTCTCAGTTATGGTCAATGACATAAAGCCTACAAGGACTTTTGTTTTCAAAGAACTTAGAGATTCTGCATTCCCTTCCTGGTACAAATTTAAAATTGCTGGCACTGATGGTTGGAAACAAGCTAAAATTACCTGAAAATATGAACTTATAAAATGTATCTCCTCCCCAGATGAAGGCTAGATTCATGAGATGTTTCTCAGAAATATTAGAAAAGGCTGCAGCTAAAGAGAAATGCAAAAGCAGTAGGAGCCCAGAAGAAAATATGCTGTGAAGTGTATTGTTATAATTAGCCTTATTGTAAGTTTCAACTAATTAATTTGCTCTTTATCAGCTAAATATATGGTATGTAGTTATAAAGAAAATCTCAATCAGGGAAAGGTTATTTTATTTCAGATTGATAAACTCCCAGGCTGACAGAGCTAGAAGAAAATCAGAGATGATTTATCCAGCATGTTTAGTATATGGGAATCCTGAAGCCAAAAGAGGGGAAGTGATTTTTCTAAGCTTACCCAGATAAGTGCAAAGGAGAAATACAAATTCAAGTAAATGGTTTTTAATCTCATGTCCCTTACATCACTCCCTCTGGCCTCATGAACCACAGTTCCATGCTTTTCATGTAAAGAAAATTATCTATCTGATTATGTTTTCAGACAAAAGGGTGGATTTTGTATCAAATGATCCTAGAAAACTTCATTATCTACAGAAACAGTCACGTCTGTTAATCTGTGGAATACTTCACTTCCAAATCTATGGATCATGTGGCAGGAGACAGTACACATGCAGATTTTTTAGCATAGAGTAATGGGATTAGCAATGAAAAGTGAATTCTAATGGCTTGACTTAATACGAAAGAAGTCCTGGGAGCAGTAATAAAATGGAAAGTTGCCAGCTATTATATTCTCATCTCTGGATCCACTTTGCTCCTTAAATTTTAAGTTAGAAAGTTGCCAGAACTCCTACTGCCAAGGTCTCTAAAAATGAGCTCTGACAAGTTGTGTTCACAAAGGATATTTGCTTAGGTCCTGGCCTCTGGTCACAAGACAGACATGGATGATTCACGAAGGAAATGCCCCATCCGTCTCTACCCAGAGGCTGTTCCCAGGCACCCAGGAGAGGTGCAGGTAGTTGGAGAACCTCCAATTATAAGTACCCACTGAAGAATTTCTGGTGGAGCTGTTTACCCCCAGGTTAGCACTTATCTGGAAGCACAAGGTAGGTTTCTAAAGATGAATGGAATTTTGACATAGTCATTTTAATGTCAATATGTCAAACAAGAATAACACAGCATCAACAACTAAGGCAGTAGTTAAAAACTATTAACTAGTTTTCTTTTTATCTTTCCTTCACTCTCTATCACAAAGCTTGAAGAAAAAGGTATGTATTTTTACTTTACAGGATATTTGAAATAAACTGGACAAAAACATAAAAAGGGGCAAAAAATTACTCTTAATGGCTTGAGTACATTAGAAAGTAACCAAAGCAGAAGAAATTAAATTTTCAAAAGAAATCAAAGGGACGGAGTATTGACCAAGACTGCTGCCCGGCAGCTTCCTGAAGAGGAAGAGACTGCTGAGTGTATGACTATACAAAGTATCTGCTGAACCCTAGATGCATGGGGTTCTCAATCTC
The DNA here is from genome assembly GCF_008692025.1 of Phocoena sinus. Classification (NCBI taxonomy): domain Eukaryota; kingdom Metazoa; phylum Chordata; class Mammalia; order Artiodactyla; family Phocoenidae; genus Phocoena; species Phocoena sinus. The sequence continues at coordinate 47,521,135 of NC_045765.1, read as the reverse complement.
AGTCAAAAATCACCCTGTCTCATGGGTGGTACAGAATCATGGAGCAGCCTCAGTGAGGGGAACCATTTAAGGCTGGCTTGCACTGCTGAGATGCAGGCAGCAACCATGCCTGTTCAGAGATTATAGGGCCTGTTCTCATTTTCTGTGCACTGCTTAAGCATCTCAGATCCTCATAAACTCCAATAGTGAATGAGACCAAATCTCCCCAAATCTAGGCAGAATGAAGACCTCAGAGTCAGACATAATTTTATTTAGAGAAAAAGAAACAGATACTGTTGTACATATACACTTATTGATCGAAACTGACATCTACTCTGTGTGGGACCCATGTTGGGGATTGCTAGGAATTCCTGTGCAGTGTATGTCCACATTAAAGGCTGGCTGCCCCAGAATCACACCTAATCAATTAGTTTTGAAAAAAACTGAGCCTGTTAAGGAACTGGTAATAGAGATGAGCGTGGATTTGTTGAAGGGTTTTTTGATTTGGGCAATGTATTGTGATGATGTTGAGTTTCAGGTAATTCTATATACTGTTTTTAAATCCTTAGTTACTGAGTAGGTGGTGAAAGGAAAATGCAGTCATGTTAGTTTGTTGACCAGATTAATTCTTCGTATAAGTATTTCCAGAAAGAGAAGAACATGGGTAGTGAATTTTTAGATCATTATTCTTGAACCCTGAATTTTTTAACATCTTTATTGGAGTATAATTGCTTTCCAATGTTGTGTTAGTTTCTGCTGTAAAACAAAGTGAATCAGCTATACATATACATATATTCCCATATACCCTCCCTCTTGCGTCTCCCTCTCACCCTCCCTATCCCACCCCTGTAGGTGGTCACAAAGCACTGAGCTGATCTCCCTATGCTCTACAGCTGCTTCCCACTAGCTATCTATTTTACATTTGGTAGTGTATATATGTCCATGCCACTCTCTCACTTCGTGCCATCTTACACTTCCCCTTTCCATGTCCTCAAGTCCATTCTCTACAACTGTGTCTTTATTCCTGTCCTGCCTCTAGGTTCATCAAAACCATTTTTTTTTTTTAGATTTCATATATGTGAATTAGCATACAGTATTTGTTTTTCTCTTTCTGACTTACTTCACTCTGTATGACAGACTCTAGGTCCATCCACCACTACAAATAACTTAATATCGTTGCTTTTTATGGCTGAGTAATATTCCATTGTATACATGTGCCACATCTTCTTTATCCATTCATCTGTCGATGGACACTTAGGTTGATTCCATGTCCTGGCTATTGTAAATAGAGCAGCAATGAACATTGTGGTACATGTCTGTTTTTGAATTATGGCTTACTCAGGGTATATGCCCAGGAGTGAGATCGCTGGATCATATGGTAATTCTATTTTTAGTTTTTTAAGGAGCCTCCATATTGTTCTCCATAGTGGCTATATCAATTTACATTTCCCACCAACAGTGCAAGAGGGTTCTCTTTTCTCCACACCCTCTCCAGCATTTACTGTTTGTAGATTTTTTTGATGATGGCAATTCTGACTGGTGTGAGGTGATACATCACTGTAGTTTTGATTTGCATTTCTCTAATGATTAGTGATGTTGAGCATCCTTTCAAGTGTTTGTTGGCAAACTGTATATCTTCTTTGGAGATATGTCGATTTAGATCTTCTGCCCATTTGTGGATTGGGTTGCTTGTTTTTTTTGATATTGAGCTGCGTAAGCTGTTTGTATATTTTGGAGATTAATCCTTTGTCAGTTGCTTCATTTGCAAATATTTTCTCCCGTTCTGAGGGTTGTCTTTTCATCTTCTTTACGGTTTCCTTTGCTGTGCAAAAGCTTTTAACTTTCATTAGGTCCCATTTGTTTATTTTTATTTCCATTTCTCTAGGAGGTGGGTCAAAAAGGAACTTGCTGTGATTTATGTCATAGAGTGTTCTGCCTATGTTTTCCTCTAAGAGTTTTATAGTGTCTGGCCTTACACTTAGGTCTTTAATGCATTTTGAGTTTATTTTTGTGTATGGTGTTAGGGAGTGTTCATTCTTTTACATGTAGCTGTCCAGTTTTCCCAGCACCACTTACTGAAGAGGCTGTCTTTTCTCCATTGTATATTCTTGCCTCCTTTATCAAAGATAAGGTGACCATATTGTGTGGGTTTATCCCTGGGCTTTCTATCCTATTCCCTTGACCTATATTTCTGTTTTTGTGCCATTAACACAGTCTTGATTACTGTAGCTTTGTAGTATAGTCTGAAGTATAGTCTGATTCCTCCAGCTCCGTTTTTCTTTCTCAAGATTTCTTTTGCTATTCGGAGTCTTTTGCGTTTCCACACAAATTGTGAAATTTTTTGTTCGAGTGCTCTGAAAAATGCCATTGGTAGTTTGATAGGGATTGCATCGAATCTGCAGATTGCTTTGGGTAGTATAGTCCTTTTCACAATGTTGATTCTTCCAATCCCATAACATGGTGTATCTCTCTGTCTGTATCATCTTTAATTTCTTTCATCAGTGTCTCATAGTTTTCTGCATAGAGCTCTTTTGTCTCCTTAGGTAGGTTTATTCCTAGGTATTTTATTCTTTTTGTTGCAATGGTAAATGGGAGTGTTTCCTTAATTTCTCTTCCAGATTTTTCATCATTAATGTATAGGAATGCAAAAGATTCCTGAGCATTCATTTTGTATCCTGCAAGTTTACCAAATTCATTGATTAGCTCTAGTAGTTTTCTGGTATCATCTTTAGGATTCTCTATGTATAGTATCATGTCATCTGCAAACAGTGACAGTTTTTGTTCTTCTTTTCCAATTTGGATTCATTATATTTCTTTTTCTTCTCTGATTGCTGTGGCTAAAACTTCCAACATATTACTATGTTGAGTAATAGTGGTGAGAGTGGGCAAACTTGTCTTGTTCCTGATCTTAGAGGAAATGGTTTCAGTTTTTCACCATTAAGAATGATATTGGCTGTGGGTTTGTCATTTATGGGCTTTATTATGTTGAGGTAAGTTCCCTCTATGTCTACTTTCTGGAGAGTTTTTATCATAAATGGGTGTTGAATTTTGTCAAAAGCTTTTTCTGCATCTATTGAGATGATCATATGGCGTTTCTCCTTCAATTTTTTAATATGGTGTATCACATTGATTGATTTGCATATACTGAAGAATCCTTGCATTCCTGGGATAAACCCCACTAGGTCATGGTGTATGATCCTTTTAATGTGCTGTTGGGATTCTGTTTGCTAGTATTTTGTTGAGGATTTTTGCATCTATGTGTGTCAGTGATATGGGCCTATATTTTCTTTTTTTGTGACATCTTTTTCTGGTTTAGGTATCAGGGTGATGTTGGCCTTGTAGAATGACTTTGAGAGTGTCTTCCCTCTGCTATATTAAAGAGGAGTTTGAGAAGGATAAGTGTTAGCTCTTCTCTAAATGTTTGATAGAATTCGCCGGTAAAGACTTCTAGTCCTGGGCTTTTGTTTGTTGGAAGATTTTTAATCACAGTTTCAATTTCAATGCTTGTGATTGGTCTGTTTATATTTTCTATCTCTTCCTGGTTCAGCCTCGGAAGGTTGTGCTTTTCTAAAAATTTGTCCGTTTCTTCCAGATTCTCCATTTTATTGGCATATAGTTGCTTGTAGTAATCCCTCATGATCCTTTGTATTTCTGCAGTGTCAGTTGTTACTTCTCCTTTTTCATTTATAATTCTGTTGATTTGAGTTTTCTCCGTTTTTTTACTGATGAGTCTGGCTAATGGTTTATCAATTTTATCTTCTCAAAGAACCAGCTTTTAGTTTTATTGATCTTTGCTATTGTTTCCTTCATTTCTTTTTCATTTACTTCTTTATGATTTCTTTCCTTCCGTTAACTTTGGGGTTTTGTTCTTCTTTCTCTAATTGCTTTAGGTATAAGGTTAGATTGTTTATTTGAGATGTTTCTTGTTTCCTTGAGGTAGGATTCTATTGCTATAACTTCCCTCTTAGAACTGCTTTTGCTGCATCCCATAAGTTTTGGGTTGTCATGTTTTTATTGTCATTGGTTTCTAGGTATTTTTTGATTTCCTCTTTGATTTCTTCAGTGATCTCTTGGTTTTTTAGTAGTGTATTGTTTAGCCTCCACGTGTTTGTATGTTTTACAGATTTTTTTCCTGTAATTGATATCTAGTCTCATAGCATTGTGGTTGGAAAAGATACTTGATACAATTTCAATTTTCTTAAATTTACCAAGGCTTGATTTGTGACCCAAGATATGATCTATCCTGGAGAATGTTCCATGAGCACTTGAGAAGAAAGTGTGTTCTGTTGTTTTTGGATGGAATATCCTATAAGTATCAATTAAGTCCATCTAGTTTAATGTATCATTTAAATCTTATGTTTCTTTATTTAGTTTCATTTTGGGTGATCTGTCCATTGGTGAAAGTGGGGTGTTAAAGTCCCCTACTACGATTGCGTTATTGTCGACTTCCCATTTTATGGCTGTTAGCATTTGCCTTATGTATTGAGGTGCTCCTATGTTGGGTGCATAAATATTTACAATTGTTATATCTTCTTCTTGGATTGATCCCTTGATCATTATGTAGTGTCCTTCTTTGTCTCTTGTAATAGTCTTTATTTTAAAGTCTATTTTGTCTGATATGAGAATTGCTACTCCCGCTTTTTTTTTTTTTTTTGCAGTACACGGGCCTCTCACTGTTGTGGCCTCTCCCGTTGAAGAGCACAGGCTCCGGACACGCAGGCTCAGCAGCCATGGCTCACAGGTCCTGCCGCCCTGAGGCATGTGGGATCTTCCCGAACCAGAGCACAAACCCGCGTCCCATGCATCGGCAGGCGGACTCTCAACCACTGTGACACCAGGGAAGCCCTCCAGCTTTCTTTTGATTTCCATTTGCATGGAATATCTTTTTCCATCCCCTCACTTTCAGTCTGTATGTGTCCCTAGGTCTGAAGTGGGTCTCTTGTAGACAGTAATATATACAGGTCTTGTTTTTGTATCCATTCAGCCAGTCTAATGTCTTTTGATTGGAGCATTTAATCCATTTACATTTAAGGTAGTTATTGATATGTATGCTCCTATTACCATTTTCTTAATTGTTTGGGGTTTGTTTTTGTAGGTCTTTTCTTTCTCTTGTGTTTCCTGTCTAGAGAAGATCCTTTAGCATTTGTTGTAAAGCTTGTTTCATGGTGCTGAATTCTTTTAACTTTTGCTTGTCTGTAAAGGTTTTAATTTCTCCGTCGAATCTGAATGAGATCCTTGCTGGGTAGAATAATCTTGATTGTAGGTTCTTCCTTTTCATCACTTTGAATATGTTCTGCCAATCCCTTCTGGCTTGCAGAATTTCTGCTGAAAAATCAGCTATTAACCTTATGGGGATTCCCTTGTATGTTATTTGTTGCTTTTCCCTTGCTGTTTTTAGTATTTTTTCTTTGTATTTAATTTTTGATAGTTTGATTAATATGTGTCTTGACGTGTTTCTCCTTGGATTTATCCTGTATGGGATTTTTTACGCTTCTGGGATTTGATTGACTATTTCCTTTCCCATGTTAGGGAAGTTTTCAACTATAATCTCTTCAAATATTTTCACAGACTCTTTCCTTTTCTCTTCTTCTGGGACCTCTATAATTCAAATGTTGGTGCATTTAATGTCCCAGGGTTCTCTAAGACTGTCCTCAATTCTTTTCATTCTTTTTTCTTTATTCTGCTCTGTAGTAATTATTTCCACTATTTTATCTTCCAGGTCACTTATCTGTTCTGCCTCAGTTATTCTGCTATTGATTCCTTCTAGAGAATTTTTAATTTCATTTATTGTATGTTTATCTTTGTTTGCTTGCTCTTTAATTCTTCTAGGTCCTTGTCAAACGTTTCTTGTACTTTCTCCATTCTATTTCCAAGATTTTGGATCATCTTTACTCTCATTATTCTGAATTCTTTTTCAGGTAGACTGCCTATTTCCTCTTCATTTGTTTGGTCTGGTGGGTTTTCACCTTGCTCCTTCATCTGCTGCATATTTCTCTGTCTTCTCATTTTGTTTAACTTACTGTGTTTGGGGTCTCCTTTTTGCAGGCTGCAGGTTAGTAGTTCTTATTGTTTTGGGTGTCTGCCCCCAGTAGGTGAGATTGGTTTAGTGCCTTGTGTAGTCTTCCTTGTGGAAGGGACTGGTGCCTGTGTTCTGGTGGGTGGGGCTTCCCAGACCATGGCTCGAACCCACATGTCCTGCATTGGCAGGTGGATTCTTAACCACTGCACCACCAGGGAAGCCCAAAAGAATATACTTAATATTTTTGATTTTGTTGTTTCATCTGCAGAATAGCAATAATACTGCTCTTCTTGTTTCATAAGGTTAACCATTTAACAAGCCTTCATAAAATGTTGTGAAGTGTGTTCATGCTCTAGAAAAGCAAGGTTTACAGAGCTATTAATGTTGTCTACTACAGTACATTTTAAAGAAATGTGCTTCTATGATCCTTTTCAACTTTCCTGCATCTAATATAATCTTAATGCCCTTTATACGTCATTTAAATGTCTATTTGCTCTTTACTACACCTATGATTTTATTTGTTCTCAAATATAGCCACACCATTATATTTGCTGAGTGATCAAAGGGTTATTATGTAAAACATCTTCTGGTAGATGAGTTTCAGGATGTAGCTGTTCCAAATGTCTGTAGCTCAAGATAATAAGGAAGCTTTCCTTGACAAATGAAATAAATACCCTAGCTTGGATTAATAGCCAATCATCATTGCAAAAGCCAATTTTAATGAGGATGGGACCCTGCCCTGAGTATATATATGTGTATTTGGCAGACTGCTTTTTCTCTCTTTCTCTCTGAACTCCTTGCCTCAGAGCAGCATCTCTCTACTACCCTTATTCATCATCACTATGAAGAGCATCATCCTTGCTCCGGCAGCCACTACATGAGCTGTCACTCCACCTAGTAAGTTAGTATTCCTTTTTAATATTCATGCAACGTTAACCGCAACATATTCAGCCTTCAGTAATTATAGAATGTTAAAGTCAAAAGAAAATTTAGAAGACATCTATTTTGATTGGTCTAATCAACAGAGTGGGGGTGAATCAGACTTTGAGGAAGAGGAAGAGGAAGAGAGACTGAGAAGAATAAAAGGATTGTGAGCTTTCTGCTCAGTTCCTCATCGGGATCTCTCAGGTTTCTGACTTGGCCTTTCAGAAACCACCTATACAACTTTGAGACCATAACCCCAACTCTACCCTGGGCATGCCCACAGGATCTCCTGGACAGCCCTTTCTCCAATGACCAGAGATTCCCCCCACCACCTCATTATTATTATTATTATTATTTTTGGTCAGAATCATATATCTCCGACTTCCCCCCGAGTTATCCCTGAGTAAAGAAGTGACCTCTTTTAGGTCTGGCCTGGGCAAGGGATGTTGGGAAATGGGTTTTAGTTACTGTGCAAAATGAATTCAGCTTTGCATTTCTAATTGTGGAATTTTCTATTTCTCCAATTCCTTCTCTCGAAATGAATCTCGTCCTACTCTCTTCTGGCGATCAAGCAATAGGGACAGAGGTGAGTACATTTTCGGCATGCTCTTGGCAAAAATGAAATCAGAGCTAATGTGTAAATGAGTCATGAAAGTAGCTAAACTCACAGTGGGCTGAAATAATTCCCTAGGATGTAAAACTGTTCCTACTGTACTTTCCTGGTGGTGTTTCTTTCTTTAAAGGTTACAAAATGAATCTCCTTGCAAAAGGAGAAGAGCAGATAAAGTAAAGTTTTACCTTTTGGTAGCATTTTAAACTTTTCTCAGTATTTTTCACATTCATTATCCCACTGGACTCTCATTATAACCCTAAAAAGAGAGATTAATATCTCCTTCTTAAACTGCTAATTCTCATTTAAGGACTATTCTAGGTCTGATTTATTTTTGCAGCACAGCACCTGGTCCATAAAATATCTTCTAGACATGTTTGCTGAAAAGTTAAAGAGACTAGTATTCTTTCCACTCTCTTCTCCCTCTTTACCATCTCAATATGAGAATGACGCAGAATTGAAGGAAGAGAATGTAGGGTATTATTTTTCTTCCAATTACAGGTGGACTGCACCAAATACAACAGAAAAAGTGCCAGGATTGCATGCACAAGGGAATGGAGACCATTATGTGGCATAGATCAGAAAACTCACAGTAATGAATGCATGTTTTGTATGCTAAATCAGTAAGTACAGTACTCAATTTGGAGCCCTGTTTTGCTTTTGTTTTATGATCACAAAATTCACATTGGCCAAAATCTGCTTGGTTTTTAAAAACATGGTTTGACAAACCTTACCTTTTGTCATGATCCTCCAGTACTCTTTGGACATTGCTTTGTTTTGAAAAAATAGCTATATGTAAGGATATATATGTGTATATATTTTTTTGCTATCCAGCCAAATTCTCATTTATAGTATACAATGTCCCTCAGATTAGCTGTTACATATAGACATTTTTATTCCCACATTACATTTAAGGAAACTGGGTCTCAGGCGGGAAATATATTCTTGGTCAAAGTTTCATGAATCTCCTGTGTCACATTTTTCTTATCACTTAGTGGAAACTCAGAAGACAGCTGTCTCTATTTGGGCTGTTAGCCATGGACACTGTTATAAGACTGATCTATCCTTCATACCCCAGAGGAGAATCATGTTGCTTCTCTGATTGTCTGGAGAAGTCTAGGGAAGAGAATAAAAGCCCAAACGCAGAGTTGGAATTAGTTGGAATCCTCACCACCACCAGCCCCACCCATTAAATATTAAGTCCTCACTATAAACAACATCTCAGCTTCTAGGAGATTTTAAGAATGGTTATTACCAGCCATTCCAACAACTTTCTTTTTTTTTTTCATTCCAACAACTTGAATTCACTCCTTTCTGATTAGTAGTTAAAATCATGGGCTTTTTATGCTAAAAACCCTGCAGAAAGTAGGCACAGAGGGAACTTTCCTCAACATAATAAAGGCCATATATGACAAACCCACAGCCAACATCGTCCCCAATGGTGAAAAACTGAAAGCATTTCCACTAAGATCAGGAAAAAGACAAGATTGCCCACTCTCACCACTCTTATTCAACATAGTTTTGGAAGTTTTAGCCACAGCAATCAGAGACAAAAAAGAAATAAAAGGAATCCAAATCGGAAAAGAGGTAAAGCTGTCACTGTTTGCAGATGACATGATACTATACATAAAGAATCCTAAAGACATTACCAGAAAACTACTAGAGCTAATCAATGAATTTGGTAAAGTAGCAGGATACAAAATTGATGCACAGAAATCTCTGGCATTCCTATACACTAATGATGAAAAATCTGAAAGTGAAATCAAGAAAACACTCCCATTTACCACTGCAACAAAAAGAATAAAATATCTAGGAATAAACCTACCTAAGGAGACAAAAGACCTGTATGCAGAAAATTATAAGACAGTGATGAAAGAAATTAAAGATGATACAAATAGATGGAGAGATATACCATGTTCCTGGATTGGAAGAATCAACATTGTGAAAATGACTCTACTACCCAAAGCAATCTACAGATTCAATGCAATCCCTATCAAACTACCACTGGCATTTTTCACAGAACTAGAACAAAAAATTTCACAATTTGGAAACACAAAAGACCCCGAATAGCCAAAGCAATCTTGAGAACGAAAAATGGAGCTGGAGGAATCAGGCTCCCTGACTTCAGACTATACTACAAAGCTACAGTAATTAAGACAGTATGGTACTGGCACAAAAACAGATTGATAGATCAATGGAACAGGATAGAAAGCCCAGAGATAAACCCACGCACATAGGGTCACCTTATCTTTGATAAAGGAGGCAGGAATGTACAGTCGAGAAAGGACAGCCTCTTCAATAAATGGTGCTGGGAAACCTGGACAGGTACATGTAAAAGTATGAGATTAGATCACTCCCTAACACCACACACAAAAATAAGCTCAAAATGGGTTAAAGACCTAAACGTAAGGCCAGAAACTATCAAACTCTTAGAGGAAAACATAGGCAGAACACTCTATGACATAAATTACAGCAAGATTCTTTTTGACCCACATCCTAGAGAAATGGAAATAAAAACAAAAATAAACAAATGTGACCTAATTAAACTTAAAAGCTTTTGCACAGCGAAGGAAACCATAAACAAGACCAAAAGACAACCTTCAGAATGGGAGAAAATATTTGCAAATGAAGCAACTGACAAAGGATTAATCTCCAAAATTTATAAGCAGCTCATGCAGCTCAATAACAAAAAAACAAACAACCCAATCCAAAAATGGGCAGAAGACCTAAACAGACATTTCTCCAAAGAAGATATACAGACTGCCAACAAACACATGAAAGAATGCTCAACATCATTAATCATTAGAGAAATGCAAATCAAAACTACAATGAAATATCATCTCACACCAGTCAGAATGGCCATCATCAAAAAATCTAGAAACAATAAATGCTGGAGAGGGTGTGGAGAAAAGGGAACACTCTTGCACTGCTGGTGGGAATGTGAATTGGTACAGCCACTATGGAGAACAGTATGGAGGTTCCTTAAAAAACTACAAATAGAACTACCATATGACCCAGCAATCCCACTACTGGGCATATACCCTGAGAAAACCATAATTCAAAAATAGTCATGTACCAAAATCTTCATTGCAGCTCTATTTACAATAGCCCAGAGATGGAAACAACCTAAGTGCCCATCATCGGATGAATGGATAAAGAAGATATGGCACATACATACAGTGGAATATTACTCAGCCATAAAAAGAAATGAGATTGAGCTATTTGTAATGAGGTGGATAGACCTAGAGTCTGTCATACAGAGTGAAGTAATTCAGAAAGAGAAAGACAAATACCGTATGCTAACACATATATATGGAATTTAAGAAAAAAATGTCATGAAGAACCTAGGGGTAAGACAGAAATAAAGATACAGACCTACTAGAGAAGGGACTTGAGGATATGGGGAGCAGGAAGGGGAAGCTGCGACAAAGTAAGAGAGAGGCATGGACATATATACACTGCTAAATGTAAGGTAGATAGCTAGTGGGAAGCAGCCGCATAGCGCAGAGGGATCAGCTCGGTGCTTTGTGACCACCTGGAGGGGTGGGATAGGGAGGGTGGGAGGGAGGGAGACACAAGAGGGAACAGATATGGGAACATATGTATAGGTATAACTGATTCACCCTGTTATGAAGCAGAAAATAACACACCATTGTAAAGCAATTATACTTCAATAAAGATGTAAAAAAAAAAAAAAAATCACGGGCTTTGGTGTCAGACATCTGGATTAGAATCCAGGCTGCAGTTAGTAGATCTGTGACATTAGGCAAATACCCAATTCGCTACACAGTTCTGTATTCAGTAAGACAGAAATTATAATAGTGTTTAGGATTCACTGTGATAAAACATGTCAAACCTTAGCTAAGCAGCTGACACAGAGTGAATACTCAAAGAAATAAACTCTTCTTCCTTTTTATAATTTTCCTCCTTCTTTTCTAGACCTTCTGAAAATTTACAAATATAATAGCAAGTGTTATCCAAAATAAAGTCTCTCAGGGCTTCCCTGGTGACGCAGTGGTTGAGAGTCCGCCTGCCGATGCAGGGGACACGGGTTCGTGCCCCTGTCCGGGAAGATCCCACATGCTGCGGAGCGGCTGGTCCCGTGAGCCATGGCGGCTGAGCCTGCGCGTCCGGAGCCTGTGCTCCGTGCATCCAGAGTCCGTGCTCCGCGCGTCCAGAGCGGAGCCTGTGCTCCGGAACGGGCGAGGCCACAACAGTGAGAGGCCCTTGTACCGCAGAAAAACACAACAAAATAAAGTCTCTCGAGATATGCAAATTCATGCCCTAATAAAACCATCAGAGATTGAAGACTGAGATGGTATTGATTATATTATCTCATATCTTCTTTTTAGAAGGAAGAAATCTAATACTCAGAAAGGAGAAATGACTATAACAAAATTACATAAACTGTAAGTGCCAGAGATGTATGTGTGCATATTTTCTTTTAAAACTGCAAAAATGTTTGCACACTATATTATGCTTTTGATTTCCATCTGAATATTCATGGACTACTTTAAAAGTGCCCAATCTCCTTTTAATGTTGATCTTGTTTTTTATATTTTTATTTGTTTGCAAAATGATCATCTATCAAAGATGTTGATGGTAAATATCAGCTAACTAGGGTAGAATATTAACCAGCACTCTTCATTCTTAGTTCAGGTCAGACAACACAAAATGACATATGACTATGTTTTACTCTGTAGATTATGAAATATCAAATAACTGTATGACCCATTCAATAAAATTTACTTTTCCAGACAGAAAGGATCTCAACTCAGGAAACTTCATGATGATGAATGTGTAAGTATACACAGAAATTTTATTTATTCTTAATATAAAATGTTTTAACAATTTCTCACTTTCATCGAGAAAAAGTGTTTTCAGATATGTATTCTAGAAATGATCTATGACTATGAGTAGTCATAGATAAGACACCTGGCCAGCCTAAACAGAAAACCTAAAGTATAATTTATTTACCCAGAGGAAGACTCCACAAACTTTATTCGTAGCCCTTAACTGGGGCAGATTGATATACATGTGGTTATTTTCTAATACTGCAACTAATTAGCAGGTTAAGAAAAGAACATTAGGGACTTAAGAACACTAATAACAGTAAAAAAAAAAAGTTATTTAAAAAGCACGAAAAAATTCAAGAACACAAAAGTAGAGATAATTTAGGGGTAAAGAGCTATGTGAGTGGAAAGTCAATAATTTTAATAGAGCTTGAAATGTGACACTATAAGAGAACGGCAAACATGGGGTTGTGGTAGTAAAGACAGTTCATTTTAAGGATGGGCACCTAACCCATTGTGGTGGGTGAGGGAGAGAAATGCGGCCATGAAACTGTTACAAAAGTAAAATGATATTTGAAGGAGAAGTAGCAGTCAGTCTGATGGATGAAGTGGGTAAGGGCATGCAAAGTAGGATAAATATGAGAAGCAAAGGCACAGGGATGTTCAGGAGCAGGAAACACTGGGAATTCAGTCCTTAAATTCAGCTGGGATAAAAGGCAGAGCAGATGAGACTGGAGAGATAAGCATGGGTCATGAGGGGGCTTTCTGTTGATGGAATCAGTTAAATATTTGAACAAGATCAGATTTGGTTTCTAAAAATATCACTCTGGCATCAATGTGGAGGGTGAGTGAGGGTGCTGTTAGTCATATAATGAGCTAGTGTATTAGTATGCCAGGCTGCCATAACAAAATACAGATCTTCCTCCATTTAGGATGGGGTTATATCCCGATAAACCCATCATAAATTGAAAATATGCACCTAACCTACCAGCCTCACCTACCTTAAATGTGCTCAGAACACTTACATTAGCCTACAGTTGGGCAAAATCATATAACACACAGCCTATTTTATAAAGTAATAAGATCTTGAATATCTCATGTAATTTATTGAATATTGAAAAAGTGAAAAACAGAATGGTTGTATGGGTACAGAATGGTTGTCAACATACGGATTGTTTACCCTGGTGACTGTATGGCTGACTTGGGTGCTGTGGCTCACTGCTCAGCATCACAAGAGAGTATTGTACTGCTTATCACTAGCTCAGGGAAAGATCAAATTTCAAAGTACAGTTTCTACTAAATGCATATTGCTTTCACATCACCATAAAGTCAAAAAATTGTTATTTGAACCACCATAAGTAGGGAACTGTCTATACCACAGATTGGGTGACTTAAACAATAGGAATTTATATTCTCACAGTTCTAGAAGTCCAAGATCAAGGCACCAGAAGATCTGGTGTCAGGTAAGAGCCCACTTCCAGGTTCACAGTCTACTATCTTCTTTCTGTGTCTTCCCATGGTAGAAGGGGCAAGGTTGCTCTCCAGACACTGTTTCATAAGGGCACTAATTCCATTCATGAGGGCTATGCCTTCACGACCTAATCATCTCTGAAGAGTTCTACCTCCTAATACCATCACATTGAGGACTGACTACAACATATGAATTCTGGGGGGATATAAATATTCAGGCAGTAACACATGCGAGACCTTTAGGATGATGGTCATGCTAGCTCATGACTGGAATGGTGAGCACATGGGGTGTTGACCCTGTAATAATAAATAATTTGCTTAACTATAAACAACAACAATGACAAAGTCTACATATTGTAGAGTGGATATATTGTAGAGTACATTATATAACCTATGTTTTAAAAATATATGTAATTATACAATAATTACATAATTTTCTTTTTTAACCTATAAGTTGAAAAAGTGAGTTTACTTACATAAACTCTGCTTTTGTCTAAACAAAATTTTCCTAGGCAGATATGCAAGTCTGGACAATGTTGTCCTGTGGCTTCAATAAAAAACCCTGAGAAGGGAAAGACTTTCCCCTATGGTCCAGGGTGGGACCGATCACTTGTGTGGTGGCTTTCCTGTGATGGAGAAACAGCTCTGAGAACCTAAAGAATGGCAGATTAGTACTGTGGTGGAGTTATAATTGTTTAAAGAATGGACTAGACTGTGAAAGTTCTACGGTTTGGGCAGTTGAATTGACTTTCCTTTCTACTGGAGAACATGCAGTCTTAGGTAAAATCCTATGAAGGATTTCCACATTCCTAATGGTGGTAAGAATCTGCTTTGGCCACACACCTATGGTCAATTAACCTTCAACAAATGAGTCAAGAATGTACAATGGAGAAAAGACAGTCTCTTCACTGAGTGACACTGGGAAAATTGGACAGCTACATGTAAAAGAAAAAAATTAGAACATTCTCTAACATCATATACAAAAATAAACTCAACATGGATTAAAGACCTAAATGTAAGACTGGATACTATAAAACTCTTGGAGGAAAACATAGGCAGAACACACTTTGACACAAATCGCAGTAATATGTTTTTGGACCCATCTCCTAGAGTAATGAAAATAAAAGCAAAAATAAACAAATGGGACCTAATTAAACTTAAAAGCTTCTGCATGGCAAAGAAAACTATAAACAAAATGAAAAGACAACCTGCAAAATGGGAGAAAATATTTGCAAATGATGCTACTGACAAGGGATTAATTTCCAAAATATACAAACAGCTCATATAGCTTAATATCAAAAACAAAACAAAAAAAGAAAACAACTCAATCAAAAGATGGGCAGATGACCTAAACAGACATTTCTCCAAAGAAGACATAGAGATGGCCAACAGGCACGTGAAAAGATGCTCAACATTGCTAATTATTAGCGAAATGGAAATCAAAACTACAATGAGCTATCACCTCACACAAGTCAGAATGACCATCATTAAAATGCTGGAGAGGGTGTGGAGAAAAGAGAACCCTCCTACACTGTTGGTGGGGATGCAAACTGGTGCAGCAACTACAGAGAACAGTATGGAGGGTCCTTAAAAAACTAAAAATAGAGCTACCATATGATCCAGCAATCCCACTTCTGGGCATATATCTGGACAAAACTATAATTCAAAAAGATACATGAGGGCTTCCCTGGTGGCGCAGTGGTTGAGAGTCCGCCTGCCGATGCAGGGGACACGGGTTCGTGCCCCGGTCCGGGAGGGTCCCACATGCCGCGGAGCGGCTGGGCCCGTGAGCCATGGCCGCTGAGCGTGTGCGTCCGGAGCCTGTGCTCCACTACAGGAGAGGCCACAACAGTGAGAGGCCCGCGTAACGAAAAAAAAAAAAAAAAAAAAAAAAAAAAAAAAAAGATACATGCACCCCTAAGTTCACAGTAGCACTATTCACAATAGCCAAAATATGGAAACAATCTAAAGGTCCATTGACAGATGAATGGATAAAGAAAATGTGGTACATGTATACAATGGAATACTACTCAGCCATAAAAATTAATAAAATAATACCATTTGCAGCAACATGGATGTACCTAGAGATTATCATATTAAGTGAAGTCAGGTAGAGAAAGATAAATATCACATAATATCACTTGCACATGGAATCTAAAAAAAAAATGATACAAATGAACTTGTTTAAAAAACAGAAACAGACAGACACAGAAAACAAACTTACGGTTACCAAAGGGGAAAGGGTGGGGGAGGGATAAATTAGGAGTTTCAGATTAACAGATACACACTGCTATATACGAAACAGATAAACAACAAGGACCTACTGTATAGCACAGGGAACAATATTCAATAACTTGTAATAACCTATAATGGAAAAGAACCTGAAAAAGAATATATATATATGTATTATAATATATATATATATATATATATAACTGAATCACTTTGCTGTACACCTGAAACTAACACAACATTGTAAATTAACTATACTTCAATAAAAAAATAAACTTTAAAAAAAAGAATCTGCTTTGGACTGTAGAGTGAGGAGTTGGTTTTTTAAAGTATTTGTTTGAGGTGACACTGGAACATACAAACTGAATTATTTCATAGCTAGGAATAGGAGCCTGACATCTAGGAACAAAGCCCCAAATTGTAGCTTCTGGAATTCAACCATGGGTATGAGAGATGATGAGGAAGTCAAAGACTAAGGATTCTTTGAGGAAGATGGGATCCCTCAGTCTTATTTACTCTCCTCTCCCAATATTAGTTCAACTGGAATTTGGAAAAGCTAAAAATATTTTAGCTTGATATTTTCCTATGTTTTTCTTTTTCTTCTATGTATTTTCCTCTATGTATTTAATCTACAGGATTAAATACTGTTTGTAGACCTCTCTCTGTTATCTTATTTTTGCAGCTATTAAACAGGGTCACATATTGATGATATGCAATTCCTTTTATCTTAGGAAAGTTTGCTTCACTTTTACCTAGTCAATATATTGGATCTGTGGAAATTATTGTTTGATTTCTCACTGCTGTTATGGATGAGTATCAGAGGGGCCATGATTCATACTGGAATGTCACAAGAGTCAGGAAACTCAAATGTTAAAATTTGCTTCTTCAAGTCTGCCTTCCATGAGTAATTATTTGTTTAATAATATTCTCCTGCCAAGGTATAAGCTCCATTAAGGTAAAGAATATGCCATTCTTTTTCATGGCTGTATTTCCAGTGCCCATACAACTCCTGACAAACCAGAATCCCAGACAGTAGAAGGCCTACGGGAACTCATTTAACCAGTGATACCCTGCTAATAACAAAATCTGTGACAAAGCAAAGTTGAGAAAAATGTAAATTATTTATTATCAGGTGGGAAGTAATTTCACGCTCATTATTACCTTTGAATACTCATACAATGCAATCAATCTGCGGCTCTGAGCCCATAAAGCCCATATCAGTAGCGGAGGCAGGCAGTTTTCCAAGCTGTTTAAATGTTAGCTCACTTAAACCTCCAAAGAGTTCCTTAAGGAAGGTTTGATTACCCCATTGTGAAAATGGGAAAATTCCGTCCAGAGAGAAAAATTACTTTTCAAGTTGACAAAAATATTGTAACTTGATCTTTTGCTTTTATGTCCAGAAACCTTCCTAAACAATGGGATGCCTCTACCTCTGTGAACTGGGAGATGACTGATTTACTTAGGAAGATGACAGGGTATTTTCAAATTGTTCCATATTAGACTTACAGAGCCCACAGGTTGGATGAAAACCACTTCTTTCATATTCTAAGTGACCCAGGTCCTTTCTGGAAGTTTCCAGTAGGTCTGTTTTTAGGCTTTTATTGAAATGAAGTAATGAGACAAATTAACTGAGGTAAATAAAAATTTGTTCATTCCAGTATTGTTAAGAATAATGAAATTGAAATCAGCCTAATTGAGCAACTATGGAAGAATATTAATATAATAAAAATCCAGGGCTTCCCTGGTGGCGCAGTGGTTGAGAGTCCGCCTGCCGATGCAGGGGACACGGGTTCGTGCCCCGGTTCGGGAAGATCCCACATGCCGCGGAGTGGCTGGGCCCGTGAGCCATGGCCGCTGAGCCTGCGCGTCCGGAGCCTGTGCTCCGCAACGGGAGAGGCCACAACAGTGAGAGGCCCGCGAACTGCAAAAAAAAAAAAAAAAAAAAAAAAAAAAAAAAATCCATATATGTGATAGAATATGACACTAGGCATCTAAATTCATGTTCTATATGACTATATTTAAAGATCAAGAAAATATATATTTCTAAGTCAAAAAAGTGTAAAACAATATATACTACAAAAATTTGATCAAATATGACAAGAACATGTATATATGTTCATTTCTGTGTATGTATAGATTTTTTTTTAAAAAACTGGAACGATATAATTCAATACAGTTTATGTTTCACAGTTATCTATGGGTTTTGAGGTTTCTTGTCTTTTTATTTCTTTTCGAATATTTCTACTCTTTGAATTTTCTAAACTTGTATTTCCTTGACATAAGAAGAATTGCTTTTTAAAAAATGTAACATAGAGGCAGGAAGTTCAGAAATTAGGAGGAAACCCAGCTCTGATAAGGTATCTTCCTTGTTACAAAGCTGCAAAGGTTTGGATTGCTACAGGACAAGGCTGGACCCACTGCAAATGGCATCCACAGACCTCATCTGTCACTGCAACCTCCTCTCTTCCTCAGCTGTTTCCACATTTTTCATTCTGGCCAAAGGCACTAATTATTGTTGTGGAACATTCGATACTTCTATGCTCTTTCCTACTGTGGTATGTTTCTTCTGCTATTGCCTCTTTGGATTGCCCACCCAGGGCTGCCCTGGCCAGCGATCTGTTCCCACCACCCAAGTCTTGTAGGCATCTCTGTACTCCCTTCCCCAACACCTCCTGCTGAGTTTGTCTTTGACTCATCCTAAATGTTTGGCCTCCCAGGGCCTGCTCAGCCCAGCACACAATGCATCAGTGTCTTCCCTCTCCTACACAGCTATTCTATCCCCTCTTGAGGCTCTAACACATGCTCCTTAAAGGAGAGGCACCAGCCACAAAGAATTACATTACATCTCACTTCCTTTCTGAGGTGAGTCAACCTGGATACACGTTGCAGGGAGAGTGGGCATCTGGCATTGTGTTCTGGTACAGCTGGATCTCCCACTGTTGAAGCTCCATTCCTAAAAGAATCCAGGGAAGATGTCAGGAAGAGATGGGGATGTATTTAGAAAAACTTGGAGTCATAGACTGTCTCAGGAGCAGGCCAAGCAGACAGCTCTGGACATTGTGCCTGGAGCCTCCAGACATCCTGGAGAGTGGAGTACTGTGGAAACATCTCAGTGTCTCAGATAACAAATATCACACCATAGCATAAAGGCAAGTTCATGTATATTACCTATCAACATATGCTACAGAGCAGAGAAAAAGGCCTCTAGGACATAGGGAGGACCAGGTCACTTTCGCAGGAACAGGAAGACAGGGAGAGTTCAATGTGGTCCTTGGTCAGGACCTGGAACCTCCATATACCATTCTTTAGGGTCAGAAAGGCTGCTACAAGGAAAGGCAATCCCAAGGGAGGATTTGCTCACTGAATTCTCCCTTTCTGTGTCTGGATGAAATAGCTTTGGAACTCCTGTGAGATAGAGTTTGCAGTCTCTCAGAATGCTCCAAGAGGGTTTAGCTTTCCAAGTCAGAAGATTCTCAGCACAGCCAAGTAGGCCTGGAGTATTAGAAATCTTTGTCTTAATCTCAAGAGGCAATCTCTGCTTCATGACCAAGTACAGACCTGCTTCCTCTATTGAGACGCCCTTGTTGTCTAGAAGCCTCTAACAGCCTCATCATTTTCTTTGTATCCTTTCAAATAAAAAAATTTTGAGAGAATCGTCAGGTAAGGTGCCTTTTCAAGACACTTAAAATATCTCCATCCTAACATAATACAGTTATTCCCAAACAGTAACGTCTGATTTACTTCTGTCTTCTAAGTAGTCACAGGTCTGTCACTGAGATCTATACATTTATTTGTAACTAACCAAAGTTTATTCCTGAGCATTTGTTCTCGGAGAAGGAGCATACAATACGTATACTGGAGATGAATATTCACTTCAGAAGTGGTCTTAATATCCTGATAGCCTCTTCTTTTGTGATTGTATCAAAAGGCAACATCCTGAAGCAGTATCTCAGAGAATTATTCTAAGGACCCGCCAGGAGGAAAAATGGCCAAATCCTTCCCAGTACTCTGCTCACTTCTGTTCTTTATCGTGATACATTTGACGTTACCTTCTGGTGAGTAATGTAATTGTTTTGCGCAGGGATGTAAGGTTGATTGCTGGGCTGTGACATGATAATCTAGAAGAGAATGCTTTGAGATTTTTGTGTATATATATTTTTATTAAGTGTACCATTTTACTATACTTATATATCTGTATATATAGAGAGACAGACAATGGAGTGTGATCAAAAAAAAAAAAAAAAAGGCTCTGGGCCAATGGGCAGGGGCCTTAGCTTTCCCATCTATTAATGCAGACTATAAGACCTAACTCGTGGGGACCAGGGGCTTGGGTGACTGGGTGGGGTAACATGTGAAAGTGACTGGCAATATGCCTCCAAGACAGTGCATCACAAAAATTCAGAACTTTTGAAAATGCTCTGCCATATATCTGACTGGGTCATTATCTTTTGTGTCCTTTTTTAGAGAAGTCATGTAGAGCGACCTAGCTTCAAAGACTGAAGAGTTTAGTTTTCTTACATATCTGCCATGAATTCTTGGGCATTTCATAAGATATGGGGATTGGGTTAAAAGATCTCTTTAAAGTTCTAGCATTTCTTAATTTCTTTCATATATTGGCTGTCAGCTCTGAATCCTCTCAAGCCCAGGCTAATTACTGTTAATCAAAAAATTATTTGGTACACTGGACTGGCAGTGATGTACCTATATAGTCTTCTGCTGATTATCTACCAGGAGTAAAAGAGTCACTCCACATTTTAAAAAAATGAATGAATATATGTATAAATGAAATAATGTTTTCAATTATTGCAAGCTTTCTTGGTACTACATAGAACTCTTTTATTCTGTCAACAAATTAAGCTATGACTTACCAGATACTAGATTCTTTAACTATTTTCATTTATTATGGTTTCAGGCCCTCCACACTGGTGGCCACCACGTGGAAATATTAAGGTAATTTTCCTCTAAATTTCCTGGGAACGAGGCTCTGAGTTTTCTTTGGAATTACTATTTTAGAACCTTACTGAGGCCAGTGATGTTCTTCAATGTCACATGAATGTGGCAGGTACACTGTAGGTATAGGAGTTCAGAGGAGAGTAATCCAAACTGGGACCCAAGCTGAGATTTGGTCATAGGTATACCACAGAGCCCTCGGTAGTGCCTGGAAAATGTTTATGGACACTGGCGGTTGCCAGGGGGCATGGCAGGTTCTTATATGCCCACAGACTTGGGCATAACATGGTTTCTGCTCTGGAGGGGCTCACAGTTTGGTGGAAAGAATGCTCCTAACTGCCCTGTGATATGCAGAGAATGCCTACGGGAGTTGTGAATGGCAAACGCCAACTCTAAGATATAGACTGAGGAAATGTGAAGGAACAGGAAATCTCTGAACAGAGCCTCAAATTCTGTTTCCAACTCGTATGAGGGCAAAGTGACAGAGACACCTTTTTCATTTTCAGCTATACCTCTGAGCACTGAACATATTATGGGGTAAAATAAATGTTTAATAAATGGGGGAAATAGTGAAATGAAGGATTGTTTTGGTTTTTTGATGTGGATTTGCATCACTGCAGTTCCTCACTTCAGGAGCACTTGCACTTTAAGCTTTTGTCTCATTAGTAAATTTTAAATTTTACTTCTTAAAAAAATATATTCATGAGTTGACTGGTGAGAAAGATGTTTTGAGGGCAGCTTGGCCTTCAAGGGATGCAGAGATCAGAGTGTAGAACCTGTCAGAGGCTATAGCTCCAGCAAAAAAGTCTATAGAATTTGTCCAGGATTTATACTCTAGTCTCATAGAGTTGAGTCCTAAAGTTTTCCTCTTAAGAAGGTTGCCTGCAAGAGTAGTCCTCCACTTGTCCATAAATTTATAAACAAAAATAACCTTACTCATTCTTACTTATTTTCTCATGAAGCTTACAAAAATAGCCAGAAAAAACGAAGAGAGTGACTGTTTTTAAATTCTATAAATAATTCTATAAATAAAAGAAAAAGGATGGTACAATAGAGAATATCTTTTGAAAGTAGAGATACTACTATCAACAATGTGGTCAGTGAAGGCTTCTTGGGCATGGGGATATCTGAGATGTGAAGGGTGAGAAGGAGCCACCCAGATGGAGAGCAGTGAGTCACTGATTAAAGACCTGTGTGAGGGCTTCCCTGGTGGCGCAGTGGTTGAGAGTCCGCCTGCCGATGCAGGGCACACGGGTTCGTGCCCCGGTCCAGGAAGATCCCACATGCCGCATAGCGGCTAGGCCCGAGAGCCACGGCCGCTGGGCCTGCGTGTCCGGAGCCTGTGCTCCGCAATGGAAGAGGCCACAACAGTGAGAGGCCCGCGTACCACCAAAAAAAAAAAAAAAAAAAAAAAAGACCTGTGTGACTGGAACACAGAGAGGGAGGGAGAGGGTGCAGCAGATGTTATAGTTACACAGATGAATACATAGCCTACTCACCCGATGAAAATATATCCTACTCTAAAGAGAAAAAAAAGCTATATTTAAAGATGATACTAACTATTCTTGCTATTATTTGACTATATTCATTCAGTTTGAACTATTTAAAATCTTACTCATTTTGCACATATTTATACAGCAAGACTAAGTGCCAATATATGTGCTGGACACACAAAGGTTAGTCTAATCAGAAACAGACCTTACCCTTATGGGCTTATAATTCTTTGGAGTGTGGAATTAGTCAAGTAATTGTATAAATGCTTTATTACACACTGATTAGAGGTATTTAAAAAGGAATGGAAAGTTGGGATTGTATTTTGGGAACTCTCTGAGAAAGTAGGTCATAACTTGAGCTCTGAAGGCAGAATGAGTTTAGGTTCAAGAAAAAGACAATACATTTGATGGGGTGGTCGTGACAAACCACAAGACTCTGAGATGGAGGGACTATGGAGCACTTGAAGCAAAAACAAAACAAAATTTTTAAAAAGCCAAAAGAAAACCATGGAAAATGGCAAAGAGCAAGGTGGTATAAGGCAAGGTTGGAAAAGTCAGAAGGGTACAGATCACATAGGGTCTTTTAGCTTATACTAAGAAGAAATTTTTTATGTGCAGTGAAATGCAATTAAAAGAGTATAAGTACAGGAATAATATGATTCAATGGATGTTTAAATTACAGAAATTAGAGGCTACAGAGGAAAGGAGAAAGTGGAGGGGGTAGCTGGGTGACAGACAGATGGTGGTGACCTGGCCATGGTGCTGGTGTTGGATAAGGGAAGAAGGGAGAAGAGCTCAAATATGATCCCTCTTTCTCTAAATAGCCCAAACTCCTACCCACCTTGTATTAGAGGTAATTTATCTACCTATCTTATGGTAATCATAGAGCCCCTGAGACTATCATCGTCAAGCTCAATCATCCCAGAGTCACTGCTCTCAAGCCATCACTGATACCAACATTGCAAGCAGACATGGTTTCTGGTCCCACTGAGACATGCCCCTTTCTTTGTTTTCAGTTTTCCCTACAAAATCAGAGAGTTACTCTAAATGATCTCATGTTTTACAACTTCAAGATAAGAGTTAGCTTGGAGATATTTTTAGTAGATAAGATGTGATAAATATTTTAAGTCAAGGCATATAGATTTCAGTGAAACATCTTTTCCAATTATGGGGCTTCAGTTTCCTTAGCTGAGTTACCACAGAAAATCTCTAAGACTTATTCCAGGTCAAATATTCTGAGAATAAAGGAGATTGAGAGAGAAGCTAAATTTCCCAAATCTGTCCTGTTAACGCACTCTTCCTTTTCCCACTATAGCATAGCAGGCCTCCTTTCTCTCTTCCTGTCAGGAGGTCCTGACAACAAGGGCATCACGTACGTTGTTAGCTGATGGACATACGTGGGTTCTGGTTCCCTTGCTTTGTGGAGGGGGAAGCTAGAGAGCTTTTGTCAGACTAGGATATGATTCTATGTTTAGATTTTCCTAGTAAAGTCCAGGGGTGTCTGTGAGTGTAATTCTAGTCATATCATTCTTTTCAACTCAATTTCATGTGAAATGTCCATACAAGAAAGTAGATTGAGTTGGTTCAATGGAACAGTGAACCCCTGCCCTGGTATATATCAACCCATCTGTGGCAACAATTTGGTAACCTATGAAAATCCCTGCATCTTGTGTGTTGAGAGCATGTGAGTAATACTGGGAGAAAAGAAGAGAACAATGAAAAAGCTTAGTGCAAGGTGATTACCTCTTCTACCAAGTACAACAGCCTTGAAGCCAGGAATTTGCTCCAGTTTGCTCAGATAATAATCAGTCCCTGCTCAGGAGAACATGTGGCAATACAAAGCCCACTGGAGTGGAAAGCAGACTCGCTGTACTCAGTAGTGTTTGCTAGGCCCTTTCTTCTCTCAGCCCTCTCATTCCCATATGCCAATTGATAGATTTTTTTTCACTTGAAGCTTTAAATATCCCTTTGAGTCCTTAAAATTCTTTGATTTTAAAACAAACTATACTTTTGCCTTCTCTCAGATATCTTCAACTTCATATGTGTCTGAAACTCTGAGCTAGGATAGGTGACTATAAAGTTTGGGTCCTCTGGCTAGTTTAGTTTTTGGATTTATGTGACATGATTATCAGTGATTAGACACTAAGTCTCACTAAACTGTGGCTTCAGGGTTGATCTCTGTATAAGACAATGAAGTTCACAGGGAGAAAAACTCTCCCCGTGGCACCAGACTGAAGCCCTCCACCCAATGATCATTTTGTAATTTTCACAAAGAGCAATGAGACAGGAATGTGTAAACCTCAGGCCACCCCTACTAATGAGGAATTCAGCCAAAGTGTAAGAGTATTGACAGAGTAAGATGAGGACTGATATGCCTCATATATCATAAACTGAGGCCTGATTAAGTAACTTATTTTCAAAGAGCTTATAATATAGGTCATAATATCTTCAGTGGCATCTTGGAATCATGGAAGGATAACAGGGTAGGAAATCCAATAACGTGGCTTTTGTCTGTAATCAATGTCCTTTATGCTCTTAGTTTCCTCAAATATAAAATAAGGGTGATAGATAATTCTACAAGTATTTTTGTAGCTCTGATATTATATTAATGAAATATTTATTCTGATTCTTCCTTCAGGAAATCTCAGGGAAAAATTAGATTTCTGCATGATGGAAAATGCTGAGTGGACTCAGACATGAAAGAAGTACCTTTTTTTATCTTTCCATTGAGAAAATCGTTCTCTTGCAACTCACCCCTCCTTAGATGTGTTCTTAGTGACAGAGAGCTACCCCTAGTGAGCTTGTAGACCTCTCCCCTCATCGATTCGCTGCCTTCCATATTCTCCCTAATAAATAAACTTTTCTGAAAGTCTCATTTAACATGGGTCTCAGATCCGTATCTCAAGCCTCAGAAGTAGAACAAAATGAACATTTGAGCCAAAGGTCAGAGACAAACACAGGGCTTAATCAGGTCTCTGATACTGTAAACTGTGGAATAATCTATCAATATGTAAAGGCTCCTGGTTGTCTTCCAAAGAACACAACAGAAATTTCTTCCATATTCCTTCAGAATTAAAAATATATATATATTAATAGGAAACATGCCTAAAATAACCAGCTGAGCTTCCCCTTGCAGCTGTAACCAGAGTAGTCATCCATCCACCAGCTCTAGTTTGTCTAAGACAGACTTGGAATAGAAAAAGTACACCCTGGGAGAGTGCTCTAAGCTTTCACAGCTCTTGTCTGAGAGGAAACTGCTATCTAGAAATTAAATGAAGGTATAAGAGCATTCTCAGAACTACCAGTCTTGCCTGAACCAAGATGGCAGAGTAGAAGGACGTACTCTCACCCCCTCTTGCGAGAACATCAGAATCACAACTAGCTGCTGGACAATCATCGAAAGGAAGACACTGGAACTCACCAAAAAGATAACCCCACATCCAAAAACAAAGGAGAAGCCACAGTGAGATGGTAGGAGGGGCGCAATCACAGTAAAATCAAATCCCAGAAATGCTGGGTGGGTGACTCACAGACTGGAGAACACTTATACCACAGAAGTCCACCCAGTGGAGTGAAGGTTCTGAGCCCCACATCAGGCTTCCCAACCTGGGGGTCCGGCAACAGGAGGAGGAATACCTAGAAAATCACACTTTGAAGGCTAGTGGAATATGATTGCAGGACTTCGACAGGACTGGGAGAAACAGACTCCACTCTTGGAGGGCACACACAAAGTAGTGTGTGCATCGGGACCCAGGGGAAGGAGCAGTGACCTCAGAGGAGACTGAACCAGACCTACATGCTAGGGTTGGAGGGTCTCCTGCAGAGGCAGGGGAGGCTGTGGCTCACCATGGGGACAAGGACACTGGCAGCAGAAATTCTGGGAAGTACTCCTTGGTGTGAGGCCTCCCAGAGTCTTCCATTAGTCCCACCAAAGAGCCCAGGTAGGCTCCAGTGTTGGGTTGCCTCAGGCCAAACAACCAACAGTGAGGGTACCCAGGCCCACCCATCAGCAGTCAAACGGATTAAAGTTTTATTGAGCTCTGCCCACCAGAGCAACACTCAGCTCTACCCACCACCAGTCCCTCCCATCAGGAAACTTGCACAAGCCTCTTAGATAGCCTCATCCACCAGAGGGCAGACAGCAGAAGCAAGAAGAACTACAGTCCTGCAGCCTGTGTAACAAAAACCACATCCACAGAAAGATAGACAAGATGAAAAGGCAGAGGGCTATGTACCAGATGAAGGAACAAGATAAAACCTCAGAAAAATAACTAAGTGAAGTGGAGATAGGCAACCTTCTAGAAAAAGAATTCAGAGTAATGATAGTGAAGATGATCCAGGACCCTGGAAAAAAGAATGGAGGCAAAGATTGAGAAGATGCAAGAAATGTTTAACAAAGACTTAGAAGAATTAAAGAACAAATAAACAGAGATGAACAATACAATAAATGAAATGAAAACTACACTAGAAGGAATCAATAGCAGAATAACTGAGGCAGAAGAATGGATAAGTGACCTGGAAGACAGAATGGTAGAATTCACTGCTGCGAAACAGACTAAAGAAAAAAGAATGAAAAGAAATGAAGACAACCTAAGAGACCTCTGGGACAACATTAAATGCAACAACATTCGCATTACAGGGGTCCCAGAAGGAGAAGAAAGAACCCGACAAAATATTTGAAGACATTATAGTCGAAAACTTCCCTAACATAGGAAAGGAAATAGCCACCCAAGTCCAGGAAGTGCAGAGAGTCCCATACAGGATAAACCCAAGGAGAAACACACAGTAATCAAACTGGAAAAAAATCAAAGACAAAGAAAAATTATTGAAAGCAGCAAGGGAAAAACGACAAATAACATACAAGGGAACTCCCATAAGGTTAACAGCTGATTTCTCAGCAGAAACTCTACAAGCCAGAAGGGAGTGGCATGATATACTTAAAAGTGATGAAAGGGAAGCACCTACAACTGAGATTACTCTACCCGGCAAGGATCTCATTCAGATTCAATGGAGAAATCAAAAGCTTTACAGACAAGCAACAGCTAAGAGAATTCAGCGCCACAAAACCAGCTCTACAACAAATGCTAAAGGAACTTCTCTAAGTGGAAAACACAAGTGAAGAAAAGGACCTACAAAAACAAACCCAAAACAATTAAGAAAATGGTCACAGGAACATACATATTGATAATTACCTTAAACATGAATGGATTAAATGCTCCAACCAAAACACACAGGCTCGCTGAATGGATACAAAAACAAGACCCATGTATATGCTGGCTACAAGAGACCCACGTCAGACCTAGGGATACATATAGACTGAAAGTGAGGGGATGGAAAAAGATATTCCATGCAAATGGAAATCAAAAGAAAGCTGGAATAGCAATACTCATATCACATAAAATAGACTTTAAAATAAAGAATGTTTATAAATAAAGAGACAAAGAAGGACACTACAAAATGATCAAGGGATCAATCCAAGAAGAAGATATAACAATTATAAATATATATGCACCCAACATAGGAGCACCTGAATACATAAGGCAACTGCTAACAGCTGTAAAAGAGGAAATCGACAGTAACACAACAATAGTGGGGCACTTTAACACCTCACTTACACCAATGGACAGATCATCCAGACAGAAAACTTAATAAGGAAACACAAGCTTTAAATGACACAACAGACCAGATATATTTAATTGATATTTATAGGACATTCCATCCAAAACCAGATTACGCTTTCTTCTCAAGAGCACACGGAACATTCTCCAAGATAGATCACATCTTGGGTCACAAATCAAGCATGAGTAAATTTAAGAAAATTGAAATCATATCAAGCATCTTTTCGGACCACAAGGCTATGAGATTAGAAATGAATTACAGGGAAAAAAACGTAAAAAACACGAACACATGGAGGCTAACAATACATTACTAAATAACCAAGAGATCACTGAAGAAATCAAAGAGGAAATCAAAAAATACCTAGAGACAAATGACAATTAAAACACTACGATCCAAAAGCTATGGGATGCAGCAAAAGCAGTTCTAAGAGGGAAGTTTATAGCTATACAAGCCTACCTCAAGAAACAAGAAAAATCTCAAGTAAACAATCTAAACTTTCACCTAAAGAAACTAGAGAAAGAACAAACAAAACCCAAAGTTAGCAGAAGGAAAGAAATCATAAAGATCAAAGCAGAAATAAATGAAAAAGAAACAAAGAAAACAAGAGCAAAGATCAATAAAACTAAAAGCTGGTTCTTTTTTTTTGAGGTACATGGGCCTCTCACTGTTGTGGCCTCTCCTGTTGCGGAGCACAGGCTCCAGATGCGCAGGCTCAGCGGCCATGGCTCATGGGCCCAGCTGCTTCACAGCATGTGGGATCTTCCCAGACTGGGGCACAAACCCGCGTCCCCTGCATCGGCAGGCGGACTCTCAACCACGGCGCCACCAGGGAAGCCCTAAAAGCTGGTTCTTTGAGAAGATAAACAAAGTTGATAAACCACTAGCCAGACTCATCAAGAAAAAGATGGAGAGGACTCAAATCAATAAAATTAGAAATAAAAAAGGAGAAGTTATAACAGACACCATAGAAATACAAAGCATGCTAGAGACTACTACAAGCAACTCTATGCCAATAAAGTGGATAACCTGGAAGAAAAGGACAAATTCGTAGAAAGATATAACCTTCCAAGACTGAACAAGGAAGAAACAGAAAATATGAACAGACCAATCACAAGCACTGAAATTGAAACTGTGATTAAAAATCTTCCAACAAACAAAAGCCCAGGACCAGATGGCTTCACAGGCGAATTCTATCAAACATTTAGAGAAGAGCTAACACCTATCCTTCTCAAACTCTTCCAAAAAACTGCAGAGGAAGGAACACTCCCAAACTCATTCTATGAGGCCACTATCACCCTGATACCAAAAGCAAAGATTCTACAAAAAAAAGAAAATTACAGACCAATATCACTGATGAATATAGATGCAAATATCCTCAACAAAAGAGTAGCAAACAGAATCCAACAACACATTAAAAGGATCATACACCATGATCAAGTGGGATTTATCCCAGGGATGCAAGGATTCTTCAATATATGTAAATCAATCAATGTGATACACCATATTAACAAATTGAAGAAGAAAAACCATACGATCTTCTCAATAGATGCAGAAAAAGCTTTTGACAAAATTCAACACCCAGTTATGATAAAATCTCTCCAGAAAATGGGCATAGACGGAACCTACCTCAACATAATAAAGGCCATATATGACAAACCCACAGCAAACATCATTCTCAATGATGAAAACCTGAAACCATTTCCTCTAACATCAGGAACAAGGCAAGGATGTCCACTCTCACCACTATTATTCAATATAGTTTTGGAAGTCCTAGCCACGGCAATCGGAGAAGAAAAATAAATAAAAGAAATCCAAATTGGAAAAGAAAAACTGTCACTGTTTGCAGATGACATGATACTATACATACAGAATCCTAAAGGTGCCACCAGAAAACTACTAGAGCTAATCAATGAATTTGGTAAAGTGGCAGGATACAAAATTAATGCACAGAAATCTCTTGCATTCCTATACACTAATGATGAAAAATCTGAAAGAGAAATTAAGGAAACACTCCCATTTACCACTGCAACAAAAAGAATAAAATACCTAGGAATAAACCTACCTAGGGAGACAAAAGACCTGTATACAGAACACTATAAGACACTGATGAAAGAAATTAAAGATGATACCAACAGATGGAGAGATATACCATGTTCTTGGATTGGAAGAATCAATACTGTGAAAACAACTGTACTATCCAAAGCAATCTACAGATTCAATGCAATCCCTATCAAATTACCAATGACATTTTTTACAGAACTAGAACAAAAAATCTTAAAACTTGTATGGAGACACAAAAGACCCCGAATAGCCAAAGCACTCTTGAGGGAAAAAAACAGAGCTGGAGGAATCAGACTCCCTGACTTCATACTATACTACAAAGCTGCAGTAATCAAGACACTATGGTACTGGCACAAAAGCAGAAACATAGATCAATGGAACAAGATAGAAAGCCCAGAGATAAACCCACGTACCTATGGTCAACTAATCTATGACAAAGGAGGCAAGGATATACAATGGAGAAAAGACAGTCTCTTCAATAGGTGGTGCTGGGAGAACTGGACAGCTACATGTAAAATGAAATTAGAATGAATGAAATTACAACACTCCCTAACACCATACACAAAAATAAACTCAAAATGGATTCGAGACCTAAATGTAAGACCAGACACTATAAAACTCTTAGAGGAAAATATAGGAAGAACACTCTTTGACATAAATCACAGCAAGATCTATTTTGACCCACCTCCTAGAAAAATGGAAATAAAAACAAAAATAAACAAATGGGACCCAATGAAACTTCAAAGCTTTTGCACAGCAAAGGAAACCATAAACAAGACGAAAAGACAACCCTCAGAATGGGAGAAAATATTTGCAAACGAATCATCAGACAAAGGATTAATCTCCAAAATATATAAACAGCTCATGCAGCTCAATATTAAAAAAACAAACAACCCAATCCAAAAATGGGCAGAAGACCTATATAGACATTTCTCTGAAGAAGACATACAGATGGCCAAGAAGCACATGAAAAGCTGCTCTACATTACTAATTATTAGAGAAATGCAAATAAAAACTACAATGAGGCATCACCTCACACCAGTTAGAATGGGCATCATCAGAAAATCTACAAACAACAAATGCTGGAGAGGGTGTGGAGAAAAGGGAACCCTCTTGCACTGTTGGTGGGAATGTAAATTGATACAGCCACTATGGAGAACAGTAGGGAGGTTACTTAAAAAACTAAGAATAGAATTACCATGTGATCCAGCAATCCCACTACTGGCCATATACCCAGAGAAAACCGTAATTCAAAAAGACACATGCACCCCAACGTTCAGTGCAGCACTATTTACAATAGTCAGGTCATGGAAGCAACCTAAATGCCCATCGACAGACAAATGGATAAAGAAGATGTGGTACGTGTATACAATGGAATATTACTCAGCCATAAAAAGGAACGAAACTGGGTTGTTTGTGGAGATGTGGATGGATCTAGAGACGGTCATACAGAGTGAGGTAAGTCAGAAAGAGAAAAACAAATATCATATATTAACGCATATATGTGGAACCTAGAAAAATCGTACAGATGAACCAGTTTGCAGGGCAGAAATTGCGACACAGATGTAGAGAACAAACGTATGGACACCAAGCGGGGGAAGCGGCCGGGGGTTGGGGGTGGGGGTGGTGTGATGAATTGGGCGATTGGGATTGACATGTATACACTGATGTGTATAAAATTGATGACTAATAAGAACCTGCTGTATAAATAAATAAATAAAATTCAAAAATAAAAAAAAAAGGAAACATGGAGTGTTGTGCTCTTCCTGGCCATTCCTGTTTCCTACTTTCCACATTAAACAATCTCACTTTTGGACTCAGCCTTTAAGCAGAGGTATTTATGCATGTCTGGCTTGGATCAGCAGGGTCCTACATTTTCACCAGCCCCCCTTTTCTCCGTAGAGGAGGTTTACATTAATGGTATTCATGAATGTCCCATTGATCATTGGTTTTTTTGGGGTTTTTTGCGGTACGCGGGCCTCTCACCGTTGTGGCCTCTCCCGTTGCGGAGCACAGGCTCCGGATGCGCAGGCTCAGCGGCCATGGCTCACGGGCCCTGCCGCTCCGCGGCATGTGGGATCTTCCCAGACCGGGGCACGAACCCGTGTCACCTGCATCAGCAGGCGGACTCTCAACCACTGCACCACCAGGGGAGACCCTGATCATTGGTTTTTTTCTTAACTTCTCTTGACACTCTTGACATTTTAACCTTTGAAACATATAGGGACATGTTCTTCTTTGGGTTATATTCTCTCTCTCTCTCTCTCTCTCTTTATATATATATATATATATATATATACACACACACACACACACACACACACACACACACACATATACACACATATACACACACATACTTTATATGGAAAGAAGACTAACATAAAAATAACATGTTCTCTTTTCCTCAGCAGCTTGCTCCTTACTGGCCTGGGAAAGAATATCTCTTTTGACTCTGAATATCCTATAAGACTGTTGTCAGATTGTTTATATGTTCTGTTGGCTTTTTAACCTTAACTACCATGTTGATTACATGGGGGGACACATGGCTCCAGGGTCCTCTTAAAATTATCTCTGCATCTTATTAGAAAGAAGCCAATGGACTTCTCCCACTGACACTTTGGGTATCTGTTACAGAGGCGCCAAGGGAAGGATGCCATCTGAACTGGCACAATATGCAGTCTCTACCATACAGAGCTTAGGGTAAATCAGTGGAAACAATCACCTTGGGTCTCTCATCTTTAGAATATGAAAAGCAAATAGCTCTGGGGACAATGACAGTCTCTATCTTTATAGTGTGTCAATTTCCACTGCTCTGAGTCCTGGGCCATGCAGGAACACCAAGACATCCAGGGAGGATTGGTTTCCAACACTATTGCTTTGACTTCATGTTCACAAAACTCTTCCTTCAGTAGTAATCCATCTTCGATTAACACCATTCAGTAGCTTTTTCATCTCAAACATTTTAATTTTGATCTCTACAAGTTTGATTCATATCTTACATGTTCCTAACTTTTTTTAACATCTGGAATACAGTTACAATAACTATTTTTATGGCTCTATCTGCTAATTCTAATATCTGTGTCCATTCTGGGTTTGCTGCTTTTCTTCTCATTATAGATTATATTTTAGGATATTAG
Source organism: Phocoena sinus (assembly GCF_008692025.1). NCBI lineage: Eukaryota > Metazoa > Chordata > Mammalia > Artiodactyla > Phocoenidae > Phocoena > Phocoena sinus. The sequence continues at coordinate 47,487,845 of NC_045765.1, read as the reverse complement.
ACATTATGAATTTTACCTTGTTTGGTTCTGAATATTTTTGTATTTCTAGACATATTCCTGAGCTTTGTTCTGACACATAGCTCAGTTACTTGGAAACATTGTGATCCTCTGGAATTTTGCTTTTAAGAGTTAGATGGGATCAGTGCAGTATTCACTAAGTGGGCTATTTACTCCTCATGACTGAGGCAAGACCCTTTTGAGTACTCTACTCATTGCACCATGGATTATAAGGTTTTCTGGTCTGGCTAATAGGAACAAGCACCGTTACCAGCTCTGTATGAGACATGGGCTCTGTTATCTCTAATCCTCTCTGGTGGTTCTTTCTTAGCCTTGGGTAGTTTCCTCACACAAAAGCACAAATCAGAGTACTCTGCTGAGCTTTCTCTCCAGTTCTCCCATGGTCCTGCAAACTATAGCCACTTTGGTCTCTCTCCTCTCAGCTCTGTCTCCTCAATTCAGGGAACCCACTTGCCCTCTCGGGGCTCCTCTTTCCTCTTCCTAGAATCTCTCACAATGCAGAAACCAAGGCCAACCATAGAGCTTACCATATTTGTTTCCCATCTCTCGGCAATCAGCACTCTTCATTGTCTGACTAGACAGTGTCATTGTTTCATATATTTTGTCTGATTTTTTGTCTTTTCAGATAGGAAGCATAGCTGGTCTCTCTTACTCCATATTATCCGAAAGTAGAAGTCAGCTTTATCTTTATCATGTCATTGTACTTACGTTTTCTTCTGATATCTTCTAACGTCTAGAGTACAATGTCATTATTTTACTTTTTCTAAGGACTCCAAAAGATAAGATCATGCTCTGTAATAATACAATTCCCCCCCACAGAGGATAATAACATGTTTACTTAAATTTGCTATACACAACAGTAAGAACTTTCATAATATTTTTTTCTGTTATTTGAGAGTAGACATTTTCAAAAAAGGAAAGGAGGTGAGCATATTTACCTAAATGCAAGACTTCCTTCCTTTTAGTGCAACCCCTAAAAGATGATCAATTCCACAAATACCCTACCATTGTCAACATGAAAGGAGAGTCTCCCTTAGCGTTCCTAGCTTTGACAACAACTGCCTGTGCTTTCTCTCCCTCTCCCTCTCCCCCTCCCTCTCTCTCTCTCCCCCACCCCACTCTCTGGCAGGTGTTTTGAATTTTGAAATCCCTCTGTCTGTCTGAAATCCCTAATTGTTGATCAGTCCCAGGTTTTTGTCATTGCCATCTTCTCTTTACCCATCCCCACCTCCTCTGCTTGACAATCTCTCTCAACAACTATAATTACTCTATTGCCTATATATACTTACAACTCACATTTTCACATCATGAGACTGTACCCATCTTCTTAGTATCAGATAGTAAACATCTTAATTTCACTGGCTCAGAATTTTTAAAATCAATCTATCCAATATAAATTTTATTTTTTCCTTTCTAAATGTGTTCCTCCATGTGTTTAGAGTTAATGAAAGTTAATGTCACTACTCTGAGTCCTTTCTCACTCAAACTCAATTTCAATATATAATTTCTATATATTCCTTATTTCATCTTAAGTATAAATTAAACCCATAAACATGTATTTAATCCAAGTCTTCATCACATTTTATGGTTTATTTTTATGTTCTTATTATTACCTCAGCCTCCATTCCCTTCTCCCAGACATAATTCTGCCTCCATTCTATAATGATTTAAATATGATCTGTTTTAAAAAGCACTATTTTTTGTCTTATAATACAAACATCTTAGTATGACTCATAAGATACATTTTTCATCTGCTACAGGCACTCTATGCCCAACTTTAACCATAATAACTCTTGAAGGACTTTTAACAAACCCCGTTTACCCATAAGGTGGCAGTAAAGCACTGCCGTTTAAATCAGTAACTGACTAGACCTATGAGCAACTCATAACATACCAATAATATGATTTTGAGGCAAGTTGCTAATGCTCAATGAGCTACATATTTCTCACCCCTTAAAATGGTGATAATACAGGGCTCCAATCAAGATGGCGGAGTAGAAGGACGTGGAACTCACCTCCTCCCACAAACACATCAAAAAATACTTCTACAAATGGAACAATTCTCACAAAACACCTACTGAACACTAGCAGACCTCAGACACCTGAAAGGACAAGAAAGATCTCCATGTAACCAAGTAGGATGAATGGGAAAAAAAAAAAAAAAAGAGGAAGCAGGATAAGACCTGCACCCCTGGGAGGGAGCTGAAAAAGAGGAAAGGTTCCTGCACCCTGGGAAACTCCCTCACCTGTGGGGAGATCAGCTGGGACAGAAATACAGCTTCAGAGGCTCAGAGAAGAGCATAATAAACAGTTTGTGGCAGGCAGAACAGAGAGAGACCTATACAGATGGTCATGCCACCACCCTGTGCGCCCCAGCTGGAGACATGCGTCTGCTGGTATGGGTTGGGACTGGGTGCTGAAACTTGGGGTTTAGAGGACAGACCCAGTGAGAGAAATGCGGTTGGCTGCACAAAGACAGCCTGAAGGGGCTGGAGTGTGATATGGTCTCATCTGGGAGTCCTCTGCGGAAAAAAGCCCAGGCCTGCCATAGAAGCAAAGTGCCATTGCAAAGTGCATGCAAAAGGAGGGGGTGGGGTCACCTTAGCAGCCTCTTTATCCACACGCCAGCCCCCACCTCCAAAGGCTCCAGGAGAGCACGCCCCAGCCACTGTCTTAGGGTTTCCCTCCTCAGCAGACTGCGCTCCCAGCTGCCACCATCAGCGGTCTCTTGCACCCCAACTGCCACCTTGGCGGGCTCCAGGAACAATTGCCAATGGGTTGCCCACATGCAGAGGCAGGCTGAAACCAGAACGTAAGCCCAGGGGCTGCACAAGCTAGGAAGCAAGGCTAAAGTGTCTCCCCCGCTGCTGTTCAAGGGCTCAGAGTTTACACCTCCACCACTGCTTTCTAAATTCAGCACCTGCAAGACATCCGAGTGGACAATGGGTGCTCCTGTGACCAGATGGACCTGGCCTTAGCAGCTGTAGGCCAGAGGGTCCAGGTGCATGACTACAGCGTCTTGGGGCCTGACTTCAATGGATCTGTGCTGGTGGGCCTTGTGAAAGCAATGCCTGAGGGACACCATGGCTGAATGCCGACATTCCCTGGTTGAGGCAGGGCCCAAGGGCAGTGCCAACAACAGTGTATTTTGGGAGCTTGCACAATGGGTGACAGGTGAAAAAACAGAACACACTCACTGGTGAACAGCTCTGGCAGAGGAATACTCCAGTAGCTCCTTTCCAGTGGGAGCACCCCAATCCCACCTACCTCCCAACACAGCTCAAAAATGCAGTTCAGAAATGGATCTGGGCCCTCTACTACAACAACGAGGGAACAGACCCAGCCCGTGACAGGGCAGTGACAACCACAGTGCAAAGAGGAGGTCCTGCTCAATATCCAGTGCAGGCTCTGGTCACAACACCAGTCACACCTCCCATCAAGGGAAATAACATCCAGCATATACTGAGGAAAGAGGTAACAGGCATCCACACTAAAAATAGCCCTCGCAACAAAATATATTAAATCCACACAGGCTAAACAGGAATGCTCCCACATAAAAATAGCCCTCCAAGACCATAGTATATAATGGTTTCTCCCAAGCTCATACAGCCAGAGAAATATAAGTAAAATGAAGAAGCAGAGGAACCACTCCCAATTAAAAAATCAAGAGAATTCCCCTAAAAGAACAATCAATGAAACAGACCACTTTAGTCTAACAGACATCGAAGTCAAACAGGAGATAATGAAAATACTGAAGGAATTAAGAAGGACTATTGATAGAAATGCAGATTACTATAAAAAGGAACTAGAAACTATAAAAAGGAACCAAGAAAAATTAGAGAACTCATTTGCAGAGATGAAAGCTGAGCTAAAGGCAATGAATACCAGACTGAATAATGCAGAAAAACAAATAAATGACCTGCAAGATAGAACAATGGAAATCACCCAATCAGAATAGCAGGCAGAAAGCCAAATGAAAAACAATGAAAGCAATAGAAGAGACCTATGGGATAATATAAAGCTTGCCAATCTACACATACTAGGGATCCCAGAAGGAGAAGAAAGAGAAAAGGGGATTGAAAATGTATTTGAGGAAATTATGGCTGAAAACTTCCCAAACCCAAAGGAGGAAACCGATATCCAGGTACAGGAAGCACAGAGGGTCTCAAACAAGATAAACCCAAACAGCACTATACCAAGAAATACTATAATAACAATGGCAAAAGCTAACAAAGAGAGGATTCTGAAGGCAACAAGAGAAAAACAAAGAGCTAATTAAAGGAAACCCCCAGAGGACTATCAGCTGATTTCTCTACAGAAATGTTGCAGGCCAGAAGGGAGTGACAAGGAACATTCAAGGTCCTGAAAGGGAAAAATCTACAACCTAGGATACTCTACCCAGGAAGATTATTATTTAGAATAGAGAGATAAAGAATTTCCCAAACATGCAAAACCTAAAAGAATACAGCAATACTAAACCTATCCTAAAGGAAATATTGAAAGTTCTTCTCAAAATAGAAAAGAAGTAAGAATCTATAGGACAGACAAAATCATAATTGGAAGGTATATCACTCAAATAAGCCAGTACACAGATTTTTTTTAAAAATCAAAAAATTTCTATGAAAGCGATGATAACCACAATGAAAAGCAAAAGGATGAACATCAAGATATAAAAGACATCAAAATCATAAAATGTGGGGAAGAGAGTAAGAAAATGTAGATTTTTTTCCCCAGAATGTGTTTAAGGCTATATAACTACCAGTCTAAAGCAAGCAGACATAGGAAGAGATTAATATATTCAAAAGACAGGGTAACCACAAATCAAAAATATACAATAGATTCACAAAAACTGAAAAGAACACAAGCATAATACAAAATAAAATCATCAAACCACAAAAGAAAAAACAAAAAGGGACAAAGAAAAAAATATAAAATCAATGGGAAAATAAGGTTTAAAATGGCAATAAATACATGTCTATTAAAAATTACCTTAAATGTCAATGGATTAAATGCTCCAATCAAAAGACACAGAGTAGCACACTGGATTAAAAAGCAAAACAAAACCAAGATCTTACAATATGCTGACTACAAGAAACTCACTTTAGGGCAAAGGAAACACATAGATTCAAAGTAAGGGCATGGAAAAAGATATTTCATACAAACGGAAATGAGAGGAAAGCAGGGTCACAATACTCATACCAGACAAAATAGACTTTAAAACAAACGCTATAAAGATAAAGAAGGACACTATATAATGATAAAAGGATCAATACAAGGAGAGGATATAACACATCACCACTTATGCACCCAAATACATAAAACAAATACTAACAGACATAAAGGGAGAAACTGATGGGAATACAATAATAGTAGGAGACTTTAACCCTCCCACTCACATCAATGGACAGATCTTGGAGACAGAAAATTAATAAGGCAACAGAGATTCTAAATGATACAATAGAAGAGTTAGACTTAATTGATATTTTCAGGACATTACACCCCAAAAAAGCAGAATACATTCTTTTCAAGTGCACATGGAACATTCTCTAGGACTGACCACATATTAGGGCACAAAACAAACCTCAACAAATTTAAGAGTACAGAAATTATTTCAAGCATCTTTTCCAACCAGAATGGCATGAAACTAGAAATCAGTCACAGAAAAAGAAATGATAAACAATTACATGGAGAATAAATGATATGCTTCTAAAAAAACCAATGGGTCAATGAGGAAATCAAAGAAGAAATTAAAAAATACCTTGAGGCAAATGACAATGAAAACACAACCACACAAAATCTATGGGGAATTCCCCAGTTGTCTAGTGGTTAGGACTCAGCACTTTCACTGCCATGGCCCAGGTTCAATCCCTGGTCAGGGAACTAAGATCCCACAAGCCATACAGGATGCAGCAAAAAGCACTTCTTAGAGGGAAGTTCACAGCGAAACAGGCCTTCTTTAAGAAACAAGAAAAATCTCAAATAAACAACCTAACCTACCACCTAAAAGAATTAGAAAAAGAACAACAAACAAAACCTAAAATCAGTAAAAGGAAGAAGAAAATAAAGGTCAGAAAGAAAATAAAGATTTTAAAAAATAAAAAAAAATCAATAAAACCAATAGCTAGTTCTTTTAAAGGGTAAACAAAATTGACAAACTTCTAGCCAGGATCACCAGGAAAAAAACAGAAGACCCAAATAAACAAAATAAGAAATGAAAGAAGAGAAATCACAACCGATACTGCAGAAATACCAAAAAAAACCATAATACTATGAACAATTATGTGCCAACAAATTCAACAACCTGGAAGAAATGGACAACTTTCTAGAAACACATAGTCCACCAAACTGAATCAAGAAGAAACAGATAACTAGAACAGACCAATCACTAGAAGCAAAAAAGAATCTGTGATAAAAACAAAAATAAGAATCCCTACAAACAAAAGTCCAGGGCCAGATGGCTTCACAGGCAAATTCTACCAAATATATAAAGAATAACTTATACCAATCCTTCTTAAACTCTTCCAAAAGACTGAAGAGGAAGGAACACTCCCAAAGACATTCCATGAAGCCACCATCACCCTGATACCAAAACCAGACAAAGACACTACCAAAAAAGAAAATTATAGGCCAATATCTTTGATGAATATAGATGCAAAAGTTCTCAACAAAATATTAGAAGATTGAATCCAACAACAAATTAAAAAGATCATACACCACAACCAAGTTGGATTCATCCCAGGGTCATGAGGCTGATTCAACATACGCAAATCAATCAACGTGTTAAACCACAACAACAAAAGAAAAGACAAAAACCACAGGCTCATCTCAATAGATGCAGAAAAAGCATTTGATAAAATTCAACATCCATTCATGATACAAACTCTTACCAAAGTGGGTACTGAGGGAACATATCTCAACATAATAAAAGCTAATTATGACAAACCCACAGTCAACATAATACTCAACAGTGAAAAGCTGAAAGCCTTCCTGCTAAACTCTGAAAAAAGACAAGAATGCCCACTCTTGCCACTTCTCTTCAGCATTGTACTGGCCTAGCCACAGCAACCAGACAAGAAAAAGAAATAAAACATATTCAAATTGGTAGGGAAGAGGTAAAACTGTCACTATATGCAGATGACATGATACTATATTTAGAAAACCCTAAATACTCTGCACAAAGACTATTAGAACTGATAAACAAATTCAGCAAAGAAGCAGGATACAAGATTAATATACAGAAATTGGTTCCATTTCTTTACACTAACAGTGAAATATCAGAAAATAAATGTAAACAATCCCTTTTAAAATCGCATCCAAAAAAAATAAAATATTTAGGGATAAACTTCACCAAGGACGTAAAAGATTTATATGTTGAGAACTACAAAACATTAATAAAGTACACTGAAGATGACTCAAAGAAATGGAAAGATATGCCATGCTCTTGGATTGAAAGAATATTATAAAATGCCCATGCTACCCAAAACAATCAACACATTTAATGTGATCCTTATCAAATTATCCATGACATTTTTCACAGAACTAGAACAAATAATCCTAAAGTTTATACAGAACCATAAAAGACCCAGACTTTCCAAAGCAATCTTTAGGAAAAAAAACAAAGTAGGAGGCATAACCCTCCCAGACTTCAGACAATAATACAAAGCTCCAGTAATCAAAACAGCGTCGTAATGGCAGAAAAACAGACATATGGGTCAATGGAATGGAACAGAAAGCCCAGAAATAAACCCACACACCTATGAACAATCTTCAACAAAGGAAGCAAGAATATACAGTGGGAAAAAGACAGTCTCAAAAAAAAAAAAAAAAAAAAAAAAAAAGACAGTCTCTTCAGCAAATGGTGTTGGGAAAGTTGGACAGCCACATGTAAATCAATGAAATTAGAACACTCCCTCACACCACACACAAAAATAACCTCAAAATAGTTTAAAGACCTAAATGTAAGACATGACACCATAAAACTCCTAGAAGAGAACATATGCAAAACATCTTCTGACATAAATTGTAGCAATCTGTTCTTAGGCCAGTCTCCCAAGGCAATAGAAGTGAAAACAAAAATAAACAAATGGGATGTAATCAAACTTATAAGATTTTGCACAGCAAAGGAAATCATAAACAAAATGAAAAGACAACCTATGGACAGGGAGAAAATATTTGCAAATGATGTAACTGACAAGGGATTAATTTCCAAAATATACAAACAGCTCATACAACTCAATAACAAAAAAAAACCAACCCAGTCAAAAACTGGGCACAAACCCTAAAATAGACATTTCTCCAAAGAAGACACACAGATGGCAATAGGCACTTGAAAAGATGCTCAACATCGCTAATTCTTAGAGAAATGCAAATCAAAACCACAATAAGGTATCACCTCACATAGGTCAGAATGGCCATCATTAAAAAGTCTACAAATAATAAATGTTGGAGAGGGTATGGAGAAAAGGGCACCCTCCTACACTGTTGGTGGGAATGTACATTGGTGTAACCACTATGGAATACAGTATGGAGGTTCCTTAAAAAACTAGAGTTATCATATGATACAGCAATCCCACTCCTGGACATATACCTAGACAAAACTATAATTCAAAAAGATACATGAACCCCTATGTTCACAGCAGCACTGTTTACAATAACCAAGACATGCAAACAACCTAAATGTCCATCAACAGTTGAATGGATAAAGATGATGTGGTGTATATATATGTGTGTGTGTGCACACACACATACACAAACACACACACACACTGGAATATTAGCCATAAAAAAAGAATGAAATAAGGCCATTTGCAGCAACATGAATGGACCTAGACATTGTCATACTAAGAGAAGTCAGAAAGAGAAAAACAAGTACCATATGATATTACTTATATGTGGAATCTAAAATACAATACAAATGAACATATCTACGATACAAAAACAGACTCGCAGACACAGAGAACAGACCTAATGGTTGCCAAGGAGGAAGGGGGTCAATGGTGGGAGGATGGATTGGGATTTGGGGATTAGCAGATGCAAATTACTATCTATAGGATGGATAAACAACAAGGCCCTACTGTACTGCACAGGGAACTATATTCAATATCTTGGGAAAATCCATAATGGTAAAGAATATGGAAAAGAAATATATATGTATAACTGAATCATTTTGCTGTACAGCAGAAATTAACACAACATTGTAACTCAACTATACTTCAGTAAAATTTAAAATAAAATAAAATGGTGATAATAATAGCATATACTGGATTTTGAGGAGAAATGAAGGTCCAAAAAGTTTAAATAGGTTTAAACTTTAAAAGGTTAAATAGTTTAAATAGATGTCCAGGCGAGTAACAAATGGGGGCAAAATCTTAGGTAGAAACAAGAGGGCCCCTCTTTCATTGCTTACTTATTAATGCCCATTTCTGAACCCAGTTAAGGGAGAAAGCTTGAGATGGAGAGAGATGTCAGCAATTTCTGATGTTACTTTTCTTTTTTTCTTCTTCCCAGGAAGGTGAGAGCTCCTAAAATAGTCCATGCTGAGCTCTTATTCGGGTTTCACATTAGATGAGAGTTGAGAAATGTTTCTAACTAATGAACGAAACATTACTCTTACAATTCTATGGGCTTATTTTTTCCCCTACTGATTAGATCCTTTTTACTCGAAGAAAATCAATTCAAAGAGTCAGAACTGAGTAAACTGTTAACCATATATTTTCCAAACAAAAATTAGGAGTTAGTTGGAGTGTGGGTCTGTGTAGGCAGCCAAAGAGGTTCATTGTTATTTGAGACAGCATGCAAAAAATGAGACAACTTACACTGCAGTTAGTTTTCTTCAATTTAAAATTTAAATCTGTATTTCAATGTAATTTTGCTTTGAAATAATAATATATACTCTTCAAGAAGCATTTAAAAATACAGAAAAGTAAATTTTAATTAAAAAATAAAATTAACCAAGCTGTAACATTTGTAACTTGGCATAATGAAAAGGCTTATAACATGAAAAAAATAAATAAATAAAATAAAATTAAGCAAAACATTAAAACTAAGACACACTGTCATTAATATTAGATGAAAATCTTTCCTGAACTCTTCCTGTTCCTCTCTCTCTCTTAATGACTAAGTATATAGATTTAGTGCAATGGAAATGATATCATAAAAACAGGAACATGCTACTTTTGAAATGAGAATTTGCTGAATAAAAGGTCCATATGCAAAAAGAAGAAGAAATCAGGGACTTCCCTGGTGGTGCAGTGGTTGAGAATCTGCCTGCCAACGCAGGGAACATGGTTCGATTCCCGATCCAGGAAGATCCCACATGCCATGGAGCAACTAAGCCCGTGTGTCACAACTACTGAGCCTGTGCTCTAGAGCCCACGAGCCACAACTACTGAGCCCGTGAGCCACAACTACTGAAGCCCGTACACCTAGAGCCCGTGCTCCGCAACAAGAGAAGCCACCTCAATGAGAAGCCCACACACCGCAATGAAGAGTAGCCCCCACTTGCCACAACTAGAGAAAGCCTGTGCACAGCAACAAAGACCCAATGCAGCCAAAAATAAATAAATAAATAAATTTATAAAAAAAGAAGAAATTATAACGTAAATGTGTGTAATAAATAGAAGATGAAACATTTAAAAGATATTTCCCAGAAAATCAAAAATAACAAATGTATAAGGAAAAACTCTAATAAAAAGTGTGTATCATATCTATTCTGAATATTACAAAACTTTCATGAAATATTTTGTTTTAATCTCTAAATAAATGGAAGTATATACCCATTCATCAATTAAACAGTTCAATATTATAAACAGGTACATTCACTCTAAATTGTTTTGTAGATTCAATATAATCTTACTCAAATAGGTAGGTTTTTTTTTGAGAATAACAATTTGATTTTCGAATTTATATGAAAATGTAATAGGAATAAAGAGCAGACAATATAATCTTGAAGAAAAACAAAGATGAAGGACTTACACTACCAGACAACAAGACTTATTCTCAAGCAATAATAATAAAGAAAATATATTGTTGCAAAGACAGACAAAGAGACCACTAGGATGGAATTCAGAGTCTAGAAACAGACTCATACATATATGATCATTTGATTAACAACAAAAGACACTGCAAAATTATGAAAGAGAACATCCTTTCATATACCCATGGGATATACACGTTGGAGAAAATGAATACTGACTCATCTTAATTTGAATTGATATTTATAAAAACAATTCGAAAAATCTTTTGAAGGGAAATATGTCTTCATGAACTTAGTGTAGGCAAATATTATTTAAACTGGCAAAAAAAAGCACTAAGTCTAAATAAAAATATGGTGAACCATGCAATATTAAAATTAAGAATGTCAATTCATCAAAATATACCATTAGTAGAGTAAAAGGTAAACCACCAACCAGGAGAAAATGTTTCCAATACATATATCCAACAAGTGGCTCATATTAGAACTATGTGGTGTCTAAGTTTTAAGATTAAATAGAGAGGTCAGCTAGAAAGAATATACTCACTGCTGGAAGAATTAGGCTCCCTCTGCTTTCTCTCCTTTTTTAAAATTCACATGAGCAGTAATATATCTTAAGCACACAGAAAGAATAGCTTAGTGGTTCATTTATTCTCCCATTTTGGTACGGAACTTTGGAGTTTAACTTTCCATCAGAGATGACTAAATCTAATTTTTAAATTCATTTCTTTCAACCTTTATTTCATGGTGTCTCTCTTCATTCTTCCCCTCACCTACCCAACCTATCAGAAGAGGAAAACAATAAAACTGCCCTTTTCCAAATCTTCAAATAGTCTTATCTGTGAAAAATTTGCAGAATTTTGTAATCTCATTATTTCTGCATCTGAGGTTAAATTTCAGGTTAGGAGTTAAGCTTTGACATACCAGACACCTTTTTCTTTCCTTATTTTCAAATTTTGCAATGTACTTTACAACCTGGTCCCTATGTATTTTTTTGGATGCTGATGGAAAATTTTGACACACTTTTCATTTTTGTGGTTCATTTGTTTAAATCTAGAAGAAGTCAATTCTATGACCTGATTTCACTCTGCCACTGTGCTTTGGTTATCAACTGCTGGATAGCAAATACTCCAAAACTGAGTGACTTAAAACAATAACAACAATTTGTTATTTTCACAATTTGGGGGATTGACCAATTAATTCTGCTTCACATGGGGTCAGCTGGAGTACTGGTGTGGCTAGAAGCTTCAAAATAACCTCATTCACAAAGCTGCAGTTGGTACCACCTGATATCATGGAGCTCAGCCACAACCATCACCTGGGAGCACCTCTTCTATTCAGCTTCTCTGCCATAAATAATATTAATTCAATTTTAACATATTTTTTTCTGGCTGGAGAGAATTTCCTGAACCCTGAGCTTTTCATCTACACTCTTCTTGAAAAATGGGAAATTCTTTTAGTTTACTTCTCCCTTCCTTAATCTTAGTGACAGCTAGAAGAACCACATGGCAGACAAAGAAGACTTCAGAATAAGAAATATTACCAGGGATAAACAGGAACATTACATAATGATAAAGGAGGCAATTATAGATGTGTGTTCACCTAATAACAATCCTAGATATGTGTTCATCTAAAATCAGATTATCAAAATATATTAAACAAAAATAAATAAGACTCTAAGAAAGAATTTTAAAAACTAACAAATATAATTGGAGATGTCAACACTTCTCTGTCATTGATAGAACAAGTGGATGGAAAATCATTAAGAGTATAGAAGACCTGAACAACACAACCAGACAAATTGTTGTAATTGATATGCATAGAGCACTTCACCAAACAACAGCAGATTACATAATTTTTTTCAATTGCACATAAACATTTACCAAGATGGACTATATCATGAGACATAAAACTAATTTTAAAAACTTCACAGAATAGAAATCACACAACGTATGTTCTCTAGAAGAAATTAAATTAGAAGTCTACAACTGAAAAATATCTCAAAAATCCCCAATTATTTGAAAGTTAACACATGGTTTCTAAAAAATCCATGAGTTATAGAGAAATATTCAAGCAGTTTTTAACAGAATGATATATGAACACAATCTATCAAAATTTGTTGGTTGCATCTAAAGTAGTTCTTAGAGGGAAGTGCATAGCATTTAATGGTGTAAGTAAAGAAATGTATTAATCGGTAATCTAAGTTTTCCATTTAAAGAAACAGGAAACAGAAAAGTAAATACAATCTAAAGCAAGTAGAAGGAAGGAAATAACAAAGGTAAGGGCAGAAATCAGTGAAATTGAAAGAAGGAAAACCACAGATAAAAATCAGTGAAACAAAAAGCCATTTATTTTAAAATGGTTGCCAAAAAGGGGGGCTGGGGCAGGAAGGGAGTAAAAATAACCAGTATCAGAAATAGTGGAGGAAACTCACAGATACTAGTTGGATAATAATATGATGAATGCACTCCATGCACATGAATTGAAGTGCTTAGATGAAATAGACAATGTATTGAAAGTCACAAATTATTAAACTCACTCAAGAAAAAATAAATAATGTGAACAGTTCTATCTAGTTAAAATTTTTTTCAGTAAAGACCCTTCCAGGGCCAGATGGATCAAAGATAAATTCTACTAAATATTTAATGAAGATTTAATCCAAATCTACACACTCTCTTCCACAAAACAGAAGAGGACAGACCACTTTCTAACTCATTTTATGAGGCCAGCATTACCCAGACATCATAGTCAAAGATAAGAAAAAAATCAATACACAGAAATTTTCCATAAAATATTAGCAAATCAAATTTAGCAATATGTATTTCTGGATAAAACAAAATCAAAACAAAAACTCTCTGCCGGGCTTCCCTGGTGGCGCAGTGGTTGAGAGTCCGCCTGCCGATGCAGGGGACACGGGTTCGTGCCCCGGTCTGGGAGGATCCCACATGCCGCGGAGCGGCTGGGCCCGTGAGCCATGGCCGCTGAGCTTGTGCGTCCGGACCCTGTGCTCCACAACGGGAGAGGCCACAACAGTGAGAGGCCCGCGCACAGCAAAAAAAAAATGTAAAAAAAAAAAAAAAAAAAAAACTCTCTGCCAACTAGATATGGAATGGAATTTCCTTAACCAGATAAAGGGTATCTGTGAAAAATCTGGATCCACCATTATACTTAGTTACGAGAAACCTAATGTTTTCCCCCTAAAAACAGAAAGAAAACAGGGGTTTCGGCTCTCAACACTTCTACTCAATATTGTATGGGGGTTCTAGTCAGTACAATAAGGCAAGAAACAGCCAAAAAAAGGGAAAGAAAAGAAAAAGCATCCAGATAGGAAAGTAATTAATAAAATTGTCTTTATTTGCAGACTACGTGATCATCTATATAGGAAGTATGATGGAATCTACAAAGCAACCTATTAGAACTAGTAAGTTTAGCAAGGGTGGAGGGTGTAAGAACAAAATACAAAATAAATTCTATTCCTAATATACTAAGAGGAAATAATCAGCAATTTAAATGAAAAATAATGCCATTTCTAACAGTATCAAAAATATGAACTATTAGGAAATATGTGATGAAAGTTGTGCATGTCCTGTACATTGAAAAAATAATTTGCTGAGATAAATATAAAAGTCCCAGAAAAGTCAAAACAACATTGAAAAAAGCAAAGTTTGAAAGCTAACTGGTTTTAAGAATTATTATAAAGTTACAGTAATCAAGACAGTGTGGTATTAGAGTCAGAATAGACAAATAGATAAAAGGAAAAGAATAGAGAATCCAGAAATAGAGCCATACACTTATAGATAACTAATTTTTACAAAGATGTAAAGACAATTCAGTGGAGAATGATAATCTTCAACAATGGTGCTAGAATGATTGGATGTATTTAAGCAAAAACAATGAACTTCAATCCACAGCTTACATCACATACAAACGCTAATTCAAAATGGATCCTAGAAGTAAAATATAAAACTATAAAAAGTTTAGAAGAAAATATTTTGTGACCTTAGGTTGGCCAAAAGTCTAAGATACGACACCAAAAGCATTATCTATAAAATAACTATTTGTAACATAGACTTCATCAAAATTAAAATCTTCTTTTTAAAAACACTTAAGGAAGAAAGATGAGACAAACTAGAGAAAGCATCAATCTTTACAAAGCATATATCTGATGAAAGAATGGAATTTAGCTCATATAAAACTCTCAAAACTTAATAAAAAGAAAACTAACAACCAAATATAAATGTGCAGAAGATCTGAATGGACATGTCAAAGCATATATATGGACGGTAAATAAGCCAACCAAAAATGTATATTTGGAAATCAAAGGGATGGATCTAAAACATTATGATATGTGAAAGAAGCCAGACACAAAAAGAGTACATCCCGTATGATTCCATTTATGTCAGTTCTTTTAAAAAATAATAGGGGAATTCCCTGGTGGTCCAGTGGTTAAGACCACTTTCCAACGCAGGGGGTGCAGGTTTGATCCCTGGTCAGGGAGCTAAGATCCCACATGCCTCCTACAATTGTTTCTTTCTTACTGCTCCCCAACTCATAAAACGGCAACTCCAGTTTTTCCAGTTGCTAAGCCAAATCCTTGACTATACTCTTTTTCTCACACCCAGCATGTGACCCATCAGCAAATTCTTTTGGCTCTATCTTCAAAATATGCCCTAAAGCTAACCACTCTTCATCACGTCCATTGCTAATCCTCAGTGCAGCCACTGTCTTGTTTCACTTGAACTATTACAATCTTCTAATTACCATCCTTGCTTCCTCTTTCAGTACGCATTCAACATTATACATCAACACAACACATTCAGCCAGAATAATTCTACACAAAATTTTTATCATGCCACTTCCTTCATCATAAATCTCTAACAACCAGGTTAGTTCTTTGATGAAGGCCCCATACTCCTACCTGGGAGCAATTCTCTGCTTTTTATTTTGTCCTCTGGTCCCTTGGTTATTCCCTCTGAATCACCTCTCCTCCCCTGGAGAACCCCCCCATAAAAAAATGGCTTATGTTTACAGCTAAGTAATTTTCTTAACCTACTTTCTGCCCATAAATATTTTGTATCACATTTCACAAAACATGGCTTCTTCATTTTTTAATGTCTGTCCCTTTCAGCCTAGGCTTGCTTAGTTTCTTCAAAAATGTTTTGGGTTCTGCAGGTACCATTTTGCATTACACTTTACTGGACAAAAGGCACATTTCAAATCTATTCGAGAGAAGTCCTTCTCAACCTCTGGTCCCTGTATGGTTACTGTCAGACAATGCCAAGTAGGTGCTCTATTGTTTCACAGAGAGTTGATGAGATATATCCTTAGGGTCCTTAGAAGGTCCTGACTAACTAGTACAAGGGGCTTATGAAGGATCATCTGAAAACTATCTGAGGTTTAAGAGGGTTTGATAGTTTCATACTTGTATACACCTTGAGATGTTTTACTGGAAGCAACCAGGCTTTTATTTTTGTCCCGAGTCTCTTTCTGAGAGAGACTAGGGATGAGAGACAATTGTTTAAAATCCAGAAAGCCGTAGGTTTTTATATCCCCTCTAGATTCTGCTTGAAAACTGAACAATTCCTTCTTTAGCTCAGCTCTCTTTTTTCTGTGCCTCTTGATGAAATCAGTTGATATTTTCAACATTTAACCTAGAAATCTCCTTAGCAAGATTTATCAGTTTATTAGATGACATTTTTCCTATCTTCCATGTTTGTTAAACTTTTCATCACTAAATTTTTAAAAAAGCCCCCTTTCCTCCAGCTTCTTGTAACATTTTTGTCATTTTTATTTAAGCCCTCTCCAATGGCCTCCTTGAGGCTCATCAGCCTTCTGCTAATAGCTTCTTCTAGGCCCTTCTAGCTTCTGCCTACCACTCAGTCCCAAAGCCAGTGCCATATGTTTAGATGTTTGTTATATGTATTTGTTATATCCACACACAACTTCCAGATACCAAATTTGGTTATACTTATTAGTGCTACATTATAAACCAACTTTAAATCAGTGGTATAAAATAACAACCATTTGATAGTATTCATGGATTCTATCAGGGCAGGGAACAGACAACAGGCAATATAATTTCTCTCTGGTCCATAACATGGAACTTCAGTTCTAGAAGATTCAAATGGTTGAGATGACTTGAATGACTGGGAAGTAAAATCATCTGGAGGTTCTGACATCTGGCCAGGCTGAGTTCAGCTGGGACTTTTGACAGGAACATTTATGTGGGACACTGTCAGGTAACTTGGGCTTCTTACAGCATGATGGCTGCATTCTAAAAAGGTACACACCAAGAAGGTGATCCTGTTCAAGCTCCCCCATTACATACTGAGTATGAGGAGACGATGGGGGCTGACAACATGCCTTATAATGTATAGGTCTCCATAAAGAGCTGCTTTCAGTAATCCTAAACTTTTTGCTGGTTGCAGCGACTGGGTAACACTTTATACTGTCTCCTTTGAGGAGTGGAGTGGGTATGTCCTAAGTGTGGGGAAAAGGGTGTACAAAGTTATCTAGTAGTCACAGGGGATAATTGTCTACAAAATTCATACTCCACTGTTAGAATATACAATCATTGCTGGGAAGTGGAAGCCCAACAAGGGAATTGATTTTTCTACCCCAAATTGCATATAACTGTGATCATGTGACTAGTTCTCAGCAATGATGAGTGTGTTGTGTTTTACTTTTAAGCCAAGTTGGTAAAAAATCATGTGTGACTCCTTCGCAATAATATTCTTCTTCCCATCACCTTGATGCAAATGAGCATGGCAAATTCGAGCCATGTGTTGAAGTCAGAAATGAAAGAGGACTAGGTCTCTTCATCACAGCTTGGAGAGAAGCTGCCTGTAAATCAGGGATAGTCATCTGGACTTGACACAATTGAAAAAACAGACCTCCTCTGTGTAAGTTATTATGCATTGGGGTAATTTGTTATATTAACTGAGATTATCCTACATAAAACAATTTGTAGGGAATTCCCTGGCGGTCCAGTGGTTAGGACTCCGAGCTTCTACTGCAGGGGGTATGGGTTTGATCCCTGGTCATGGAACTAAGATCCCACATGCCGCAAAGCACGGCCACAATTTGTAATAAAAGGTATGATGTGAAATTTACCTGCATCAAGAGTATGGAGATAAGGGAGTTATTGGGTTGTACTATCCGACAGATACAGGATGATTCAGTTTTTCATATACTCAGGCAACAAGACCAAGTCATACATATTGACTTCTATATGTAACATAACTGAATAAAATCTAGCTTTTGTAAATTGAATCATATAAAGCATTGATCCTCCCACCCAACATAGTCAGCTTCTACTATTTTTTCTAGTGTTTAGGAAGGATACTGGCATATGACAAATAAATCTTCACCCTCAAAAGGCTACAGAGTAATAACGAGTAACATCTATAAGTTAGGTATATACTCATAATATACACAATGCTATAAGCCATGAAAGGTAAAATGCTATGTTTTATTACAAGTCAGAAGAGAGAGATTGATTTCTTCTTGGGCAACTGTGGAAAACATTTCAGAACAGTCTTTATTTTAGCTTGTTCAGGCAAGTTGAATCAGATTCTGATAGGCAGGGGTAGCAACAATTGTTTTAGAGAAAATATTAATGAACAGAAGTGAAGGAAGAGAAAATACAGATTACTCAGGAGTCTAGTGGTACGAGCCTCTGATGCTTGGAAAGGAAACAAGGAGATGAAATTGAGACAGACGGTAGGCCAGATCACAGAAGAACCTTGAATCCCAAGCTAAAGCTCTGTAACTTTATTGGCTAAGCTTTGTAAGCAATGAGGAGGCACTCCCAGTTACTGTTTACCTGGAGTAACTTGTCTGGACCAGAGCTAATAGACATGGGAGAGAATCTGTGTAGCAGAAATAATGGTATTGTTGAACTTAGAAATAAAAATTCTTGCAGAAGCTTTTCTCTAGTTTAGGGCAAACCTAATAATGCCTTGTTCGAACTAAATCACTTGACCTGTGAAATACTGCTTCCTTGTGATTTTAAAAGACTTTGGCAAACTTTCCCCCCATATGGTAGAATGTATTAGCAAACATTTAAGAGGGCTTCCTCTGATGGTTATAATTAAGCTTCAAAGGGAACAGGCAAAGTCAGACATTGAGTTGGGCTGAAACTATTTCCATTTTCCTATTGTTACCAATATGCAATCTACCCTAGCTTGCTTTCCATCGTATTTTCCAGAGGGTGAATAAAGGTTCCGATTTGGTGGCAGGGAAAATCAGTATGCCAGCAAGAATTTTTAATGCTATATGATTCAGAGCTAGTTGAATCACCTTGGGCCACTGTACACTCTGTAAACAGCACGACACTCTGAACTTTTGGGTCCTGGCCTATTTTTCAATCTCCTTTTCAGCTATCTTTACCCAGGTATCCTATGCTTCAGCCTACTGAACTATTTGGTATTCATATAGTCAGTAGTCTTCACACATTCATGTCTATTCTCGTAGATTTCAGCTTGATTTTATCTACACCTGTGTGCCCTCCTCATCTACTTCATCATCCAGTCTTATTTTGCTACAGAACTCTTATTTTCCTTTAAGATTCACAGTTGTGCAAGTATATGTTTTTATTGAGAACTTCTATGATGATACTATCATTAGAAAAGATGTATAAGATGATACTATCTTAGAAAAATTAATTGGATCTTTATGCACTCACAGCACCTTGAAAAATATATTTTCTAGAATGTTATTACATTATAGTTGAATTGTATTGTCTATATCTGACTTGCTAAATTGTGAGCTCCCTGAGTACAAGAATAACACAATGTTATAAGTGCTAAAATTCAAAACGTGCAAATTGCTATGAGAAGCTAGAAGAAGCAAAGCCAAATAATCCTATAGAAACCATTCAAAAGCCTCAACACTCCAAAGCATGGTATAGAAATTAGGAGGCAGTTAAGCTAAGGTAACCAAAGATTAGTGAGTAAAAAAAGTATAAATAGGGCTTCCCTGGTGGCGCAGTGGTTGGGAGTCTGCCATGCCGATGCAGGGGACACAGGTTCGTGCCCCGGTCCGGGAAGATCCCACATGCCGTGGAGCGGCTAGGCCCGTGAGCCATGGCTGCTGAGCCTGCACGTCCGGAGCCTGTGCTCTGCAACGGGAGAGGCCACGGCAGTGAGAGGCCCGCGTACAGAAAAAAAAAAAAAAAAAAAAAATATATATATATATAATAAATATGAAAACAGTTTGCATTTTTTCATTCAAAAAATATCAGTAGGAAAATTTAGAAGAAAGTAAGATAAACCCCTGTCTTGGCCCTCAGGATCATTATAATCTCATAATCTCACATTGTAGATAAAGCTACCAAACAAGAATTAATCAGTAAATAATGTAACATAGCAGTTCAGTACCAACCTGAATTGGTACTGAATATATATGTGTCTACTATATACCTTAGATATACCAGTCTAGTTACCATGTCAAAGAAGACAACAAAATTACTCTGACCTATTTTTCTTGACACCTAAGGATAATGGCATCCTTCCACAGTGTCCCCTAAACCTATACTATAATAATCTCTTTTTCTCTCTTACCCAAATTAATGCCAAGCTGTAAGACTTAAATTTAAAAAATAAGAGATTTGAGGAGGCTTAATATAAAAACACATATACAAAATGCAACCTTAAAAATGAATTCAAGTAGAAGTATACAAAAACAATAAAGAAAGAAAGTCAAGAAGAGAGAAATCTCTGATGGATTTTCTTAAGACAATATTAAGAGTTATAACATCATAAATTGATACAGCCACTATGGAGAACAGTATGGAGGTTCCTTTAAAAACTAAATCTAGAATTATCATATGAGCCAGCAATCCCACTACTGGGCATATACCCAGAGGAAAACCATAATTCAAAAAGAGTCATGTACCAAAATGTTCATTGCAGCTCTATTTACAATAGCCTGGAGGTGGAAACAACCTAAGCGCCCATCATCGGATGAATGGTTAAAGAAGATGTGGCACATATACACAATGGAATATTACTCAGCCTTAAAAAGAAATGAAATTGGGTCATTTGTAGAGATGTGGATGGACCTATAGACTGTCATAACAGAGTGAAGTCAGAAGAGAAAAACATATTGTATATTAACACATATATGTGGAATCTAGAAAAATGATACAGATGAACTGGTTTGCAAGGCAGAAATAGAGGCACAGATGTCGAGAACAAACGTATGGACACCAAGGGGGGAAAGCGGCAGGGGGGTGGGTGGGGTGGGTGGTGGTGGGATGAATTGGGATTGACAACTGGGAGACTGGGATTGACACGTATACACTAATATGTATAAAACAGATAACTAATAAGAACCTGCTGTATGACAAATAAAATAAAATTCAAAAAAAAGAGTTATAACATCAGTTAACTTCCAAAAGTTTTATATAGAAAACTATACTTTATGACTTAGATTGAGTTCCACTGTGGCTAAAGTAATATAAATAAGTGTAGATAGCTTTGATCATAGTGAAATAGGATACGAAGGGAGTGTGGATTATGGGGAAGAGGTGATCAGTGGTGCAGGTTACATGAATTAAAAGAGAGGGAGAGAGAGCTGCCACTCAACAACGTGCAAATTGCAAAATCTGACTCCCAATGATGTGATTAACTATGTGCTCCTGAATGAGAGTCAGTGAGTATTAGAACCTATTCCTTCTATCTCATTAGGAAGCAGGGAATGATAGAGGGGTTTATAAGTGAGATTACAGTCCTGTTGAAATGTGGCTACAGGAAATCAAAGAAATCAAAGGAATGGTAGAAAACTAGACATAAGCAAATATCTACATATTTAAAACAAGGAAGAAGACAGATTTTGGAAAATATTAGCTAGAATAATAACTAATGACCTGTGGTGAACACATAGTGCAAGTTATTTTTTAAAAATCATATTTGTTTTTTTGAATAAATGTGGAATTGCTAAATACAAGACAAAAATTTGGATAAAAGATTAATAAGATATAGATTCTGTTCACGAGGAACATCTAGACAAATAGAGGATATGTCTGATGGGCATAATTTTACAAAGTAGAACATTTTCACAAGAAAAGCAAAGACACATGTCATGAGAACTATGAAAAATAAGTATTACTAGTGTCAAACGGCAAGATTCTCAAACTCAAATGCCTTGTAGGGTTAGCAAGTAAAGAATACATTTGAATGTGGCAGTTACCACTAAACTTTAGCCGACTTTTGCCACGGCAATGAAGGGCCCAAATATTAAAAAAAACAAACTTGTGTTTTATTTTCCTGTTAAATATTCAAACTGTAAAAGTCGTGGACTATTTTTTAAAAATTAAAAAACATTGTGTGGGTCAAATAAAATATATCAACAAGCCAGAACTGATCTTCATGGTACTAGTCTAGGATAAATTCCTTAGAGGATTAAGAAATGTTCTGTGAAGAATTCAGTAATTTGGACTTCCCATTGTATTATATATAGAATTTAGATGTGTAGTGATTTAAAAAAAGAAGATCCCAAGCAAAGACAACACCACAAGTTAAGGCCGGGAAATAGGAATGTGATGGAAGTAAATGAGAAACTATGGAGAGCTTATTTTGGAAGAGGTGTAGTCTGTGATGATGTGGAACAGGAAATATGACAATATGAGCATTTAGGGGAAAAGGTGAGGATGATCAGCATTCCACAGAGATTCTTTAAAAGCAGTCATGCCAAATATACTTTACTGTATTTCATAAGGGTGAGAGCTTGGTAGCATGCCGGAAAAAATATGAACATTGATTTCAGTAGAGTAACCTTGGAGGTAAGTTGGTAAAACATCTTCGAGCCTTTTTTGTTCAACATTTTTCAATGATATTGATGATGATCAAGAAGACGTTTACTAGATTTATAGCTGATACAAAGTTGGGAGCGATCACTAATGTGATGACATACTCAAGTCTAAACAATTTTGAGAGACTAAATGCAAAATTCCAACAAAACAGTCAAGGTGTTTTTGAGCCAAGAAAGTCAAAGAAATAAGATGCATGAAAATAACCCAGAAAGCCATCTTTAAGAATGGTAAGACTCAGAAAGTTTAATTAACATCCCTTAAATCACATAATTTGTGGCAGAAGTGGAATGCACATTCCAGGTCTATCTAGAATCAAAGTCTATGGTCTTTCTTAGTCATCAAAGAACCACCAACTATATAAAAGTACTATGTCTATTTCTTAGAACTTTAGATTGTACTTTGTATTGAGTGGAAGATTGAAGTAAATGTTCTTTAAGGTCACAATAAATTAAAAACTCTATGTTTTATTATTTTCTGATCAAATATTAATGAAGTTTGGACCTAATATGCTGAGTAGATTTTTATATAAGCTATATAAAATTTTTATATAAGCTAATGCTTATAACTTATTTTAATTGTTCTTTTTTTCATTTCATAGTAGCAGCAGAAAATACTTGTTTCAACAAAGATATTTCAATCTCAGTCATTTAACAAATATTTTCTGAGTGCCTATTAATTGCTAAGAACATTTAAAAGTCCTGTGGATACCACAAAATTTCTCCCATTAAGGACCCACATTTTACCAAATGGGCATGTCTCTGGTTCCCTTTCTCATTGGCTCTCCTCACTTCTTCTTCTCCCCAAAGATAGCATCTAAACCCAGAAAAAAGCTTCATGACACTTGCAGAACAGTGTCTCATCTGCACTGGCCTCTGGTGAGGTGTTTCTTACCAGTTGGTTCCTGGATATTGACTTCAATCTCCCCATGAATTGCTGCAAAATGTCACACGGCTCCCACGGTCTCTGTGTTCCCTGCTTGTTTCTCCACCCCCTCCAACTCCTTTTTTATCTATCTGATTTTAAGGACTCTTGGGGAAAGAAAACTTTATATTAACAAATAAAATGTCAAAAAATACAAGCACAAATATGTGTATGTCCCTGGACACAGACCTAAGCGTTTTCAAAACAATGAAGCTGCACCTCAATAGATGAAGTGATATTACAGAATAAGCAGCAAAAGTTATAGAATCAAAATCACCCTTAAAATTCTTTAAATGTGTACAGATGACTTTGTGTGTATTACTCTGAATGGTAATACCTGTGGGTAAAGGTATCACCTTATGTAACAGAAAATGTAATTTTACAGAGTTTTTGCTTTTAATTACATAAAAGAAAATGTGCATAGCTAATTTTTGGAAGTCAACTGAATGTATGTTGGGACTGCATTCTACTACGTCTATATAAAAGCCATGACTTTTACTGCCTTCTCCCATACCTCCTTTTATTTATTTTGTGTGTGTGTACATGATTCAACTCATTGAAACTTACCCTTAAATTATTTCCTATATTCCTTTCAGAGTATTACAGAAAACAAAATTCAAACTTCTCCCATCTATTTACTTGTAGCCAAAAGACTAGAAATACACAGCTTCTTTAGCATTTAGTTTCTCTGTAAACTATTATCTCAGCTTCTTAGTAAAGGAGCTAATTTAGTGATTCCCATAGCATGTTGCTTACCTTTCCCTTTAAGTTGTATGAAAAGAAAATAAATCTTTCACATGGGCTCAAAAACCTAACAAAAATTATTGTTCAAGATACTGGACATATCCTAAAATATTTATATATACCACTGATACAATATTCCCTCCCCAACACCTGCCCAGAGTCAAAATTTAATTTGTGCTTTCGTGCTCCCAAGCTTTGTTGTGGTGAACAGGGTAAATGATGAAGAAACAAAACTGAAAACGTTCAGAAAAAGAGGGTAGATTCATTCTTCCTAAGAATCATTCTACCAAAGCACCTACTGAAGGAAAGCTCTTGAAGGATGGGGGAGGTAGGGAAGGACAGAGTGGAAGGTGAGGAGACAGTAACATTTAGGTAAACAGAGATCCTGAGAGTTTAGAGCAAGGTACAGAAGCAACTACCATAAATGAAATTTGAGGGAGAGAAGTTTAAGCAGATATCTTAGGAAGGACACCATGGATTTTTATGATGGAATATCACTGACCACCACTGTTTTTCATTCTGTGTTAACTCTTTTGAACTGTCTTCATTTTGAAACACAAGGTTATGCTTAGACTGGCCCTAAATATTCTGATCACAGAGAAGAAGAAAGAAACGGAGAAGGCAAAAGTGCAAGCATTGGGAGTGGAATGGGGAAGAGGAAGGGAGCACCATACCTAAAACCAAGCCTTTGCAATGTTTCAAAGTTTCCAAGCACTGCCTTCAGGGAGGTGGATCTGAGATCTGTTCTCCCATCTTCTTGCTTGGCTGCCTCATGAAGAAACCCCTTCTCTGCTGCAAACCTCAGCAGCTCAGCATTTGGCTTGCTGTGCATTGGGTGAACCAAACCTGGTTTGGTTAACACTTGCCAGGCACATACTTTCCCTTCCCAATCCTATCTATACTCCTCTCTCCTCTATCATTTAAGTTCAAGTCTTTAAAAATTGTCAGGGAGGCAATGAAAAGAAAATAATTCTCACTTTTATCACAGTCACGCTTCAGTTCTGAATAAACAGTAATATCTTATTTGATTATCAAATTCAGTGGAATATAGTCACCATTTTCAAAGACAGAAAATGCATCCTAAATATTGAGATGAATCAAAGTAAAATTCCTAAAAATATGTAACTTCCAAATGGAAAACAAATATCCTGAAATAAAGGGAATAATAGCTGAACTTTCTATATATTTTCTTAAAGTGACTGTTTAAAAAGGAAACCAATTATTTAGATATATAACTTCTAAGTTAGTTATTTATACATTGCATTAATCACTTGTGTTTAAATTGGGCACATTTTTCATAGTCTTCCCATACTCGAAATTGTTATATTTTTCTTCATGATATTTTTAGTAGCAGTTTATGATTTGAGACAGACTTTCTCATAGTTTATCACTATAACCATGGTGGGGGTTTTTGTTGTTGTTCCCTTAAAGAAAGGTTTGGCATCCCACTCTTTGACCTGTCTAGCAATTAAATTGGCCATGACAGTAGGATTCATCTAATTTTGTATGAAAAGTATATTTTCAAGGAGTCAAAACATAAAGAGCTTTATTATGACTACTTTTTTTTACTTTTCAGAAAAAGGAGAAATATTAAATATTCTGCATTTCAAATATTCCTCAGTTCAGTAACTGTTAAAAATATTTTTTACAAATTAAAAAAAGATACATTGACTCCCTTGTTCATTTTGGCTCAAAATTGAAAATCACTGGCATTTGACAACAATATTTTAAAAAATAACAATCAGATTTCTGCCCAGAAAATGATTTTGCTGATACAGTTCTGGTGACAATGTAGACTACCTACCTCTTTCAGGTACACCTTGGATGATGTGGACTCTGAAAATCCAAGTTACATCCAAGATTCCATTCCCCTGTGGTTACTCATCTGGATCACAGACATGTAGACATAGCACCAAGTGGGACTCCATCAATGAGTCAGTCATCCCTTTCATGCAGCAAAACCTTAGAGGGAAGAGCAAGGAGGATGTATTGGCTATTAGGAAAACGTAGACTGCTGGCAGAAAATGACATCCTCTAATAAGATCTAAGGTATGACTCATACAATTGTCCTAATTTTTAAGATTGATGGGAAGCATAAAGCATTCTTTAAGTTGGTGACTGGTTCCAATAAATGCCTATATAGTACTGCACATGGCTTTAGAATGTGAGTTTATAAAGAAGGTGGAGATCCCAGCTCCCTCCATCATGTCTATATATATGTCTGAGTGTGTGGTTTAGAGCTCTGGGGAGTGTCTTGACAGAGAACCTGAGCTGGACAAAGCAGCCTTAATCTGAGTGAGCTAACCAGCACCATGAAAATATCAGGTGTCCTTCTGCTCCTCTCTCTGGCTCTTTTCTGCTTTTATTCAGGTGAGTTGTGTTTTTTTTTCCCTTAAAATTAAAATCCAATACTTATACTAAACGGGAAAAGACAAATGAATTTGTCCACCATATTTCAAAATCCTAACAATTTTTATATAAAAGACCAATTCTGAGAGATCATTATAATGACTGTGATGATGAAAATGGTGATGGCAATAATTACAGAAATAACTTTCATCTGTTGAGCATATACTATATTCTAGGCATGTACCCAGGGCTTTTATGCATTATCTCCAATACACATAGCAAGGTATTCATATCCAAATTCCATATATAAGAAAACTGTGGCACAAACAGTTAAGAAAACTGCAAGGACTTGTAACCAGTAAGCAGAATTTGGAATTTGAATCCGGGTCTTTAGACATCAATGATGTCTGTTCCACAGAAACAGTATGGAGAATGGGTACTTATTTTAAATATTAGCTTGGCTTTCCAAGACAAGGGAAAGCTTTCCAGTCCTCATTATTCTTCTAATTAGGACTCAACTGAAATTGAAACAAGCAGAAAACAGGAAACTCAACTGGAGAATCCTTCAGAAAAAAGTTATTGAACCTTAGAATTCAGAAACATATATGCTATTGGTGAACTAAACAATTCTTCAAGTAGGGGAATATCTTTGGCCACCTAAATGAGCAACAGTCATATATTCTATGAATTCAGATTGTTCAAAGGACAATTGTACTTCAGTTTGATGTTTTTCATCACATCATCATCTGTGTGAATGAACAGGGCCATTGCATCTA
The DNA here is from genome assembly GCF_008692025.1 of Phocoena sinus. NCBI lineage: Eukaryota > Metazoa > Chordata > Mammalia > Artiodactyla > Phocoenidae > Phocoena > Phocoena sinus. The sequence goes on along the minus strand of NC_045765.1, from coordinate 47,460,250 downwards.
TTTCTTTCCTTCTTTATTATTCTACTCTATGCTATTGTAGTGGGCAAAATACACACTAGAGTCTCTGGACCCAAAACCTAGGCCCATCTCATCTACCAATGTCCTGTGTCAACTAGAGAAACAGCTCAACTCTCTGAGAGATTCTCTCATTTTTAGAATCCTAGACATGAGACTGAGTCCTGGGACCTTCCAGGTCTGGTGTACCATTTTCTGTGACAAAAGTAGTTGAATTTTGCTGCTATCAGAAATTTAAATGCCCAAACATGTAAAAACAACAATTTTTCAATGAGATCGAGCAGATGAAGAAGTCATTGTTCACGGGAAACTGGTCATATTTTCATAAACAAATACATTCAGAAATATTAAAAAAATGGATAAACGATTTCTGTGATATTATGTAGTAAGTTTGACTACTAAAGCCAAGTAACTCGAGTAAGTGGCTCAGTCAACTGCTGAGATGACATAAAAACAGATTTGACTATATTAAAATCTACTTGCAAAGACTGACTCAGAAATCAACTGACAATCCTCGTATTGCTTCTCTTTAGAAAGGCTAATTCATCTATTTAATTGGACCTGGTTGACCAATACAAACAAATACTATCAATAATACTAAAACAGGGTCCTTGATAGACATGCTGGCATTTGGAAATGCATAGTGCCCAAGAGCCTTAATGTTGAGACCAAGAGAAATGAATTTCAGTCCTGGCATTTCCATTTTATAGCTGTGTGACCTTTCTGAGTCTCATTTTCCTCATCTGTAAAATGGGAATATAAAAGGACTAGTGCTAAATAGGGAAGTAAATGAGAAAATGCATGTAAAGTGCTTAACATAGTGGATGGAACATATTAAGTGTTCAAAAAATGTCTATTAATGTTACTATTACTAAGTTTTAATAACAAGAGTACTAGTTGGACTCAGGCATTGTTATTTAAGCTTGCTTCCACTTTGACATTTCATACATATAAGACGTTGGGCAAAATCTCTCCTCTTCTGATCAAAGATCTGTACAGCTGAGAAATGACTGAATATTGTAACAATGAGTCTTCCCTGGTTATAAAAATCACTTGGAGTGTTTACAGAACTACAGACTTCCAGACCGTATTTGGTCTTATATAATGGAATTTTTCAAGTGGTTGTCCTGGGAATCTGTATTTTTAATAATCAGTCATGCCATTGCATTAAGGTTGGTAATCACTACAGTAGATGAGCATTAACTTTCTTTCAAATTTAAAAGCTTTGTTCTCTCCTTATCCTTATCAAAATTCAGCAGCTCGTACCAGGATTGAAGCTAAGACTTTTATTATTTCAGGATTTTAAACTACCGTGCTTATTAGCCACGACCTAAAATCACACATACAATTATAAAGATGCAAGACTGTATTTATGGACTTCTTCTCTTTCGGGAATTTAGAGAGATGTAGCAGGAAAAATGAGTCACAGCAAAGAAAATTAGTTTGTCCTTGCCAGTCTAAATTTGGGCCAAGTCTTTAAAGCTGAGTATAGAAAGCAGAAGAACAATTTAGGACTCAAAGAACAAATAACAAACCCAATCCCTTTCCTCAACTGCCTGTGACAAAGTCTTTGGGGAGGGACCAAAAGCACTGAAATTTGGAATGGCAGAGTTAGAGGAAACTTTCCAACCCAACTTCTCCAAAGTGATGCCAGAAATGATAAAAATCATTCCCACAGTAAATTAGTGACTGGGCCAAGACAGTAACATGAATTTCCAGATCCTTAGACTATTTGTCTCACCCCACCCCAACCTCCAAGAAATATTACCTCATCACAGTCCATATCCACATATCACTTGCCAAGTCTCTACTGTTCCCTAAGAGGAGAGCACATATAAAAGAAAATAACCAAGCCAGGACTTGTTGAGATGGCCAAGAACCAAGAACAAGCATCATCCTAGGCTTGGGGATTTCCTGATTTTGCAAATCTCACTTTTTGCGTATTCAGAAATTACAGTGTTTGGATTTTATGCTTTTTTTTTCAGGTGTCTTCAGTCAAGGAGTTCAGGTCAGTACCTAATTTTATTTATCCTTCAGACCTGAGTGGTTCTTGGCTGGTACTCCCTGACCAAAGAGGTTGTCTATGGGTAAAAGAGCAAAGAAATGGACAAGCAGGCCAGAGGAAGAAAACAGCAGAAGTACTTAGTTTTCTAACTACAATATCTTTATGAGAATACTGTTTTCAGTTTAAAAGAAACTAAACACCCACTCCCAGATTTTGTTAAAGTAAAATGAATATAAATAAAAATAGAATGAACTTGTGGTAACATTCATGCTCTTTCACTGATTTCACTGTGTGATCTTAGGCAAGTTACTCAGCTTTTCTGAGCTACAATTTCCACAGCTATAGAAAAGGGATATTATTATTTACCTCACAGAATTGGACTTAAATTACATAAATTATGTGGGAGCGTTTGGTAAACTATGCATAGTTACAAAAACTATGAAAGGATTAGTTATTGATCAATAATTAACAGCTTCTGAAAGAGTTAGGACAGAGGTTATTATATTCTTTTTAGAAATAAGGCAACAAAGAGTTGACAGAAATCTTCTTTAGTGCTTTGTACTGAGTATACACAAACTGATCAATCAAACTTAAATACAACTTGGCTTAAAAATTGGAATGGGCACAAATTATCTTTATTGTTTGGCTGATTTTTTCCAAATTAATCCACCAACATTTTTCCAGTTTTCTTGTTCTATCAAAAAGGCAACAGAAACGAGGTATTTGCTCTGCCAATCACATCCCATGTCCATATTGAACATTAATACTTGACTTGGCACTGGTTGTTGTTTGCCTTGCTGTGCCCAAGAAACCTTGGCATCAAAAGTTTCCAGACACTACTGCCAACTAATTGGAGTTGGCAAAGAAGTTGAAAAATATTTTCCAACCCTAATATAACTACTACATTGCATAAGACTTTTTTTTCAAATTTTAGCATCTCAGAAATTGGAATGTATCTTACAATGAAAGACACCTTACAATTAATTGCCTGTGTGTGTGTGTGCATGCACCTGTGTGTGTCTAATGCATGCACACGTGTGTTTGTACTGGTATACATAATTGTACATTTTAAAATTGATTTCTTATGTTTAAATACATATGGTAGCACAGCCTATGTTAAATATCCAAAAAAAGAAACACGAAAAGGACATGAGATCCAGCCAATACATTTTATATCCCATTAGGTAGTAAAATATGATTAAGATCATTACACATAGGTTTTTAAAATATGGAATTTAATCCTGATTTTCTCATTAACACAAAAGTCACTTCCCTTCTTTGGGCTCTCATTTCCCAGATTGTTAATGTTTCCCAGATTTTTAGTGGTTCCTAAAGTTCATTTAAAATAATCTATCTGCTTGCTTTAGGATCTCTGGGGATGCTTACTAAATATTAATATGTAGATCCTCAGGGACCATGCCAGGCTTACTGAATAATAATCCCAGGTGGGAGGTTTTGAATCTGCGTTCTAAGAATCTAGTGCTGGGATGTACTGACTTTGGAGCGCTCAAGTATGTTGGAGACTATATAGATGAGCTCCAATTTGAAAACTTCCTGCCTGTGTAGTTTGAAGGATGTCTCTTTCCCTTCTCATTGCCTTTGTTTCTACATCTGTAAAATGAAGAGTTGGATTTAATGATCTTTAAAGCCCCTTCTGGCTTAGGTATCTGAATCAGTCTGAACCAAGCATGCCTTGCGAAGACTGCTGTCTCTTTTCCATTCAAATATAAAGGGCAGGGGCTTCCCTGGTGGCGCAGTGGTTAAGAATCCACTTGCCAATGCGGGGGACATGGGTTCGAGCCCTGGTCCGGGAAGATCCCACATGCCATGGAGCAACTAAGCCCGTGCGTCACAACTACTGAGCCTGCGCTCTATAGCCCACAAGCCACAACTACTGAAGCCCACATGCCTAGAGCCCGTGCTCTGCAACAAGAGAAGCCACCACAATAAGCCCGCGTACCGCAACAAAGAGTAGCCCCGCTCGCCGCAACTAGAGAAAGCCTGCACGCAGCAACGAAGACCCAACGCAGCCAAAAATAAATAAATACACAAATATAAAGGGCAAAGAGGGTACCACCTTTAGGATGACATCAAGGCTACCCCTTCTCTTCTGCATGCCTGGAAAGAGGGTGACAGTCCCAAAGCCAGGCAGAAAAAGTTGAAACTAACCTTAGAAGCATGCCTGCCCAGGTTTGATCCAGCCAAGACAAAAGGAAGAATGATTTTTTCCAACACTCAAGTCAATCTTTTCATGCCAAGAAGTCTCTTCATTATGAAGCATCTGATGGGAGATTACCGCTAGCAGTCTAAATTAGAGATTTGTAAAAGTTTCTCATTCTTTCAAAAATATTATTTGAGCTAAACAAAAAGCATGTTCTGAGACTTTTGGAATTCATGGTCCTACAAATTCATGGTCATTTCCCTGTAAATGTAAATGACTAATATGCTACCAACTCCAAGTAGGAACATTAAATAACATAAAATAATAATAAAATAAAAATAACTTAAAAACTACAATTTACCATCACCACCTTTCATTACAGAAATTGTCGTATAATAACAAATGCTTGAAAGTCATAATCTCAGAACAAGGATAGTCCTTTAACCTGGATAAATTTTGCTTCTAGAATCACTTACTACACTATGTTTATTTTTCTTATTTCCCCTATCAGGCTGTGTATTTGGGAACCATATACTTAAAGAGATGTTTAAATGAATATTTCTGATTGGAATTAACAAACCTCTCAAAAACAATAATTGGCAACCATTTTCTTTTACAATAATTTTGGGGATATCTAAGTTCAGTTTTATTTGTATTTTAAGATAAATGCATGGTAAATTTTAATAGTAAAACAATGCTCCATGACTAGAATATGTTTGGGGCTGTTAATTTTTCCTAATTAGCTTGAATTCACTTATAATTAATATACTGACAGAATACCTAATACAATTTGGAGATGTTAACCAGCCTCTATGACTTAACTACAGAGGAAAACTGAAGCCTCAGAAAGAGGACCTTGCTGAGTCAAGTTTACCAACAGCAGTAAAGCTATGCAGTCTACAACTCAGGACCCCTGACTCCATACTGAGTGAGCTTCCACAGCTCCATGCTACCTATAACCAGCAACAGAAAGCCATTGTGCAGTTCATGGGAAAGTGCTTTGAGCAGTATAATTGTCTAACAAATACATGTCTTAAACAAAGAAGTAATTAAAATAATAGTTTCAAGTAAGATAACCTGTCTCCACATGTTGAAGGAATTCTGAAACTTGAAGGAAATGGAGGAAAAGAGAACAGAATTGACTGCATTGGCTCAGGTCAGAAATGTTGAGGGTGGGTACAGGTGGTAAATTTGGAATTAGTGAAGATGCTTAAGATAAAGAAATACATGAAAGACAACACTTGCAAGGGGATAGAAATGATGTTTTAATCTGAGGGTAGGCTGAGGAATCTGAAGAATGGTGCTGTTACGAAAAATGGAAAAATTAGAATGTAAAACTAGTTTGGAGGGAAAAATAAAGTTATATTTTGGTCATAAATGAACATTAAGTATGAATCAGATTGTTGATTAAAAGTGTCTTGTACATTTCTGACCAACAGACATTAGAGTTAGAGATTTTGCTGAAGACTCAAGAAAAAAAAGTCTAGGACTCATTAGCACCACCTGGGAAAACATGTTCTCAGAGAAAATCAAGTGTATAAAATTTTCTTGAAAATGAACATGAATACTCAGGAGAAAACTAGAAAAGACAATAAAAAGGATAGAGAAGATATAGGTAGAGAACTGGAGTACTGACATATACAGAAATCAGGAAAGAGTTTTGAAAAGATGGGAGTGGTCAAGAGTAGCACATATAAAGAAATCATGAACATTTTATAAATAGCCAATGGATGTTCCCTGAAAGATGTCATTTTTTTAGACCAGTTTTGGTAGTGTGGAAGGAGCGTGAAAACCGGAAAAGTAGAAGCCAAGTCAGGGACGGGTTAGGAAAACTGGTACAATAAAGAAAGGGATTGATTTAACCACATAAGTAGTAAAGGGAAGAAGAAATGAAGTCCTACATCCTAGGGAAGTTGTGTCTGAAATTTTTCTTTGGCTTTATTTGTAGAATTAAAATATTAAACTAAAATATCAATGATGCTGACTCTTCAGTTGATTTAGTGACCATATAAACTCACTTCACACCCAAGTTAAATGATTTTGTAGTCACTGTTAGCAAAGATGACTAATTTGGGTAACAAAAATGTCACTGCATTCCAAAATATTTAGGAAGGCACAGTTCTTTGAAGAACCATAAGAGGTCAGGCTGACACTAAACACTGGCACCCAATGCCTGGAAGTAGTATCTGAAAGCTGGACTATCTAAGGAAATAAATGGAGGCACTTGTTAAATTCAACACCAATCTAAAATTTTTAAAAAACTGTTTTAAGGGCTTCCCTGGTGGCGCAGTGGTTGAGAGTCTGCCTGCCGATGCAGGGGACACGGGTTCATGCCCCGGTCCAGGAGGATCCCACAGGCCGCGGAGCGGCTGGGCCCGTGAACCATGGCCGCTGAGCCTGCGCGTCCGCGTCCGGAGCCTGTGCTCCGCAGCTGGAGAGGCCACAACAGTGAGAGGCCCGCGTACCGCAAAAAAAAAAAACAAACAAATTGTTTTAAGCTAAGTAAAGTAGGGTAAGAAATAATGGGCTCAAAAATTCTAGAACGTGATACAATTTACATTATTAGTGTTTATAATAGTAATCTTACACATGACACTTTACAAAGTGTTTTCATAGGATTTATCATTACAACAACCCTAGAAAACAGGCATTACTGGCCCCTTGTTAAAGATGAAGAAATTTAAACTCAGAACACTGAGTGCACAAAATAATGCAGCTAATAAGTGGGAGAAACAGAATTCAGGCTTAGGTTAGTCTAATCCCATCTTCAGGATAATCCCCTAGAATTACAGAGTATTAGAGCACTTGAAATAGGGGGGGTAAGGGTTGTCTTTTAGCTCTCCTAGGTCTCCCAAATGCCTCCTGGAGGACACTTTAAAGGAGAAAAGATAATCCTATTGTCACCCTTTGTCTAGACCTGCTTCAGCTTGGACTGAGAAGCCAATTGCTTGGATTCTGTTCAAAGGAGTCTAAAATAAAAATACAAAAGAGGAGAGAAAATCTCAGCTGAGGAATGACACGACACTCCAAAATCAGCCTACTTCTTTTTGGTTCTGAGAGATGTGGGCTCTTTCCAGTCTCAACTCTGATATTCCTCTGCCTCACTCTTTGTCTCACAAAAGGGATTTCTGGCTGGCTCTACAAAGGCATTCTTAACCTCGCCCAACCTCTGGCGCTCTCAGAGAGTGGTCCTTTTCTGCCCCCAGTCACCAAGCTAAACATTTTCACACAGTGAGTGAAGTGGATCCTCTAGACATAAAGGAGGAAGCATTTGGGCAATAGTTGTTGTTCTCCCACCCAACTGCACAACTAAGGACCCAGCTTTATTTAAGCTACTCCACCGGAAGAAGTCACAGCTAAATCTTGGGTTATCAAAGCTGGAGCACCATTAGAGTTTATCTAGTCTGACGGTACTTAGCATGTGCTATGAGTTACAGAGCCTTTCAGAATGTGATGAGAGACATAGTTAGGGCAGGCCTACAATGAGCAGTTTCTTTTCTACACTCCTCCTCCAGGACTATTTCAAATATTCCACACTGACTTTCTACAACTCTCAGGTGACCACATTTGATCCTTATAAAAACCCTGGGAATGAGACATGGCAGCTGTGTTTTCTGGTTTGGGGGTTTTAATTTTTTGGTTAAGAAAATTGAGGCACAGATATTGAGTACTTTGTCCAAGATAACACAACTGGCCAATGGCAAATGGCAGAACAAGTTCTATAACATGATTCCTGAGCTTACTTCAGGGATCATGAAAGGCCACTGCAATTTACAGGTATGTAGGTTTTTATCTATGTTAAGGAGGTTTGTTCATATACCGTTTGGTTGATTAGGTTTTATTCGCTGAAATCCTTTGCTTTTCCTAGTCTCATTCCCACGGGGCAGTGGAAGCGGCAAGTGGGTTTGGGGAAGCAGCTGGGTTCTAGAAATTCTCAAAGCGGAGACCCTCCCCCAGTGCCACTCCCATATCTGCTTTCTAAAGGACAAAAGACGCTACATCACAAGATGAGAAGGCCGGCTGCCAGGGAAAAGTGGCTTAAGGAGGCGTCTCTTTCATGTAAGAGACTTTCTTTTTTTCTTTTCCTTACCTGCCCTGAGAGGCCACCTCCGGTATCTTCCCCATAAGCGTCTTTGCCGTAAACATCTTTGCCCCGGGTGTTTTAGCCATGGGTAACTAATTAGCCGTAAGGCAATTTTGCCGTAAAAGATTAACAGGTTGATCGTTTGGGTTGATGATTCGCTTTCCACTGGTAGGCAGTTTGGTTTCATTTATCCATTGATTCAGTACTCCAATTTTTATATTACATAAATCCTAGCCCTCATAATAGTCTAGACGGTGAGGAGCACACTGGCAGTCTTAAAATAGTGGATGATAAAAACTACACATATGGGCTCGATAGAAAACATGGTGATAATACTTACTTGACAATATACCAGGAACAAACAACAGTGTAGAAGCTTTTACGAGGCAATTCAAAGCTTAGTTACAAATGTGCATCCTAGTATTTGGAAAACAATACCTCTGTTAATGAAGGCAGAAATTTTAGCAAAAAAGAAACAGTGCGATGCCGATGCCAAACGAGGAGACGAATCAAGCAAAAAAAGATATAATACTATGAACTAAAGACGTTGATGGCAAATGCTTAGGTACAGCCCACAAAATTAAATTAGGTATTTGTGCAATATGGCCCTGAATTTGCACACATTTTAAATGAATTCAAACATGCTGTATTTTGCAATAAAGTCTTTTTAATTTTGCTATGAAAAATAAATTTCATTATATCCTCATTAATGTCCCTCTTTTATTTTTAGTAATTTTATCTTTTAGAGCAAAATTGCCTTAGGGTCAACTAGCTATCAGTGAAAGTGTTTGTGGCAAAAATGCTTGTGGCAAAGATGCTTACAGAAAAGAAGTTTATCGTGAAAATATTTAGAACCTGTAGAGACACACATATCTCTGACTTGAGATGCCCTTTTCTCAGCTTCCACATTGCCTCTATTTGTCCCACTACGGCATTTACGACACGTTGTGCTGAAATCACCTGTCCCTCTGTTTCCCTAATGCAGATAAGATGGTGAGCTTATCGAGATATTTATAACCACTTCCTCTTTGTATCACTAGCACCCAAACTGTGTTTTCAAAATACTATCAATAACTACCCATTAGCTCTTTGTGAAATAAAGGAAAATATCTATGATGATTCTGTGGTTTAAAGAATTTTCTTGACTCAAGCACACAATTGCAAATGTGTATATTAATGACATAAATACAAAATGCATTAGCTTTTGAAAAAAATATATTCTATGTTTTACAATATCCTAAAGATTTTCCAGCTTTTATTTTCTGTTTGGAGACCTAAAGAAAAGATTACTCTCCTGGAAGTGGTATGAGAGGATGGAGTGATCTTTAAGAGCACAGGAGAGAGTGGGCCTGTAGGTAGGACTGTAAGAAGCCTAGGTATCTCCTATCTGACCGTGCACTAAGAAAATCTCTGGTTAGCACCATACTACCCAATCTTAATAGTACAAGATGCCAAATTTCAACAAAAAGTGTATACTTAAGAGTCTCAAGTATCTTAAATTTAATATATGTGATAATATTTTTAAACTCAGTTGTATAGCTCTTTTGCTGGGCATTTTCTCATGCAAACCTTCAGAGGGCGATATCAGTATATAATGGTTTGCTAATACTTTAAACAAATGGTTCCTCTTACCTCTGCCCATACAGTCCCCTAATAAGGTATTTTAATAAAGCCTATGTGGCCTGACTATAAGCATGGTCAAGGGTATACCATGACACTTGGTCTTTATTTCTCTCTATGAGGATGTGTTGGAAATCAACCATAGTATACTGTTGGAAATTCTGGGTCAGCTATGAGGAGTATGTTCAAGCACTGGTCTCAATGCTTCTGGTTGTGTGGCACTGGTAAGCCACTTAATTTCCTGAGGATCAATTATACATATTGGCTAGAGCTTCCCTGGTGGCACAGTGGTTAGGAATCCGCCTGCCAATGCAGGGGACATGGGTTCCAGCCCTGGTCCGGGAAGATCCCACATTGCCGCGGAGCAACGAAGCCCGTGCACCACAACTACTGAGCCTGTGCTCTAGAGCCCGCAAGCCACAACTGCTGAGCCCACGTGCGACAACTACTGAGGCCTGCACGCCTAGAGCCCTTGCTCTGCAACAAGAGAAGCCACCGCAATGAGAAGCCCGTACACCGCAACGAAGAGTAGCTCCCACTCGCTGCAACTAGAGAAAGCCCGTGTGCAGCAACGAAGACTCAATGCAGCCAAAAATAAATAATAAATAAATAATTTTTTAAAACAATTATACATATTAGCTAATATGTATAATATTGTTCAGTGTGCATCTCAGGGTTATTGTGAGACCACTGAGTTGATCGATATGAGAATAGTTTGGAGATTATGAAGCAATTAATAAACATAAGACAGTATTTTAATGGAACTGCGATGGGGTAAAGTACGGTCCCTCTATTCATGTTTAAATGTCACTTCATTCAACATAGCTGCCATCTGAAGAAGTTCAGTTCTACCTACTGCATATTGCCTGTACCCTGGAATAAAATGGCTCAAATATTATTTGCACGCCAGATATTGACTCAACTGACACTGAATTGAAAAGAATCTTAAAACTTCAGACTACTTCTGAGAGACCACTAGAACCAAGGGGATATATTAGTAGCATAAGCTCTATCATTCCTTCTATAGAGCACTTGATGATATTAATCAGTCATAGCGTGTGTTCTCACCAAGGTTTGATGCAACCTCAGAATCCTTCAAAACAGAGCAGTTTAGGGTAGCCATTACTCAGTTATTGTAGTAGGCACAAAAGTTCAAATTCTACAAACAGACTCTGGGACAGAGTAAATTACATAATGACATTGGAATTTTGTTTTCAAGAGTTAATAAATGGATGTAGCAGCCACAGGGAAAACTAACAAGCTAACAGATAACATCTGGGAGCTCCTAGCAGTGATCTTTAAAGCAGTGCAGAAGGAGTGCTATTGGAGTTACATTAATACAGTTAAAAAAAAAATGTCATTTAAAGACCAAAATCTACTCTTAGTCGGAACAATTTAGTGTTGGAGCAGAAAGTCATACCTATAGCATTTGCCTTACTTCTTCTGTAAAAAGTAAACATCTGCCTTACATCATTATCTTACTCCTGAATACAATAATTATTAAAAAGTCTTAATTATGTTTAATATATTCTAGTTAGAAAAGGAAAGTGATTTCCTATTTCAGGAAACTTTACATCACAACTACATACAATACTATAGATAATTCTAAGTTTGCTGTCCAAAACTTCTGTTCTGAGGGACAGCCCCTTAGACAGAATGCACTAATATCAATGTCTGTGTGTTTACTTTGCTAGATTGACTGTGCTGAGTTCCAGGACCCCAAGGTCCACTGCACTCGAGAATCTAATCCCCACTGTGGTTCTGATGGCCGGACATATGGCAATAAATGTACCTTCTGTAAGGCAATGGTGTAAGCATCACACTCACCAAAACTTCCTTGCAAACACAAACTTCCAGAATAAGACTATAACACTTTCCTTGAGATATTCTAGAAAGTTCTACTCATACCCACCCATAGAAACTGAAGAAATAAGCTGCAGGCAGATGGGTTGAAAACATATGGGTCTGTGACACAAATGAACCTATCTATGAAACAGAAATAGAATCACAGACATAGAGAACAGACTGGTGGTTGCCAAGGGGGAGGGGTGGGAGAGGTTTGGATTGGGAGTTTGGGATTAGCACATGCAAACCAGTATATATAGAATGAATAAACAAGTTCCTACTGTATAGCACAGGGAACTCTAGTCAATATCCTGTGATAAACCATAATTAAAAAGAATATGAAAAAGAATGCATGTATATGTATAACTGAGTCACTTTGCTGTACAGCAGTAATTAACACAACACTGTAAATCAACTATACTTCAATTAAAAAATTTAAAAAAAAGAAAACATATGGGTCAAAAACAAACCAAAAAAATTATCTAAATTATTTGAAAACATAAACAGTTTACTTTGTTATTATTAAATTTGACTCAGGAAAATTATTTTCAAAATTTATACATCTTTAAGAATTTTGACACAGTTTCTTATTTTTTCCTTTATTTCTAATTAAAATTTCAACAATTTTCATTCAGTTATGTTTGTTGTTATTATTAATAATTTTGGAAAAGAAAGAAATTTATAAAAGTGCAGTCAAGTTTGAAAATTCATCAAAATCAAAAACTTGTGAGAAAATTTATCAAGAAAAATATTACTTTAACCAAATTACTTTCAGACATTTTATTTTATCACAAATTATATGTTGCTAAGGCACCAAGTCCCATTCATTCTTCTCTTTTAGTCTGATGAAAAGAGCCTTTCAATAAAGAATAGAGGAGAGGATTATCCCTTATTAACCAGGCATTCAAACTTTACAGATAGTATACTAGGAAGATCCTATCAAGGGCCAATATTTATTGAATTTACATGTTTATAAGAACGGTGCTGTAGATTTTAGCCAATTGACTGTGAGATTCCTGATTAAATATAATTTATAATTAATAAAAATTTATTCGATCAGTCAACCAATCTTTTGGTCTGATCGCTCTAAAAGCAAGGGGGTTTAACCCAGATAAAAGTTTAACCCAGATAAATGTTACCTCACTTCCTCTATCGCTGTCATCATTTTCTTGTATTAGAGTTTCTTCTATGAATGCCTTAATTTCCCTCAATTTAGCCATAAAATTCCTAAGCACAGGGATTATATAAATCCCTATCAATAATAACAGGGCTAAGCACATAGAATGATATAAATAAATATTGAATCAATGCATAGTACATGTGTGTCTATGTTTCTATATAACATATCTGAAAAATCAATACCAAAATCTACCCAGGAAAAGTGCAGTAGGGTAAGGTGTGATTTGATTTAATGGTCCCATATTGCTGAGAAGGCCTGATATATGTCTGCTATAAAATGCCAAATGCCTGAATATTTGGTTCAACTTCTTACATCTTCTATCAGGTTAGAACTATGACAGTATAGTCTCCTTGCCATTATATCTCCTGTCACTTTTACCTTTTCTAGTTGTATACATATTTATTCTCAGATAATGAACAGTTAAAACCAAAAAGTCTAAACCCTAGTAAAACTCTGAAGTTTGTTAAGATTCAGGCCTTCTGCATTAGGCAGATGTTACCTCTGAGTGCATTTAAATAACCCCTGCCTAATCACAGACATGGATACCTGTAAAGCAAATGATTACATGGACTATGACAGAGTTAAAACTTTTTCCAACCTCTGTGAGGGATACTAATGATATTGCACTGAGCATATATTTGTCTTTCTTTTTTGTAGGAAAAGTGGTGGGAAGCTCAGCCTAAAGCACCATGGAAAATGCTGAATCAGAACAAGCGTTTTCTGCTGACTTGCCAGCTCCCTCATCCTTCTTTTCTTGCCTCTGCTCTTACTTTTCTCTAGTGAATCCCTTCAATTTATAAAGACACACCTTCTACTCTACCTTGAGCTTGGGGAGTTCAATATATATTTCCCTTGATTCACTCATCAATAAAGTAAATTCTGTAGAAGTACTGTTTGTGTTTTTACTTTGTGATCAAGAAAACATACAGATACAATATGGAATATTGACCTGGCGTAAACCTGGATAAAAAGACCTGTTTTTCTGATCAAAATCAACCATGCAGTCACTGTGGGATCTTAGGAAAATCCCTTCTCCCTCTCTTATTCTTGGAATTTCAGTGTGAATAATTTTTAACAAAATGACCATATGTTTATAATTATTTTACAATATCTACCATTTAAGTCTCAGATCATGAATTATAGGTTCTTTCCAATTTCAGGAAGAGTATTTTATATAAAAATAAAACATTTATCCTCTCTGGACCATAGTTTTCTTATCTCTATGGAATGATGGATTACATTACTACGTAATAGACATTACATAAAGACACGGTTTATTTGGTTTCCCAGCAACATCGAAGGGTCTAACAGAAAGAAGTGAATATATATTCAATGAATAATGAAATGAATAGATGCAAAGTTTCTAAAAGTGTGCACATTAAAGAATGTAGTTAATTGATCTTAATCATGGAATGAGAGAACTGGATGAAATGTGAGAAATCTTAAGGCCCAGAGAAAGCTTACTTATACTGCCAAAGAAAAAAGCTCCAGTTAGCAGAAAAGTCAAGGTTAAAACATAGCTCTTTGGGCTTCCCTGGTGGCGCAGTGGTTGGGAGTCCACCGGCGATGCAGGGGGGGCACAGGTTCGTCATGGCCGCTGGGCCTGCGCGTCCGGAGCCTGTGCTCCGCAACGGGAGAGACCACAGCAGTGAGAGGCCCGCGTACCAAAAAAAAAAAAAAAAAAAAAAAAAGCTCTTTTGATAATTAGCTCAGTCTCCACGTAGCTGGCTCAATCCTAGGTAAACAAGTTGAATATACAAATATCTCATTCTTAGCCATCCAGTTGGAAGTATTGAAAAATCTCCCTTTGAGTACTCTAATTCAGTAAAGCATGTATTTACAAATAACATCTTCCTGGATGAACTCACACGGAAGACCTCTCCAGATGCATTTTCTAGGTGATCATCCTTCTGCCAGCAAACAGTTACTGGGTGCCTACTCTGAAGCAGGCTCTGTTCTCCGTGCTTAGAATCCAGTGATGGACAGGGGTGAAAAAGGAAAAAAAAATCCCTACCTTAATGAAGTTTACATTCCAGGAAGGGGAAATAGACCCAAAAAACCCAATAATAATAACATAGTAATACTTAAGGCTAATTGCAATTCTAAGAAGAGTCCTAACTAGGAAGACATGGAGATGAGGGAGTTAGCCAAAAAACTTCGTGTAGAACAGCAAATGAAGAAGCTAGAACACAGTCCTTAAGGCTGAAGCACACCTGATTTATTCAAGGTTCAGCAAGGAAGCCATGGTGATTGAAGAGGAGTGAGCGTGTGGGCAAATTACAGGTGATAAGGTCAGAGAGGCATGAGCCAAATCATGAAAGATTTTGTAGTCATTGTTAAGATTTTTTCTTTTATTCTTATGTATAAAAGTGTGTTAACTATAGATATTAAGATCATGTTTCTGTTTGTAAAATCTCAATTATATTTTATGCACATAGATGTTACCCTTTATGTATATAATGGAAGAGGGCCTAACCAAACTGGGGGATGCATCTGATATTTAGGTAAAGAGCCTGGGAGTGGATTAGCTTGTGCTAGGGAAAATAAATACCTTCTCCTCTGTCAAGTGTGGCACTTGCACTCTTCCATGCTTAAAGGTTGTTCCCCTTGCTGAAGAAAAATAACCACATAATACATAATTAGGATAAGGTGATTCTTAAGAGGGTGGATCTTTGAATTGTACTGACCAGAATGTGAGTCATGACTCTGACATAAGGTATGTGTTTTTGAACACGTCATCTGACTTCTTTGTATTGTGATTTACTCACCTGTAAAACGGGGATACTAGTCTTTACCTCCTAAATGTACTGTGAAAATTAAGAAAATGATGCATGTAAGCACTTAGTCTCTGATATGCAACAAGAGCTCAAACATCAGTAACTTTTATTATTATATTCTGTCCTCAATTTCAGCATTACATTGTCTTTATAAAGCACTGGTCAGGACATCTTTGCTCTTTTTCTCAGTATTTACATAGTTTTTAAAATGTCTATCTTCTGTTCATTTAACATTTTTGAAAATTCACGAGGTGGTTTTTTCTGTCAATTTTATCTGTGTACTAAATTCCCCGCTCATTAGAGAAATTAAGCCCTTTTCTCTTTAGTTTCTACTCCCTGAAGTTATTTAGCTACTTGAACATCAACATGTAGAGTGCTGTGTGTATTTTGATAACTGAATCACTTCACATTTTTGGAAGTACTACCTCTCTGCGTGGCTCACTCCTCCTTTCTCCTATTGGAACTTTCACCTCCAGCCAGGCCAGATTCCTGTCAGCTGTCCACACAAAAATTACATTTCTACCACTTCGCCCTCTCCTGCCTGAAATGCCTCTTGTGCCACCTTCTGTCACTCTGCCTGCCTTTCTCCCTCATACAAATCTCATATCTACATCTTAAGACTACTATTTATTTGCAGGCTTATTTCCAGTGCCATAATTGAGTAAGTGAGCAAAATACTATCTCTTGTCTAGTTCTTAGCTAGTCTTTGGGTATGAAAGGGAAGCATATAAAAAGCAAACCACAGAAGACCAGCAATCATATGCTTCTTAGAAAGAAGAAGCAAGTCATATATAAAAATCAACACTCAAAATACAGGAGTTTGGGTTCAAGGATGTATACATTTGTCAAACCTCAGTGAATGTACACTAAAGATTTATGCATATCATAGTTTGTGAATTTTACATCAAAAGAAAAGGGTGTAAAAATGTAGTGTAGTCTTAGCTATAACATGCATAGTGAAGTTCTCAGAGAGAAGGGCATTGATATCTGCAATTTACTTTGAATTGCATCAAAGATGGATTAATGAATAAATGGATCAATATGGGATGAAACAAGTGTAGTAAAATACTAATGGTTCAATCTAGAAGGTGGGTTTATAGGGAATCAGTGTAAGATTATTTTAACATTGTTGTATGTTTAAAACTTTTCCTTACAAGTGTTTTTTTGTTTTTGTGGTACACGGGCCTCTCACTGTTGTGGCCTCTCCCGTTGCAGAGCACAGGCTCCGGACGCGCAGGCTCAGTGGCCATGGCTCATGGGCCTAGCTGCTCCTCGGCATGTGGGATCTTCCCGGACCGGGGCACAAACCCGTGTCCCCTGCATCGGCAGGCGGTCTCTCAACCACTGCGCCACCAGGGAAGCCCACAAGTGTTTTTTTTAATGATTTTTTAAAACACACAAACTCTGCCAACAGGAGCAGATACTGATAATTCTGTTTATGTTCCTCATTGTTGTGATATCCAGGAAGGAACACAATGTTTCAAGTATAGTTTGTACTCTTCAAAGCATAAAAAAGACCAATTTATTTGATCTGAACACCCATATCTATCATTATACCTTCAGATGACAATGGGAACATTGTCAAAACTGGGTCATAATAAACTTATAACCACTAACTATCCTCAGGCATTTTTTTTTTTTCCCCACACCAACTGTTGCCAAGTCACGTCCTTCTCAACTCTTCTCCATTTACTGGTTTTTTGAAGTGAAATTCCTTGCAAATATGAAATGGTGTGTCAGTGATTAGGCTTAAGTGAAGGGGGCTTGTCTTGGGTTTTTTCTGTGCCAATGTAAAGGTTTCTTGAAGTGGAAACACACAAACTCACACACACACACACACACACACACTCTAAAATGAAAAGGGGAACAAGAGGGGGGAAAAAGGCCAGAGAAAATAGTAACTAAGATAAAGACTGAAATAATTCACCACTAATAAGGTTAACCAACTATATACTATTTCCCATGGTCACTGTGATAAGCCCACAAACATTATCACATTAAAATTCAGCAATAGTTGTGAAGTTACAGTCCCATTTTATAAAAGAGAAGCCTGAGGTAGAGAGATATAAATGATTTGCCCATGATCCTATAGTCAGTGTGTTTCAGAATCTGGATTTACGCAACATGGTTATGCCAACCCCATGTTCCTAAACTACCTTTCACATAATCATAGTAAGTTGAGTGACTTGGATATAAGTGTTAAATTGGAGGGATTATATCGTATATATTTGGAGACATCAGAAATGGAAGTAGTCATAATTCAACAAAGGCTTAAACAAATGTGTAAAGAGGGTGGCATACATCTTCCATAATTCCTAATATGTGACAATTATGTTAATTTTGTGATGGGCCTACAGCTCTAGCCTGAGAAGGCCTGGTTCAAAAGGGCTACTAACCCTAAAATAGGCATTTAGTGAAATGTTCCCTGTCTCTCTCAAACTTTCCTTTCTTCTTTCCCAGTGCTGGTATTTGTGACTTTACAGAATTTTGGCTCATTACAGTTCTGCAGTTTGACTTAAGGGAAAATAAGCTGAACAGATTTTTCCTTCTTTAGTTTGAAAAGATTTAGACCTAAACTAACAAAAAAATGTGTCCTTGTAGGCCAAGTTTACCTCACCACAGCTACCCTTTAGATTTGATAAGATGTGTATACTAAAGGAATGAACATAAGAAAGCACAATTCCATAAGTTTTGGTATACTGTGTTCCCAATTTCATTTGTCTCAAGTTTTCCCCCCTTTTGATTTCTCCTTTGACCCATTGGTTTTTGGGGAATGTGTTAACTTCCACATATTTGTGAGTTTTCCAGTTTTCCTCCTATTGATTTCCAGTTCAGTAGTATTGTGATTGGAAAAGATATTTGATATGATTTCAATTTTTGTAAGTTTGTTAAGACTTTCTGTGTGGCCTAACATATGATCTATGCTGGAGAATGTTCTTGGTACACTTGAGAAGAATGTATATTCTGCTGTTGTTGGATGGAATGTTCTGTTTCATCTGGTCCATCTGGTGTACACTGTAGTTCAAATCAAATGCTTCTTATTGATTTTCTGTCTGGATGATATTTTGTTTAAAGTAGGATACTGAAGTCCTCTACTATTATTATACTGCTCTCTATTTCTCCTTACAGTTCTGCTAAAATTTGCTTTATATATTTAGATGCTCCAATGTTGGGTGCATATATATTTACAATTGTTATATCCTCTTGATGACTTGACTCCTTTATCATTAAATAATGACCTTCTTTATCTCTTGTTAAAATCTTAAAGAAAGATATTGAAGAAGACACAAATAAGTGGAAAGATATCCTGTGTTCATGGACTGGAAGAATTAATATTGTTAAAATGTCCATACTACACAAACTATTCTACAGATTCAATGCGCTCTCTATAAAAATTCCAATGGCATTTTTTACAGAAATAGAAAAATTAATTCTAAAATTCATATGGAACCACAAAAGACCCTGAAGGGTTAGAGCAATATTGAGAAAGAAAAAAGCTATAGACACCACACTACCAGATTTCAAATTTTATTATAAAGCTATAGTAATCAAAGTGGTATGGTACTGGAATAAAAATGGACACATATAGACCAATGAAACAGAATAGAGAACCCAGAAATAAACTCACATGTATATGATCAACTAATCTTCAACAAAGGCACCAAGAATACACAATGGTAAAGGATAGTCTCTTCAATAAATGGCATTGGGAAAACTGGATACCCACATGCAAAAGAATGAAACTGGACACTCATCTAATACCATATACAAAAATCAAGTTAACATGGATTAAAGACTTTAAAACAGTACCCAAAGTTTTAAAACTCCTAAAACAAAAATAGGGAAAAATCTCCTTGACGTTGGCCTTGACAATGATATTTTGGATATGACACCAACAGCACAGGCAGCAAAAGCAAAACTAAACAAGTAGGACTACATCACAGTAAAAAAAAAAAAAAAGTTAACAAAAGTGAAAAGGTAGGAATATTACTCAGCCATAAAAAGAAACGAAATTGAGATATTTGTAGTGAGATGGATGGACCTAGAGTCTGTCATACAGAGTGAAGTAAGTCAGAAAGAGAAAAACAAATACCGTATACTAACACATATATATGGAATCGAAGGAAAAAAAAAAAAAGGTCAAGAAGAACCTAGGGGTAAGATGGGAGTAAAGACACAGACCTACTAGAGAATGGACTTGAGGATATGGGGAGGGGGAAGGGTAAGCTGTGACAAAGTGAGAGAGTGGCATGGACATATATACACTACCAAATGTAAAATAGATAGCTAGTGGGAAGCAGCCGCATAGCACAGGGAGATCAGCTCGGTGGTTTGTGACCACCTAGAGGGGTGGGATAGGGAGGGTGCGAGGGAGGGAGATGCAAGAGGGAAGAGATACGGGAACATATGTATCTGTATAACTGATTTACTTTGTTATAAAGCAGAAACTAACACACCATTGTAAAGCAATTATACTCCAATAAAGATGTTAAGAAAAGAAGTGAAAAGGTAATCTATAGAATGGTAGAAAATATTTGTAACCATATATCTGATAAGAGGTTAATATCTAAAATATATAAGGAGGGCTTCCATGGTAGCACAGTGGTTAAGAATCCACCTGCCAATGCAGGGGACATGGATTCGAGCCCTGGTCCAGGAAGATCCCACATGCCGTGGAGCAACTAAGCCCATGAGCCACAACTACTGAGCCTGTACTCTAGAGCCCATGAACCACAACTAATGAAGCCCGTGTGCCACAACTAATGAAGCCCGTGTGCCACAACTACTGAGGCCTGCGCACCTAGAGCCCTTGCTCCGCAACAAGAGAAGCCACCGCAATGAGAAGCCTGTGCACCGCAACGAAGAGTAGCCCCCACTCGCCGCAACTAGAGAAAGCCCACACACAGAAACGAACACCCAATGCAGCCAAAAATAAATAAATATATTTTTAAAAATTAAAAAAATAATAAAATATATAAGGAACTCATATAACTAAAAAAAAAATCTGATTAAATAATGGGTACATGAACTGAACAGACATTTCTCCAAAGAAGACATACAAATGGCCAGCAGGTACATGAAAAGTGCTCAACATCACTAACCATCTTAAAAAATGAAAATTAAAACCACAGTGAGCTATCACCTCACACGGTTAGGATGGCCATTATGAAAAATTCAAAAGGGAACAACACTCTGACATAAATCACAGCAATATCTTTTTTGATCCATCTCCTTCAGTAATGGAAATAAAAACAAACAAAGGGGACCTAACTAAGCTCAAAATCTTTTGCACAGCAAAGGAAACCATAAGCAAAACAAAAAGACAACCCACAGAATGGGAGAAAATATTTGCAAATGATGCGACCAACAAGGATTAATCTCCAAAATTTAGAAACAGCTCATGTAGCTCAATATATATATATAAAAACAAGCCAATCAAAAAATGGGCAGAAGACCTAAATAGACATTTCTTCAAAGAAGACATACAGATAGCCAAAAGGCACAGGAAAACATGCTCAATATTGCTAATTATTAGAGAAATGCAAATCACAATAACCAAAACATGAAACAACCTAAATGTTCATTGACAGATGAATGGATAAAGATGTGGTACATATATACAGTGGAGTACTACCCAGCCATTAAAAAGAATGAAATAATGCCATTTTCAGCAACATGGATGGACCTGGAGATTATCATACTAAGTGAAGTAAATGAGAAAGAGAAAGACAAATATCATATGATATCACTTATATGCAGTATCTAAAAACAAAAATGATACAGATGAGCTTATTTACAAAACGGAAAGAGAGTCACAGCTTTAAAAAACAAACTTAAGGTTACCAAAGGGGAAAGGTGGGAGGAGGGATAAATTGAGAGTTTGGGATTGACATATGCATACTACTATATTTAAAATAGATAACCAACAAAGGACCTACTGTGTAGTACAGGGAACTCTGCTCAATATTCTGTAATAACCTAAATGGAAAAAGAATCTGAAAAAGAATAGATACATGTATATGTATAACTGAATCACTTTGCTGTACATCTGAAACTAGCACAACGTTGTAAATGAACTATAGTCCAATATAAAATAAAAAGGTTTCTTAAAAAAAGGGAACAAGTGTTGGCAAAAAGGGAAACTCTTGTACACCGTTGGTGAGATTATAAATTGGTACAGTCATTATGGAAAACAGCAAGGAAATTCCTCAAAAAATTAAAAATAGAACTACCGTGTGGTTCAGCCACCCCACTTCTGGGTATATATCCTAAGGAGATGAATTTGGATCTCAAGAGATATCTGTGCTCCCATGTTCATTGCAGTATTATTCAGAATAGCCAAGATATGGAAACAACTTAAGTGGCCATCGACAGATAAATAGATAAATAAATTTTGGTATATATTGTTAAAAGATAAACTGAGGCACATTAAAATTTACAAGAGTTTATTTGGGCAAACATCCATTCAAATCAGCCAGTGCCAAACTGAAAGTGGTTAGGAGTGCTCTGCTGACAAGCCAGGGGAAAGGCTTTAAAGAGAAGATGTGGAAGTAAAGCAAAGAATTACTTGATTAGCTGTAGCTCAAGTGGTTGTCTTATTTGGGAAAGCCTAGTTGGTGGCTAGCAATTAGTTGTTAAGTTTTGTTTTCTTGGATTCAAGTGCACTGACTCTAGCTTAGTTTGGGTTTGCTTACTACATAGCTACTAAGTCACTAGAGCCTCCTCAGTCTAATGGCCTCCTTGTTTAATTACTTTAACAATATATACAATTGAATATTATTCAACCAAAAAAATAAAGAAGAAAATCCTGCCATTTGTGACAAGAAGAATGAACCTATAGAACATTATGCTAACTGTAGTAGCCAGACACAGAAAGATAAATATTGCATGATCTCATTTACACATGTGGAATCTAAAAAGGTCAAATTAACAGAACTAGAGAGAATGGTTGTTGCCTAGGGTTGGGTGGGTGGAGAAAGGGTACAAACTTTCAATTATAAGGTGAATCAGTGGTGGAGCTCTACTGTACGGTATGGTGACTAAAGTTAACAATCCAGTATTGAAAAAGTACGTACGATCATCTCCTGAGAAAGGGAAGCAGTAGTGGGAGAAGGGAACCACGCAATTGTCAGGTCAGAGCAACAATGGCAGTTACCTTATTTTATTTTTCATAGGAATAATTTGACTTAATAAATACCATCAAGTTGCCATTACACAGAAAACTATTTGCTCATCCAATAAAATCTCACTCATTTTGTGGTAATAATCTTGTTAGATGTGCAATGCTTTGGAAACTTTTATGGACAGTTTAAGCAGACATCATTAAATACTTTCTTCTGAGCCTATAAAGAGGCACTGAGTCCCTCCTACAGATGTCATAACTATAGGTTAATTTCTGGGACTTACTGAAAACCTTCATACTCTTTTATGTAAGTGAAACCGGCAGAATCTCATAAACATATCACCGGGTACCATTTCATTTCTAACGTTCTCAGGAACGCAAGCTTTTTGTTCCCTAGATCCTAGATTCTAGATCCTAGAATCTGGGAAGAAACTTGCATCTACCTGCTAATAAGTTTTTTACGCACCTGGTTTGAAGGAAACTGTTGAACCATGCTGCCTAGGTGAGAAGTGCAATACTGCAGAAACACACTACAAGGGAAGCCCTGTTTGATAGAAATGTGTAGGCCAGTAGACAAAGTAAAACAAAAAAGATGACAAAAGGGAAGAATCATTCTTTTTCATGAATTTCCGTCTTTGCCCCTCTAGCTCAAAAGTTATCTCTTCACTGGGGGCCTTGACCACCTTAGTCCTCACTATCAACCCTATCTGTATTAGCAATCACTCTGTCTGTGCTCTTGGTGCATCTGTTCTATAAGAAGTTTGTCAGTCTATTTTTTGGAAAAATATCCATCATATAAAGAGATCCAGCAATAACACAAATGATGCAATTGGTAGATGAGATTATTAAATTAGTTATCCCTTATGTTCTAGAAGGTAAAGATAGAGCATGTTAATAGATGGAAGATATACATGGATATATAGATATAAAGAACCAGAGTGTATTGAGAAAAGCAAAATGAAAATACACCATGTGATATTAACAGCAGGTTAGCTATTTCAGAAGAAAAGATTAGTAAACTTGATACAGCATTGGAATGAACAAAAATAAAATACAGAGGGGAAAAAACAGAAAAAAAGTATTGAAGAGAGCATTAGTAAGTTGTGGGACAACTTCATGCAGCTTGGGAAAGGGTGATGAGGGAATAAAAATATGTATTTGAAGAAATAATAGTTACACAATTTCTAAATTTGATGAACACAAGAAACCCATAGATCCAGGCATCTTAATGGACCCCAAGTACAAGAAATATGACAATCCTTAGCATAGCCTGTGAAATCTATTATCTTAAGGCCTGCATTTGAGTCTAACTATTACTTTCATTTCTAAACATATACGTTAGCTCTTATTTTTCTTTTTTCCATATTATGCCTTATTCTTGAAATACTGGTTATCACTCTATGTGTCTCCAACTTTCTAGTAACTCTGAGGGCCAAATCCTCTGTGAAGTCTGGCTGTGACCACCTCCTCTCTGCCATACCTTCATCCTACTCAAATGAATGTGCTCTCTTCCGTGCGCCCCTACTCATTTGTATGTAACTTTAATCAGATTGTTTTCTTCTCCTTTAGCCTGTGAGCTTCTCTTACTCATCTTTAAATTTCCAGAATCAAATAAAGTACCTGGAATCAGTAGGTTCCACCCAGCAACTATTTGAGAAAAGAATAAAGAATGTAAGCTGTATGAATCTGTCTTTATTTCATTGTCAGCATTTAGTAATACTTGGAGTAAGTGGTGTTCAATTATTATTTTAGAGTGAAGGAATTTTTATTAGCATTTGAAAAATCAGAAGGATGTCTACATACTTCTATGTGCAAGACATTGTCTGTGCATGGAGACACAGGAGTGGAAAAAGATCCATGAGCTTATATCCTAATGTGTATGTGCCTACATTTGTCTATATGATTGTATTTATTTGGTAGTGGGAAAATATACAAGTAAATAAGAAAGACAATTTTTTACGTTGAAAAGCATTATGGAAGCAATAAAGCACATTGATCTGAGGTGGGGTGGAGGTATTTTGAATTGACAGGGAAATCTTCACTGAGCAGGTAGTATTTGAACTGATTTTTCTAGAAAAAACAGAAACTGGCTATTCAAGTTTCTTGGCCAGGAATTTCCCAGGCAGAGGAAACAATAAGAGCAAGAGCCATAAGGTGAAAAGTACCTGGTGTATTTGAGAGAGAGAAAGAAGTGTGGATGGAATTTACGCCCAATGACTAAAATCCATCTGTGAAATACTTGTTAAAATAAAAATGCCAAATAGGAACCATCATGCATGTGTTGCCTAAAAGCAAGGGGTTGAAGAAAATAGCCCTCTAATTCACATTCACGGGGAATATTAAGGGTTTTAAATTTAAAGACCATTAGGAGTATGCTCTCTGTCATTCTAATAAATTCCTTGACCTTGAAATCCCTCACATTTTAATTTTTCTGGAAGTTGTGACAACAAACTTCATTAATATTGTGCACAAACTGTACAGACTGGTCCCAAGGCTCTGATGGGGGCAGATTCAAATATGCAAATTGTTAGGAAATTACTTGATCACAATTATTGCCGAATGCTGGTGAAAGCAAGTTCTGAGTGTATTACATACAATTCACTTCATTCTGCCTAAACAACATTTTGGACGATTGTTCCTGACTCTTTGAAAATGGCATGAAATAAGCTTCTTTGATTTCTGGTGTCTCTAATAGCTGGGGAAATAGATTACACAATCAGGGTGGAGAATCCAGCTGGCTGCCAAATGTATAGGTACTTAGAAGCATGCATATAGATCTACTTATAAATACAGCCTGTAGAACATCCACAGTGGTGAACTCTATTGACACATTCCTTGCAGACCCAGCAGATATCACTGACCATGAAGTCATCAGTCACCCTTCTGCTTTTGGTCAGTGTGACCTATTTGTTCATCTTTGCTGGTGCGTACTATATATATACAAAATGGAATTCTGGACCAGACTGGTCATTGTCAGCAGTCATGATGTGATGTTATTGTTTATGATGATGATGATAAGGATGGTTAATGATGGTGACTGCCCATCACACTATAATTTTAGAGGAAACTTTTACTTACAGAATTAGCAGCTTTAATTACCACTATAATACTATGCAAGAGATAGTGTCACCTAATTGCAAAAACAATGTTATACCTCATAGGATGAGATGGTCTGTCCTAGGCCAAATGGGCCCCAAATGTCTAATCTATAAGTTCCAGGACAATTGTGTTGCCCTCAGCAAACCACATTTAAGAGCATAAGGTTACAAATAAGCTTCATTTTTCAAGGTAACAACTTATATTGAAATTAGAAATTCTCATATAAAGTCACCTTCAAGAAATTCTTATCTAAAGAGCTTCAACTACGAGAATGTTCCTGAGATGCTTCCATTTTACTGAAAGCTGAGGCATTCTTAGTTACCCTGTAGGTAAGCAAAGTAAAAAGATAGTTAGAGACAGAGAGAGAGATACAGAGACAGAGAAAGAGAGAGAGCACGCGAGTGAAAGAGCCCAGGACTAGGATCCTAATATCTGGCCTCTAATCTTCATCATGCTACTATGTTTTTCTTTAATATTGAACAACTTACTCCCTTTCTCTGGCTACTCTTCATCATATTAAAATAGAGTGTGAACCTCATTTGCTCTGAGACTTCAATAAAAGTTTATGGTTAAGTACATTGGCTTTAGAATCTAAGACCTGAGTTTGATTCCTGGCTCTGTCATTTACAAGGTGCATGTTCTTAGACAAGTTATTTGCCCCAGATTTCAGTTTCCTTATCTTTAAAATAGAATTATTAGTATGACTTAATATATGTAAGATTTAATTCAATGCTTGAGATATAGAAATCCCTCAGTATATGGTAGATATTAAGAATGGTGGTAAATTATACGATTGTTTTTCAGTGCTTTCCAAATTATTTTGTATTTTTTTTTATTATATAAGCACTTAGTTGCCCAATTGTCTTGATTATCCTTTAATCAAATGGCTTCTAGATTTTGGAATTTTCAACTTCTTTCTGGTTAAATATATGCCTCTTTGGCACCTATTTTTGCCTTCCTTTCTTAAGATATAGCCTAGTTTTAAGGTAAACGTTAAAGTGAACATGATTATATAAAAGCCACATAAATCATCAGTAGCAAATGTAGTGAAAAGAGCTTTGTACTGATCATTTTTAACCTGGCCTCTAGCTCAGCTGTGTAGTTAACAAGCTGTGTGTCCTGGAGCAGTTTTCTTCCTTTCTCTGGGCCTCAGTTCTTCATCCATAAAACAAGACAGTTGTAATTGATGGTCTCTGAGGATAATTTTAACTCTAAGATTCTGATTCTTGAATCTTCCTGAGCTGTGGTGATTTATCATTTTCTCTCCTTGCAGAGGCTGTGAGCCAAGGAGGCTCTCGGGTATGTGTTTCTCACTCTCGTGGGCCCTTTTCTATTACAACAAGAGGTTGTCTTACAGCAAAGGTGATCTTGAGTTGGGAAGTACTGTGACTATTTTATTAAGGTCTTCTGAGTTCATTTGGTTGGTCTGGTGAGAAGGTGGAATGACAGCATAACATGCTTATTTAGACAAAATATCATTATTAGTGCAGATGCCTTTTCCTTAACAGTAGAAAAGGACTTGAAGATTACCTCCCATTTTCTTTAAATTAGTCAGATGTCACATTTCCATAGAAAGAGTATATATACAGTTAAAGCCGTGAAAACAGCACATTGCTTATAAAAATATGGGATGAATATCTTTTATTTTCTAAATAAGGATAATTTTGAGAGTGAAAGCAGTTTTTACATAGTATTTTCAAGAAGACTATCATCAACTGAGACTATCCAGGCAACGCAGAGCATACGGTTACTCTAGATCTGAGTGCCTTGCTCATAAAAGTCTTTACGAATGCCTCATAAAATGCATTCCTCTTCCCTACACATACATATCAGACCTACTGATTGAACCAGAATGTCTAGGGATGTCGAGGCCTAGGATCTACATTTTAAGAAGCCCCCCAACATTAAAATTGGAGAATCACAGCTCTAAATTTTACTAAACACACTTGGGTATATAGAGAGAGTACTTGCCAGACTCACAGACACTGAATCTTTGGTAGCTTGTTTGGCAATTAGTAATCACAGAATCTACATTCTTGAGAGAGTAATTTGTAATAACAGGGTCTACAATCATAAACAATAGTTGTATACCTTAAAAATTTTTTAAATGTAGTCAGTATAGTTTTCTTTTTGAAATACGGGTTTTGAGAAAGAGAATATTCAAGTTTACATTCCAGCCTTGTTACTCAGTAAATGTTTGATTTTTGGTAACTTACTTCATCTTTCTGTGCCTCACTTTCTTTATCAATAAAATTCAGCTAATAATAGTACTTAATTCAATATTACATGAGTTAAGTGCATACTAAATGCTAAATAAAAATGAACAATTATTAAATCTTTAATGATTTAATCTTCATAACTGTTACATTTATCATTTCACTTTTCTAATTGAAGATTAAATATTTTAAACAAAATATTTATAAAGTAGATATAAAGAGAAAGAACTCTAGTACTTTAAAAAGTTAAAGTAATTCATTCAACAAACATCCTCCACACTAATACCAAAGAATGCTCTAAACATTTTTAACTTTATTCATATGGACTCTCTTACTTCAAAGTCATAATGTTTCATCTGCAAGAAGATAATATCCAAATTCTTTAGCTGGCTTTTCAATGTCCCTTATCAATCTGTTGACAATCTCCTTGTTCAGCCTCATCTCATTCTCTAACCACCTATGACCCCAATGCTTTTAACAACATCTCAACGCCCCTACTGGTTTCTAGCATACCAGGACCCTCCATATGCCTTGGCTAAGGCTGCTCTTTCATTCTGAAAGACAATTACCAGTCACACCATCGTTAAAAGTGTGCTCATTCTCTCATTTAGAAGGACCCTTAAATCTACCCTCATGTACCCTACATCTATGGAAATCTCCTAAGAGCAAAATCACTTCTACTCTGTCATCCCTATGAATGATTTATTACTTTCTCATCTGCATTTCTATTGGATTTTGTTAATATACTTAATTCAACATTTATATTATGCTACCCTTCACGGATAGTCTTCTCTCTTAGAATGTGAGCTCCTTAAGGTCAGAAAAAGTGTTTTCTCTCGTGTGGATCCTAGGTCTTTAAACATGGAAAAAATTCAATAAATACCTCACCTAATGAATGGATAGGTGGATGAATGGATAAATGAATCGACTGGTAGATGGACAGATGAATTTATGAATGAGTGAAAGATTCAGCAAATGTTAGAGAATATACAAGATAACTATCAGATGTGAAATACAGTATTTCTATTTTCTGAAAACTAGCCACCTACAAGAATTTTGAGATAAGTTTTTGTGATCCATACATCTTACCAAAATTTTAGTTTATGATGGAAGGTTCTAAACTGACTTTTTTATATTTTAAGCTTTTTTAAAAAATCTTTTCATTTTGAAATAATTTAACTTTATACAGGTAGTAAAAATAGTCCAAAGAAATACTATATGTCTTTCATGCAGCTCCCCCAAGTGTTAATATTTTATATAACTTTGGTACAATAATCAAAATCAGGAAATTAACATTATACATAACTGTTAACTAATTTATCATCTTGTTCAAATTTCACCAGCTGTCCCAAAAATATCATTCTCTTGGTGTAGGATTTTAATCTGAGATTACATGTAATTGTTTTGTCTGTTCAGTCTCTCCGACTCTTTCTAAGCAACAGTTGCTTTCTTGAGGCAAAATTCAGTTGTAAGATTTTAATTAGAAATTTGACAAAACTACAATGAAATTTCAAGTTACTGGCACAACGTAGGTATTCAATGTTTGTCGAATAAAAAGTAAAGAAATAAAATTGATTTCTTTATGGAACCATACAAAAGGGAATTAAAAAGGAAACATAAGCAACAAAAAGGAGAAAATAAAACTTTGAAAATTAAATCATGCTAAATAAGAGAGAACATAAAAGAGAATGTATTGTCTTTGGAAATTAACGTCTGGGGGGGGGCGAAGTCAAGATGGCCATACTAGAGGATGCGGAATTCATGTCTCCTCACAACTAGGGCACCTACCAGGCACCGGTTGGGGGGCCACTGACACCTAAGGGGATGGAGGGAAACCCCAGTGACTGGTAAGATGTGGGGTGTGAGGGGAGTGAAGGGGGAGAAGAAGTGGAGTGCAGGATGGGACTGGCCTCCTGAGGGCGGCTGGGGCAGGGGAAGATATCCCATACCCAAAGGGGTAAATTGGGGAACCATTTAGGAGGGCAGAGGAACAAAAGGGAGCATGAGCAGTTTTCCCCTGCCCACTCGGGCCCCTGGAACCTGCTGAGATCTCAGGCCTGATCCTCTGCCCACCTAGGTCCCCTCCAGCTGGGTGGATCCTGAGGAAGTGGGAAGGAGGGAAATGGGAGCAAAAGTAAAGGCTGGACCTCCAGGACCAGCACCCCTGAGGGGTGGCTGGGGGAGGGGAGGAGTTCCTACACCCAGAGAGATCCACCCACAGTTAGGGGTCCAGCAGCAATGGGGGAGACCCTGGGGGAAATGGTGGGGGAGGGGTGCAAAGGAATGGAAGGGAATGGGGTCAGTGCTTTCTCTCTCCACTTAGGCACCGAGGAGCCTGTTGCATTCCTGGTCCTAATCCTCTGCCCTGAGAGCCTCCCTCCTGCCATGCAGAACCCAAACCCCACCCCTAACCCCCACCCAGGGCCCTACCTCTACACTCGGAGACACCCTCCAACGCACTGGCCTAAACCGCACCCACATAGCCTCACTCAAGGTCCTACCTCCAAACTCTGGAAACACACACTCCAGAGGCCCTCGTTTCCACGTACTGCCTCTCCCCTTCCACACAGGTCCTAAGCGGAGGCCCCATCCCACCCTTGAACATGGCCCCGCCTAGGCCCCTCCCCATGCTCAAACATCGCCACACCCCCCAGGTCCTGCCCCACACTGAACCCTGCCTCTGCCTAAGTACCACCCCTGCTTAAACTCCACCCCCATAGACAAGGCTTTTTTTTTTTTCTTTTTTCCTCTTTTACAGAGGGGTTCTGTTTTACCTTGTTGATTCATTGTTACTGATTCTTTTATATTTTTATTTTTCCTAATTAAATCTTTTATTTTTCTAATTTTTATTCTTTATACTTTCTTTTGTTCTCTTTTGGCTTATTCCCCCACACCGTTTTTTTTTTGTTTTGTTTTTTCTATTGTGGTTTTATTTTACCCTGTGGCAGTTGTTTCAATTATAGTTCTATTTTTCCTAATATAATTTTTATCTTTCTAATTCTATTTTGTTTTTTATTCTTTGATATTATACTGCTCTTTTTTCCTTTCTTTCTTCCTTTTTTTTTTTTTTTTTAACCTTGCCACACAGCTTGCGGGATGTTGGTTCCCAGGCCAGAGGCTGGGCCCAAGCTCTTGTGGTGGGAGCTCCAAGTCCAAAGGCCTGGACTAACAGAGAATCTCAGACCCCAAGGAATATCAATCAGAGTGAGGACCCCCAGAGGTCCTCTTCTCAGCACCAAGACCTAGCTCTATCCAACTGCCTGCAAACTCCAGTACTGGACATCTCAGGCCAAACAAGCAGTAAGACAGGAATACAGCACCACCCATCAAAAAAAAAAAAAAAATGAAATGACAAAAAATATGTTATAGACAAAGGAGCAAGGTAAAAACTTACAAAACCAAATAAATGAAGACGAAATAGGCAGTCTACCTGAAAAAATTTGAGTAATTAAAGATGATCCAAAATCTCAGAAACAGAATGAAGAAAATACAAGAAACAATTAACAAGGATCTAGAAGAAGTAAAGAGAAAACAAACAATGATGAACAACACAATTACTGAAATTAAACATATTCTAGAAGGAATCAATAACAGCATAGCTGATGCAGAAGAACAGATAAGTGAGCTGGAAGATAAAATAGTGGAAATGACTACCACACAGCAGAATAAAGAAAATAGAATGAAAAGAATTGAGGACAGTCGCAAAAACCTCTGAGACAACATTAAATGCATCAACATTCGAATTATAGGGGTCCCAGAGGAAGAAGAGAAAAAGAAAGGGTCTGAGAAAATATTTGAAGAGATTATACTTGAAGACTTCCCTAACATGGGAAAGGAAATAATCAGTCAATCCAGGAAGCACAGAGAGTCCCATACAGGATAAATCCAAGGAGAAACACACCAAGAAACATATTAAGCAAACTATCAAAATTTAAATAAAAAAAATATTAAAAGCAGCAAGGGAAAAGCAACAAATCACATACAAGGGAATCCCCATAAAATTAACAGCCGATCTTTCAGCAGAAACTCTGCAAGCCAGAAGGGACTGGCAGGACATATTTAAAGTGATGAAAGGGAAAAACCTACAACCAAGATTACTCTACCCAGCAAGGATCTCATTCAGATTCGATGAAGAAATTAAAACCTTTACAGACAAGCAAAAGCTAAGAGAATTCAGCACCACCAAACCAGCTTTACAACAAATGCTAAAGGAACTTCTCTAGGCAGGAAACACAAGAGAAGGAAAAGACCTACAATAACAAACCCAAAACAATTAAGAAAATGGTAATAGGAATATACATATCGATAACTACCTTAAATGTAAATGGATGAAATGCTCCAACCAAAAGACATAGACTGGCTGAATGGATACAAAAACAGGACCTGTATATATGTTGTCAGCAAGAGACCCACTTCAGATCTAGGGACACATACAGCCTGAAAGTTAGGAGACAGAAAAAGATATTCTATGCAAATGGTAATCAAAAGAAATCTAGAGTAGCAATTCTCATATCAGACAAAATAGACTTTAAAATAAAGACTATTACAAGGGACAAAGAAGGACACTACATAATGATCAAGGGATCAATCCAAGAAGATTGTCTCGATTACTGTAGCTTTGTAGTATAGTCTGAAGTCAGGGAGCCTGATTCCTCCAGCTCTGTTCTTTCTCAAGATTGCTTTGGCTATTTGGGTCTTTTGTGTTTCCATACAAATTGTGGAATTTTTTGTTCTAGTTCTGTGAAAAGTGCCATTGGTACTTTGATAGGGATTGCACTGAATCTGTAGATTGCTCTGGGTAGTATAGTCCTTTTCACAATGTTGATTCTTCCAATCCAAGAACATGGTGTATCTCTCCATCTGTTTGTATCGTCTTCGCTTTCTTCCATCAGGGTCTTATAGTTTCCTGCACAGGGCTCTTTCATCTCCTTAGGTAGGTTTATTCTTAGGTATTTTATTCTTTTTGTTGCAATGGTAAATGGGAGTGTTTTCTTGATTTCATTGTCAGATTTTTCAGCATTAGTGGAGGATTGCAAGAGATTCCTGTGCATTTTCTATCCTGCTACTTTACCAGATTCATTGATTAGCTCTAGTAGTTTTCTGGTAACGTCTTTAGGATTCTCTATGTATGGTATCATGTCATCTGCAAACAGTGATGGTTTTATTTCTTTTCCTATTTCAATTCTTGTTTTAAATTTTTTTTGTCTCTGATTGCTCTGGCTAAAACTTCCAAAACTATGTTGAATAATAGTGGCGAGACTGGGCAACTGTCTTTTTCCTGATCTTAGTGGAAATGGTTTCAGTTTTTCACCATTGAGAATGATGTTGGCTGTGGATTTGTCATATATGGCCTTTATTATATTGAGGTAAGTTCCCTCTATGCCTACTTTCTGGACAGTTTTTATCATAAATGGGTGTTGAATTTGTCAAAAATTTTTTCTGCATCTATTGGGATTCTCATATGGTTTCTCTGCTTCAATTTGTTAATATGGTGTATCACATGGATTGATTTGTGTATATTGAAGAATCCTTGCATCCCTGGGATAAATCCCACTTGATCATGGTGTATGATCCTTTTCATGTGCTGTTGGATTCTGTTTGCTAGTATTTTGTTGAGGATTTTTGCATCTATGTTCATCAATGATATTGGCCTGTAGTTTTCTTTTTTTTGTGACATCTTTGGTTTTGGTATCAGGGTGATGGTGGCCCTGTAGAATGAGTGTGGGAGTGTTCCTCCCTCTGCTATATTTTGGAAGAGTTTGAGAAGGATAGGTGTTAGCTCTTCTCTAAATGTTTGATAGAATTCACCAGTGAAGCCATCTGGTCCCAAGCTTTCTTTTTTTTTTTTTTTTAAGATTTTAAAAATATTTTATTTATTATTAGTAATTTTTGGCTGCATTGGGTATTTGTTGTTGTTTGCAGGCTTTTTCTAGTTGCGGCGAGCAGGGGCTCCTCTTCATTGTGGTGCACGAGCTTTTCATTGCAGTGGCTCCTCATTGCAGAGCACAGGCTCTAGGCACGTGGGCTTCACTAGTTGTGGCACGTGGGTTCAGTAGTTGTGGCTCGTGGGCTCTAGAGCGCAGGATCAGTAGTTGTGGTACAGGGGCTTGGTTGTTCCGTGGCTTGTGGGATCCTCCTGGACCAGGGCTCGAACCCGTGTCCCCGGCATTGACAGGCAGATTCTTAACCACTGTGCCACCAGGGAAGTCCTGGTCCTGAGCTTTTGTTTGTTGGAAGATTTTTTTTTAAAAATTATTTTCTTTTTCTTTTTTTAAACCCCACATTTGTTTATTTATTTTTTTGGCTGTGTTGGGTCTTCGTTTTTGTGCGAGGGCTTTCTCTAGTTGTGGCAAGCGGGGGCCACTCTTCATCATGGTGTGCGGGCCTTTCACTATCGCGGCCTCTCTTGTTGCGGAGCACAGGCTCCAGATGTGCAGGCTCAGTAGTTGTGGCTAATGGGCCCAGTTGCTCCATGGCATGTGAGATCTTCCCAGACCAGGGCTCGAACCTGTGTCCCCTGCATTAGCAGGCAGATTCTCAACCACTGCGCCACCAGGGAAGCCCCATTTGTTGGAAGATTTTTAATCACAGTTTCAATTTCAGTGCTTGTGAGTGGTCTGTTTATATTTTCTATTTCTTCGTGGTTCAAGTCTCGGGAGGCTGTGCTTTTCTAAGAATTTTTCCATTTCTTCCAGGTTGTCCATTTTATTGGCATATAGTTGCTTGTAGTAGTCCCTTATGATGCTTTGTATTTCTGCGGTGTCCACTGTAACTTCTCCTTTTTCATTTCATATTTTATTGATTTGAGTCCTCTCCCTCTTTTTCTTGGTGAGTCTAATGGTTTATCAATTTTGTTTATCTCCTCAAAGAACCAGCTTTTAGTTTTGATCTTTGCTGTTGTTTTATTGTTTCTATTTCATTTATTTCTGCTCTGATCTTTATGATTTCTTTCCTTCTGCTAACTTTGGGTTTTGCTTGTTCTTCTTTCTCTAGCTCCTTTAGTTGTAAGGTTAGATTGTTTATTTGAGATTTTTTCTTGTTTTTGAGGTAGGCTTGTAGAGCTATAAACTTCCCTCTTAGAACTGCTTTTGCTGCATCCCATAGGTTTTGGATCGTTGTGTTTTCATTGTCATTTGTCTATAGGTATTTTTTGATTTCCTCTTTGATTTCTTCAGTGATCTCTTGGTTATTAAGTAGTGTATTGTTTAGCCTCCATGTGTTTGTATTTACAGATCTTTTCCTGTAATTGATATCTAGTCTCATAGTGTTGTGGTCAGAAAAGATACTTGATACAATTTGAATATTCTTAAATTTACCAAGGCTTAATTGTGACCCAAGATATGATCTATCCTGGAGAATATTCAATGAGCACTTGAGAAGAAAGTGTATTCTGTTCTTTTGGATGGAATTTCCTATAAATATCAATTAAGTCCATCTTCTTTAATGTATCATTTAAAGCTTGTGTTTCCTTGTTTATTTTCATTTTGGATGATCTGTTTATTGGTGAAAGTGGGGTGTGAAGTCCCCTACTATGATTGTGTTACTGTCTATTACCCCTTTTATGGCTGTTAGCATTTGCCTTATGTATTGAGGTGCTCCTATGTTGGGTGCATAAATATTTACAATTGTTGTATCTTCTTCTTGGATTGATCCTTCAATCATTATGTAGTGTCCTTCTTTGTTTCTTGTAACTGTCTTTATTTTCAAGCCTATTTTGTCTGACATAAGAATTGCTACTCCAACTTTCTTTTGATATCCATTTGCATGGAATATCTTTTTCCATCCCCTCACTTTCGGTCTGTATGTTTTCCTAAGTCTGAAGTGGGTCTCTTGTAGACAGCATATGTACGGGTCTTGTTTTTGTATCCATTCAGCCAGTCTGTGTCTTTTGGCTGTAGCATTTAATCCATTTATAGTTAAGATAATTATCAATATGTGTGTTCCTATTACCATTTTCTTAATTGTTTTGGGTTTGTTCTTGTAGGTCTTTCCCTTTCTGGTGTTTCTTGCCTAGAGAAGTTCTTTTAGCATCTGTTGTAAAGATGGTCGGTGGTGCTGAATTCTCTTAGTTTTTGCTTGTCTGTAAAGGTTTTAATTTCTCTATCTAATCTGAATGAGATCCTTGCTGGGTACAGTAATCTGGGTTGTAGGTTTTCCCTTTCATCATTTCAAATATGTCCTGCCGCTCTCTTCTGGCTTGCAGTGTGTCTGCTGAAAAATCAGCCGTTAACCTTATGGGGATTCCCTTGTATGTTATTTTTTGCTTTCCCCTTGCTGCTTTCAATATTTTTTTGTGTTTTTTCTTTCTTTGCAGTACGCGGGCCTCTCACTGTTGTGGCCTCTCCCGTTGTGCAGCACAGGCTCCAGACGCGCAGGATCAGTGGCCGTGGCTCATGGGCCCAGCCGCTCTGCGGCATGTGGGATCTTTCCAGACCAGGTCACGAACCCGCAGCCCCTGCGTTGGCAGGCGGACTCTCTCAACCACTGTGCCACCAGGGAAGCCCTGTGTTTAATTTTTGATAGTTTGCTTAATATGTGGCTTGGTGTCTTTCTCCTTGGATTTATCCTGTATGGGATTCTCTGTGCTTCCTGGACGTGATTGACTATTTCCTTTCCCATATTAGGGCAGTTTTCAATGATAATATCTTCACGTTTTCTCAATCCCTTTCTTTTTCTCTTCTTCTGGGACCCCTATAATTTGAATCTTGGTGCGTTTAGTGTTGTTCCAGAAGTCTCTGAGACTGTCAATTCTTTTCATTCTTTTTTCTTTATTCTGCTCTGCGGTAATTATTTCCACTAGTTTATCTTCCAGGTCACTTACTTGTTCTGCCTCAGTTATTCTTCTATTGATTCCTTCTAGAGAATTTTTAGTATTGTTTTAGTTTAGTTTAGTGTTTAGTCATTTATTGTGTTGTTCATCATTGTTTGCTCTTTTAGTTCTTCTAGGTTCTTATTAAATGTTTCTTATATTTTCCCCATTCTATTTCCAAGATTTTGGATCATCTTTACTACCATTACTCTGAATTTTTTTTCAGGTAAATTTCCAATTTCCTCTTCAGTTATTTGGTCTGGTGGGTTTTTACCTTGTTCCCTCATCTGCTGCATATTTCTCTGTCTTCTCATTTGTCTTAACTTACTGTGTTTGGGGTCTCCTATTTGCAGGCTGCAGGTTTGTAGTTCCCGTTGTTTTTGGTGTCTGCCCCCAGTGGGTAAGAGTGGTTCAGTGGGTTGTGTAGGATTTCTGGTGGAGGAGATTGTTACCTGTGTTTTGGTGGATGAGGCCGGATCTTGTCTTTCTGGTGGGCAGGACTGTGTCTGGTGGTGTGTTTTGGGGTGTCTGCAAACATTATTTTAGGCAGCCTCTCTGCTAATGGGCAGGGTTGTATTCCTGTCTTGCTAGTTGTTTGGCATGGGGTGTCCAACACTGGAGGTTGCTGGTTGTTGAGTGGAGCTGGGTCTTAGCATTGAGACGGAGATCTCTGGGAGAGCTCTTGCCAATTGATATTACGTGGGCTGGGAGATCTCTGGTTGTCTGATGTCCTGAACTCAGCTCTCCCACCTCAGAGGCTCAGGCCTGACAGCCAGCTGGAGCATCAAGACCCTGTCAGCCACACAGCTCAGAAGAAAAGGGAGGAAAAAAAAAGAAAGAAAGAAAAAAATAATACAGTTATTAAAACAAAAAAGTAAAAAAATATTATTAAGATAACGTGAAAAAAAGAGAGCAACCAAACCAATAAACAAGTCTACCAGTGATAACAAGCACTAAAAACTAAACTAAGATAAACTTAAAAATCAGAAACTGGTCAGTTGCCTACAGCAATCCCCAAGTGTTCAGTTGCTCCCAGAGTCCACCACCTCAATTTTAGGGTGATTCATTGTCTATTCAGGTATTCCAGAGATGCAGGTACATCAAGTTGATTGTGGAGATTTAATCCTCTGCTCCTGAGGCTGTTGGGAGAAATTTCCCTTTCTCTTCTTTGTTTGCACAGTTCCTGGTGTTCTGTCCTGATTTGGCCCCACCTCTGCCTGTAGGTTGCCCTCTGGCATCTGTTCTTTTCCCAGACAGGAGGTGGTTAAAGGGGCAGCTGATTAGGGGGCTCTGGCCCACTTAGGCCAGGGGGAGGGAGAGTTACAGAATGTGGGGTAAGCTTGTGGCGGCAGAGGCCAGCATGACATTGCAACAGTTTGAGGCGCACCATGCGTTCTCCTGGGGAAGTTTTCCCTGGATCACAGGACCCTGGCAGTGGCTGGCTGCAGAGGCTCCTGGGAGGGGAGGTGTGGATAGTGACCTGGGCTTGCACACAGGATTCTTGGTGCCTGCAGCAGCAGCATTAGTGTTTCATGCCCGTCTCTGGTGTCTGCGCTGATAGCCGTGGCTTGCACCCGTCTCTGGAGCTTCTTTAGGCCGGCCTTTGAATCTCCTCTCCTCATGCACCCCGAAACAATGGTCTCTTGCCTCTTAGGTCCAGACTTTTTCCTGGACTCCCTCCCGGCTAGCTGTGGTGTACTAGCCCCCTTCAGGCTGTGTTCACGCAGCCAACCCTAGTCCTCTCCCTGGGATCTGACCTCTGAAGCCCAAGCCTCAGCTCCCAGCCCCCACCTGCCTTGGTGGGGAGCATAGAAGCCTCTCAGGCTAGTGAGTGCTGGTCAGCACCGATCGTCTGTGTGTGAATCTCTCCACTTTTCTCTCTGCATCCCTGTTGTTGCACTCTCCTCTGTGGCTCTGGAGCTTCCCACCCCACCCCTGCCAGTGAATAGGCTTCCTAATGTGTGGAAACTTTTCCTTCTTCACAGCTCCTTGTCTGAGGTGCAGGTTCCATTCCCTATTCTTTTGTCTGTGTTTTTTCTTTTACCCTACCCAGGTACGTGGGGAGTTTCTTGCTTTTTGGGAAGTGTGAGGTCTTCTGCCAGTGTTCAGTAGATGTTCTGCTGGAGTTGTTCCACATGTAGATGTATTTTTGACGTACTTGTGGGGAGGAAGGAGACCTCCATGTCTTACTCCTCCGCCATCTTGAAGGTCCTCCCACTGAATGTTTTTTATACATGTCTTTTGTAAGGAAAAAAAAAGGATATGAAGGTGGTTGAATGTGTTTTTATAATGTGGCTCTAAATCTGTATATTTTAATGGATACTTTCATTAAAAATTAGTACTGGGCTTCCCTGGTGGTACAGTGGTTGAGAGTCTGCCTGCCGATGCAGGGGACATGGGTTCATGCCCCGGTCTGGGAAGATCCCACATGCTGCGGAGCCGCTGGGCCCGTGAGCCATGGCTGCTGAGCCTGCGCGTACGGAGCATGTGCTCCGCAACAGGAGAGGCCACAACAGTGAGAGGCCCGTGTAACACACACACACACACACACACACACACACACACACACACACACAAAAATTAGTACTGAAGAATGCAAATGAGTAAGTAACCCCCATGTGGGTCACTCTTTTAGATGTGAAAATGTTTACTGAAAAGCAGAGCAGGTCTGATATCACAGATATAGCAGCTTGAAACTTGCTTTCTTGTAGTTGGTCTACATTTCTGCCATTAAAACTAAGCTTTAAATGAACATTTGGGGGCTTCCCTGGTGGCGCAGTGGTTGATTGTCCGCCTGCTGATGCAGGGGACACGGGATCGTGCCCCGGTCCAGGAAGATCCCACATGCTGTGGAGCGGCTGGGCCCGTGAGCCATGGCCACTGAGCCTGTGCGTCCAGAGCCTGTGCTCTGCAACAGGAGAGGCCACGACAGTGAGAGGCCCACGTACCGCAAAAAAAAAAAAAAAAAAAAAATAGATGAACATTTGGCCACTCAAATGAAGCCTGTTTCTTGCTGGTTGAGTGGTGAAGAGAAATAAAAAAGCATCAGACTTGGAGCACAAATGAATATCCTAGATCCGTAACGGCAGAGTTGCCTGGCCTGCCAGGATCACCAAACTATCTCTTGACTTATTTGTGAGAGACAGAGAGAATAATATAGTTTTCTCCCAAGCTTCAGAAATCACACAATATCTTTGAATAGTCTCTGCAATTCATTCAATTATAGATATGTGCTATGTTTTAGCTGTCTTGGCTAACACTGGTGATCAGAAGGTTGACCTGGAGTACTTGTTAGAATTCAAGTTCCCAGATTCCTCTTCTAGAGTTTTGGATTCTTTAGGATAAAGAGAAGCCCAACTCTCTGCACTTTTAATAAACACCCAAGTAATGGATTATATGTTCACCTTTGAAACTATTTCTTTAATTACAGTTACCAGAAGTATTCATGTCTTTTAATCCACTAACCAACCAACCAAAGAAAGAGTATTTTAATAAAGATAATACTATTTAACATTTTATTGATTGAAATATTCATGATTACAAATTACATTAGATTTTGTATTACTGCACACACAATTAAGATGGGTTTTCAACTGTCACTGAATACAAAATAGAAATCTTTCATTGGCAGGTTCTTAGAGTTGGAAAAATTCTTCAACGATCTATATTTCATCTTTTGTAGTATTGAAGGCTTTGTCTGATCATCTAGGAATTTAAAGCCCTGATGGAGAAGACTAATTGTAGAATCCATTTCACAATAGAATTGCTATAAAAGCCATAGGAATGTGTGGCTGAGGCAGAGTCAGCAACAACCCCAATGACTAAAATCAAATTTTCCATTATCTTCCCTGTAAAGAAAGAAAAAGCAAAAAAGAAAAATTATGCTTAAAAAAGTATTTAAAATTGCCTGAGCACTGCACTAAGCGCTTCTCCATGAGGAGAATCTGAATATAAGAGTGCTAGGAGGGCTGTGCTCCCCTTCCTCAAACAGGTAGCTGGGCCCCTCCTTACCCCCCTACCCTACACAGGTCCTCCCAACCACCTGGGGCTACTTGGCTCTTCCTACATGCTTAGTCCTGACTCAGCCTTGGAACCCACTGAGGAGAGACCTCAGAGAGGAGGATTAGAGATTGTTTTCATGGTTCTCTAGAAGGAGAAGCCCATTTGGGGATTAAATGAGAGGAAACACCAGTGAGAGGAAATGAGGTGGGAAGTAGGAAGGCTGGCTGAACCTTGAGACTGGGAACTCCCTCGGGGGAATGAGGCAGCAAGGGAGGTTAGGTGGAAGTGTCCTAGCATGCCCTGCTCTCTAAGGAAAGTTTGGAGTCTTGTCAAGGAGATCAGGGGACAAAATGGACCACTGGAGGAGTTCCTTTCTAGCATAAATTGCCCATTGTGATGGATTTAAATTTCTGAAGTCAGTGGTTTTTCTTGCTCAGTTATGCTCTCTGTAGCTTGGAGCTACATCATAGAGGTTCTCATTCAGCCTCTGGAGTTAAGAATTACATTATATCGGTCAGCAGACTTCCATTAGTAAGTCACAGCAATTAAATCAAGTTAAAGTAATTGATTTATACAGTTGGGTAACATCCAACAGGGATGGATATACTCCGAGGTCAAATGAAAACTACTTTTAGGAATGAGACTTAAGGGAAAGGTACCAGTGTGTTTTTTTGGCTTTAACAGAGAAAGTACAGTTATTTTCCATCTATACTGTGACCTGGCTATCAGAAAAATGGAGGTTCCTATAATTTTGTGATTGTTTCTTCATTATTTTGGATGAGCCAATATTTAGTCTTGTGTTCTTACAGCTTTTCACTGCAGAAAACACATTTATTGGAGTACGTTCGGCCATTCGTTGCACAGATTGGGTCCATTTCTCTGGTGCAAAAATGTAACTGATCCACATACACGTTACATTCTGGCTGTTAAACAGACAACATAAAATTTTTCAGATAATAAACTTTTTGAATAAAATATTTTTTATTCCTAATACAAAATGGTATGCATCAAAATGGAATATATTCTATAGTCTATATTGAGGTTTAAAAATAGACATAAGTCATGCACAGAGACATAAAAATATATTGATATATTTTTGCAACCCCAATATTTTTTGTATTTTTAAAAAACATACAAATGGCTAAATGCATTTTAATAATTTAGCCACTCTGCCCCTACTTCACCTCATACATGGATCAGATTTTCACCATTATCTCATACCACAAAAAATTATAAAAGTGAATTTGTTATAATTCTTCTGTTTTCCTCAAGTTTCACTAATAGATAATCTGATAGTTTCAGATTATCACCGTATACGTATGTGTTCATATATATGTTTGTATATGTGTAGTTAACCATATACGTGTATATATATAATTTGTGTAGTGATGGCAGTGTTGGTAATTTACATAAATAAACAATAGTGTGTGTATCCTTACATGATCTGCTTTTTAGGCATCTTTAAAAATGTTTGTTTAGATGTTTAGAAATACAGTTGATTTTCTTCACCTCTATATAATATTCCAATCTGTGATTTTATGAAAATTATTTTATATTCCTGTAAGTGGAAAATTAGGTTTTTTTAAAAATAAATTTCTGTTTGAGTCCCTGCTTTCAATTTTATTTTATTTTTTTAAATTTTATTTATTTTTGGCTGCATTGGGTCTTCGTTGCTGTGTGCAGGCTTTCTCTAGCTGCAGCAAGCAGGGGCTACTCATTGCATTGGCTTCTCTTGTTGCGGTGCACAAGCTCTAGGTGCACAGGCTTCAGTAGTTGTGGCTCGTGGGCTCTAGAGCACAGGCTCAGTAGTTGTGGCACACCGGCTTAGCTGTTCCGTGGCACATGGGATCTTCCCGGACCAGGGCTTGAACCCGTGTTCCCTGCATTGACAGGTGGATTCTTAACCACTGCACCACCAGGGAAGCCCAAAATTAGTTGCTGTTGTTTTTTGCGGTACACGGGCCTCTCACTGTTGTGGCCTCTCCCGTTGCGGAGCACAGGCTCCGGACGCACAGGCTCAGTGGCCATGGCTCACGGGCCCAGCTGCTCCGTGGCATGTGAGATCTTCCCGGACCGGGGCACGAACCCATGTCCCCTGCATCAGCAGGTGGACTCTCAACCACTGTGCCACCAGGGAAGCCCCCTAGTTTTTTTTAATCCTCTTCTTTTTCTAGGGTGAACAATTCCACTTTAAACCGTTTTTTGATGCCTGTATATAACAAGGTTTATGCTCAATAATAAAACTGTGAATAATGGGATACTTTTACCTTGTCTGAAATGACGGATGGTTTTATATAGCTGGCAAGATTCTATTTCTTGAACTTAGTGTAAGAATGACACTTTATCTTACTTTTTGAAGGACTATTCTGTTATAGATATTTTTGATAAAATTTGCTGTTAAAACTTAAAATATAAAAAAAATTAAAAGTTTACCTTTTTCAATTCCCACATTAATCAGTATGAACTTACAGTTTCACGTGTCTCTCTTAAGGGTACAAAAGCAGTTTCTGCAACCATCACACAAAAGGTAAATTGAAAAGAAGAAGATGAACAGGGGAAAACAATGTCTCTGGTGGGAAGTACCCACATCTATGCAAATCACCTACTCAAACACAGCAAGTAATGAGGTGAGGCTTTTGTGGTAGTATCAAAATAATCATCTCACAAAATAACTTCAAATCTGGAAATAGAATTCTAAATTCATCTCACTCTGAAAAATAACTTTAAGTATGGCTTAATAATCACCAAACCCTGCTGTGGAGATACCACTTTTTTTCATTTTTATAAATAGAGACATCCTAGTCAGAGAAGACAATGCCTTGCTTAAGGCCACTTAATATGAAGAAGTTAATTACTACTTAGCATTCAACTCGAGTATCATGGATCTCTTTAATATCTCACAGCTACTTTACTCTGAAATTCATGGGCCATCTTGTGCTTTAAGAAAGATAAGTTTTCAGCAGAGGGATCAATTACTTCTCTCCTTACACAAAGCCTTGACTTCAGTGGACTCAGAGCTGGCAAACAACAAACAGGATTGTCAAGGATACCAGATCTAGAGGACTTTTTTACTGCCCACACTCTGCATTTAGCAACGATGAAATCTGACCTCCAAAAAGGGGGAAAAATCAGGTAAATATCTTTAATCATAAATAAACAAACAACTAAATTTTACTGCTCATTCTAACCCCCTCTGTCTCTACCTTTCTAAGGTGGGAAATGAGAAAAAGCAATCTACTGATGTAATTTTTAAATAGGTATTTGTAACATTTCATTTTGCCCGTTTAAGTATTACACACCCAACAGCAATCTCCTTCATTCCTAGATAATAGCAGTTGTTTCCTACATTTCCTAAAATATGTTAGTTGCTTCATCCAGGTCTGAAAATTTTACTCACCAAAATAAAGAGGAAATGCCAAGCCAATAATGATAATAACTCTGATCCATGATGAGAAGAGAGACATCTTATCAAGTCTGTAGAATAAATGCATAGGAATGCTTATAACACATGGCACAGGGACAAATTGCCCATTTCCAAATGAAAGTTTCTTACAGCTAAGGGAACTGCCCTTCTCTCCTAGGTTTGTAATCATGGTGGGAATCTTCCCCCCAACCCACAGGACACACATGTGAACAGAAG
The DNA here is from genome assembly GCF_008692025.1 of Phocoena sinus. Taxonomy (NCBI): domain Eukaryota; kingdom Metazoa; phylum Chordata; class Mammalia; order Artiodactyla; family Phocoenidae; genus Phocoena; species Phocoena sinus. Next base: position 47,415,674 of record NC_045765.1, on the reverse strand, counting down.
GCCTTGTAGAAGACTTGAGAGAAACACTAGGACAAGTTCTCTTTGCCCATTTAAGGAAGAGCGGTTTACTCTTCCAACCCTTGGCTCAGCCAAGGAGCCTGGCTGCATTTAAAGAAATATGCACTTTGGAATTTCAGTTTTTCCTCAGAAAACAGAAATAGTTATTTCAGGAAGGACTGACCTGCAGCAGTCCTCACAGCAATGTGACACACCAGGGCTACCTCCACAGCATCCCCACCTGACCTACCTGAAACAGAGAAGGCAGTGGAGAGTGAGGTCTGCAGCTCCAGGGACTGTGCCTATTTTGATTCCCTTTCCTTCTCAACCACTTCCCCCAGCTGAAGAGTCTCCTTTATTGGACTGTTGGTGACCAGCCTGGTGGCGTAAAACAGATGGCCCCCAGCAGATAAGACCCTGAGGTTTTCTGTGTTCTTCCTCACGAAGATCTCACACAGATCATCTCTCAGCAGGGGTTTGGGACAATTTTATCTGATGAACACATGTATGAGGAAGGGAGAAGGTGACAACAATTCTTTGAAACTCTAAGGTACAGAAGAGATGGGAAGCTTTCCGAGTTCCTGAGTTGAAAAGAAAGGATAATCAAAACAAGAAAGAAAAGAATGAGTTTTGGGAACTATAATTAGATACATACCTACACCCTTAGTATTTTGAAGGACAGTAGAAGTCCATTAGACTCAATGGGAGATTTGATTTTTATTAAACTTTTTATCTTGAGTTGAATGGAGATTCTCATCAAGCCGTAAGCACTAATGCGGAGAGTTCTTGTGTTCCTTTTAATCAATTTCCCCCACTGAGAACATCTTGTAAAATTATGGTACAAATTCACAACCAAGAATGTTCAAAACGACTGTCAGGGCAACCAGCTATGGAAACCTGAGGTAGAGGACAGAATGTGAATATTAAGAAGAGAAAGAAGGCTTGGGAATGAAACTGAGACCACAGGGGACAATGCCCTCAACTATATGATGAATAATTTGATCTTTACCTCAAAGTAAAGTGGGAAACTGTGCAGGGTTGGAAGTAGTAGGAAGGGGTATATAATATGAGCTATTTAATTAATCTGCTTCACAGTCTGACTCTGTGGGAAGAACTTTGGCAAATGAAAGTCCTGAGTTCAAATGCCATCTACCACTGAGTAACCTTGAGACAATATTCAGACTTTCTAATCCACTATTTCCTAATTTTAAATGTGGGAATAATTTCTGTCTCAATGATTTGCCATAAACATTAGGGATAAAATATTAAAACAGGATGCACTTAAAGTTGTGCTAGATTACATTTGTCACCCTAACCGAACCTTTTTTTTTTTTTCAGTGAAGAAAGCCAAGATTGAGAAAAGAACCTTTGAGTCTAGCACTGTTCCATGCCAATTTAATGGGAGGATACAAAATCTGGTAAGTGCTAAAATTTTTCCTTTATTATAGGAAGTTATTATCATGCTTTCGCTAGATTTTGAATTATTTACATAGATACCATCAGAGATGTCTGTGCAGATAATCCTTCTGGCACACAACCTTGGAGGGTAAAATTAAACTGAAGTTTAGAGTTGAAGTGATTGTACAGTCCTTGAATCCCACAACACTGGATTTTTTCTCTTATGTGCATTCATTAGCAGAGATTAAGAGCAGGAGACACTGCCTATGAGATACAACAGGCCATGAGGTTTCTAAATTAACCACGAAAGGGAATGTTAGATGTGTGGGTTATTTGATGCGTATTTTTTCTGAAAATGTTTAATGTGCATAAATACATTTATACTGTAAAGTTACAGATATTTAATATACAACTATACTAAAATCACATATAAATATATGCATATGTGTATATATGCAGATATATGCATGTGTATATATGTCTATATATGTATGTATATAATTCTATATATCTATATATTCACAAATATACTAACATTTACATGTAATAACACATATATATGTAATAACATTAACAATATAGACACACACACATATATATATATATATACACACACACAGAGCATATAGATATACATAGATATCTATATATGTAAGTTATCTAAGTGAGCCCTAAATGTTATCACAAGTATCCTCATAAAAGGGAGACTGAAGAAGATTTGATGCAGACACACAAAGAAGGCCAAATGAAGATGGAGTTAAGAGAGATCTGAAGATGCTGGCCCTAAAGATGACTGATGATAAATAGATAAAAATAGAGACAGAAGAATAAAATCAAGACATTTCTCTGTAACTTAGTTTTTCATTTAACAATCAATGGTATATCTTCATATAAGCATATACAAATACACAATTCCTTTTAAGTTATTCTTGCTACCAGTGTTGTAATGAACATGGTTGTGCAGGTCACTACATGCTCATTCAATTAGTTCTATATTTTTAGTAGTTGCATTTTTGAGTCACATAATATGTGCAGTTTAAATTTTAAAGATAAGACCAGTTTACTTCCTGAACGCCTTATATCATCTTACTATGAAAAAGACAGATTACAAGTATGGTTGGTTCTCTGTATCTCACCAAATGAGTGTCATCTGAAATATTCATGTTTTCACACTCACAGTTAAATATATACAAAAATATAAAATGTATATATTTGGATGATTTTGTTCAGTGACAAAATTTCTCCATCTGGGAATAAGCTGAAATTGTTTATTAAATAAGTTAATGAAGTCATAATTTCTATTTTTTTACTTTTAAGAATTTTCATCTACAAACATGGTTTAACTTCCAAATTATTTAAGTGCTGAATATGTGAAGAAAATATTCCTCTCTAATTAACACAATTCATAGTTATGTTCTGTAATGAGAAATTTGGAAATCTTTGGAGAAACTTCCTGTTATATATACATATACAAATGGAACAGCTTATTTGAAGTGGTGATGGGTGAACTTTGGCTACCCGGCCTCTTTTGTCTATTTAGAGTTAACTAGCTGGAGAACGCTGAACTACATGTCTATGTTTCCTCTCTAATATTCCAAAGTTTATGGTGCTTAGGAGATCCTGTTAGATGATCCCTGAGCACAAGATAATGCAGTCTGTTTTACACTGTCACAAGGTTCCCCTGCCCCAAATATATATTCCAGCTTTATTGAGTATGACATAACAGGCATACCTTGGAGATACGGAAGGGTTTGGTTCCAGACTGCTGAAACAAAGTGAATATTGCAATGAAATAAGTAACACAAATTTTTTCATTTCCCAATGCAAATAAAAATTATGTTTACACTATACATATGTAGCCTATTAAGTGTGCCATAGCACTGTGTCTTAGAAACAATGTGCATGCCTTAATTTAAAAATACTTTATTGCCAAAATATGCTAACCATTATCTGACAACACAGGGTTGCCACAAACCTTCAATTTTCAAAAAACACAGTATCTGAAAAGTACAATAAAGGAAAGCATGCCAAAAGACTAATGGACATAGATGAAACAGTCCCCAACAAAATATCAGCAAACCTAATTCAACAGTATGTTAAAAGGATCATACAACATGATCCAGTGAGATTCATCCCAGGGATACAAGGATGGTTCAATTTCCAGAAATCAAACAATATGATACACCACACTAACAAACTGAAGAATAAACATCATAATGATTATCTCAATAGATGCAGAAAAAGCTTTTGACAAAATTCAACATCCAATTGTGATAAAAAAGTGAGTATAGACAGAACACACCTCAACATAGTAAATGCTATCTATGACAAGCCCACAGCTAACATTATACTCAATGGTGAAAAGTCGAAAGCATTTCCTACAAGATCAGGAAAAAGACAAAGATGCCCACCCTTGCCACTTTTATTCAACATAGTATTGGAAGTCTAGCTGCAGCCATCAGAAAAGAAAAAGAAATAAAAGAAATCAAAATTGGAAAGGAAGAAGTAAAACTGTCACTGACTGTAGATGACATGATACTATACACAGAAAATCTTAAAGATGCCACCAAAAAAACTACTAAAGCTCAGCAATGAATTCAGCAAAGTTGGAAGATACAAAATTAATATACAGAAATCTATTGCATTTCTATATACTAACAATGAACTATTAGAAAAGAAAATTAAGAAATGAACACCATTAAGAAACTAAGAAAACAATTGCTTCAAAAAAATAAAATACCTAGGAATAAAAAGACCTGCACCCAGAAAATATAAGACACTGGATGAAAGAAGTTGACAATGACACAAACAGATGGAAAGATTTGCTGTGATGGAAAGATTTACCATGTTCATGGATTTGAAGAATTGACATTATTAAAATGATCATAGTACCCAAGACAATCTACAGATTCAGTGCCAAAACACCAAAGGCATTTTTCACAGAACTAGAACAAACGGTCCTAGAATTTGTATGGAAACACAAAAGACCCTGAATAGCCAAAACAATCTTGAGAAAGAAGAACAAAGCTGGAGGTATCACACGCCCTGATTTCAAACTATACTACAAAGCACCATGATCAAAACAGTATGGTACTGGCATGAAAACTGACACATAGATCAGTGGAGCAAAATGAGACCCCAAAAATGAACCCATACTTATATGGGCAATTTATCTACAACAAAGGAGGCAAGAATATACAATGCAGAAAAGACAGCCTCTTCCATAAATGATGTTAGGAAAATTGGACAACTACACACATAAGGATCAAACTGGACGCTTCTCTCACACCAGGCACAAAAATAAATTCAAAATGGATTAAAGATTTAAATGTTAAGACCTAAAACCATAAAACTTTTTGAAGAAAACATAAGCAGTACACTCTTTGACATAAGTCTTAGCAATTTTGTTTTTGGATATGTCTCCTCAGGCAAGGAAGACAAAAGCAAAAACACCCAAATGGGACTACATCAAACTAAAAAGCTTTTGGACAGTGAAGGAAACTATCAACAAATCTAAAAGGCTGCCTACTGAATGTGGGAAGATATGTGCAAACTTATTTCTCACAAGGGATTAATATCCAAAATATACAAAAAACTCATATAACTCAGTATGAGAAAAACAAACAACCCAATTAAAAATTGGGCAGAGGACCTGAATAGACACGTTTCCAAAGAAGACCTACAGATGGCCAACAGGCACATGAAAAGATGCTCAACATCACTAATCATCAGGGAAATGCAAATCAAAACCAAAATGATATATCACCTCATGTCTGTCAGAATGGCTACTATCAGAAAGACAACAAATAACAAATGTTGGCAAGGATGTGGACAAAGGGGGACCCTCATGCACTGTTGGTGAGAATGTAAATTGGTGACGTCTCAATGGAAAACAGTATGGAGATTCCTCAAAAATTAAAAAAAAGAACTACCATATGATCCAGCAATTCTACTCCTGGGTATTTATGCAAAAAAAAAAAAAGGAAAAAAAAAACACTAAGTTGAAAATATAGATTCACCCCTATATTCATTCCAACATTATTTACAGTAACCAACATACACAAGCAATTTAAGTGCCCAATCAATAGATGAATGTATAAAGAAGATGTGATAGTGATACACACACACACACACACACACACACACACACACACACACACCAGAGTATTATTTAGCTATAACAAAGAACAAAATCTTGCCATTTGCAGCAACATGGATGAACCTATAGGGTATTATGCTAATTGAAATAATTCAGACAGAAAAAGACAAATACTATATGATTTCACTTATACGTACAATCTAAAAAACAAAAACAAACACAACTAAACAGAAACAGAGTCACAGATACAGAGAACAAACCAGTAGTTGTCAGATGTCAGAGGGGAGGGGGTTGGGGGCTGAAGAGAAATAGGGGAGAGAGATTAAGAGGTACAAACTTTCAGTTACAAAATAAATCAATCACAGCTATGAAATGTACAGTGTGGGGAATCCAGTCAATAATTATGCAATATCTTTGTGTGGTGACAGAAGACAATTAGATTTATCATGGTGATCATTTTGAAATGTACAGAAATATAGAATCACTATGTGTGTACCAGGAACCAACACAGTGTTGTAGGTCAATTATACTTCAAAAACAAACTCATGGAAAAAGAGATCAGATTTGTGGTTACCAAAGATGGGGGGTGAGGAGAGATGGAATTGTATGAAAGTAGTTGAAAGGTAAAAACTTCCAGTTATAAGATAAATAAGTACTAGGCTTGCAATGAACAACATGTTAAATATAATTAACACTGCTGAGCATTATATATGAAAGTTAAAAGAGTAAATCCTAAGAGTTCTCATCACAAGAAAAAATTTTTTTCTATTTCTCTAATTTTGTATCTGTATGGGATGATGGATGTTCACTAAACTTACTATAACTATTTCATGATATATGTAAGTCAAATCATTATGCTGTAAATCTTAAACTTACACAGTGCTGTATGTCGATTATATCTCAATAAAACTGGAAGAGAAAAAAGAGGTATACAGTAACAATTGTTGGTGAGGATGTGGAGGAAACGGAATTCTCATACATTACTGGTGGGAATGGTTAAGAATATACAGCCACTTTGAAAAATACACTGATAGGTTCTGGAAGAGTGCAAGATAAACCTACCATACAAAGCATCCATTCTACTCTTGGGTGTTCAACCAAGAAAAAATGAAAAGAAAAAAAGACTTGTATAGTAATGTTCATAGCACCATTTTTCTTAATAATCAAAAAGTGGCAACAATTCCAGTGTTCATAACCTAGTGAAAAAGTAAAACAAAACATGGTATATCAATACAAAATGGAATACTACTGAACATTAAAAAGTAATGAACTACTGATGTATATGCTACAGTGTGAATGAACCACAAAAACCTGTAAAATGAAAGAAGCAGATATAAAAACAACATACTGTTTCATTGTCTTTACAGAAAATGTCTAGAAAAGGTAAAACAAGAGAATACAATGTAGATGAGTAGTTGCCTTGGGTTGGGGGTAGGAAGAGGGCATGACCTCCAAAGGATGAGAGGCAAATATTTGGGGGTGATGTAAACACTCTAAACTTTAATTGTGGTGATGGTTGCTTATCTCTCTCCCTCTCTCTCTCTCCCTCTATATATATATATTTCAATTATTACATCATGTCTAAAACTGATTAATTTTGGGTATGTAATTACAACAATAAACTGGTTTTTAAAAAGAATAAAATTTCAAGCTTTGTATTCAAACTCTCTTTACCAAAAGATCAGGTTTAAAATACTGTAAGATTTCCTGTGTCTCATTTTCATTATATGTAAAATAGAGAGCTGATGTCTACCTAATGTGATTCTTAGAAGAACTGAGTTAGGTAACATGTAGAAAACTGTTTCACAGAGCTTTTGAGGAGAACAGTCATGCAAAAACGAGGATTTCCATTCATTAGTGGATAATAACTTTAATCGATAACATTTAAATTCCTAGATGATAAGTAAAAGCAGAGCTGATCATTGTTATCTTATTTCTCGCATCTAAATAGGGCTTGACACATAGACCTTTATTTATGTGGAATTTAATAAAAAAGAATACATAAATGAATACACATGTTCACTGAAGAACTTTTTCACAAAGTCCTCTGCAAAGAAAAAGTGCTGCAATTGGCCGAAAGCATTTTTATAACGTTGCTCTACAAATTAACATTCTAATGGATACTTTCCTTAAGAGGGATATTTGAGATTTTAAATGATTTAATAGCTCCCACACTGATTACTCTTTAGATGTAAAAGTATCTATTGATAAGAACAGCATGCCTAGCATAGCATATGTCATAGATTCCCAGTTGTCATTCAACAGTCAACCTACATTTCTGCCACTACATTCAAGGTCTGAATGATCCTTTGGGCACACAACTAAAGCCTGCTTCTTGTGGCTGGAAAACTGAGACTAATGGAGAGACATCTGACTTGGCCCTAATAAAGCAAGTCCTAAGTCAATAAAGGCCGTGTTGCCTCTCATCCCAGGAGCACCCACTTACCTCTCAACTGACTTGTGATCAAGAATGAAAAACATATAAATTTTTCCCAAGCCTCATAAATCTTATATTATCTTTCTATACGTTCTGAAATTTATTCAATTATAGACATACCCGAGGTCTTAGAGTCAGTATTACCTAAGATTCATGATCATAATATTACCTGGGGTGCTTGTTAGATTTCAATTTCCCATAAACCTCTCCTAGAAGTTCTGAATCTTTAGAACAGACAGAATCCAGCGGCCATGGCTCATGGGCCCAGCCGCTCCACAGCATGTGGGATCCTCCCAGACCGGGGCACGAACCTGTGTCCCCTGCATCGGCAGGCAGACTCTCAACCACTGTGCCACCAGGGAAGCCCTGTACTTTTTATAAATACCCAAGTAATCTAATATTTGGTCATATTTGGAAAATATCTTTTTGGCTATAGGTATCAAAAATTGTTTATGTCTTAACCCATTACCCAACGAAATAAACAAGGGGCATGTTAAAAAAATATGTAACACCATTTAACATTTCATGGAGCAAAATATTTAGGGTTTTAAGTTGCATTAGGTTTTACATTATCAAACATATAACTAAGATACTAATTTTTCAAACTGTCATTGAAGAACTGAACATAGAGAGTAAAAATGCTGAAATGAAAGGATCTTAAAGTTAGAAAGAACTTGGAATATACTACATTCCACCTTGTATTCTACAGGGTTCACCTGGTCCTCTAAGAATGGAAGACCCTGACTCTGCAACTCTAATTGTCTGTAGAATCCACTGCAAAATGGGATCACAGTAGAAGTTGTAGGAATGTGTTGCTCCAGGAAAAAGTCAGCATTCACTATAATGAGCAACAGCAAATTTGCCACCACTTTTTCTGTAGAAAGAATCAGACAGAAAGTGAAAAAAAATTATTAAAAGAACACATAAAATTAAACACTGTGGCAGTACACAAAATGTTTCTAAATGAGGAGATCTGAACTATGGGACATTACAGAAAGGCTGTGCTCTACTTCCAGAAGGAGCTGGACCCTGCATGCTCCCCTGCCTTATACATGTCCTCTCCCTACTGTGGGGCTGTTTGATCCTTCCTACCTGCTCAGTCCTGACTCAGTCTTTGGACTAGACCTAAGAAAGGAAGGCATTAGGCATTGTGTTAATCCAGATTTTCCAAGAGGCAGAAACAATTTTGGGAGTAAGTGGGCAAAGATTTTATGAGGAACACATGTGTAACAAAATGGGGGAGTGCTGCAGAAAAGGCTGGCAAAGCTTTAGACCACAAACTCCTTCCGAGTGGAGGAGAGGGGGATGTGAGTTTGGGTGGAGGTGTCCTAGACTGCTCTGCACTCTCAGGAAGGTTTCAAAGGCCATGATGATTTCAGGAGACAAAGTTGACAATCACATGATTTCAGTGTGTAATCATGAGTCTGTTCTTTGCTCAATTATGCTCCCTGTGGCTGGAGGTCTGCAAGGCTGATTCTCATGACTTCACTGAGATCTTCTGTTGAGCATCAGAGCTTTGGAATAACATCATCTTGGCCACTAGTCAGCCATTAGTAGTTCATAATCAATTAAATTAAGCTAAGTTAACTAGTTCTTTCATTTGCAAAACATCCAGCATGGTTATAGTGATAGTTTAATACTACTTTCAGAAGTAAGAATTTTAAGACATGGTAGAAGTGTGTCTCCTTGGCTTTTAGAGAAATATTATAGTTATTTTCTGTGCATGTTGTGCCTACATTATCAGCAAATGAATTTTCTTATCATTTCATGATTTTTTATTACTTTGCAAGAGTAAATATTCACTATTGTGTTCTTACTTGAGTGTACCACAAAAAAAACCATTTATTGCAATAAGTGTGGCCATTGGTTGCAAAGACTGGATGATATTCTTTTGTGCATGTTTTCACACCACTGTATGGACCACATTCTACCTGTCAAATATAGAGAGATAATATACATTAGACAATGAATATTTGAATACAATCTTCTTAAATCTTAATATGAAATGCCATACATCCAGAAAAGGATAAATACAATATATGTCTAGGTTTAAAGAGAAAACTTTATGGAGTCACATCCAGTAATTAAGAAACTAATATCAGTATCTTTATAGAAATAGTGTATTAACAAAAAGGCCATGCAAGTGGCTGAGTGTATTTTTATACTGTAACCAATTTCCCACCCCCACCCATGACCTTCCCCTCCTAGGTGATATTTTTCTTATCACTCTCTCACTCACACAAACACACACACACACACACACAAGTAAGTCACCAAACTGAGTTTCTACCTCCCTCTAGAATTTCACTACATATCAATACATATATATTTTCACTATATTTATATATTTCATAGTTTTGGGTATCTTGGTAATTTTCACAAATAAATGATACAATATGTATTCTTATATGCCTTTCTTTTTATACTCCCTTATGACCTTTATTTATACTGATGTTCAGAGCTGTAATTTATTTTCACCCTTAAGTAATACTCCACTATTTGGCCATATAGAAATCATCACTGTCTATTCTCCTACACACTGGTAATTGGGATGGTGCTTTTTTCCCTTTCATTTTGTTAGGATGAATAATTCTACTCTAAACATACTTCTATAGCTCTCAGTTTTGTGTGGAGCAAGTAACTACCCATGATAGGAAATTTAAGGTAATAGGATAAATACGCTATCACCTTGTATAGACACTGCTAAATGGTTTTGTATTACTTGCTAGATTCTATTTCTTAACCTTGATGTAATAATAATACATACACACTTTTACTTTTTGAAGGAGTGTTTTTTACATTCTGTTTGATCAATTTTGCTGTGATTTTAAAAACTGAAAATGGTTAAAAATTTACATTTCAACTTCCAAATGAACCAGCAGTAACTTACCCAATGCTTGTAACTTGATGTTTTTGTAAGAGCAGTTTCTGCAACCACAGAACAGTTTAAAAAAATAAGAAGCCCACACACACATTGGCAGTAGAAATCTATGTAAGTGGTCAATTCAATGAACTACAACTAATGAGATAAGAATTTTGTAGTAGTAACAAAAACATAAATTCTCAAATATATACAAACCTTAGAAAAAAATAACCCCCCAATTATTCTAGCTTTGTGAAAAATGGTATTATGTATTATATTTTTTAGTAACTCCTAATACCCTGCTTGAAGATACCAATTTTTTAAAGCTCTGAAAAAGAGACATATCATTGTGATGAAGACAATGCCCTGGGTGAAGTCACTTAAATGTGAAGAAATTCTGCTCAATATCAGGGTATTATTCAATACCTATATAACAGCTCCTTTTTTCCCCCAAATTTTATGGGCCACCTTGAACTTTAAGGAAGATAACTGGTCAACAGAGGTATGAATGAGCTCTTTCTTAACACAATGCCTTAATTTCGGAGACTCAGAGCTGATAACTAAAACTTTAGATTTACAAGGAATACCAGATCTAGAAGAGCTCATTCTTTCCCCACATTTTGTAATTACAACCATAGAATCTGGGCCCCAAAAGGAAAAATAATTTAGTTAAACAAAGAGATAAGGTCTACTGCCCATTCTAATGCACCACTCTGTTTTAACTTCTCTAATATGGGAAATGAGAAGAAGCAATTCAATGATGAAACATTTAAAAGGAATTTATAGTAAACCCTGTGTCACTTTACCAATTTAAGAATTACGAATCAATGAAACTACCACTACATTCCTACGTTACAGCAAAATGCTTCCTGCATTTCTAGGATATATGAAGTGTTTTCCCCAAGACTGAAAAATTTACTCACCAGAATAAAGAGTAACGGCCAAGATGATGAAAATCACTTTGACCCATGATGAGGTGAGAGGCATTTTATCGAATCTGTCAGAGAAACTCCTCAGGATGTCTGAAACAATGGCACAGAGATACATGGCCCATTTCCAACAGACAGGTAAATGAAATCTAGACAAACTTAGAAAGTGTTTTACTTGTAGAGGAACTACTCCAACTCCCTAGATCCCAGGTTAAGGTGGACTGTCCCATCTGTTGCTCCCCCAACCCTACAATATCACGACATCAGAAGACTGCCCTAAAGTGTGAGAGAAAACCCATGAAAAGTGCTCTGTGAATAGGTGAGAAGAAGCTGATTATTCTCCCCAATCTTTGAGTCAACCCACAAGGAGCCTGGCTGCACTTCGAGCAAACATGCACATTTGAATCTCTGTGTGTTCTTCTGACAAATAGCAATAGGTATTTCTGGAATGATAAATCTGGAGCAATACAGCAGTGTTCCAGGGCTACTTCCCTAGGTTCTCCACTTGACCTGCCTGACGGAGAGATCAAGAGTGAAGCAACAGTGGCTATCTAATTCACCTTTCCTTCCTGACCATCCATCTCCACTCTTACTGACTTGTGAGTGAGGAGATTGGTGGGGTAATACAGAGCACTCAGGGCAGATAAGAGGCAGAGATATTCCGTGTCTCGCCTGGGGGGTATTCAGTAGGTCAGGAGTGATGCCTCACAGATATCTTGCAATACATGTTCCCTCAGCAGGGGGCTTGGGACAGTTTGATCTGATGAACCCAGAAGTATGAGGAGGAAAGAAGGAAATACCTGCAGTTATAGATTTTACAGTAAGAAGGTATGTGGGGAAAAAAGAAATGTGAAAACTTTCCAAGCATGTGAGTTGGAAAGGAACAAGAGAATCAAGCAGGAAAAAAGAAGAGTTTGGAAATGTCAATTCAACTGGGGTCTAAACTCTTAGAACTTTTAAGAAAAATCACCATTTGCTAAAGTATCTCTTATACAAACTACCTGTTAAAGAAAGAATAAAACTTGATGAAAGTGCTGGGGAGAAAAAAAATTTTTTTTTCCTCTACCCTCCTAAGTTCTTCTGGTTGGTCTAAGAATTAAGCTGACATAAGAGACATTCACAGGAGAAAATCAAACTTAATTATTTAAATATGGTGAATCCAAACATGAGAAACCCCAAAGACAGGCAAAATGATACACACATGCGCGCTAGGTTCCTCCCTGTCTACCACACCCAGTTTATATTATACTCTAGGTATCTCTGGTGATAGCTCCCTTCCTGGAACAGGTCCTCTATCTACATTCTTTAGGCAGTTAGGTCAAAGGTTCTTCCTGAGTCTTTTCTTTCTTAAAAACAATCAACCCAAAATAATCCTCATGCCAAAGAGATCCATTTAGGGGTGGCAAATTTTCCTTCCCTTCAAAAGCAAATCTATTAGAGGTCAAGTTAATGTTGTTCAATAAATTTTCATTCTAATGAATACATAAAGAATAGACACCTGAGATATTAAATTATATTTATAATTTATTTACAAATTATAAAGGGTGTTATATTTATCACCCTTCCATTCCCCAAAATATTTATGGAGTCATTACCATGAACCTGACATGGTAATTATGGTATACTCTTATTTTCAAATATTAATTGTACATTTCATTAGAAAAAAAATTTTTAATGAGCATTTGGCTTTCCAGTTAAGCACAATTCTCACTGGCTTAGAGGTGGACAGGAATGGACCACCATCTGTCACCTACCCCAAAATGGAAGACTTAACTTGTGGATGGCAGCCCAGATCTATCCATCTACCTTGGAACCATTACACGGAAACAAATAAAATCGTAAATAAGGGTGCTATAGTCTTTTACGTTTGTTGTATTAGTTTAGCCTATATCCTAACAAATACAGTGAACTTCAACCAACCTTCTGTACAGAGTTGCATTTCTTTGTATGTTAAGCACATGTATTATGGCAGTCTCAGTCTAATGATGGAGATGCTAACGGCTAGGAATGTGTGAGGCCTGGAATACTTGTGGCAGCCCCATTTCCCCAGTGAGTCAATGCTGTGGCTGGAATGGCCCTTGTGGTTCTTACTATGATTGCAGGACACAATTCGGGAATGCAAAGTGGATCATATTGTCTGTTTTTCCAGTTATGCTCCAGAAATAGGTCATGTGCAATTTTATGTGCTCTCCAAATTAATCTGTATTTTGGGGGTTGGGGGTGGAGATGTGTGAGGAGATCTGATTTACCCAGGTGTCATTTTTGAATAGGGATCAGGAAATCTTCTTAATGTTTTTCTGCCTGGAAAAACTAAAATTATGCTAGTAAACAAAGGATCACTTAGGCTCTTGAGAACAAGGGAAAAGGAACCCCAGGGATGCAACAGGTAATTAGTAGCCAAAAGACTCTGAATCTTTAGCAGATAAAACTCTCCTCAGTTGGAGGGTGCAGGCAGTTTTCTTTTCGCATGTTAATTTAATTTCTAAAGTGCTTCTAAAGGCACTCAAAAAGTGGACACTAGTGCTAAACATATTTAAAGACCTTCTAACTTACCTCACCCTTCTCTATACTCTTTTTCTTGTAATCCATACTTGAATTCAGCCTCCATCTCCTGCTCCAGAAGACACAAGTCCCCAACATACTTTTTGTCTATTATCAGGTGTACATGTTTCATGGATGTTCATGAACAAACAGATTTCAGTTACACAAAATAAAATGTTACATTTCTTCACATTCAAGTTTTACCATAAATAATAACTGCATAACATAAGCAATGAAGAGCCAGTGGAAGACTTGAGTAGGGCAACTACATCAGATTTGTGTCTCAGAAATAGCATTCTTGAAACTCCTAAATATTGAGAGAATGGATAGATTTCCCTAGAAGTCACAAAGAAGGCATATCACATTCATATATGAAAAGACTATATTAGAGAGGGCTCACTGACACATCTGAGCTGTGGCTGCTCTGAGAATTTTTGCTATTCAGTGTACCAAGGTTCTGCATTACCTTTTCAATTTTTATTTTAAATTTGCCAGAAAGTGATATGGGAAATTCCTTCACTTAAGAAGAAGGACAAAGAGGAAGACTGGCTGCAACCCCATGAAATTACTGATAATAAAACTAACTTGGAAAAGTTAAAAAATGTATACAAATATGAATTTATACAACAACTAAGTGGAGAAGCTGGCATTACAACTCAGTTCTACAGCCCCATCCATTAGCAGACAGGGTGCCTAAAGCCATACTGAGCTCACAGCCACCTCTAAACACACACCCTTGCCATGGCCCTGCCCACCAGAGGAACAAGACCCAGCTCTACCCACCAATGGGCAGGTACCAGTCCCTCTCACCAAGAAGCCTGCACAAGCCTCAGGACCAACCTCACCCACCAGAGGGCACAGACTAGAAGCAAGAGGAGCTATGATCCTACAGCCAGCAGAAAGCAGACCACAAACACAGAAAGGCAGACAAAATGAGAGGGCAGAGAAATATGTTCCAGAAGAAGGAGCAAGTAAAAACCCACAAGAACAACTAAATGAAGTAGAGATAGGCAACCTACCTGAAAAAGACTTCAGAGTAATGATAGTAAAGATGATCCAAGATCTCAGAAAAAGAATGGAAGCACAGACTGAGAAGTTATAAGATATGCTTAACAAAGAGCTAGAAGATTTAAAGAACAAATAAATAGAGATGAACAATAACTGGATTGAAAAATACACTAGAAGGAATCAATAGCTGAGGCAGAAGAACAAATAAGTGAGCTGGAAGACAATGGCTGAACTCGCTGCCACAGAACAGAATAAAGAAAAAAGAATGACAAGAAATGAGGACAGTCTCAGAGACCCTTGGGGGCAACATTAAAAGCACCAACATTCGCATCATAGGGGTCCCAGAAGGAGGAGAGAGAGAGATAGGGCCTGAGAAAATATTGTAAGAGATTAAGGGTGAAAACTTCTCTAACATGAGAAAGTAAACACTCATTCAAGTCCAGGAAGCACAGAAAGTCCCACACAAGATAAACCCAAGGAGGAACACACTGAGACACACATTAATCAAACTGACAAAAATCAAAGACAAAGAAAAAGTATTAAAAGCAACAAGGGAAAAGCAACAAATAACATACAAGGGAATCCTCATAAGGTTATCAGCCGATTCTTTTAGCAGAAACTCTGCAGGACAGAAGGGAGTAGCATGATATATTTAAAGTGATGAAAGGGAAAAACCTACAACCAAGAGTATTCTACTCAGCAAGGCTCTCATTCAGATTCAACAGAGAAGTCAAAAGTATAACAAGCAAAAGCTAAGAAAATTCAGCACCACCACACCAGCTTTACAAGAAGTCTTAAAGGAACTTCTCTAGGCAGAAAAGAAAAAGCCACAACTAGAATCAAGAAAATTATGAATGGAAAAGCTCACCAGCAAAGGCAAACATAAAGTAAAGGTAAGAAATCATCCACACACAAATACGATATCAAAACCGGCAATCATGAGAAGAGAGTACTAATACATGATATAGGAAATGCACTGGAAATTAAGAGACCAGCAACTTAAAACAATCTTGTACATATATAGACTGCTGTATCAAAACTTCATGAGAACCACAAAACCAAAATTTACAGCAGAAACACAAAAAAGAGAAAGCAATCCAGGGGACTTCTCTGGTGGTCCAGCGGTAAAGAATCTGCCTTCCAATGCACGGGATGTGAGTTCGATTCCTGGTCGGGGAACTAGTTTCCAACACGCCACGGGGCAGCTGTGCCCAGGCACCTCAACTAGAGAGCCTGTGGGCACCAAACTACAGAGCCCACGTGCTCTGGAGCCCATGTGCTGCAAATACAGAGCCCATGGGCTCTGCAACCTGAACGCCACAACTAGAGAAGAGAAAAAACCCGCCTGTCACAAGTAGACAGAAGCCCACATGCCACAAGATCCTGCATGCCTCAACAAAGATCCCATGTGCTGCAACTAAAATCTGACGTACCCAAAAAATATTAAAACTAACTAACTAAATGTATATTTAAAAAAAGCAATCCAAACACAACACTAAAGATAGACATCAAATCACAAGAGAAGAGAACAAAAGAGGAAGGGAAGATAAAAGACCTTCAAAAAACAAATCCAGGGGGTTTCCCTGGTGGTGCAGTGGTTGAGAGTCCGCCTGCCGATGCAGGGGACGTGGGTTCATGCCCCAGTCCGGGAAGATCCCACATGCCACAGAGCGGCTGGGCCTGTGAGCCATGGCTGCTGAGCCTGCGTGTCCGGAGCCTGTGCTCTGCAACAGGAGAGGCCACAATGGTGAGAGGCCCACGTACTGCAAAAAAAAAAAAAAACAAATCCAGGGACTTCCCTGGTGGTACAGTGGGTAAGACTCTGCGCTCCCAGTGCAAGGCGCCTGGGTTTGATCCCTGGTCAGGGAACTAGATCCCGCAAGCATGCCACAACTAAGAGTTCACATTGCTGCAACTAAGAGTCTGCATGCCGCAACTAAGAAGCCCGCATGCTGCAACTAAGAAGCACACATGCCACAACCAAGAGTCTGCATGCCGCGATTTAAGACTCTGGATGTTGCAACTAAGAAGGCCGCGTGCTGCAACTAAACAAAAGATCCCATATGCCTCAAGAAAGATCCCATGTGCTGCAACTAAGACCTGGCACAGACAAAATAAATAAATAAATCTTTTAAAAAGTCCAAAACAATTAACAAAATGGCAAAGAACATACATATCGATAATTACCTTAAATGTAAATGGATTAAATGCTCCAACCAAAATACATAGACTGGCTGAATGGATACAAAAACAAGACTCTTATATATGCTGACTACAAGAGACCCACCTCAGATCTAGGGACACATACAGACTGAAAGGGAGGGGATGGAAAAAGGCATTCCATGGAAATGGAAATCAAAAGAAAGCTGGAGTAGCAATACTCATATCAGAGAAAATAGACTTTAAAATAAAGAATGTTACAAGAGACAAAGAAGGACACTTCTTTGAAGTGTCCTAAGAAGGACACTACATAATGATCAAGGGATCAATCCAAAAAGAAGATATAACAATTGTAAATATATATGAACCCAACATAGGAGCACCTCAATATATAAGGCAAATGCTAACAGCCATAAAAGGAAAAGTTGACAGTAGCACAATAATAGTGGGGGACTTTAACACCCCACTTTCATCAATGGACAGATCATCCAGACAGAAGATCAATAAGGTAAAACAGGCCTTAAATGACACATTAGATCAGATGGACTTAATTGATATTTATAGAGCATTCCATCTGAAAGCAAGAGAATACACTTTCTTCTGAAGTGCACATGGAATATTCTCCAGGATAGAGCACATCTTGGGCCACAAATCAAGCCTTGGTAAATTCAAGAAACTGAAATCATATGAAGCATCTTTTCCAACCACAACACTATGAAAATAGAAATAAATTACAGGAAAAAAGAAACTGTAAAAAACACAAACACATAGAGGTTAAACAATATGCTACTAAACAACCAATGGATCATGGAAGAAATCAAAAAATATCTAGCGATAAATGACAACAGAAACACAACAGTCCAAAACCTGTGGGATGCAGCAAAAACAGTTCTAAGAGAGAAGTTTATAGTGATACAAGCTTACCTCAGGAAACAAGCAATATTTCTAATAAACAACCTAACCTTATACCTAAAGCAACAAGAGAAAGAAGAACAAACAAATCCCAAAGTTAAGTAAAAGGAAAGAAATCATACAGATCAGAGCAGAAATTTTAAAAAAAGAAACAGAGGAAAACAACAGAAAAGATCAATGAAGCTAAAAGCTGGTTCTTTGAGAAGATAAACAAAATTGATAAACCCTTAGCCAGACTCATCAAGAAAAAAAGGGAGAAGACTCAAATCAATAAAATTAGAAATGACAAAGGAGAAGTTACAACCAACACCACAGATATACAAAGGATCATAAGAGACTACTACAAACAACTACATGCCAATAACATGGACAACCTAGAAAAAATGGACAAATTCTTAGATACAACCTTCCAAGACTGCACCAGTAAGAAACAGAAAATATGAACAGAGCAATCACAAGTAATGAAATTTAAACAGTGATTTAAAAACTTCCAACAAACAGAAGTCCAGGACCAGATGGCTTCACAGGCAAATTCTATCAAACATTTAGAGAAGAGTTAACACCTACCCTTCTGAAACTCTTCCAAAAAGTTGGAGAGGAAGGAACACTCCCAAGCTCATTCTATGAGGCCACCATCACCCTGATAACAAAACCAGACAAAGATACCACAAAAAAAGAAAATTACAGGCCAATATCACTGATGAACACAGACACAAAAATCCTCAACCGAATTTAGCAAACTGAATCCCACGACACGTTAAAAGGATCATACGCTATGATCAAGTGGAATTTATCCCAGGGATGAAAGAATTTTTCTATATCTGAAAATCAACCAGTGTGATACACCACATTAACAAGTTGAAGAATAAAGACAATATGATCATCTCAATAGATACAGAAAACGCTTTTGATAAAATTTAACATCCAGTTATGATAAAAACTCTCCAGAAAGTGGGAATATAGGGAACTTACCTCAACATAATAAAGGCCATATGTGACAAACTGACAGCTAACATCATTCTCAATGGTGAAAAGCTGAAAGCATTCTGCCTAATATCAGGAAAAAGGCAAGGATGTCTATTGCTGCCACTTTTATTCAACACAGTTTTGGAAGTCCTAGCCATGGCAATCAGAGAAGAAAAAGAAATAAAAGGAATCTAAATTGGAAAAGAAGAAGTAAAACTGTCACTGTTTGCAAATGAAATGATACTATACCTAGAAAATCCTAATGATGCTACCACAAAACTACTAGAGCTCATCAGTAAATCTGGTCATGTTGTGTGATACAAAATTAATACACAGAAATCTCTTACATTCCTATACACTAACAATGAAAAGATTAGAAAGAGAAATTTAGGAAGCAGTCTCCTTTACCATCTCATCAAAAAGAATAAAATACCTAGGAATAAACCTACCTAAGGAGACAAAAGACCTGTATTCTGAAAACTATAAGATGCTGATGAAAGAAATCAAAGATGACACAAAAAGACAGAAAGATATACCATGTTCTTGAATTGTAAGAATCAATATTGTCAAAATGACTGTACTACCCAAGGCAATCTACAGATTCAGTGCAATCCCTCTCAAATTACCAATGGCATTTTTCACAGAACTAGAACAAAAAATCTTAAAATTTGTATGGAGACACAAAAGACCCTGAATAGCCAAAGCAATCCTGAGAAAGAAAAACGGAACTGGAGGAATCACACTCCCTGACTTCAGACTATACTATTAAGCTACAGTAATCAAAACAGTATGGTAGTGGCACAAAAACAGAAATATAGATCAATGCAACAGAATAGAAAGCCCAGAAATAAACCCACACACCTACGGTCAATTAATCTACTACAAAGGAGGCAAGAATATACAATGGGGAAAAGACAGTCTCTTTAATAAGTGGTTCTGGGAAAACTGGCAGCTACGTGTAAAAGAATGAAATTAGAATATTCTCTAACACCACACACAAAAATAAACTCAAAATGGATTAAAGACCTAATTATAAAGGCCGGACACTATAAAACTCTTAAAGGAAAACACAGGCAGAACACTCTTTGACATAAATCTCAGCAATGTATTTTTTGACCCACCTCCTCAAGTAATGCAAATAAAAACAGAAATAAACAAGGGCAACCTAATTAAATTAAAAAGCTTCTGCAGAACAAAGGAAACCATAAATAAAATGAAAAGACAACCCACCGAATAGGAGAAAATATTTGCAAATGAAGGTCAATACCCCCACAAAGGAACAATAAAAAAATGGGCAGATCTAAGCAGACATTTCTCCAAGGAAGACATACAAATGGCCAAAAAGCACATGAAAAGATGCTCAACATCACTAATTATCAGAGAAATGCAAATCAAATCTACAATGAGGTAACACCTCACACCATTCAGAATGTCCATCATGAAAAGGTCTACAAAAAATAAAGCTAGAGGGCTTCCCTGGTGGCGCAGTGGTTGAGAGTCTGCCTGCCGATGCAGGGGACGCGGGTTCGTGCCCCGGTGCGGCAGGATCCCGCATGCTGTGGAGCGGCTGGGCCCGTGAGCCATGGCCGCTGAGCCTGCGCATCCAGAGCCTGTGCTCCACAACGGGAGAGGTCACAGCAGTGAGAGGCCCGCGTAACACAGGAAAAATAAATAAATAAATAAAAAATAAACGCTAGAGAGGGTGTGGAGAAGAGAGAACCCTCCTAACTGTTGGTGGGAATGTAAACTGGTACAAGCACTATGGAGAACAAACAGAGGTTCCTTAAAAAACTAAAACTAGAACTACCAAATGATCCAGCAATCCCACTCCTGGGCACATATCTAGCAAAAACCATTATTCGAAAAGATACATGCACCCCAATGTTCACTGCAGCACAATTTACAACAGCCAAGACATGGAAGCAACCTAAATGTCCATTGATGGAGGAATGGATAAAGAAGATGTGGTACATATATACAATGGAATATTACTCAGCCATAAAACAGAACGAAATAATGCCATTTGCAGCAAACAGAATGAAATAATGCCATTTGCAGCAACAGGGATGGACCTAAAGATTATCATACTAAGTGAAGTAAGTGAGACGAAGACAAATATCACATAATATCACTCATAAGTGGAATCTAATTTTAAAAAAAGATACAAATGAACTTCTTTACAAAACAGAAACAGACTCACAGACTTCAAAACAAACATCATTACCAAAGGGGAAATGTAGGGGGAGGGATAAATCAGGATCTTGGGATTAACATATACACACTACTATATATAAGATGGATACCCAACAGGGACCTACTATATAACATGGTGAACACTACTCAATATTCTGTGACAACCTATGTGAGAAAAGAATCTGAAAAAGAATGAGTATATGTATATGTATAACTGACTTTGCTGTACACCTGAAACTAACACAAAATTGTAAATCAACTATAATCAAATAAAATTTTAAAAAATTCAGTTCTGCCTTTCTGAGAGAAATAAAGCTTATCTTCATACCAATAAATTCCCCTAGCTTCTTCATCTATGTCCAAGGAAGGCATTTATAAATAGAAAACTGACAATTCCAAAATGTATTTGATACAGAGGAACAGTTAAGTAATACCACAAGGAAGCTAACAGGCAAATGCAGAACGTGGTATGTTCTATGAAAAAACTGATCCAATTTAAACAAGTCAAGGACACAGAGAAAGAAGAGGAAGACAAGTAGGCTGCTCCGAATTAAGAGTTGTAAGAGACATAACCACCAGTGTCAAGAGTGGACCTTCTTTGGATTCTTACTCAAACTCTAAAAAAACAGCATGTTTGAGACAATAGGGCAATTTGATTATAAACATTTATCATTTTAGATGATACAAAAGAATTATTGTTAATGTTAAGTGTATGAATCTCAGTAGGATTACTGAAGAAAATGTTCCTGTGTATAAGAGATGCCGGCTGAAGTTGTAGGAATGAAATGACTATGCCTGAAGCACTTTATAATGCTTGAGGATTTTTCTAAAAAATTGCATAGGTAAAGCAAATGTGCCAATCTTGATAATTACTGAATCTATATGATAGGTATATATGAGTTCATTATGTTATTTTCTACATTTTTGTGTATGTTTGACCTTTCGTAATAAAAAATACTAATGTAAAAAAAGACTATATTATAAAGATGTTACTTTTACCAAATTTATGTGACTCCAATAAAAATTCCAGTAGAATTATGTCTTAGTGGACTAGACAGTGTGTCTAAAATATATCCATGATGATACGCTCTCAAGAATATCCAAGAACACAGTTTTAAAAAAATGGATGGATTTCTTTGTTCCTTCCTTCTGTACGTATTACTGAATACTAATCAAGTGATTTAAAAAAAAACAAAAACAAAACCCTGCAATGCACTGCAGTTACAAGGTCAAAATTAGGTAAAGATAGGGTCTTCTCCTTAATAGAGCATGCAATCTCATTATCTAGGGGGTAGTATCGTGGAGAGATTAGGAGTACTGACTGTGGAGAGAAGGAGATAGAGGGCAAAATCAAAGACGCTGCCAAGAAAGGCATAGGGTATCACACAAGACTGGTCTAAGAAGACTATGGATAGTAAATTAAAGGGAACATTCATTCTCTAAGATGAAAGAAAACTTAGAGAAAGTAATGGAACGTGGGCTTTGGAGTTAAAGGTACCTGTGTTTGAATCTCATCTCTGTCCATTTGTAGCTTTGTTAGTAGCTAGTTAGCTTCAGCAAATGACTTTACTCCCCTCAGCCTCGTTTTCTTTTTCCCTTACACAAGTTTCAGAGTGATATAAACCTCATGGGATTATTGTGAGGAATAAATATGATGAGAAATGTAAACCACATAGCCAGGTACTGGCAAAGAGAAAGGAATGGATGAATGTGTAAATCCCTAGGTAAGTTGATATGGAGAGAAGGATAAAAGTAGAAAGATAGATAATAAAATTTTCAGAATTACAAGGCAAAGGGGAAAAAAGTGGAGCTAGTTCATCCTGAGGTTTCCCTACACAATAAAGAAGAGGTGAAGTTTACTACTCAGAGTAATGTAGCAGAGGTGGGGTCAGACAGTTGAAAAAATTGGATTAAAAATGGAAATTATATGGAGATGGGTGGCATAGGTAGCAACCCGACATTAAATAATAAGAGACCTCCTTAGGAGTCTAGAGGGCCTAGGTCAGTAGTGATGATAGCAGGACTGCAGACTCCATTGTATGGAAGTTGTTCCATCCTTGCTCCACAGCCAAGGTCTGGAGCAGGAAAATAGCATGCTGAATTTATCCCGGCTTGGAAGAAAGAGGGAAGAATCAAGAACAGGATGTCAAGAGAGCATGCTCATGCCAAGGGGCTAAATATAAATGTCAGTCTATGGGACTCAGACTGAGAAGGGAAGACAAGCAGCAAAAGGAGTACTAACTACTCTAGGAGAGTTTAAAGTGTGTGAGATAGAAATTTTCCAGATTATGGCAAAATTTCAGTCTTGCCTACGTTAAGGTGGAGGGGAGGGAAACACATGGAGACTTCAGAAGACTTAGGTATTGCAAAGATTATTAGTCGTGGTGCGGGAGTTTCCCTGGCTGATGTCAGAAATCATGTCCTACAAAGATCAAACAGATAACCCTTCTGAGAAGCAGGATGGGCTAAATGACCTCTGGAGGCAGAGACCAGGAAAATGAATCAGCCTTGAATTTGGTGAATGTATACCAGATTATCTGGAATAAGGTAGGTAATTAACCTGCTTTGCAAATGTCATCTTGTTCTCATGATCCACAATCAGAAACCACAAGTGCAGAACCTCCAGGTCTGTCCCTGCCTGCTGGAGCATGAAACATCAGAGGAGGTGGTATAAGAGAGGGGTCAAACTAGGAAACAGCTATTAGCGCAATATCTTGCCAATCAACTGGTCACTCAACTGAGCAAGGAGCCTGCCTCCTCTGCTCAACATGCCCCTGGGCCACAGACTCATGGAACAGCAACTTTGCTCAGGGCTAGCTGTGACCTCAGGGTGACTACAGTGGGCTCACATTTTGCAGCAAGCTCATTCAGGCAAACATCTCTTCACCTCCTTATTCTAAGTCAGTGATGGTATCTCTTTGGCTTTCTTCTCTGTCACTAGGTTTCCCAGTACGTTTGTTTTCCTCCAGCACCCTCCTTTTGTTTCCTCTGCACAGCTAATATGGTTCTCTCTCATTTCTCTATGTGTCCACCAGCTACAATTTGGGGAAGAGACTGAATGAGTAGAGTAGGGCATGGGAAGTTGAGTAAATGACTTGGAAAGTATCTTCTCTTTGGGCCAAATCTTTCCATTCTTACAAAAGAAGAGTTTGGCTAAAGAAATTGGTAATTTAATATAGTTAAACTCTACTTATATTAATATCAGTTGATATTCTCAGTATCCTGTGATGTTCATGCTTTTTGAGGCTCATACTTCCAAGAAATGTTGAAGCTAGAATTTGAACTTACCAGTGTCATCAAAATCATGTGTACTATATATATATGAATCATAAAAGTGATAAAAATCAATTATCCTGATTTGTGTATCAGGAAAGGTATACATAATTTTTATGACCCCAGACCAACAATTCCATTTTCAATCTATTCTTTGTATTTGGGCACATGTAACTTGCCTGGAAGAAGAAACTTACTTAGGAAATGGAGGACTTGAATGTGGGAGAAACTGGTCTATCCCAGGAAATCAAACAATGTGTATTATAAAGTGACACATCCCTGATTGTGCAGCATAGTCCTCAGTTCACACCTATTTTCTCAGAATTCTTATGAATTCTTAGTGTCCATATTCACTAACATGAGTGTCTCAGTTTAGATGATATATTGTAGGATAAACCTATTTATACGTAACATGCTGGGGTCAGCCCTGGTGAGAGCCCTGAGGCTAATTCCTCTTCCAAGCCAAAACAGTGACTGTACAATGGCTGTTGGCAGGGGGCGAAAAAGTTATTTTAATGGTTTTCTTTCCCTCTTTAGAGCAGAAGAGCCTTCTTAGGTCTGAATCCCTAGAGACCAGGCCAGTTTGGAATCACCATGGCCAAGTTCATGGGAATGGCACCAATTCAGAGTAGTGGGTTCTCTCACGTTTGGAAAGCCAATTATGCAAGAGATTACGAATAAACTATCGTGAGCATTTTCACAGGCCTCACCAAAGCAGGACGTTAGATGAGATCAAATGGCTGCCTTTCCCTGCATGACCATATTTCTCCTGGTATCCTCCACTTTGGCACAGATTGTTTTTTCAGGTAAGCATATGTCTTTCTTTTACTTGCAGAAGAGAAAAAGAGTCATTTGTGACTGGATGGGTAAAGTTTTGCTGAAACATAGGCCTTTGGGCTTGATAATACAAATGGGGTATCAATTGGCTATCACTATTGGAAAAGGATTGCTATTGGATAGCAATTTAAAATTATTTTGAACATGACAAATGAAACAAAATAAACCAAAATGAACAAAAGTTTAGGTTCAAAGATATGTCACTGCCTCCATACCCTTTTCCTTCCACTGCAGTCCCACCCTCATCTTTTATGTAACCAATCTTGTTTTAGGTACCTATTTGCATCCTGCTTTTCCCAATTCAGAATGTCCTGAAAAGCAGTACATATCAGTTCACAGGGATTTCCTCATTCTTTTATACGACAGCATAAGACTTTTTTGGATGGATGTACCAAAGTTTATTCAACCAGTCTTAGGTGTACGGGCATTAGTTCGTGTCCAATATTTTGCAATTAAAAACAATGCTGCAATAAATAATCTTATGCATATGTATTTTTCTATCGTTGGGAGTTTATCTTCAGGGTAGGTTCGAATTGTGATTGAATGTGAATGCAAAGTAGTTTTGTTCAACGTTGCCAAATTTCACTTCATAAAAGTTGTGCCAACTTGCATTCCCACCAGTAATAGATGGTATTTCAATATAGTTTTCATTAGCATTTTTCTTATCATACTGCATTTGAATATCCTTCACAAATTTAAGGGTCATTTTCATATCTTTGGGGTTTTGTGTGTGTGTATGAATTGTAGGTCCATGTATATAACTCATTCAGCAATTGGGATTTTTTTCCCCTCAATTTTAAAGTATTCTTTATGTATCAGGTATATTAGGCCTTTATCTATGACATGTGTTGCAAATATTTTTTCCAGTTTATCAGATATCTTTTTTAGTTTATGTTTATATTTTGTCATGAAAAAGCTATTTTTATTTGGATGTAATAAAATGTATCAGTCCTTTCTGTTACTGCACAGAGATTGAGTCATTATCAGAAAGTCTTTTGTATATTAAGATTAAAGAGCAACTCAGTTGTGTTATATTTTGATCTTTGTATTGTTTTGTTTTTTATGTTCAGATCCAGGTCCATTTGAAGTTTGTTCTTATGTATGGTATGCAGTGTATATATATTACTTTATTTTTACTAGATGAAGGCTTTTATTTTTCTTTTTTCATAACTATATCCAGCTGCTTTTGTTATTAAAATATTCTGGCTTTTTAGAATTAGAGAGGAGCATTCCATCTTTTTTATTCTCTGAAAGAGTGCATAGGTAAACTGCATAGTCTATTCCTGGAGAGGTTGGGAGGCTTGTTGTTTCCTTTATGTGAAGATTTTAAAATCGTACAACTTTTCTAACTTTGTAAATTCTGACTTTTGGGAAGCTAGAATTTTCTTGGATATTTTAAATATCACCTAACAGTGAGAGATAAGGCAAAACTTCAATAGGTCTTTTCTTATTTTATTCTCCCATAACCAGCTGGTCATCCTCTATCCCTAAGCAACACCAGCACCCCTCGTAAAAACCAGTTCACCATATCCCTCAGTCTCTCCAGAGCCAAGGAACTCCTAAGCTTTCTCGTCATCATTTTTAGTATCCTCTTTAGTTCAGTATCTTGGTAGGAACTGGCCTAATCCTTTATTTACTGTATTACTTTTAATTTTTACAACCATCTTTAAAATGCATATACTTATCCTAATTGTTGTGACGAGGAAACTAAAGCCAACAAAAGTCAAGTGACTTAATGAAAATAACACGGTTTGCAAGTTAAGCATACAACTCCAAATGGTTTTTACTCTTTCCTCAATGACACAGCAAATTTATAAATGAAGTCAGGACTATGAATAGGAGAAAATAAATGAAGTAGTTAACAAAGGAATACCACCCACAAATTTTGTTGTCACAAATTATTTTGTATACTTTGTGCAAATGAGTAATTGCATTACATTTCTTTGTTCAGTCAGTAACTTCAGTGAGTGAAATCAAACTCCATGGAGAACTGTTTCTTTTAAGCTATTGTGTCTGTACTTTATTTGCAGAAATCTTCAAACCACATGACTATTCTAAATGGCCTATGGTAAATTTAAATTTCTAAATTCTGAATTCTGATTTTAATCTGATCACTCTCCTGACATGAGAGACCTAAAACTTCATAGTGGTTAAGTAGAATGGAAGTTTTCTATGTGACTTTGGGAATGTATCTTAACCTCTTCAGGCTTAGATTTACTCCCATGTAGCACAAACATTATAATAGTAAGATGCATCTCTGAACATTAAATGAATTAATACCTGCCAATTGTCCAAGGCCACAGAGTTTAACAACGGTATATACAGAATTTAATCCCAGTCTCAATACAGAACCCTCACTCTTAAAAACTACATTTAAGCCCCTATCTTCTAGGAGTTCAGAGACACATAACTATCTCTACTCACAAACTTCTTATAATGAGTTACTGGCACTGGGACTCCAAGTTTAAGTGAAAACTTTGCATTTGGGATTTAAGCTGAGTTATTATACTGCTTATGACTAGCAAATGATGAATGAGTGAGGATACTGTAGTTAGAAAAAAACTTGCCTGACCAAAGCCCAGAGGAGAGGAAATCTTGCAAAAAGATCAATTGACTAGTAACATTTGATATTATTTCTATGTAGGGCAGAAGTGACAGGCCAGGAATAGATGAGGGAAAATCTATCAGTTGTTATTCATATGATATTTTATGATGTTTGTAGCCCCCATGTAAAATGTACTACCCACTGGATCCCCTTTATGATGCAAACTGTCCTGAGGTGACAGCATATGTTTGTGCTACAAATGGCCACACTTAAAAGAATGAGTGTTTCCTTTGTGTTGATCAGTGGTAAGTTCAAAACAAAATACCATTATTTTTTCTCTATATTTCTTCACAGAAATTTCCAATAATTTTAGCAAGGAACTGGATTTGCTGATGCACGGGATTTTTTTTTTTTTAATAGCCTCTTGTTCACAAAAGACTGAGGACAGACTACATACATAGTAAACAGAAAAGTCTTTTTAAAAAATTTAGTTAACATTCAAAGTTGACTCATTTAAAAAAAAAGAAAGAAAAGCTTACATGATATTTTGGCAGAACTGTACAGAGATCATACTAGTAGATAGCCTATAGATTATATTCAAGCAATAAATAGAAATCCATCTTAAAAAAATCAAATTTTCTTTAACAAGTCACAGTGACATCCCTATGAGTAGCACCCATATTGTTGCCTGGAAGAAGTAAATATAGATACTGATACAGACATACAGACACAGACATAAATACAGGTGTAGATATACACGTTAAGTAACAAAGTGATTATGTGGTCTTACATGGAAAAAAACTGTCAAATTTTTTTGCCTTTCAAATAAATTCAATGGGAAATTTAGATTAAAAAGTTAATAATATTCCTTGTGATATATTTTAGCTCTATTTGAAACTGTTTTTACAAATCAGCCTTATCGTGTCTTGTCAGTAACTCTTCCATGACCTATGAGATCCTCTCTGTTGGGAGTCTCTAGGAGTACCCTCAGGTTTGATGATTCCCTAGTAGGACTGATAGAACTCAGAAAAGCTGTTATATGCATGCTAACAGTTTATTACAATGAAAGGATACAGAATAAAATCAGCAAAGGCAGAAAACTCATAGGGTGGAGTCTAGGAGATCAGGCACAAGCTTCCAGTCGTCCTCTCCCAGGGGAGTCACACAGGCAGTGCTTAAATTCTCCCAGCTATCATGTGTCATAACTTATATACTGACAACCTGGGAAGCCCCACCAAAGCTTTGGTGTCCAGGGTTTTTACTGGGGACACGCAGCACCTACATGGTTGACAACTACTTAGTCTCCAGCCCCCCCGCCCCAACCCAGGAGTTAAACTGATACAGAGCGGCTCAGCACCACAGGTGAACAAAAACAGGCATTCACCTCAGGGTAAATTATCTGGCATGACCTATGGCCCTAGGTTACAGAGTTACTCTTATCAGCCGGAATATCCCAAGGGTGTAGAGATTACTTCCTATGAGCTGATTTGAGCATCTCAAGTCTGCTGAGCTAACTCTTTAATGCATATCTTCCTTTGAGAAGAATCTTCAGGGACTTCGGCATCACATTAGCATGCCACTGCAATTATTTCTGAGCACTGAAGGAAATGAGGTGTAGAAACTAGTCCAATAAAGGTAATACTTGCTCATCTTCAGAGCAAGTACTAGACTCAGAGGATGATTTTAAAGGAAAAGAATGGGAACTGAAAAATGTGAATTAACCAAGTATCTCCCATTGACTTCAAAGAAAGATGAATGAGAATTCATGAATATTAGCAGACTATGTAGAATGATTAAATTACATAATCATTCCTTCCAAATGTGGTGGTTGTCACTTTCTCAGGCAGGGCTAATTAGGCAAAAGACTTTGGGAAGCGTCTTCTTAGCTCTTCCACATAAGCCTTTTCCACACTGTCTGGCATTTGGATGCACAACATTAAAATGAGCAGCATAAGAAGGACCCACCCACAATGGCTTGGGCTTCTGAAAATCAGCATAGGTTGATGCAGAATCACATTGGGGACTTGATTTTCCACTCTGCTACAACCAAATGGCTTCTCAAAGATGGTTCTGAGATTTTTTTCAGCCTCATCTAGGAGACTTGAGAAAGTCTCAAAAGCTCTATCAGCATGCCTCTGATCTGTTCTGGCACTCTCCCACCCTCTCACTCTCATTCTCTCTCCTTCTCTCCTTTCTTTCTTTCCTTCTTTTCTATCTTGTAAGTCTGCCAGATATACTATGAACACTGTTTTTTCTCAATCAAAGTATAAATAAGGAGCCTCTGCTGATTAAAAAAGAAAAAAATGGTTCTCTCATTGGAGCCATTATGAACATAGTTCTTATCAAACATATCTATTTCTGGAACACAGAGAACACTGATGCCAATGGCAGGGATGGTACAGTTGCCTGTATATTTGTTTTAATTCTCACTGTGACTTGCATGTATAAACGTGGCCTCCATGCCATTTCTGGATCTCGGGGCAACAAGAATAGTCATTATGCTCTTTTGAGTAATGGAAGCAGAAGAGTAATTCTTCTGTCTCTGCTCTTAGCTAGTGTTTTGAAGAAAAATTCTGAGAAACTGGACTCACAATCCTGAGAGATATCCGCCATTTATGAACAATGTAAATCCCTTGAAAAACAGAAAACTTAAGTGTGCATCTTGCCCAGAATTGAAAAAAAAAAAAAAAAAATCAGTCATTATCCTTAAAGGAATCCCCCAAGCCTACTCAGTGTAGGGCCCTCATAATAACTACCAAGAAAATAGAGTTGTCGGGCTTCCCTGGTGGCGCAGTGGTTGAGAGTCCGCCTGCCAATGCAGGGGACACGGGTTCGTGCCCCGGTCCGGGAAGATCCCACATGCCGCGGAGCGGCTGGGCCCGTGAGCCGTGGCCGCTGAGCCTGCGCGTCCGGAACCTGTGCCCCGCAACGGGAGAGGCCACAACAGTGAGAGGCCCGCATACCACAAAAAAATAAAAATAAAAAAAATTAAAAGAAAAAGAAAATAGAGTTGTATGAAACAGATCCCAGACTCTTCATAAGTTTGTGGTCTTATGTGGCAAAAAGAATATATTACATAAGAAAATTCATGATAATAGAAAACAGTATTGGTTCTGTTTAACCAGAATAGTATTTCAGTAAGTTTTAATGGTTGACAGTATTTCAAAAATCAGATTTTACCTAAAAATACAGGTTTCCAATTTATTTTAAAAAAATCAAACATTAATAGTAAGCTAGGATTTCACATTCAAGAAATAAGCAACAGTTATCTAGTAGCAGTTCCCCATCCAAATGGAGTGCAGGCAATATATATATATTATTTTTCAGATTCTTTTCCATTATAGGTCATTACAAGATACTGAGTATAGTTCCCTGTGTTATACAGTAGGTCCTTGTTGTTTATCTATTTTATATACAGTAGTATGTATATGTTAATCCCAAACTCCTAATTTATCCCCCCAACCTGCTATTGCCTTTGATAACCCTATGTTTGTTTTCTATTTCTCTGAGTCTATTTCTGTTTTGTAAACAAGTTCATTTGTATCCTTTTTTAAGGTTCCACATATACATGATATCATATGACATTTGTCTTTTTCTTTTTCTGACTTACCTCACTTAATATGATAATCTCTAGGTCCATGCATATTGTTGCAAATGGCATTAATTCATTCTTTTTTTTTACAGCTGAGTAATATTCCATTACACACACACACACACACACACACACACACACACACACACACCCCATATCTTCTTTATCCATTCATCTGTTGATGGACATTTAGTTTGCTTCCATGTCTTGGCTAATACTGCTATTAACATTGGGGTGCATGTATCTTTTCAAATTAGAGTTTTATCCAGATATGTGCCCAGAAGTGGGATTGCAGGATCATATGGTAACTCTGTTTTTAGCTTTTTAAGGAACCTCCATACTGTTCTCCATTGTGGCTGCACCAATTTACATTCCCACCAATGGTGTAGAAGGGTTCCCTTTGCTCCACACTCTCTCCAGCATTTATTATTTATAGAGTTTTTAATGATGGCCATTCTAACTGCTGTGAGGTGATACCTCATTGTATAACCTCATTGTAGTTCTGATTTGCATTTCTCTAACAATTAGTGATGTGGAACATCTTTTCATGTGCCTGTTGGCCATCTGTATGCCTTCTTTGGAGAAATGTCTATTTAGGTCTTCTGCCCATTTCCTGATTGGGTTGTCTTTTTTTTTTTTGATATTAAGCTGATGAGCTGTTTGCATATTTTTGAAATTAATCCTTGTTGGTCTCATCGTTTGCAAATATTTTCTCCCAGTCCTTAGGTTGTCTTTTCATTTTGTTTAAGCTTTCCTTTGCTGTGCAGAAGCTTTTAAGTTCAACTAGGACCCATTTGTTTATTTTGGTTTATATTTTCATTACTCTAGGAGGTGGATCAAAAAAGATATTGGTGCCATGTATGTCCAAGAGTGTTCTGCCTATGTTTTCCTCTAAGAGTTTTATAGTGTCTGGCCTTATAATTAGGTCTTTGATCCATTCTGAGTTTATCTTTATATATGGTGTTACAGAATGTTCTAATTTCATTCTTTTACATGTAGCTGTCCAGTTTTCCCAGCACCACTTACTGAAGAGAATGTCTTTTCGCTGTTGTATATTCTTGCCTCCTTTGTCATGAGGCAGTTAAAGTATTCTTAAAGAAAAAGTGCATGGACTGGTGGCGCAGTGGTTAAGACTCTGTGCTCTCAATGCACAGGGCGCAGGTTAGATCCCTGGTCAAGGAACTAGATCTTACATGCATGTTGCAACTAATGAGTTCGCATGCCACAACTAAGGAGCCCGTGTGCCACAACTAAGGAGCCCACAAGCCATAACTAGGGAGAAAACGAGCTACAATTAAGGAGCCCGCCTGCTGCAATGAAGACCCAGAGCAACCAGATAAATAAATAAATAAAAAGCTAATACTATGTTGAGAGGTTTAAA
The DNA here is from genome assembly GCF_008692025.1 of Phocoena sinus. Lineage (NCBI taxonomy): Eukaryota > Metazoa > Chordata > Mammalia > Artiodactyla > Phocoenidae > Phocoena > Phocoena sinus. The sequence continues at coordinate 47,382,543 of NC_045765.1, read as the reverse complement.
AAAAGAAAAAGTGCAAAAGAAAATAGAATGGGCAATTTACACAGGGCTCACTGCTTGGGAAAACACATGGAACTGAGAAACTGCAATGTCTTTAGGGAAATAAGGAAGATAAAAATTGTGTTGAAAGTAATGTCAGGTATTTAAAGGACAGTAATAAATAAGGTGGAAAGTTAGGCAGACGCTAGTCTTCTGGGAAACATAAATCCTAAAGTAAGGGGAACAGACTGTAGTCTATGGGCAGTGTAAACCTAGTGAAAATTTGAGTAGAGTGTGAATTATGTGAATTATTACGCATAGCATTATTGCTGTGGTTATCTTTTACTTCTTGGTAGAGAAATTTGACATTGCTACACTGAATGAAAAGGTATTAAAATGGGAATGGGTTGGGGAATGAAAGACTCTCTACTGAAAAACTTCACAGAGCAATTTTTGAATAATCAAGACATGGGGGGGAATGTGCCAACTGTGGTGGCCATGAAAAGAGACGGAGGTAAAGGGAATTGTAGAAGCAGCTCGCTTTCTCAGGACTTCATTTGGAAGAGAAAGGATGTGAAGCAAGGCCCCCTTTCCTTATGATACTAATCTCTTTTTTCTTCTCTTTTCTTTAGGGAATTCGGTCCTCATATTAAATTTGATAAATACGGAAAACGTGATTAATGGATAACAGAGTACTATATACTTGCTTATTCTTTTCACTAAATTCTGAAAATTATTTCTTTTGGAATTTGAGGGTGTATAATAAATAACACAACTCCATGCTGCACCCAAATTTGGAACAACATTGGAAACAAAAGAAAACTAATGGAGAACTGAGTATCACATTTATTAGAAATAAACACCATACTGAAAAAGGTGGTAGATATTCATCTCTGGGTACTGATTGTTTCAAGTCAGCTTTCAGTTTGCTCGGGGCTGAGGCCCGTTATCAAACGTGCTTATGAACACTCCCCTGAATTCAGTTTATTCCAGATGGCAGGCTTATCTGCAAGGTCAGACGCTGCCCCACTAATCTCACTTAAAGACGTGAACAAAAGGGAAAATATCCCCTCCACACATGCACACAGTTGTTTGAGAATTTCTACCTCATATTCATAAATGAAGCCCACTTTCAGTAGAAGAGAAAAAGGTCCACATGCTAACAGAAGGAGAGAAGAGCCAAGAGCTTTGGGGAACAAGCATGTTTTTGAGAGAAAGGGAGAGAGTACTCATCGTCTGACCCCCAATTGCAGTATACCTAATCCTCACTCCATCCCATTGTTCACATTACATCGTTCAATAAATTCCCTTTTCTTTTTTTGCTTGATCTGGTCTATAATCTGTCACTTGTAGCTGAAAGATCTTGACTAATACAGGGAGATGAAGTCATTATTTTACTTGAGGCTGGGGAAATGAAAAGAGCTCTCTCCTTTGCCACGTGTGCTCTGTGTTAGTACCTGTTGTTGCCACTAGATGCCAGCCTCAATCTTCTAACTTAATCTGACTAGTTGAACCAGACAGGTCCAGAAAGGTATGCACAAGTCTACTTTCTCCATCACCTTTCCAGCATATACACAGTCCACCTCTGCTAGCAGGGGAGACCCTCGTCCTCTTATGTCTTCATCCCTCCTGCCCCCAGCACTCCAGGCCAGTAGGATCCAGCTGGGTGGCTCTCTTTGGAGCTGGGGTGATAAAGTTTCAGGTCTCTCAGGTCCCTTAAAATGAAGAGTCTCTTAAAATACAGACCTTCTCTTGTTAATTATCATCTTGTATAGTTGAACACTATTTCATTATTTCACCTTTCCATCTCTGCCTCACCAAAAATAACAAAAGCAGAATCTTCTCCTCAAAAAGGGGGTGGAAGGTATAACTTGTCCTACCACAGAATAAAAAAGAGAGAACCAGGAAAATTCTATCTTTTATTTTCCCCTCCTCAAAAAAAAAGAGAGCCCACAATTATTCTACTTTAGTAGGAAAATAAACAGGCATAGTTAGAAATCCCTGACTTAACAAGCATCTTCTCTGTTGTGTGAAAATGCTGGGCTAACTGGGAGACAGATAGGAACACACACATGGTAACTAAGCTCATATGAAGTGTAAGCTGAGAATGGAAATAACCATCTGAAGTTTTAGATGATAACACAGGCATTCCAATAAAGGAAGGGGCAGTTTGACATCTTGGCCCAGCCTTAAAAGCAGAGGTAGAGTTCTGACAATAATTAGCCCATGTTCAGTGAGCACATGCACCATGCCAAGTGCTGTGTTTTATTTGCTTTATGTCAATTAATCCTCTCCACAGTCCTATAAGCCTGCTATCATTGTGACCCCCACTTTACAGATGAGGAAACTACAATTAGACAAGGTAAACTATGCAATCTTGTAGTTTATAAAGGACTGAAATTTAAACTCAATTATCTTGCTCCTAACCACAACCTTATGTTGTCTACAAACCCGAAAGGGACTAGAAAAAGAGAGCCTAGACGCACTAATGGACAAATAATGTATCAAAATAAAATTTTGTTTTCAAAATTATAAAATCATTCCTCAAATGGGAGCCAAGTTTCCTGCTTACTTTTCAGGTATTTAAAGTAAATTAGTTAAAATTCACTTAGCATCAACTTTTTAGGCTTGATCGCCATTTCTGTTTTCTGATCTCCAGATCTATTTATTCTCTACAAAACAGTAAGAAATTTTTTATAGAGCACAGGCAAATAAAACCTATTGGTTTGTTTAATGAACATTTATTGGGTGCCTATGCTGTGTCAGATACTGTTCTAGGCACTGGGCAGATAAGGCCTGTATTCTCAAGATGACCTTGGTAAGAGCATAGTGCTGGGGGAAAAACCATAACAAACAAATAAACAAAACCCACGAATAGCAAGGTCAGGAGTGGATACTGCCTGCTATAAGCAGAGAGATTGCTGGAGGGGCTAGGAGAAGTCAAGACCAGATGTTGAGATCAGAGAGACCTGGGAGATACAACGACGTCATGTAGGTAGGCCTTAAAGCCACGGATAGAAGTCTAGGTCTTATTCTGAATGAGATGAGAAGCTGTTAAAAGGGTATTCCTTTAATACTTTGAGCTACAGCCTGCTCCTCTAGATGCAACTCCTGAACGTAATTTATCTGTAAACACTATGGCGGATTTCTCACTTCTTCATCTGCCTCCTGACTTTCCAGACCCTTTCTCCTCAGAGCATGGTCAGGAACAGCACTGGGAGCTTGTTAAAAATGCAGAATTGCAGATTTCACTGCAGACGTGCTGGGTCAAATTCTACAATTTATCAAGATCCCCAGTGGAATTTTAATGCATCTCAGGTTGAGAGGCATTGATGTATACCCCTTAGAGGAGACTTTGGGAAAGAGAAGTGGTTTTTTTTTTCCCAATGGTTTTGTGTTTTTCCTGGGAGACACATATGCTCCCAAGACACTGCCTGGCTAAGTGTTAATGAGTCTGAACAAGGCTCACCTCAGCATCATTAATCGTTAGTGGTAAATGGCTAAGAATACAAGCTCTGAAACCAAACTACCTGAATTCAAACCTCAGCTTGATCTCATGTTACTTAAGTGAACTTCAGCAAGTTAGTTAGCCTCTCTCCTCTATACCTTAACTTTCTTATGTGATAAAAACTGTCTTGGACAGGGAGATCAGCCCGGTGCTTTGTGACCACCTAGAGGGGTGGGATAGGGAGGGTGGGAGGGAGACACAAGAGGGAGGAGATATGGGGATATACGTGTAGCTGATTTACTTTGTTATAAAGCAGAAACTAACACACCATTGTAAAGCAATTATACTCCAATAAAGATGTTAAAAAACAAAACAGGGCTTCCCTGGTGGGGCAGTGGTTGAGAGTCCACCTGCAGATGCAGGGGACACGGGTTCGTGCCCCGGTCCGGGAAGATCCCACATGCCACGGAGTGGCTGGGCCTGTGAGCCATGGCCACTGAGCCTGCGCGTCCGGAGCCTGTGCTCCGCAATGGGAGAGGCCACAACAGTGAGAGGCCCACGTAATGCAACAAAAAAAAAAAAAAAAAAAAAAAAATCCAAAATCATATTATTTTTTGAAACATTTTCTCTACAAGAAAGTAAGGTCCAAGAAATAAAGTCCTCACATGTCTTATTTATCTCTGTATCTCCAGTGTGGATAACACTGTCTGGAACAGAGAAGGGAAATGGTGAGGTTATTACCTGTGTTGTACTATTATTAAGTAACTTTGCATTGATATGTCAGGGTAGGGAGGACATACAGGATTATATACTATAAAAAAATATTAAAGAAGCTGATCTATATCATCTGGAGAAAAAAGAGACCTTGACTAGGCACTCTACAGCTGCCTTTGCATACTTGGAGAGAGCAGACACATTCTATTGGGCTCCACTGTAGAGAACCAGAATATATGGAAACCAGATAGAGATGCAGTTCTGTTCAATATGATAAAGAACTTCTGAGCAGTCCAAACAGACCAAAAATTCAATGATCTTCCTTGGTAACTAGTCTTTATATAGAACATCATGACTTTATGGGAAACTGGAGTAACTCCTTATTTGTTAATGTCCAAGGAAAACACCAACAGCTCTTTAGATGTTATGTAATGGGTAAACTGTGGCAAATTAAGTTTGGTGAAAATTAAGTTTAAAGTGAAAAAAAATTTCTGTATTGTAGAAAATTTAACAGAACCTTTAATAAAATAAAGTGCATTATGAATCTCCAGAAAAGAAATAGAGTGTCTAGGGTTTCCCAAGTCTAATTGACCAAAGAGTCCCTTTTTCAAGAAATACTAGTTAACATTTCAAGGGATACCAGTGTCTTGAAGATCAAAGGTCTAGGGTTCTCTGCATGAAAGAAGGACATGAATTGGTAGAGGGTGGGAGTGCAGAGGGAAGAATGTTATGGACTGATTTGTGTCCTTTCCAAAATCCACGTGATGAAGTCCTAACCCCTAATGTAACTGTATTTGGAAAAGTGCTTTCAAAGAAGTAATTAAGGTTGACTGATGTCATAAAGATGGGGCCCTAATCTAATAGGGTTTATGTCTTTATTAGAAGAGAAAGAGTTACCAGGCCTCATACACTCAGAGCAAAGGCCCTGTGAGGACACAGTGCAAAGGCGGCTGTCTTCAAGCCAAAGAGAGAGGCCTCAGGAAAAACCAGCCATGCTGGCTCCTTGATCTTGAAGTTCTAGCCTCCAGAACTGTGAGAAAATAAATTCTGTTGTTTAAATCACCCAGTCTTTGGTATTTTGTTATGGCAGCCCCTGCAGGCTAATACATCCTCTAATGTTGGCTAACTCTAGGGTTACAGGTGTTCCCTTCAGCACTGAGCACAGCAGACATGTTTTTAGTAACAAGAGCTGGGAGGTGTGTGTGTGTGTGTATGTAATCCAGATCCAGATAGTGTCAGGTCACCTAGAAGCAACATGAACCAACAGGAAATAGTCCTTACTGTTAATTCACAACATCTTGTCCCATGATTGAAACTATTAAGCCTCAGTGATTCAAAGAAAATTGAATAGAACCAAAGCATTGGATCCCTAGATGTGCTAACTCCCTGTTCCCACAAGAGGCAGGGAACAAGGTCCTGTCAGACACAAATCAAAATGCAAAGATCAAAATGCAAATATTCAGATCTCTGGGTCACTGTGACTCAGTGCACAGAGGCCTGATCACAGTGGAGGGGAGGGGAGGGGGGAAGGGGGGAGGGGGGAGGGGAAGGGGAGGAAGGGAAGAGGAGGGGAGAGGAAAAGAGTTGGAGTAGACTGCCCTGGGGGTCCAGTGGTTGGGACTCTGCGATTCCAACACAGGGGGCGTGGGTTCGATCCCTGGTCAGGGAATAAGGATCCCACATGCTGTGCAGTGTGGCAAAAAAAAAAAAAAAAAAGAGCTGGAGAGTGAAGGGGCCACATAGGGAAGGGAGAAGAGGACAGACAAAAGGCTAGAGCTAGTTCAGTCAAATCTAGGCCACTGATTTTAAACTGCCACAAGAAGGCCTTGAAGGTGTTGGATGCCAAGAAGGAAGGAGCCTGGGGTTGGGGGTGAGCTGGTACAGAAATAAGGAGAGAAAAACAGAATTAAGTAGTAGAGTTCCAACTTCTCCCTAGCCAGCCCCCATCCTCAGCCTTATTTATTACTTGTACATATTAGGGTTCCTAGGAGGGGTTTTTAACTTGAAAACTTGAAGCACCAGTCTAGCTGTGGGGGAAGCAGAAAGCACCAGATGGCAAAAGGGCTGTCACAGCACTGCACCTTAGATGAAGGTGGAGGACAGGGGATGAGGCCTTGTCTCCTGATTCTCAATCATCCCCTCTCCCACTGGGATCCTCCTTCTTTCCAGATGATTCTCACACATGAAGAAGCCATGCACCCTGACCTGGTGCTCAGCCCTGTCTGCTTGCTCACTTAAAACATCAGCTCTCCTTCCTGACTGCTCTGATGTGGCTGGTTTTACTCCTATTACTCCAATTTCCAATATGTCTTCAGGTCTACCTCTAAGATTTCGATTTAAAGGCAATACACCAGAGTGAGTAAAAAGTACGGGCTCTTAACCTTAACCATAAACTAGCCATTTCTCTAAGTCCCTGTTGCCTCAGCTAAGTAAAAGGGCAAAACCCACAGTGACTCAGTGTCATAACATACTTTGGAAGGAATGTTAAGCATGGTATTGACTGGGTCTGCTAAAAACTAGTACTAATTTTGTCTAGTGGCCACTAATTTTATATCCTTTGTTGACTATCTGACTTGCTCCCATCCAGGTCTGTGCCAAGCCTTCTTCATTCTACTCCAGCTTCCAGACCAACCTGATTCTTCCACTGCAAAAGGCAACCCCAGGACTTAACAGTCAGAGCCAAGCTTACAATGGGTACCCCTTCACCTTTCTTTCTCTTCCTTTCACAATATGTCTCTACACTCATCCGCTCTTCTCTGTCTTCCATGTCATAGGGAATGGTGTTACACTTGTGCTCTTAATCTTATTTCTTACTTTTCTATACTCCTCTAATTAGACACACTCCATCATGTTACCTTAAATTTCTTCTTCTTCCCTTTGTCTTTAAGACATGCTCAGTCCATCCTAGATCTTGCTGAAGCCTTTGTTTTTTCCATTCTTCTCCTCTGACTATCAAACATCTAAAAAAAAATAACCCTATCTTTCCACTTCATCCTGATCACCCTTTGATTCCATTCCCAATCCTTTTAGCTAAAATTGCATTTTAAACTGCAACAAAACACCTCTTCTTGAAATATAATGGCTTTTTCTCAGTATTCATTCTCTTCAAACTTTCACAGTAAACAATAAAGCTTATAATTCACTCTCTTTATTAGAACATTCACTTCCCCTTTTTTCCGTGACTGAACCTAATAGTTTCCTACATTAATTGGTATCATGATCTTGGGAAGATTACTTAAATCCTCTGAGCCTCAACTTACTCACTGATAAAACTGGATAATAAAAATTCCTCCCTCAATCAGTTGTCATGAATATCACATTCCATATCATTAGTTACCCTATATCAAGCTCTAATTATGATCTTAGCATCTGATATACAAACACACACACACCAGAGATTTTACCTATTTATAGACACATTTTATATATATATATGTATATATATATAAAATTGTATTTCACACTCAAAACCACTCTGTGAGGTATTATTTCTATGTTACAGATGAGGAAACTAAAATATCAGAACTTAACCTATGCACTCAAAGTCACACAGCCAACATTTATTAGAAACAAGATTGCAAATAAGATCCATGGGACTCAATGCACACTTTTTTTTTAAGGCTGCACCATGTGGCGTGTGGGATCTTAGTTCCCTGACTGGGGATCGAACCCATGCCCCCTACATTGGGAGCATGGAGTTTTAACCACTAAGACTAAACCACCTAAACCATCAGGGAAGTCCCAATGCACATATTCTTAACTAAGAGATTATACTGCTCCCCAAACAGATGTAAGAGTCTAAATTTTAGGGAGGCATGCAATGTCATTTATTATCTTTTGTATGTGTTATGCTTCAGAATGTACTACAATAAGCCTGCCAAGCAAAGCACTGGTGAAGCAGACTCTACTGCCTTCCCCCAGGTTTTCATACATATGTCCTCAAGATCAAAAGATAAATAACAGACATTTGGATAACTGTGCTTGGAAAATACAGTTTAAAATCTAATGTCAGCAACTCACAGCGGAGACTCTTGGCCTGTCAATAATAATAATAACAATCACAGCAACAATTACATGCACTGCACTTGAAAACAGACTTTCATGTAAAAGACTCCAATTATGTGAACTCTATTGGGGCTAGCAATAGGTCCCACTTGACATGGCATGAAACTAAGGCTCTGGGGTGGTCTCTGTGTCGTTTGCCAGCTATTTCCAGTTCTTCCCATTCCAGTTTTCAAAATTGGTGGTCAGTGGTTAAGAATCTGCCTGCCAACACAGGGGACACATGTTCAAGCCCTGGTCCGGGAAGATCCCACACGCCGCGGAGCAACTAAGCCCATGTGCCACAACTACTAAGCCTGCACTCTAGAGCCTGGGAGCCGCAACTACTGAGCCCGCATGCCACAACTACTGAAGCCCATGTGCCTAGAGCCTGTGCTCCACAACAAGAGGAACTACCGCAATGAGAAGCCTGCACACCGCAACGAAGAGTATCCCCTGCTCAATGCAACTAGAGAAAGCCTGTGCACAGCAAATGAAGACCCAACACAGCCAAAAATAAATAAATAATTTTTTTTTAAAAAAAGAGAGAGACAAGGTAACACTGTACCCAGTAACCTCTATGGTTAGGCCAGGCCACATCCACATGACAGTGAAGAAGAGTGACACTGGTGCCACTTCTGAGATGGAATATTCAATTGCTGTAAATGGAAATCCTCAGGAATGCATCTTCACTTCACTTTGACAATGAACAATATTCCAAATGGTGACTACCCTGTCTACTTGGAATCCATTGAAGGCATGCGGCACCATCAGCTGACCACCATACATGAATAGCTTGAGTAAAAATCAACTTGTACTGTTTTAAGTCACAGAAGTCTTGGGATTATATGTTACCACAACATAACCAGCTCTTCCTAACTGATATAGGCTCATGGCACAACTGACTTCCCCAAGATCACACAGCTAGAAAATGTCAATGCCTTTCTCCAAGCCTCATAAGTGCTAAGGTCACTAGTCCTTCCACTATATCCCAGCTTGCTTCATGGGTTTATTGCCTCGAAAATAAAACAACATTTTCCCAGGAGCCAAAATATAAACCGAAGTGTAACCTGTCTAATCTGAGTTTAATATCCTCTATTTTGGTGAAATAAAGAAATTTTGATATTTTCATTTATTTTGTAAATAGGCTAAGCAGCCTATACTTAATCTCTTCTACTATATGAGGTCTGGAATTCTAAGTAACAACATTCCCCACCTCCAGAGCAGACAGAAAAATACTTCTCACCTTGCATAATCAATCTGTTGGTCAGACAGGAAGTAGCAATTGAGTGACAAGGACTGTATCACCACCCAGGGTGTGACACTGTGCTTTGAGAGCCTCTCAGAGCCAACACTGACTCTGGATGACCTCACAGGAAAGGTGGAGAAACCAAGCATTGCCTTATAAACATGCCCCTTTCCTAGGGTATGGCTGATGCAGTTGTTGTGACGGTCCTGAGCAGCCTCTGAATCACAGCCATCTCCATCATGAAGATCATTGGGGATCTCCTTCTGTTCTGTACAGTGGCCCATCTCTGCACCTGCTCAGGTAAGTTAAGCGTAGATAGTGCCCTGTATAGCCATTAAGCTTGTTCTCTGAAATAGCCCCTCGTAGGATGTGAACATCTCAGAGAAATGTCTGGTCATGTGGATTTAAAGTATACTAGTTTGTAACAGAAACAGCCCTGGCCTGGAAAAGGAGACTCTTATGTCCCACCTGGAGTTGAGGGATTTGGATCTAGTGCATTCCTTTTAAGGATTTCTATTTCCATTCATGGAACCAAAAAAACCAAAAAAACAAAAAAGCCTTATTTTTTCGTAAGTCTCCCATTTTATTAGGACACTAGAAATTGCTGGTGCTATTAGATACTACTCCTCAGTGCAAAGACTCAGAGAAACTTGGATCTCTCTCCAAATCAATACAGGAGGATCGATATAAAGCACGATTCTCCAAAACCCAGGAGTCAACAATTAAACTTTTAAACAGTGAAAAATTACTTAAATAAGATTCTGATGCCTTGGAGATATCCCATTACATTCCTTTATATCAACTAGGAGGGGGAGAATATCAAAGATGGTGCTTCAGGCTCTTAGAAGTGGTGACTGCAATATTTTTATTGCTATCTGATTTAAAACATTATCAGAAACACGATGAACTCCAGAAAACGTCCCATGGTCAATAAACGGAGGAACTTTGGATGATTCTCTTACTTGAACCAAGGCTTACCTAACCTATTGGCCATTTGGCTTCCTCAGCAAACAGCTGGGTTTTGTGAAAGGACGGGGTCGGTGCTGAAACTCATCACCAGAGAACTACAGTCTCAATCGACAGACTTTCTGTTAATTAATGAGACATCACAACTTTGCTTTATTTTTAACATTTCCAACTGTATATCTCTTTCAGAAGCTGCCAGTCTGCCTTTAAAAACAGTGAGTATATTGAACCACACTTTAATTTCAGTTTAATTTCCTATTTAGTTTTACTTTAATTTCCTATTTACTATATTTAGCCAACAAATACTTATGAAATATATATGTAAGATTAATTCAGTATGCTTGGGGGGGTGAAAGGGAAGGCAGCCACAGATAAATTGCCTTTGCTTTTCAGAAGGCAGCTGAAGAAATATGACATACATATATGTAAATAACCACAGCCTAAAGAAAAATTTCCAGAATTAAGAAAGAGCAGGAGAGGACTTCTAGCTGAGAAGATGGTGATGTCTTCATGGAAGGGATAACATGTGAGAGGCAAGAGACATTTACCTTGGTTAATTGCACAGACTCTGGATTCAGATCCCAGCCCTACCACTTACCAGCTTTTATGTTAGACAAGTTCTCTTTTTAAGCCCAAATTTCCCTCATCTGTAAAATAGGGGTAATAGTAGAACCTACCCTATTCAGTTGTTCTGAAGATTAAACAAAGAAATTTCATGTAAGATTTAAGTTTAATGCCTGGCAAAGAAATGCACATATGTATACACACACACACATACACACACACACACACACATACATATATAATAGAAGTGGTGCTGGTAGTACTAGTATTTGTCAGAGTGGTCATATTATTATCAATAGAAGTAGCCACAGCAGCATCAGAATACTGGAGCTGGGACGTCCAAGATGGTACTGTGCTTCCTGTTCAGTAGAGGCCAGGGTAGCCCAGCTTGAGGACCAGGAGAAAAGCAGGACATCCTCCTGTGACTGTCGCAGGTAGACTGCAGCATTTACGAGAAGCACCCAGTGGTGGCCATCCCCTGCCCCATCACATACCTGCCTGTTTGTGGTCTGACTACATCACCTATGGGAATGAATGCCACTTGCGCACTGACAGCTTGTGAGTACTGCATGGGAAGAAAAAGCACCTAGGGCAGCGTCCTCCACTGCAATCTTCTCCTCTTTCCACAAGCCTGCTTAACTCTCCAGAAGCTATACTCTGCCCACCCAGAGAAGCTGGGAGAGATAGAAAACTTGCTGCCTCACAGTCAGATTAGGGTTGAGCCACCTGCTCTGCCAGCTTGGACTGGTCCCTCCATGACAGAACCTCTAATTCCTGTCTGTCAATTGAGAGAGTCTAACAAGACCATGAGCTTCCAAACTGCTGTCCCCAGAGCCCAGAGGTTCTGTAGAGGCAAGTCAGGAGTCACCAAAGAGGTTATGGGGATCGTTTGGGGTGGTCTCCAATCCCAACCAGCTTTCGACTATTTTAAGGAGTAGAGTTCCAAATAGTTTCTTATTGGAAGAAAGGGTTCTGAATCCCACACTAAAAAATAATTGAAAACCACTATCTTACATGACTTCTAAGAGACTTAACAGCCAACAGACGATTCTTAGATAAACTGTAGCCAGAGGGTCTTTACCCTCCTCAATTTCCTAGTGGCTCTAAATATCTGCAGCCTTAGGGAGATAGGGAGGATAAGGCTACCACAAAGATTATATTTTCTTTGATCTAAAATAGGGGAATACAAGCTGTCAGTACTTGGACCAGAATCCCATGAACATGTTTTAAGTATTTTGTTTGGCCTGCACAGGGTTTTGGAAGGCAATAACCACCAGGCAGATGTCACTTCTTTGGTACAAAACAGGCAACTCAGCATTTACTATCTTAACACCAAGTCCCCTTTGCTCACTGTTAACTCTCTTTTAGACCACTGGATTTTGGCCACTTGTCTCAGATCTTGTGGTTTTTCATCTTTGTGACTATCTTATCAAGTTAAAATATGGAGTTAGGGCCTGAGCCCAGAAAGACATGTCTACATATTGATTCCTACTCAGGAACTTTTATTTCACAAAAGGGAAGATTCTCTAATGTGCACAGACACTGGGTCCTCAGCCTAGAAACCAGCCTGTGTCCAAGGACACTGAAGGGGACATGTGGTGGGAGTTCTCACTAGTGCAGGATCCAGCCTCATCACAGGCCCTGCTGACCAGAAAAGGCTGAGGCACAGCCCACCTCAGCTTCCCTTGTCAGACTTCCCCCTTCTTTGTTGTTTTAAGACATTGGGTGATCAGTCTGGGTTCTGGGATAAGTGGAGGCAGCAGGTGGGATGGAAGTGTCACTGGTCTAGGGACATTCTGCTTCTGCCTCTGTCAGGAACTGCCTGAGGCCAGGACATTCCTTTTTAGAAACTCATTTTCCTCATCTGTAAGATGAGGTTCTGCCTATAATCTCTATAGTTCCTTTCAGCTCTAATATTGTGTAAAATTTCCTCTTGTGCTAATGAACCCTGTTAACTGTGTTGTTCCCATAGGAAGAGTACTGAAAAAGTTCAGTTTCTTCGTGAAGGAAGATGTTAACTTCTCCATAGACGTGATTACAGAGCAAGGATATTGTCATTGTCATCTTCGTCATCCCTGGGCCTCTTCCCTCATGTTGGCACAGGTTCCCAGGGCGTGGGGTTGGTAGGGAGGGGGCAGACACAGATTCAGAGTCATCTTTGCTGGGTGGAGAAAACTGCGCTCTCCTTCAGACTCCCCACCTCACTGACTGACAAATACAAACATGCCAAAATAAACTAAAAAGTACAATGAAATTCTAACAATTCATTGTTGAGGTCTAAGTATCAAATAAAATAATTACGCTTATTAAAAACTTTGTAGAACTATCATCTACCTAGTAACCTTAATAGATCAAAAGATAAAAACCCATTTTAAATGGAACATAAAGAGCAAAATATGTATAACACCAAGAGCAATGGTCATAAATTTTTTTAGGAATGACATGCCTTCATAACTACAAATTTATTCCATAAATACCTTTCATAGTAATAATTTTATAGCAAAAATTATCAAAATAAACCAGTGAACTTTCTGACACAGCTTAAAAAATCTAACTTAATCCTAAGGTTTAAAAAGTATATTTTTAGAATTGGCAAAAAAATTTTCATCTGCAATGAAAGAGACACTATTTGGGTAATTTATTTTCTAATTGTTCTAATGAAACTAATTCCTAGCCAAGTCTTCTTTACTTGACCATACCAGTCTGTTTTAACAATGATGCTGTGTGACTCTACTCAGGGAGTAGGGCACACTTGTAAATGCTACTCTAAATTTAACACAGCTCTGAACCACCTTTATTATTTTAATTATCAATCTAATTGTGCCACCAACGTCAGCTATTCCATGTTAATAAATACCGACCCATGATTTTAGACTCCCAACCCTCTAATCCTAATGTTAAATGCATAATTTATCCATAAACCTAGCCAGTTCAAGTGTTTAACTCAAATCTATGCTTAACACTAAGCTCACAATATTTGACTCCAATCTGTTAATCACAGTAAGGCGCTCAGTAATCTAATAATTCTCAGCCTTTGATGTTTCTGACACACCTTCTCAACCCAATCATAGACATGAAGAACCAGTATGTAAGTGCACAAAAGAGAAGAAATATTGGTCCAGAAATGCTGAGTAGTGAATAAAAACAAAAGACCACTCTTTCTCCTTCCATTTCATTTCCTTTTTCCTATCAAATAGCTTTCCTTTTCTCTATCTTACTTTTTTCTCTTTCTATATATTCCTTCTCTGTGATTTTTTATTGCTCTTTTAACTTTTCCTAACTTTTCCTTAAATTCAATACCTTTTTCTCATTCTCTCTAGCCCCCATAAGTATCTTTTATTTATTCAAGCCTTCCAACATCCATACCTCAAGGTCTGACTGTAAATCCCTTTGCAGCGATGGTCAGATGAGCACATATGCCCACATACACCCTTCGGGAAAATTTATATTTTTAGACATTTGTCTCAAAATGAAGAGAGCTTGGGACCCACCTCCAAAACTTTTATCACATATATTATTCTGTAGTCAAATCCTTACCTAGGTTTGAGGCCTAATTTATAGCTTATATCTCAACATTTAGAAATAAATTCTAATTTCACGTAAATCCAAACAATGTTCACCTTATATCTAAATCCCAATTTTTACCTTTCACAGCTACTTCTATAGCGTAATTCTTAACCATTCTCCTCAAAAGCCAACTCTTAATTCTCTCTTTTAACTCAAACCTCGAAATAGAAATCTTTAACATTATTCTGCATATGATTCATTTCATATAAATAAATCTGAGAACCAACACTGAAGTCAGTCCTGAACTTTTAAAACTGTCAACCAAATTTTTTGTTGTCTCTGGGTCTTATTTCTATTCACTGATTGAATCAAAATGCCTGTTTATATGAATACGGTACTCTGCTTGTGTGTGACTGTGTCACTGGAAGCTATAATCTCACTTTGTGTGTCAATAAGTATTTAGGTGTATGTTCACACGTGACTCTTTATAGATGACCAGATCATTGCTGGTGGCCCCAGTGATCTGGCCATAAGAACTGTATTTGAAAGTCATTATGCATGAGAAAATAGTGAGTTATTCATTTTCAGTTTATAAATATGCAGGTTGTTCCATTTAATATCTTACTGTTGACTATTTACACTGGTACAAATAAGTCCCTGTTGTTGGTTTCCCCAAGTACTGAAAGGCTGAAGTTGAAATAAAACAAAAATTTAAAACACAAGATAACAGAAAAAATAAAACACAGCTAAGGAATTTTCATTTATAACAAAATCATTTTTCAACCTGAACTGTTTCTTTGACTCCAGTTGCTTTAAAGTTAAATGATTTCAAGCCAATTCTGTGCCTCTGTGACAAGCTGCTTCTATCGAGACCTAATTGAGTCTGCCTTACTGCATGTCTCTCTCAGCTTGGGTCTCCTGGTTATCAGTTTGTGCCTAAAAAGCTGCCAGGAAGTGTCTATTTCTAATAGTCTTATTTATTTCCCACCGTGTCTATAAGCAATCTCACAGAGTTGCCCGAGAGGTGGGACAAGCAAATAAGTTCCTCACCTTCCACAGTCATTCTGCCGCACCAGTGAAGACACGATGCACTTGTGGCTTCCTCAAGCCAATGACCTGGGACCTCTGTGTTCTTTGGGAACTTTGGGGAAGGGATCAGTCTTGCCCACATACTTGGAGCTTTGGATTATAAGCCTGGATCTGGAAAGCCAGATATCTAATCACAAATGTAAATGTGAAGTAAATTTATTTTAAAAATTTTACATTTCCAGGTTTAGGCCTTGGAGAACACATGATTTTATTTAGTTTTACTCGCTTCTCTGTACTCATAAACATTTGCATCATTGAGGTCTTTATCAACCTCATCATCATTGTCTTCATTATAAAACTCCACCAAGCCATGAGAACACAACGAACCTTTAAATAGAAGACTGTGTGCTTACCCCAACCTGAACATTTACCAGGTGTGTAGCTGTGGGTAGGTCACTCTATATGTGCAATATCCTTTTCCTTACTGATAAAATAAAGAGAATAATAATCCCTAGTTTAACCTGTATATTGTGAGAATCAGATGAGATATGCATGTGTACATGCTTTGTAAATTATAAAGTCTGATAGAAATGAAAGGGATGATTATGATGTGTATGTCCTTTCTTCTCCAACATTTACAAAAGCATAAAAACATATACCACATTTTTTTGGCAATATGCTTGGCATGTTAAAGTCTCATGACCAGTAAATTCTCAGGTATTTTTCCTTGGTTTGAGAAATGGGAACATTTCTGTTCATTAGGAATTGATACTAGAAAGTGAAAAGGAGAATATGTAGTTTAAACATATAAGATTACACACATTTACTTATACAGTTTGCCCCATTTGAACATGGCCTCACTTAATAGCATGAGTAAAATTGCAATAAAAATGATATTTACATAATCTCAAGGAATATTATTACAATGTATTTATTAATTTTGAAATGAAAAAAGAGTAACTTTACAGTGGAGAACCTGGCAGCTACTAACTTACTCGAGTGATTAAAGTTAGCATCATTAGTGATGGGGCAAATCAACATCATGTATGCACACGTCAGGGGTGGGTCCAGGGGTGTATCTAGCAGCTGTGGACTTTGTTGGTACACTCACCAGGTAGTGGGTGGCATCACAGGATCCCAATGACCAGCACCTGGGAAGGAGTACCCAGAGGTACCTTTTAAGGCAGGAGCACTCTGGTTCTGCCCACGTAACACCACAGCTTGGAGGCAGATCTAGGGTGAACAGATCCTGGGGGAGCCCTACCACAGAGGCAGACCAGGTCCCAGGCAGCAGCAAAATCACTTCGATTCCTGGAGCCACAACACCCCAGCCTCCAGAGCCTAGCACTAGGTCTGGGACAAACATAATGGAGAAAGGGACGCAAAATTGGGCTGCCTCTGGGCAGAACAACAAACACCTGCACGTGCAGCCCATAGGTTCACTTTGACCGCATGGGCCTCACTTGCTTCAGCACTCACCGCCTTGGGGACAGAGCACACATGTAAAGGCAATGGACCCTTAATGAAACCAACCCTCAGCGCTTCTACTCTAAAATCTGGGGAGGAGACCCCCACCCTCAACAGGGCTATGACAGCCATGGAGCAAAGAGGAGGCCCCTCCCATCATCCAGTGCAGTCTCTGGTCACCACAACACCATCACACCCCTTATCAAGGGGATAATGGCCAGCACATGCTGAGGAAAGAAGTGGCTGGCATCCATACCAAAAATAGCTCTGGCACCAAAAATACCAGACTTACACAGTCTACATACGGATGTTCCCACATAAAAACACCCCTTCAAGGCCACAGTAGATAACTTGTTCTGTCTCTATGAGTTTATGGGAAACAGTTAAGTAACATGAAAAAGCAGAGGAACTATTCCCAATTAAAAGAACAAGAGAAATCCCCTGAAAGAACAAACAACAAAACAGACCTCTCAAGTCTACCAGACCCCAAGTTCAAAAAGGAGGTAATAAAAATGCTGAAGGAAATAAGAAAGATTATCAACAGAAATGCAGATCAGTGTAACAAGGAACTAAAAACTATAAAGAGGAACCAATCAAAATTAGACAACTCAATTGCCAAGATAAAAACCAAGCTAAAAGTAATGAATAGCAGACTAAGTTTCACAGAAGAATAAATAAGTGATCTGGAAGACAGAATAACAGAAATCATTCAATCGTATCAGCAGACAGAAAGACAAATGAAAAGAAGATGAAAGCAACATACGAGATGTATGGGATAATATAAAGTGTGCAAACTTACGCATAATAGGGATTCCAGAAGAGGAAGAAAGAGAAGCGGGGATCAAAAATATATTTGGAGGACTTCCCTGGTGGCGCAGTGGTTAAGAATCTGCCTGCCAACACAGGGGACATGGGTTCGAGCCCTGGTCCAGGAAGATTCCACATGCCGCAGAGCAACTAAGCCTGTGCGCCACAACTACTGAGCCTGTGCTCTAGAGACCACGAGCCACAACTACTGAGCCTGTGTGCCACAACTACTGAAGCATGCATGCCTAGAGCCCATGCTTCACAACAAGAGAAGCCACCACAATGAGAAGCCCGCACACCACAACAAGGAGTAGCCCCCACTCTCTGCAACAAGGGAAAAAAGCCCACATGCAGCAATGAAGACCCAATGTAGCCAAAAATAAAATTAATTAATTAGCTAAATATATATATATATATTTGGAGAAATTACGGCTGAAAGCTTACCAAACCTGAAGGAAAAGATATCCACATATGAGAATCAGAGAGGGTCCAACACAAGATGAACCCAAAAAGACCCACAACAAGACATCATAATTAAAGTGGCAAAAGTTAAAGAGATTATTCTAAAGGCAGCAAGAGGAAAACAAAAAGTTACAAGGGAACCCTCATAAGGTTATCAGCTGATTTATTTGCAGAAAATTTGTAGGCCAGAGGGAGTGGCATGATATATCAAAGTGCTGAAAGAGAAAAACCTGCAACCTAGGATACCCTACCCACCAAAATTATGATTTACAATAGAAGGAGAGATAAAGAATTTCTCAGAGAAGCAAGAACTAAAAGAATACAACAATACTAAACCTAATAGCAATAGTTAAGTTCTTCTCTAAATAGAAAAGAAGCAAAAACCTATAGGAAAGGGAAAAACACAGTAGGAAAGGCAAATACATAAAAGGATTGAAGATCACTTAAAGAAACCAGTACACAGACTAAGAAACAATCAAAAAAATTTTTTTAAGCAATTATAACTATAATCAACAGCAAAAAGATGTAAAATAGGACCTCAAAATCGCAAAATGTGAAGAAGGGAGGAAAAAAGTGTAGGCCTCTTAGAATGTGTTTCAACCTATACAACTATCAGTCTAAAGCAAGTTAATAGAGCTATGGGTTAACATACTTGAAAAGCAGGGTAATCACAAATCAAAAACATACAATAGACTGACAAAACAAACAAAAATGCAAAAAGAAAGGAACTTAAGCGTAATACAAAAGAAAACCATCAAACCACAAAAGGAAAAACAAAAAGATGACATGAACAAAGAAGAACTACAAAATCGATTGGAAAACAACGTAAAAATGGCAATAAACACATACTCATCAACAATTACTTTAAATGTCAAAGGACTAAATGCTTGGATCAAAAGACATATAGAGTCAAAGATTAGATAAGCCAAGAACTACAATACGCTTCATACAAGAGACTCACTTCAGGGTGAAAGACATATAAGTTTAAAGTGAGGGGATGTAAAAAAGATATTTCAGGCAAATGGGAATGACAAAAAACAGGGGTAGCAATATGGACAAAAGAGACTTTAAAAGCAAGTTCATAAAGAAATACAAAGAAGGACAGTATATAATGATAAAGGAATCAATACCAGAAGAGAATATTACATTCGTTGACAAATATGCACCTGATATAGGAGCACCGAAATATATAAGACAAATACTAACAGACATAAAGGGAGAAATGGACAGAAATACAATAATAGTAGGAGACTTTAACACCCCACTGACATCAATTGACAGGTCTTACAGATAGAAAATCAATAAGGCAACACAGATCCTAAATGACACAACACCAGTTGGACTTAATTGGCATATACAGGACACTACATCCAAAAGAAAAACCAGAATGCCCATGTTTTTTCAAGTGCACATGGAACATTCTCTAGGCTATATCACATGCTAGGTCACAAAACAAGCCTCAACGAATTCAAGATGACATAAACCATTTCAAGCATCTTTTCTGACCACAATGGTATGAAACTAGAAATCAACCACAGAAAGAGAAATGAGAAAAAAAACCCAAAAACGATTACACAGAGACTAAACAACATGTTACTGAAAAACCAGTGGGTCAATGGTGAAATCAAAGAGGAAATCAGAAAATACCTTGAGACAAACAACAATGAAAACATATCCTTACAAAATCTTATGGGATGCAGCAAAAGCAGTTCTAAGAGGGAGTTCATAGCAATAACAGGCCTTCCTCAAGAAACAAGAACTACCACAAATAGAAAACCTAATCTACCACCTAAAAGAATTAGAAAAAGAACAAACAAAACCCAAAGTCAGCAGAAGGAAGGAAACGATACAGATTAGAGAGGAAATAAATAAAATAGAAACTTAAAAAAACCTGAAAAGATAAATAAAACCAAGACCTGGTTTTTTGAGAGGATAAACAAAACAAAAACCTCTAGCCAAGCTCAGCAAGAAAAAAAGAGAGAGGACCCAAATAAACAGAATAAAAAATGAGAGAGGGAAAATAACACTGATACCACAGAACTACAACAAAAGCCATGAGAGAATAATATGAACAGTTATATTCCAACAAATTGGACAACCCAGAAGAAATGGACAATTTTCTAGAAACATACAGCCTACTAAAATTGAGTTAAGAAGAAAAAACAGATAATCTGAACAGATCAATCACTAGAAGTGAAATAGAATCTGTAGACAAAACAAAACAAAAAAACACAAAAAACACAACTCCCTGCAAACAAAAGTCCAGAACTGAATGGCTTTATTGGGGAATTCTACCAAACATAAAACAAGGAACTTGGCAAGCTTCCCTGGTGGCTCAGCAGTTCAGAATCTGCCTGCCAAAGCAGGGGACACAGGTTCAAGCCCTGGTCCAGGAAGATCCCACGTGCCGCGGAGCGGCTGGGCCTGTGAGCCATGGCCGCTGGGCCTGTGTGTTCGGAGCCTGTGCTCCACAGCCGGAGAGGCCACAACGGTGAGAGGCCCGCGTACCGCAAAAAAAAAAAAAAAAAAAAAGAAGTACATCCTTACCATCCCTAGGCCTGAAGGGGA
This sequence comes from Phocoena sinus, assembly GCF_008692025.1. Taxonomy (NCBI): domain Eukaryota; kingdom Metazoa; phylum Chordata; class Mammalia; order Artiodactyla; family Phocoenidae; genus Phocoena; species Phocoena sinus. Next base: position 47,361,745 of record NC_045765.1, on the reverse strand, counting down.
AACAGGAGGAAACCCAGAAAGAGGAAGCCCTCTGTGGAGAAAATGATCTGACAGAACCTGACACACTGAAGGAAAAGTAGTCAATGGAGACCCTATAGGGAGGGCACCTCCCTCCTCGATCTCCTGCCTGCACTCTCCATTGGATGAATTAACGAGGAGCTACAGGGCAAAGAGTCCTGTGATAAAGTCCACAGCAGTTAGCGTCCCAGGGCACAGAGCAGGGTGAAGAAGGGAGAAGTGAACTGAAGATATCAGGTACATCCCCTGAGGCTGCTTGGATTTTTCCACTCACCCTGGAAGTGGTTTTCAACTAAAGGCCATTTGGTTGTAGAATTAGAGTACTGGAATTTTGAATTTCTAGAAAGGACTTCAGAGAAAAGCCAAAGGCATCCAGATACCAAATGCAGAAACCCTCCTCTCAACATCGGTGACAGCTTCTACTTGGACACCTCTCGCAATGGAGAGCTCATCAACTTGACAACTGAAAGCTTTGAATGGTTGGAAAGTTCTTCCGTATGTTGAATCTCTATTTCTCCCTTTAGTTTCTAACCATGGGTTCTAGTTGTCTTGCAGTGCCCACATAGACCAAGTCTGTTTCTTCTTCTCAGTGACAGACTATCATAGATTTTAAATGACTTTCATGGTTCATACTCAGTCTTCTTTTCCAGGTTAAACATTCTTGGAAAATATTCTCTTCATCTAAGCATGACATATGACAATACTTACCAATTTGAGTCAAAAGATGGGTTAAGGACTGGCTGTGCCATGGGACCTTGGACCAGTCATTTCAGGTCTCTAAGTCAGAGTCCTCGAAAAGTGGCAAAAATGGAAACAGAAGTAATCCCACTTCATAAAGTGAGGACCATGTCATAATATATGTGAGAAGAAACATGTGGTGGAAAGGGCACAGGCATGTGCCAAAGAGTGCTGGTCTCAAATCTAGTCTCACTTTATGATTATAAGCCAGTCACTCATCATCTTAGAGTTGTTAACACATTTTTAAAATGAGAGTAATATCTAGGCCCATGCATTGTATTTGGGAGCTCAGGGCAAAAATTAAGATGGAAGCCCATGTACTGAAAATTTATAGCTAAGACACATTTAAATAAAATTATATCCTCCTACCTTGGCAAATAATAGCTTTATTGCAATATGATAACCCAGGTTGAAAGGTAAAATTCTCAGACTCCTTAGAATTCTTTCCTGGAATATGGTGGCATGGGAGAAACTGGCCCCGGGTCATCAGTCTCTCTCCTGGACTGCATGCAGTATCTCTCTTCTCTCCACTCCCAATCCTGTCATGCCTCATGAAGAGCCTCATGCACATGGACCTACACACCAAAGCCTGCATGTCCAAACTTCACTCAAACCCCAGCAAATGGTCATGCCTAGGTCACATCTTGGGGTGAAAGGTGTGTATCCCAGCAACACAGGCTGCCTTGGAGAATGGAGCCAAGGAAGACATTTACATAGGTCCTGTAAGCAGAATCAAGTCTGCCTGGGATGGGAATTCAGGAGTTCAGGGTTCCAGGGTATAGTCCAGAAGGAGATTACAAGCGTGTGCAGCACATGTCTTTGACCTACATGCTCCTGGCCCTATAGGGAGAGGCATGGCTGGAGAAACTTGGGGGTCAAGGGCAAAGAAGTCCCTTTTGCAAAGGTTTAAAGATGGTAGCAGTGATACTTAATTTTCAAAACTATTGTAAGAATTAGCATGGAAGGGAAGTACTTAGAACATATAAAAATGTTAGCAATATTAAAACATATAAACGTTGTTGTTGCTATTGTTCCTGTTGTTGTTATTAGAATATGTTTGGAACACCATTAGGTACTACCAGAACACAGGTAGCATACTGGTAAAGCTGACTCCTTCGGACTCTAAAAGACCTTGTCATTAATTATAATATCAGGGAGAATCTACATTTATCATGGCTGTTAGTTTGAAGAAGCTCTTCTGGTCTTAAGTACTTTAAAGTACAGACCAGCAGTACACGTGGTATCCCTGAGAAGTTTGAGTCTTGTATTCCTATTTCTACTTTCTGGCTGTAAGCTTTGTATTCCTAAATGAAGCCTTCTCCCAGCTCGGCAAAAACTTCTAGCATGCTTTTACCATCTCAAATCACTAAGAGATGATTTAATAATCAAGATGAATTATGAAAATAATGCAAGTACAGGAGGGTTGGCTGACGCTGCTAGGTTACCTGTCTTGACTTTACCTCACTGCCCCTGGTCACCTCAAGCAAATGAGAATAGCACTTGCCTCCTGTCCCTTTGCCTTTGCTTTCCATCTGTCTTCAGTGTGTATGTCCCTTTCAGCACTGCCCTAGCCATGCCCCAGACAACGGCAGCCCCATGACTGTCTTCTGCCCAAAAAATTCTCAGATATTGTCACCTCACAGTTGCCTGGCAGACACTGTGAAAATGCGTTTTTATGACTATCAAGAAATCACAGAATCTCAGTGCTTGAAAAAGACCAAACACCTTTAATTTTTCCATTCAAAGAGGAATCTGATTCCATATCTCTGAGAGATCGTTATTCAACTTTTACTCCTGTCTGGATAGCCCTGAAGATGGGGAATTCAGGCCTCCCTAAGGCAGCCTGTGTCACTGTTAGGCATCCTGAAGATTCAGAAAATTGTTTGCTCACTATCTTTTAACCACTCATATGCCAGGCACTGCGCTAGGGGCCCAAGATGCAATGGTAAGATCATCCTTGTCCTCAATGAACTCTTTATGTTGAGCCAAAATGTTAAATAATAGAGTGGTTAAGTTGTTGAGCTCTGGAGTCAAATTTCCCAGTGGCGCATCCTGGGGAAATCTGAGAAATGATGGTATTTTTAAAATAAGACTTCTTTCCTTAGGAGTTAGGCCTGATTTTCTCATGTGTTTGTTTTGGTAACAATATAAATTAAGCCCTGTTGCACCTGGTCATAACACAACCTTCAGCACAGAATTACTGCTTATTCATGATCTGCAGGACGCTGCCTTGTTATACAAGCCACATATTATAATAGAAATCACATATAATGGACTTGAGTCTCCATGCATGCACCCTGGTTATTTATTTAATATGTTTTATGTTAAATATGAGATAGCAGATGCTATGAACAGGGAAGTAGGAATGGGTACGGTAATAATAAAGGGTAAAGAGATCACTCTAGGAAAGGATAAAGATGGCAGAGTAGGAGGATGTGGACCTCACCTTCCCCCAACAAACACATCAAAAATATATATACATGTGGAACAATTCTCACAGAAACCGGGAGGCAGAAGAGCTCTTATATAACCAAAGCTGCAAGAAAGATCCCCATGTAACAGAGTATAATGGCAAAAAAAGGGGGGGCATCAGGATGGGACTAGTGTCCCTAGGAGGGATCTGTAAAGGATGGAAGGTCCACACAAGTGGCCCCTCACCCTGGGAGGCCTCCTTGCCTGCTGGGAGGTCCACCAAGACAGAAAGAGGGGTGGGAGGGGTCTGGACTCTGCTCATTAGGAGTGTGCATTGCTGGCTTGCTAGCAATCAGGGTGGACAGAGAACAGCACTGACAGCTGCCTCCTTGCCACACTTCCCAGTCCAAAGTGCACACTGGGCAGAGCTGCTGGTACAAACTGCACCTAGGCACTGAATCTTGGGAAGATGGGCCCTCGGAGACGACTCAGTCTAGCTGTGCAAAATCTGCCAAGAGGGCCCCCAACAGGGCTGTGACAGGCACAGAGCAAAGAGGAGGCCCCACTGAACATCCAGTGCAGGCTCTGGACACCACAACACCATCACACCCCCTATTAAGGGGATAACAGACAGCACACTCTGAGGAAAGACGTGGCTGGCATCTATACCAAAAACAGCCCTGGCGCCAAAAATATAGGACTCACACAGTCTACGCAGGGACACATAAAAACACCCCTTCAGGGCCACAGTAGATAACTGTTTCTCATAAATTCATAGAGACAGAGAAAGCTAAGTAAAATGAAAAAGCAGAGGAACTATTCCCAATTAAAAGAACAAGAGTTATCCCCTGAAAGAACAAATAATGAAACAGACCTCACCAGTTTACTAGACATTGAGTTCAAAAAGGAGGTAATAAAAAAGCTAAAGGAATTAAGACTGTAACAGTCTTACAGTCTTACAGTGAAATGCAGATCACTGTAACAAAGAACTAGAAACTATGAAGAGGAACCAATCAAAATTAGACAATTAAATTGCCGAGATAAAAACCAAACTAAAAGCAATGAATAGCAGACTAAATAATGCAGAAGAATGAACAAGTGATCTGGGAAAGAGAATGATGGAAATCAACCAATCAGAACAGCAGACAGACAAATGAAAAAAAAAAAAGAAAGCAAAATATGAGATATATGGGGTAATATAAACCCCTATGCATAATAGGGGTTCCCAAAAAAGGGAATTGAAAATATATTTGAAGAAATTATAGCTGAAAACTTCCCAAGCCTAAAAAGAAATAGATATCCATGTACAGGAAGCACAGAGGTTCCCAAACCTGATAACCCCTAACAGACCCACACAAGGACACATAATTTAAAATGGCAAAAGTTCAAGATAAAGAGAGGATTCTAAATGCAGCAAGAGAAAAACAGAGTCAATAACGAGGGAACCCCCATAAGGCTATCAGCTTATTTCTCTACAGAAACTTTGTAGGCCAGAAGGGAGTGGCATGATATATCCAAAGTCCTGAAAGGGAAAACCCTGCAAACTAGGATACCCTACCCAGCAAGATTATCATTTACAATAAAAGGAGAGATAACAGATTTCTCAAAGAAGCCAAAACTAAAATATTAAATACTAAACACTAATACTAAATACTATTTTAGTAATACTAAACCTCACCTAGAAGCAATAATGAAAGACCTTCTCTAAATAGAAAAGAAGCAAAGTTCTACAGGAAAGGGAAAAACACAATAGGAAAGGCAAGTATATAAAGGGATTGAAGATCACTTAAATAAGCCATTACATTGATTAAAAAACAATCAAAAACCTTTTTTTGTAAAAGTGAAGAGAAAAAGGATAAATGTGAAGATAAAAAATAAAACAGGACATCAAAATCACGAGATGTGGGGTAGGGGAGTAAAAAATTGTACAACTTTTAAAATGTGTTTGAACTTATATAAGTCTAAAGCAAGTAGATATAGTTATGGGTTAACATACTTGAAAACCAGAGTAACCACAAACTAAAAACACAGATTCACAAAAATCAAAAAGAAAGGAATTCAAGCATAATACAAAAGAAAAACATCAAACCACAAAAGGAAAAACAAAAGAAAAAATGAACAAATAAGAACTACAAAATCAACTGGAAAACGAGATTTAAAATGGCATAAGTACTTACTTATCAATAATTACTTTAAATGTCAATGGACTAAATGCTCTGATCAAAAGACACAGTGTCAGACTGGATTAAAATAAACAAGAACCTACAATATTCTGCCTACAAGAGACTCAGCTGAAGGCAAAAGACTCACATAGATTGAAAGTGAGGGGATGGAAAAAAGATATTTCATGCAAATGGAAATGATAAAAAGCATGAGAAGCAATACTCATATCAGACAAAATAGACTTTAAGCCAAAGTCCATAAAGAAAGACAAAGAAGGACATTATATAATGATAAAGGGATCAATAAAAGAAGAGGGTATTACACTTGTTAACATATATGAACCCAATATAGGAGCACCGAAAACACAGCAAACAAGTACTAACAGACTTAAAGGGAGAAACTGACAGGAATACAAAAAAAGTAAAGGACTTTAACACCCCACTGACATCAACGGAAAGATCTTTCAGACAGAAAATTAATAAGGCAACAGATACTAAATGATATAATAGGACAGCTAGACTTAATTGATATCAACAGGACACTACATCCAAGAAAAGCAGAATACACATTCTTTTCAATAGTGCATGGAACATTTTCTAGGATAGACCACATACTAAGACACAAAACAAGCTTCAACAAATTTAAGGGAATAGAAATTATTTCAAGCATCTTTTCTGACCATGACAGTATGAAATTAGAAATCAACCACAGGAAGAAAAATGGGAAAAAAACAATCACATGGAGACTAAACAACATACTACTAAAAAAACCAGTGACCAGGGCTTCCCTGGTGGCGCAGTGGTTGAGAGTCCGCATGCCGATGCAGGGGACACGGGTTCGTGCCCTAGTCTGGGAAGATCCCACATACCGCAGAGCGGCTAGGCCCGTGAGCCATGGCCGCTGAACCTGCACGTCCGGATCCTGTGCTCCGCAATGGGAGAGGCCACAACAGTGAGAGTCCTGCGTACCGCAAAAAAAAAACAGTGACCGAACAATGAAATCAAAGAGGAAATCAGAAAACACCTACAGACAAATGACAATAAAACACAACCTTACAAAATCTATGAGATGCAGCAATCTATGAGATGCAGTTTTAAGGATGAAATTCATAGTGATACAGGCCCTCCTTAAGAAATAAGAATATCTCAAGTAAACAACCTAACCTACCACCTAAAAGAATTAGAAAAAGAACACACAAAACTTAAAGTCAGCAGAATGAAGGAAATAATAAAGATCAGAGAGGAGGTAAATACAGATTTAAAAAACAATAGAAAAGATCAGTAGAACCAAAAGCTGTTGTTTTGAAAGGACAAACAGGATAAAAAACCTCCAGCCAGCCTCACTGAGAAAAAAACAGGGGACCCAAATAAACAAAATAAGAAATGAAAGAGGAGAAATAACAAATGATACCATAGAAAATCATGAGAGAATACTATGAACAGTTGTATTTCAACAAATTGGACAACCCAGAAGGAATGCACAAGATTCTAGAAACTTACAGCCTGCTAAAATTGAGCCAAGAATAAACAGATAATTTGAACAGACCAATCACTAGACATGAAATAGAATCTGTAATTTAAGAAAAAATCTCCACAAACAGAAGTCCAAGATCGGATAGCTTCACTGGGGAATTCTACCAAACATAAAGAAGAAGTCATACTGATCCTTCTCAAACTCTTGCAAAAGATTAACGAGGAGGAATCACTTCCAAATTCACTCTATGAAGCCACCATTACCCTGATACCAAAACCAGACAAAGATACTACAGAAAAAGAAAACTATAGGCCAATATCTTCGATGAATACAGATGAAAAAATCCTCAGCAAAATATTAGCAAACCAATCCAACAATACATAAAAAGGATCACACACTATGATAAATTTAGGTTCATTCCAGGGTCACAAGAATGTTTTAACATATGCGAATCAATCAGTGTGATGCACCACATTAACAAAAGAAAAGATAAAAAGCACATGATCACCTCAACAGATGCAGAAAAAGCATTTGATAAAATTCAACATCCATTTATGCTAAAAACTCTCACCAAAGTAGGTCTAGAGGGAACATATGTCAACACAATAAAAGCCAGTTATGACAAATCCACAGCCAACATAATACTCAACGGTGAAAAGCTGAAAGCTTTCCCACTAAATTCTGGACAAGACAAGAATGCCCACTTTCATCACTCTATTCAACATAATATTGGAAGTCCTAACCAAAACTATCAGACAAAAAAAAAGGAAATTAGAGGTATTCAAATTGGAAAGGAAGAGGTAAAAATGACACTATTTTCAGATGACATGATATTCTATATAGAGAACCCTAAAGACTCCACACAAATACTCTTAGAACTAATAAATGAATTCAATAAGGTAGTAGAAGATTAATATAAAGAAATCTGTTGTATTTCTTTATACCAACAATGAAATATCAGAAAGTTTTAAAAAAATGTCCCATTTAAAAGCATGTCAAAAAAAATAAAATATCTAGGAATAAACTTAAGCAAAGAGTTGAAGGACCTGTATGTTGAAAACTATAACACATTGATAAAGGAAACTAAAGATGACTCAAAGAAATGGAAGGCTAACCTATGCTCTTGGATTAGAAAAATTAATATTGTTAAAATGGCCATATAACTAAAAGCAATCTACAGATTTAATGTAATCCCTATCAAAAAAACCCATTACATTTTTCACAGAACTAGAACAAATAATCCTAAAATTTATATGGAACCACAAAAGACCCAGAATTGCCAAGCAATCCTGGGGAAAAAAGAACAAAGCTGGAGGCATAACCCTCCCATACTTCAGACAGTACTACAAAGCTACAGTAATCAAAGCAACATTGTATTGGCACAAAAACAGACATATAGATCAATGAAACAAAATAGAGTACCCAGAAATAAACCCACATGACTACAGTTAATTAACCTACAACAAAGGAGGCAAGAATATACAATGGTGAAAAGACAGTCTCTTCAGCAAGTGGTGTTGGTAAAGCTGGACAGCCTCATGTAAATCAATGAAATTACAGCACTTCCAAACTGTACACACAAAAAAACTCAATATGGTTTAAAGACCTAAATATAAGACACAACAGCCTAAAATTCCTAGAAAAGACAAAAGCAAAACATTCTCTGACGTAAATCGTAGCAATATTTTCTTAGCTCTCCCAAGACAAAAGAAATAAAAGTAAAAATAAACAAATGGGACCTAATCAAACTTAAAAGCTTTTGCACAGAGAGGAAACCAACAGAATGAAAAAACAACCTACAGAATGGGAAAAAACATTTGCAAGCAATGCGACTGACAAGGGGTTAATGCTCCAAAATATACAAACAGCTCATACAACTCAGTATCAAAAAAACAAGCAACCCAATCAAAAAACTGAGAAGACCTAAATAGACATTTCCCCAAAGAAGACACACAGATAGCCAACACAGCACATGAAAAAATGCTCAACATTGCTAATTATTAGAGAAATGCAAATCAAAACCACAATGAGGCATCACTTCACACTGATCAGAATGGCCATCGTCAAAAAGTCTACAAAAAATAAATGCCGGAAAGGGTATGGAGAAAAGGCAACCCTCCTACACTATTGCTGAGAATGTAAACTGGTGCAGCCACTATGTAAAACATTATTGAGGTTCCTTAAAAAACTAAAAATAGAGCAATGATATGATCCAGCAATCCCACTCTTGGGCATATACCAGAAAAGATGAAAACTCTAATTTGAAAAGATATGTGTACCCCAATATTAACAGCAGCACTATTTACAATAGCCAAGACACGGAACCCAAATGCCCATCAAGACACGATTGGTTTAAGAAGGTATATATATACAATGGAATATTCCTCAGCCATAAAAAAGAATGAAATATTGCCATTTGCAGCAACAAGGATGGACCTAGTGAATATAACACTAATTGAAGTCAGACAAAAACAAATATTATATGATATCACTTATATGTGGAATCTAAAAAATAATACAAATGAATTTATCTACAAAACAGAAACAGACTCACAGATATAGAAAACAAACTTATGGTTACCAAAGGGAAAAGTGAGGTGAAGAGGAATAAATTAGGAGTATGGGATTAACAGATACAAACTACTATACATAAAATAGATAAGCAAAGAGGATTTACTGGGTAACACAGGGAACTATATCCAATATCTTGTATTAACCCATAATGGAAAGTAATCTGAATATATATATATATATATATATATATATATATAACTGAATCACTTTGGTGTATGCCTGAAAAGATACAATATTATAAATCAACAATATTTCATTTTTTAAAAAAAGGAGATTGCTCTAGCAAAACAGAACAATTGCCTTTAAGAAGTAAGAGAGGAAAGGACCCCCAAAATCAACTCTTTAGTAGACAATTATAGTCTCCTAATCCTTGGTTCTCAATTAAAGAGGCAAATCAGATTCTACTATGCAGTTTAAATGTGTGTGTGTGTGTTATATGTCTGAGTCACACTCTAGACCTACTGAATCAGAATCTTTGGGTTGAGGGGAGCAGGTGTTGAAGGCAGACGTAAATTAAAAAAAAAAAAAAAAAAAAAAATATATATATATATATATATATATACACACTTCTATGGAACTGAATAATTTAACAATCAAACAAAACAATGTTATATCATGCTGTCAAAGCCTCAGCTCCAAAGCCTGTTAAGAAGGAAACATTTTACCTGCAACTCTTGTTCTTTAGTGACAGGATGACTTTGCCCTCAGTGTCACATGTAAACAGTTATTAGCAAAGTGACTTCATAATGGGTTCTAAGGTTCTCATAACGGGGCCACAGCTCTCAGATCATCAACAGAACTGAGCCTTTGAGGATCTGCTATGAACTTTCAACTGAAGGAACTCCCGCGGATGAATCACGTTGTTCTTTACGGAAAAGATGAAACCTTTCTCTGTGGCTGTCTTGGCTATTGCCTATTTCTCATGTAAGGATTTATCACAGAACCTCAGGGAGGGAGTAAACATTTGATCTTCTAAGGGAAGTAACCAGCCAATGATAACTGACTTCTGGATGTTGGGATTTTTGAAATTTCTCTTGGAGTTAACGAATTCACTGCTTCAACCAAAATGATTATTGGTGGTTGAGTCCATTTTTTAATATCCCAAAAATTCTGCCACAGAGAGGTTCAGACTCAAGATATTTTAAGGGATGATCCCTAAAATGTACAACGAACATTTGATAAATAATCGGTCTCTGACTTGATAATCAATTTCCTCTCTCCTCCCTCTTCTTCCTGATACTTGCCCACCAGCCAGACACCCCCACACACTTGTGTCGTGCGTGCGCACACACACAAAGGCCTTCTACACAAAGCAGGGTCAGTTTCTGACGTGGCTTACTATTACAGCACAACCCGATGTTATCAAATCTCAAGAGAGGGCTCAGCTCTTCCTAAGTCCAGCAAAATGACACCAACAAGGGAGGTCTGTGATGTGAAACAATCTGCTGGCACGATGACAAAGATAGAGGGGGAGGCAAAGAGAAGCTTCAGCCTCAGAGCTGAAAGAAGTCAAGGCTGTGAGGTAGACATAAAGGATGAAGGTAACAAGAACAGTTAATAGTTTGGGTAAGCAGTTGTTGACACAGAGGCCAAACAAAGGAAGACGCTTCCTTAGAAACATAGAGAATTTGGAAAGAGTATATTCAAGACAGGAAATTAAAAAAAATATATATATGAAGGCAGGTATCTAAGAGTTCTGTCAGCAGGTAGCCAGGATTGACTATCAAGAACCAGACTTGTCTCTAAAATGGGTCTAGACAATGTGTGAGCTGCCCAGCAGTGGATATGTTGAGTCCCCGGGTTTAAATCTCTCCTGCTTAAGGTCAGCATTAAAGCTAGAATGGGCTAAGGCTGAATTCTCAGGTGGCACATTGTGTGTCAGGCATGAGGAGGGGAAGGAAACAGTGTTTGGGAATCAGGCCTGGTCAGACAAACCTTGTGTGAAGAAGCTGCATATTTTTCTATGATTTTCATGGTTATTGATTTGCATGAGGTTACTTAATGGGCAAAGTAGCTGTTCACATCTCAACACTACATTTTTTTGATCCTTTTACTAAATTTTTTTTTCCAGATATTATTGGTAACATTGCATATAAGGTAAGTTTGCTACTTCCTGCATAAGAATGATTTTACAATCCTAAGCTTGTAGTATTTCTATTAGGTTGAACCATATCAAACCATATAAAACTGCTAATATTTGACCATTTTTGAGCTACACAGTGGCAATTTACATGGTTCAAGCTAGACATCTCTGTCAAAATAAATACTGAGGAAAACCAGGACTCATCCCTGTCTCTTACTCCTCCTTCACCTCCTTATCTACCGATAGCAATTAAAGCTCCTAATTTTTGTTTTTTAATAACCTTCTTCCCTCTAAGTTCATTGCTGATGCTTTCATTCAAGCCCTTCTAACTTTTTGCCCATATTATTTCAAGAGCCATCTAACGATTTCTTTGCACTTAGTTTGATCCAGGGGTTGGCAAACCATGGCCACCACTTTTTGAAAATAGAATTTTATTGGAACACAGGCACACTCATTTGTTTACATACTGTCTCTGGCTGCTTTCAACAACAAAGCTGAGCAACAGAGAGTGTAGTACGGCTTTTAATTGGAAAATATCTACTACCTGGATCTTAATAGGAAAAGTCTATCAATCCCTACAGTAATCTTCTCCACAACCGTAAGAATGGGCCTACTAAAATGCAAATCTGATTGAGACACCACCCTCCTTAAAGCAGGACTCCTACTACTCTTAGCGTAAACTTTTTGCATATCCTCCTTGACCCAGCCTCTTTGTCCCTAAAAGGAGAACTCCCCTTTCTCAACTTTAGGTTCTAGCTAACTTAAACCATCTTGGGGTCCTTGCTATTCCCATTTGTCTTTGTACTGTAATTCCCTCTAGTTAAATTATCCTTCTTTCTATACTTATATCCAATTTTAGAAGTCATTTTCATTCTTTAGGAACACACTAAAGAATCAATTCTTCGGTAAATCCTTCCCAAACAAACCATATGGGCTTAATCATTAAAAGACGAGATAAGAGACAAAAACAGTATTTCCCAAAGAGTGATTTGAGTACTTTCTTATAGTATTAGTGATGACTGTAGTTAATATGCCAATGAATATCTTTTACTGCAATAATTATAGCTTTTTAAAATGTGTGTTAGAAAAAATGTAAGTACAACTTCAAATTCAAGATATCATGGATATTCATGCTTAGGACCAATCTAAGGGGACTAGTCAAGTTTAAAAAGGCAGCCAATTAAAGAAAAATGGTATATGAATTCAGAAGGAATCATGAACCAAGTAACAAATCTGAGAAACATTACTGTAAGTAATGGGAGCCACTGAAGTTTTGTACACAGGGCAGTAGGCTAAAAAACTGGATATATGGATAGACTGTGATCTGAACCTATGGAGTAGGGAATTGTGGCAGCTCATTCTTAATCTGCTCATTACACAGTTCACATGAACTTTCCAAGTCTCCCTGTTGCCTACAGACAAATTATTTTGTCAC